>NC_090924.1:1425265622-1426687622 GCF_040938575.1 Ambystoma mexicanum
TTTTCCTGTTTCTTTTAGATTCTTCAGGACTATTGTTTGACCAGTTCAGAGGCATGGTTCTTGAGTGGGTACAGGCCTTACCCCCAATAGGTACATTTGCTGTGGGCGTGTCATTACATAACAGGTGTATTTATAGAGCTCATGTTCACTCACAGAGGAGTGTCTTGGCGCTATTGGCTGATAACAGATGTTTACCCAACTTAATGGTACTCATTTTATTGACCTGGGAAGGATGAAGGCTGAGTGGACCTGCCAGGTTTCTTACCTGTGCCCAGTTGGAACACAGGCCCCTGTAGTGGATGCATTAGTCCACTGAGCCACAGACACGGATCATTAGTCGATGTGTTGCTGGGGATGAGATCTGAGGGTGCACATAGAGTCTGTGAGGCAATTCAGTCCTTTCATCTGAAAGTATTTCTGGGTCAGGAAGAGAGGTTGGAGGCCAATCCTTTGCTGAGCCTTCAGCCAGCTGATTGTTCTAGACTCCGGAATCATAATCATCAACATGAGCTTGTATTCGGAATAAAACCAGCAAGCTTAACAACAGGTACAAATTACAGATGAAAACACATGGATACACATTTAGAACATACAATGCAACTTAAAAAGCATACAATGCAAGCTGTATAAATAATGCACAACTATTAACCCCGCCAATGTCACTATCCTATTTCAGCACTTTGCTCCTCTGTCGCCATGCTCTAAGTATATAGAGTTCAGGTGCATGGAAAACATTTAAAGTTAAACACTTTCTTCAAAACAGTAATGCAGGAACAACATGAAAAATACTATAATCTAAACATATTGGTCGCAAATAGATTCTTCTCAGTCGTATAGTTTTTTCACATGTCAGGATAAAGTGTACCAGAGTTTCTTTGAAAAGTCCACACAATGGGCACTTGGCAGGAGCATTGTCTCGCCAGGATGCAGTAAAAGCTGCCACAGGTAATATTCCAAGTCTAAAACGTATATCCAATGACCTCTCTAGAGGCTCTCTGTCTAAATAGACTCCATTCTAAACTCCAGGTAGTCTGGGCCCAATTTTAAATTTGCAGCATGCGAATGTTGTGGTCCCTTCATTTAAGGCCTTGAATATGTCAAACTGCCTTGTTAAGCGCCATTTGTAGTTTGTTGGTTTCTTGGAAAGTCATTACGAGAGCCAATGAGGGAGAGAATTAGGCTTTGAATCATTTTTTTTTCTGGTCTGTGTTCATTAGGGACATATCTTTTTATGTCTATGGAGGCGGTAGTAACTGAATTAATCTACATCATTTGATGGCTTGGTATGTAGAGATGCTGGCATTGCAGTCTTTGCTTCCTGATCCCAGTCTCTTCATGTAGTCGAGAGATACTTTTACACTTTTGTTATGAGGTCTAAACATTAACGCTTAGTGGTTTTTTTTAAAAAAAAGCATACGTTATCGAGGTGCTTGCTGACTTTAGACTGGACAATGGGCCTGATCACAAGTTGGGCGGTATCCTGGCTGGGACACTGCCCAACTTTATTAGCATTAGCGCCCACCCGTCCCGCGGTATTACCTCCGGATCACAGGTTGGGTGCTGTTAGTCCCCAGTGGGTCCATTGGCGGTAATTTTGCCGAAAATTGGCATTTTTCCGACATGTTTACCGCCAGCTCTGAGCTGGGGTTAAACACTCCAGATTCGAGATTGGGCACCCCTTAAATGCGGCACTAATACTGTTACCACCGCATTTAAGGGCTACCACCCAATTCGTGATCAGGCCCTGTGACTACTGTTCCACAATAGACACCCATCTACATCTCATGAGTCATGGATTGAAGCTCGCATATCATTGCTTACCATTATACTGATCACCAATCTCGACTACTCCCAGGAATAGGTAAGTCATTCTTACACTCCCCACCAATCTCTCCTACTAGCACAGATAGGCAGTTCTCCTGAAAGTTGCAATTGTATATTCTCACTCATTGCTGCCAAACACTGTAACTCCTCACACATTTCTTTCCCTCCCCAGAATATCGGAAGATGCATGGTGTTGCTGAGCAGTTGATCACTTTCGAAAGCCTGCGGCAAAACTTTGAGAAGAACTTTGTTAGCCACTTGACGCAACTGTTCGAACAACTGGTAGGTCTGCTTTCTGATGCGAACGGTGGTGTGAATACATCTGAACTGAGACAAACACATACTCTATAACTTTATACAGTCTAATTGTAGATAGTGCTGTGTGTTGGATTGTCTCCCAACTCCCTTTTCTAAAACATTGGCCCCTTCTGTAGATGCATGAGATCATCCTCTGCCCTCCGATTGCACTCTTAGACAGTGATCTGCCTTTGAGTTGGTATAGCAATCAGAAGCTGGTGCCTTCCTGGTTGCCACTCTTTTTCCCTGCTTAAGCAATCCTCCAGCCTCTTTTCTTTTGCAGATGGGGAGCAGGTGCAAGTGGATCTAGGTCACCTGGCTTAAGCACCATCCACCTTCTTAGCCCTGCCTCTTCCTTCCTGCTCTTAACTCTTAGATCAAGGGCGTCTCTCGCCCGGGCGTTTGAAGTGAAGGGCAGACAAAGAAAACAGAAATTTCTGTTTGGACCTGTTTGGACCAGGAGGATACAGGACCTGAATCCCTGCTCAGACAGCCGGATAAGTATGCACCAACATGTGTTTATTCCCTCTGTCCCCACAGGCCATCCCCACCCATCTGGTCCCCCGTGATGTTCCCTTGTGCCCCCCCTTCTCACACAGAAGTGTTGCCTGTTTTACTTGATTTGTCTACCCTGCTCACCCCCCCCACCCCACACATCCAGCCTACTGCAGGAGTCTGTCCTGATACATTCTGGTTTCACCATTACCGTCTTGTGGCCAATGCTGGATTTGCTTTTATGGACTTCATTGAATCACAGTGCGTGAGCACCACACACCGTGGTTAATAATAAGCAGCGCTCAGATGCCTGAGGGTTCGTAGCGCTATATAAAGGCTAAATTATTATTATTATTAGCCTTTCCTCCTGTTTTCGTTTCTCCTGGCTTCCTGCTGTCCTGTTCGGATTCCTCTGCAAATTTTCCTTTCTGCTTATTTTGCCTTCTGCCTTCTACTCTTTGCTGTTGCCCGAGTCCGCCATCTCTGAGTCTCGTTGCAGTATCTCACTCTTTCCGTTCTTGTACTGAATTCTTCGCCCTTATCGGCGACTGCCTTCTCCAATGAATATCCTCCTGGATCATACTCAAGGAACAACAGAAGAACATAATCACCTCTTTGAATGGATTGTGTCCTCCCACGTATTGCTCATCTTATGATAACTCGTTGTCTCCAGCTTCGCTGCTTCGGAAACAATTTTCTCTCGACAGAGGGCGCTGTGCTCGAGGTCTTGGCGTCGATTGTCCCTCGACGGACTCCGTCCTCTGTCGACATCACTGATGGTATAAATAGCTCGAGCCGCGCCCCTTGCTTCAGTTCCGTTTTTCCGATCGCTTCGCTATCGAGAACGGCACGCTTCAAATTTTCTGTGAAGAAAATGTCGTCATCTTCGACTCCTTCGACACCCAAGACTGGGTTCAAGAAGTGTGTAGATTGTGGATCAAAAATGTTGATCACGGATCCCCACCGGGTTTGTCTCTGGTGTCTCGGTTCCAGTCACCGAACCGACGGCTGCGCTTCCTGCCAATCCATGACCGAGAAAGCTCTTTGTGAGAGGAGAGGTAAACTGTTGGTGGGGAGGGAAGCCTCTAAGAAGGCTATGTCTAAAAAACATAAGAAAGCGACTGATTCGAAGGAATCGGATCGACATAGGCACTCCAAGAGATCTCGATCTAGGAGTGGATCGAGACACTCTTCGTCATTGTCTAAAAAAATGAAGAGGAGACATAGATCTCCCTCATCATCTTCTTCTTCAGAGTCGACCGAAGAAATTCAATGTCTGACAAAATCGGATTCTCCCAGTAAATGGGAAGAATTCCGTAAAAAGATGATGGAGGTTTTCGAGAACGCGGCCCGACCCCCTCGAAAGAACCTCGAAAAAGCCATACCCCTAAGGTCGCTCCATTGGACGACAAAGGGAGGTCCAAGACTACCATGGTAAAAACCAGTAGTGTTGTGGATACTAAAACAACTCGAGTCGACGCCAAGCCGTCGAAGACTCTTCGAGAGTCGAGCACTTCTCCGGTGCCATACAAAAAACCCAAGTCGTTGAAGGCTTCGACGACTTCATTGACGCCGTCGGCGTCGACCGTTTCGGCAACAAAACCAAAAACATCCTCGACGCCCGTGTCGAAGTCATCTTCGAAGTCAATGAAGACTCCTTCGACAACTTCGAAGGATTTATCAATCCCTTCGACGCGTATGGTAGAAGAAGAAAGGAGATTCACTCCTTTGCCCAGGTCAGACTTTTTTAAGTTCATGTCCTCAATTTATGAGGAATCTGGCTCAGAAGAAGACGAAGTTACTCCTTTTGGAGTTTTTTATGGCACAAAGCAAGTTCCTGAGGAACCTATTGACCAGGAATCTAGAATGAGAGACCTTAGTGATACTCTACATTCTGCCAGTGGAATTGACACCTCCCCAGAATTAGAGTTTGCCAGACCTGATCCTGCAGAGCATGCAGATGCTGGGTACAGGGGTCTTATGACCAGAGTAATAGATATATGGGTTGGGGTAACATTTCACCCGTTTTTGAACAGGATGACATGACGGATATAATTTTCACTTTCACAGGGCTCTTCAGAGGACCGTGGAGAAAAACTGGGATAGACCTGAGAGTATTGCTGCTGCAGATAGCACTTTTCCAAAAAAATATAGACCAGCTGGAACGGATCCTGAATACTTAAATAAGCATTCGACTCCAGAAAGTCTAGTCATTCAGGCAGCATCTACATCAAAACAAACTGCATATCCCACTATATCTCCAGATAGAGAGGATAAAAAAGTTGACGCATGGGCACGTAAAGTTTTCACGTCAGGCAGTATGGCCCTTAAATTCACAAATGTCACCTGTACCCTGGCCAGGTTTACCCATACCCTGTGGGACTGTATTTCGGCGGCAGCTGATCATATTCCAAAAGGCGAGGAAAGGGAAGGCTTCCTGAATATAGTCAAAGACGGGAAGGAGGCAATGGGGCAATGTCTCCAGTCTGGACTGGATACTGCTGATAGTATCAGCAGGTCCATGGCTGCAAGCGTTGTGCTATGCAGATTTGCGTGGTTGAGGAAGTCGGGGTTTGCACCAGATGTGCAAGCCAGACTCCTTAACATGCCCTTTGATGTCTCGAGGCTGTTTGGCAGCAAGGCTGATGAAAGCCTAGAAAAACTTCAGACCTCGAAAGCGGCAGCTAAATCGCTTAGCGCCTCTATGCGCCAGCCTCTAAAACCCTATTCCGGCTCATCTTCCTGGAGGGGTCGTTCTTTTCGATACTACTCCTCTTTTGGTAGAGGAAGAGGACAGGTTTCTCAAAGGGGCAAAAGAAACTTCCCTCGTTGAGCACGAGGAAGAGATGCAAAATCAGCCTCAGGAGCGGCATCTGTACCCTCAGCCACTCCTGCAGCCACCTCCAAATCCCTCTGAGACCTTGTTGCACAAAACACCAGTGGGAGGCAGGATCTCTCAGCATCTGAAGGAATGGCAGGGCATTACCTCAGATGCTTGGGCACTGGAAAAAGTAGCCCAAGGTTACTGTCTGCCCTTTCTAAAAAGGCCTCAGAATCATCCACCGGGAGCCAATTCTGTCAAAATTCCAGATCCGCTCCTGTTGTAGGAAATTTTAACCCTGCTAGAGAAAGGTGCCATAGAACTGGTACCTGTAGCGGGGAGGAACAGGAGTTGGTACTCCCCATATTTTCTCATTCCAAAAAAGGACAGAGGACTGAGACCCATCTTGGACTTGAGAAACTTGAACAAGTTCCTCAGGAAGGACAAGTTCAAGATGGTGACTCTTTCTCAGATCCTTCAGGCTCTCCACCTCCAAGATTGGTTGGTATCATTGGACCTTCAGGATGCTTACTTTCATGTGCCAATCCATCCAAAGCACAGAAAGTACCTGAGGTTCGCGATTGGCAATTCTCATTATCAGTTTCGAGTTCTGCCATTCGGGTTGACCTCCGCCCCAAGGGTTTTCACCAAATTGTTGGCGGTTGTGGCAGTAAGCCTCAGGAGAGGAGGTATTCACATATATCCCTACCTGGATGACTGGTTGATCAGAGCAAGTTCTCCAGAACAGGCTCAGGAACATCTTTCGATCACCTGCCACTTCCTCCACAAATTGGACTTCTCCCTCAATTTCAAGAAGTCCCACATGATACCATCGCAGAAGCTCCAGTTTATCGGAGCAGTCTTGGACACTTCCTCCCGAAAAGCCTCGCCTCCCGAAGTGAGAGCTCTCCACATCCAGCAGATGGTAACAAAAATCTAGAATGCCCAACGTCTACCGGCCTTCGATTTTCTCAGGTTGCTCGGCCTCATGGCATCCTGCATTTACCTAGTACCAGAAGCCAGGTTAAGAATGAGATCCCTTCAATGGGCACTCAGAACTCAGTGGTCCCAGTACTCAGGGAATATGTCGGATCTTCTGCAAGTCCCGAGCGCAGTTGCTCAGGATCTTCTATGGTGGGCTTGCAACGACAACATTCTCAAGGGAGAGTCTATTTGGCAACCATGGCCGGAGATACCAGTAGTGACGGACGCCTCACTCACAGGGTGGGGAGCACACACCAACGATCTGACAATCAGCGGTCGGTGGTCTCCATCAGAGTCCAAACTACACATCAACCTTTTGGAGCTGAGGGCAATCAGACTAGCGCTGAAGGCCTTTCTGCCCTCTGTACAGGGAAAGAATGTCCTGATAATGATGGACAACACGGTGGCCATGTACTACCTCAACAAAAGAGGAGGAGTAGGGTCACTACCACTGTGCAGAGAGTCAATGCAGCTATGGTTCTGGGCAATACGAGAAGGTATCTCTCTATCGGCAATTCACCTAGCCGGAGAGAACACGGCGGCAGACGCTCTGAGCAGGCAGAGCACGGTCTCTCATGAGTGGGAGCTGGCTCAGGAAGTCCTTCTGGAGATCTTCGCCCTTTGAGGAACCCCTCAAGTGGATCTGTTCGCCACCGCGATCAACCGGAAGTGCGATCAGTACTGCTCAAGGGAATTTCCTCAAAGAGGAGCTCTGGGAGACGCATTCGTAGTGGAGTGGAAGTTTCCACTGCTGTACGCGTTTCCCCCAGTCCCTGTGATTCCTCAAGTAATCAGGTTGAGAAAGTTCAGGAAAACCATGATCCTAATTGCCCCGGATTGGGCCAGGAGGACGTGGTACCCGGACCTTCTAGACATGTCTGCCCTCTAATACGCCTTCTGCAAAGAGAGGATCTTCTCTCGCAAGAGGAAGGTCAGGTTGTCCATCCAGAGGTCAAGACACTCTACCTTCACGCATGGTTTCTGAGAGGTTGAGATACAAGGATTGGGATCTTCCGGATGACGTAATGGAAGTCTTGCTTTCGGCCAGAAGGCCAGCAACAAAATCTTTTTATCAATGTCGCTGAAACAGGTTTAGTAACTGGTGCAAAGATAAGGATGTGGACCCTTTTGAATGTGGCACTCCAGTAGTGCTCTCTTTTCTTTTACATCTAGCCAATCTGGGGCTCCAGATAGGAACAATCAAAGGATACCTTGCTGCGCTGTCCATTTTCAAGCGCACCTCGGAAGAGGTTTCATATTTCAAAATACCACCTAAATTCAATTCTTAAAAGGACTTACTAACGTATACCCTCCAATACCTTTTCATGTCCCAACTTGAGACTTAAATTTAATATTAAAATTCTTGACTTGCATACCTTTTGAGCCTCTGCACTCATGTCCATTGAGGCTTTTAACACTAAAAACTGTCCTTCTTGTGGCCCTATCATCAGCCCGCAGGGTTAGTGAACTTCAGGCTCTCTCATGCAGACCACCATATACTATTTTTTATAAGTAAGTTAAATCTTCATTCTTACCAAAGGTAGTTCTGGACTTCCATTTGTCACAAAAAATAGTACTACCAACTTTTTATCCTCCTCCTCATTTGGGCAAGGAAGAGGAGAGACTGCACAGACTAGATCCCAAGAGGACATCTCAAGGATGTCTAAATTGAGACAAGATGACCAACTATTTGTGGGTTATACTGGTCATAAACTAGGCTTGTCTATATCCCGCTGGATCATCTTAGCCATAATTGAAAGCTACAGATTAGCGGGAAAAGACCCACCAGATGGGCTTCGTGCCCATTCTACAAGGGGAATGTCTACTGTCTTCTGCGGCTCTAAAGAGGTGAGTCCCGGCAGCAGATATTTGTGCAGCTGCAACTTGGAAAACAATGCATACTTTTGTCAAGCATTACTGCTTGGATACTGCCTCCTCCAATGAGGGATTATTTGCCAAGGCAGTTCTGCATTCTGTTCACGAAAACTAAAACTAGTACTCCCGCCTCCAAAATTGTCACTGCTATGGGAGTCTATCATAAGATGAGGAATAGGTGCGAGGACACAATCCATTCGAAGAACAAGTTACTTGCCAACTGTAACGTTCTTTCGACTGGATGTTCCTCCCACGTATTCCTCATCAACCCTCCCATCCTACCCCACAGGACAGTTTACGTTTTCTTACACTTTGCTGTCACGATGAGTGCATCAGTTATGGGGCACGCCTGGGTGTTCCTCCTATATGTTTCATCGAAAAAACAGAACTGAATCAACGGGCGCGGCTCGAGCTATTTATACCATCGGTGACGTCGACAGAGTACGGAGTCCGTCGAGGGACTATCGACGCCACGACCTCGAGCACAGCGCCCTCTGCCGAGAGAACATTTTTTCCGAAGCAGCGAAGCTGGAGACAACGAGTTATCATAAGATGAGGAATACGTGGGAGGAACATCCAGTCGAAAGAACGTTACAGTTGGTAAGTAACTTGTTCTTCTGTGTTAGGGGTTTTTTCTCCCTTCATTGGCTTTTCCTCCTGCTGTGGTCTATCTACTCAGCGTCCCCCTTGTCTAACCTGAACCCAACCCGTCTGACAAGTTGGCTGCAGAGAGGAATAGAACTTACCTCTACAAGGAACGTAAGGATGTTCGAAGAAAGAGGAAGGAGAAATCGGCCAAGGAAGCAGTGGAGTCGGAATCTATCGAAGCATCAAGTTCTGATGAACAGCTTAAGATCCCTGATAGTGAAGGACCGAACATTCACAATGGAGCAACTCTAGGAACTCTTGCACGCTGTACAGGAACTGTCCTTAGAAGTACAACAATTACGAGCCGAACACACCTCCCTAAAACAGTAATTTACGGCTCGGGATGCTCAGACCACGGACTTGCCTTGCATCCGGGAAATTTGACGGTTTTCCCAGGGCGGTGCATGAGTTCTTAGACTCAGACACTGTGTATTTCACATTCCGGACAACTGCTTATGCCACGGACAGGGCTAAGGTCGGTTTCATGGTATCTAACATGACCGGCAACACCTTAGCGTGGGCTACTCCTCTTGTTACTGCAACCAGTCCTCGCCTGTCTGATTATCCAGCCTTTGTTCAGGCCATCACATATATGTTTGAGAGTCCTGAGGTGGTTTATTCAGCCTATTTATTTATTTATGTGGTTATTTATGTAGCGCACCTAACCCTGAGGTATCTGGGCGCAGGTTTACAGGTAACAAATTAAGGTAGAAGAAGTCTTGTACCTTAATTTGTACATGACTTCTTGTACAAAAAGACGTCTTGATCGAGTCGCTTACTCACAAATAGCCACCCATCTGAACCAGCATAACATCCTAAATATCTACCAGTCAGGTTTTAGGCAGGGATATGGCACCGAGAACTCCCTTTTGGATCTCAAGTCACGTTTTCTTGCTAATATAGATAAAGGCCTTCTCGTGTCCCTGGATTTATCCACAGCATTTGACTTGGTCGACCACCCCATATTAGTTGCTAGAATGGTCGAGGTGGTCAATTTCTCCCCTTCCGCTGCATCATGGATTATCTCCTTTTTGGCCAATAGACAAACTAGAGTCTGCATCGGGCTTTCAGAGGCGGACCCAATTCCGGTTCTCTTTGGGGTCCCGCAGGGCTCCAGTACTTCTCCCTGCCTCTACAATATCTATACAGCTCCCTTCTTTAAGATGCTTGAGGAAGAAGGTATTTCATTCTCTAACTACGCTGATGACACCCAGGTATTAGTAAAACTATTGCGTGTTCATTCTCAGGATGAACTTGAGCTCAACAGAATTTTCTCCCTCATAGAAAATTGGATGATGGCCAACAACCTTTCGTTAAACAAAAGCAAAACTGAGCTCATGATTGTGGGCAATACAAACTACCTTGCCAAACTGGATCCTTTGTTCAAATCCTTTAGGTTGGGGCTAGTTGACATTTCTCCCCAACCCACATTAAAAATATTAGACGTCATCTTGGACCAGTCCCTTAACATGAGAGCTCACGTTAGCAGTGTCATCTTCTCAGGGACTTACTATGTAAAACTCGTGTCCCACCTGAGACCCTTCATCTCGCAGGCAAATGCAGAGACCATAGCAACTACCTGGGAATTTGCTTTATGGAGAATTGGCGAGGGTTGGGCCATGTTGATAAGCAGTGTCTGAGGATGAGGCAGGTGCTTGAGGATCTGTCACGCTTTCAACATAACTGTGTGGGGCGCCCAATTAGACTTATTTTAGAAGTATACAGGGCTGAAACAAAAACTGCTACTAACTACGGGCTGCACTATGGGGCATGGAAAGGATCCAAAATATTTAAAACGTGGAGAATGCCTTCCTTAAAAATCTTCTTGGATTGCCGCAGTCTGCCTCAAACTATGGGACACATTTGGAACTAGGATACCCCCATATTGCTGATGAGTGGTTATTGGCTCCGGTCTCACATTGGTTGGCATCATGGGCAAATCAGAAAGCAATTCTCTTACATGAGATTTTAAGAGCCCTCCTATGCAGCCCAGTAGTAAAGAAAATCCCATGGCTTAGGTATATTCAGAAATGCATCAGACAGTTAAACGGCGCCAACCTAGTTTGCCCACCAAACATTTTGACCCTATGTATGGTCATTGCACAAAAGCAACTGTTCAAAACCATTTTGGTGGCAAATAGGGAGTCTGCTGCCTTACGCATTGTTGCAAACAGAAGGCATATTGTGTATGCAACAACAGATGCTATTCAGCCATATCTACTCCATAGTGACAATCCTGTAGACCGCTGGGCTTTGACTCAAGCACGGTTTGATTGCTTATGGTTAGGGGCATGAACTAAAAGCTGGACAGATAGTGTGCAACCTACAGCTTGCCCCTTTTTTCAGTGGCCGACGGAGGATCTCCTACACTTTGTATTGTTCTGCCCACATTATATAGACTTAAAACAGAGAACACTTTTGCCACTACTCAGATCGGCCGGCATGTTTCAGGCTAAGCCTGCCTTATGATATTTGCTGTCGGCAGCTACGATTCCAGTGGCCTGGGGTATGGTGGATTATTTGAGACGGGCCTGGTATCGGAGATCCAAAACCGTGGCACAGAATTTGATTGAGCTCTGAAATTATAATCGTAATGAATTGTTTGGCTGCTCTCTGTGGATATTACCTGATTTACACACATGCACATTTTAAATCTGTATGTATTGTTTGTAAATTTATACTCTAGATATTTTTTAATACGTTGAATTGACTTTTGTAATGTATGCATTTTTTATTCTGTTAATGGTTTATGGATAATTTGTTTCCGAATAAACTTTTATGATGATAGCAAGAGCCATAGTTGGGGCAAAGATCGACTATTGCGGCAGCCTTCTGGCTGGTTTTGGAAAATCCGACCTTAATAGACTTCAAGTAGTCCAGAACGGTGCGGTCCATGTCGTCACAGGCCTGGCACGGGGTGACCACGTCTCGGACGCTTATCGCTCCCTACACTGGCTACCAATCGAAGCCTGGGTCAGATTCAGACTCCTCACAATTGCCTTTAAATGTAGACTTGGCACAATGCCCAAATATCTACTTGATCAAATCCGAGACAAATCTAATCCCAGGGTTCTTTGATCCAGCAACCAGAACCTGCTGTCTTTACCACTTTGCAAACTCAAGAAGGTGGAGAAGGGGGCATTTTTCAGTGCAGCCCCTAATCTCTGGAACCTGCTTCCCCCTATGCTTCGTCAGCAATCGTCGGTCACCTTGTTTAAGAAGTATCTCAAGACTTATCGTTTCTACTAAACTAACCTTCTTGTATCCATCTTGCTGACCTGGCTTCTCCATTCCATTTGCTTTGATATTCTCCCCTCCTTGATCCTTCAATCCTCTCTTTAGGTTTTATGTCTTGTTTTTTTGTCTTGTTCATCGCGTCCTTACACCCTAGGGTTCAAGGAAGCGTGCTATAAATTGAATAAAGTAAAAAGTAAAAGTAAAAGTTTCATTAAATGTAGCAAGATAGATACATAGTTTGAGCAAGGAAACATATTGTAATACATACACATAAAAACAGTTAACAGTACCGTTTACATTGTGAGTCTTACATCTGCCTCTATATAAGGTACTCTAACAACATAGAGATAAAGTTCTAAAGGGATAAAGGCATGACAATTTCAGTTGTTGTGGTACAGTGGAAAGGAGGCAACAACATTATCACTCCTGTGTAAAGAGCCATGTTTTCCGTTTTTTGCAGAAGGCCCCGAAGGCTGGCTCAGCTCTTAGGTCTGCTGGCAAGGCATTCCAGAGTTTAGCAGCTAGTACTGGGACACTCTAACCCCTCACTTTTTCCAGTTTGTATTTGGGTATAGTTAATAAGTTGACCTGGGGGGCTCTAGTAGGTATGTAGGTTTACTTGTTTGTGAACTTATTGTTTAATAATTTGGGGGCTTTATTAGACAGGCACTTATGGGTTAGTGAACGCATCTTAAAAGCAATTCTATCCTTCACTGGTAGCCAGTTGGCATTTTGTCTGGCAGAGGTGATGTGATTAGCTCTAGGGATGTTTAATGCCGCTCTTAGGGCATTGTTGTGTAGCAGTTGCAGTTTTTTTAGATTACATATGAATCACTCCTTGATATTCATCAAGGATCTTTGGGGGTATTAGACTGTATCTCCAATTTCAAGAAGTAGCTGCGGAAGCAGCCTTTCCAGAGACTGCTCAGTACACAATCTTTAGAGGCGGTCTTAATGAAGACATTAAGGACAAACTGGCATGGGTACCTCATCCGGGAATTTTGCAGAATTGGTATCCATGGCTTCTCTGTCTTTACCTCTGCCACCCCTAGCTGAGACAACTTCCCAAGAGGAACTTTTGCAGATCGGAGCCACTCATTGCCCCTTAACTCCGGCTGAGAGGAAGCAGAGAAGGGATCAAGGGCTATGTTTGTGCTGTAGATCCAGGGGACATCTTCTTAGGGATTGTCCTGAGGTACCCCCTCGTCGTCAGGGAAATTATCGTCCCTGATCCTAGAAGGGACAATGATCCGGGGCTGTTCTTCTTGTTCTACCATGTTTATGTGCAATCCTCCAGACCGCTTCGATAACGGACTTATGGTTCTCCGAGTAAAGATAAGAATGCCAGAAAGACCTGTGCCTGAAGTGTTAGCTCTTCTTGTGGGGCGGCCAATCTATTTATGGATACCATTTGGGCCGAAATGGAGAGGTTACCAAGGGGACCCAAGGAAGATTCACAAACTGTGGAAAAGGTTGATGGACAACCATTAAGTTTTGGCCCTATTAAGCACTGGACCATCCCGATGACAATGGATATCAACAACCATCACAAACTAGTTGTAATCAATCTCATCTGAGCGGCCCACTTGTCCATTATCCTAGGAATCCATTGGCTTCGCAGATGCAATCCTCTGATTGATTGGTATGATAATACACTGCTATTTACTTCTTCCATGTGTCTGAAACACTGTTTGAAAGGTACCCCAACTAACCAGGCCAAAGTGGCCCTTATTAAGGAAGATTGTTCCTCTGTTGCTATCCATTGCATCCCAGCTGCTTTCCGAGAATTCTCTGTTTTTGTAGACAAGGTACCCAAGGAATTACAGCCTCATTGCACAGAAGATTGTGCCATAGACATACTACCGGATGTCGTGGTTCCTTTTGGACGTATGTACACCTGAGAAGGCCGCTCTCAAAGAATATCTGGATAACAATCTATAGAATGGGCTAATACGTCATTGTAAATCCTCTGCAGGGGGCTTGCTCTTTTTTGTTTCCAAGAAAGATACCAAAGAGCTACGGCCTTCCATAGACTACAGAGCTTTTAATAAGATAACCATTCAGGACCGGTACCCCACTCCCCTTATTAATGACATTTTGGAGGCTGTACACAGAGCCACGATATTCAATAAAATTGACCTCTGCAGATCTACCACCTCCTCTAAATCCGTGAAGACGAAGGATGGAAGACTGCCTTTAGCACCCCATTCGGCCATTTTGAATACCATGTAATCCCCTTTGGCTTGGTGAATGCTTCGGCAGTCATCGAGAGGTTTATGAATAGGATCCTTTCAGATGTTCTGTTTCATTATTTGATTGTCTACTTAGACGTCATCTTAATCTATTCCCAGTATCCTAGACAATATCAGAACCATATTGAGGAATCTCTACTTCGCCTAAGTACACATCTTTTATTTGCCAAAGTACTGAAATACTAAGTACACATCTTTTAGTCAGCCATTTTGAATACCATGTAATGACTTTTGTCTCGGTGCACGCTCCGGCAGTCATCCAGAGGTTTATGAATAGAATCCCTGCAGATGTTCTGTTTCATTATGTGATTGTCTACTTGGACGACATTTTAAACTATATCCAGTATCCTAGACAACATCAGAACCATATTAAGGAAGCTCTACTTCACCTAAGTACACATCTTTTATTTGCCAAACCTGAAAAGTGCCTTTTTGAGATGAAGTTGTTTCCCTATCTTGGCTTTATTTTTTCAACTCACGTCGGGAGATGTACCTAAGAATGACCTCAGCAGTATTACAGTGGTCCTCCCCATCTTCTGTAAAGGAGGAACAACGCTTTCTAGGATTAGTGAATTTCTACCAACGCTTTACAAGAAACATTTCCTCTGTATCTGTCCCATTACCAATCTGCTAAAGAAGAATACCATATTTGGATGGAATACAGCAGCTGAGGGTGCCTTTCAACACCTCAAATCAGCCCTTTTTTCAGCCCCAACATTACTTTAACCTGATCAGAAATATTACGACTCTCCAAAACATTGAATGCCACAACAGTCATCAGGCCCGGTGGGCGTATTTTCTTTCACAATACGATTTTGTACTTACTTAACTGCCAGGAAAGCTAAACATTGTAGCTGACTGTTTATCGCAGATACAAGAACACAACTCTTATGTTCCTACAGAACCAGAAAAGATACTGATGAACAAGTCCTTTATACATGAGAACTTACTTTTTACAAGATGTTCGTCACACCACTGCTTCAGTTGAGCTCCACAACATTGGGGAGCTTCTTACTGAAAAGGACGGATTATTGTTTAACAAAGAGCAGCTCCTTATATATTCCACAACTGCTGGTCATCAAGGGGTAACCTCCTCTCAGGAAGGTATCCGACGAACGTTTTGTTGGTCTTCTCTCAAAAAGGACATTCAGGACTATGTCCAGTCATGCAATGTGTTTTCCCAAAGTAAATACTCAACTTCCAAACCTTTAGTAATACTTCAACAAGGCATGCCACTCAAAAGACCCTGGTTACATGTCTACTGATGTTATTGAAGATTTACCACCCTCACTTGGACATACAGCTATCATGGTCACTATAGATTCTTTTAGTAAGATGGCTCATTTTACTCCACTCAAAGGAGTTCTGTCCGTCTCTCAAATGGCCAACATCTTTTTGAAGGAGTTCTTTCACCTACATGGGCTACCCATGACAATATTGTCTGATCGAGGACCCCAATAAACGTCCACATTCTGGAAGGCCCTTTGTGACTGTCTTAGTATTGACAGATCTCTCTCCTCTGGTTATCATCCTCAAACTAATGGGCAGATGGAGAGACTCAATCATACTTTAGAACAATACCTCAGTTGTTTTTCTTCTGCCAGTCAAGACGATTGGGTTACTCTCTTGCCAACAGCTGAGCTTGCTTACAATAATTCTACTCACTCTGTAACTAGGATGAGTCGTTTCTTTTGTGCAACAGGAGTACATCCTTGATCTTTACCCATCACTGTACCATCACCCACTAATTTACCCACTGTCAACGCTCTTTTAGAAATCATTTTGGATAATCATCGAACTGCCTATGCCAATCTACAGGCTAGAAAAGACAATTATAAAAGAATCGCTGATCAACATTGAGGTGTGACTCCTGTTTGGGACATTGGGACGAGAGTTTGTTTAGCCACAAAATTCCTGCCCAGATGGATCCATAAGTCTAAATTGTCTCCCTGATACGTTGGACCTTTCGAGATAATTGCTAAGATCAATCCAGTTGCCTTCAAGTTATGCCTGCCTAGGTGTTGGATTTGCATCCATCCTGTTTTCCATTCTTCTTTATTGAAAGCATACAAACCTGACAAGTTTCAAACAAGGAAGAGAAATTGACCGGGACCCATTTCTCAGGAGCCAGAAAAGTATGAAGAATTCAAAATCTACGATTCTCATTACTTCAGGCGTTATGATATGATGTGGCATTTATAACTCGCCTATACACAAGTGTTTATAGGCAGGACAAGACAAGGAGCAGAAAACAAAGGGAGGACAAAATAGCGATCTTACTAGGCCTTGTGACAATCAGATCGTACAAGTACACGGTAAAAGGGGAAGGGAGAAGTGCCAGTTGGGAGGAGAAGAGAAGTGCCAGGGGGGGGGGGGAGGCAAGTGCAGTTAACTCACAAGTGCAGCCAGTGGGTGGCTCATAAGTGCAGAGAGAAGGGACTGTAGGGTTGCAGATACAGACCCTTAGGTGCTGGAGAGCCCAAAGGCAGTGCAAGGGCAACTGACATGTAGAAGCCTGAGCCTGAGTTCAGAGGGTGACCAGGTGACCAGTGCACGGAGCAATCAGGTGCCTCAGCAGGGGAGAGGAAGAGAGAAAACAGAAACGAAAAGGAAGGTCTTGAGTTGCTTTCCGGGACCGGAAGAGATTCTGCTCAAGTTGTAGACAGGCAGGGATGCTGTTCCAGAGGGAGGACACAGCTGAGGAGATAGATCTGTCCCCTAATCTCTGCTTGGAGAAGCGTCTGACCCTCAGAGAGTAGGAGGTGGATGAGCAGAGAGCTCGAGAAGGAAGATGTTTTGGAAGAGAACGTTGGAAGTAGAGCGGTCCCAGGCCCCAGAAACCCTTGTGGATGATGCAGAGGGTCTTGAAGTTGATCCTTGTATCAGTATCTACCTCCCCCAAAGGAGCATCAACCTCTTGACATCTCCTTGTTCTTTGATTCACACAAGCATGTACACCCAGATTGGTTCTCTACTCACTCCTCAAGTAACAATGTATTTGATGATCTTGTGCTGGCGGATGGTGAAAGAGAAGAGCTCCCACCAAAGAACTTATCTCTGGATGAAAGTGGTGCTTTCCACTCCACCACGACTAAAGGCACCAAGATGTTCGATCTCCTCCCAACTGAGCAAAGACAAGAAGGGTTCCTTTATCAGTGAAGGGAGGAGACTAGTAAGACTCTAGTGTATATCCCGATCCTGGAGAACATCTGGAAAGACAGGTGCTGGCTAAGAAGAACTCCTTTACTGCTTGGTGCAAAAAGACATCTTTTGATTAAAAACTATCACCTACCGGATAGTGACCTCAAATGCAAACGCACCTAGCATAGTCCCAACTGTGATATCTGCTGTGGCAAGGAAATGATTCCTTAGTGCGGCGTTTGATCTGTTAGACCACCAGCTCTTACAAAAAGCACTAGCCAAAACTGCAAACTGTTCTAAAGAAGCAATAAGTTGACTCACCTCCTTCCTGGAGAACAGAATTTCACGAGTTCATTGGGAGATAAATTCTCAATTGAACATAACATCTCGTGCGGAGTTCCTCAGGGAGCTAGCTTGTCCCCGTTACTCTTTAATATATACATACGCCTCCTGTGTGAATTACTAGAACAACTTCAAGTATTTTTCACTAACTATGCTGACGATACTCAGCTAGTCATGGAATTGAGCGGTGACTATGTTAAAGACAGTATTAAATTGAACACCCTCTACAAGAATATCGAAGAGTGGATGAATAATAACTGGATGTGCCTCAATAGCAACAAGACCGAGTTAATGGTTTTTGGATCTACCCAGGCCTGCACTAAACTGACTTCTGACTACAAGGCATTTCAAATCAAGGAATCTTGCATTGAAGTAGTCGGTAAAGTGAAAACACTTGGCATGACCCTAGAAGCCAATCTCAATGCAGATGCTCAAGCCATGCATGTCAGCAAAAATTGTAATTACTACATTCGTCTTCTCAAAACAATGAGACGCCTCCTCAATGAAAAAAATTGCGCCACCATTGCTAGAGCTACCATTCTTTCACGATTGGACTATGGCAATGCGCTCCTTGCTGGTGCCAGCAAGCAAAGCTTACATAAGTACCAACTGATTCAAAATCAGGCGATAAGAGTCATCAAACTAAAATCAAGGAGAGATCACATCAGCGTAGCCAGACGCGACCTACATTGGTTAAAAATGGAAGACCGTGTACAATTCAAGTCCTTGTGCCTAACCCATAAATGCCTCTATGGAAAAGCACCTGCCTACCTTAAGACCAAACTTACACCCTACACCTCTACCAGAACATTAAGATCTGAAGCCAAGGGATTGATAACAACTCCTAAATTCAAAAAAGAACTAGGTCTAGGAAGAGCTTTCCCCACTCGTGCGGCAGCACTCTGGAACAAACTTCCTACTAGCCTTAGACTGGAATCAAATCTATTCTCCTTCCGTAAAAAACTTAAAACCTTGCTTTTTAAGTAATTCGAGATATATCTTTACGACCTCTGATGGATAACCCCTATATGTAATGAATCGTCCTGTATACTGTTTGTCCCCACTATTTGTCCACGTCTCCATGTAAGCGCCTCGATGCTTGCCAGCAGTTCGGCGCTCTACAAATAAACAAACAAATAAATAAATAATGATGGCCAATCCTCCATTGCCATGATGCCAGTATGATGCCTTTAGCAACAGTGTTATTTCCACAGCAGCTACCACAATCAAGGCTGCAAATGCATCCACCATCTAGGCCAGATATGACCATGAACTGTGGTTTAAAATCGGTTCCATCCTGGAATTGCTCCCAGCCGACAAGAAGCAAGAGGAATTTGTTCTGCTTAGAGAGAATGAATCCACCTCGGACCATGCCAATTCAGTGGCAGTCAGTATCGCTAACAGAGGATTCCGACAGTAGGGCAACGGTGCTGTTCTGTGAGGCCAAAGCTGGCTGAAGGCTACTAATTGTAGGCCAGATGTGCAGGCAAAGGTTATCGATATGCCCTTTGCACAAAAAGGTGGACTATACGCTTCAATCCACCAAAACGGATATGCACTGGGCCCTATCTTTTGGCACACTTCAACCAGAAAGGCTGTTTCAGTACTTTTCTTCTAAACAACGTTTCTCCATGTCTGGCATATATTACTACCACTCTTCCTACTTCTCCCAAGTGAAGAGAGGGATGTCATACCCCTCAGGCGAGCAAATACAAAGCTCATTTGTTATCATATAGAGGCGCCCACAAACATTGCGGTTCTTCTGATACCAAAAAGCACTCTGGCAAGTAGGCTGCTCGGACAAAGGGGTGCTATCAATAATCGCCAAAGGGCAATTTTTCAAATGCGTTCAAATACCACCAATCACACCATCGACTGCAAAGCTGGAAAAACATCTTCACAAGGGCTCAGCAAATTCAAGTTTTGTATTCGCGATACGTTCTGGTATGAAAAAAGTCAACGTGCTGGATACCCATCATCGAACAAATTCATCCATTCATTTCCAATGATTCCAGATGGTCATGCTGCAAAAGATCCTCAGCCAACTGGCCAAGGGAGATTTTTCTGGTGAAGGGCTTATGTAAGGGCTGTTTTGGAAGCCTCCCCGGTGCGCAAACAAGCAACTTCCTGGGAGCTCAATATTGTGTTGTCTAAATTACTGGACCCCCGATTTAAGCCCATGAATGAGGCTAATATCAACTTTGTCTCGTGGGAGACAGCGTTCCTCGTTGCGATCACCTCTGCCAGAAGAGTGGGTGAAATTCAGGCGATCTCCTCCTGCACGCCTTACCTCGTCTTCCACAAGGACAAGGTTCTCCTCTGAACCAATCCCTCACTCATGACAAAGGTGCCATCTTCTTTCCAACGCAACAAGCCGCTAGTCCTGCCGGCTTTCTTCAGTTCTCATGCTACGCCTGCGCAATGCTCCCTTCACTCCATTGAGGTCATGAGGGTTCTAAAAGTATTGCATTAATTGCACCAATCCTTTTCAACAGTCTCAGCAGCTGTTGTTGAATTTGGGCCTGCTGCCACTGGGAACACCCACTCTAAGGCTTCCAATTCCAGATAGCTTTTGGCTTGCATTTCTTTCGGCCGCCCACTTGCTAACTGACCACTTCCTGGTCCAAGCACACTCTAGAAGGGCAGTCTCATCCACCTCTGCTCTCCTGGCTGGGGACCCACTGGCAGAGCTCTACAGAGCAGCCGCATGGAGGCCTAAACAAACACTTTCACTAAATGTTACGGCATCAAATGGAATTCTACGAAGGAATCCAGAGTTGGATGAGTGCTCCCTGTTCACCTAAGGTGAGCCATCTCCTCCTCCCACTTTTACAGCATGTTTATGCATGTTTATGATTGGTACTGCTTTGTGATCTATTCTAACAGCATGTGAATCTATGAAAGATCCAATGATGGAGAATGAATAAGTTGTTTACCTGTGACTCCAGTTCTCCAGCATTGCTATCATTCAATGATTTACATGCGATCTTCCCGCTTGCCCACATATGGCACATCTATGCATTTGTATGCGCGTTATACAAATCTGAAGATGGCATGGGATGCAGTGCCTATTGGCTACAGGGTAAATAACCCCAAACAACACTAAAATGAATTCAGTTTCTGGTTTCTATGAAACTGCTTAATGTTACCAAGGATTCCCAGCCTGACGAAGTGGAATGTTATGCAGATCTGTGAAAGATATCAATGCTAGAAGATTGAAGTTACAGAGAAGTTACTTATTCCAAACTTGGGGTGAGCCCGAGGAACAATCACAGAAAAGAAGGGTGAAGAAAACCTTTCAGCCCAAAGAACAATCACAGAAAACAAGGGTGCATCCAACCGTAATGTCTGAGGCACAACAATCACAGAGAAACAGGGTGAAGGATGCCCTAAAACCTGAACAAAACAACTTAGTGCTACTTTAGATCCTGTCGTATGAAACCAAGTAATGATGTTCTTTCTTAATTCTGATGAGATTGAGAAAAGGCAGGGAAGATTTAAGAGAGAACTCTATGACCTGTCTTATTGTTTATTTTATTGTTATTTATTTTCTTACTGTGCTCAGTAGCCCGCAGGCATCAGGGCGCAAAAAGATTGAGAAAGGAAATGGACGGAATTGGCATTATTGATATGGTATGATATGATATTTTATTTCTATCGCGCTCATACACGAAGTGTATTCATCTCATTTAAACAAAAGTGTCTTCAGACCTTTCTGGAAAGAGTACAGATCTCTAACCAGCCTGAGATAAGAGGGTAAGTTGTTCCAGGTCGAGGCTGCCTGCACCGGTTAAGAACGACCGCTACCCCTAACCCGTTTCATACGCAGGCCTCGAAGAAGTATAGAGTCACTGGACCTAGTGACCCTGCAAGATTGCTCCAGCTGGAGATCATCCTGGAGGTATGCATGGGCTAAACCATGCAAGCACTTATGGGTGATCGTGTTTATTTTGAAACTAATCCTCTCTTCAATGGCGAGCCAGTGGAGAACCCCTCTATGCTCTGAAATTGGATAACCTCTCTGAATACTCTTCACAATACGGACTGCATCATTCTGCAGCACCTGCCTCCTGTGCATGCACCTTTTATTAGCTCCACTCAAAATGGCATTACAATAATCCAATCTCAGCATTAGTATTGCTCTAGTCAAAGTGATACAGTTTGCCTGGGAAAGGAAGGGCTTAACTAGATGGAGCCGTCTCAAGTGGTATTGTGCCTTGCTCACCACATTGCTAGTACGGGCTTCGGAGCTCAAGGAAGGTTCAAGGACGATACAGAGTGTTTTAACTTTGTGAGCAGTGTAAATCAGTTGCTGCTCGATATGGAAGCCTACATACTCTTTATTTAGTTTTGCTCGCCATTGTGAAGACCCAAATATAAGAAACTCGGTCTTGGACCCATTGACGCACAATCCATTAACCGTCATCCAAACCTTCATTGATTCATAGATAAATGAGCCCTGTTTAGAGTCTTTATCGTAGTCCCCGCTTAGTTCCACGATGAGCTGGGTATCATCTGCATAGTTGGAAAAATGGATGCCCTGCTCGTCCAGTAAGTCGCATAATGGGCGACAAAATACATGAAGAAGAGCCAATCTGAACATCCTTTGTCCTGAATAAAGAGGAGTTACAAAATCCATGAGGAATCTTGGAAAGATTATAATGTTGTTTGGCTAAATCATATACCGTGCCAAACCACGTGCTTGCTCGAGAAATTATAATAAAACTGAAATAGAGGCTTTCTTTATAGAAACGTGCAGTTTAATTACATATGCTAGCGGTTGAGAGGTAATCATGAGATAGGTGAATGTTGGAAACAGTCACAAGCCCCCCATGCACCCCTGGTTCTCCACACTCCTTGCATTCCCTGCGCTCCACAGACCCGCTGGACGCACACAATATCAATTTTCCACACTTTCAGAAGAATGTGGGGGGTCGGGAACCTATGGAGGTGGTGGGCCAATTACGCCAGCACAGGGGACACGCAAAAGGACTGCGACCATGGCTGTCGTTGCAACATTGTGATCTCAGTGAGGACAACTGAACATGAATCTGTTATACACACATACACAGAAGAACATTTGTCCCCCAGCAATTTTCCTGTATAGCAGGCACGTCTGGCACTATGTACGGTTGCTTGTAACAAATTGTGTACATCTTGCAACTGCTTCCAATTGAAGAGGCTTGTGAAGCATGGGTCATTTGTTTGACTCACAGAATGTCTTCTTCTGCTGGTTGAACTGCTGGAGATTAAGGTCACATTCTGTATGTTCCTGTGTTTTGTTTTGTGTTAACTAGCTGAAGATATGCAACAGAAGCAAAGAATGGCTACATCACATTCATCTTCTGCTCTTCTTTAAACCACAGGGTAGAACCCTAAATGATCAAAACATTTGGAATGCACACATCTTAATGTTTACGGTTGTCCCCATCCTGCCCTTTAATGGGATGTGCTGGATTGGAAACATTTTCCCTAGTAGTGCTCTCTTTATTCCTGTTGCTAATCTTTTACCAATGTGTGGTTATTCCTTGACTGAGTGTTTACACAGGGAAAATAAACCTATTTTTACCTATATCTTTCTTGGTTGCTTTTTGGTATGTTGATTTGTACTGGTAGGAATATGTTCTGTGCTGTATTGTTTAGTCTTTGACAATCATGTCTTTCATATTGTTGTCTGAGGTTAGTAGTATGGCTTCTGGGAAAGCTTCCGTCAGTCTTTCATCGTTCTGGAAAATAGGATTGACTTATTAGAGGTTCCTGGCATGGCAAGCTTGCGTCAGACACTGCAGCTGGAACAGTTAGTGATCTAATGGGGTAGTGATCATTGTCCTTTGTATTCCAGGTGATTGTTGTGTGGTATTAATGCTACCATGTGGATATTGTCATCCACAATCCTGCTATTTTAGTTAAGATTTACAAATGACTACCTCAGGGCATTAGTGTGTTGAGCTCTGTTGGCTCCATCAGAACATATCCAGTCGTAGTGTCCTGCCTGACCAAATATGGAGGCATTTTAGGTGTGTTTAGAATGAAAGCTTTCACACCTTAAACTGGAGGGGTCTGTTTCTATGTGGTACATTGAGCTCTGTATTTTCCTGTCATTTGTGCAGGTGGTGTCTAAAAGGTTAATTTTATTTGAGGATTGTGTGAGTTTAAAGTTGATTGGTGCAAGGTAGTCATTAACGTTTTTTTGAATCTGTAGACAGTCGTGTTTGTTTATTTAATTTTCAGTTTTTAACATACTAACTTATGGGGAGGCATCAAAGTGCATGTTCACCTAAAGAGACAAATCAGTAGTGTGCTGTGCTCATATAAAAAAGGCAAATACATGTTGTATGTGGCAGCTGGTGAGGCAGTTGTGTGCCAATTGAGCCATAAAAGGTTAACTTTGGTAAGTGGGTCCATTTTAGTACCAATAGCCATGACAGTTTTCTGAAAGTGTGGATCGTGCTGTTCCAGGATTTCCTGGCAGGTTGCCACTCTATCCTTCTGGGGGAGTTGGTAAAGAGAGAGTCCCCATCCATGGTTTTACAGATAATTCCTTCTGGAAGTGGCCAATGCCCTGAAGTGTGTTAAGTGAATCTGGAGTATCTTGTGTTTAGCTGCACATTTTCCTTACCATGGGTTTTATAATATTGTCTTCTTAGTTAAACATGTCATAAAGCCTTGGGTCAATGGTTTCGGGGGTGTCCTTGTTTCTGTGCTTTGGGGAGCATGTAAAAGGCGCCAAGTTTTGGGGTCTTTTGGAATCAGATCTGTGGGGTGTTGTTGTTGCTTTAAGGACTTGCTTTATGCCTCCCATCTGCAGTTTTGTGTGATGGTTGCCTGGATCATCTTGCCTTTTGGTGTAGTCTTGGAGTCTTTTGGAATCAGATCTGTGGGGTGTTGTTGTTGCTTTAAGGACTTGCTTGATGCCTCCCATCTGCAGTTTTGTGTGATGGTTGCCTGGATCATCTTGCCTTTTGGTGTAGTCTTGGAGTCTTTTGGAATCAGATCTGTGGGGTGTTGTTGTTGCTTTAAGGACTTGCTTGATGCCTCCCATCTGCAGTTTTGTGTGATGGTTGCCTGGATCATCTTGCCTTTTGGTGTAGTCTTGGAGTCTTTTGGAATCAGATCTGTGGGGTGTTGTTGTTGCTTTAAGGACTTGCTTGATGCCTCCCATCTGCAGTTTTGTGTGATGGTTGCCTGGATCATCTTGCCTTTTGGTGTAGTCTTGGAGTCTTTTGGAATCAGATCTGTGGGGTGTTGTTGTTGCTTTAAGGACTTGCTTGATGCCTCCCATCTGCAGTTTTGTGTGATGGTTGCCTGGATCATCTTGCCTTTTGGTGTAGTCTTGGAGTCTTTTGGAATCAGATCTGTGGGGTGTTGTTGTTGCTTTAAGGACTTGCTTGATGCCTCCCATCTGCAGTTTTGTGTGATGGTTGCCTGGATCATCTTGCCTTTTGGTGTAGTCTTGGAGTCTTTTGGAATCAGATCTGTGGGGTGTTTTTGTTGCTTTAAGGACTTGCTTGATGCCTCCCATCTGCAGTTTTGTGTGATGGTTGCCTGGATCATCTTGCCTTTTGGTGTAGTCTTGGAGTCTTTTGGAATCAGATCTGTGGGGTGTTGTTGTTGCTTTAAGGACTTGCTTGATGCCTCCCATCTGCAGTTTTGTGTGATGGTTGCCTGGATCATCTTGCCTTTTGGTGTAGTCTTGGAGTCTTTTGGAATCAGATCTGTGGGGTGTTGTTGTTGCTTTAAGGACTTGCTTGATGCCTCCCATCTGCAGTTTTGTGTGATGGTTGCCTGGATCATCTTGCCTTTTGGTGTAGTCTTGGAGTCTTTTGGAATCAGATCTGTGGGGTGTTTTTGTTGCTTTAAGGACTTGCTTGATGCCTCCCATCTGCAGTTTTGTGTGATGGTTGCCTGGATCATCTTGCCTTTTGGTGTAGTCTTGGAGTCTTTTGGAATCAGATCTGTGGGGTGTTTTTGTTGCTTTAAGGACTTGCTTGATGCCTCCCATCTGCAGTTTTGTGTGATGGTTGCCTGGATCATCTTGCCTTTTGGTGTAGTCTTGGAGTCTTTTGGAATCAGATCTGTGGGGTGTTGTTGTTGCTTTAAGGACTTGCTTGATGCCTCCCATCTGCAGTTTTGTGTGATGGTTGCCTGGATCATCTTGCCTTTTGGTGTAGTCTTGGAGTCTTTTGGAATCAGATCTGTGGGGTGTTGTTGTTGCTTTAAGGACTTGCTTGATGCCTCCCATCTGCAGTTTTGTGTGATGGTTGCCTGGATCTGCTTGCCGTTTGGTGTAGTGTTTTTCATCTGTTAGTTGCCTTTATGCTACATTGTCTGTGGTGTCTATTATGACTTCTCTTCCTCCCTTTTGAGCATAGTTGAGGTCTGATTATTTTTAACAGATCGTATGAGATGCATACTCACACACATAGTTTCAGGTAGGGACTACTCATAAAGAATGTTTTTCATTTTAATTTATTATTATGTGCTTTCCTCTCTTTGGTGCTGACAGGGTGCTGACCAGGAGCCTAGTCTAACCCAACAAATGGGGAGGATGACCTTGCCAACACACATCCCCTGCCACCACGCCCTGCTGCCTTACACTCCCCTCATGACCTGGCTGCAGGACACCAATGTCTTTATCTTCAACGACCTCCCAAAGGTAAGGTCCCAAAGAATTGCTTTAAACATATTCTGTAGACCAAATGTGTGGGGAAAGTGTGGACTCATCTGCAAAATGTTTTAGCAGATTTCTGGGAAAGAGATTAAATCACTGTTAAAATGAAATAACCTCTGCAATTGACAAAAAGGAAAGTCTGTTGTAAAATTATGTTCACGTCACCAAAATGTTACATATGACACCCAGCCAGCCCCACCAAACACATAGGGTTAATTTACAAATCGTTTTTTCAATGGGATTGTGCCATTGTAAACCGTGTTTGTAAATTAGGCCGATAGATAGTACCTAGACGCTCCCCACTCCCTAAGGGAACAAAATGAAAATACATTTCAAACTTGTGTGGATGTAGCTGTGTGAACCTGGAGGAAAACTGCAAACAACTATCTAAGTCAAATAGTCTGTAAGCAGACATACACTTCTAAATGCACCCATGCCATCTTCACGTCTCATGAACTGACTTTCTGTTCACCTCTTCACAAAGATCTGGAAAAACCTCCTGGAAATCCCAATGTGGCAAGTACTGATGGGTTAGTTGAGCCTTTAGTGCATCGACTACTTCCTTCAACAAGTAGTACAAAAATCACAGTCTTATGTTAAAGATACAAAACAGTTTTTGAACATTTTGGAGGAAATATTGCCTACACTATCGACACCCGATATACTTTTTACATTGGATGTATAAAGCCCACCTTCACCTTAATCCCACACTTTGAAGGGATTGAAGCAGTGGAGACCCTTATTGTCAAGGAAGGTGATCTACAGGCACATGAAGTATTTATCTTACAATTGTTAAAAATATTTTCCTCCAAACAACAGGGACATCAACGCCCCTAGCTATGCAAATTAATTTATGATCATATTTGTGATAACGCATGTGCTACAAAATGCATTGTGGGTAAATACATTGAAATTGTGACGTCGCGAGATTGATGACGTCTTTGTTGACTAGGTCAATGAATTCATTCAATTAGTTTGTTGAATGTTTGAATACTAGACACCCCTATATCTGATTTACAGCAGGAACGCAAGGCATACACTATTTGGATGTATTGATCAAATGGCAAGATAATAAGTCACAGAAAATGATTGACCGTACTCGTATACATAGGATTAACATCTTACTTGCAGCAAGTTTCTATTCACCCCATGTCCTAAAGAGTCTCCATTATTCGCAGTTCCTTCGTTTAAGGAGATTTATATCTAACTCATCAGTGTTGAATGATGAATTGATGAAGATGTATAAACATTTCTCTGATAGATGTTACTTGAATGACTTACGTGTTGAGGCTAGACAAAAAACATTGTCTGTTCTGAGAGAAAATTGGTTGACTAAAACATCTGTAAAAAAAAGCGCCATCCAGGGTACATTTGATGAAATCCTCGAGTCAGAGTAATTCTATCAAAGACATCACTAGGAAACATGTCCGAAACAAGGGGGTTGTTCTCACATGATGAGATGCTTCATTAACTACTCCTGAAAGAACCAGTATTTGAATTTAGCAACAAGCAGAATGTGCGGTATATTGTTTTTAGAGCTGATGTTAGTCCACCTATATCAGTTAAGTACGAGAAAGTGAGCATTTCCTTGCTTATCATGTGGTAATTGTAACAATGTAATCAGAGAAGAGTTATTTCACCATCCGCAGATAGGAAAAACAATCTCTATGCATCACTATACGAGTTCTGACTCGATTAATGCAATTTATGGTAGTCACTGTCCAAGTGGGATACTGTATGTAGATATGACAATCCAGAAAGTGAAGATTTGCTGAAATGAACACAAAAGTAATGTGAAAACTGCTAATGTAAATTTGCCTGTAGCAAGACACTTTGTACAACATGGACATACAATGTTGCAAATATAATTTGTTGTTCTTGAGAAGCTTGACTTACAGTACAGAGGTGCCAATTTATCACAGAAGTTGCTTCCGCAAGAAGCATTTTGGATACATTATTGGACACAGGGTTTCCAAAAGGAATTAATGAAATGTTATCGTTGAATTGCTTCTTGTAATAAGTTCTGATACTCTATTGTCTTTTTGTAAATTGAAATGCATAAATAATTATTAGTTTAGTTTAGTTTAGTTTCTTTATTTGTACCGCGCGCCGAACCCCGGGGTAACCGGGCGCCGGAGACTTAGAGACAGTTACAGCATGGCAAAAATATACAATACAGACTGTAAAATAACAACAATAAATGTAATAGACCGGGTTACAAGATGGTCGACAAGGCCATGCGGAGAAGAAGTACATTAAGCAGATTTTTTGATGGAAAGCCATGTTTTTGTATTGGCTCTAAAAGTCCAAAAGGAAGGTTCTGCTCTAAGGTTTAGTGGCATAGTGTTCCATAGTTTGGGTGCAAGAACAGGGAAGCTGCTGCCACCTGCTTTTTTTTAGGGAGAATTTGGGAACGGAAAGGCAATGTGAGTATGGCGTTCTGGTTGGTCTAGTTGATGTGTGATTGTGGAACTTGTCTGCCAGGTATTTGGGTGCGTCATTGGAGCGGCATTTATGGACGATGACAAGGGATCTGAGAGTGATTCTGTCTCGTACAGGGAGCCTCTTGCCTGATGCTGGAGATGTGGGCGTGTCGTGGGATGCTGAGGGCGGCTCTGAGGGCATTATTTTGAGGCACCTGTAGTTTGTTCAGATTGCGTTCTGACGTGCCGAGAAAGAGGGTATTACAGTAGTCAATTTTTGAGAGCACTAGCGCTCTGGCTAGTGTAATGCAGCTGGAAGGAGATAGGAAAGGTTTGCAGGCGTTGATAAGCTTATTTGTATAAGCTGTGGATGAGGCTGTGGCATTCACCTGTCTTTTGAGCGAGAGAGTAGAGTCTAGATAAACTCCAAGGGTTTTAATTTCTTTGGCTACTGTGATTAGGTTACCGTCTATGTTGATGGATGCGTAACGGGGGTCTAGTTTGTTTAGCCGTGGTTGGGAG
This sequence comes from Ambystoma mexicanum, assembly GCF_040938575.1. Lineage (NCBI taxonomy): Eukaryota > Metazoa > Chordata > Amphibia > Caudata > Ambystomatidae > Ambystoma > Ambystoma mexicanum. The sequence continues at coordinate 1,425,295,155 of NC_090924.1, forward strand.
CCGACAAGAAGGAGCTCAGTTTTCTCATCGTTGAGGCATAGACCGTGCTCTGCCATCCAGGCTTGGATCTCCAAATATAGGTTGTTGATTCTGGTGGTGTCCTCATCGTAGCACCCTGATAGGGTGATGAGAACCTGGGTATCGTCAGCATAGTTTGTGTATGTGACACCCAGGTTATGTAGACGGTCAAACAATAGCTTAGTGAAGATATTGTATAGGTTCGGCGAGACGCACAAGCCTTGAGGGACGCGGCAGGTGATGGGGACAGGGAGTGCTGAGGCCAGCGGGGAGAAGACCCGGGTGGTTTGGTTGGCTAGGAAGGACTGGATCCAGGCAGTCGCCTGGTTAGAGAAGGCTGCTGAGGTCATCAGATGTTCCGTGAGGGATTACCTTGTCCTTTGCCTCGTCCATCTGGATTTTTAGGTCCAGTAGGGCTGACTCTGTTCCGTGCCTTGGCCTTGGCCTGAAGCCGGATTGTCTGAGATCCAGGAGGTTGTTGTCTTCCAGGTGCTTCTGTATTTGCAGGTAGGCCACTCTATCTAAGATCTTTAGGATGTAGGGAACGGTGGTGATTGGCCTGTAGTTGGTTGGGTTATTGGGGTCTAGATTAGGATTTTTTAGTAGTGGCATGACACAGGCTGCTAGGCACTGAGCTTGATTTGAAGGATGCATTGATAAGGGCTGTTATGAAGGGGGCCAGAATGTTGGTGCCTTCCTGGATGATGGGAGCTGGGCAAGAGTCCCCTTGGCATCTGGAGGGTTTGAGGCCCTTAATGATGCTTTCTACTTCTTTAGTGGATACTGGTGAGAAGGAGAAGGGGGGGCAAGTGGTTGTTTTGGGAGTGGTGGTCGGTGGATGGTTTGTTTTTTTGGATAGGGTAAGCTTTTTCTGTTCGATTTTGGATTGTAACATGGTGATTTTGTCTGCTAGGGCTTTTTGAATCCTTTCACACCAGCCTGCATCTTTCGCGCAGGTTTCTGCCAGTGTAGGGGGGGGATTCGAGTTCCCTGAGAATATTGAAAAGCTCTTTTGTTTTGGATTTTGCGCTCTCAATTCTGTTGTCATATGTCTCCTTTTTGGCTTTGAGGATGGCAGTTTTGTAGGTGGTGGCTGCTATCGAGAGTTGTGTTTTGTTGGATAGGTTGGCCGTTTTTTGTTCAGGTGGATTCTGCGGCTCGTTTGGAGTTTCGGAGGGTTTTTAGTTCTGGTGTGAACCATTTGTTCATGTGGGCTGCCGGTTTGGCTTTGGTGAGTTTGAGTGGAGCGATGGTGTCTACTGCTGATTCTAACGTTTTGTTGTAGAGGTCAGCAAGTTTCTCCGCATCTAGGTTAACGTAGTTTGTGGGGGTGAGGATATTGTCTATAAGTGGGCAAAGGTTTTGTAAGGTAATGTTGCGGTTATTTCTGGTGGGGGTTTGGGGGATGATGGGGGTTGGAGTGTTTGGTTGTGATTTCCCTTGGATGGAGAAGGAAATGGCGTGGTGGTCAGACCATGCAGTTTGCTCGTTTTCTGTGATGGCCGTAGAGCAGTTGAGATCCGCTAGCCAGTCCAGGGTCCTGCCTTTGTTGTGGGTAGGGTCTGTGATTCTGAGCTTGAACCCTAGTTGGGAGATGGTGCTTTCTAGGGTGAGCGCATGGGCATCGTTTGGGTCGCCGAGACTGAGGTCACCAAGTAGGATAATTTGAGATCCTGTTTTGGTGTTGATGGTCAAGAAGTCAGATATCTCTTCCTCAAATGTGGTGATGGGGCCTGGGGGTCTGTAGAGGAGGTGTAATAGTACGGTTTGTGTAGCAGAGAGTTGGAGCTTGGCTGACAGAAGTTCTGCAGACCGGAAGCTGAGCGGTGGGGTTAGTCTAAGGCCAAGGGATGTTTTGGCGATGAAGGCTACTCCTCCTCCTTTACCTATGTCCCGGTCTTTCCTTAGTATTGAATAACCTTCTGGGATGGCGAGGGATAGAGCTGGGCCTGCTGCTTGGTGCAGCCAGGTTTCAGTGATAGCCAGGAAGTGCAGGTTGTTGGCAGAGATGAAGTCTGCGATATCTAGCGCATGGACGACCAGGGAGCGGGCATTGATGAGGGTGCTCTTGATCAGTGGCTGTTCAGAGGTGCTCAAGGGGGCTATTTGGGTGGTGTTCAAAATTTGAGCGGTGTTAGTTCGATTGTGTGTGGGATGAGGGGAGTGTCTTGGAACCCACTCTCCTTTGTAGACGTGTTTATATTCAATTGGTTTGATAAGTTCTCCTCCACATTTCTACCTCTACCCAACTGCCTTAGCAGGGTCTGCTACTCAAGTCTGCTTCACATGTCAGGTTCTGCACTTCTGCTCTCACTCACTAAGCTTTGTACTTGAACAGTCTAAGTATGGATATCTGGGGTTTTCAGATGACACTGACTAGCCCAAGTGGCTAGGTAACCTTCTGCAAGTCTCCAGCATATAAGTAAATGGTGACTATCCTGCCACTGTCTTTGGAGACACAGTATAACCAACACTCCTGCTTCCTGGGGCAAGTGCTGTCCTTCTTATCCCATAGGTTGCTACTAATAACTAGGTGGGTCCTGCTGGTCCTATCTTATAACTGTTGGCACATAAACAAAATGTATTAGAGGAGTGTTCTCCTTTCAGGAATTGGCGTAGTTAAGCATCACTGCTGAGGCTTTTCACTCCATTTAAAGCGCTAGACACTTTTTAGGATTCGAACATTGTGCTTGTGTTCCTGCTATACAATACTATTGCTACTATGGCCACATGCAAAATCAAACTTCTCCCCGGGAAGAAGATGTTTTTGGTTGGCATTTCTTCAGTGAGATGAGTGAGCAGCACTATACGCCATTGTGGCCTGGAACCTTTACACAGTGGTTTACAAGGAGACCTTTCCATCCTTCCTCCTGGAGTTGTGTCTGATTTCTATATACAAGACATATTTTTACCATATTTCTTTAAATCAATGTTATGCAGTGGAAAAGACTCTGAGTCATGTTGATGTAAAAGGGGTTCTAAAGTTAAGCAAGATTAAATAATTTGAGCCCCACCTTGTCTATTTGGAACATATGGAGGGCCCTTCACTTTCAAAGTACGCTTACAATGCTTCTCTGGTGCCATCAGGATCTCTCTTAACTTCAAGACACTTAACGTTCAGAAGGTTCCATCTTCGGCAGGGATGCAGACACATGCTGTAACCGATAACGAATCTTAAGCGGCATTCCAACAAAATGTTCTCCCAAGATCTTATCTGTTGATCAGCGAAATTGACTAGACCACATGCATACTGTAAGCATTATTGCCTGGACACGAGCTCTATATCTAGTGCTTGTTTTGGCCAGGCATTGCTGAAAAATATTTTGGCTAAATAGAGTAGAACACTGTCATCCTCCCTAGTATGACTTCTGGGTCCTTGAGATACTACCCCAAAATTCTGGTGGAAAGGGGATATGACATATCATTTAGAACAAGTACAAAAGTCATGCACTCATAGTCTATGTTCCCTTTCCAACAGACGCTGCACCCACTGTCTATATCTAGTGCTTGTTTTGGCCAGGCAGTGCTGAAAAATATTTTGGCTAAATAGAGTAGAACACTGTCAACCTCCCTAGTATGACTTCTGGGTCCTTGAGATTCTACCCCAAAATTCTGGTGGAAAAGGGATATGACATATCATTTAGAACAAGTACAAAAGTCATGCACTCATAGTCTATGTTCCCTTTCCAACAGACGGTGCACCCACCGTCTGCTATTCTCTCAGTTCTATTATTTGAAGAGAAAGTGAGACTGAGCACAGACGTTCATTGCTTTTTTTAAACGTTTAACCAACAATGATCCTTTTCTGTACTGATTGTGCGGACTGAGTTTACGATCACAAACAGAGGCCTCCTGTTCCAAGAATCCTCTATCCTTGGAGACCTAAGAGCCCGTTAACCAAAGCCAGGTATCATATCCTCGATCCGAGCTACCAATCACATAGCAACTTAATACTCCCGCTCGAAATGCCCATTTTAGACTACATCTCGACATCACCCAGGAAACTGGTTCTAAGCCAAAATAGACTACTGCAATATCCACCCAAACGCCCTATGTAGACAACCTCATTTGGTTATGAGTGGAGAAGCTAAGTAGGTATAAAAAAATAGATGTTCACAACCTTGCGGAACTCTCCCGTCCCCTGCACACCCAAGTTGTATTTCATATATAATCAATAGTAATTGGTTTAATTAATATTCAAATAAGGTGGATGTAAATAATGTCATTCGTAATACAGTTTTTTTGCAAAATAGATCAACTGTTTTTACTTCATCAATTTTTGATTGATCTAGTGCATTTTTTGATACATAATTATTCTTTTGTGGTTGATTCAAAACAAAAACTTCTCCAAAATATATACATAATAATAATCATAATTGAATAGACAATTACAAGCATTTAATATGGTAAGGTCTTATTTTTCACCAAACTATACAAGTCAATATCCTGTAGTTCAATCCTTGCTTTGTTTCTCTACGCGTTTCGGGGTGTATTCATCCCCTTCTTCAGGAGTTGTCTACTCACTTCTTTATTTCAGAATTCCAATCTAAAGTAAATAATCATACATTCAATTATTCTGGTATCAATCACCATTGTATATTTTACAATAATTCTTATTCTCTCTCATGATCCTGACACTCATAGTCACCTGTATTCATTCCTCTCAAGGTGATCCTTTTAAAAATATCTTGTATCAAATTCTGAAATCAGTGGACTCACAAATGCTTCCCACAAAATCAACATGATATAGATGTAAAACCTCTCCTCTACTTACTATGTAAACTACTGTTACTGTTATCCATGAGAAATGGATGTATAAAAACAATTGGTTAAATATGGATTGGTTACCTTGTTGGTACGTGTGGAAACCCAATGGTTTCCAAAGAGGAAATATCCTTTTTTGTTGAACTTCTCTGTTTAGAGCCCAAGTTGTACATCCAGAGTTTGTAGACCTGGTGAATATTAGTCTCTCATCGAGGGACTTGTTGTTGTTTAGGTCACTCCCTAGTGTCCTATGATTAATATAAAATAACTGTATATCACTAAAATGCCTGCTTTGGCAACTGCTAAGTTGGTTGAAAAGTTAGCAAGTTTAGTCATAAAAGGTTAGCATATTTCTTACCTTCTAGGGATTTCTAATTAGGAACTTCTAAATGGCTGTTCTCCATTTTAGACCTTTGTTGGTGAATGTTCCTTTCTGTGCAGACCTACAGAAAGGGGTAGAGATCCGTATGTCATTACCTGATGTATGATCCATTCTTTAGATATAGCCTACAAGAATCTATATAATATGGGGTTCACAAATTATCAAACCATACATTTCATCCTTTGTAGACCTTAAGTCTCTCAACTTCCTACCTTATTCTTGTCTTAATCTTCCTCAGCTTATCCCGTGTTGTGTGCTGCAGTCCCGTGGGGAAAACTCAAAGCGGCAAGATGACTGCTGTTTGTTTGTTTATATAGTGACGTCATTACGCAATTGCGTGATGACATCACTATATTGTTATCACGTAACCAAATAAACACTTGTCATTGTTAGGAGTATGGTTATTAAAACTGGTATTCCTCCTGTGGGTATTTTTTGCCTTCTGGAATGTTTCTACTATATTGTGCCCTCTTGAGAGTATAAAGGGTCCAATGTTGGTTACTAAAGTGGTATCATTATGCGACTGCATGTTCACACCTCTATTCACTCAATAATAATCTTATGTGTACAGAGGATATTGATGTGTATTACTAATCTGATCTTAAGACACCCCCTCCCTGGTAGTCATAGTGATCCTTTCACTGTATTGTTATGGTGTCCATACTGCAGCTAGGTTCTTTATCCCGTCTGTATTTTATAAGTGTTTATGTAGCAGAGACCATGGTCACAATCTAGACTCATGATGGCAGTGAGTAGTCTATTATTAAAATTCATGCAAACATTTCAAAACAATAGGTCGCTTAAACAAAAGATGCGTTCTTCTTGTTGTCTTTGCCTGTATCAAACATTTCAGGTTTCTCTCAGGTTTCACAACTTAGACTTTCAAGCTCTATTCTATATTCCTGTCTGGAATTTTTTTTATACTTAATAGTTTATACAGTCCTGATCCTGCTCACATTCTAATAACATAATAATAATGAATAGTACCATAATCCCATCAATCCTTACATTTCATGGCCACACCAAGTTCTTAGGCAAAGGGTAAAAAACGGGGTTTCCTGTTCTTATTCGTTTGTACCAAACATTTTTATCCTCAAAGTGTACGTTATTTACTCTGTTTATAGGAAAACACCCAAGTTATATTCTTCATTCATACCATTGAATGAAAGACTGTTCAGTCTCTCTACCCAATCAATCTCTCTCTGATTCATACTTTTTGTGGGGTTTCCCCCTCTTGGGGATTTTTTTTACCACTTCCAGGATGATTACTTTGAGCTGGGATATATTGTGTTTGATCTCATTAAAATGCTGTGCCACTGGTGACCTTATGTTGTTAGTTCTGATATTGCTCTTATATTCATCCCAGCATTCTTGTTACACCTTTTCGCCACTGGTCATTATGGCAGCACCGGCGATTGTGCAATATCGTTCTACTTGACTCACCTAACATGGCCGACGACTCTGTCATCTGTACTATGAACAGTGGAGCTGCCGACGAACGTCTACTGATCACACACGAACGAAATCACGTGACCCCATAAACAGACATCAGGAAGTCAAGCAAATGCGTCGCTACTCTCCAACACGGCACTTCGTAAGTTTGCATCTAGACTTAGGGATTTCTAAAGTCAGTGACTCTCTCTTCTTGTCAGGAACCATCACAGTTATGCTCTTCTTTCCAATTCCCTCTTCAGACCTCGTACACTTGTTAAAGAGCCAACCCACTTTCTCATTCCATCATCACTCCCTCCTGCAAGTTTCCCTTTTACCGCTGAAAAGTGAGTTCCCCGAGTTTTGTATCCATTCTTACCTCTTTCTTTCCAGTCCATTTCTATTACCTTACTAACCTCTTTCTTTGACATCCTATCAGTGATTTGTTTTCAGCATCTGAGGTAGAGAACAGATTACTTCTTCTATAAACCGCTTCCCGTCTCATAGCTCTCAACCATTTGTGTCGCAAAGGCGGGTGAAATCACCCGATTTTGTTTTTGGCGGGTGAGACGCCCATTGGAATGAATGGGCGTGCAGGAGGTTTGGTGGGTGAGTCAGCCCTTTACAAGGCGGGTGACACCCGCCAAAAGCGTGTGAGTTGAGAGCTATGCCTTCTTCTTGGCAGTAAGTTCTATTTATCACCACCTTCCATCTACTGTTCATTCACTCTCCCCACGGAGTACTCCCCTCTCCTGTTTCTTACGTAGGACGGCTCTCATCATCATCCAGCAATTTCAGCGAGCCCGATTCCAGGAAGCGACCGACTGATCAACACCTCCAACGCATCCGCTCAGGGTTATTCTTCCCTAGAGGGTTTTCCCTGGGATTTGTGTTTCTTCTTCCACCGAGCATTACTCTTTGGTGGGGAGGGAGTAGGATTTTCCAGGAGATCTTCCTTTTCTGCAGTGTTGCACCTTTGGATCCGACTGACTGCCCAGGTTAGTGTCAATTCTATTGCGGGATATATTTTCCCCTGTTTAAAAGTACTTCTGAGCGTAACAGTAACAGTTCTTTGGCGTTTCTGTTTGTTTGGCCCACATAAAAGATCCCACATGGGCAGCTCAGTCCATAAATGACTGATTTTGAATCGCAAGTAGCATAATCATTCAATTGGAGTTTTGTTCCATTGTAAGGGTGTCTTACATAGCCACCTTTCATTATATTGTTACAATGACCACAATTGAGGCCTTTTTTGTCTTAATGTTTGTTGTTTATCTTTTGGAGGTTTTTTAGCCTTAACAAGTTGGTCTTTAAAGTTGTGGCCCCTCTTGTAAGCTATAATGGGAGGTTTGGGGAATAATTTGGTCAGTTGTGGATCCATTATAATGATCTTCCAGTTCTTCTTAATCATCCTAGTGATATGGTGGCTCTATCCTGAATATATTAGGGCATAGATGAAAGGTGTTTCCCATAACTTAAGTTTGGGAGTTAGTAGATCATTCCTGTTCAGTCCTTCTGCTTTCTTTCTTTCTTTCTTTCTTTCTTTCTTTCTTTCTTTCTTTCTTTCTTTCTTTCTTTCTTTCTTTCTTTCTTTCTTTCTTTCTTTCTTTCTTTCTTTCTTTCTTTCTTTCTTTTTTTCTTTCTTTCTTTCTTTCTTTCTTTCTTTCTTTCTTTCTTTCTCAATAATATCTCTTGGATACCCTCTCATTTTGTATTTGTCAATCATAGTTAAGTTCTCTTCTTCTAATGTTTCTTGTGATGATATGATTCTTTTGAGACGTAGAAACTGACTGTATGGTAAGTTGTTCCACAGGTGTTGTGGGTGGTGACTAAAGTAATGTAATGAGTTATTAACGTCAGTTTTCTTGTGGTCATGTTTGCTACAATTCCTTGTCATCCAATCTCTAATTCCACATCCAGGAAATGGAGTTTGGGCGATCCCTCTTCCATAGTGAACTTTATTCTTTCATGTAGAGAATTTAGAAATTCAAGAAATAAATCCAAATCTGTTCTAGTTCCTCTCCAAATGATGAAGCTGTCATCTATGAATCTTTTCCAGATTATTAGGTTGTTCTCCCATCTTGGTACTGTTTATATTCGTGAACTTTCAAGATGGTACATAAATAGATTGGCATAAGCTGGGGCCATTGATGAGCCCATGGAGGTCCCTGAAGCTTGCAGGTAAAACTGATTTTTACATCTAAGGTAATTATTCACTAATATGATCTTACTTAGTTCTAGTATGAACACTTTATTGGCCTTACAGTTTTGGCCTTACAGTTGTTGTTGTTTAGAAGAGTCCACTCTAAGGCTTCTAACCCATCCTTTTGGGGAATGAAGTGTACAGGCTCTGTACGTCGAAGGATACCAATAGCATTCTCTAGAATTTTTGGCAAGTTGTTGAGATTATTTAGAAAATCCGTAGTATCTTTGAGGTATGTTATGGTGTTCTGCACTAGAGGTTGTAGGGCTTTGTCTTCGTAGATTGCTAGCGGATTGAAGATGCAATCTGTTGCGGATTGAAGATGCTATCGGTTCCAGCTACAATTGGCCTAAGTGGTGGTGTTTGTAGATTCTTATGGATTTTTAGAAATCCATAGAACTCTGGTGTTTAGAACCATTTGGCCTCAGCCCTAGACTCCCTCCAGTAGCTACCAGTTGACTTACCAATCCAGCTGATGGCCTTTTGCACTGGACACAAATCCTACTGGAAGACTTGCCCCAAGTACCTACCTAATCACCTTCCATGCTGCCAACCTAAGAGACAACTTACATCTTCTGTGTCTTAAAACCTCAAACTCAGGGAATAAACTGTTTACAGGTTAAGCTCCCAAGATGTGAAACAACCTATTATGCAAACTCAAACTTCAAGACTGCCAACGATCTTCCAAGGGGTGCTGAAAACAAACCTCCTAAGACAAGCTTTTAGCTGGCTTGCCTGTGATCTGCTGAGATGTGGACGTGACCCCTTGCCACTGCATCCTGTGCTCATCGCCTTGGCATTTCCGTTTACTAACACCCTAAACTTCCTATTCATGTTGGATTATTCCCAGCGATTATCTATTCTGTTCTACCCACTTTGTCCACCCTATGTTCCCATGTTCCCTGTGCCCCTTCCTGGCGCCTTTATTTGAATTATATTTACATATGGCACATAAAAACTAAAATCCCCTAAGAGTATATGAGTACAAAAGTCACTACTGTGAGCAATTTGTATTTTGCATGCAGTGCTTGGTGAAAAAGCATTTCATGGTGAGTTATCGGTGTGATGAATACAAACAATCATGCATTTAGTGGCCGATTGACTTGAAAAGTGGAAACACTATTCTGATTAAATGGTCCTGGCTATTCTGATGAAGCTGGTGACGCTGCTCGTCTATTCTCTTAAGAGTGTAGATGTTTCATAGCACTCTCTTTCTCTCTTCAAAGATACGTTTGATAGTCAAAGGCTTTATTGGTTTGGCACTTGCCAGCCAACTAAATCCAACTCCACAAAGGCAATATAGGTTCTCTGCTGTGTTTTCAAGTTTACACGTGTTCTGTCACCCTTGTTTACATTACAGAGTTTGTTTTTCTGTGTCTATGGATGTTTCTCAGCAGTTGAAGTCTGCAATAAGATGGTAGTCCCAAACATTCTACAGCAGTACCCACTAGCCAGTGTTCTATTCTGGCAAACACAGGAAGCATCTTGGTTTGTTGGTGGTCCATCAGTTTCTGTGATTTTCTGGGTGTTAACAATTCAATTCTGTAGTTCGAGCAGCTTGAAAAGAAGAACAGTTCTTTTTTATTTTTTAGGAAACATAGATGCTCTGTATAAATATAATTTGAAATGATTAAACTTCCAGAATAATATATCCGTAATGTGTGACAGGAGAATGTTAGCACCACATTTAACCCTTTACCTTTGAACGACCCATTTCTGAATTTTCAGACTTGATGTCAGTTATATTTTTAAACCAACCCAGTGAGTTTCCAAACAATCATTGCAAGTGACACTTAATTGTTAACCTTCAATTTTGGACCTGCCTACCTTGTAGACTAGTAATTCTAAACGCAATCAATAGAAACGTTTCAATCTTAAATTTGAATTATATTCACATAGAGGTTTACTGCACCAAAAGCAGGGACCGAATTCCTGTTTGTTCAACAATGAACAGGAGGTTAATTAAATGAGTGGCTGCCCTTCAGTGATCAGAAGATACTCAGATGACAGCTGAAAGTGGAGAAGATGGTTGAGTTTGTAATCCTGCTAGTGGTGAAGGCACGCCCCTGTATGCTCAGGCCAGAAAAAATACAACCCGCTAGGGAAAAAAACCCAAGAGATTTCTTGCAAGGATGACAAGTTTTAATCGTACAAAAAGTAAGGGTGCAAGCAAAGAACTCTAGAACGTTTTGGGCTCTAGTGGTACAAACATAAGCTTATAAGGCATCACTGCATCATCGCTATATGGTAGAATTCTGTGTGGCTGGTTGGTGAGACCCTAGACCTGGGCCTGCTCCATAGGGGATGCCAGGCTGCGATTGGTTCCAGTCTCGCCCGTCTGTCTTCTCTCACGTGGGGTCAGCTGGGCTCATCTCTCCAGGGACCGAAGGTCAGCCGCTTCACATGTTGCTTTTACAGAGTTACTATTGCAAGATAATACTATTACATCATTATGGCATGCACCTGGGAAACCTGGGGACTTGCAAAGGGGGAAGAACACTATCATGCTGACCCACACATTCTTTTCGATGCTTCATATCGCACTCTCCGCACCCAAGGCTTCCACCCTCGTTTTGAACTATAAAATATTCCTCCCTGTACCTCCTATTCCAAAGGGTGTATTTATTGAATAAGGTGAAATGGTCGTGTTCGTTTAGATCTTTTAGGATCATTGGTTTTATGGGTATTGGTCTAAGGTCACCCACTATCGCGGAATTCAGGGTTTCTTGGACTGGGTCTGTTGTGGTTGCCATTACTCCTGGGGGCTGGGTGGGTGTTGGAGGTCTGCTGTTGGCCTGGCTGTGATGAATGAGCGCCGCAAGTATCATGGTGCTGTCTCATGGCCTTGCATGGTGCATTCCTCTCTGCGATAACAAGTAATTGCAGCAGTTAAGGAACAAAGGGAAGTTTCTATGGGAATTAGCAGTGCAGGTTCATCTGCTGTCATCGTTTGGGAGAGGCTCAATTCCTTCCCAACATTTCCTCCTTTCGTTACTTCTACAGTATCAAATTTCTCTGCGCTCATTTTCCTTCCTCACCGCAGCTTCACATGGGGAGTTCTTTATTGGCATCCACGCCGTACATACACTTTGCAGGCTTTCTCCCGCTTGTGCATACTCTTCAGGGGACCATGTCATATAGATGCATCCCCCATCCCTTGCTAAATTCACCAATACTTCCTTATAATTATCAGGGTCTGGGGGAGGGACGATGATTGTGTGCTAGAGTCTGTCTACGTCGTCTCCATGGGGTATGAGGACCATGCAGGGAATGGAGTTGTTAGTTTGTATTTCTGTCTCCTTTGTGCTATGAGGTACTTTTGAAACGCCAATTGAAACCATCACCATTGCGCTATTAGGCATTGCTTTGGCACAACATCGGAGACCCAGTTGGCAGGTGCAAAAAAAGACCAGGATGAACATGATGACAGGTACCAGCATCTTTACCAGTGCTCCCAGCAAGGATGGGGCCCAGCTGAATGCCATTGTAAACCAGTCCGCCTCTTGAATGCCAGCTTCTTTTTTCATTTTGATCCAAAGGTCGTGCACTGCAGCTATGGCGTGTGACAGGGACCCATTTTCTGCATCTTCAGAAGGCACACCGTCAGCATATGCAAGACATAGAGGTTCTGCATCGTCATTAGTCTCAGGGCGCGCAGCTCAACCTTTATGATATTGAACCCCTGCTCAGTGTCATTTGCCAATCGGACCAATTCCCAGCGCACCATTTGGAGCCATTTGACATTGGCTCGTGCTTGTATGCCGCGTAGCAATAGTGATGCAAAGAAAGTCTCCACTGAGCTAAACAACGTTTATTCTTCGGGTATCTCTTCAAGCAGTGCTGATGAGTCTTTGGATAGATAGCTTGAGGTTCTCTTTTTTTCTTCGCAGTTTGTCATATTGGCTCTTCTCAGGGAGGATGCGAAATTCCGAAATACTGGTGGTGGCAGTGTGTTTTGTTCTTCGACTGCTGGGGACACTGTGGGTGTTTCACCTGGTATCAACCCCCCTTTCAGGTGTTCTTCCGGAACGACTAGTAGTGCTGAGTGTAGCGTGGCCAGCGAACAATAGTCCCTCCATGATGGTGAAGGTGCAAGTACACTTGTTGGCCACACACCCAGTAGTAATCCATCAATGCTGCCGTGCCCCTCTTCAGATCTGGAATGAACACTGTTCTGTTGCATCGCTCGTTAGAGCCGACAAAGGCAGTTCCTTCGCTGTGGAAACACATTTCATAGCTCTCTTCTCGGTGCACCTTCACTGGCTTTTTCATTGCTGAAATCCATGTCAGTTTTGTGATATCATCTGTCCATATGTGTGCACATGTTCTTTCCGCGAAGGCCACTGTTGTTTCTTCATATCCTAGGAGGCCTTCAGCTCGGCAACTGAGGGTCGTTTCCTGCCACTTGTTCTTTACATACTTTGCTATTTCAATCACTAAATATGGCTGTTTTAAGCAGTTGATGTTCGTCAGTTTGTGTTTGCATTTCTGGGCATCTGTATCAACAAGCTCTAGGTGAACGCTTTGTGCCTGCAAGGTGCCGTTTAGCCTACATAGCGTACAATGAATCAGGCATTGTGCCTTTATAATTGGGACTTCTTGTGGTACTAAAACCTTGGGCGCCTCTGATGCGCTGCGGTATCGATGAGCATACATAGCACCTGCTATTGGTGGTTCGTCTTTCCTCCACACTCATGTCAGAATACCAACTATTTGAGTGCCCCGGGAGGATGAACATCTTCAATAGCATCCAATCCAGGCCATGGTAGGCATCGTATTTAGGTCTACGCGCTTGTCTTTTCATTCTATCATGGCGCGATATATACCGCCTTGGTGATATACTACTGTTAACATTGGTACTACTTTTATTTAGTACAGGGGGGTAGTCCTGACCTCATACATTTAAACTACAGTAGTTTGCTGTAGTGAAAAATTCTAACACATCTCCATATTATGTTTAATCCATCTTCATAAGTATGCATCATAGGAGGAAAGTACAAATCCAATTTCTGGAAAAACTGAAAAAACAGTTGTTGAGACCTTTATTTACTTAGGTTGCATATTTCAGCATAGATAATTCAATATTGATGGCTGAAAAAATTACACATAGAAAGAATAAACAATCAACAATTAACCTGACCACCAGCTCGGTGAGTTTTGTAAACAATACAGGACATATATGTTAACAATGTTTAGTGCATCTTTAAATCTTTTGTATATGGAACCATTAAAACAGCCCCAGAGAATCCCTGCGCGTCGAGAGTTTTGCCAGATAGCGGGAAGTCACCTTCACTGATGTACAATTCCTGAATCTACCATAAAGCCTCCACCAAGGGTTCCTCTTCTGGGTTTAGGGTCATTGACAGGACTAAACACGCAAGTGCTCTCTGTATGCTGTGCTAGTGAGGATAGGTGTCTGTTCCTGGGAACGAGAAAGGGTCCCCCCCACCACTGTAGCGCCCTGGAACAGGGCTATTGTACCATTGGGCAGGCCACAGATGGCGTTTGCGTTCCCTGCCTGCTGCATGTTGGTGTGGGGCTGGTAATGTTGCATTTCCTGTTGCGAGTGTCGCGGCAGGGGTGGGCCTGGGATATGTGGAGGTAACTGAGTGTAAACTTGGTTTATTTCATTGGTATTGAGGTCATTCTAGGCGTCGGTCCTTGAGTGGCCCCTTGGGGTGGTGGGCCATAGTTCTGCTGGTCATAGCTATATCCCATACCTTGCCTACTCCAGCACTCCCTCAAGAAGTGCCACCACTTCACACAGTTCCAACATTGCCCCATCCCTCCTCCTCTGGGTCCCATTCCTCTGCGTCCTCCTCCCCTTGATCCTCTGAACCTACCTTGTCCACGCTGCTGTCCTCCTTGGCCCTGTGGCCCAGAGAAATGTGGGTTTCCGCCCCACGGTCCTTGCCCTCCTTCAGCCCACACTGTGACTATTCTAGCATTTATAAAGCCAAGGGTATATCCTCCCTCCTCTATCTTTGTTGGCGTCGGTCCCGATGCCACCACAGCCACTTTGGCTAATTTATTCTGTATCAGTTTCGCTTCCTCTGCCTGTCGCCTTTGAGGCGTTTCTTTCTCGCCCTCCTTTATTCTCCTACAATGATGCACTATAATGCTTTGAATTTCAGGCCACCCATTTACCTCGACCCCAACATTTTTGTCGAGCGCCTTTTGCACTTCTTTGGGCAAGCCTTGTTTTACTATAAAATAGAAAAAAGGATATTGACTGATCCCAGGCATTACCCATTTCTGCTCTCCGCATTTCTTGGATCTTGAGAAGGAATTGTGCAGCGTCCTCATCATTTTAAATTGCATGATGGACTGCAAATCTGGCATGTCTGGGAACGCTCGCCGCAGCTCACCCAATACTTTTGCTCTGATCTTGTTAGATGACACACCATCGGGAGCGTCGTTACTCAGCGTTACTCCCGGGTTCCCCGGCTTCACCCACACATCGGCAGCCTGATCCCCAACTGCAGCCACCAATAAGCTTTTCATGTCTCCTATTGCTAGGGGTATTCTCGCTGTGTGCTTTTCAAAGGCATATATCCAATTCCCTGCGCCCGCTGGAAGTGCCTTTATTAGGTTATTCTTGTCCATCTGTGCCCATGGTACATATTGTGGTCTCCCTTCCCCCTTGTGCATTAGGGGCATTTGCATTTTCAGTTTTGTCTTTCCACTCTTTGCTGCACCTTTTCCTTGCTACTGCCATCTGGCCAAACCTCTCTCTCAACCTGCCGTCCCATAAGCTTTCCACCCTCTCGGGGTGTGTTGAGGCGCTTGCTCTGCCTCTCCATCCTCACCGTCCTCAACCTCATTGAACTTGCTCCACTCATCTTCGTCTCCACTACGGGACCCAACATTCTCATTACCCAAGCTGTCCATGTCACTGCCACGCTCTATGTGTACAGTTTTTATGGATGTGTGGTCTATCCTGAATAAAAAAATCCCCTGACTTCCATTCATCCATAGCCAGTCTGCTTTTGTTACGTTGCATGCCGCCCGCAGTCTGGCTAGTTCTGTTCTTGTCGGTGACAGTGCAATTTCTAGCTCTCTTGGGCTAACATCTGCATGTGCTGCGACAGCTGTAGGGGAGACAAATGGGGGCGGTGGTGCTGTCGCTGGTGTCGATACATTCGAAACTGTTGACACATACGTTGGGTTTGTGTATCCCGCTGCAGGACAAGCTGCTAAATGATATATTCCTTTGTTTTTTCCCGTCGAGGCCTTCCAATATTCGCTTGTGCCTGCACTTTTACAATTGTCGCGCACCCCTCCTTCCCCCTTGCACTCCTCTGTATCCTCGAACATCTTCCAGAGCTTCAATATTTCCCTTCTGTTCTGTAATTGTTTCCCTTTGTATTTCACTGTTAAAAAGCTGGACATATGTTCTAGCATACTTCTGTCAAAGGAGCCTTGCTTTGGCCAGGAGAGGGGCATCCCCTCTCCCCTATTCTCGGTCCCCCACTGGTTGTGATAGTTCTTGGTCCTGTTCCAGAGCCTTGCACATGTATTCTATGGGCGTCCCCCCCCCCATGGTCGTGTCTCCCGTGTGCCTGCTAGCAGTGGTACACCTGTGCTGATGCGCCACACAGTTATGCAGATATTGTCAAAAACACAGTACAATCCCCCTCTTTGTCGACACAAAAAATACAAAAATACTCTTTTTTTCGTTCCCCAAACCCCTGATTCTCCTTTCAGTCCCCTTACTCGCACAACCCACACTCTCCTCACACGCATGCAATCCACACAATGACCGTCCTCGGCCTCCTCCCTACACAATAAGATGCACAAATAAAACAAACTAAAATAACAAGCTGAATTAACAATCACTACTAATCCCGAGCTATCTAATTATACGGAGCTCACATGTATTTCCTCTTTTCTTTTCCGTTAAACAATGTTTGTTGCGCAACCTTCCCCCCTCACTCGGGGAGGCCCCCTATCTTCCTGTTTTCTTTTCATTATTCTCTTTAAAAAATTAAGAAAACCAAAATAAAGAATGAACGACAGGCATGCCACACTACCAATTTCAATCTCTGCGTTTTCACACTTCCCCATACATCTGTCTCCTACTTGTTATCCCTTGCAAGGCTATACTACCATGCGCGCTTTCACCCAAACTCCTTCATTCACGGGGTTTCAATACCGGCCTGCACCTCCCCTTGGGGCTGCACCCCGCTCCAAAGGGCAGGCATGATTCTGCAAAGACGGCTTCTGCACTGCCATTGGGAAGTACATGTTTTTTGGGGCTGGTCGCTGTAGGTAGCCGTGGTCCTTCCGGAGAGGTCGCCTGGATACCTCTGCAGATACGGGGGGCGCTGGGATCACGTCGGCGTCTCCAATTGAAGGCACACCCCTGAATGCTCATGGCAGAAAAAATGCAACCCGCTAGGGCAAAAGGTCAAGAAATTTCCTGCAAGGATAACAAGTTTTAACTGTACAAAAATTAAGGGTGCAAGCAAGGAACTCTGCTGCTCGAGAGCGTACTGGGCCCCATTGGTACAAACATAAGCTTATGAGGCATCACTGCGTCATTGCTATATGGTAAAAATCCATGAGGCTGGTTGGTGAGACCCTACAAATGGGCCTGCACGATAGGGGATGCCAGGCTGCGATTGGTTCCAGCCTTGCCCATCTGTCTTCTCTCGCGTGCAGTCCTCTGGGCTCATCTCTCTAGGGATCGAAGGTCAGGCACTTCACATGTTGCTTTTACAGAGTTACTATTGCAAGATAAAACTACTACATCATCATGGCATGCACCTGGGAAACTTGGGGACTGGCACGGGGGAAGCACGATCATGCTGACCCAAACACTCTTTGCTCAGTTGATATTGCACTCTCCGCACCCAATGCTTCCACCCTTGTTTTGAACTATAATTTATTCCTCCCTGTACCTCATATTCCAAAGGATGTATTTATTGAATAAGATGAAACGGTTGTGTTTGTTTACATCTTTTAAGACCCTTGGTTTTATGGGTGTTGGTCTGAGGTCACCCACTATCGCGGAATTCAGGGGTTCTTGGACTGGGTTAGTTTGTTTGTTTGTTTCTTTCTTTCTTTATTTGATACTGCGCACCAAACTCTAAGGTAACTGGGCACAACAGATACAAGAATATTTAAGCTTAATTACAGCCTGATAGGTGAGTACCGGCGTGAAGCAGTTACAGTGCATATAGACAGGGTATATAATGACAGTGAAGACATGGGGTAAGAGGTTTCATGCATAAGGAATCGCACAAAGTATTCAAAGGTAGGGTCTGGGTGTCCTAAGTACAGAGCGATACCTAGATGTCCTTGGAGCGGAGCCAGTACAGTAGGTTACATCTGAATCTGTTGTATGGTTGTTCCATTCTGAGGGTCGTAGGGAGAGCGTTTCAGGCGAGAGCCGCTTTAACAGGGAAGCTACCACCACCAGCTTTGGCGAGTCTGAATCTCGGAATTTCAAGGCAGAGATGGTTAGATGATCTAGTATGATGAGAGGAGGTTCTTCTAGTCAGTCTAGCGGAGAGATAGGGGGGTGCGGCATTGTTCAGGCATTTGAAGACGAGGGATACTGTTTTGAGGAGTATCCTATCACTAATTCTTAACCAATGCTGATCTCTTCTGAAGTTGGAGATGTGCTCTCTACGGGGTATGTTCAGCGCTGCTCTCAAGGCGTTGTTTTGTAAAATTTGAATTTTGTTTAGTATTTATTTTGTTAGCGCCTACATAGGCATTTCAGTAGACTAGTTTAGACATAACTAATGCATTGGCAAGCGTTATGCAGCTGGCTTTGGATAAAAGGGTCCACAGGCCCTGATCAATTTGCAGGTATAGGCTGTAGATAAGGCCATGGAGCTAACTTGTTTATTTAGTGATAGTGTAGAGTCCTGAGGTAAAAACCTAAAGTTACTTTAATATCGTTGCCATCGATATTGAATGCTGCGTAGTTGGGGCTAAGTTTCTTTAGATTGGAGTCAGAGCCCAGAATCAGAATCTCCGTTTTGTCGTCATTCAGGCAGAGGCCATGTGAGGCCATCCATGCCTGAATGATGAGGTATATCCTGTTTACCAAAGCCGTGTCTTCAAAGTTGCCGAAAGGGGTATGAGGATCTGCGTATCGTCAGCATAATTAGTATATGTGACGCCCAGTCTATCAAGATTGTCGAAGAGTGGCTTGGTAAAGATGTTATACATTGTCGGTGAGACGCATGAACTTTGTGGGACACAACAGGTAATTTGGATTGGGTCTGCTGAGGCTGATGGGGAAAACACTCTCATTGTATGGTTAGCAAGGAAGGATTGTTCCTAGGCTATGGCATCACTCGAAAAATATGTGGCTGACGCTAGGTGTTCGCATAAAACTGCACCAGGTAAACAGCTGCCGATAGGTTGAGGAGGAGTAGCATAGCTGTTTTACCTTTGTCCTTCAACTCATTGATTTTTGTCTTTAGGTCGATTAAGGCCGTTTCAGTCTCGTGTTGTGGTCTGAAGCCTGATTGGCGTGAGCATAGTAGGAGATTAGCCTCAAGGTAGCTTTGGATTTGGAGGTAGGCTACCCTATCAATGATTTTGAAGAGGAATGGGACCGTAGTGGTGGGTCTGTAATTGGTGGGGATGGCTGGATCTAGGGTCTGTTTCTTGAGGAGTGGTAGCACCCAAGATTCTTTGAGGTTCATGGGGACGGTGCATGAATTGAAGCAAGCATTGATGAGCTTGGAGATAAAAGGTGTTAGATCTCTGGCTGCATCCTTAATTATTTGTGCTGGACAGCTGTCTCCCTGGCAGTTGGAGGGCTTCAGTGATAACATAACCTTTTCTGTTTCCAGTATGGAAATGTTGGTGAATCTGAAGGGTGTAGCGTTATTTGGATTAGCAGTGGGTGGTGAGGAGTGCGTCTTGGTAGAGCGCAGGGAGGCTTTTTTGATTGCTATTTTGGTCTGCAGGGTGGCTATTGTGTTGGAAAGAGCATTTTGGATGCTGGTGCACCATTGTTTATCTTTTGGGATACTATCTGTGGGTGGAATGGGATTTTCCATTTCACGCAGAATGGAGAAGAGCTCCTTGGTGTTGGAGTTAGCCTTCGTGATTCTTTCATTGAACGTGTTCCTTTTCGTGAGGATAATTTCTTTCTTGTGCAGGTTTGCGAGATTGGTTAGTAGGGTTTTGTTCTCGCCCGTAGGTGAGTGTCACCAAATGGCTTGGAGTTTCCTCTTTTGAAGTTTTAGTTCTTTTATTGTGGTGTGAACCAGGTGTTGAGGTGTGCCTTTTGTCTACTTTTATGTAGTTTGACTGGTGCAATAGAGTCAAGGACCTTAGTCATAGTGTTATTGAAGGTCTCTACTAGTGTGTAAGGATCAGGACTGTTGTTATTAGTCGAGAGGGTAGGTACGAGGGGAGGAAGTAGTTTTTCAACAGTGATGTCTTTTTTTCTTCTGGTTGGTAGAGCTGGTGCTATGTCAATGTTTTTAAATTTTTGGGGCTCATCAGAGGTCGAGAAACCAATGAGTTAATGGTTGGTCCAGTGTTGAGGGCTTATTTTGGTAATGGTGGTAGAGCAGTTCAGATTGGCCACCCAGTCTAATATCCGCCCTTTCAAGTGAGTGGGGGCATGGACTTTTTGGGGTCAGGCCATGTTCGGTCTGGATGGTTTCAATGGATTTGGCCTGTTTATCCTCGTAGTCATTGAAACCCAAATTGAAGTCTCCAAGCAGTAGGAGCTGTGAAGTATTTTTGATGCAAGTCCGGAGGAGGTCACCAAGGTCCCCAAGGTTGCGCCCCCACGGAGAAGCAGGATGAACCGGCTGCAACGTCTGGACCCCACCCGCGCACCCCGGTGGGAGGCCAGCTGGCAAACATCGTCAGCATGTGGAAGTCCATCTCCACCGACCGTTGGGTGCTGGACTCCATGGCCCACGTGCACACCCTGGAATTTCAACAGAAGTGCCTACGCATTCCACCGGTGGCCAGGAAGGAAAACCACGTCCCTAAACTTCTCCTGGAGGTACAGCCATGCTCAAGGGCGCGATAGAACTCGTCCCAAAAAGGCTCCGGAGATCTGTGTACTCCCGGTACTTCCTCGTCAGAGGGGGGCGGTTGGAGACACATACTAGACCGCCGTCGCCTCAAGTAAATCTGGTCCCAGAAGTTTCAGGTGGTCACCTTCAGCACGTGCTGGGACAACTGGAAGAAGGGGATTTCCCATCGTCACTGGACCTGGAGGATGCCTATTTACACATCCCCATTCACAAGGGACACCGCAAGTTTCTGCACTTTGTGGTCCAAGGGCAGCATTACCATTTCAAGGTCCCTCCCTTCTGATTGAAGTCGGCACCAAGGGTTTTCACCAAGTGTTTGGCGCCAGTGGTGGCGCGGTTGCACCTGCAGGGGATTCACATCTACCCCTACCTGGACAATTGGCTCATTCGAGCGAAGTCGAGAGAGACCGCAGTCTAGCACATGGCAGGGACTGTCCGGCTACTCACGGAACTGGGGATCTCGATAAACTTTGCTAAATCCTGCATGGTGCCATTGCTCTGTTTCTGGGGTCCCCGTCGGAGGAGAGAATATTGGCCATCCTGGGCAAGGTACAACGGCTGTTTACCCTGAAGATCGCAAGGGTGAGATCCATAAAGTCTCTCGGCATGATTTTGTCGTGCATGTATCTCGTGCGCCTGTGCAGGCTGTGGATGCGACCGCTGCAGGAGTTCCTCAACGGCCATTGGATCCAGGTATCGGGAAGCTTAGAGTACTGGCCTCCTCTCACATTTGTAATAACCAGAGTCAACACCAGAATCCCTAAAATCTTGGGAACTGCAGAATGTCCCTTCACAGAGAAGGTGTGACCGCCCTCCGTGTTCCCACTCTTCCTCTGTTCCTCACAGAGATTCTATATACGTTCTCTGCCTCTCTGGGACTTCCCACCTGTGTTTCTTTGCATTTATTTGTATTTGTAAAGCGCCCACTGCCCTTGGGCATTGTGGCGCTGTTCGGAAGGCTTACTTGGATGAGTGTGCGGAGCGGATGAGTGTGTGGAGCGGATGAGTGCCTAGAGCATACGGAACGGTTGAAGTATGTGGATGGAACGGGTGACATAGGTGGGTGGAACGGGTGAAGTATGTGGATGGAATGGGTGACATAGGTGGGTAGAACGGGTGAAGTATGTGGATGGAATAAGGATAATATGCGAAAGGTATGGAGAAGTATGTGGATGGTACCGGTGAAATGTGTGGATGGAGTGCATAAAACAACTTTGAAATACACAGAACGGATCGGAGTACATGGAACAGATTCAAATGCGTGAAGCGGGTTCGAATGCATGGAGCGGATTGGAGTGCATGGAGCGGATTGGAGTGCATATAATTGCGCGACTTACATGGAATGGTTTGGAGTGCATGGAACGTTGGAAAGAGCATGTAACCCATCATATCACATCACCACGCTTACTCTCTTCCTTACACCATCACTCAACTAGAACACAGAGATAATATTACACCATTCGGTATAGCTGTTCTCATACCAACATCTGCCGCATACTTCCCATCCCTCTAATTAAACACTGATGGTTACACCCACCCCCAGCCAGGCGTTCTCCTCAGGCCTAACGCAGCCACAATTGGTCTGGATAAATCCTCCCAGAACGAACACATACTCTTGACCTCTCAACCGCAACACCTACCACTAAGAAGCGGCGATTACACGATTGCCACACCAGCTGTACACATATCCAGTGAACACACGCACCTATGCCTCTCTACTCTCTCTACTGACTTGAACTTCGGTTCCCAAGGGCGTTTAACCTACCAGCTCCTTCTGACCATACCAATGGTACATAAGGCGCTATATAAATGCAAAGTAACATAACATAACATGTTGTTAGAGAGGAGGCTGGAGAGGTCTTCCTCAAACGTCCCTATTGGACCAGGGGATCTATATAATAGGAGGATGGTCAATGTGCTATTATTGGAGATGGGGAGTTTGGCTACGAGCAGTACACAGGGTTTGATTTCAGGAGGAGTAGTTAGTTAGTCCTAATGTCAGCTTAGTTTTGGCTATGATAGCGAGGCTGCCGCCTTTGGAGTTAGGTCTGTCGACCAGTGGTGGGTGCCATTACTTCTGGTGGGCTGGGTGGGGGTTGGAGATCTGCTGTTGGCCTGGCTGTGATGAATGTGCGCCGCAAGGCTCCTGGTGCTATCTCATGGCCTTGCAGGGCGCATTTCTCTCTGGGATAACTAGTAATTGCAACAGTTACGGAAGAAAGGAATTTTCTATGGGAATTAGCAGAGCGGTTCATCTGCCTTCAGCGTTTGGGCTTGTTCGGGTTTTTCTGCCGGGCCTACGTTTTACTGCGCAGCCATGCAGGACTGAATGTGTCTATCATAACTAAGCAAATGGCATCTCTTTATATGCACACACTGTCAGGGTAATTCATAGAATTTCGCAGAAAAGTGTCGCAAGCGGCTGGCGCAGAGTGTCCGCGTGCGATTGTCTGCGCCAGGCACGTGCGCTAAAACCGATTTCCGCGCACAGCGTATTCATGGATTTTAGGCTCCCAAACCAGCCGTGGCGCAGAGTATCGCAGCGACCCTGCAGCAGCGCCAGTAACGCCCCCAAGAACGCCCTCGCGCAAGGAAAAGCCATCAAAATCGCTAAATCATCGCAAAGGGCTGCGCTAACCCTGGACCAGTTTACAGGGCTGCCAAACAAGGAACGCAAAGCGGGTCACGTGCATATCAGGGGTACGCGTGAAGTTATACACGCGATTAGCCAGGGTACGTGTATTACAGGGGTACGCGGGAAGTTCTACACGCGATTGGCCAGGGTACGTGTATTACAGGGGTACGCGTGAAGTTTTACACGCGATTAGCCAGGGCACGTGTATCACAGGGGTACGCGGGAGTTATCAGACGCGATTTGGCTGGGTACGTGTATTACAGGGGTACACGGGAAGTTTTACACGCGATTCGGCTGGGTACGTGTATTACAGGGGTGCGCGGGAATTCTCACATGCGATTTGGCCAGGTACGTGTATTGCAGGGGTGCGCGGGAATTATCACACGCGATTTGGCTTGGTACGTGTATTACAGGGGTGCGTGGGAAGTTACACACGCGATTAGGCTGGGTGGGTCCCCCTCGACGGCCCCTGCAGGCAGCCCACAAAACAGGGGACTACCCTGCACAACTGCTCATGTCCCCCTGCACCCCCACCCCCCAGCAGTGCAGGGGCAGCCTCCACCAGGCCCCCACCCATGTCTCCCACCACCCCCACCCCCCAGCAGTGCAGGGGCACCCTCCACCAGGCCCCCACTCATGTCTACCACCACCCCCACCCCCCAGCAGTGCAGGGGCACCCTCCACCAGGCCCCCACTCATGTCTCCCACCACCCCCACCCCCCAGTCACCAGGGGCACCCTCCACCAGGCCCCCACTCATGTCTCCCAGCGTGCTACGTGTATTTCAGGGGTGCGCGGGAAGTTCCACACGCGAATAGCCAGGGCGCGTGTATTTCAGGGGTGCGCGGGAAGTTCCACACGCGAATAGCCTGGGCGCGTGTATTTCAGGGGTGCGCGGGAAGTTCCACACGCGAATAGCCTGGGCGCGTGTATTTCAGGGGTGCGCGGGAAGTTCCACACGCGAATAGCCTGGGCGCGTGTATTTCAGGGGTGCGCGGGAAGTTCCACACGCGAATAGCCTGGGCGCGTGTATTTCAGGGGTGCGCGGGAAGTTCCACACGCGAATAGCCTGGGCGCGTGTATTTCAGGGGTGCGCGGGAAGTTCCACAAGCGAATAGCCTGGGCGCGTGTATTTCAGGGGTGCGCGGGAAGTTCCACACGCGAATAGCCTGGGCGCGTGTATTTCAGGAGTGCGCGGGAAGTTCCACACGCGAATAGCCTGGGCGCGTGTATTTCACGGGTGCGCGGGAAGTTCCACACGCGAATATCCTGGGCGCGTGTATTTCAGGGGTGCGCGGGAGGTTCCACACGCGAATATCCTGGGCGCGTGTATTTCAGGGGTGCGCGGGAAGTTTTACACGCGATTTCAGCAGGGTACGTGTATTTCAGGGGTGCGCGGGAAGTACCACACGCGAATAGCCTGGGCGCGTGTATTTCAGGGGTGCGCGGGAATTATCACACGCGATTTGGCTTGGTACGTGTATTACAGGGGTGCGTGGGAAGTTACACACGCGATTAGGCTGGGTGTGTCCTCACAGGTGTTCCCTGTACACCCTCGACGGCCCCTGCAGGCAGCCCACAAAACAGGGGACTACCCTGCACACCTGCTCATGAGCCCCTGCACCCCCACCCCCCATCAGTGCAGGGGCAGCCTCCACCAGGCCCCCACCCATGTCTCCCACCACCCCCACGCCCCAGCAGTGCAGGGGCACCCTCCACCAGGCCCCCACTCATGTCTCCCACCACCCCCACCCCCAGTCACCAGGGGCACCCTCCACCAGGCCCCCACTCATGTCTCCCAGCGTGCTACGTGTATTTCAGGGGTGCGCGGGAAGTTCCACACGCGAATAGCCTGGGCGCGTGTATTTCAGGGGTGCGCGGGAAGTTCCACACGCGAATAGCCTGGGCGCGTGTATTTCAGGGGTGCGCGGGAAGTTCCACACGCGAATAGCCTGGGCGCGTGTATTTCAGGGGTGCGCGGGAAGTTTCACACGCGAATAGCCTGGGTGCGTGTATTTCAGGGGTGCGCGGGAAGTTCCACACGCGAATAGCCTGGGCGCGTGTATTTCAGGGGTGCGTGGGAAGTTCCACACGCGAATAGCCTGGGCGCGTGTATTTCAGGGGTGCGCGGGAAGTTCCACACGCAAATAGCCTGGGCGCGTGTATTTCAGGGGTGCGCGGGAAGTTCCACACGCGAATAGCCTGGGCGCGTGTATTTCAGGGGTGCGCGGGAAGTTCCACACGCTAATATCCTGGGCGCGTGTATTTCAGGGGTGCGCGGGAAGTTCCACACGCGAATATCCTGGGCGCGTGTATTTCAGGGGTGCGCGGGAAGTTTTACACGCGATTTCAGCAGGGTACGTGTATTTCAGGGGTGCGCGGGAAGTACCACACGCGAATAGCCTGGGCGCGTGTATTTCAGGGGTGCGCGGGAAGTTCCACACGCGAATAGCCTGGGCGCGTGTATTTCAGGGGTGCGCGGGAATTATCACACGCGATTTGGCTTGGTACGTGTATTACAGGGGTGCGTGGGAAGTTACACACACGATTAGGCTGGGTGGGTCCTCACAGGTGTTCCCTGTACACCCTCGACGGCCCCTGCAGGCAGCCCACAAAACAGGGGACTACCCTGCACACCTGCTCATGTCCCCCTGCACCCCCACCCCCCAGCAGTGCAGGGGCAGCCTCCACCAGGCCCCCACCCATGTCTCCCACCTCCCCCACCGCCCAGCAGTGCAGGGGCACCCTCCACCAGGCCCCCACTCATGTCTCCCACCACCCCCACCTCCCAGTCACCAGGGGCACCCTCCACCAGGCCCCCACTCATGTCTCCCAGCGTGCTACGTGTATTACAGGGGTGCGCGGGAAGATCCACACGCGAATAGCCTGGGCGCGTGTATTTCAGGGGTGCGCGGGAAGTTCCACACGCGAATAGCCTGGGCGCGTGTATTTCAGGGGTGCGCGGGAAGTTCCACACGCGAATAGCCTGGGCGCGTGTATTTCAGGGGTGCGCGGGAAGTTCCACACGCGAATAGCCTGGGCGCGTGTATTTCAGGGGTGCGCGGGAAGTTCCACACGCGAATAGCCTGGGCGCGTGTATTTCAGGGGTGCGCGGGAAGTTCCACACGCGAATATCCTGGGCGCGTGTATTTCAGTGGTGCGCGGGAAGTTTTACATGCAATTTCAGCAGGGTACGTGTATTTCAGTGGTGCGCGGGAAGTACCACACGCGAATAGCCTGGGCGCGTGTATTTCAGGGGTGCGCGGGAAGTTCCACACGCGAATAGCCTGGGCGCGTGTATTTCAGGGGTGCGCGGGAATTATCACACGCGATTTGGCTTGGTACGTGTATTACAGGGGTGCGTGGGAAGTTACACACACGATTAGGCTGGGTGGGTCCTCACAGGTGTTCCCTGTACACCCTCGACGGCCCCTGCAGGCAGCCCACAAAACAGGGGACTACCCTGCACACCTGCTCATGTCCCCCTGCACCCCCACCCCCCAGCAGTGCAGGGGCAGCCTCCACCAGGCCCCCACCCATGTCTCCCACCACCCCCACCGCCCAGCAGTGCAGGGGCACCCTCCACCAGGCCCCCACTCATGTCTCCCACCACCCCCACCTCCCAGTCACCAGGGGCACCCTCCACCAGGCCCCCACTCATGTCTCCCAGCGTGCTACGTGTATTTCAGGGGTGCGCGGGAAGTTCCACACGCGAATAGCCTGGGCGCGTGTATTTCAGGGGTGCGCGGGAAGTTCCACACGCGAATAGCCTGGGCGCGTGTATTTCAGGGGTGCGCGGGAAGTTCCACACGCGAATAGCCTGGGCGCGTGTATTTCAGGGGTGCGCGGGAAGTTCCACACGCGAATAGCCTGGGCGCGTGTATTTCAGGGGTGCGCGGGAAGTTCCACACGCGAATAGCCTGGGCGCGTGTATTTCAGGGGTGCGCGGGAAGTTTTACACGCGATTTCAGCAGGGTACGTGTATTTCAGGGGTGCGCGGGAAGTACCACACGCGAATAGCCTGGGCGCGTGTATTTCAGGGGTGCGCGGGAAGTTCCACACGCGAATAGCCTGGGCGCGTGTATTTCAGGGGTGCGCGGGAATTATCACACGCGATTTGGCTTGGTACGTGTATTACAGGGGTGCGTGGGAAGTTACACACGCGATTAGGCTGGGTGGGTCCTCACAGGTGTTCCCTGTACACCCTCGACGGCCCCTGCAGGCAGCCCACAAAACAGGGGACTACCCTGCACACCTGCTCATGTCCCCCTGCACCCCCACCCCCCAGCAGTGCAGGGGCAGCCTCCACCAGGCCCCCACCCATGTCTCCCACCACCCCCACCCCCCAGCAGTGCAGGGGCAGCCTCCACCAGGCCCCCACTCATGTCTCCCAACACCCCCACCCCCCAGCAGTGCAGGGGCAGCAGGCAGTCAGGCAGCAGCAGATGGCAGGTGGGAGCGTGCTCGGGGCTCTGGGGGGCAGTAGTGCGGCCTTCCGGGCAGGAGCGTGGTATTCCGTGTGCTTACGCGTGGCCAGCTTGGTACGGAGTGATTTGGCACGTGAAAATCCTGCACGTCAGCGTGAAAACCGAGGAAAGGCCCTTAGCGCGTAAGCGCGTCTGTGACGTGACCCGCACAGGTGTTTCCCACACAGCACGTGATGACAGAGCACACGTAGAAAGACTGCACGTCAGAGTGTCATCGCGTGTGATTGGTGGAAATGGCCCTACACGCAGAAGTGACAAAGCGTGTAATTGGTGGAAATGGCCCTACACGCAGAAGTGACAAAGCGTGTAATTGGTGGAAATGGCCCTAGCGCGTACACGCCGCGTAAGTGACGCTGGACGTGTGGGCCTGTATAAAAGGTACGCGTAGAACACCATTTCCTTGTACGTGCTTTTCGTGGAGAGCGAGTGGGTGAATTCTGTACTTCTTGTCGTTTCACACGCGATTTACTTCACGGCGTTTCAAGTTCGTATTCCCTGTTACCTCTGACAGCTTTTTCTCTTTTTTCACTTTAACTGGTTTACCTGGGCCTGTTCCCTCAAACAGTGTTCCCTACTACTGTTGTCCTGTCTCCTCAGACAGCGTACAAATCTTCTTTTGGCGGGGGTGTTGCCAACCAAACGCGCTCCTTTTTCACGCTCTTTTATCTGGCAGACGGTGAGTCACGCACGTATCTAACATCTGTGCTTGCCCCGTGTGTAGCCTACCCCTTCAGAGGTCATTCTAGGCTGCGTGTGACACGCATACGTTCATTCTTGTGTTACTGGGTGCCACAGCGTAGTGCTGGTTTTTCTTTCTGCACACGTGGTCTAGGAGGGGTTGCGTGCACGTCATCTCCCTTTTTTGGGGCTCCTGTGCGTAGCGTGACCCGTCATCTTTCCCCAGGGGTTACAATCAGCCTTGCAAGAGCACTAGGGTACAATTACCATCTGGTACCCAACCCCTTTGACCCCCAATTGCCCAGGACAATATTTTACACCCACTCCCATACGCACATTAACATCAGTGCCATGGCTGGGAGGCGAGGATTCCGTAAGGGTGGCAAAGGTGGAAGAGCCACAAGTGGTGGCCGTGGTGGATCCGGTAGGGGACGTGGTCGTTACTTGCAGGGTGAGCCTGTCCCCCCATGTGTGGAGGACCAGTCAAGGGCACCCAAAATCCCCCCCCCTCCCGTTGAGGCTGATGTGGCTGACACCATCCATGCTCAGCCCTTGTTGGACCAGCCCATTGTGGCACCAGACCTGGCTGACTCCATGGCTGACTTCCAGGTCAGCAGGCCTATGACACGTGCGCTGGTGCACGTTGATGTTACCATGCCACGTGCATCTGTGGCAGCAAGGTCATCTGCTGCACCAAGTAGGCAGGGCAGAGAGGCTGCAGGGGCAGCTGCGGCTCCATCCACCCCAGCCCTCACACACCCAGCCCGGACAGTGTCGGTCCTAGTCCATGCTGCTGACATTCCCCCTGACACCATCACACTAGAGCCAATGCCTGCACCAACTCCCATGCTGAGTGTGCAATCCCACACTCCTGATACAGAGTCCACCAGGGCTCCTGCCCCTTGTGTCCAGAGCGGCGCAGGACACTCAGGATCACCACCACCTTCCAAGCGGAAGAGGAAGAGTGCTCGTCCGGCACAGGCTGATGCCCCAGACACGGCTACACAGTCCGGCCCATCCAGGAAGCCCAGCTTCACGGATGACGAACTGAATGCACTTGTCGAGTATGTGTCCGCACATGACAACGAGATGGTCATTGTTGCAGGATCCAAGACCACACCTGCACAACGCCAGGCACACTGGCAGACCGTTGCGGACATCGTAAGTGCCCTTGGAATCGTGAGGCGCACAGCCAATGATTGCTATAAGCGCTGGAATGACCTAAAGCGCAGGGTAAAGAGTAAGCTGGCCTCAAGTCATGCCGCAACTCTAGTGACTGGAGGTGGGTCTCCAGTAGTAGACATGGAACTCACTCCACATGAGTCAGTCGCTGGGACCTACGTCACGGAGGAACAGATCCAAGGCGTGGGAGATTTGGCTGATTACGAGGCATTGTCCGGTGAGTGCACATGCATGTGTGTGTCATCCATGTGCATGGTGTGTGTGAGGGCTTCTGTTTGTGTGACAGGTGAGAGTGTGTGCACCTGAGTCGTATGGGTCAGCCATGTGCTTCATGCAATACGTCCTGCGCAGCTGCATTTGGCCATAGCAGTATCCCTTCTGCCAACAGTAGACATCTAGCCCAACTGCACGCCAGTTGCCCTTGAAGTGTCACCCTGCCACAACATTGTTGCCTGATTTTTCACTGTTCATTTAGTCAGATTGTTTGCATTCCACCACTTTTACTAGGCATGTCGCAGTCCTCTAGTCACATGTCTGACATGGCTATGGTAAAGTGGAGTGACTTTGTTTCCTGGATATCATTTGTTCAGACATGTCCCTGTGCAATTGCACCATTTTGGACTGGCAGCTCCAGGTGAAGAATCTGACCTGTTTGAATTAGAAAAGCTATTACATGCTGGAACTGGACTGAATGAATAGGTGCTGCCCTCCTCTCCATCTTCACTCAATAGCAATGGTACATGCCATCTGTGTGATGGCATGTGTGTTTCACCTGCCAATCACAGGGCAATGTGTGATGCCACTGGCAGGCAGCATGCAGAAAATATGTTCATCTTCCATCTTGGTGTCATCAGTGTGTGCCATTTGCCTGCCCTTCATACGCAGTGAGGGTGCATGCATGGGAGGGTTTTAGTCATGTGGGACATGTGTCAAACAAGTACTGTTTCTCTTGCTTCTCAGCCCTCATTGTGTGCCATGGTGCTAATGCCTGTTTCCATTTCTTTGTTTTCATGTCTTTGCAGGGGAAGACGCACCTGACACTGCTGGGGTTGTGGAGATGGTGCAGACCCAGGAGGGGTCCGAGGGCCGACCAACCACCAGTGAGGGACGTGGTGTGGTGGTGGGTGAGAACCCACAACTGCTGCAGGTCGTGCTCTCAAGGGGTGTCTCTGGCTGCACCTCCCCCGAGCTGTACTCAGGTGTTGATTCGGATGAGACCTACGTGCCGTCGCAGGTGAGTGTTCCAGGGAGGGATTCTGTTCTGTCTCACCCACCTGCACCAGGGTCAGAACCCTCAATGGGGATGTCAGTGTTGGCAGCTACGCCTTTGGTGGTTACGGATGCAGGGTCACACTCCGCGACATCTGATCCTGTTCCTGGGCCAGCAGATCAGAGGGGGAATGCAGTCCTGCAGCCTCAGGCAGTGCCGGCACAGCAAGGTGCAGTTTGCCTTGCCCCAGACAGGTGTGGTGCCCGCCGACATGGTGGCCGTACGCCACCTGGCAATACCGCATGGGAGCAATCCATTTACGGTATGGCAACCCAACAGGCAGCATCATCCGAGATGATGGCTCAGGCCATGGATAGGGTGGCCACTTCCATTGTCCCCCCTGAAAGGCTGATGGAGCGACTAGAGCAGGCAACCGACTCCATCTGCCAGTCACACAGGGAGGATATGTTGGGGTCCAACAGGGACAGGCGGGCGGCACTGGCGACTCTGCAGGAGGCCATCTCCATTGAGTCCCAGGGCCACAGGGAAGCCCTGAGGCAGGAGCTCCTTCACCTCAGGACGACTCTTGTTGAGCTTGAGGCTTCAACACACCAAAGGACAGAACAGCAGCTGGAGCGTCTCACCCGTACGCTCTCAGCTGAGATGCAGGCAACGAGGGCGGAGGTCCGGGCATCCCGTGAGTTGTTGCATGGGGACCTCCGCACACTCATCCTCCAGAACCAGACCTACCACACCCGCATGCTTGCAGCCATGGAGGAGCAGACTAGGGCCTTGCGTGGGCTGCCTCCCATAGTGCAACCACCTCCGGATGCAGCTGCACAGGGTGATAATAGCGACAGCAGTGATACTCCCACAATAGGGTAGCCGTGTGGGCCATGAGCCCATGGAGGTGTTTTATTTTCCCAGGATCCACGCAGGTGGGTTCTGGTGTGCATCCTGTCCTCGGACCTCCTGGGTGGCCTCCCCAACCCCCCCGGGCCCTTCAATGGCCATTTTTTATTTTTTTTTATTTTTATTTTTATTTTCATTTTTATTTATTTTATTCCCAATTTTTTTGGGACGATTTGTTGGCTTCCGTGGTTCCTGTGGGCATATGCTGCATTGTGGCTGGGCACATGCAGGCTTGTAATGTATTTGGTTCAGATGCTTGGGTTTGAGTCACACACACCCCTCCTGCTTCCCGTTTCCATGGGCTTGCAAAGGGTGTGCCCAAGTGACAGTGAATTACACAGTGACGTTGGACTCCCATGAGCTGTGTGGGCAGTCTGTAGTCAATACTGTGTATACATTCCTAGTGCATATTGCTGTTGTGTTGTACACTGCATGTTGCATTGATGTGTAACTCATCTTCTGTGTCTACCTCCCAATTTGCAGGTCCCTTCCTCATGTCTACACAAGGACCTCTAGTCTGGAGATGTGGTCCATGTTGGCAGCAGTGCACCTACAACTCTACATGGCGCCAACACTGCACAGTTGGTAGTGGTGGGAGTGCAGGCATTTCCAGGTGGTGAGACTACTAATATTTAACATTAGTGATGTCATGTTAATGGTAGTACGTGCTCAAGTTTGTTGTTGGTCCGGCATTACTGTGAGCATTTCAGGTGTTGCAAGTATCTAATAGGGACACTGTACATTGTGACACTAGTGTCATGTTGTGGGGATTACTTTGTTTACCTGCAAATAGCATGACATGGCACGGTGTGTGGTGTGGCGGTGCTGGGGTTGGGTTGGCTGACATGGCACTGTCCTCTTGTTGCATTTTGCAAGTGGGTATTCATTTTAGCTGCTTGAATGTGTAACTTCACAAAACTGCATTTGTGGTGTCTGTGTGGGTAGGGATGCACACATTGTGACACTTCCAGGTGAACAATCTCAGGCTGATATGGTTTTCACGGTTCTTTCTCCAGACATTCAGGGTCAGTGTCAGGTTGAGTCATCATTGATTGTCAGATGGAATGTGCCAGGGCAGTGTGCACTCCACAGGGGTGTGATTTCTATGTGAAGTAATTAGCCACTAGCTGTGTACGGGCTGCCTCCCCCCGTGCCCTTTCCCCTCCCATGCGCAGCGGCTGTGCATGTGGTTGGGGATGGGGGGGCACCACCATGTCCACGGCCAGGCCCCGGCGTGTTGCAACGTTGTGCAGGACACATGCTGCCACTATGATCCTGCACACTACTGGGGGAGCGTACAACAGCTGCCTGCCAGAACGGTCAAGGGAGCGAAAGCGTGACTTCAGCACTCCGAATGTGCGCTCCACTATGCCCCGGGTTGTAATGTAACCTGCGTTATATCTTACCTGGGGTGGCGTGGTGGGGTTCCGAATTGGCGTCATCATGTGGGGGCTGAGAGGGTAGGCACTGTCCCCTGTGGAGGTGGTGATTGGTATCATTGGTGGGGTTGTGACCTTGCTCAGTATCTGACATGCATGCATGTGCAGTGGCATTCATACTCACCAAGCAGCCATGTATCGCCATGCCGCCCAGCTTCTAGGTCCCGGCTTAGGGTGGACATTCGGTAAATGAAGCTGTCGTGGGTGGACCCGGGATAGTTGGCATATACTGAGGTGATGATTCCCTTGGCATTACATAATACCTGCACGTTGATGGAATGCCAGTGCTTGCGGTTCCTATAGATGTGCTCAGATGCCCTGGGGGGACGTAGAGCCACATGGGTGCAGTCGATGGCACCTAGCACTTTGGGGAATCGGGCCACAGCGTAGAAATCCAGGGCGGCAGCATGCCTTTCTGCAGGGGTTCTGGGCAGGTATATGTGCCTGCGGACTGATGGGCGTGCAGTGATGATATTCAAGACCTGGTGTAGGCAGCATGACTGGGTGGCCTGTGATACACCACCCACAATGGCACTTGTCCGCTGAAATGATCCAGTGGCTAAGAAGTGCAGTACATTGAGGACCTTCTCCAGGGGGCTGAGTGCTTGGGAGCACAGGGTGGGTGATGTGAGGTCATCCTCCCACTCACTCACCAGGTCCAGTATGATGTGTGGTGGAAACCTGTACCTCCCATGCACCTGATCATCAGGCATCTCGAAAAGGCTGGTTCTGGGTGTGAATATTCTGGCCCTGACTATCCTCCTCCTCATCCTCCTTTGGTAGGCCACGCCCACTGCTGCTAGGAACGGTATGTTCATCCTGGGTCTGAGCTTGTTATTTTTTTAGCGCGCAAATTAATGCGTCGCGCGTGTTGTAGGCGAGCGTGTGACCCACGCACCCCTGAAATCCAGTACCCAGTCCAATAGCGTGTGGAAATTCCCGCGCACACCGGGATACAGGTGCGCTGACGTACTTGCGTGTGTAAGTGTCCGCGCACACCTGATATACACGTACATAGGCCAATCGCGTGTACGCGCACTTTTGTCCAATTACACGCGATGACACCCTGACGTGCTGTCCAATTACACGCAATGAGACTCTGCCGTGCTGTCCAATTACACGCGATGACACTCTGACGTGCAGTCTTTCCACGTGTGCTCTGTCATCACGTGCTGTGTGGGAAACACCCGTGCGGGTCACGTCACAGACGCGCTTACGCGCTGAGGGCCTTTGGTCCAATAGATTCGCGTATGCATGCTGACGCACTTACGCGCTAAGGGCCTTTCCTCGGTTTTCACGCTGACGTGCAGGATTTTCACGTGCCAAATCACTCCGTACCAAGCTGGCCACGCGTAAGCACACGGAAGACCACGCTCCTGCCCAGAAGGCCGAACTACTGCCCCCCAGAGCCCCGAGCACGCTCCCACCTGCCATCTGCTGCTGCCTGACTGCCTGCTGCCCACGTGCACTGCCATTTGCTGCCTGCACATCAGCCAGGGGTGCTGTTGCTGTGACCACCCCTGCTGGAACCGAATACTCCGGACTGGAATTCCATCGCTCCACAGCCCAGCCCCAGGACCCAGTTGCCCACCCACTCCTGCCTCTGGGGTTGTCATGTCGGGGCAAACACCATCTGTGACCACTGACAACCCCCGGCCAGAGAGGCAGAGGGGCACCAGCTTCAGTGCCACCGAAGTTGGTGTCCTGGTGGAGCAAGTCCTGGGGCAGTATGATGCCCTCTTCGGAAGTTCCCGCGGCGACAAGGAAGGAGGGACTCGGATCTGGACTGACATCGTGACTGCCATCAACGCGGAGGGGGTGGCAGTCCGGGACTTACAACATGTCAGGAAGCGCTGGGAGGACTTCAGGTCCAGGACCCTGAACAAGGCCCGGCGCCTCTTGAAGGCAGCGGATGCCAAGGGGCGCCGGGGCCACTTGTCGGAAGAACAGATGGGGGTCCTGGAACGCATATCCCCAGCGCTCCACGTCCAGGTCCTAGAGAAGCAGACCCGTCTGGAGTCGAGCGGTGAGTGTACATGCATCCTGATTGTGAGCAGTGCGTGTGGTGATTATTCGGCATTGTGCCGGTTGCACATCTGTTTGTATGGGGTCGAGTATGGGTGGGGGTGTACAGGGCCGTGGGTCTGACACATGCAAGGGCTGTAATGTGTGAGACATGGATGGTGCTTGTGTGTGTGGGCTTGCATGGCAAATGCAGTTGTGCGTGCACACATGTTTGGATGAATGTGTATGTAAGTAGACATGTCCGTGATGTCAGGCATGTATGTTGTTTTCGGCTGCATGTATGAGCACTGTGTACATGTGCATGTGTGTGTATTTGTCAAGGGTGCAACAGTGATGCAACATGGATGCATGTGACAGCGGTATGTGGAAGCCTGATTGGCAGATGTGACATGGATGCCCGTCTGAACAGTGCAACACTTGGCAGAGGTGTAGACATGCATGCAAGTGTGGTGCTGTGTGTACATGTGTGGTGCACTTCCTGTGTTGCATGTGATGTCTGGCTCCCCTTTGGCTGCTGATGCTGTTTTATGTGTAGGGATGGTGGTGGCAGTTGCGATATGGCTGTGGTATGGCTCATGTGTGTGAGTTGCAATGACATGTGTGTTGGGGATTGTGATGACATGTCTGAGGTTTGCCAATGCCACTCATGTGCAACTGTCATGCGTGTATGTGTCCATTGTACAGTGCCCTGATGCCTGTGTTTTGTTTCTCCCTGTCTGCAGCATCAACTGATGAAGAGGGCGGAGAAGGTGCTGTGGAGCACAGCGGCGGGGATCCGACCGCCAGCCGGAGACGCAAGGCCCGGCTCCCCTCCCGTGTTGTCATCTCGTCGGGGAGTGAGGAGTCCGGTGCCGCGTCCCAGGCCGCAGCTGCCGGGAGGAGGTCCAAGAGGCGGAGGTTGCAGTTGGACTCCTCGGCAGCAGAAGGGGCAGCTGGGACCCCACAGGGCCCAACAGGGGAAGATGGCACGGAGTCATCCAGGTTGGTGGGGGGTTTGGTGGAGGAGGGGGCCGTGCAAGCACCAGAGACGGGGTCTGGAGGTGGGGATCCCACTGGTGCTAGTGGTGCAGTGCAGGACCAGGGACAGGAGGCAGCACAGGCGGCCGCGGAGGTGCCTGTGTGCAATCCTGTCCCTGCATCATCTTGCACCAGCAGGGATGCCTACGTCCAGACCCGTTTTCAGGCAGGGGATGAGCTGACGTCAACTGGCCTTCCTCTGCCTGCGGACCTGGCCATCCAGGTCCGGGTTGAGCCTGTCCTGGCTGGTGTGGCGTTGCGTCAACGGGCCAAGTCTTTTCATGGAGAGACTGCACGTCATCTCGAATGGCTCGTTGACCACGTCAGCCTGCTGGGACAGGTCACCCAGGCCGGATTCCTCCATCTGATGGGGCTTGCTCCGACCCCCTCCTCAACTGGACCCCCTACGCGCCATTCGTCCTCTGTGCCATCTTCCCACCCATCAGTCACCTGGGTGCCCTGTGGAGCTGCCTCTGACGGTGCGGCCAGGCTGGTGGAGGAGGCATCCCTGCCACAGTCGGGAGTCGGAGGTCCAGCAGGGGTGGCCACATCAACAACTGCACCCCAGCCCGGCGGAGGATGTGCAGGCAGCAGGGGCAGTGCACGGGCAGAGGCAGAGCAGCAGCAGCAGCAACATGGTGGGAGACATGAAGGCTCGGGGCTTTCGACATCGGAGGGGCAGGCATCGGCCGGAGGGCAGGGGGACCCAGGACAGAGAGTGTCTTCCGTGTGGCAGCGGTTGGGCCACGCCTTAGGTGCGGAGCGGCGGCGGGCGGAAGAGGCGCGGCTCACAATGGTCAGGGCGGAGAACTCCATGCGGAGGGCCCTGAGGCGGGCCGAGTGCCTCGAGGCAATCCGCAGGGGGTTGGAGGAGGACACGGCGTCGTCCCTGCGGACCCTCGGGGCCATGGAACTGGACCGCCTCTGGGACATCGAACAGGAGTTCGATGATGCCCTGGCCCGGGACACCACGGAGTGAGCCGCTGGACTTGCCCGCCGCCTTTGTATATAGTTCTTTAGTTTTCTGTTTCCTTTCTTTCTTATTATGATTTGGAGTCGACGGACACTGCTCCACTTTTTGTATATAGTTGATTTTTAGGTAGGTTTTTTAGTAGGTTTCCTTTGTTCAGTTGGGCTCATGGACCCTTGTTAGTTTTGTACATATTTATTTTTTGCATGGAGATTTTTTTACATTTGACTTTGGACATAATTTTTTTTTTATTCTGATTTGCAGTTTTGTGTTTTTATACGGACATGCATGTTTTTTTTTTCTCTTTCACATTGTAGTTTGTTTTCTTTCTTTAGCATTCTTTAATTTTTTCAAATACAATTTTGTTTGCATACTTCACTGTGTGGTATCATCTCATTGGTTTCATGCATGTCATGTTGTGTGTTTTCCCATTCAATTGCAACCATTGTGTGTGACGGACATGGGTTCATTAGCTTGATGAACATTGGGGGTGTAACATGTGATTTCCATTTCCATGTGGGTGAATGGGTTACTTGGTAGGGCTTTTTGGCTGTGGAGGCTGACCATTACGCACATGATTGGGGATTGTGAGGACCTGGTGGGGGCTGCCCATGGTGGCAGGGGGGTGGGGGTGGTGGGAGACATGAGTGGGGGCCTGGTGGAGGCTGCCCCTGCACTGCTGGGGGGTGGGGGTGGTGGGAGACATGAGTGGGGGCCTGGTGGAGGGTGACCCTGGTGGCTGGGGGGTGGGGGTGGTGGGAGACATGAGTGGGGGCCTGGTGGAGGCTGCCCCTGCACTGCTGGGGTGTGGGGGTGGTGGTAGACATGAGTGGGGGCCTGGTGGAGGCTGCCCCTGCACTGCTGGGGGGTGGGGGTGGTGGGAGACATGAGTGGGGGCCTGGTGTAGTCTGCCCATGGTGGCAGGGGGGTGGGGGTGGTGGGAGACATGAGTGGGGGCCTGCTGGAGTCTGCCCATGGTGGCAGGGGGGTGGGGGTGGTGGGTGACATGAGTGGGGGCCTGGTGGAGGGTGACCCTGGTGGCTGGGGGGTGGGGGTGGTGGGAGACATGAGTGGGGGCCTGGTGGAGTCTGCCCATGGTGGCAGGGGGGTGGGGGTGGTGGTAGACATGAGTTGGACATGGGTGGGGGCCTGCTGGCAGGTGCCCCACAGTGCTGGGGGGGTGGGGGTGGTGGGGAACATGAGTTGGACATGGGTGGGGGCCTGCTGGCAGGTGCCCACAGTGCTGGGGGGTGGGGGTGGTGGGGGACATGAGTTGGACATGGGTGGGGGCCTGCTGGCAGGTGCCCCACAGTGCTGGGGGGTGGGGGTGGTGGGGGACATGAGTTGGACATGGGTGGGGGCCTGCTGGCAGGTGCCCCACAGTGCTGGGGGGTGGGGGTGGTGGGGGACATGAGTTGGTGTTCATTAGTTCAAGGAGACATGTGCCTTTGCTGGGGGGCATGCCCATGTTGGGTGGGCTGCCTGCGGGACATGACCAGGGATGCAGGGTAGTCCCCTGTGGTGTGGGCTGCCTGCAGGGGCCGTGGAGGGTGTACAGGGAACACCTGGGAGGACCCACACTGTCAAATCACATGTAGGACTCCCCGGCACCCCTGAAATACACGTACCCTGCTGAAATCACGTGTAAAACTTCCCGCGCACCCCTGAAATACACGCGCCCAGGCTATTCGCGTGTGGAACTTCCCGCGCACCCCTGAAATACACGCGCCCAGGCTATTCGCGTGTGGAACTTCCCGCGCACCCCTGAAATACACGCGGCCAGGCTATTCGTGTGTAAAACTTCCCGCGCACCCCTGAAATACACGCGCCCAGGCTATTCGCGTGTTGAACTTCCCGCGCACCCCTGAAATACACGCGCCCAGGCTATTCGTGTGTGGAACTTCCCGCGCACCCCTGAAATACACGCGCCCAGGCTATTCGCGTGTGGAACTTCCCGCGCACCCCTGAAATACACGCGCCCAGGCTATTCGCGTGTGGAACTTCCCGCGCACCCCTGAAATACATGCGCCCAGGCTATTCGCGTGTGTAACTTCTCACGCACCCCGGAATACACGTAGCCCGCTCCCCCAGGCCCGATCGCGTGAGAAACTTCACGCGAACCCCTGAAATACACGTAGCCCGCTCCCCCAGGCCCGATCGCGTGAGAAACTTCACGCGAACCGCTGAAATACACGTAGCCCGCTCCCCCAGGCCCGATCACGTGAAAAACTTCACGCGAACCCCTGAAATACACGTAGCCCGCTCCCCCAGGCCCGATCGCGTGAGAAACTTCACGCGCACCCCTGAAATACACATAGCCCGCTCCCCCAGGCCCGATCGCGTGAGAAACTTCACGCGCACCCCTGAAATACACGTAGCCCGCTCCCCCAGGCCCGATCGCGTGAGAAACTTCACGCGCACCCCTGAAATACACATAGCACGCTCCCCCAGGCCCGATCGCGTGAAAAACTTCACGCGAACCCCTGAGATACACGTAGCACGCTCCCCCAGGCCCGATCGCGTGAAAAACTTCACGCGAACCCCTGAGATACACGTAGCCCGCTCCCCCAGGCCCGATCGCGTGAGAAACTTCACGCGAACCCCTGAGATACACGTAGCCCGCTCCCCCAGGCCCGATCGCGTGAAAAACTTCACGCGAACCCCTGTGATACACGTAGCCCGCTCCCCCAGGCCCGATCGCGTGAATAACTTCACGCGAACCCCTGAAATACACGTAGCCCGCTCCCACGCGAACCCCTGTGATACACGTAGCCCGCTCCCCCAGGCCCGATCGCGTGAATAACTTCACGCGAACCCCTGAAATACAGGTAGCCCGCTCCCCCAGGCCCGATCGCGTGATAAACTTCACGCGAACCCCTGAAATACACGTAGCCCGCTCCCCCAGGCCCGATCGCGCGAACCCCTGTGATACACGTACCCTGCTGAAATCGCGTGTGAGACTTCCCGCGCACCCCGGTATACACGCACACGTATTTTTTGTCAGCAGGTGTCCGTGTTTGTGGGTACCCCTTTGCACGTCATTTTTCCAGGAGGGCCACAGTATAGGACATTCATCATGGCAGTATATAGGTGCTATTTGTTGGCGCACCTTTTGGCGCACATTTCTTACAGCCGCAGAGACGCTACCGCCTGCTTTCTTGTGGCGGTCGTGTTTGTGCCTGTGCGCTGGTTTGAGCGTGCGCTTTTTTCCCCTATTCTATTCCATGAATACGTGTTGTAGGCGAGCGTGTGGGCGTTCCGCGCACTTGTGAGCCTGTACTTCCCCCGTGACGCCCACGTTTTGACAAGTTGTTCCCCATTCCGAGTGTTACGCCCGTGTTCCGCCTACTTTTGTTGCTTGCGCCGCGCTATGTGCGAATTTCGCTGTGGCCTGTGCGATTTTCGCTGTGACCTGGCGCACGCTGTTAGATGGCCTGTGCGCAAACGTGCGCCGCGCACTTTTTTATCGCACATCCGCTGGTTTTCTCGCTCACGGACTTCCATGAATCGACGTGCGCTGCTTTTCGTGCGATTTTCACACTTGCACTACGATTTTCGCTATTCCACTGCGATTCGCACGTTTTTGCCCACTTGCGCCGCGCTAATTATTCCATGAATCGGCCTCTAAGTCTATGCATATATAGAATTCCTGCAATATTGTATTTGTGCCGGGTTTCTTAGCACAGCCATCTCCCCCTACTACATCGCACATCTGTCCATGGGACTCGCCTCACTCTAAAGCGCCTAGGTGGGTGGGAAAGGCTTATTCCATTCCCAACAGTTGTAGTGCACGAGCAGGTCCTGAAGTCTGGACGATAGGATATAGATTGCAGTATTCAAGCATTCATGTCTCTTATCTACCACTGAAAAGAAAAGATGCGGGGTAATGATATTTTTCTCCCAGATTTCCGCAAGAAACCATTTGGTTTAAGAATGAGGAAGGGTGACTCACCTATAGGTGGCAAGTACATTTAAATCTTTTGATTTAAATCAGATTTTTTTGATTTAAATACTTTTGATTGAAAATCTCTATAAAAGATGGTTTGAACTAAATGAATAGGACAAGCACTATTGCCAGCTCATTTTCTTGCAAACTTTCTAAACCCACAGTACCATGGTCAAGATTTTGCTTCCGAAGAAGATGGATTGTCTGTGACATGGACATCCAGCAGTCACCTTTTGATAATGCCAACTACGTTTAACTTCATCGGTGAATGTATTCAAGAAATCTATGTTAGCTGATGATGTTTTAAGGCAAATCTCTACAGTTAACTGGTGGAAGCTACTTAAGCAATTGGAATCAGAGTCTGCAGATGTGATTAAAAAAAAGGGTGTGCAAAGATGTTATTCTATTTTTTTCACCTCGTATATATTCATGTTATTCCTGCGACCCATCGACAGGGACAGGGCTGGAATAATAAGCAGGGCACATATTTGGAAAGATGCAGCGAGAGCATGCTTGGGAAAGCCAGCGCATCGGCCGCTCTACTGAGCATTTCATGGCTACCAATCTCCTGTCCCTTTCTCCGCATAAAAGCCTTTGGCCATTGATGCATCAAAACCTTTGTTTGACCGGCCACCCACCGTTTTTCAGGGGTTTCTTATTTGCCTGTCTGCCTATCACACGTTCCTGGGGGCACACTCTCTACTGTGATGTCCTGTGGGGATCAGTAGGCCTTGGTGCACGGGTGCATCCCCCATGGCCAGAACCGAGATACGGACACAAGTTCTGCTATTGTCGGTCCCCGTTAGTGCACTGCCGTGCATGCAGAGATAGGGCCATTTTTATTAACCAGGCACGGTGACGTATCCCGCATTGCGCCTTAAAGGGGCAACGCTACACTCAGCCTTTTCCATAACAGACACATGTTAAAGAAGCATAACCATAGCACGTGCATAAGTGCATTTATTAAACTAATTTACCCCTCAGACAAACCCTACCATCAGACATTAACTATATAGTCCTCCAGGTATGCCGGCCGGCACCTGGACTCATGAGCAGGGCACCTCCTCTGGCTCTCTTGCTCTTGGGGTGCTCTTTCCTGTCCCTCAGTGTTATTGTTCTCACTTTCAGTCTCTCTTTGTGTCAGACAACGCCGGTCATCATCTTCGTCTTCACTTTCTCGCATCTCCAACCGTGGCATATGTCCTTCCTCGCTTCTATGGACACCTCCTCCCCCGGGGGTAGGAGAGTCTGCGAGTCTCTGAAAGAAACAAGAGTTCCGAGTGGTCATTCCTTGTCCATCTGACACCGTCACCATGAACCCTTTGACATCAACCACATGGAATGTCATAGGCTCGTATGCAAGAGATATCTTCCCGGTGGGATACCGTGATTGTACCAACACTGCATCACTAGCGCCAGAGGATAGTCCTGGAGGCCCCTTCGGGGGTCTCATGTTCATTGGCCCTCTCCCCCCGTTCCTCTCGCATGTCCTCATTGTCAATTACTCTTAAACAAGGCTTCTGCTTGAGCCACGCCTGTGTAGCAATGGGGCGCAGTGCGGTACTCCAGGTGGAACTGGTAAAGCGCCTTTTGCTCGCACATGCCTTGGCCATGCACTATCCGGAAGATCTTGTTTAACGTGTGCATAAAATGTTCCACCTCCCCGTTTGCTCGAGGCCACCACAAAGGGGTGATCTCCCGGTGGCGCACCTCCCAGTTCTGCAGGAACTCTGAGCACGCTGCACTTTGAAATTAGGGCCGTTATATGAGCGCACGTCATGGAGTACAGTCGATGCAAACAAACTCCACTTCCCGGATATCGAGACCACTGGTCCACTATTACCATGAAGTGGGATTCCCGGTTAGTAGATCCAAAGTCCATATGCACACAATCCCACGCTGTTTCACTCCTGAGCATGCATTCAATGCAAGGTTCTTTATGCCTCGGGTGGCTGCCTGGCACCATACACACACCTTCACAAAATTGTTCACTTTCTCCTCAAAAGCCAGAAAATAAACTTTCAGGCACAATCGAGCCTTGGTCTTGGCAGCACCCTGATTGCCTTCATGTGCCAGTTCGATGACCTTCTGCAACAGGGAGGTGGGGTCCAGCATTCTTTACCCTCACAGCAGGAGACCCTCTTCTGTGAATGTGAGCTTGCCTTTTACATGCCATAACTGTTCTAGCGTTGTCCAGGCAGGGGATTTTGATGACAACACCACCATGATGGGAATAAGGGGTTTGTGGTCAGTCACCACCCGCACTGGCTTTCCAAACATATACAAGAGTGATAGTGGTGACAGCCCCATAGTACGGCCAACGCCTCACGCTCCATGTTCAGTCATTGAGAACGCTTTACTGGTGTACGCAACCGGACAGACCTCCTCTTTCTGATTGGATTGAGTGAGGACAGCCGCCAGACCAAAAGGGCTTGCATCCACTATTATTTCACTGCTCAAACCGGTGTCTCAAAAGGCCAGAGTACACTCGGCCGACAACACCGCCTTTATGTACTCAAAAGCTCTCTACTCCAGAGGTGTCCAATGCTATGCGGACTCCTTTCTTGTGAGATTCCTGAGGGGCTCTGTTACTTAGTAAATCAACCACAATACTTGACCATGCCCAGAAAACTCCAGATTTCAGACACAGTTTCAGAGCCCTTGGCCTCACAGATGCCTCTTTCCTTTGCAGGGTCCGCCTATATGCTGCCCTCCTGAAAGATGAAGCCAAAAAACAACATCCTCCCACCTCAGAAACTCTATTTTTCTTCATGCATTGTCAAACCGAGTGACTGAATCCTTTTGGAATTACTCTGCGGCTGAAGATATCCCGAAACATATTCTAGGGGCAGCAGGGATTTTCCGGCAAATGTTTATATACGC
Organism: Ambystoma mexicanum; assembly: GCF_040938575.1. Taxonomy (NCBI): domain Eukaryota; kingdom Metazoa; phylum Chordata; class Amphibia; order Caudata; family Ambystomatidae; genus Ambystoma; species Ambystoma mexicanum. The sequence continues at coordinate 1,425,339,362 of NC_090924.1, forward strand.
ACGCGGTTGTCATGTTGTGGTGGAGGTTGATGTAATGTCTTGCAGTGTGTTTCAGCCATAACATTTACGGATGCTTCAGTGTCAATGAGCACCGGATTGCTTGTGTTTAGGATTTTGACCACCCACCTTGGTTGGCGCTTTGTCTTACCACCAATGTTCAGCATGGTTGAGATAAAAACACATCTTCTTCGCCCTCTTCACATGGTGGGCATTCGACTTCACTCTCTGCCGGCACGACGTTTGCCACCTGGGGAGTCTGCTTCTGGAACGCCAGCCTGGCATGTTCTTTCGCTCTCAAATAAATGGCCGGTGCCCAGTCTCTGCATACACTTGCTAAATATTTTTGCATGCCACACCGTCCACATGTGTGTCCCTTGACTGAGCATTCTCACCCATGAGGCAAGTCATAACCATATTGAGGGCATGCAGAACTGGGTCTGCCTTCTGCCAGCATGTCTTCTTACCGGCTCTGCCAGCAGGCTGCTTGCCCATCACACACACATCTTCTAGGATTATTGAAATGGGAGCTGCATGCATTTTGGACGCCCTCACATCCGCCAGTTTGTGCGAATGACCAAGCTCTAAAATGCGTGCCAGAGAAATACCCGGCTCTCGTAGGATTTGCTTACTCATCTTTACCGACAGGCAACACTGAATGAGTTGTTGTCCTACCTCATCATCTTCATTGACCCACGCACACGTAGGCACGTGTTGGCATTAGCATCCATGAAAAACGTCCAGGCTCCCACCTGGCTTTTGCATGGCAGACCTCATTACAAATCTCTCATAATAAGTCTACACCAAAGGGGCAAAATACTCATTCAGCGCAGTTATAGCGGCCACATACGAGTTGTCAGCTGGTCTTAGTGTTTTAAAGATCTTTTGAACTGCCATGCCAGCCGAATATATGAGAGTGGATTTCTTGGCTCGATCCTCTAACTCCCCTATGGTGTCAAAGTACATTTTGAGCCTCTCTAGCCAAAGACTCCACCTTGGGCCCAAATTTGCAGGGGAGTAAGTGAGGGGGGGTCAAATACTCTTGTTATCGAGGCATTCTGCTGCAACGGGTGCTCTTGCCTCATCGCCTGACATGATGACACACTAGTGCAGCCCTGGAGGTGTATCCTGATGGCAGAAAAAGTCACACCAAAGCTTCAGGCCACACAAGCACTCTCATGGGAGACGCAATCCCATTCAGGCACACATACCCAGCCAAATGTTCACTGTGGTGTTGCTGCAGAGAAGCCACTCCTCCACCCAGGCACACAAGCACTCTCCTGAGGGAGCCGCAGCCCACTGATGGAACATGTTTTCAGCTTTGAAAAGGCTTTATAATCATCTCCCCAGCGGAGGTCCCAAAAATTGGGCGCAGTGCACCGTTATAAGTAGGGAAACGTATGGCAATGTGCTATTGTTCCGTCAGGATAAGTGGCAGGTTTGAATGGCCGCTGTATCAATTGGGCTGTCGAAGGATCAAAGTACGTTGCACATGGGTGGCGGGCACTCCGACGACAGGACTGCTGATGCACCGCCTCGTCCAGGCAGCCTGCGCAGGCAGTCTCCGGACGATTGATCTTCGCGTGGGTCCACAGTTCAATTCGCTGAACTGATGGGCCCTTTGTTGCCATTTGTTAAGTCCTGTGGGTACCAGCACTGAATTTGTTCCTGACCAGGCCAATGTGAGTGTTGTCGATCCGTACTCAGCCACCACTGGGTTCTAAAGCTAGGCGCTATAGCCCCGCCACCCCCCCCCCCCCCCATCAGGTGCTGCTTTAGAACCGCACTAAATCACTGCAGTTCAGGGTCGCCAGGATGGTGAAAAGGCCTCCCCGACGGAAAGCATCAAACCTCCTAAAGGAGGGAACAGAGATCTTGTAAGCAGGAAACCCTTGGAGAGACACAGGTCTCTTCAGAGGAGGCTTCCATCTCACACCCCCTGCCCTTAGGACATTGAATCAGGATGCTTTATCAGGTTCCTGGTACCCAGCATGCAGCCCAGATAGCGTTGACTATTCCTCATTTGGATTTCTATCTATGGGTCTTGATGCTTATGTTGCATAGGTATCCCGAGTCAGTCTGGTCACCCCAATGTCAGCCCTTCCTTGTAGGTCCATTCCCCTGGTGACACAGGTTGCTTTCTCAGTGGAACAATCCTCTTTTTGTGTAAAGGCTACATGGTCAAATGTCTACTGACAAGTGTCTGGAGGCAAAATACAGACTCATGGCGGGAGAGAAGTTGTGCCTAGCCTCGCACCATCCATCCCAGTCGGCGGTGGTGGTGATGGCACTGACCCAGGCTAACAATACCTCACCGACACCCACCTCTGCCCCTTCTGGGAAGGTAGAGAAACATCTGGACGCTATTGGTATGAAAATCTGTGCCATGTCCTTCGAACACATTCAACACACCTAGTTGGATGCACTCCTTGCAGCGTATAATGCCAGTCTATGGCATTACGTGTCAGAGCTTGCTTAATGGTTCCAGAATACAAGCTCAGTGAATTTGTCACGTATGTGGCCGATGTTAAATCTGTGGCAGGCAATGTGCTTGAAGCAGCACCTAACCACATCGACGCAACCTCCAGCGGCTTGTGCATAGGAGCGGATGTTAGGCTTGACTGAGGAGCATTAAGCTATTTGAAAACCCCCAAGATAAAGATCTCAACCTCCACTTTGATGCGATCCAGCTGTTCCATGCAACAACCATCAAGGTTCCCAGTAAGGAGAAGGCTGACACAAATAGCCAAATCTGTAACTGCGATTATGACACTCAAGCTGAAGGCATTGTCAGCCTCTGAGTCCATGCTAGACAGAAGTAAAGCCTTCCCGAGCATTAAAGGGGATGGGAGACAGCAGCAGGAAAATGTTTCTTCTGGAAGCCCACCCCGAAAGAGGCTTGGCACAGAAGTGTTCTTTCCCACCCTCCCCCGGCCTTTGACTCCAAAGAAAAACAATGAAGAGCAATTGTAGATGGCCCACCTCACCTTGAAGGCAGGTCTGCTGACTCTGCACCAGGACCAATGGAGCCAGATCACCCATTATCCTTGCAATGAAGAAAGAATCTGCACAGGGTACCCATTCTGCATTTCTCAGGAGGGGAAGTAGAGACTAAACTGGGATAGCGCGAGGATCAACCTCTCTCAGATCCAACAGTTCGGCAATCTCCAACTCTAGGAAAAGAGAGGTTCCCTCTGTCGCTTTTTATTTCCTCTTCACCCCTATCCCCCAATTTTTCTCTTTCCCTAGAGTGGAGGAAGGGTTTGTCCTGTTTTTAGGGTCGATGGGAAAGTGCCTTGAGTCATGGAGCTGTTAATGATCTCCAGGTAGGAAAGTAGAGCTTCTGCGGGGAAGTTCTGGAGGATGGATGCTGAGAGGATGTTGTTTGTACACAATATGGCTTTGAGGGCGGCCACAGGTTCTACCAGGTCCTCTGCCGAGAGAGATCTTAAAATGTTGACCAGCGTGTGGAGATTTCTCGAGGAGGGACGTGAGGTGGGTCTGTGGATGCAGAGTCTGTGTCTATGTGCTCGTGAATCTTGCTGATTTTGTCGATGAAGAAGGCTGAGGATTTTTCGTTCGAGTGTGGTATGGCAGGGTTGGGTAGCGGGTTGGTGCAGTGCTTGACCGCTTTGAAGGGGGCTCTGCTTTTGTTGTTGGCTTATGCTATGGTATTCTGATAGTAGGAGGCCTTGAGTTGTCGGCGAGTTGCTCAAAGTTCCTTGAGGAGCGCAAGGTTGGATGCGGTCCTGGAGTGGCGCCAGGTTTTGTCTTGTTTCCTGATTACTCTTTTGCTGAGGTTGAGTTCTTGCGTCTAACAGGGTGCTGACAGTTTTGGTTTGCAGCTGCGGTCTACCCTAAGACCCCCAACACCATTGAAAGGGGTTTGTGTGTAAAAAATAGGAATTTGCAAATTATTTAACAGCTCCTGGAAAAGAGAGCAGAAAAACTCATATTATTTTCTCTATAGCTTAATCATGGACAGAATTTGTAGTCTTCCACAGTGTCATTGTGAGACAAGGCACGTAGAAACCATGCCCAAGAAAACACAGAATGCAAAGCCCCTCTATACATGGGAAAGCTCGAACGAAATCTGGGCACATTTAGATGTGGGTGGGATTTCAACAATGGCTTCTTTGGGAGCAGAAGTCTCTGTCCGGCCTGCTTGGAGGTACATGAGTCCTGCTAGGGCCTTTAAGGTAATGGTTATATTGGTGTGTGAGGCAGGAATCCTCTTAGGCTGATCCTTGGAGTCGCTTATGGAGGTTAATTTACTTCTCCAGCATGGGGTCTGGCATGGATTCACATGCTCATGAATATTCCCCGTCATCAGGCTGGGAATCCTCGCTACAGAAAAAATAATTTTCAGTTTCGTTTCTGAACTGTCTTTCTAATAATAACCAATCACTGGTCTCTCGGTCATACTGCCTCCAGCCAATGACTACCCTCTACCTAAGCCCCTCCTCTGGCAGCCATCATCAGATTTTTACCGCACGTTCAAGTGTTGGGAGTCCTCGTGCTTAGCTCTCAAGCTTTTACTGCGTATTGCATTTTTTTTCAAAGAGTTTACTCTTATTTATTCAGTCAAATTGAGACTCAGGCTCCACCAATTCATCTTCCAATTAACGGGGACCTGTTTCGGAAATCTCTATGCCCCTGAAGGGTGAATTTTCGTCGAATTTCACTTCTTGGAGGATTTTGAGGCCTACCCCTCGTGGTCATGGCCGAAGACTAAGGAGACTCAACGCCTCTGTTTAGGATCTGCCCAGGATGTGGACTACAGAACGTCTTCAAGGAGCCTCTACTGCCGGTGCCTCTACTGCCTGTATGCAGACAAATCGCACGTGGCTGAGGCCTATGCATGATATGTCCTCCCGTACCATGAAGGACCGTCACAAGCGACTCGCTGACTGGCTGGAGACAAAGAGCCCGGCGGCAGGTGAGCCTCGGCAACGTACTTCACCCAAGAGAAAATCGGAACGGTCTTCTAAGACCTTTGAGGGCGTTTCGGCGACCGGGGCCCAACATAAGGCAAAGTACTGTGAGTCTGCGGGCACCGTGAGTGCCGTTGGTACAGGCTCCGCGGCTTTCAGGCCGGGCTCAGAATCGCCGACGCCGTCAACCACGAGCCAACGCTCCGGGTCGACGAAAAGGAAGTCGGCCAACCCGGGTAAGCTTCTGGTGAAGGCCCGGTCGGCACCGAGGGAGAAAGCCAAGGGGGAGTGTACAACGGCTGTTGACCATGAAGGTCGCCAGGGCGAGGTCCACCAAGTCCCTGCTCGGCATGATGTCGTCATGCATCTACCTCATTCGGCTGTGCAGGCTGTGGATGCAGCCACTGCAGGAGTTCCTCGACGCCCATTGGATGCAAGCGGCAGGAAGCTTCGAGGACAAAATCGCCTTCAACGAGACATTCTGTTGAGCGATTCGATGGTGGGCGGTCCGCGTGCATCTAGCGGCAGGCAGGGACTTTCAGACCCCAGTGCATCAGGAGACGGTGACAACGGACGCCTCCCTGGAGGGAAGGGGCGCACACACCCGAAATCTCCATGCAAGAGGCCATTGGCTCCCGGAGGAGAAGTCGTTGCACATCAACGTCTTTGAGCTCTGGGCCCTCAAGTCATTCCTTCCGTCCCTCAAGGGCAAGGTGGTTCGGGTCTTCACCGACAACACCACCACAATGTTCTACATTCGGAAACAGGGGAGCACCAGATCCCCAGCTCTCCCCAAGGAAGCGCAGGATCTATGGCGCTGGGCCGTTGCCCAAAGGATGTTCCTGGTACCCTTTCATCTGGCAGGAGTGAAGAACACCGTTGCCGACTCACTCAGCAGGGAGCTGCGCTCTTGACACGAGTGGGAGCTTTGGCAAGATCAGTTGAACCTGGCGTTTCGACGATGGGCAATCCCCAGATCGATCTGTTTGCGACAGCGATGAACACCAAGTGCCGGAGGATTGCTAGCAGGTTTCCCAAGCCGGGCAGCATGGGGGATGCGTTCTCATTCCCCTGGGACGGCCTGTTTCTCTACGCATCCCACCGTTGCTGTTGCTTCTACGACTCATCAGTCAACTCAGACGGTCCCAGTGCAGGATGATCCTTGTCGCACCAGCGTGGCCGAGGAAGATTTGGTACCCGGACCTTCTGGACATGTCAGCGTCCCCTCCAGTCAAGCTTCCTACGGACGCAGATCTCGCCAGGGAAGGAGGCGAGATTCTGCACCATGACCCGGGGTTGATGAACCTGCAGGCCGGGCTCCTGCAGTGCTAGAGTTCGGAGGATACGAGATCCCGGCGGACTGCAAGGAGGTGCTTGCCAAGGCCAGGGCTTCTTCGACTCTTAAGTGCTATGGACATAAATGGAAGAGGTTCATCATCTGGTGCCGTGCACAGAAGATAACCCCTCTACTGATTATGGCCACTCAAGTGCTGCCATACTTGCTGTCGCTGGCCAAGGTGGGGCTGGCACACGCTTCTATCAAGATCCATCTAGCGGCTATCTCCCGCTACACCAGAACTCCGGGGCGATCGTCGCTGTGGTTGCATCGCCTGGTGAAGGGGTAAATGAAAGGACTTTTCCGCTTGTTCCCGCCGGTGAAGGCTCCGGCCCCGTCTTTGGAGCCAATGTGGTGTTGACTAGGCTCATGGGTCCTCCGTTCGAGCCTCTGCATTCAGCACCTCTGAAATACCTATTGTGGAAGACGGCGTTCCTGGTGGCTATTACCTCCGCAGGACAAGTGGGAGAGATCCAGGCCCTCTCCTGTAGACCTCCGTACTTGACTTTCCACGCAACAAGGGTCGTGCTGAGGACGCACCCCTCCTTCATGCCCAAGGTGCCGTCGGACTTCCATCTCAACGAGCCCTTGGTGTTACCTGTTTCATTCCCGTCGCCTTTGTCGTGGCTGAGAGGACTTTGCACTCACTGGATGTGGCTAGAGTGCTGAAGTTCTATGTGGACCTCACAAAGAGTTTTGGGAAGACATCCCAGCTGTTTGTGAACTTTGGCCCTGTGAACCAAGGGAAGGCCCTCTCCAAGGCTTCCATCTCCAGGTAGCTCTCCAGCTGCATCACACACTGTCAGCGGTTGGCAAACCGGCCGTTGCCTGGCCGACCGAGAGCCCATTGGACCAGAGAGATTGCTGCAACTACGGCGTTCCTGTCTGGTGTGCCCCTGCTGGACATTTGCAGGGCTGCTACGTGGATGTCGACGCACACCTTCACGAAATTCTACTTCGTTGACCGGGATTCCAGGGAGGAGTCCTGAGTCGGCAAGCAGTGCTGCGCAACCTGTTCGCTTGAAGGTGAGCCTGGTGAGGAGGTGAGAGATGCTTAATGTTGAGTTGTTGAAATGCTTAATGTTGAGCCTTGCCATCTCCCGTGGTTGTGCATGTGTGTACTGCTATGTATTCTTTTATTCATGAGCATGTGAATCCATGCCAGACCCCATGCTGGAGAGGGAACAAGTTACTTACCTGTAACTGTTCTTCTCCAGCATGAGTCTGGCATGGATTCACATGCGAAACCTCCCGCCTACCCCTCTGCGGCTCTTCTCTTGGTCCTATTGCCACTTTACATGCTGCCAAATCTGAAGATGGCTGCCAGAGGAGGGGCTTAGGTAGAGGGCAGTCATTGGCTGGGGGCAGTATGACAGAGACCAGTGATTGGTTATTAGTAGAAAGACAGTTCAGAAACGAAACTGAAAATGATTTTTTCTTTAGCGAGGATTCCCAGCCTGACGACGGGGAATATTCATGAGCATGTGAATCCATGCCAGACCCATGCTGGAGAACAATAGTTACAGGTAAGTAACTTGTTCCATAGTCTTTCTTTGACTATCCTTCTCACCCTGGGCTGCAGTTACTGTGCCCTGGTAATAAAGGTCATTATGTGAAAATGTTGTCAAGTGAGGGGTGAATGGACTAGTTAACAGATAAGATTTCCTAGTCTACCCTTATATGCAAATTAGGAGGGTCGCAGGGTTGCATGGGCCTCATTACGGCTGTATTCCATTGATACATCCACCGGAATACTGGCCAACGGAATTCCTGTTACTGCCACTGGGTCCGGCGGAATTGCCGGCAGATTACAAACGGCTGTGGCAGAGTTAATCCCCATTTATTGAGAGCCCATTGGACCATATGGGGCATTATTGGTGGAATTACTGCTGGCATAATTACTGCTGCAGTAATTCCACTGATTTTGCCAATTTTCAGCGGAAAGTGGGAGGATTTATCTCCAGCTTGATGCTGGAGGTAAAGATCCCACTCCAGGGCAATACTCATAGTATTGCGGTGCGGGAAAGGTGGCAGTAATTCAGTTACTGCCAATTTAGGCCCACACCGCCATACTTGTAATGAGCCCCATGTCTTTTGCTGCAAAGGGCATTAGAAACCTAGGACTGGAGTGAAAACTGACAAGTCAGTACCCTATATTCTTAATCAGTGTACAATTCATGTATTCATTTATTTCATCTGTGAATGTGTTACAATTAATTTGGCACTATTAGGAAAAATAGTGGGCACGGGAGAAAAGAAGGGCACGAATGACGCCATTTGGAACCAAAGCCACTACAGACTGCTTCTCATGCACCTCAGACTCTAAAGTATCATGCACCACATTTTTGTCAAGTTAGCTACCCTACAACAACTCTCTGGGAAAGTTGCTCATCGGGCAGCTAATTCCACCTCCAAGCATGAAAAGGCACTCAAGCAAAGTGCCGCTATAATGCGGTTCCCCTTTGTGTTCGTACACATTTCTTTCTGCCTAGCCCCTCTTATGCTTTCCTGCTCCCTTGCACATTTTTAAACATACAACTTGTTGTCCAGAAGAGCAGGAGGTTCATAGAGTGAGATTTTAGTGTCCCATCAGAGCTAAGAGGGACCCAGCGATGTATTATGGAAAGTACAGTACTTTGTTAAATGTTTGACATTGCTGTACATTATGTTTTCATTCTGAATGAGCGACTCTAAATAACAGTAAAATGCCCTCTAGCCTAAATATATACCTCTAAACATAAAATTCTAAAGTGGGCATTGTGATGAATTGCTGGATTCATTCACTTCTCTCCTGGGGTGGAGGGGCTTTCTCTGTGAGGCTATTGAGGTGAGCCTGCTATGCAATAGTCCCCCCAGGGGTGGCAGTAAGCGAGACCTCACAGCGAGAGACTCGCCTCTTGGGGACAAGGACTCCCGTTCTACAGAGGAACTCCCTAAGACCGTTTCTCGTAAGCCAACAGTGACTTCAATGCTTCCGAAAGAATCCAGCACACCAAGCAGCACTGCCTGTTATTGTGCCATAAGATACAAGATCCAACCTGAAGAAATAGCTGGTAAAACTACTGTAAAGAAGAAAAAAAGTGAGCGAGTAATACCGATCGCTCAGTGGTTAACCAGCAATACTGGGACAAGGACAAATGAGCGAGTAATTAAGAGTACTCGACTGGAACAGAAAAAGGACTATAATCCTCTGCTTGGGAGGACACAACAATGGATAATAATAATGGAAGAAATACCACTGTAAGAGAGAAGTGAAACCCGCGAGTCAAATCAGCATTGTCGTGGAAGCTGATCTAGACAGGGATATCCTCCGAAGGGAGTAAGCAACCAGCTGGAGTGTGCGGGTTGCACCAAGGTAGCTTAAAGCAAAGTAGAGCTTGGGGAGACAACCTCAAGAGAGCGAGCCAGTTGTGCTTGGTGGCGTGACCCGAGACAGGTGTACTGTGCTGTCCGGCAACGATGCCGAAACCGATGTAGCACTAGCCACAGAGAGCCACGGGCAAGAAGCATAGAGATTCGGAGGGAACGAAGAAGCTGTCCTGACCAGAAGAAGGGAAGTCCCTATCCGGCATAAAGACCAGTGACACCAACCTGTGAGAAGAAAGGTAACGGGGACAGCCGGGAATTTGAGAGGGAACATAGGAATAACGAGTACCCACTTCATACTCCTCCCAGTGAATGGCAAAATACTAAGAAGGGTGAGAATCATTCGTGGAACCAGCCTACTGTTCGCACTGAATGGTCAAATACTAATAAAAGTGAGAATCATTCAGGGACTCCACCTACTCGTCCAAGTGAATCACCCAATACTAAGAAAACTTAGAGCGGTAGCTCAATACATCACACAGATCCCTGCAAGGAGACCAGTGATCAGAAAAATACAGCAAGTGGGAAGAGAAAAAGTGTGCAGACTCTGGAACTTTTACCGGCGAAAGGGACTGGCAACTATCATTGAGGAGAACAGAGTGGAAGAATATTTACGTGTCAGAACGCCTAAGAAAAGGGATTCTAATTTCCCAAATATATCAGAGAAAGAGAGAGTTTCTGAGACACTTGAACAAATTGTAATATGAGAGAGACATAGGCCAAGAACGCCGAGGCGGAGAAGTTTCCAGAGTCGAGAAAAAGGGGAAACAAAGACTTGGAATAACACCTAATGTACTGAATAAGCTAATACAGGAGATCTAAGAATTATATATTAAGGCTGGGGAAGCCTATCCAGGAGAAGGGAGTCATTCTCTTGGGATTTATTTGTTTTGTGTTAGTGGTGGGGTCAGTGCAGCTTAGCCTTGGACGGATGACAGACTGGTGGCTTTTGGACTCCAGATGACGAGCACCCTAGTTAGTTTGCTTAGGCAGGGAATTCCATAGATTAGGGATAGTGAGGCCTTCTTACTTATTATTTCAATAAGACTCTGCAAGAATGCCAAAAAACTGGTCTGTCTCCTTCTGACCTACCACAGCATGTAGGATAAAAACAAGACAAACTATCAATGCTGCATTCATGTTAGCAAGAACCTTGTTCAAGTTGAAAACATCTTGACTGCCCTCTGCTGGCCTGTTTGTGAACCAGGGACTTGCAATTCCCTAAACTTTCATAATACCTTCACACACGTTTCAGATTTTGATACCTTTCATTCGACTAACTGAAAAGTCTGTGCAGAGATGGAACAGAACATTAGTGTACAAAGTCCCACAGACCTCTTCATCAGATGCAGAGTGAAATGATTTTTAAAGGAAAGCCACAGCGCAGATTATTCTCAAAACGAAAATAAAAAAAACATTTAATTGGCTGGAGGAACAGAATGAATGGAATGTTTGTCTGGAATTGCTTTCCTATCTAAAAGGCCAGACAATCTCCTGGAAGTAGGGAATAGTAGGGGTTGGAAACAGTACATATTCTGAGAGTTGCCTTTAACAGAAGCAAAGGAGAAAAAAACAGATTATTTTCACATGTAACCATTAAGTTAGGTGCAAGTAGTCTTAAGGTGAGCCCTGCTACTTTCTAAAATTACTGGCTATTTGAAAAGGCGTATGAAGTGAAAGGTTTGAAAGCACATCATTGGGAAATGGGGTCGGTTTGTATTTTAATCACATAGTCTGAAAAAGTGTTTTGCAGCCTATAAGTAGCGGCAGGACGTTTTAGTGATTCTAATGTAGCAGCTTAGGCTTCCTGACTGGTATTCAATTTGGCACTGCAAAAATGTGCTCTATGGTTTAACTGATGCAGTCTCCAAGGTTACCTCAATATGCCTGAAGCTTCACAATGGTTTCCTGGTTTGCACACAGTGTGGAAAATGAAAAGAAGGTTACCCATTTTTGAACGGTGCAGTGTCCGCTGTTATCTCAGCTTGTCTCATGCTTGGTAATGGGTGCCAAACATATGATCTCAGATGCCCAAGATTTCCGTTGTGGATGTCCTGTGCCCCTCGCCCATCAAGGATCCTGAACAGTAGTGTTTGGTAGCTGTTGGTAAGAAATGGTGCTGGAGGGGAGACGTCTGACTTTGTTGATGTGATTGTACTGCTGGACCTGGGCTCCAAGTTGGCCACAGTGTGTCATAAATCCAATTTCGAATGGATTGTGTCCTCCCACGTATTCCTCATCTTAGATATATCCTTACCTTCAGCTTTGCTGCTTCGGAAATTTTTTCTCTCTCCACCAGAGGGCGCTCCACTCGAGGCGACAGCGTCGATGTCCCTCGGCGGCATCCGTCGAGTGTCAACGTCATCTGTAGTATAAATGCCTCGAGCGCGCCCGTTGGCCTCAGTTCTGTTTTTCCGTTAGCTTCGCTTTGGATCAAAATAAAACAGCGCTTCAGTCTTAAGCGATTATGTCGTCTTCCTCGAACCCATCTACTCCGAAAACAGGGTTTAAGAAGTGTCTAAGGTATGGCAGAAAAATGTTGCTGACCGACCCTCACCGTAACTGCCTCTGGTGTCTCGGGTCCGAACATCGGATCGATGACTGCGGTTTGGGCCAATCCATGACCCACAAGGCCTTGAAAGAAAGACGAGGTAAACTGGCGGTGGGGGAGGAATCCTCGAAGTTTTCTTCGAGAGGGAAGAAAGACTCGGCTGAGTTTTCGGCAAAACACCATAAAAAATCACGATCGAGGAGTAGATCAAGGAAGTCCTCTTCTTCTTCGTCCAAAAAGGCGAAAAAGAGACGACACCGATCTCCCTCTTCTTCTTCCTCGACTTCGGAGGAAGTTATTACTGGTCCAACAAAACACGACTCCCCTAAAAAGTGGGAAGCATTTAGAGAGTCCATGATGAACATTTTTGAGAACGCGGCCCAGACCCCCTCAAAAATGTCTGTTGAAGGCCATGCCTCTAGTCACAAAAGTGACAGAGGAAGGTCTAAAACTAAGAAGTCCGACAAGAAATTGTCGAGGGTGTCTTCTAGGGACTCTTCCCAGACACCTAAAAAGACAGACTCTACGAAAAAGACTTTCGACGTCGATAAGTCATTGAAGACTTCGACGAAAACATCTTCGAAGCCTCTGTCGAAGGCTGTCGAGTATAAAGGGTCGACGACCCAACAGAAAAAAGTCACATCGAATATTTTATCGACGACCTCGAAGATTTCTTCGGCGGCGTTGAGTGTTTCGAAGACTACTTCGACAACATCGACTGCCTCGAAGATTCCTTCGACGCCATTTGTAGTTTAGTTTAGTTTAGTTTATTATTTGTATGGCGCGCCATACCCTGGAGTATGAGGGCGCAAGCAGACAAGGATATGCCCAGCTTAGTTACAGGTACATAAAATCAGATGCAGGTACAGAGATACGCTGAGCTTGGTTACAGATATGCTCGCTAATTGCAAGTGCAAGGAAAAAGCAGGAAGTGTAGACATAGACATCCGCAATATTACAGTAAATTATATACAGTTGTGGACTGCTATACAGATATGTACAATGTGGCAAGTGGAGCAGTTAGCTATCATTGGCTCTCAGCCACCTAGTGAGGTTTTGTCTAAATTTTGCGAAAGGCTGAGGTTCTCTGACGTCATGGGGGAGGGAGTTCCATAACTGCGCAGCCTTGACCGGGAAGCTATTTCCTCCTATAGTGGCAAGTTTGAAACGCGGAACTTGGAGGCAGTTTGCGTTGGCTATTCTGGTAGGTCTAGAGGAAGTTCTTTTGTGTAATCTGTCCATGAGGTAAGGTGGAGCTTTGTTGTTGATGCATTTGTGGGTGAGAGAAGCGATTTTGAGATGAATTTTGTCTATGGTGGAGAGCCATTTATGTTCTCTTCTAGTAGAGGATATATGCTCATTTCTATTAATCTTGAGTGCTGCTCTCAAGGCATTGTTCTGGAGCACTTGAATTCTGTGGATGGTCTGTTTGTTTGCTCCAATGTAAAGTCTATTACAATAGTCTAATTTGGATAGTATCAAGGCTCTGGCAAGTGTAATGCAACTATCTGTAGAGAGGAATTGTTTGCTCGCTCTGATAAGTTTGCATGTGAATGCTGTGGCAGAAGCTAGAGACTTAACTTGTTTGGTAAAGTTCATGGTGGCGTCCCGGTAGAATCCTAGGGTTTTTACTTTGTGAGCTACTTTTATGTTGTTCCCATCGATAATGAAGTTGTCATAATCAGGGCTGAGTTTGGATATATAGGTAGTGGTGCCCAGGATGATAAGCTCAGTTTTATCATCGTTCAGGCATAAGCCGTGTGTGGCTATCCATTCCTGAACTATGCTATATATCCTGTTCACTAGGGCCAGGTCCTTGGCGTAATCTCCTGAGAGAGGGAGGAGGATCTGGGTATCGTCTGCGTAGTTGGTGTAGACGATACCCAGAAGATCCATTTCGTCAAAGAGGGGCTTCGTGAAGACATTGTAGAGGGTGGGTGACACACAAGACCCTTGTGGAACACTGCATGTAATGGGAATTGATCTGCTGAGGCTGATGGAGCGAAGACTCTCATGGTCCGATTACTCAAGAATGACTTGATCCAAATTATGGCCTCTTTTGAGAAGTGGGCTGCCGAGTCGAGGTGACTACAGAGGACCGTGTGGTCCACTAAGTCGAATGCCGCTGATAGGTCCAGGAGGAGAAGTAGGGCCGCTTGGCCATTGTCTCTGCAATCGTCTATTTGGGCCTTAAGGTCTATTAACACTGTCTCGGTCCCATGTTGCGGGCGGAATCCTGATTGACGGGTTCCAAGTAGGTGGTTAGACTCTAGGAAGTTTTGAATTTGCAGGTAAGCCACTTTATCTAAGATTTTTAGAAGAAAGGGCACAGTCGTGATGGGCCTGAAGATAGTCGGAATGGCAGGGTCACGGGTTTGTTTCTTTAGTAGTGGCAGTACCCAGGACTCTTTTAGGTTGATCGGTACTGAACTTGAGGTAAAGGAGGAGTTGATTAGTTTGGTTATAAATGGCGATAGTTCTCTCGCAGCATCCTTGATGAGTTGTGCTGGGCATTGGTCGCCTTTGCAGTTGGACGGTTTAAGTCCCAGGATGACCTTTTCTACCTCTATGATCGATACCTTAGAAAAGCAGAATCGGGCTCCCATCTTAGGCTGTGGCGGTGGCGCTGAGCTCTGAGGGATGTGTGGTGTTAGCGATGCCTTCTTGATGGCATTTTTAGTTTGAAGATTTGCTACTTTGTTTGTTAAAGCAAGTTGTATGCTAGAGCACCATTGTCTATCCTTGGTGCAGTTTTCTTGGGGTACAACAGGTGTTTCCAATTCTTTCAGAATGCTGAACAGTTCTTTGACACTGGATTTTGAGTTGGATATTCTAGTGTTGTAGGTTTCTTGTTTGGCTAATAGTATTTCTTTCTTGTATTGCGAGGAGGCTTTGGAGAGGTTGAGTTTATTTTCGACTGATAGGGAGAGTCTCCAAATAGTTTCAAGTTTTCTTTTGGCCAGCCTGAGATTTTTTAGATGGGGCGTGAACCAAGAATTGAGGTGTTTTTTTGGTTTGCTATTTCTTAGTTTTAGTGGGGCTATGTGATCCAGGGCTGAGTTCATGGCTATGTTATAATGTTCAACTAACAGATTAGGGTCCATGCTGTCAGGTCAGTCCAGATCTGCGGCACAGAGTCCGTAATATTTACTTCGCAATTATGTTCTGCTATCCAATCAAGGATGCGACCTTTGTTGTGGGTAGATAATTCAACTTTTTGGGAGAATCCTAGCTCTTTCAAGGTCAGAGCAATCGCTGTCGATTGGGTGTCCTTATTGTCATTATAGCCTAGATTAAAGTCTCCTAGCACTATTGTTTGGGATGTATTTTTTAGGTTATTGGACAGGGATGTCGAGATGTCCTCAGCGAAGGTTCCGATAGGACCTGGTGGTCTGTAGATGAGGATAATGTTTAGGGTTTGGGAGTTGGCGATGGCTATTTTGACCGTGAGGCATTCGCAGGATTGCATAGTGGTAGTAGTGATGATCCTCATGTCCAGGCTAGTTTTAGCTATGATTGCTAGACCTCCACCTCGGGAGGTGAGTCTGTCCGCACGTAGGATTGTATAGTTTTCTGGGACTGCTAGTGATAGGGCTGGACCAGCCGCATCATGAAGCCAGGATTCTGAAATGGCCAAAAAGTCTAGGTTGTCTGTGGCAATGATATCTGAGATCTCTGAGGTGTGTGCGACTAGCGACCTGGCGTTTATAAGCGCACCTTTAAGATAGGGTTTGTGGTCTGCTATGATAGGGCAGGTGGTGTTGTGACTACCTTTGGTAGTCTGTTTGGAGTTGTTTATTCTGGGTCTGTTGGGCTTGGCCTGTTTCCTGGTGGGTTCTGCAATACCCTTCAAGGGTAACTGTATTTTATTTTGGAATTTTAGTAGTTCAGCTTTCTTGGCAGGTAGCTCATGCAGTTTGGACAGGCGAGCATGTAGTCTTAGGTTTCTGTCTGTAGTGTTGCATGGCCTTTGTAGAGTGTTGCTATCTAGATAGTGGGTCATTTTAAGTCCAGTATTGGGTTGTTGTGTGTTAAGCATGATAGGGCAGGTGCGATGGGTGGAATAGGACGTGGTGTGAAGACTCAGAATGTTAGCTTTGGTGCTTATTTTAAGTGGTTGTATTCCTAATGTGATGAGGAGGGCGATATACAATGGTAGCCAGGGTGACCTGTAGGCAAGACCCAGGGTGTACATGCTAAGTGGCTGAGTAATAGTCAGTTAGGTGTAGTTTCAGTGGCAATTGAGGTGGCTAAGACTAGGCAGGCTAGATGCAACTATCAGGCTAGGTGCAGTTTCAGTAGCAATTTGAACTGGTCAAGAACAGGCAGGCTAAATGCAACTGTCATGCTAGGTACAGTGCCAAGGCACAAGGACACAATGCAAGTCAACTGTGGTCTATTAGTGACCAAAGGGTCTATTTAGCGACCATAGGGAACAATGCACGTCAAATGTGGTCTATTAGTGACCATAGGGCCCAATGCAAGTCTGATGGCAAGTCTGATTGAGGGCAGGTACAGTAGGCCAGTACACAATATGCAGTTGAGGGCAGGTACAAAAGGCCAGTACACAATATGCAGTTGAGGGCAGGTACAGTAGGCCAGTACACAATATGCAGTTGAGGGTAGGTACAGTAGGCCAGTACACACTATGCAGTTGAGGGCAGGTACATTAGGCCAGTACACAATATGCAGTTGAGGGCAGGTACCGTAGGCCAGTGCACAGTATGCAGTTGAGGACAGGTACAGTAAGCTGCCTATGCTTATACTTATATATATAGAGCCACAATGGCACCATGCGAAAGGAGATAGTATAGCATCAAATTGTGAGATACCATTCGTATTACCTTATGGAGAATTGTCATGGGGTCAGGTCCTTGGTTTGGATATAGACTGGAGGGGCCAATCAGAATACAACTGGTGCTGGTCAAGGGGGTGGTGTGTGCAAGCGCTGCAGATAGCGGGGTGCCGGATTGAAATTGGTGGCGTTATGCTGAGATGACCGTAGAAGGGAGTCTTGTTAGAGGAGATGCAGGCCTCTTTGGGTGGATAGGCCTGATCAGCGGATGCAGGCGTTCAGGGCACTGCTCCAACATTGAGATCCCGCCCGCCGAAGAGATCACAGTAATGGAGATGGGATTTCCCGCACTGTGCACTACCAGTGCGCTAACAGGAGCTAACAGGGCCTTATACTGGCCTGCCGGCGGATGTTCCTGATCCTTATTCCGGCCGTTGCTTAGCAACGTGGAGAAGCCAAGCCTCGTTCTGAGGCCGCTTCGCACCCGACATTTTAAAATGTGGGCAAGTCGGTGCGATGCAATATGGACAGATTCGGTAGTAAAATGAAAGTAAATCAGGTAGCTGCAGATCGGAGCCCAGGCAGGGGCTGGCTGGCAGCCTGTGGATTGCTCACCGTGTGTTGGATGCAGTTGCGATCGTAGGATGCGTCCAGGTACGTGTTGTGGCAGGGCAGCGGGCAGGGCGGCAGCGGACAGGGCGGCAGGGCAGCTGGTGGGGGTTCCAGCCCACTCCACCAGAAGATGGGCACAGTAGTGCCTTCGAAAACATTGAAGAATACCTCTACAACATCGAAGGTAACGGCCACGACTTCGACGCCATTGACGCTTCTGTCGACGTCGACACCAGAGTTGAAACATATTCCTGAAAAAATATTTCACCCTGAAAACAGACATGATTTTTTCCATACTATGTCATCTGTATCTGGAGAAATGTCATCAGAAAATGAAGAATATGAAGAACAAGATGAACCTGAGGTTACATCAGCAGGGGTAAAATATGGGACAAGAGATGTTCCAAAGGAATTAATAATTCCTCAATCAAAAATGCAGGATTTGTATGAATGTTTACAGTCTGCAAGTGGAATAGACACATCTCCTGAATATGAATTTGAGAGACCAGATCCAGCAGAACATGCTGATCTGGGTTACAGAAAACTCATGAATAGAGTAACAGAGTTTATGGGGTGGGATAATAATGCACCTGTATTCCAGGATGATGACATGACAGATATTTTGTCAGGAGGTCCTCAACCAGACCCCATACTTCCTTTTCATATTGCCCTGCAAAGGAGAGTAAATGCTGCTTGGGAAAGACCGGAATCTAGTCCAGCAGTAAATAAAAAATATGTGGCAAAATACAGACCTTGTAACTCTGACCCAGAGTATTTGAGTAAACATCCTTCTCCCGAGAGTCTGGTAGTTCAGGCAGCCACATCAACAAAAAATGCTGCATACCCCACTATACCCCCTGATAGGGATGACAAGAAAATAGATACTTGGTTGAAAAAGATCTTTACATCTGCCACTGTGCAAAGAGGCAATGCAGCTCTGGTTCTGGGCAATACAAGAAGGGATCTCTCTATCTGCCATTCACCTAGCAGGAGAGCAAAACACAGCGGTGCATGCTCTGAGCAGGCAGAGCACAGACTCTCACGAGTGGGAGATAGCTCAGGAAGTCCTTATGGAGATCTTCGCCCTTTGGGGAACCCCTCAAGTGGATCTGTTCGCGACCATTGTCAACAGGAAGTGCGAACTGTACTGCTCAAGGGAATTTCCGCCGAAAGGAGCTTTAGGAGACGCATTTGTAGTAGAGTGGGAATTTCCTCTTCTATATGCGTTCCCTCCAGTCCCTGTTATCCCTCAGGTAATCAGGAGGTTGAGAAAGTTCAGGAAAACCATGTTCCTAATTTCCCCGGATTGGGCCAGGAGAACGTGGTACCCGGACCTTCTCGACATGTCCATCTGCCCTCCAATACGTCTTCCAAAAAGAGAGGATCTTCTCTCGCAAGAGGGAGGTCACGTTCTCCATCCAGAGGTCAACATACTCAACCTTCACACATGGCTTCTGAGAGGTTGAGATACAAGGATTGGGACCTTCCAGATGATGTTATGGAGGTGTTGCTTTCGGCCAGAAGGCCAGCAACAAAATCTTTGTACCGGTGTCGTTGGAATAAATTCAGTAACTGGTACAGGGATAAGAATGTGGATCCTTTTGAATGTGACATTCCAATGGTATTATCTTTTCTATTACATTTAGCTAATCTGGGGCTCCAGGTTAAGACAATAAAAGGATATGTAGCAGAGCTATCTATCTTCAAGCGCTCATCAGAAGAAAGATCTTATTTTAAGATACCCTTAAAAATACAATTTCTAAAAGGTTTAAACAATGTTTTTCCACCAGTACCTTTTCAAGTTCCTGTGTGGGATTTAAATTTGGTACTTAAATTTCTGACATGTGCACCCTTTGAGCCTTTACATTCT
Organism: Ambystoma mexicanum; assembly: GCF_040938575.1. Classification (NCBI taxonomy): domain Eukaryota; kingdom Metazoa; phylum Chordata; class Amphibia; order Caudata; family Ambystomatidae; genus Ambystoma; species Ambystoma mexicanum. The sequence goes on from NC_090924.1 coordinate 1,425,358,823, forward strand.
TGTCTGTTAAGGCTTCTTACATTAAAAACTATACTTTTAATTGCATTGACATCAGTCCGCAGAGTAAGTGAGTTGCAGGCATTTTCGAGTGGTCCTCCTCACACCATCTTTCATAAAGATTAAGTTGTCCTTCGAGTTAAACCATCTTTTCTGCCAAAAATTGTTTCAGACTTTCATCTGTCACAGAAAATAATTCTACCTGCGTTCTACCCTCCTCCTCACACATGTAAGGAAGAGGAAAGACTGCATAGGCTAGATCCCAGAAGGGCTCTAAGCTTTTACATCTCAAGATTGTCAAAGATACGTCAGTGTGATCAACTTTTTGTGGGATACACTGGCCATAAATTGGGACTAGCCGTAACAAAACAAACATTATCAAGATGGATAATTTTAGCCATAACAGAGTGTTATAGGCTAGCCGGAAAAGATCCCCCTGAGGGTTTAAGAGCCCATTCAACTAGGGGCATAGCAACTTCAACAGCACTTAAGAGGGGTGTCCCTGTGCAAGATATTTGTGCAGCAGCCACATGGTCATCCATGCATACTTTCATCAAACATTATGCTTTGGACTCAACTATATCTCAAGGAGGTTTATTTGCCAAATCTGTACTACATTCGGTACATGACTAAAAGGCATCTGTACTCCCGCCTCCAATACAAAACTGCTTTGGGAGTCTATCTAAGATGAGAAATATGTGGGAGGACACAATCCATTCGAAGAACAAGTTACTTACCAACTGTAACGTTCTTTCGATTGGATGTTTCTCCCACGTATTCCTCATCGAACCTCCCATCCTACCCCACAGTACAGTTTACGTGGTTTACACTCTAAATTCTTTCAAGGCTTGGGTCAATAAGAGGCACGCCTTTGTTTATAATACATGGGCTCTGATATGAAAAAACAGAACTGAGGCCAACGGGCGCGCTCGAGGCATTTATACTACGGATGACGTCGACACTCGACGGATGCCGCTGAGGGACATCGACGCCGTTGCCTCGCGTGAAGCGCCCTCTGGTGGAGAGAGAAAAAAATTCCGAAGCAGCAAAGCTGAAGGTAAGGATATATCTAAGATGAGGAATACGTGGGAGGAACATCCAATCGAAAGAACGTTACAGTTGGTAAGTAACTTGTTCATCGATGTTAAGGCCGCTGTCTTTTAGGTTAAGAATCTTCAGGTTCTTGAGAGCTCCCACATCCTTCTGTGTGTGCTATTTGAGAGTCTTTCAGGTTAAGCAGGTACTTGTGCCCCCACGTCCTTCTGTGTTTGGTATTTGAGAGACCACCTTTTAAAACCATCATGGATAGATCCTTCAATGAATGCCCATCCTGTGTGAATTGTCGACAAACTGGTGCTTCAGTGGTTTTATCTATGTAGGTTCATCCTTTCACGCATCTCTCTACCCCTCACCTTTCTCACCCACATAATTGCCTTGAAAACATTGTTTGCATTGGATGAGGTATACAACATTGGATGATCTGCAGTTGTATGCCCATTGTATCTGTATTGTTCATTTCTGCACGGGCGTTAGGACAGATCTGGTGCAGATGTGTTGGCATGTTTTGGCATCTCCCCCAGAATCCCATTACTAATGCCATAGAGAAGAGGTGTGGTGTAAATACATTGAGACACATTACTGTAATCCTCATATTTGGAACGTAACTGATTTTATGGAGGCTAATTTAGATAGAAGTTGGCTCAAGCAGGATGTTATTGAAGACATAATTAAGCGACCCAGAAATTCCAGAGCTCCGGGACCAGATGGGGTGGCCATCTTGGTGTTAAAACACAATCCGGATATATGGGCTGAAATATTAACGTGCTATTTCCAAAAGGTAACTGGGGCAAATGAAATCCCAGCCTCATGGCAGGAATCATGTCTAGTGTGGGGTGAATCCTCCAATCGATAATGTCAATAAATGCTTTCATTTGTTCTGTAAATGCGTAATCCATACGTATTTGCTGGGATATGTCAATCGACTTATGATTACCCATAGAGGATAGTGGTCACATTTACGTATCTTTATATACAAAGTGCTCTTTCTGATCATTGCAAGGGTATACATAGATACTATAACCATTCACTGTCGAATGATGGCTACGGGAGCGCTGTTGTGTTGTGATAAATAGCCCCTGGATGCCATAATTAAAGAAGCCAGAGTCAGTTATGAGGACTCACCAAAACAAAAAGCCTGTACAGAAATGATGTCGGGCATAAGGCCTAGTGAACTCAAATCGCAAAGGAAAGAAAGTGGTCCTCAATTGCGAATGCTAAAATGTGCGCAATGCATTTCATGAAGGAAAAGAAAGAAACGTGGAAATGATGTTTTGACAATCTATGGAGAGATGCACCGACAGATATGGAAACCGCAGTGCACAGTATCTTTAATGGGATGGCAAAATTGTCTGGATAATATATATAATCGAGATACGGCGCTTACCAGAAAATCACACAGGACTTGGTATCCAGGACCTATGTCATAGGCAAGATGCAGTCGTATCTACTGAAATGTCCTAGCTCAGGCATCAGGTGATTATTTATGAAATTGAGATGTAATCAGTTGCCACGCTCAGCCGCTCTTGGCCCAAGAATGGGCCTATCATTGGAAGATAGTATTTGTAGGTTTTGTGGTGAAAGGGGACAATACGAAACAGTGAGACATCTGTTGGTCCAGTGCAGGGCTTGGGGTGGGGAAGGATGCTTCACCTGGGAAGATGTTTACATTGCTCCTCTTTTTTGGACCGAGACGGTTTCTAGATATGATCTCTTCCTGGGCAGCAAGTAACGATGGATGATTATAGAAACTGCCAGCTTGAAGAAAGACCATGTTGAGAGTGTGACATATGGTAGAGATTCTGCAACCTGATCTAAGTAAGACATAGTGGACACAGCAAAATACGATTTACCAACTTTGGGATGTGAGCAAGATGGGATCTAATTTAATTTAATGATGTTAATAGGGCAAAGTTGTAGAGATGAATAATGTTATGAATATAACCATTGATTTAAACGTATATACATGAATTGATATATTGTTTGTGATTTGATATGTGTGTAAAGTTTAAATTGTAAACTGTTTTCACACTTTTATAATAAAATAGTATTCTCTTATGGATCTTTCGCATGTATGGATCAACTGGTCATCAACCAATCAATTGCCTCAAACCCTCTTCCTCACCTTTGGATGGGATCCGTGGTAGGGTCATGAGGAGCCTGAAAGCTAGTCTAGTGTGTTTTTCTGGTTTTCTGGTATCCAAGCCCATGACAAATGTAACATTATCTTGGTAGAGCATTGTTAGAACTATCATGTTTGCCACAAGGAATGTTTAAGATGGTCCCCTCGCTCATCAAGAGTGGGTGACATGAAATAGCCCAACAAGAACTGAGCTGGGTTCAGGGTGGGTGAGAGGGGTTTGTCATTGGCGCCTCAGGGTTGGCCATAGGCTGTATTGCAAAACTTTTCTTCCAGTGTGTGCCAGAATTATGCGGATGAAATAACACAACTACAAAGTGATGAAGGCCCTATTTCATGGAATTATGTGCGTGTAAAACGGGGATTTGCGTGACATCCTGCCCGCAAATCCGGATTAGAGAGCAGAATGGCACGCAAATCCTTGTTTTACACACAAATAATTCCATGAATCAGGGCCTTAGTCACTTTGTAGTTGTGTTATTTCATCCGCGGTCAATCAGGGTCTAAGTCATTTCATTGGCCCATCAGTAACGGAAAAATGTGGATACTGAAAAGGGATTTCATTGAGCTAGAAGCTAATGGACAGATATGACTAATCAAGTCACGTTTTTATTATACTTACGCACCCTTCCCATCTGTCCTACTCCATTGCCATTTGAATTACTGTTTAAATGTTTTAGAGATATGTGGGGTAATTTGACAGCTTTTGGCAGACAACTTTAGCAGCTGTAGCCTTCTAGGACAGAGGCTTGCAACCAATGGCAACCATGATTGCTAACCATTGACCATGCTGGCTAGGGCTGATGGGATGTGTGGTACAAATCATCTTGCAGGATCCTGATTTAAGCAGGCTGTCGGCCAATGCCAGGATGCAGGATGTGGGGATTGCAAGGCCATCTCGAAAGTGTGTTTTAGTTTGAAGAGACGTTGAATGCTGAGAGGCCTTCAGCCTAAAAAAGGCGTAATTTAGCACAGCCGGGGCAAATTTTGCCAGAACCGAGGCTCCTACCCTCACATGCGGGCAGAATAAGAAGACTCAGCAGAGCAGTGTAAGTTTGGCAGTGATTTTCCTGCCCTGCAGTCCAATCAGTGCCTGCTCTCACATGATTTGCAGAAGTGCAGTAGGAATGGAGTGAGAAGGAGATGGAGCAATGTGGCTAAGTGGGACACAAGATCTCAGGAGAGCTGTGCAGTGCTCTCTGATCCTTCACTGTCCACCCCCTCTGCCTCTGTTTGCACATGAGAGATTACTGAATACAATAACCGTTTCAGCCCAGCACGATCTACAGCTTTCCTTTGTGCACTCCTACCTTTCTTAATAATTAAGATCCAACACTCCGCAAATCTAATCACAAAATACATGTATGGGGAACATGTGCAGTGCCTCCACCTCTTGCTTTCATCTTCAGAGCTCATCAGGGGGGCAGCCGATAATAAGTACAAAACCGTAGCCACACTCAGTTCCCTGCCAAGTGGGCTGTAAAAAATATATATATGTCTTTAAAATATACCCGCATATTTCTCTGTAAAAAAAAAAAAAATACTCTCCTCAGTGTGCACCGTGGATTAGGGGTAACTTCCCCTTTGAGGCAGGCAGTTCACAGGAATTTATTTTGTTCTGAAAAAAACTTGTTGTCAATGTATCCTAACATTACCAGTATTTGACTAACAATATGGTTCCCCTTAAATCAAGAGTGAATTGCTAAACTCTAGCTTAGTCTGTTGGATCTGCAGATCTGCAGATAGAAACTCAAGGTAGCACCCTAAATCCAACAGTGGACATGGGTAGATGTATTTTGTGCCTCACTTGTGGGTGCTCCAACGTGCCCTGGGAGGGGTCTCTGTGCGCACTCTAGAATGTTCCCAAATTACCCCGAGAGGGCGGGTCTGCAGTGATGGTGGGCTGCGCAGCTTGGCGAGAACAATGCTACCTTTGTAGCACACTTAGGGTTAATGGAAGGACCTGGCTGCTTGTCCTCAGCCCAAAGTCCACAGAGATGTTTAGCTTGAACTGTTAGGGCATTCTGAATTGTGACCGGCGCTCCTGCACGGATAAAACAATGGATCGGTAGGTCCAAGGGGAACCAGGCATGTCGCAAAATGTACACATGCTACTAGTCTTTGACCAATGATTGACCAATGATAATTGACTCTTGTCGGGTAGGAAATGGAGACGCAAGTGGTCTGTTGAGGTTTGGAAAATGTATATGATCTATGGGAGGAAATATTACCTAGGAGCAGGTTTTCGGCTCAGGGGAGATTATTTTAATAAAATTAGATATTGAGATGAATGGGATTCATGAAAAGAGCTTTGTGGGACTTGTGGTGCATAGAGGTGTGGTCTATTGGAGGGCGTGGTCCTTTATAGGGTGGAGGAGGTCTTTGGTCTATTGGGGAGGAGTAGATGTGGTCATCAGAGGCAGTGAGTTCTTTGGAATGTAATATGTGTGGTAATGGGTTCCATGGAAGAGGTTCTGGAAGATCCATTGTCTATTGGAGATGTAGCAAATGGGGGGATTTCTGAGATGTGTCAAGGTATATGAAAGGAGGTGGGATCTAGGGTGGCCATTGGGGTTATGAGAGGTGATGTAGTCCCTGCACTAGATATAGATATTTAAACACACACACGAGACATAGGCCTGAGTTGCACATATTTACAGTTCCATTTTGGACCAGTATGTCCACATTGCAATTTGAATAATTCCCCAGCATGCCACATTACCATTTGCATAATGCCTCATTGGTAACTGGTTCTATAATTCACAACATACATATATTATCACTTTCCATAATGCTTCCGTATTCCCAGTTTTCATAATACCTCGGTAGGCTCACATTACCATCTTCCATTGTGCCCTGATATTTCCACATGAGCCATTTCTCTGATATCCAAGTTAGAAGTGAGGGAATCCATGGAAGAGGGCAGCCACAGTGGACTGTTGCACTCTCAACACTGCGCTGAGCAGAGGAGCCCACACAGGTGCAAATACTTTGTCTACAAATCTGGATTGCCTTCATAGGGATCCTGGAGATGTTCTGGCACAGTCAACTCCAAAACATTCAGGTGCACGCTACTCCCTGAGCAGCTGTCAGCCTGCAGCCATGATGTAAGTGTCAGCCACCTGTGGCGCACTTAATCCGTTTTCTTGTAAGCCTAAGCACGGCAGGACAATCCAGGATACCTATTCAACAGAGAGGTTGTTTGTAATTAACCGATGTATAATGACAACACTGACTTAACTGTAATGAGATCATTGTCCTTGGGGCTGATTGGTTTTGCCATGCTTCCACTAAGAATAGGATTAGAACTGCCCATGGAGGGGTTCCTTTACTTTCATAGTGATGAATTTACAACCATTTGCCTAAACACCAGTCTATGGACAGATAGGTGTTCGTCTAAGGGTTCATATTAAGTAATCAGTGAAAACATTTAATTAAAGGGATGTTATGGTTCCAAGTAAAACCGAAAACCCCCCAGAAATTCACCAGTTTTGGTAAGCTAATCAACCATAACTCCCGCCACCACCGTGCACTGCTACGACTAACACCCAGGACATCAAAGATTACATCACAAATGTCATTGATGACATCACATATGAAATACATTTTAATGATTTTTTTTTTTACAAGGGGTTGTGTTTACAATGTTGATAACACGATGTCAGGGGTGATCAAGAGACCTATCATGAAGTACTTAAAGTATTAAGGAATGTACTTATCTAAACAAAATATTATTTTCGAGTATTTCTGTTAATACAGAAACCTAATAATACATACACATGGGCAATGGCTGCAGCATGGATCATAGAAGCAGAATATGTTTAATCTCGTAATTTTCGGTAGTAAAATTATGAATGCTACTATCAGAGTTTTCAGTAATGTTAAACATGGAATAAATAGCTAATAATTAAAGACTTGTGCTAGTACAAACAATACATATGAAGGTCTGCAATGCATAAAAATCAGGGTCACATACACGGAAACTAAAGCAACGAAGAAAGAAACAACATCACTAGAAAATGCCAATAACATTAAAGTTCATCATCATGTATACAAATGAATTGTGTGTCGGAGGCCTGCTTATGGCCCCAAATATGTGCACCATGAGCTGAGAGCAAACCCTAAAGAAAGTACTTTAAGAACATAGAAGAAGGTTAACATCTAGCTGTTACAAGTTTCACTATCTGATTGTCAATGAACAAAAGCACCTGCCCTAGATATGTCAGTGAACAAACACAAGTGGGCCAGACATGTGATGACATCAGTGATGTCATCAATGACATTTGTGATGTCATCTTTATGTCCTGGGTGTTAGTCTTAGCCGTGCCCGGTGGTGGCTTGAGTTATGATTGCTTAGCTTACCATAACTGGTGAATTTCTGGGGGTTTCGGTTTTACTTGTAACCATAACGCCCCTTTAACCAAGATTTTTCACTGAATTTCATAGGATTTTGCCAGTGCACTCTAATTTGCTAAAACTTCCTAATATATCATACTCATCCCAAATATATCAGCATTTTCAGCCAATCTAGTAAAACCTGTGCCATCCCCCACTTCCTAGTAAAATTCTAAACAATTCTGTCAACTTTCAACAACTTATTACACCGTTTTTTGTTTGCAGGCGTTCGCGAATGTCTGATGTCATTGCAGATTTTCCAGACAGTGTCCCATGACCAAGCGTACGCAAGTTGTGATGACGTGTTCAGAAACGGGTTTCCGCGCTTCATAACAGGATTGTGTGTTTCAAGCTGAAATGTACCCTAGCTCAGCTCCTAGACCTATTTGTTATAAGTAATGACGAGAAGTAACGATTGTGATAACAGTAGTTTGTTATAAGAACGGAAGAAGTATGACCCCCCCAACTGTCCTAGTGCAGAGGTAGGCACAAAGTGACAGTTGGAGCTGTCAATATAAGCACATACCTCACAGCCTCGGTGCACGAGATGAGGCTCGAGGAGATCCATCTTGTGCACCAAGGGAGAACACAACATACAATCCCCCTTAAGGATAGCAGATACATAATTAATGTGGAGGCAGTAAGAAACAATGGTTGACTGTACAATACAAAGAAACACAGTACCAGGTGAAATGCAGGAGTTGTACATTCTTGATGAACCACTAATTGTAGAGCTCAAAGTCCTCAAATTTAGTAGGCCTTTTCCTCATGCCACTTGTGGTACCTTTCCCTTCCATCTGCACCTCCCAACGACTACCATCCTTTTCCAATTCATTAGGTTGAATCCCGCCACCCGTAGTCTCATTCAAAATGGTTCCCTGTTGTCTGGTGCTGAGGTCACCATCTGCTACCCCACTGCACCCAACATCATCCAGAGGTTTCCTTTCTTTATACCATTCATCCTCTATTTCATCGTGATTTGCATTTCCATTAACTCGTTCTCTCACTCCAGGATGTTTCACCACAGCCACTCGGTTTATGCTGCAGTGTTTACCATTGTTGGTTACCACATGTCTCTCACCCACTTTTATGGATTCGATCATAGTATTGTGAACATCCTTCAGACACTATGAAAGGATTTTCGATCCTTACAACATCACCTACCTTTACTCCTTGCTCCTTTTTCGATCACTTGTGCTTCTCCCCCACACATTGATCCATGAACCAATCTGGGTATAAATCAGATTGCATAGATCTTCCTCTTATCATTAGAAATGGTGAAATTTCCATCAACACGTGTGGAGTGTCACGATGAGCCATCAACATTTCACGCATACCCTTTTTCAAGTCCATCCCACTCGCGGTTGACAACTATATTGATTCCTTGATTATACGGTTAGCACGTTCAACCAACCCATTTTCTCTCTGGTTGTATAATGTTATTTGTCAATTCTCGATGCCATGTTGTTCTAAATACTGTCTCATATCATTAAACAATAACTGAACACCGTTGTCAGATAGAATTATCTTGGGCTACCCTTCCGTTGCACATTTCCTTCCAAATAATCAATCACAAAATCTGTTCATATTCTCCCTACAAACTCCACCTCGAACCACTTTGAAGCTTAGTCTACCACCACTATTGCAAATCTGTTCTCACGCCCAAGCATACACCTTGGGCTCATAAAATCAATGACAATCTTCGTAAAGGCTCTATCAGGAATATCCATTCTGCCTGTTTCCACCTTCTGAGTTTAAAGAGATTTGTCGCTAACAGAAAAGGGAATGCACTGCCCCACTTCCGCATCTACCATGTCGTTCATGCCTGGCCAGCAAAATCTAGACGTAAGTCTTCTCTTGGTCAAACCTTTTCCCAAGTGACCCTTGTGGGCACGCCTGGTCAATTCACTCTGTAGTGAAAAAGCAGGCACCATCCTCTCACCTGAGCCAGACCCCATTCCAAACTACTCAGTTCATATCTGAATGTATAGAAAGGAGATTTCGTGAAATCAACTGACTTCCAACCTTGCTCCATAGACACCATAGCCAACCTCATCTCGTGATCCCCACTCACTGCGTCTAACCAGACCTTTCTTGAAAAATAATTTTCTTACAGCGCTGGAAAGACAGTCAGCTACTGGGTTGCATTTACCAGGAACATATTCAACTGTGAAATTGTAACTCTGTAAGGCCGCTAACCACCTGGCAATCTTGGGTTTTGCAACCCCGAACCCTTCATAGTGAACAAATGAGCCATTGATTTGTGATCACTTCTGACCTTTTAAAGTATGCCTCAAATGTATGTCTTGAAATAAAAAGAGGTCTGATAGCATGCAAGGCTTTCCCATTCAATTGTGGAATAACTAGATTCAGGGGCCAATTCATAGAATTCGGCGCACAAGTGGCGCACGCGGCTGGCGCACAGTGTGCGCGTGCGGTAGTCTGCGCCAGCCGCGTGCGCCGAAACACATTCAGGCGCCCAGCGTATTCATGGATTCCAACATCCACAACCAGCCGTGGCGCAGAGTGGCGCAGCGACCCTGCAGCAGCGTCAGTTACGCCCCCAAGAAAGCCCCTCGCGCAGGGAAAAGCCATCAAAATCCCCAATCCAGCGAAAAGGGCAGCAGCAAACGCAGAGCGGGGAGCGTGTATTTCAGGGGTGTGCGGGTGTCCCCACACGCGATAGGCCTGGGTACGTGTATTACAGGGGTGCACGAGAAAATCTACACGCGATTGGCCTGGGTACGTGGATTTCAGGGGTGCGCGAGAAATTCTACACGCGATTGGCCTGGGTACGTGGATTACAGGGGTGCGCGAGAAATTCTACACGCGATTGGCCTGGGTACGTGTATTACAGGGGTGCGCGAGAAAATCTACACGCGATTGGCCTGGGTACGTGGATTTCAGGGGTGCGCGAGAAATTCTACACGCGATTGGCCTGGGTACGTGTATTACAGGGGTGCGCGAGAAAATCTACACGCGATTGGCCTGGGTACGTGGATTTCAGGGGTGCGCGAGAAATTCTACACGCGATTGGCCTCGGTACGTGGATTACAGGGGTGCGCGAGAAATTCTACACGCGATTGGCCTGGGTACGTGTATTACAGGGGTGCGCGAGAAAATCTACACGCGATTGGTCTGGGTACGTGGATTTCAGGGGTGCGCGAGAAATTCTACACGCGATTGGCCTGGGTACGTGTATTACAGGGGTGCGCGAGAAAATCTACACGCGATTGAGCTGGGTACGTGGATTTCAGGGGTGCGCGAGAAATTCTACACGCGATTGGCCTGGGTACGTGGATTTCAGGGGTGCGCGAGAAAATCTACACGCGATTGGGCTGGGTACGTGGATTTCAGGGGTGCGCGAGAAATTCTACACGCGATTGGCCTGGGTACGTGGATTTCAGGGGTGCGCGAGAAAATCTACACGCGATTGGCCTGGGTACGTGTATTACAGGGGTGCGCGAGAAATCCTACACGCGATTGGGCCTGTGCGAGTGGGGCAGTGTATTACGTAGGTGTGCGGGAAGTTGAAGAGGTGAATTGCCAGTGTGGGTCCTCCCAGGTCTCCCCTCTACCCCCTCCACGACCTCTGCAGGGAGCCCACACCACAGGGGACTACCCTGCACCCCTGGTCATGTCCCGCAGGCAGCCCATCCACCATGGGCATGCCCCCCAGCCACGCGATTGGCCTGGGTACGTGGATTACAGGGGTGCGGCGCGAGAAATTCTACACGCGATTGGCCTGGGTACGTGTATTACAGGGGTGCGCGAGAAATTCTACACGCGATTGGCCTGGGTACGTGGATTACAGGGGTGCGCGAGAAATTCTACACGCGATTGGCCTGGGTACGTGTATTACAGGGGTGCGCGAGAAAATCTACACGCGATTGGCCTGGGTATGTGGATTTCAGGGGTGCGCGAGAAATTCTACACGCGATTGGCCTGGGTACGTGTATTACAGGGGTGCGCGAGAAAATCTACACGCGATTGGCCTGGGTACGTGGATTTCAGGGGTGCGCGAGAAATTCTACACGCGATTGGCCTGGGTACGTGGATTACAGGGGTGCGCGAGAAATTCTACACGCGATTGGCCTGGGTACGTGTATTACAGGGGTGCGCGAGAAAATCTACACGCGATTGGCCTGGGTACGTGGATTTCAGGGGTGCGCGAGAAATTCTACACGCGATTGGCCTGGGTACGTGTATTACAGGGGTGCGCGAGAAAATCTACACGCGATTGAGCTGGGTACGTGGATTTCAGGGGTGCGCGAGAAATTCTACACGCGATTGGCCTGGGTACGTGGATTTCAGGGGTGCGCGAGAAAATCTACACGCGATTGGGCTGGGTACGTGGATTTCAGGGGTGCGCAAGAAATTCTACACGCGATTGGCCTGGGTACGTGGATTTCAGGGGTGCGCGAGAAAATCTACACGCGATTGGCCTGGGTACGTGTATTACAGGGGTGCGCGAGAAATCCTACACGCGATTGGGCCTGTGCGAGTGGGGCAGTGTATTACGTAGGTGTGCGGGAAGTTGAAGAGGTGAATTGCCAGTGTGGGTCCTCCCATGTCTCCCCTCTACCCCCTCCACGACCTCTGCAGGGAGCCCACACCACAGGGGACTACCCTGCACCCCTGGTCATGTCGCGCAGGCAGCCCATCCACCATGGGCATGCCCCCCAGCCAAGCCACATGTCCCCTTGCACCCCCACCCCCCAGCACCGTGGGGCACCTGCCAGCAGGCCCCCAACCATGTCCCACTCATGTCCCCTTGCACCCCCACCAGGCCCCCACTCATGTCCCCTTGCACTCCCACCCCCCAGCACTGTGGGGCACCTGCCAGCAGGCCCCCAACCATGTCCCACTCATGTCCCCTTGCACCCCCACCCCTCCAGTCACCAGGGGCAGCCTCCACCAGGCCCCCACCCATGTCTCCCACCACCCCCACCCCTCCAGTCACCAGGGGCAGCCTCCACAAGGCCCCCACCCATGTCTCCCACCATCCCCACCCCCCAGCACTGTGGGGCACCTGCCAGCAGGCCCCCAACCATGTCTCCCAGCACCCCCACCCCCAGTCACCAGGGGCAGCCTCCACCAGGCCCCCACCCATGTCTCCCACCACCCCCACTCCTCCAGTCACCAGGGGCAGCCTCCACAAGGCCCCCACCCATGTCTCCCACCACCCCCACCCCCCAGTCACCAGGGGCAGCCTCCACAAGGCCCCCACCCATGTCTCACACCACCCCCACCCCCCAGTCACCAGGGGCAGCCTCCACAAGGCCCCCACCCATGTCTCCCACCACCCCCACCCCCCAGTCACCAGGGGCAGCCTCCACAAGGCCCCCACCCATGTCTCACACCACCCCCACCCCCCAGTCACCAGGGGCAGCCTCCACCAGGCCCCCACCCATGTCTCCCACCACCCCCACCCCTCCAGTCACCAGGGGCAGCCTCCACCAGGCCCCCACCCATGTCTCCCACCACCCCCACCCCTCCAGTCACCAGGGGCAGCCTCCACAAGGCCCCCACCCATGTCTCCCACCACCCCCACCCCTCCAGTCACCAGGGGCAGCCTCCACAAGGCCCCCACCCATGTCTCCCACCACCCCCACCCCCCAGTCACCAGGGGCAGCCTCCACAAGGCCCCCACCCATGTCTCCCACCACCCCCACCCCCCAGTCACCAGGGGCAGCCTCCACAAGGCCCCCACCCATGTCTCCCACCACCCCCACCCCCCAGTCACCAGGGGCAGCCTCCACAAGGCCCCCACCCATGTCTCCCACCACCCCCACCCCCCAGTCACCAGGGGCAGCCTCCACAAGGCCCCCACCCATGTCTCCCACCACCCCCACCCCCCAGTCACCAGGGGCAGCCTCCACAAGGCCCCCACCCATGTCTCCCACCACCCCCACCCCTCCAGTCACCAGGGGCAGCCTCCACCAGGCCCCCAACCATGTCTCCCACCACCCCCACCCCCCAGCAGGCCCCCACTCATGTCCCCTTGCACCCCCACCCCCCAGCACTGTGGGGCACCTGCCAGCAGGCCCCCAACCATGTCCCCTTGCACCCCCACCCCCCAGCAGGCCCCCACTCATGTCCCCCTGCACCCCCACCCCCCAGCACTGTGGGGCACCTGCCAGCAGGCCCCAACCATGTCCCACTCATGTCCCCTTGCACCCCCACCCCCCAGCAGGCCCCCGCTCATGTCCCCTTGCACCCCCACCCCTCAGCACTGTGGGGCACCTGCCAGCAGGCCCCCAACCATGTCCCACTCATGTCCCCTTGCACCCCCACCCCCCAGCAGGCCCCCACTCATGTCCCCTTGCACCCCCACCCCCCAGCACTGTGGGGCACCTGCCAGCAGGCCCCCAACCATGTCCCACTCATGTCCCCTTGCACCCCCACCCCCCAGCAGGCCCCCACTCATGTCCCCCTGCACCCCCACCCCCCAGCACTGTGGGGCACCTGCCAGCAGGCCCCCAACCATGTCCCACTCATGTCCCCTTGCACCCCCACCCCCCAGCAGGCCCCCACTCATGTCCCCTTGCACCCCCACCCCCCAGCACTGTGGGGCACCTGCCAGCAGGCCCCCAACCATGTCCCACTCATGTCCCCTTGCACCCCCACCCCCCAGCAGGCCCCCACTCATGTCCCCTTGCACCCCCACCCCCCAGCACTGTGGGGCACCTGCCAGCAGGCCCCCAACCATGTCCCACTCATGTCCCCTTGCACCCCCACCCCCCAGCACTGTGGGGCACCTGCCAGCAGGCCCCCAACCATGTCCCAACCATGTCCCCTTGCACCCCCACCCCCCAGCAGGCCCCCACTCATGTCCCCCTGCACCCCCACCCCCCAGCACTGTGGGGCACCTGCCAGCAGGCCCCAACCATGTCCCACTCATGTCCCCTTGCACCCCCACCCCCCAGCAGGCCCCCACTCATGTCCCCTTGCACCCCCACCCCTCAGCACTGTGGGGCACCTGCCAGCAGGCCCCCAACCATGTCCCACTCATGTCCCCTTGCACCCCCACCCCCCAGCAGGCCCCCACTCATGTCCCCTTGCACCCCCACCCCCCAGCACTGTGGGGCACCTGCCAGCAGGCCCCCAACCATGTCCCACTCATGTCCCCTTGCACCCCCACCCCCCAGCAGGCCCCCACTCATGTCCCCCTGCACCCCCACCCCCCAGCACTGTGGGGCACCTGCCAGCAGGCCCCCAACCATGTCCCACTCATGTCCCCTTGCACCCCCACCCCCCAGCAGGCCCCCACTCATGTCCCCTTGCACCCCCACCCCCCAGCACTGTGGGGCACCTGCCAGCAGGCCCCCAACCATGTCCCACTCATGTCCCCTTGCACCCCCACCCCCCAGCAGGCCCCCACTCATGTCCCCTTGCACCCCCACCCCCCAGCACTGTGGGGCACCTGCCAGCAGGCCCCCAACCATGTCCCACTCATGTCCCCTTGCACCCCCACCCCCCAGCACTGTGGGGCACCTGCCAGCAGGCCCCCAACCATGTCCCAACCATGTCCCCTTGCACCCCCACCCCCCCAGCAGGCCCCCACTCATGTCCCCCTGCACCCCCACCCCCCAGCACTGTGGGGCACCTGCCAGCAGGCCCCCAACCATGTCCCCTTGCACCCCCACCCCCCAGCAGGCCCCCACTCATGTCCCCCTGCACCCCCACCCCCCAGCACTGTGGGGCACCTGCCAGCAGGCCCCCAACCATGTCCCCTTGCACCCCCACCCCCCAGCAGGCCCCCACTCATGTCCCCCTGCCCCCAGGTCCTGACGAAACGCAATCATGGTAGTAATGGGCAGCATACCCAGCACAAACACCCAGCCAAGGATTGCATCCACCCACATAGTAGATGCAATTACATGATACAACCCCAATGGCAAGTATGTAAATGAACACATGTCCGTCACACACACATACACAATGGGTGCAAGTGAATGTCAAAACCCATATCATGACATGCATGAAACCAATGAGAAAATACCACAAATGTAAGTAATAAATATATGTATTAAAGATGAAAATGAAGTAAAGAAATAAAACACACAACAATGGGGATGACAAAACAAATGGTCCATGTCCGAGAACTAATAGAAAAAATCAAAAAACAAAGGAATCCAAAAACTAATGTAGTCCAAAGCAAAATAATGGGGGGAAAAAATAAGGAAAAACCATTGCCTCATGGTGAACACAAATATAAATCCAACAAATGTTTTCCAAACATCAAACTATGTACAAGAATATCCCAGGGTCCATGAGCCCAACACCATAAATGAAACCTACTACTACTAACTAATAATAAAAATATATACAGAAAAGTGGCCATTGTCCGAGCGGTCCAAAAAAAACTTAAAAAATAAAGGAAACCTAACACTAACTAACTAAAGAACTATATACAATGGCAGCGGGCAAGTCCTGCGGCTCACTCTGTGATGTTGCCGGCCAGGGCATCATCGAACTCCATGTCGATGTCCCGGAGGCGGGACTCTGTCCTGGCCCCGAGGTCTCGCAGGGACAACCCCGTGTCCACCTCAAACTCCCTGCGAGCTTCCTCGAGGCACTCAGCCCGCCTCAACGCCCGACGCATGGAGAACTCCGCCCTGACCATGGTGAGCCGCTCCTCTTCCGCCCGCTGCCGCTCCGCACCTATCCGCTGGACCAACTGCTCCCACACGGAAGACACTGCCATCCCAGGGTTCTCCTGCCCTCCGGCCGATGCCTGCCCCTCTGATCTTGATGGCCCCGAGCCATGATGCCTCCCACGTCGAGCCTGCTGCTGCCTCCGACGCCACTGCCTCTGCCAGCACGACGGCATCCAGGCTGATGGAATCCACCGATGCCGTCGTGCACGTGCCCTGCCAGATGATGCCGGCACATCCTCCATCTGCAGGGGGACAGTTGCTGGTGTGTCCACCCCTGCTGGACCTTCGACTCCCGACTGTGGCAGGGATGGGGTCCCCACCGAGCTGGCTGCGTTGGTCGGGGCAGGTCCACAGGGGGCCCTGGTGGCATCTGGGCCGGAAGACGGCATGGAGCACGACTGGCGCATAGCCTCCACACAGGAGGAGAGGGTCGCCAGAAGGCCACACACATGTAGGAAACCCCCGACCATGGCGGCTCCCAAATGGTTCACGTACGCACGGTGCTCTTCGTGATGATGTGCATGCTCCTCCCGGGAAGCATGCACCTCATCACGAATGCCAGCCGTGCGCAACGCGACACCAATCAGGACCCTCTCCACACGGCCAGGGGTCCCCTCGTCCGCAGGTAGAGGAGTGTCAGATGACATGGACATCTCCCCTACCTGCGGACGGGCCTGGGATGGGGCATCCCTGCTGGTGCATGGTGGTGCAGTCACAGTGTCAGGGACAGTGACATGCACAGGCACCTCCACGGCGACCTGTGCTGCCTCCTGCCCCTGGCGCTGGACTGCACCACTTGCACCAGCGGGGATGCCCCCACCAGGCCCCATGTGTGGCTCAGTAGCGGCCTCCTCCCCCTCTGTGGAAACCACCAACCTGGATGTCTCCACGCCGTCTTCCTCCGGTGCAAGCCCCTGTGGGGGCTCACCCACCCCTTCCGCTGCAGCCGTGGCGGCATCCCCGCCGCTCTGCTCCACAGCGCCTTCTCCGCCCTCTTCTTCACTTGCCACTGTGTAGAGGGAGACATAGAACACAAGCATCAGGGTACTGTACAATGGTCCCCTAGACAGGAAGCAACAGCAGATGAGTGGCACTGTCATACATCACTTCCATCATGTCCTTCCACAACACATGGGTCAGTGCAGGCAAAACACATACAGTAACAGGCATGGCGCATGCCATGGACATTGGCATACATGACCAAGGGACTCATGATTCATACAATGTTGGTTTTAAACTCACATGCATCATGGGTCTTGCCATCACATGCACACACCTCACCGTAGTTCCATCCATCTGGCCTCGTACACCACAGACGCAGTGGATACAAGGATGACTAGGCTGCATCAGTGAATCTGAACATTGTCACAGACATGTGTCATGCATCCATGGCAGTTACAAGTCACAGACACGCAGGTCAGACACACACACATGGACACCATACGTGTACATGGGACCAGCACCCATCCCTCACCCCCACCCATGTCCAGGAACAGAGACTGCCATGCTTCCATGTGTCCATTCCGCACAGAGCCCCCCATGTTGCAATAGAACACATGCACCAACCATGTGGTTCACACATCACTGTACTCACATGCCTGACCATGATGTCCCTGCACACACACATACGTACATGGCCTATGTCACACATACAGGCAGGTATCAGACAACCAGCACACTGCAACATGCCCTGTCTCACACAGTAATGCTTGGCCACTTACCGGCCAACTCCAGATGGGTCTGCCTCCGAAGGATCTGGGCGTGGAGCGCTGGGTCTACGCGTTCCAGGACCCTCATCTGGATGTCACTCAGGCGTGCCCGGCCCCCCTCCGCGAGGCGCCGGGCCTTATTGAGGGTCCTGGACCTCAAGTCCTCCCAGCGCTTCTTGATGTGCTTGATGTCGCGGGTTGCCACCCCCTCCGCGTTGATGGCAACCACTACATCGTCCCAGATCCTCTCCCGTCCTTCCTTGTTGGTGCGTGGTCTTCCGAAGAGGGCATCATAATGCCCCAGGACATGCTCCACCAGGACACCAACTTCCTTCTCACTGAAGCTGGTGGCCCTCTGCCTCTCTGGCTGAGGGTCGCCACTGGTCTCAGATGGTGCTTGCCCCGACATGGCGACCCCCGAGGCAGGCGTGGGGGGGCAACTGGGTCCTGGGGCTGGGCTGTGGAGCGATGGTATCCCAGTCGGGAGTCTACTGTTCCAGCAGGGGTGGACACAGCAACTGGACCCCTGCAGCTGGCTGATGTGCAGGCACCAAATGGCAGGGCACGGTGGCAGCAGGCAGGCAGCAGCAGATGGCACGTGGGAGGCTGCTCGGGGCACTGGGGGGCAGTGATTCGGCCTTCTGGGCAGGAGCGTGGTCTTCCATGTGTATTCGCGTGGCCAGCTTGATACGGAGTGATTTGGCACGTGAAAAATCTGCACGTCAGCGTGTAATTCGAGGAAAGGCCCTTAGCGCGTAAGCGCGTCTGCACGCATACGCATTTTCATTGGACCAAAGGCCCTAAGCGCGTGAGCGCGTCTGTGACGTGTCGTGCGAGGGTGTATCCCTCATTGCACGTGATGACAGAACACACGTGGATTTCAACCAATCGCGTGTGAAAGTTCACGGCACCCCGGAACACACGTACCCAGGCTAATCGCGTGTGGAACTACCCACGCACCCGGAAAAACACGTACCCAGGCTAATCGCGTGTGGAACTACCCGCGCACCCGGAAACACACGTACCCAGGCTAATCGCGTGTGGAACTACCCGCGCACCCGGAAACACACGTACCCAGGCTAATCGCGTGTGGAACTACCCGCGCACCCGGAAACACACGTACCCAGGCCAATCGCGTGTACGCTCGCTCCCCTCCGATCACACGCGATGACACCCGAATACGGGAAACACGTGCACGGCAAAAGACGTGCACAGGCGTCAACGAGTCCGCCCACACGGAGGCGTCCCGCGGACAGCATAAAAGTGCGCGCAAACAACAAACGCATATATACAGCGACGATGAATGCCCCATTTGTTGCTGCACTGATCGTGGGACACCGCAGGAGGAGGAGAATAGCCAGGGCACGCATTTTTGCACCACGGACAAGCCTTTTTGGGATGCCTGACGACCAGGTCTACGGCAGGTATAGGTTTCCACCCCATATCATCCTAGACCTGGTCAGGGAGTGAGAAGATGACCTCACATCCCCCACCCTTTGCTCCCAAGCATTGAGCCCCTTGGAGAAGCTGCTCAATGTCTTGCATTTTTTGGCCACTGGGTCGTTTCAGCGGACCACTGCCATAGTGGGGGGGGTCTCACAGGCCACGCAGTCACGCTGCCTACACCAGGTACTGGCAATCATGACAGCGCACCCCTCAGTCCGCAGGCACATATACATGCCCAGAACACCCGCAGAAAGGCAGGCCGTTGTCCTGGATTTTTTCAGGGTGGCACACTTCCCCAAAGTGCTCGGTGCCATAGATTGCACCCATGTGGCCCTACGTCCACCCAGGGCCACTGAGCACATCTACCGAAACCGCAAGCACTGGCATTCCATCAATGTACAGGTGGTATGCGATGCAAAGGGAATCATCACCTCTGTCTATGCAAACTACCCTGGCTCCACCCATGACAGTTTCATATACAGAATGTCCGCCCTGAGCCGGGCCCTGGAAGCTGGGCAGCATGGCGACACATGGCTCCTAGGTCAGTACAAATGCCCTTGCACATGCATGCAAGTCACACACAGACAAATATCCCAACCCTAATAATCTCAATTATTATCACCTCCCCAGGGGACAGTGCCTACCCTCTGAGCAACCACATGATGACGCCAATCCGGAACCCCACCACACCACCCCAGGTAAGATACAACGCCGCCCATATTGCAACCAGGGGCATAGTGGAGCGCACATTCGGAGTGCTCAAGTCACGTTTCCGCTCCCTTGACCGCTCTGGTGGGCAACTACTCTATGCACCACCAGTAGTGTGCAGGATCATTGTGGCAGCATGTGTCCTGCACAATGTTGCAACACGGCAGGGCGTCCCGGTGGACATGGTGGTGCCCCCACATCCCCAACCACAGGCACAGGCGCTGCCCATGGGAGGGGACAGGGCACGTGGCGAGGAAGCCCGGACCCAGCTTGTGGCCACATTTTTCACCTAAACTCCCACCCCTGCGGAGTGCACACAGGCCTGGCACATACCAGGTGACAATCGATGATGACAAAGTGACAGTCAACTGTCACAACCCTACCACCCTGAGATAGTTGCCATGGAAGTGCCACATCGTCTGCATCCCTAGCTACTTAAACACAAGCTATCCTGTGCAACCAAAATGCACACATATGACATGTGACATGACATGGGCCATACACAAGTATTCCAAGGCGCAATGAGGCGGGGGGGGAACAAGGGAACACAGAGAACGGTACTACTAGGCCAGGTGTCATTGAGATTGTGCAAGTGCAGGGGTAGGGGGAAGGGAGAAGTGCAAGGGGAAGGGTGGGGGGGAGTCCAGTACAGGGGAAGTAGGCCAAAAAAATAATACATAGGTCGCCTGGTGGCAACTGCAAAGGTAAGTGCAGACAAGTGCTGGGAAGGGAGGGCTGTAGGGATAGAGAGACAGTACTGCAGTGCAGGGGTTGCCAGGGTGGCAGTGCAAGTGGACAGTGGCTGGGCCAGGGACCGAGGTTGGTGAGAGTGTCCCAGTAGCAGCTCCTGTGCAGTTCCAGTGAAGAATTCTGCAAGGGAGAGGCAGAGAGTAAGCAGAAGCAAAGAGGAAGGTCTTGAGGTGCTTCCAGAACTGGAGATGGTTCCCCTCAAGTTCAAGTCAGGCAGGAAGTCTGTTCCAGGGGGAGGGCCCTGCTGCGGAGAGAAACCTACCCCCAGCTAGTTGCTCTGAGAAGCGGATGACCTGGACATGCAAGGTGTGCATCACACACACCTGCAAAACAGGCCATGGCCATCACTGTCATGTCAGTCAAACCCTCCCAAACATCAACATGACATGGCAAGCAATACCCATACACTGACGCAGTAACAATAAGGTACACATTGCCATGTCCTAAATGTACAGTGGCATCGTACAATGATGCCTGACCCGGAATCAGATGAAATGACAGACCAACAAAATGTCCCACCCAAAATAAGTCGTTTCCAAATGCATTGCAACAGTCGTAGACGTAACATCACAATGAATGCCTGTCTATATGCACATAATGCATTGCAAAATCAACACTGCAGCTCATGTGTGCAGTGTCCCACTCCTGCATCACACTGCTCAGCGCACAGCACAGTGAACAGCCACTGCGTGTGATGCACACCCTGAGCATCACATCTAAGTGTCAGACTACATCAAACATCAAATTAGGCATGTACTGGAACCATAATCGGTCACAGAACATGTGCTGCCGGGACACAGTGGGCACCAGAAGGCAAACAGTGTACACGTGGATATGCAAGGGTGGGAGTACATGGAGTGCATCCGAGTGCAAGTGTGTGGTTCTGCAGGGACATGCACTCCACATATGCATGTGCACTCAAGTGACCATCAGTGTTCCCTACACATCACATGTGAACATCCACCATGTGTACACCCCAGCATGTCAAACCACAACTATCCCCTCGCACCTGAAAGGAAAACACAACACATGAACAGGCATTGATCAGCAGAACACAACATGTACATAGGACAACAACATTACAATGTCAGAGTTCCCATCACACTGCAGGGCAATGCAACTATCAACAACAACCCCCCCCTCCCGCGCAAATGACCATGACCCACTGAACAACTGCACCTGGGTCATGGAGCCTCCAACCCTCATTTCCACCTGGCCACAGGATCACCTTTACCCTTCGTGTCCATCTCCCACCTTGTGTGTAAAAAGATGCCTGAACCCTCAGAATCCACACTCATTTCCAAAATCACAAAATCCAAGGCATGAAAACGAACCCAAACACCCTCCAGTAGATGACTTGACGTAGCAGTACCTCACAAACGCCAAGTACTACCACAATGATGCAACAACCAAGGTAGCACAGCAGAACAATGTCACGACAGGATGTGAGACATGTGTGGTACATGACATAGGATGATGCACCATGAATGGATGTGTACTGTCACAGGTCCCCTGTACAGGCGCGGGAGTCTCATGAAACAACCACCCACACCATGTCCCGGGTGCCTGCAAGGTCAAACTCACACAGGCCCCTGAGATCATGGTGGGGAATGAGGTTCAGGGATATGCAGTCGGGACAGGTGTAGACACACTGGATGACTGGAATGAGTGGCAGGTGAGGGGAGGAGGAATGACACATGAAACTAGGGAATGCACGAAAATGTACAACCTGCATGAACACATACACAATCCAAACAAACTTGGACATCATTGTCATGGTCTTCTGTAGTCCAGGCTCAGGAGTGGTACGAACCAACCACCCCCTCTAGGGTTTTGGCGCCTGCAAGTTCGGGGCTTACACAGGCATCCGCAACCCC
Source organism: Ambystoma mexicanum (assembly GCF_040938575.1). Lineage (NCBI taxonomy): Eukaryota > Metazoa > Chordata > Amphibia > Caudata > Ambystomatidae > Ambystoma > Ambystoma mexicanum. Next base: position 1,425,381,564 of record NC_090924.1, read on the forward strand.
AGTGGGGAAAGAGGGTCAGGGAACGTTGCTTGGATAGGCACGGGAAGCAGGAACACCGGGTAGAGGGTACAGGTTTCATAATTGCATAGGATCACGGGTGATTAGGGAAAAAAACATACCAAATAGGACCACACATACATCCATGCATCAGTACACTCCCCAGCAAGTCTATGCAGGGCAGTTTGTAAGGAAAACAACAAGACACTTAGCTCTGGTTTTGAGTGCTGGCCTCCTGCCTGCGCACTCTCAGGGCCGGTTACAGGAGCACTGCAATGCTGCAAAGAGAGACACAGTCAACAACCTGTATGTGGCAATTACACGAAAACACAACACAAAACATGCCCCATAGCAACAAACTACTCTACAAACAGACAATCAGTGCTCGATGCTTCGTACCCATATATAACATCACCCCTGTGACGGTCATACACAGTCAATGCAGTAAGTCAGGCTCTGGTGGGTGCGTGGCAAATGGAACACCAATGTGTCACAATTCACACAACATGCAATGTTCCCTGGGTAAGCAGACAGACCCATATGGCAAGCCATGACTACAGAGCAAGTTGCGTACCACCATGACCAAAACAAAGTTGGCAGTGCATTTATCATGAAGTACGTGGAATAGACATGCACTGCACCCAAGTATGTCCCTTGCTGTATGTCCCTGTGAGCTGCCCCTTTCCATGTCTCGGAAGGCTACATGGTTGATACAAGTGCCTCAATGAACCTTGGTGTACCGCAGGGTATGTGCCACTGCCCCTGCATGTGTCCCAGACAACCCTACTATCAACAGCTATCAGTCCACAAACACATCTGAGCTGCATTGTGTGCTTCAACACCAATATTCGTCTAAGCTCACCCTCAGTGCTGTGACTAAGCCTGCATGTGCAACTCGCCTGGTGCAAGCTTTACTGTGTCGTGGCCCCCCTGTGATGCTCACCTTGCCTGGAGTTCCTTGGAACATGTCAGCAGTTCTAGGATGTGGGTCTGCAATCACTGTGGCTCTGCTCGTGCACACATGTGCATGTGGGCACCAACAAACGGGTCAGGAATTCCGTCGTCCAATGGGCCATGTCTGCTGGCAAAGGTGCTCTGGTGCCTCATCCCCCTGCAGAAAGTGCATGAAACAAATGATTAATGCATCAAAGTGATCTGTGTGTGTCTCATCAGGCATCTCATTACTTGACCATGTCAGAGAGTCACATCACAAATCACACCATCAGTCCGTCTTTGACTTCCAAAGTGTGGAACACTATCTACAGCATGAATTGCAACAGGCACGTGTACAGGAAAGATATGAGACATAATACACAATGCATAGCAATCAATGTCCACATTAATCATGACACACCCCATCTAGCAAAAGCTGAACAGTGGACAATTATACCTAAATCATCCCCACTAGGGGTGTCAACACAAGTCACAAAGCACCAGACATGCCACAGATATGACAGTCCAAAGCCCTTGTGTAAAATTCTGTAACACCGAACCATCCTTGCGAGCCCATGGATAAGGGAGGCAGGAGTGGCATATGTGAGTCAAGGAACCCAAGCAGCAAACACATACACAAGACAACCATGAAGGGCCCAGCTGGAACAGACAGTGGATGCCTTCAAAAACCACAAGGCACCGCACTGTCACATGAAAGCACAATAGACTACAAATTTTAAACTAACTCAACTATTAACTAATTACACTAACTATGGAAAACCTACATTACCTATTTAAACTAACTATCAAACAGAAACTTAACTAACTAAACTAAAAGAAAAATCAAAAATGGCCACATACGACCCGGGGGGGAGGGGAGGCACCCAGGAGAGGGGAGGTACAGGGTGCTGCTCAACATCCACATGCGATGATGCTGAGCCAAAAAAAAATACCTCCATGGGCTCAACACCTGCACAGCACGACCTATGTGGGAGATAGATGGTCGTCCGAGTCTGGCTCATCCTGGAAAGGAGGACGTGGCACAGTAGCCTGGCCACGCCTAGCCGCAGCTTGCCCCTCGTCGGCAGCAAGTCTGCCGGACAGGTGAGCCTGGTTCTGTGTGGCGATGTTACATAGGTCTGCATGCAGAACCTCACGTGATACACGTGCTTCCTCTTGCAAGGTAGCACATGTAACACAGAGTTCCTCCTGCAAGGCCTGGCTGGACAACCGCTGCACCTCCCGGCAAGCCTGTAGCTCAGCCGAGATGGTGCGCTCAAGCTGTGCAAACCTCTCCTCTGCCTGCTGCCTCTGGGACATCATAAGGACACCCAGAGTGGATCTGAGGGAGGCATACTCCTCCCTCAGGGCATCCATGTGCGCCTCTGCGTGAGCAGCAATTGCTTGACGCAGAGACGACATTTCAGCCTGGCGTGCCCTGTCTGAGGCCGCCATGCCCAGCCTGAGCGAGCGGGCCGTGGACCGTGCCGCCTGCTGCTGGAGAAGCACCTGCCTAGCAGGGGGTAGCACAGATCGGGCCACACGCTCCATGCTGTCAGCGATGTTCTCCATTGCTGCCCCCTGCCGTTCGGAATTGGCAGTCATGTCTTGCTCCCACTCAGTATACAGCGGTTGCGCGCGGCGACCGCGTTGCCGGGCTTGACCCCTGCGGGACCCAAGGACCGGAGGTCCTCGCTGTGTTGGCACCGCCTGCGGCTGCACGACTACATGCCCCCGTCGACGTGATGTCCCAGGCACATCAGTGACTGGTGTGGAGGGTGACCCTGCGTCCCGATCCACCACGGGCGGAGGAACCAAGACTGTCTGATCCCTCAGTGCAGGTGTCGCAGACAGAGGAGTGTCCACATCAGAATCACTCACCCCTGACACATGGACTTGATGCTCATCCAACTCAACATGGACGTCAGAGTCGTCATCAAGGCTGGACTCATAGGCAGTCAGAGACAGGATGGACTGCAGCACTTGGGGGTTTTCGTGGCCTACCACCCCACGACCCCCACTAGTGCCGGGTTGATGTGGTCTTACCAACCCTGTGTCTGGCATGACAACACCATCCTCCGCATCCATTGCGTCATCACCTGAAAAATAGAGAGGAAAAGGTCACTATACATGTCAGAAGCACACAACACACACACACCGACAGCAAAGGCATCCGGCAGACATGTGACACACAACATATGACCTGGCATGCATGCTGGGTCTACTTTGAATAGCTACTGTGATCAGACCTGTTGAAAGGTGGCAGTTTGCATGGAAGTGGGTCTATGCAGTGCTGAAAATGTGTACGCCACTCACTACCTACATGTACAAGCACTCCATGGTGTGTGCCAGGAAATGTGAAGGCAGTGCAATGTCAAATTCAGACATCACGTGCATTGTGTATTCAATGTGTACCATGTCTAGCAGCCAAGCACCCCTCCACCCCAGTACCAAAGCAGGGATGCCTAGCATGGTATCAAAAGGCTGCCCATACACCTGTGTATTGACAAGCAGTGTTGACTGGCATCAACAGCTTAATGTGATTCAAATTACAACACTGCAAATGATGCTGGGACAGTGGGCAGGACACATGATGGAAGATCCGGAGGCCAGCCACGTGTGAAGAAGACACGACAAGAGTTGGACAGAGTCATTGGCCATTGAACAGGCTGAGGCCTGTGAGCCACACAGATTGTCAGAGCCTAAACATGTGTGCAACGCAGGACTGAGCCACAGTTGACATGGGGAGGCCGATAATATGGCAGGCAATGTATGTAACCAAGGACTCATATTACAGTGATCATCCAGTCAAGGACACATAGGGGCATGCGTGCAATGCACATGGAGCATGAATGGGCACTTATGTCCCTGCGGGACATCTGACCCATGCACAGTACAAGTGGGATACCCTGCATCGAGTACTAAGGCTGTACCACACGGCATATGTCTGGCAGTTTCTAAGCTGGAAGTTAGCATCTACACAGGACACATGAACAAGAAACTACACATTGGCAAGAATGTAGCAGACCAGTGCAAAGGTGGAACTGGGGTGCAGAGTGGCGGAGGAGGGGCAAGGGAGCATGCCCACATGGAGTCCCGCATGCAGGCAGAGGAGACATGCATGACGGTAGCATTGCATTACTTATACATCAGAACCATGTACACGTCACATGTAGCAGCAATCATGCACAACACATCCCACAAGTGAAACACACACGTCCTCAACAACTACGCATCAACACTCACTGGACTGGGCATCAAAGTCCAGCATCTCTCCCACACCTTCGACCAATTCTGGTGGTATGAACTCCGCAACGAGAGCCTCATGCGGAGTGAGTTCTTCCTCCTCTGGTGCAGGCCCACCGCCAGTCACCAGAGTCAAGTTGTAATTTGAGGCACGCTTAGCCTTAGTGCTGCGCTTGATGTCATTCCAGCGCTTTTTGCACTCCTGCGCCGTGCGCACCTCATGGTCGAATGACCTGACATGTTCCGCAACATGCTTCCAGTGGGTGTCACGTTGGGCAGCCGTAGTCTGACTATTGGCACCCACTGGCATGTCACGGCTGTGTCCCCGCACGTAGTCCATGAGGAAGTCCAGTTCCTGCTTACAGAAAGGCTTCTTCCTCGACGTGCAGGAGGTCGTGGCTGTGTGTGGGGTCCCAGCCTGTGCTGCAGGTGCAACCTTCCTCCTCTTGGACTGTGGCGCAGACCCTGGCTGGCTAATGCCGCCCTGACCAGTATGGCCAGTGGGTTCGGTGGATTGAGCCGAGGGAGTGGCAGGTGGAGGGATGACCAAAGGCCTGACTTGTGTCAGTGGCAGCTGGGTGCCCACTAATGGACCCTGCGCAGCAACATCAGCTGTGGCAGGGTCATTGACCGCAACGGTCCTGGTTGGCAGACTCACAACCGGGGTGCTGTTGGGTGCATCTGCCCCTGCACTTGCCAACACCCGGCTGTTCGGGGCAGCAGATGACATGACTGCCCCAGGGACACGTGTCTTGGTCTGAGCAGCCCGGCGTGCCCCTATGGTTTCCCCCCTGGCCTGTTGGAGATCTACCAAGGGCTCTTCAAGTGCCAACGCAGCCTGCGCTGGCAGACCCTGAGCCTGGGTGGCGGTGTCCACAGCTGCACCTGCAGCTACCGCTACCCTTGGGCCCGTGGCAGTCGATGGAACGGACTGCTGGGTCATACGGGTGCCAGTGCCAGATGCAGGAGCTGCATCCCCCGGAACCACAGGGGGTGGTGGCATGGCTGCACCAACACATGGCACAACATTGTGCTCAAGTGGCGCACCCCTGCCTCTTCCCCCTCTGTGGCTGCCCTGGACACCCTGGAGTCCCCCTACTCCCTGGTCACCACGACCACGTCCCCAACCACGCCCGCCACGAGGAGTACGCCCAGCTGAGGCGCCCCTCACCTTTGGTGGCCTCCCAACCATGGCACAGATGTAATAGTGCTGGCACAGATGGAGTGGTGCCAATGGGAGGTGTACACCACAATTGACGTGGGCAATTGGGGTGAAGGGGGTGGGAAGCAAGATGTTAACAGCCCCCCTGCACCTGCAAGGCTGTATGTGACCCCATTGATGTGGTGACGGGTCACGCAACGCTCAGGCACCCCAAAACTGCAGTAAAACCGTGCACGCAACCCTGCAGCCTACGTGCGTGGATTTAACCTCCCGCAGTACGCGGTGGCACCCAGTAACACGAATAACGCGTACGCGTGGGACACGCAGGCTACGATGACATCGAAAATGGGTGCAATACACAGGGGCACCCGCAGTGGGAAAAGGAGCGTTTGCGACTCACCGTCTGACTAGCGCGATGCAGAAAAACACGCGTAGCCAATACCCCCGCCAAAAGAAGAGATACGTCCTTGAGAGCTGTGAAGTAGATGGCGCGCGAAACAACTGGAAGCAGCAACACACGTCGGTCTCCACGGAAGGCACGTACAGCGAACTGCTGGGCCCGGTCACCTTTAACCCGTGCTGAGGGAAACGCACGCGCGCGTCACGTCACATGCGGACGTGCAGTTTTTCACGCACGATTACGCGCATTACACGCGGACGTGCAGTTTTTCACGCGCGATTAGGCGCATTACACGCGGACGTGCAGTTTTCCACACGCGATTAGCCTGGGTACGTGTGTTTCCGGGTGCGCGGGTAATTCCACACGCGATTAGCCTGGGTACGTGTGTTTCCGGGTGCGCGGGTAGTTCCACACGCGATTAGCCTTGGTACGTGTGTTTCCGGGTGCGCGGGTAGTTCCACACGCGATTAGCCTGGGTACGTGTTTTTCCGGGTGCGCGGGTAGTTCCACACGCGATTAGCCTGGGTACGTGTGTTCCGGGGTGCCGTGAACTTTCACACGCGATTGGTTGAAATCCACGTGTGTTCTGTCATCAAGTGCAATGAGGGATACACCCTCGCACGACACGTCACAGACGCGCTCACGCGCTGAGGGCCTTTGGTCCAATGAAAATGCGTATGCGTGCAGACGCGCTTACGCGCTAAGGGCCTTTCCTCGAATTACACGCTGACGTGCAGATTTTTCACGTGCCAAATCACTCCGTATCAAGCTGGCCACGCGAATACACACGGAAGACCACGCTCCTGCCCAGAAGGCCAAATCACTGCCCCCCAGTGCCCCGAGCAGCCTCCCACGTGCCATCTGCTGCTGCCTGCCTGCTGCCACCGTGCCCTGCCATTTGGTGCCTGCACATCAGCCATCTGCAGGGGTCCAGTTGCTGTGTCCACCCCTGCTGGAACAGTAGACTCCCGACTGGGATACCATCGCTCCACAGCCCAGCCCCAGGACCCAGTTGCCCACCCACGCCTGCCTCGGGGGTCGCCATGTCGGGGCAAGCACCATCTGAGACCAGTGGCGACCCCCAGCCAGAGAGGCAGAGGGCCACCAGCTTCAGTGAGAAGGAAGTTGGTGTCCTGGTTGAGCATGTCCTGGGGCATTATGATGCCCTCTTCGGAAGACCACGCGCCAACAAGGAAGGACGTGAGAGGATCTGGGACGATGTAGTGGTTGCCATCAACGCGGAGGGGGTGGCAACCCGCGACATCAAGCACATCAAGAAGCGCTGGGAGGACTTGAGGTGCAGGACCCTCAATAAGGCCCGGCGCCTCGCGGAGGGGGGCCGGACACGCCTGAGTGACATCCAGATGAGGGTCCTGGAACGCGTAGACCCAGTGCTCCACGCCCAGATCCTTCGGAGGCAGACCCATCTGGAGTTGGCCGGTAAGTGGCCAAGCATTGCTGTGTGAGACAGGGCATGTTGCAGTGTGCTGGTTGTCTGATACCTGCCTGTATGTGTGACATAGGCCATGTACGTATGTGTGTGCAGGGACATCATGGTCAGGCATGTGAGTACAGTGATGTGTGAACCACATGGTTGGTGCATGTGTTCTATTGCAACATGGGGGGCTCTGTGCGGAATGGACACATGGAAGCATGGCAGTCTCTGTTCCTGGACATGGGTGGGGGTGAGGGATGGGTGCTGGTCCCATGTACACGTATGGTGTCCATGTGTGTGTGTCTGACCTGCGTGTCTGTGACTTGTAACTGCCATGGATGCATGACACATGTCTGTGACAATGTTCAGATTCACTGATGCAGCCTAGTCATCCTTGTGTCCACTGCGTCTGTGGTGTACGGGGCCAGATGGATGGAACTACGGTGAGGTGTGTGCATGTGATGGCAAGACCCATGATGCATGTGAGTTTAAAACCAACATTGTATGAATCATGAGTCCCTTGGTCATGTATGCCAATGTCCATGGCATGCGCCATGCCTGTTACTGTATGTGTTTTGCCTGCACTGACCAATGTGTTGTGGAGGGACATGATGGAAGTGATGTATGACAGTGCCACTCATCTGCTGTTGCTTCCTGTCTAGGGGACCATTGTACAGTACCCTGATGCTTGTGTTCTATGTCTCCCTCTACACAGTGGCAAGTGAAGAAGAGGGCGGAGAAGGCGCTGTGGAGCAGAGCGGCGGAGATGCCGCCACGGCTTCAGCGGAAGGGGTGGGTGAGCCCCCACAGGGGCTTGCACCGGCGGAAGACGGCGTGGAGACATCCAGGTTGGTGGTTTCCACAGAGGGGGAGGAGGCCGCTACTGAGCCACACATGGGGCCTGGTGGGGGCATCCCCGCTGGTGCAAGTGGTGCATTCCAGGGCCAGGGGCAGGAGGCAGCACAGGTCGCCCTGGAGGTGCCTGTGCATGTCACTGTCCCTGACACTGTGACTGCACCACCATGCACCAGCAGGGATGCCCCATCCCAGGCCCGTCCGCAGGTAGGGGAGATGTCCATGTCATCTGACACTCCTCTACCTGCGGACGAGGGGACCCCTGGCCGTGTGGAGAGGATCCTGATTGGTGTCGCGTTGCGCACGGCTGGCATTCGTGATGAGGTGCATGCTTCCCGGGAGGAGCATGCACATCATCACGAAGAGCACCGTGCGTACGTGAACCATTTGGGAGCCGCCATGGTCGGGGGTTTCCTACATGTGTGTGGCCTTCTGGCGACCCTCTCCTCCTCTGTGGAGGCTATGCGCCAGTCGTGCTCCATGCCGTCTTCCGGCCCAGATGCCACCAGGGCCCCCTGTGGACCTGCCCCGACCAACGCAGCCAGCTCGGTGGGGACCCCATCCCTGCCACAGTCGGGAGTCGAAGGTCCAGCAGGGGTGGACACACCAGCAACTGTCCCCCTGCAGATGGAGGATGTGCCGGCATCATCTGGCAGGGCCCGTGCACTACGGCATCGGTGGATTCCATCAGCCTGGATGCCGTCGTGCTGGCAGAGGCAGTGGCGTCGGAGGCAGCAGCAGGCTCGACGTGGGAGGCATCATGGCTGGGGGCCATCAAGATCAGAGGGGCAGGCATCGGCCGGAGGGCAGGAGAACCCTGGGATGGCAGTGTCTTCCGTGTGGGAGCAGTTGGTCCAGCGGATAGGTGCGGAGCGGCAGCGGGCGGAAGAGGAGCGGCTCACCATGGTCAGGGCGGAGTTCACCATGCGTTGGGCGATGAGGCGGGCTGAGTGCCTCGAGGAAGCTCGCAGGGAGTTTGAGGTGGACACGGGGTTGTCCCTGCGAGACCTCGGGGCCAGGACAGAGTCCCGCCTCCGGGACATCGACATGGAGTTCGATGATGCCCTGGCCGGCAACATCACAGAGTGAGCCGCAGGACTTGCCCGCTGCCATTGTATATAGTTCGTTAGTTAGTTAGTGTTAGGTTTCCTTTATTTTTTAAGTTTTTTTTGGACCGCTCGGACAATGGCCACTTTTCTGTATATATTTTTATTATTAGTTAGTAGCAGTAGGTTTCATTTATGGTGTTGGGCTCATGGACCCTGGGATATTCTTGTACATAGTTTGATGTTTGGAAAACATTTGTTGGATTTATATTTGTGTTCACCATGAGGCAATGGTTTTTCCTTATTTTTTCCCCCCATTATTTTGCTTTGGACTACATTAGTTTTTGGATTCCTTTGTTTTTTGATTTTTTCTATTAGTTCTCGGACATGGACCATTTGTTTTGTCATCCCCATTGTTGTGTGTTTTATTTCTTTACTTCATTTTCATCTTTAATACATATATTTATTACTTATATTTGTGGTATTTTCTCATTGGTTTCATGCATGTCATGATATGGGTTTTGACATTCACTTGCACCCATTGTGTATGTGTGTGTGACGGACATGTGTTCATTTACATACTTGCCATTGGGGTTGTATCATGTAATTGCATCTACTATGTGGGTGGATGCAATCCTTGGCTGGGTGTTTGTGCTGGGTATGCTGCCCATTACTGCCATGATTGCGTTTTGTCAGGACCTGGGGGCAGGGGGACATGAGTGGGGGCCTGCAGGGGGGTGGGGGTGCAAGGGGACATGAGTGGGGGCCTGCTGGGGGGTGGGCGTGCAAGGGGACATGAGTGGGACATGGTTGGGGGCCTGCTGGCAGGTGCCCCACAGTGCTGGGGGGTGGGGGTGCAAGGGGACATGAGTGGGGGCCTGCTGGGGGGTGGGGGTGCAAGGGGACATGAGTGGGACATGGTTGGGGGCCTGCTGGCAGGTGCCCCACAGTGCTGGGGGGTGGGGGTGCAGGGAGACATGAGTGGGGGCCTGCTGGGGGGTGGGGGTGCAAGGGGACATGGTTGGGGGCCTGCTGGCAGGTGCCTCACAGTGCTGGGGGGTGGGGGTGCAGGGGGACATGAGTGGGGGCCTGGTGGAGGCTGCCCCTGGTGACTGGAGGGGTTGGGGTGCAAGGGGACATGAGTGGGACATGGTTGGGGGCCTGCTGGCAGGTGCCCCACAGTGCTGGGGGGTGGGGCTGCAAGGGGACATGAGTGGGGGCCTGCTGGGGGGTGGGGGTGCAAGGGGACATGAGTGGGACATGGTTGGGGGCCTGCTGGCAGGTGCCCCACAGTGCTGGGGGGTGGGGGTGCAAGGGGACATGAGTGGGGGCCTGCTGGGGGGTGGGGGTGCAAGGGGACATGAGTGGGACATGGTTGGGGGCCTGCTGGCAGGTGCCCCACAGTGCTGGGGGGTGGGGGTGCAGGGGGACATGAGTGGGTGCCTGCTGGGGGGGTGGGGGTGCAAGGGGACATGGTTGGGGGCCTGCTGGCAGGTGCCCCACAGTGCTGGGGGGTGGGGGTGAAAGGGGACATGAGTGGGGGCCTGCTGGGGGGTGGGGGTGGTGGGAGACATGGTTGGGGGCCTGGTGGAGGCTGCCCCTGGTGACTGGAGGGGTGGGGGTGGTGGGAGACATGGGTGGGGGCCTGGTGGAGGCTGCCCCTGGTGACTGGAGGGGTGGGGGTGGTGGGAGACATGGTTGGGGGCCTGCTGGAAGGTGCCCCACAGTGCTGGGGGGTGGGGGTGCAAGGGGACATGGTTGGGGGCCTGCTGGCAGGTGCCCCACAGTGCTGGGGGGTGGGGGTGCAAGGGGACATGAGTGGGACATGGTTGGGGGCCTGCTGGCAGGTGCCCCACAGTGCTGGGGGGTGGGGGTGCAGGTTGACATGAGTGGGGGCCTGGTGGAGGCTGCCCCTGGTGACTGGAGGGGTGGGGGTGCAAGGGGACATGAGTGGGACATGGTTGGGGGCCTGCTGGCAGGTGCCCCACAGTGCTGGGGGGTGGGGGTGCAAGGGGACATGAGTGGGGGCCTGCTGGGGGGTGGGGGTGCAAGGGGACATGAGTGGGACATGGTTGGGGGCCTGCTGGCAGGTGCCCCACAGTGCTGGGGGGTGGGGGTGCAGGGGGACATGAGTGGGGGCCTGCTGGGGGGTGGGGGTGCAAGGGGACATGGTTGGGGGCCTGCTGGCAGGTGCCCCACAGTGCTGGCGGGTGGGGGTGCAAGGGGACATGAGTGGGGGCCTGCTGGGGGGTGGGGGTGCAAGGGGACATGAGTGGGACATGGTTGGGGGCCTGCTGGCAGGTGCTCCACAGTGCTGGGGGGTGGGGGTGCAAGGGGACATGAGTGGGGGCCTGCTGGGGGGTGGGGGTGCAAGGGGACATGAGTGGGACATGGTTGTGGGCCTGCTGGCAGGTGCCCCACAGTGCTGGGGGGTGGGGGTGCAGGGGGACATGAGTGGGGGCCTGCTGGGGGGTGGGGGTGCAAGGGGACATGGTTGGGGGCCTGCTGGCAGGTGCCCCACAGTGCTGGGGGGTGGGGGTGCAGGGGGACATGAGTGGGGGCCTGCTGGGGGGTGGGGGTGCAAGGGGACATGGTTGGGGGCCTGCTGGCAGGTGCCCCACAGTGCTGGGGGGTGGGGGTGCAAGGGGACATGAGTGGGGGCCTGCTGGGGGGGGGGTGGTGGGAGACATGGTTGGGGGCCTGGTGGAGGCTGCCCCTGGTGACTGGAGGGGTGGGGGTGGTGGGAGACATGGGTGGGGGCCTTGAGGAGGCTGCCCCTGGTGACTGGGGGGTGGGGGTGGTGGGAGACATGGGTGGGGGCCTTGTGGAGGCTGCCCCTGGTGACTGGGGGGTGGGGGTGGTGGGAGACATGGGTGGGGGCCTTGTGGAGGCTGCCCCTGGTGACTGGGGGGTGGGGGTGGTGGGAGACATGGGTGGGGGCCTTGTGGAGGCTTCCCCTGGTGACTGGAGGGGTGGGGGTAGTGGGAGACATGGTTGGGGGCCTGCTGGCAGGTGCCCCACAGTGCTGGGGGGGTGGGGGTGCAGGGGGACATGAGTGGGGGCCTGCTGGGGGGTGGGGGTGCAAGGGGACATGGTTGGGGGCCTGCTGGCAGGTGCCCCACAGTGCTGGGGGGTGGGGGTGCAAGGGGACATGAGTGGGGCCTGCTGGGGGGTGGGGGTGCAAGGGGACATGAGTGGGACATGGTTGGGGGCCTGCTGGCAGGTGCCCCACAGTGCTGGGGGGTGGGGGTGCAGGGGGACATGAGTGGGGGCCTGCTGGGGGGGTGGGGGTGCAAGGGGACATGAGTGGGGGCCTGCTGGGGGGTGGGGGTGGTGGGAGACATGGTTGGGGGCCTGGTGGAGGCTGCCCCTGGTGACTGGAGGGGTGGGGGTGGTGGGAGACATGGGTGGGGGCCTGGTGGGGGCTGCCCCTGGTGACTGGAGGGTGGGGGTGGTGGGAGACATGGTTGGGGGCCTGCTGGCAGGTGCCCCAAAGTGCTGGGGGGTGGGGGTGCAGGGGGACATGAGTGGGGGCCTACTGGGGGGTGGGGGTGCAAGGGGACATGGTTGGGGGCCTGCTGGCAGGTGCCCCACAGTGCTGGGGGGTGGGGGTGCAAGGGGACATGAGTGGGACATGGTTGGGGGCCTGCTGGCAGGTGCCCCACAGTGCTGGGGGGTGGGGGTGCAGGGGGACATGAGTGGGGGCCTGGTGGAGGCTGCCCCTGGTGACTGGAGGGGTGGGGGTGCAAGGGGACATGAGTGGGACATGGTTGGGGGCCTGCTGGCAGGTGCCCCACAGTGCTGGGGGGTGGGGGTGCAAGGGGACATGAGTGGGGGCCTGCTGGGGGGGGGTGCAAGGGGACATGAGTGGGATATGGTTGGGGGCCTGCTGGCAGGTGCCCCACAGTGCTGGGGGGTGGGGGTGCAGGGGGACATGAGTGGGGGCCTGCTGGGGGGTGGGGGTGCAAGGGGACATGGTTGGGAGCCTGCTGGCAGGTGCCCCACAGTGCTGGGGGGTGGGGGTGCAAGGGGACATGAGTGGGGGCCTGCTGGGGGGTGGGGGTGCAAGGGGACATGAGTGGGACATGGTTGGGGGCCTGCTGGCAGGTGCCCCACAGTGCTGGGGGGTCGGGGTGCAAGGGGACATGAGTGGGGGCCTGCTGGGGGGTGGGGGTGCAAGGGGACATGAGTGGGACATGGTTGGGGGCCTGCTGGCAGGTGCTCCACTGTGCTGGGGGGTGGGGTGCAGGGGGACATGAGTGGGGGCCTGCTGGGGGTGCAAGGGGACATGGTTGGGGGCCTGCTGGCAGGTGCCCCACAGTGCTGGGGGGTGGGGGTGCAGGGGGACATGAGTGGGGTCTGCTGGGGGGTGGGGGTGCAAGGGGACATGGTTGGGGGCCTGCTGGCAGGTGCCCCACAGTGCTGGGGGGTGGGGGTGCAAGGGGACATGAGTGGGGGCCTGCTGGGGGGTGGGGGTGGTGGGAGACATGGTTGGGGGCCTGGTGGAGGCTGCCCCTGGTGACTGGAGGGGTGGGGGTGGTGGGAGACATGGGTGGGGGCCTTGTGGAGACTCCCCCTGATGACTGGGGGGTGGGGGTGGTGGGAGACATGGGTGGGGGCCTTGTGGAGGCTGCTCCTGGTGACTGGGGGGTGGGGGTGGTGGGAGACATGGGTGGGGGCCTTGTGGAGGCTGCCCCTGGTGACTGGAGGGGTGGGGGTGGTGGGAGACATGGTTGGGGGCCTGCTGGCAGGTGCCCCACAGTGCTGGGGGGTGGGGGTGCAGGGGGACATGAGTGGGGGCCTGCTGGGGGGTGGGGGTGCAAGGGGACATGGTTGGGGGCCTGCTGGCAGGTGCCCCACAGTGCTGGGGGGTGGGGGTGCAGGGGGACATGAGTGGGGGCCTGCTGGGGGTGGGGGTGCAAGGGGACATGGTTGGGGGCCTGCTGGCAGGTGCCCCACAGTGCTGGGGGGTGGGGGTGCAAGGGGACATGAGTGGGACATGGTTGGGGGCCTGCTGGCAGGTGCCCCACGGTGCTGAGGGGTGGGGGTGCAAGGGGACATGTGGCTTGGCTGGGGGGCATGCCCATGGTGGATGGGCTGCCTGCGGGACATGACCAGGGGTGCAGGGTAGTCCCCTGTGGTGTGGGCTGCCTGCAGAGGTCGTGGACGGGGGTAGAGGGGAGACCTGGGAGGACCCACACTGGCAATTCACCTCTTCAACTTCCCGCACACCCGCGTAATACACTGCCCCACTCGCACAGGCCCAATCGCGTGTAGGATTTCTCGCGCACCCCTGTAATACACGTACCCAGGCCAATCGCGTGTAGAATTTCTCGCGCACCCCCGGAATACACGTACCCAGGCCAATCGCGTGTAGCATTTCTCGCGCACCCCTGAAATCCACGTACCCAGCCACCCAGCCAATCGCGTGTAGATTTTCTCGCGCACCCCTGTAATACACGTACCCAGGCCAATCGCATGTAGATTTTCTCGCGCACCCCTGTAATACACATACCCAGGCCAATCGCGTGTAGCATTTCTCGCGCACCCCTGAAATCCAGGTACCCAGGCCAATCGCGTGTAGATTTTCTCGCGCACCCCTGTAATACACGTACCCAGGCCAATCGCGTGTAGAATTTCTCGCGCACCCCTGAAATCCACGTACCCCGCTCAATCGCGTATTTAACTTCCCGCGCGCCACTTTTTTGATGCGCTGGGACTCTACCGCCTGCCTTCGTGTGGCGGCCGTGTTTCAGCTTGTGCGTGTCTTTGGCTGTGCGTGGCTTTGCCCTATTCGATTCCATGAATACGTGTGGTTCGAGTGCGTGTGGGCGTTCCGTCTGCTTCCCTGCAGTACATCCCCAGTTACGCCCTTATTTTCGCGTGTTGTTCCCCATTCCGCATGTTACGCCCCATGTCCCGCCCACTTTCTGGTGTGTGTGCTGAGGTTGTGCGCTTTCACTGTGCGCGTCGCGCACGCCTTTCGCGATGTTGCAGTGACTTGTGCGCCATGCACGGGTTTGGCGCACATCCCGCGGTGAACACGCGCAGGGACTTCCATGAATCGCACGCGTGCGCCTGTTTTTTTCCGCTTGCGCATGCTTGCGCATGCTTGCGCGAAGATTTTCGGCGCACGTTTGTTCCATGAATCGGCCCCTCAATATCTTGTAATGATCTAGATGCAAAAGCCACAAGTACTTCTTTGCCATTCCTGATCTGGCTCAACACAGCACCAAGACCAGAAACACATGCATCCACCAATACAATTGTTTCAGCTACGGGATCAAACCTGTATAAGGTAGAAGCATTCGCAATTTATTTCTTAAGTCTCCTAAATGCCCCCTCCTCTTCCAAGCCCCAAAAGAACCCTTTCCTTTCCTTCAACAAAACACGTAATGGATGACTTTTTACAGCAAGATTCTCCACAAATTTGGAATCAAATTCTATTAGACCTAAAAATGATTTTAACTCATCTTTGTTAGATGGGGATTTCACTTTCACAATAGCATCCACCATATCCAGACGTGGTACCATACCCTTTCCTGTAAGCCTATGTCCTAAATTGGATACATGGTGCACTTTGAACTGGCACTTGGCTATTTTGACAGTCACCAGGCCCTTTCAAATCTCTGCCACACTTCATACACCATGCCATCATCTTCACTCTCATTTTTGGCACCAATCAGAATGTTGTCCTAGAAACATTTCACTCCATGTACATCCCCCAACAAATCCTCCATGACCGATGCCAATCCGAAGGGCATTATTTTTAACTGATAAGCACCCATCGGGCTGATGAATGCTGTTAAGGCGCGTGATGAGGGGAATGTGTCCACCTGGTAATATACCAAAGAGAGATCCACGGTACTGTACCATTCTGCCTTTTCCATGGTCATGAGCATCTCACTGATCGTGGGCAACGGGTGTCTATTTATCCTATTAAGATTCCTTATGTCGACACATAATCTAATCCACACATCTGCCCGATGTGTAACCACAATGGGAGACAACCACTCACTGATCTCTATAGGTTCTATAATACCCTGATCATATAGACCCTGTAACTATTCTCTCACCTTCCTTCTCACTCTCAAAGGAAAATTCTGTACTTTGTGCACACACGGTCTGGCTTGCGAAGACAATTGAATCTTATGACAATATCCCTTCAGTTTTCCAATGCCCTGCCCAAACATTCTCTTGAATCTGGACACCACCTCGATAGAAAATTTCTCTTCTCTGTTCACCCCCACCAATCTCACTTAAACCTTTAACTGGATGCAATTAGAGTACTAATTTGCCTTGGTGACGCCACCCCAATAAGCAATTCCCTTTAACAGCCACAGAAATGTTTGCCCTTATGATTCTGTCACCGTAAGCAATGTCACCCTTACTCAAAATCCACATTGTCTATTTTCCCTCCACCAAAAGCTCTTGGTCCTAGGTCAGTACTGTGTAAGACATGTCCCTTCTCCCCAAAAAATTCTTTGAACTTATCTTCAGAAATAATTGTATATGGCGACCTGAGTCAGTCAATGCTTTTACAGATCATCCCACCACAAGGATCTCTACTTCCAGGGGAATATATTCTTCTTCCTCGTCCTCTATTTCACCAACTATGTGAACATTTTTATTGGCCGATTTTCCCGTCCTCTCCCCCACAAACTGAACATATCAGTTCCTCTCCTGGGTCTTGTTAGTGAAATTGCACAACCTTACAAAATGTCCCATTTTGCAGCACTGCCTACATTTGACTCTCATTGCAGGGCATTCTTTAGCATTCATGGCATGTTTTTCAAACCCACACCTGGTACATTGCCCCTTGCGATTGTCATGTCCAGATGTGTTGTTCCAGCTAGCTGATGAGGACCCACTTCCCCCATTGTTACCCATACCAGATTTGGAATTATTTTTCACGGCACATACATGTGTTTCCTTACAACCACCCCCCCGCCCCACACCCCTTACATTTACATCCACATTTGTCACTATGGCGGGTACTATCTTCTTGTTCCCTTTAGAATTAACCTCCTTGAGGCACATGCTTGTTAATTCTATCCCCTTTGCTATAGCCAACCCATCAATTAACGGAGGATTCTTTGATTTTAGGATTTGAGGTGTGCATCATTAACTGGTCTCTTATTTATTCATCCTCATTCCCAGTGAATTCACATAATGCCAATAATACCGTTAGATCTGCCACAAATGAGTCCACCGCTTCCCCCACACCTTGTTTCCTTGCAAACAATGTGTAACTTTCTAATACAATATTGATCTGTTTTCCGAATTGCGCCTTCAATTTGTTCATGTCCAAACCATATAAATCCTCCCCATCGCCCCTCTCACCTTCTACTGCCCCATCTTCCACCACATCAGGAGGTTTTTTAATTATTCTCACTGCTTCTGCTCCTAAGCAACACAACAACGTAGAACATTTCTGCTCGTCAGAATACCTCTCCCCCCACAGATGCCACAAAGTAAGATTTAAATAAGGCCCTCCAATCTTCCCAAGGGATTGGTGGTTCCCCTGGTGTGGCCAAAAACTTGGATGGTGGCTCCAGGTTTTGCATGGTGATATCACCTTCCTAATATGCTGTCCACGCTTCCCAGCACTCTTCAGACAGGAGTATCTCCAACTGTCACTTCCAGATGGGGTTGGAACAGTGCCACCGATTGTGCAGCACAGTTCCGAGCTTTAGTGTGAGGAAAATACTGAATATGAGTGGCAGGGATAATAAAAATACCCAAATAGAGGAATGACTGACACAGGTTTACCAGCTAATAGAGTAGCCAATGTACACTGGCAGGGGATAGGGTGCTGCCTCTACCAGGAATGTGTCCTTCTTCTAAAGGCATAAGGCCTGCTGCCTACTGAAACTACTGCAAAATTGTATTTTTATAGGATTCCTCAGCCAAATTGCAAATATTAAGGTTAGGCCTGTCTATCCCAAGACTGCCACAGAGGAGATGTAGTGTAGCTTATAAGGAGTGGGCCTCCCAGATAGTTTCCTGTCTCGTTCCTCTGCACAACCAGAACGCTCCCAGCAACACACCTCGGAGCTCTGGATCTCCAATCTTCCGGCAGACGAAACGCAGCACAAACGGCACTGAATGGCATTACCGGATCACAGAATGCTGGACACCGTCGTACATAGGCTGCCCGCCTTTGGAGCTATGATATGTATCCACGGCTTGCTGGAAACGCTCCTCTTCCTGCTCCTCACTGATGCCAGGGCTGGGATTGGGCCTCTAATGGGCTACCAGCGCAATGTGTGGGTTATTGGTGTGACCCTACATTCCGGTCGCGTTTGGTACAACCTACAGGATGTAAACTCGTTAGTATCCAGTACGCTGCACACTCTAGTACCAGGACCAGACCTCCACAGCCAGGCTCTTCCTCCTCTCCACGTCTCTCTTGGTCGTCACCACTAATGTTGTAAGTAATGACGAGAAGTAACAATTGCCATAACAGTAGTTTATTATAAGAACAGAAGAAGTATGACCCCAACTGTCATAGTGCAGAGGCAGGCACAAAGTGACAGTTGGAGCTGTCAACTGTAAGAACATACGTCACAGCCTTTGTGCGCAAGATGAGGCTCGAGGATGAGCTCCTGCTTGCGCACTGAGGGAGAATACAACTATATTCTTAATGATTTTTTATCTGCATCCAGGAGAGAACACATGCTTGGTAGAATATTACCACAACTGCTATTTAACTTAAAAAATGGCATCAGCCATGGCCATTCCTCCTCCCCAGGAGCCACCACCAACACCACCACCAGCAGGAGTGCCTGGACAACAAAAAAAAAATGCAGTGATGCAGAAAAGAATCAAGAGGACCAGGAAGATGAGGTAGAGGTAATGCCTACCTCCAGCACCAAGAGAGAATCATGGGTGTGGCAGTTTGTTACCACTGTTGGGGGTGTAACAAAGGCTAAGGCTACCAAGGTGAAATGCACTGAGTGCACTCAGTCGCGGACAACCTGGGCAGTACTCCTTCGGGACCACCTCCATACGCCACCACACCAAATCCAAACACTGCTACTACTGCGAATTAGTAGGCTATCTTCCTCGATTCCATCTACATCTACCAACACTGCCACCAGACAGGCTACTTCTGTGGAGCAGAAAATCCCACCAGCTACCTTGCAAGCCCTGAAAGAGGCTGTTGACCAATATCTTTCCAAGACAACAGTACTCTGTATATCCCACAACACACCACTCTGCTGGGGGGAGCAGTTATGAAGTTCTTTCAAGGCTGTATTAATGAGCATGAGAAACACTGTCCACTACCTTAGATTTAACACATGTCCAACATCTTCCCCTATCCACCTGTCCCTCCATATCTATGGTTGTTCATTAAGAATCATTAAGAATAGTGTTGTATTCTCCCTCGGTGCGCAAGCAGGATCTCATCCTCGAGCCGCATCTTGCGCACAAAGGCTGTGACGTATGTTCTTACAGTTGACAGCTCCAACTGTCACTTCGTGCCTGCCTCTGCACTATGACAGTTGGGATCATGCTTCTTCCGTTCTTATAATAAACTACTGTTATGACAATTGATGTTCCGGAAACGTCAAAAAACTCATTTTTTCTCTTCCTGTTTTACTTATTCCCTTCCCTGATAACTCATACCACTGCGACTGGTGGCCTGGTCCCTCATGAACCTCACAGGTTCCAGGCCCTATATGTAGCCCCTCCACCCACCCTTCAGCACTGCCCTTGCGTGTCTACCGCCTGGTGGCTGTTTGCCCCACCCTTTGGACTCTTCTGCCCCAGCAGTTAGCTGGTGGCCTCCCACCTTAGCATCTAATGGCGCTTTCCTTCTGGGCTCCTATCAGCACTTGGCAATCCCTACCCTTTCCATTCATGCACTTCTCTTACTGCACAATGCATATGTTCATTTATAGCAGCAGTGTATACATTGTTTGGGTTAAGCAAGGGAAATGCATATGCAAAAGATTTGTAGAGCATTCTTCAGAGGCAGTTGGTGTGTGGCGGTTTTATATGTTGTTAGGGTTACATGTAGAGTTTTTTTGAACTGATTGGTGGATAGATGTGTGACTGTTTGAAAGCAGGCAATGAGGGACATACAAACATAATAGTAAAACGGGCCGCCTTGTGTGATGGTGTGCATGTGCAATGCAGGTTTTTCAATGATGCATGGCCTGGAGAGGGAACTGCGGATAGTCATGAAGGTCCATGGATTATGGCCCTTGTTGCATGCTAGTGAAAAGTCTTGGGGACAGAAAATGGTTTCAGTGTTTTTTTCTTTTTCTCTAGTATGCAATTGTCTATTATTTCCATCAGTAGCATAGTAGAAAATGCTAATGGGAATGTTGGAGAATCTCATTGAGTCTAACTACTTTACTGAAAAATGTAAAATAGATTGGAGCCTATAAGCTTATTTTTTTTTATTTCAATTTTTTTAACTGTGAAAGATTCCTAAAGGAACCTTTTTTTTAAGAAAGTCCAGTTCAAGTATAAAGGCAAGAGAGAGGTCCAGGCCGAAGAGTGAGACATGTCTCTCGCTCTCTGTTTTTAAAAGTGTTTGGAAATGGAGTTAGAGGAGCGGAGTGCTCTAGCAGGGCAGTGTTTAGGGAGAAAAAGTTGGAGATATTGTAGTGCCAGGCCCCGGAAAGCCTTGTCAATAATACAGAGAATCTTGAATTTCATCATTGCAGACACCAGAATCCAATGTACACATTTTAGTGCTGTAGCGATACTATCCCGGGGCTTGAGGCCAATGATAAGTCTTGCAGCCCTTTTCTAGATTTGCCCAAGAGTGTATAGACAACAAAGGGGGGAGATTAAGGAAGAGGCTGTTGCAGTAGTCCATCCTACAGAAGACCAGGCCTCTGTAGAGGTTGAGCTTCTGGGTGAAGGTGAGGAATGGTAGAATGCCTGTAAAGAGGTGAAGCTGAAAGTGGGCTTTCTTTACAAGTTCCACAATGTAAGGAGTAAAGGAGAGAGACGTGGAGAAGAAATTAGTTGAGTGAAGTTTAAGGAAAGCCATGTGTCATTAACATAACACTGGAAATGAGAAAAGAAAAAGGACATCAGGTGAGCCAGAGGGACGAAATAGATATTGAAGGGCCACAATGATGGGATAGATACCTGGGGTACTCTGCAGATAGACAGTGAGGCAGTGGAATACAAATGGCCCAGTTGCTGCTGGGAAGGGCGGTTAGTGAGGAAAACAGGTGAGCCAGTCCAGTGCCTGGTCCATGATGCTAAATGTATCATGTAACCCTTTAATGAGGATAAAATGGTTGACCTTGTGAAAAGCAGAGGAGATATCAATGAGCACTATCTTCAATTGTCCTACTATCATAAACACCATATACACTTCAATTTTATCATTCCACCATATTACAAATACTGTATGCTCCCTCTACAGTACCTATAACTACTATACACATTACTGTGCTACGTGTTGCCAGTGGCCAGATTCTTGGGGGTAAGGCCTATGGCCATGCCCCCAAGAATCTGGCCACTGGCCTCATCCACCACAGTGTAATTTAACCATATAATATACTTAAAATACACCTTCAATTAACAAGACTAAGCCAGACCCCCCATGCCTCCCTGCCATCCAAATGATGTCTGTAGACACTAAAACCCACTGCAGACTCAGCACACCTTTTTTGACCTATAAAAACAGCTCCATGTCAACTTTATTCCACTACCCTACCCTTTCCGAGGCCACCAAATAACCCCAAATGTGTTTTCAAGACTTTTTGCTCACCGCGTGTCCACAGTCAGTGACATCTGTCAGCAGATCCAACATGGTGACTGTTTCCAAAAATATGACACACCTCACACTTTTGAGCATCCAATCAGCGGGCGCTAACGATGACTCTGAATCAGGAAATGAGTCTGCGGACTGGACCCAGATATCACTCATTTTTTTGTTAGCTACTTAATAGCCCTTTTTAAAATGCTACTGGACGGATTTACACCACATTTACAACAGCATGCTTTCTGGACCAAGCCGGTGCTCCTAGCGCAAATTTTGTGAAAATCTGTCTAGCAGTTTGGGCTGTGGGCGCAAGCAAATCTTTTTCCATTGTGTCTATGAGGATTTCCACACATTTTGGGACCACCCTATAATGTTGCCCCTCTCCCAACCCCCGGACGTAACGGCACAAAACTTCGTAGAATCATTCCGCGCGGCCATATACTTTTTTGTGCAAAGTTTGGTGTGGATTCGTCCGGTGTAGAGGGGGGGCAAAGTTATACGCCGCCCAAAAGTGCTCTTTCTTTGAGTTGATCAACTTAACCATACCTACAGGGCCGCTACCGCAGGCCCTCTAATATATATGCATTGCCTTTAATGGGTTTGGAAGGCAGATTATAAGTGCCTGATAGTCCAGGTACTAATCTTCAAAGTGGTGTCCCTAGTCATGGTAAATCCTGCTAAAAATTGCAATAGATGACTGCAGAGAACGATGATGATGGTTTTAAGTAACCATGAAATAATTTTTAAATGGTCAATCCTTCACAGAAAGTGAATGATGACTCAGAGTTGAGCGGCATGCATTTCAGGAGAAGCAGGAACTGGCTGCTCTGCTAGACTTGTGAAAGCAGAGCAGAAGAGTTATTCCCATTCAACAGGGCACTTGGCTCCGAGGACAGAAGTGTGATTATTCAGAAGTCTTCTTGATACAAACTTTGGCCACTGGCAGAGAAGACTAACATGTTTCAAATTCTGCATCTGGGATTAAACTAAATATAGTCCCCACTTTGGACTTGATATTGAGGTGTTTCAATCCCGTAAGTGTGTGCCAACACATTGGTCCCACCTAGATTTTGTCCATTTAGCCCAAGTGCAAATATTCTCCCTGTTGCCATGAGGTTGTAAACTAGGACAATCTATGTTTATAGGTGTCCATAATGAGGGATCTGCCAGTTGGGGCCAAGCATTGGCTTTTGCCAGGTCAAATCAAGATCAAAGTACCCTGTTCACCATTTGTCCCTTGCCTAGAAATTCACCATCACACATCAGGAGGACTGCCGCACTTTTAGCCAATATCTGGAACTCGTACATGAAGAGGCTTGAAATGCTCTGACCATATTCCAGTCCCACAAAACATTAAAACTGTATTAATATCTGCTGGATGAATACAATGTTGGCACCCTCTTGTGGTAAAGCCTTCCACTGCTCTTATGATAGGTATCTGCTAAAAGCATTCAAATAATGTTGGCAGATACTGTGGTAAGTCAGAAGAAGGTGTCGGACAAAGGAGTGGCATTTCAAATTCATGGTTTTATTGAAAAGGGCCTATCTTTCCCTATAACTAGAAGGTTTGCCCTACCTAACGGAATTCTAATGGGTTCTCATCGTCAGGGTGGTTGTCAAATGAAGGAATCAGTCCCCTCTGTCCAAAACAATCCTACCCTGACCCAACCACTAACTAAATATATTCAGCAATAAAGTCAGGAGAATAACATCCTTCTGCTGGTCCAACAGGTTCAGCTTTAATGGCTGGTGTCTGATGGTCAATCGTAACATTTCTGATAAGCGCTTGCAATTCCCCCCAGGGGCTTCTAGAGGATTGGTTAAATGTCCAACAGTTATTCTTTCTGAGCGTTATATATATTGCTGGACTTTTCTTATCTTCCACTTGGCGTTTGCAACAAGGGAATTCAATCCTGTAATGTCCTTGGCTATTTCCACAAACCCTCAGATAAGGGAGACTACTCCCATAGTGTTCCTTATCCTTGATATCTCTCTTGTGGTTATTGTGATGAGAGTGATTACTCCTTAGGCACTCTTCATTCTTGATATCCATTCTGTAATTACTGTGATGAGGGACATTGCCCCCGAAGCACTCTTCTCTCTTGATATCTTTCTTGCAACTACTGTGAAGAGGGAGATTGCTACTCGATAATCTTCACTCTTGGTAGCTTTCTTGCAACTACAGTGAAGATGGAGATTACTCCCAAAACACTCTTTTCGAATGGATTGTGTCCTCCCACGTATTCCTCATTTTGTGATAAATAGTTATCTCCAGCTTCGCTGCTTCGGAAAAAGAAATTCTCGGCAGAGGGCGCTGTGCTCGAGGTCGTGGCGTCGATTGTCCCTCGACGTACTCCGTACTCTGTCAACGTCACCGATGGTATAAGTAGCTTGAGCCGCGCCCGTTGCTTCAGTTCTGTTTTTCCGATCGCTTCGCAATCGAGAACGGCGCGCTTCTATTTTCTGTGAAGAAAATGTCATCATCTTCGACACCTTCGACACCCAGAACTGGTTTTAAAAAGTGTGCAGATTGTGGATCTAAGATGTCGATCACCGATCCCCACCGGATTTGTCTGTGGTGTCTCGGTTCCAGTCACCGAACCGACGACTGCGGGTCCTGCCAATCGATGACCGAAAAAGCTCTTTGTGAGAGGAGAGGTAAACTGTCGGTGGGGAGGGAGGCCTCAAAAAAGGTTTTGTCAAAAAGACATAAGAAAGCGACTGATTCTAAGGGATCGGATCGCCATAGGCACTCGAAGAGATCCCGATCTAGGAGTAGATCGAGACATTCTTCGTCGTCATAGAAAAAAATGAAGATGAGACATAGATCTCCCTCATCATCTTCTTCAGAGTCGACCGAAGAAATTTGTTGTCTGACTAAATCGGATTCTCGCAGTAAGTGGGAAGAATTCCGCAAAAAGATGGAGGTTTTCCAGAATGCGGCCTTGACCCCCTCGAAAGACCCTCGAAAAAGCCATACCCCTAAAGTCGCTCCATTGGACGACAAAGGGAAGTCCAAGGCTACTATGGCCAAGACCAGTAGCGTCAAGGAATACAAAAAACCTCGAGTCAACGTAAAACCGTCGAAGAATCTTCGAGAGTCAAGCACCTCTCCAGTGCCGGCCAAGAAACACAAGTCATCGAAGACTTCGACAACTTCGTCGACGCCCTCGATGTCGATAATTTCGACGCCAAAGCCAAATGCGTCATCGACGCCATTATCGGAGTCATCTTCGAAAAACTTCGAAGACTTCGAAGACACCCTCGAAAACTTCGAGGGATTTGCCATTTCCTTCGAAGCAGATGGAAGAGGAAGAAAGGAGATTCACTCCTTTGCCCAGATCAGAATTTTTCAAATCTATGTCTGCAATCTATGAAGAGTCTGCTTCAGAAGAAGACGAGGTTACTCCTTTGGGAGTTACTTATGGTACAAGACAAGTTCTTGAAGAACTTATTGACCAGGAATCTAGAATGAGAGACCTGAGTGATACTCTACATTCTGCCAGTGGAGTTGACACATCCCCAGAATTAGAGTTCGCCAAACCTGATCCTGCAGAGCATGCAGATGCTGGGTACAGGGGTCTTATGACCAGGGTAGTTGAATACATGGGTTGGGGTAATACTTCACCCATTTTTGAACAAGATGACATGACGGATATTATTGTCAAGGGACCTCAAAAGGATCCTGTTCTCCCTTTTCACAGGGCCCTTCAAAGGACTGTGGAGGAAAACTGGGAGAAACCAGAAACTATTGCTGCTGCAGATAGCACTTTTCCAAGAAAATATAGACCAGCTGGAACGGATCCTGAATATTTGAATAAACATCCGACTCCAGAGAGTTTAGTCATTCAAGCAGCATCTACTTCAAAACAAACTGCTTATCCAACTATCCCTCCAGATAGAGAGGATAAAAAAATTGACGCCTGGGCACGTGAAGTTTTCACGTCAGGCAGTGTGGCACTTAAGTCGGCAAATGTCACCTGTACCCTAGCCAGGTTTACCCATACCCTGTGGGACTGTATTTCGGCGACGGCTGATCATATTCCGGAAGGCGAGGAAAGGGAAGGCTTCCTGAATATAGTCAAAGACGGGAAGGAGTCAATGGGGGAATGTCTCCAGTCTGGACTGGATACTGCTGATAGTATCAGCAGATCCATGACTGCAAGCATTGTGCTATGCAGATTTGCGTGGTTGAGGAAGTCGGAATTTGCACCAGACGTGCAAGCTAGACTCCTCAACATGCCCTTTGATGGCTCGAGGCTCTTTGGCAGAAAGGCTGATGAAAGCCTAGAAAAACTTCAGACCTCGAAAGCGGCAGCTAAATCACTTAGCGCCTCTTTGCGCCAGCCTCTAAAACCCTATTCCGGCTCATCTTCCTGGAGGGGTCGTTCCTTTCGATACTACTCCTCTTTTGGTAGAGGAAGAGGACAGGCTTCTCAAAGGGGCAAAAGGAACTTCCCTCGTGGAGCACGAGGAAGAGGTTCAAAATCAGCCTCAGGAGCGGCATCTGTACCCTCAGCCACTCCTGCAGCCGCCTCCAAATCCCTCTGAGACCTTGTTCCACAAAACACCAGTGGGAGGCAGGATCTCTCAACATCTGAAGGAATGGCGGGGCATTACCTCAGATGCTTGGGCACTGGAAACAGTAGCCCAAGGTTACTGTCTCCCCTTTCTAAAAAGGCCTCAGAATCATCCACCAGGAGCCAACTCTGCCAAAATTCCGGATCCGCTCCTGTTGCAGGAAATTTTAACCCTGCTAGAGAAAGGTGCCATAGAACTGGTACCTGTAGCAGAGTGGATCAGGGGTTGGTACTCCCCATATTTTCTCATCCCAAAAAAGGATGGAGGACTGAGACCCATCTTGGACTTGAGAAACTTGAACAAGTTCCTCAGGAAGGACAAGTTCAAGATGGTGACTCTTTCTCAGATCCTTCAGGCTCTCCAACTCCAAGATTGGTTGGTATCATTGGACCTTCAGGATGCTTACTTTCATGTGCCAATCCATCCAAAGCACAGAAAGTACCTGAGGTTCGCGATTGGCAATTCTCATTATCAGTTTCGAGTTCTGCCATTCGGGTTGACCTCCGCCCCGAGGGTTTTCACCAAACTGTTGGCGGTTGTGGCAGCAAGTCTCAGGAGAGGAGGTATTCGCATATATCCCTACCTGGACGACTGGTTGATCAGAGCAAGTTCTCCAGAACAAGCTCAGGAACATCTTTCGATCACCTGCCACTTCCTCCACAAACTGGGCTTCTCCCTCAATTTCAAGAAGTCCCACATGATACCAGCCCAGAAACTCCAGTTTATCGGAGCAGTCTTGGACACTTCATCGGGAAAAGCCTCGCTTCCCGAAGTGAGAGCTCTCCACATCCAGCAGATGGTAACAAAATTCCAGAATGCCCAACGTCTACCGGCCTTCGATTTTCTCAGGTTGCTCAGCCTCATGGCATCCTGCATTTTCCTAGTACCAGAGGCCAGGTTGAGAATGAGATCCCTTCAGTGGGCACTTAGAACTCAGTGGTCCCAGTTCTCAGGGAATATGTCGGATCTTCTGCAAGTTCCAAGCGCAGTTGCTCAGAATCTTCTATGGTGGGCTTGCAGCGACAACATTCTTAAGGGAGAGTCTTTTTGGCAACCATGGCCGGAGATAACGGTAGTGACGGACGCCTCACTCACGGGGTGGGGAGCACACATCAACGATCTGACAATCAGCGGTCGTTGGTCTCCATCGGAGTCCAAACTACACATCAATCTATTAGAGCTGAGGGCAATCAGACTAGCTCTGAAGGCCTTTCTGCCCTCTGTACAGGGAAAGAATGTTCTGATAATGACGGACAACACAGTGGCCATGTACTATCTCAACAAGAGAGGAGGTGTAAGGTCACTGCCACTGTGCAGAGAGGCACTGCAGCTCTGGTTCTGGGCAATACGAGAAGGAATCTCTCTGTCGGCAATTCACCTGCCGGAGAGAAGAACACGGCGGCAGACGCTCTGAGCAGGCAGAGCACGGTCTCTCACAAGTGGGAGCTGGCTCAGGAAGTCCTTCTGGAGATCTTCGCCCTTTGGGGAACCCCTCAAGTGGATCTCTTCGCCACCGCGATCAACCGGAAGTGCGATCAGTACTGCTCAAGGGAATTTCCTCAAAGAGGAGCTCTGGGAGACGCATTCAGAGTGGAGTGGAAGTTTCCACTGCTGTACGCGTTTCCCCCAGTCCCTGTGATTCCTCAAGTAATCAGGAGGTTGAGAAAGTTCAGGAAAACCATGATCCTAATTGCCCCGGATTGGGCCAGGAGAACGTGGTACCCGGACCTTCTAGACATGTCCATCTGCCCTCCAATATGTCTTCCGCAAAGAGAGGATCTTCTCTCACAAGAGGAAGGTCGGGTTCTCCATCCAGAGGTCAAGACACTCAACCTTCACGCATGGTTTCTGAGAGGTTGAGATACAAGGATTGGGATCTTCGGATGACGTAATGGAAATCTTGCTTTCGGCCAGAAGACCAGCAACAAAGTCTTTGTACCAATGTCGCTGGAATAGGTTTAGTAACTGGTGCAAAGACAAGGATGTGGACCCTTTTCAGTGTGGCACCCCAATGGTGCTTTCCTTTCTGCTACATCTAGCTAATCTGGGGCTCCAGATAGGAACAATAAAAGGATACCTTGCTGCGCTGTCCATTTTCAAGCGCTCCTTGGAAGAGGTTTCATATTTCAAAATACCGTTAATAATTCAATTCTTAAAGGGGCTCACTAATGTATACCCTCCAGTACCTTTATTTATGTACCAGCCTGGCACTTAAATTTAGTATTAAAATTCTTGACTTGCATACCTTTTGAGCCTCTGCACTCATGTCCATTGAGGCTTTTGACTCTAAAAACTGTCCTCCTTGTGGCCCTATCATCAGCCCGCAGGGTTAGCGAACTTCAGGTTCTCTCATGCAAACCACCATATACTATTTTATATAAAGATAAGGTAGTCCTTAAAGTTAAACCTTCATTTTTGCCAAAAGTAGTCTCAGACTTCCATTTGTCACAATAAATAGTACTACCTACGTTTTATCTTCCTCCTCATCTGGGCAAATAAGAGGAGAGATTACACAGATTAGATCCCAAGAGGGCTCTTAGTTTTTACATCTCTAGGATGGCTAAATTGAGACAAGATGACCAACTGTTTGTGGGTTACACTGGTCAAAAATTAGGCTTATCTGTAACAAAACAGACCATTTCCCGCTGGATCATATTAGCCATAGTTGAATACTACAGACTAGCGGTAACAGAACCACCAGATGGGCTTCGTGCCCATTCTACAAGGGGAATGGCTACTTCTGCGGCTCTAAAGAGGAGAGTCCCGGCAGCAGACATTTGTGCAGCTGCAACCTGGAAAACAATTCATACTTTTGTTAAACATTATTGTTTGGACACTGCCTCCTCTAACGAGGGTTTATTTGCAAAGGCAGTTCTGCATTCTATCCACGAAAACTGAAATGGTACTCCCACCTCCAAAAAAAAAAAAAATAAATGATACTGCTATGGGAGCCTATCACAAGATTAGGAATACGTGGGAGGACACAATCCATTTGAAGAACAAGTTACTTACCAACTGTAACGTTCTTTCGACTGGATGTTCCTCCCACGTATTCCTCATCGACCCTCCCATCCTACCCCACAGTACAGTTTACGTTTTCTTACACTTTCCTCTCGCGAAGAATGTATCGGTCATGGGACACGCCTGGGTGTTCCTCCTATATATATTTCATTGAAAAAACAGAACTGAAGCAACGGGCGCGGCTCGAGCTACTTATACCATCGGTGACATCGACAGAGTACGGAGTACGTCGAGGGACAATCAACGCCACGACCTCGAGCACAGCGGCCTCTGCCGAGAATTTTTTTTCCGAAGCAGCGAAGCTGGAGATAACGATTTATCACAAGATGAGGAATACGTGGGAGGAACATCCAGTCAAAAGAACGTGTTCTACTCTTCATATCTTTCTTGCAAATACTGTGATGAGGGAGATTACTCCTGAGATACTCTTCACTCTTGCCCAAACCCCTACCAGGTCTCCCGTGTCTCCTGTTACCTTATTTTTGGTGAGTGCACTTCACTGGTTATTCCCGGGTGTTGGTCTCGCTCGCTCTTGACGAACGTTCTTGTTACGCTTACCTGGTATCTGCAGGGGCGTTGGGGCATGGTTGGAGCCCTCCCCGACTTGGCTCCTCTGGATCGCCTCCCTCTCCCGGTTGTTGCAGAGCCTGCTGTTGTGGATACTGGTACTGCTCCTGAGAGAAAATGTGAGCTAATGAGAATGGCTTGGGGGTGTCGTGACTTCCCTCGACCCTCTCGTGCCAAAATGAAGTATGCAAGCGTTTTCCCATGCAAGCTCACCTGTTGTGTTGTAACGTTGAGCTATCCGTCCTGCTTATCGTAGCAGGGGCGCATAGAGCGGACCGAGTTGCTTCACTGGTCCGTGGAAGTGTTGATCCAGACCAGCTGCGACCAATCCACTTAGAAGGTAAGTCTTTTGGTTGTGATTGTAGTTCGTTTATTATAATGTCTTTGTCCTGTTTAATAATAATTCTTGCAATGTCTATTCTCATCCCTATAGGTATGAAGTAGAAGATCGGACTTGTGGAGCAAATTCGGGGAGTTCCTGGTAAGTTGGCCTTTCTAAAGGAACTCTAGGCACTGGTATGGCAGCCAAGCGTTTGTTATTGTTATGAATTCTAACCTGCGGTTCTCTCTTTTCTCTTGCAGGAGAAGGCCGACGGTGAAGAACGGAGTCCGGATGCTCGATGCAGCTCCGCGGTTGCAGGGTGAAGACGTCGCGAAGAAAGGAACGAAGTGGAGCTCCGGTTAGCTGGACCCCCGGATCAGGTGAGAAATAGGCCCCGACTCCGGTAGAGATGGGATGCAGGTATGAGGCGCACACAGCGATGGAGCAGCTGGGAGCAGGTAGGAGCGCCTTCGGCGATGGAGTAGCTGGATTCAGGTAAGAGGCGCTCACAGTGATGGAGTAGCTGGATTCAGGTAAAAGGGCACACAGCGATGGAGTAGCTGGAATCAGGTAAGAGGCGCATACAGCGATGGAGCGGCTGAAAGCAGGTAAGAAACGCCGTCCGCGGTGGAGATGCTGGAATCTGGTAATATGTCTTCAGAGATAAAGCAGCTCGGATCAAGTGGATGCACTGGTAAGAACAGCGGTAAGCGTTACCCTACTAAAGCAGAACAACGTGAAGCAGAGGCATATGGATGGGTTGGCCTTATATAGGCTGGCCCCTCCCTTTAGCCCCACCTAGTGGCTCCACCTTGCCCCACCCAGGGACTCCTGTACATGCCTTCCAATGTTGTTCTATGGCCACGCCCGGCCCTGCTGCACGTGCCTTTGGCACAGAGTGTGCTAGGCACACTTTTACATGACCCCTACGCCATGACAGTTCTTCACGTCTCTCTCTCTCTCTCTCTCTCTGCTTCCCGCTGCACCGTGCTGGCTCTGCATGTTTCTCGGTTTGTCGATGTTGGCGTATTTGAAGGACAGCATGGTCCACCTCCCCAAGGTCACGCCACTGCCGGCCTCTCTCCAGCTCCTGCGTAGTTTGGGTCTCCGTCTGAGTACGGAGTGCTCTGCCGACCATTCCAGTGTGTCCTCGCGACCAAGGACCTGCTTCTCCTGCTTGCTTCCTTGTTCCCGGTTTTGAATGTCCCAGGGAGAACAGGCTTCACTCCGGTTTCTCCCCTCATTG
The DNA here is from genome assembly GCF_040938575.1 of Ambystoma mexicanum. Lineage (NCBI taxonomy): Eukaryota > Metazoa > Chordata > Amphibia > Caudata > Ambystomatidae > Ambystoma > Ambystoma mexicanum. The sequence continues at coordinate 1,425,413,114 of NC_090924.1, forward strand.
AGTTCCTTCTTGGTTTTTGAGGCAAGGGAGTTAGGGAGTTCCATCACGGAACGGGAATCCTAGTACCCATGAGGGGAGTTTCTCCCTGTGAAGTCTCGATTCCCGCCACCACGTTGGGGATTATTGCTTAGCGGGCTCACCTTCCTAGCCTCACAGGGAAGCGCTCCCCTGGGGAGAACTGACGAGATCCCGTGAATCGCCACACTTCCTTAACATCCCCATTGTATGGATTCATCTTTGTCTCACTAACATGATTTGTACACAGGAGCAGATACTGAGCTAATGCTGCACTGTAGTTTCTACAAGTGAGACACCACCCGTTTCCCTCACCAAAAATGGGAACCATTAAATTCGGTCAAAACGACCAATACCATTGGAACAGCCTCTTTCTCAATCTTTCTACCTCTACTCTCCTTCCTCTACAATTCATCCAGAACAAAACCGCAAAGACTTATCCTTGTCCTCAAGCCCAGGGACCGCATCTCTCCGGCGCTGATAACCCTCCACTGGCTCCCCGTGGCTGCAAGGATCAAGTTCAAGACCCTCTGCATAATCTACAACGCTCTCTTCCTAAATACTCTCCCTCTGGAGTCCTCCACTCGTCCTCCTCCAACTCTCTGCTGGTGAGTCACTTTCACAAACAGAGATTTGGGGGTAGATCGTTATCCTCTGCAGGTGCCTCCCTCTGGAGCAGCCTCCCTGCCTCTCTCTGTCTTGAGTCGGAGCACCTTAAGTTCCTCAAGACGTTCCTCTTCTCTTTCTCCTTCTCTCTCTCTCTCTCCTGATAACCTCTGTTCTTTTTCTTTCCACCCTCCTTCCTCCTTCTCCGCCCTAACTCTGTTCAGCTTTTGCTGACTGGCTGCCTGGTTCGCATCCAGAGCCTTACAGGTCCCAGGCCTCCCGCCAGTCTGTCTGCACTTGCCTCCGGGCCGCTGCATTATGTTCAGCATTACTGCACTTTCAGCTTACGCTCCATGACTGGGGCAACCTCTCTGCACTTAAAGGATAGTTCCGGGACTTTTTTTTTATTGTCCCTACGGTTCGGCCATGTGTTTTTAAGCATAAATCGGTAGATCGTAGAAAACTTTCCTATGGACCTTACCCGACTTTTTGTCCATTAACGCACTCGAAATCAGCCGCCATTTTCTGATAATCCTATCATTTCCCCCCATCGACCTGGCTCACCTGCTTTTGCGGCACTAAATCAAATCCCCCGCCCCTGAAACAGACTTTATCAAAACATTCATATTCCCCGCCTCTATCCGTGACGTGACTGTGCTGCGTAGGCAAACGCGCCCAGGCGTCTTCTACGCGACTCCACACAGAACCCGGAAACCAACACAGATCAGCTCACAACACAGCGCGCCACAATTCGGAATATGAAACTGTACTTTTAAATCAAACCGCAAGATTGTAAATTTGGTAAAGTACATTTATTTGACATCAAATGTTTAGAGAATATACAGCGATTTGCATTTTTATTTGCTCACGTTCCAAAAAGTTCTTTTTGAGGCACGCGATGTTCCTTTGCTGTACACAGGGTCTTAGATCATCTCACAATGCAGCGCCACAATTCGGAATATGAAACTGTGGTTTAAAAGCAAACGGCAAGATTGTACATTTGGCAAAGTACATTTATTGGACATCAAATGTTTAGAGAATATTCAGCGATTTGCATTTTTCTTTGCTCTCGATCCAAAATAGTTCGTCTTGAGGCAAGCGATGTTCGTGTGCAGTACACAGGGTGTTGGTTTACGATACAATAAGCTCTTCGGTCGCACTGATAATCGCATGGCTGTTCCAACAACGAGGCACTAGGCCACCACAACGGTCTGTATGTTGCATCTAGCCGTTAGTACCGCGTAAGGGCATACTTGTACTTGGCGATCGTCCCATAAAATGGTCAGGGTGGTAACGTTGTTCACGCGGAGAAGCAACTGGCGGTTGTAAAAGCCATCCGCCGGTGTCTGGTACTCGTGACACATACAATAATGAAGGATGTACCTGTTTTAAAAACATAAAAAATGAAATTAGTCTCACCATCAGATCTTTATTAAAATTATTCATTTTATATATTAGGTCGGGAAATTATTTCATAGCTAGGACAGTGCAACTGGGTATTATACGTCAAGGGGGGGCTGTAGGATACTGAGACAGTCCCCCAGTGCAGGGGTTGACAGGGAGGCAGTGCAGGTGGAGAGTGGAAGGGCCCAGAACCGAGGTCGCAGACAGTGGACCAGTTGTAGCAGGGGAGAGGGAGAGAGAAAGCAGAAGCAAAGAGGAAGGTTTTGAGGTGCTTCCGTAAAAGGAGATGGTTCTCCTCAAGATAGTGCGCGGTACAAAACAATATGCCACATAGAACGAACAAGTACAACTTAACCCGTCTTTAAAGCTACTGTATAGTAATTAAATTGCGGTATAAACTCATCTAAAGAGTTACTTACATTATATTTGCATTTTCCATTGTGTCTGTGCGTAGGGCAGCCCCGAAATACCACTCCTTCTATGCCGACGTTATTTCTTCTAATGAACGAACATTAAATGGCTTTCGTTTCTGAAATTATATTCATTATCGTTTTACGTTATTGCCCCACACCCCCAAAAAGAAGTCTTTCGGGATGGTCCCGGCCTGTCAAGGTCAAATAACAATAGAACCTTATACTGAGTCGTGGGCCATTCCGGCACCCGAGCAAAAAATCAAAGCAGCTGACCTTCACTTTGAACGAGCACACATTCCTAGTTAGCTACATTCAGTGTAAGGCCATCTCACAGGACTCACAGAGCAATCACTTTTATTTACACAATACATAGCTACACATATTCAATGGGCCTGCGACATGAGGAGACTCGAGAGAACAGACAATCAAATTACAATCATTTAAACCGTGATGTGTATTTCTCAATGAGCTCTGCTTTAGGTGGACATGGAACAGAGGCAATGTTGGGTGGCAATGCAGTTGTCCCCTGCACAGGTTTGTTCACAACTCCATGTATGTGCCTATCTAGGACATCAACAATAAGTCTCTCAATAAACTCATATTGCATATCCTCAAACACTGGTTTGATCACCCATTGTTTACTTCTTTTAGTGAAGGCCTTATTGTAGCGAAGCGTCCCTAAAGTTCCGGTCGTCCTACTTTGTTGACGGCCAACATTATGGTTATGTGCCAAGACCGCTAGAAGAGTCCGATTTATCATGCCCTCCATGCCAAAATGCAATCGTTTTGGCCTGTACTTTAGGCACATATTGTGGAACACCTCCAAATCTCCTGTGTGGCAGAATTCCGTGAGTCCCCTCAAATCTCTTGTTATAGTTTTATCAAATACAATCTTTTCAATGGCTTTGTGAGTGGGTGATGAAGGAATCAACCACTTCTTCTTCCGTGCCTCCTCTGTGGACAAATGGCCATGTTCACAATTGTGGAAATGTTGGTTTGTTGTCCAGCGGTGAACGTTGCTACAGTGTAGCATTACTGACCGCCATTTTTCCAGTAGAATTTCCAACGACCCTCCACATGTTTTTGAGCTCCACCAAAGATGGTTGCTGATTGACTTGGACCAGTGTAAAATACCTTGCATATCTTTTTTTTTACCTGCAGCCGACATTTTTTTATTGATTGTTTTTGCAAGATGCCAAACGTCAAATTGGTGATTTATATTTTTGTACTCTTCTCTCATTGTCTTGGCAATTGAAACGTGTCTGTCCGTGGCTATCAGGTCGATCACCATTCCCCGCGATTGTAGTTCTTGCAATGATGCTACAAAGCCAACTTTCTCCATGGCCACTGAGGATGTACTTTGTGACACCTGCACGACCACCGAACTCACAATTTTCTTACTTTCCATGTCCTGAAAGTGGTAGGTGCAGTACTTGGCTGAAAATCCTGGGCTGTCGCACTGTCCATCACCGGCTAGCCTGAACCGTTTGCCCGCGAATGTACTATCAATAGACATTTTTTCCATTCTCCAAGCTTCGCTAATGGCTGGAAATAGATAATCGGTTTGGTATTTGTAGAACTGAGTTTTCGCAATGAAATGGATTCCCACAAACTGAAAGAAAGACTCTAACTTTTTAAAACTTGAACCACTAAAAAGTGCAGCCGCTGCACAAAGTAGATTGCCTGCTGGCAGTTGCCCCAGCATGGGTTGTGCAGACCATGAGAAAGGATGATATTTGTACAGGTGACATGTATTTTAAGGTTAGTGCCTCGAATTGCACGAGTCACATTAATCAATGGCTCCCCACATACTTCCCCACCAACCGAATGCCCACATTTCTTCCGAATAATAATATCAATCAAACAACTATCGAATACAATGAATTTGGCCTCTTTCCTTATACTGTCACTCTGCATCCCAGCTGGTTCGGCCTGTAACGTTGAGGACATGTCACTCACATGAAAGGTAGAATCTCTGATATCGTCTTCCGCTATGTTCAGTGATATTGATGGTGTTTCATTGTCGTCCACTTCATTCTCTTCCATTGCAACATCTGTTCCTTCTCTGGCGATGGGTGAATAAAACAATTTCTTCAACTTTCTCGCGGTCTTAGTTTTTGCGGGTGTGGATTCTGTGGATTGATCTCTGACTGCATCCGAACTACCAGGAGGACATTCACTATCAATGGCTGGTGGTGGTATAGCTCCGTTGTCAATCACTTCATATTCTTCCCATTGGCACGATGCATCTCCAGTCTCAAGTCCCTGACAAAAGGTTTGACAAGCAACATCTCTCGTTCGCTTCACTGTCTGTGTAGATCTAGTTCGTACACCCACTCGCAACTAGAGGACAGATTGGAAAAGGGATGTTCAGTTTAAACACAACTTACAGTATTGAACTATTAACAGTGAAAAACAACATAATATAGTGACCAGGACACTAACCTTCTTTTGCTTTCTTTTCTTTGAAACTTTTTGCCTCGAACTTCAACATCAGGACGCTGTTGCTCCGACTCGTGTGTGCATGTCTCCACTTCCTCTTGCGCTGCAACGACTATATTTTCATGATAAGCACATCCATCACGCACTGACGCTCCATCGACTCCCTGAAACATAGAACTTTCATTAGTATGTATAATAATATTGAAAACACAAAATGTACTTGGGGACCAATACCCACGTACATCTCAATAGCAAAACACGAATGAACGCTTTGTGTAGAACATTCAAACGACAATTATTCACGCATTGTTGATCTAGTTAGATGGAACTGTCAAGATCCATACCTCGGGCTCCTCATAGACTTCCATTGATGATATTATTGAAGATGATGCTTCAGTAACTCCCTGAAACACAGTAATTGCATTAGTATGGTTTTCTATTTTGTTAAAAAGAACATAAACTTTGTGCAGGCGTCAACGGCTCATCTAAATAGACCTGCACAAATGATCAGTTGTCTAAAATAAATAATGGATATCTAAATATGATTCGATTTGCTCGATCGTTGGAAGTGTCACCACCCAGAGATCTGCATCAACTACTAGGGGTGATGTTCTTGTAGAAGAAGCTCTGTCATCTCCCTGAAACATAGTACTTGCGTTAATAAAGAAGGAAGTATAGCGGATGTAATCACGTCATATGATTTCGCTTGATCGAACTGTCAGTATCCATACCTCGAAATGCATAAGAACATCAATGGACGATGTAACTGCGGTGCACACTTCTGCAAGCTGTTGCGCCGACCCGTAACTGCATGCTCCCCCTTCTTCTTGGACTAATGCTCCATCGACTCCCTGAAACATAGGACTTTCATTAGTAATGAACACAATATTGAAAAAAGAAGACACATGGGAGGGCGATGACAGAAGGACATATCAATGGCTAAAAACGAAAGAAACATTGTGTGTAACAATCACGCTACAAGAATGCAAGATCTGATGGTCTCCATCGATGGAACTGTCCGGAAACGTACCTCGAGCATCTGAGTGACATCAACGGTTGTCGTCAATGCGTTGGACTCCTCAGCATCTCCCTGAAAGACAGTACTTGCATTATTTTGGATAACAATAATTATAACTGAAAACAAAGACTAGAGGACGAGTACAAGGGTGTACCATTAGGTAAAATAATTACACGATAAATTAAAACTATTGATTTACAAGCCTAAAACAAGTCAATGGCAGAATAGCTAAGTAAGATTACCCGATAGGCGCTTGAAGTGGCTGATGACTGCAATAACGACACGAATGGAGAATCTTCCGCCTTCATATTGAGTGGATACATAAATGGGGAAATTATTGTTAGCTAATGCTACACACTACCGCAAGGCCGAGAGATAAATACGTAAACTTGACTCACCAGTGGAGGGATGTGGAAGAATAGAGTGGGAATAGCGGTTGAGAGCAATTTTCGCTTCGCTCGCGGTGTGTTCTTCTTTATTAGCAATGATGTGGAGTACATGTCTGAGCTAAAGTGCCTGCTGCAGATGCTGTATCGATCACCCCTCTTGTCCGCAAAGACTTCTAGGACTCTACTTTCAAGCTCAGACGGTGGATATCCGCAATATCGGACCCATTCTCTTATCTGATCTATTGTCTTAGGGAAAACATGCATTATAGTACCTTCAGATTTTTTATGGGTCTTCGAAGGGCAACCGCCAATGGAACAGGCAGGCATTGTGGAAAGTTCTGAAAAGTAAAGATCAACAATTCTCTATGAATACCAATGTGTTAAAAAATTAAATGACACATAAAAGGTTCAATGCAAGGTTCGTTTTGGTTCTTGGAACTATACACCTTATTCACATGCGGATAAGTATTTGAATAACTTTAAAAAAATAGAAAAATAATTTGACTAAACTCAGAACATGTGACTAGTTCCTTGCATGTACTGTCTTGAACGAAAAGAAATTGGACGCAAAATGATTATGGTACATGGCCTTACCTTGACGAACAAACAGTTAGATGCAGGGATCAGAGTAGTTTCTTGTCGTAGAACAGGGAGCAGTTCGCAGGTTGCAAACTGACGAGTTTCCTCGAAGTGGTCACGGAAGTTCACAGAGACGAAGAGCAGATAACCAGCACCTTCACGGGTTGACTAGCAAAGCGCAAAGAAGTTCTCATTAGAAATATGAAGTGGGTTATAAAGAATTCGAAAGAGGGGTGTGTTTGTGAATGAATGACGTGTATATGTCGTGGCATTATGCGGTTTGCAGGGGGGCGTCCAGCGTGAGGGGGGATGCTTGGCAGGAGACACGGGGTCTGGAGGTAGACATGGGAACAACAACCCATGCTCTATAGACCACTTTGAAGTGTACATGGTCTTTGGCACCTCTTGGCCTTTATCGCTCCCTGACAGCTCCACTTGCCAGCACAAGTACCCCGGTGCGAACTACCTTTGATAGGGCGGGGGGTGAATTGGGGCGGTGGTCGTGCAGACAAGACACAGGAAGACTCGTGAATGGAGACACACTTATGTGGATTGCAGGGGGGCGTCCAGCGTGAGGGGGGATGCTTGGCAGGAGACACGGGGTCTGGAGGTAGACATGGGAACAACAACCCATGCTCTATAGACCACTTTGAAGTGTACATGGTCTTTGGCACCTCTTGGCCTTTATCGCTCCCTGACAGCTCCACTTGCCAGCGCAAGTACCCTGGTGCAAACTGCCTTTGATAGGGCGGGGGGGTGGATTGGGGCGGTGGTCGTGCAGACAAGACTCGTTTGCCGCAGGGCCTCACCAAGGAGAGGCCATCTAACTGCATGTAAGAGGCAGGCTGCAGGATCTAGTACATGGAAGGCAGGGGGGTGAGTTTATAAATACCTCACCCTCCCAGGAGAATATATGGGTGCAGTTCACCCTGGAGACCCTGGATGCCTAGGCAGTTAGTCAGCAGCAGGCTGGCCTGTGGTGGCAAGGCGGCACGGGCCAGAGGGGGTCATCTCTGTACCCGGTGCCCAAAAGGATGATTTATTATGATCAACTATATTGATTATTTACCTATAACCATGTTTTGTATCAATAAAATCCAACAGCCTTTTATTGCCAACGCTTGAACAAAGTGGTGTGGTAAGTATTTTTGGGGGAGGAGGCAAGGCCGGGAGGCTTGATGCCAACCCGCAAAATAACATATGTATGTCTGCTGCATATGGGTTCAACGGTTATGTGGATTGAAGGTGGGCGGCCAGCGTGAGGGAGGATGCTGGCCGGAGACATGTGGTGTGACAAGACAAGGCACAGGAAGACTATTCAATGGAGACACACTAGATTCATTTAAAAAATCAAAACAACCATTGTTAAAATATATGTTGGGTTTTATTTTAGATCATAATTTCAATTGAACAGAAATAATAAACATTACACATTGTAAAGTTCCGGTTGCAGCACATCCAGGGAAAATCCGCGGTATTGTCCACTGTCGCTGGGGAAATGTTGTCTAATGGCAAGTACCGCACAGGCAGGTATTACTCTCCGAACGCGGTGTCCGAGCCTCCCGTGAAGCCACCAAGTGAAGCAACGATAGGCCACCAGCCTGTACCACCTGTGAAAAAGAAAGATGCAAACTGTATTAAAATGACAAAACTTTCTTATCACTGTCGATTCAGGTAAAAAATGTCATTCTGCTTTGAAAAAAATTCTATCTAGAAAATGCACAATATGGAACCAATTTACATGCATTCGAATGATATGTAGATGTAATTTTATATGTGGGAGACGACCATGAAATAGTAGTCGCATCACTGACATCACAACCAGAGTATACTTACTCGTTACTCGGATTACGCGGACGAACAGTGCCGCGAAGTTCGTGCATAAGCACCATCATCATCCTCAACACGGTCCGTGAGAGGCAGGCTTCCCTGAACTCTGGCAGCTCGGTGATGCATTGCGGACTTGGCTCGCCTTCCGAAATGTAGGCCAAGCACCCGGAATTTTCACGGCAGCAGCAGTTCTCCTCCTCAGTTGGCATTAGCTCACACCGATTGCACGTGCACCAGGTGGAGACGCCGTCCATGCGACATGGTCCAGGCTCTTCATCTGTTGACTGGTCCTCCCAACTGCCGTCCGAATCCCCATCGTTTTCGCGTGCTTGCCTTTCCAGTAGTTCTTCCTCGGTGTACTCGGGCTCGTACATATACGGCATTATTGTAGCCATTGGGCCTCATTACGACCCAGGCGGTAAGTTACCGCCTGGGCCGTCACTTTACCACCATGGCGTAAACTACGTTTACGCCATGGTGGTTGGCGGACTTACCGCCCCATTCCGACCTTGGCGGGGCGGTAAGTCCCCAATCCCCATTTACCCTTCCCCATTCCCATTTTTGCCCCATAGGGCATAATGGGAGTGGGGAAGGCGTTAATTACGCCACCGTAAATTACGGTGGCGTAATTAACTCCATGGTCCCTTAGCGCCATGGATTTTAACACCCGCTAAAAGCGGGTGTTAAAAGCTCCATGGCGCTAAGGGACCTCGTAATTGGCGATAAGGGGTCGGCGCAGCTAACGCTGGCGTAAACCCCTTACCGCCAGGGTCGTAATGAGGCCCATTGTGTGGTAAAGAAAGTAAAATAATTTACAGAGATGGTACAGGTGTTCACAAGGCCTAGAAGCGGCGAAGGTAGCTGACCAGAGCACAGAAACGAGTCACAGAATACTCAAAGTAACACAGAGAGAGTAATGGAATCGAAAATCTGCTGCTGTGTGTTGTGAAACGGTGTGTTTATACTTATTGAGGAAAGAGGCGTCCTGCCATTTCCATGGCGACACTTCATTAGCTGAGGCGCAGCGATTGTTGACACGAAACGTGCTTTGGCGTTGGGAAATGGGCGGTACGCGTCTGCTGATGTCAGGCTCAGGGGCGGGGGATTTGATTTAGTGCCGCAAAAGCAGGTGAGCCAGGTAAATGGGGGGAAATGATAGGATTATCAGAAAATGGCGGCTGATTTCGAGTGCGTTAATGGACGAAAAGTCGGGTAAGGTCCATAGGAAAGTTTTCTACGATCTACCGATTTATGCTTAAAAACACATGGCCGAACCGTAGGGACAATAAAAAAAAAGTCCCGGAACTATCCTTTAACCCAAGGCGCTGCTGGACTGGATGCGTTTGTTCCCCTTTCCCCAGCCCCCTTTCCTCGCACCTCTGTCTATATGCATGCATGACCTAAATGTACTCGGACTAGTAAGTTTGTCTGTCCTATCCCCCGCCCTCTTTTTGTCTCCCCTCCTAGCCTGATCACAACTGTAACACTTCATGCACTTGTACTAGCAGAAATGCCATCAGGCCTAGTATGCTAGTTTTTCTGTTTAGATCATTCGGAAACTTCAAGGCCTGAGAATGATTACTGTATTCCCTTGTTCCCTCCCAGCCTTGAAGCGCTTTGAAGCACTCCACCTGTGTATAAGCGCTGTATAAATAATTACAATTACACATTTATTTGTAAAGTGCTTGCTGTCTAGCTTACCCAAAATCGAATGTGCTGTATCATATTGTCACGTTGATGTCTCCATGGGATAGGCGAGGTGGGTGTTGGGAAAGGGAGCTGACGTGGAGGAGGAAGTGATGATGAGGAGGAGGAGGAGGAGTTAGGCAGTACAGAGAAGAAATGAATAAAGAAAGGTGTGTGAATGCAAGCTCTGTGTCTGTGTCTTTATTCACGTGCTCCACGAGTCCTGCAGGCAGACCCACAGCCCTGTTACACTGGCGAAGAGGCAGGCAGCCTCAGGGACGGTGAATCCACACAGAAAGGAGACCGGCGGTCAACTGCAGGCGATGCGCGTTCAGGCTGTAGTGGGCGCACGGAGCAGCGGAAGTGCTGTAGTGAGAAACTCTGAGAGGCGGGGACCAGCCGAGGTTCACTCTGGACTGCCACGCCTGTGCGCCGGGGAAAGGGAGACAGTGCAGCTCTACACGCTGCATGAAGCAGGCGACAGGGAGCTGTTTTCATCGCCCGGGCAGCAACGGTGACGTGCTGCACTAAGAAGGCGGTGGGAAGTTGTCTTCATCACCCGGGCGCGACGGTGATCCCAACAGCTGAGCAAGACGCCCTGGAGAGCGGGGAGACATCACACGCAGTAAGTGCTAGGAGATACCTGCCCCAGACACCTGGCAGATGGTGCTTGTGCCTATTAAGGCAGCCATCGTGTCTGTAGAGGGACCTGCATGTTTAGCAAGGCCCCATTTGATGGACAGCCCACAAGGGCAGAGGGCCTCAGGCACCTAGATGGACAATCACAACCCAGATGGTGCTCGTGTCGTGTGAAGGCGGCCATCTGGGAAGCCGGGAAGCCCACAAGAAGTGGCAACTGGGAGCACTCCCTGAGGAAAACACTGAGTGAACACATCACCCTGACATAGCAGAAGAGATGTCAGGACAGGAGGATAACCAAGTAGTGCCTGTTCAAAACAATGGACCACCAGCACCAGGCCCACAGGTGCCTGACCAAACACCATATCATCTACCAGACACGCTAGCAGCTCAAATGCCAGGCGCATTCGATGTTACAGACACCAGCAATATGGGTCCCAGATGGACCAAGTGGATAAGGGACTTGGACCTATACATGGGGGCCACTGGGCCAATTGCAGATGCACGACAAATATGCCTGTTGAAGCTCGCCGTGGGCTCCACTACTCACGATATCATTGACGAAATGCCCCCAGACACCATCGACTCCATACAAGACCTCAAGGACGCATTGGCAGCGTACTTCACCCCACACACTAACGTGGACTATGAAAGACACCTTTTCTATAGCACCAAGCAGATCAGAGTTAAGACCATGGACACATATGTCATGCGCCTAGGCATGAAAATGAAACATTGCAATTTTGCCAATTACTCCAATACGGAGGCCCAGCGGTCCAAAATTATAGCAGGGTGCGAGTCGCAGACCTTTAGGAGAAAGCTAATGCAAAAGCCCCACACCGTGGAAGAAATTCTTGAATTAGCCCGAGTTGAAAGGGCCATTGACTCGCAAGTAGAGAGTTTTGGAAACACCACAGCGGTGGAGAGCATTCACAGGCTCCAACTAGAGAGGAAGGCGGGCAAACTATTCTGCTACAAGTGCGGATTCGAATACCCTCATAAGGGGCCCTGCCCGGAAGTGGGTCAACGGTGCGCCAACTGTGGCGAAAGGGTCACTTCAAGTTGGTGTGCAAACTGTTCCGAGACAAAGGGAGGGACAGAGCCAGGGACACCCACCCTTGCCCCAAAGTGAGAAGAAACCTGCCCTCAGGACCACACCCGAGTACGAGCCAGCAAGGCCAGTCGGGCCAGCCAAATCCCTGGAACGAGACTCAGGTGAAGACAGGCAATGAAGGGAGAGGAGAGAAAGTAGGCAGTATGTCATGCGGGCGCGGCCCCGAACAGAGATCGAGACGACATCTAGGCAACCTAGTCAAACAATCCCCCACAGAATCAGACACCAGCTCGTCCGGGAGTGAACACAAAAAAAAATCATATGTCTACGCACAAGGAAACCCCACTACTACTGCACACAGCCCCACCCTGATCATCAAGCTAATTGAGCAACCAACTGAATTCCTCATTGACACTGGGGCCACAGTGAATGTAGTCAGTGAGAACATTTTCAAAGAACTACCTCAGAAACCAAAACTACATCCTGCCACCGTAGACATATATGCTTACGGCGCCAAGGCACCTCTCAAATGCCTCAGACAATTTGACGGCCTCTGTAGATACAAGGGCCTCGAAAAGAAAATACCCATCCATGTTCTGGCCACCGAAACTGACAGTGGGTGCGTCTTGAGTTTCAAGGCAGCGGCAGATATGGGACTTATCCACATCCTATATATCATCATGGTCCACAAATACATCGATCCAGTCGAGATGATAAACAACCTATGCCCTCACATATTCAGGGGCATTGGCAAGCTAAAGAACAGCCAAATCACACTTCATGTAGACGAAGCTGTACGACCCGTAGCACAACACTACCGGGGAATCCCTGTCAACATCAGTGGTCGAAGTGGGCGGGAACGGTTGGGAGCGGTGCTTCTCTACTTTTATAAATTAACTTTTACCATTCCCATGCTTTTATTTTATAAACAAACCATTCCGGAATGATTTTCTTTTTAAATAAAGTGTGGGAAGAAGTTAAACGTTGCACTTCAGTGCACTGCACTGAAAGTTCCATTAAATAGCAAGCATGTTTGTTTGGGAGTTTATTTTGTGTATGTGATGAAGGGCAGGGACAGGCCAGCAGAGAACATAGTTCCACTACTTCTTTTCGTACAGTTCGACCACTGATCAACATACAAAAAAAGAAGCAGATATCATTGAGGCAGCCACAGGCCCTACCACCTGGGTGTCACCCATAGCGCCAGTCCCCAAGAAAGTGTTGGAAGCTATACGGCTGTGCGTGGACATGAGACGCCTGAATCAAGCAATAAGGAGGGAAAGGCACCCCGCGCCTCGCATCACCATTATGATCCATCTATTGAACGGGGCCAAGGTATTCTCCAAGCTTGATCTACAAAAGGGGTACCACCAACTAGTGCTGAGCCCCGAAAGCAGGAACATTACCACGTTCATCACACACTTGGGCTTATTTCGCTACAAAAGGCTGAGCTTCGGGGTATCCTCGGCCACCAAAATATTTCAGGCGGAGGTGCACAATATCATCAAGCACATACCAAACTGTCTCAACTATAGTGACGACATACTAATATTCGGCACAGGCGTGAACAAGCACGATGAAGCACTCATGAAGGTGTGCAAAGCCCTGGACGATACAAACCTGACACTGAACCGTGACAAATGTGAGTTTTGAAAGAGCACACAAAGTTCTTCAGACACATTTTCTCTGAGACAGACATGGCACCAGACCTGGAAAAGGTTGGTGCGCTAAACAAAACCGCACCACAGGCAAACGTGTCAGAACTGCGCTCTTTTCTAGGATTGCCCAGTTACTGCACCCGCTACATCAAAGATTTTGCCTCGGTAAGCGAGCCACTGAGACTATCAACCCGACTGGACACTATGTTCCACTGGACGGATGAATGCCAAAGGGCAACAAGACCATCAGAGAAAGGGTTGCCAAGGCTGAAAACATGGCTTACTACGACCCAAGTTGACAGACATAGCTGACTGTGGATGCAAGTCCCGTGGGACTGGGAGCCACATTGGCCCAGGTGGACCCGAGAGAACCCTCTCAAAAATACATCATCTCCTATGCCAGCAGTAGTCTCCCCACCACCGAACAGACATATTCACAAGCAGAGAAAGAAGAGATCGCAGTGGTGTGGGTGTGTGAGCACTTTCACCTCTTCTTGTACTGCAAGCCTTTTAGAGTCATCACAGATCACCAAGCCCTCCTGTTTTATATGGGAACACACAGGCAAAAATGCCACCCCGCATTCCCCGATGGGGACTGAGGCTACAGGACTACTCTTTCGAAATTGTCCATCGGCTCGGGAAGGGTGAAAATCCGACAGACTTCCTGTCCAGGAGTCCCAGGGAAGGGTGAGCACCAGAACCCTCAGTAACCGAGAGATACCTCAGGTATCTGATTCACCAAACTACCCCAGGAGGGATCGATATGGAAACCTAAGCAAGGGAAACTGAAAACGACCTGGCCTGTCAGATCATATGTGAGGGGCTCGAGTCAGGCATGTGGAGGAGGGCGAAAGAAAGAGGAAAAGCAGTGGGAGACCACACTCACACAGAGGTGGACTACCTCATACAAGTGAAAGATGAACTGGCGCTGTCAGACGATCACCTCCTGCTGAAAGACTGCAAGTTGGTAATTCCCCCGTCCCTCAGGGGGAAGATTATCAAGCTAGCTCATGAAAATCATAGCGGCATGGTCTCAGCCAAACGCATGCTCCTCCAGAAAGTGTGGTTCCCCAACATGGACCCCATGGTGGAAGTCGCTCTGAAGGCCTGTCCCATGTGCAGCTTCATCACTCCTAGCCGACACCCGGAACCTCTGAACATGTCTGAATTGCCACAGGGAATATGGGAAGCGGTGGCAGCTGACTTCTTTGGGCCCATAGAAGGGGGGAAATACGTCTTGGCAGTGATGGACGAATACTCTTGATATCCAGATGCACAACTGATATCATCGACAGCTGCTCATCACGTCATACCCGCCTTGGACCGCCTCTTCTCGGCATATGGGATCCCAAGGGTGCTCAAGACGGACAATGGACCGCCCTTCAATGGGTACCAGTTCACACAGTTTGCAGATTACCTGGGGTTCCACATCGCAGGATAACACCCCTCTGGCCTCAGGCCAACGGCATGATAGAGCGCTTCATGGCCAACCTCAAGAGAGCGCTGGAAATAGCCAAGTTAACGGAGCAGCCCTATGAACAGGTGTTGAACCAGCTAATGAGAGACTACCAGAGCACACCTCATAGCACCATGGGCGGGGCTGGACTGGGCACTCAAAGAGGCCCTGGAATCTTTTTTTCGAAAGTGGCCCCATATTTCGCTGAAGAAGTGAGCACAGCGCGCAAGCCCAACCCTTCTATGAGGGGATTGAGATTATCCCCAAAGAAGATGTGGAATCAAATTAGTCCATTTAAACCATGTTTTAATCATATATGGATTTTACAGTGGCTCACAGCGGAGTGTGCCTCATTGTACCCATAGAACATACAGTGCCAAACTCCACAGAAAGGGCCCCTTAGCAGCTGCCTCAGCAGACAGAGACCTTTCAGTAAAGTGGGTGAGTGACCCTGTGATCCAAAGAACAATGAGGAAGGATTACACAAATAATAACAAAATTCTCTTTTATATTGTGCGTCACTGCCCCATCTCATATACAGTACATATTCAGACTACTCAGCATTATGGAGGACTCGTCTCCCGTAAGAGAGCTGATCAGCACAGCACACATGCAGGGCCTCTTAGCACACGCATGACACCTCCACACATACCAGGTACTTTACAGTGGCTCACAGCAGAGTGTGCCCCTTTGTACCCCTACCCCATAGCTTAGAGGGGAACTTCTTCACACACTCATGTTCGAGTTTTGGGGTTTCAATTTGGGGTTTAATGTGTAGACAAACTCCCCCCACCATCCCCCATCACATTTCTGTAACTATTTCAGAGTCTTGGTTTTCCAAATTGGCGATTCATTGTTTTTTAGTTTTTAAACTGATGACTGGGATAATTTTCTTCTGTCATTGCGGTGTCCTGTCTAGCAAGGAGTCCGTGTGAAAGGGCAGACTGAGCCCAGCTGGGGGATGAAGGGATTCCCAAATGCTGCTGCCTCTGAGAAGCCAGTTGGTTTGGGGTCAGGGCCAGATACATTGATAGGGTTCTGATATGCCAGACCTACCCCACGGGCCTTAAAGTATTTGACTGTCAGAAAACCAGAGGCAACAACTGGCCGTTAAAAATGTTGCACCCGGTCCTCAAATTTGTGTCCACACTATTTAGCCTACCCACTTTTGCTTAGTTGACAAATAGGCAACACCCTACTTTCATGAAGTTTTTGGACTACCACCCGCTCAGAGAGCCGTCCAAGGGGAAATTGATCTCACAGCAGCAAAATGTGACCAGTATGTTGTATGTTCTGGAGTAACATAACAAAACCATCACAGAGTATCACATGACCGATTTTCACTAAATCACAAGCATTATGTGTGTGGCATCATTCGCAAATGCATCATAAAAATGAAGTAACGAAACGAGGGAAAACACATGAACTAGAGCGCTGGAGGACACGAGGTCTGAAGCCTGTTAATAGCAACATTTTTCTTTTTTAGCTGAGTATATTTCCTTCACAGAAGGTGTCTGTGTGTCAGGGTAGGATGGCAAGAGAAAAGCATTACCAGTGGCGCAGTGCTTGCCCTTTGCTGCCTGACGGGCTGGAGTCTGGACACAAACTTACCTTGCAATGTCAAACTAATTATCTCCCCAAGCAAGGCCTGTAGTGTTAAAAATCACACTTTGCTTTACTTTAGTTTCGATTTGCGACAATTGACCGAATGTAAACGGTCAATTAGGATATATATGCGGGGGGAAACACTCCGCAGCCCCCCACCCAATCCAACCCCCACCCCAACATCCCTCCCAATCCCCTTATATTATTATTACACCAACCCAACACATAATATATATTAAAATGACCATACGGTCAATTGTGCAGAAGGTCAATTAGGACCCCTATTATTCGAAAAATTGTGTCATTCGAACAACTGTAAACAAACAATTCGGGTAATACCTAACTAAAGTAGGCTCCTCCTCTGACCAGCACTATGATGAGACCACCACCAACCACCAAAAAAAACACCAGTTGCTTCCAAGGAAGCTAAGGTGAGGGTCGTTTCGTTTGTGCAAACAAT
Source organism: Ambystoma mexicanum (assembly GCF_040938575.1). NCBI lineage: Eukaryota > Metazoa > Chordata > Amphibia > Caudata > Ambystomatidae > Ambystoma > Ambystoma mexicanum. The sequence continues at coordinate 1,425,430,368 of NC_090924.1, forward strand.
GTAAACTCTCTGCTGGAAGCTAGCCCTGTGCTGTAACATTTCAGTGATTGAAGTCCCGAGTCATCTACTCAGTCAGCACTGAGAAACAAAGTGCGTTTCATACTTATCAACGTTGTCAAATTCCCTCGCTATGGTGAGTGAGGACTTATGACGGCGAGTATTATCGTTAGTCTTCTTTATCTACTCAGCAGCATCAAAGGAAAAATACACTTAACAAGAAAATGTAAGCACATTTAAACAGATTTCAGAGAGCATGAAATGCAGTGACTCAATGACCCGTAATGTCTATACTCCTTATCCATTGCCCCACAACATGACCCATGACCTTGGCAGTCCCCCTACTTTCAGAGAGTGAGTGACTATGGGAATTTAACGGAGGGGCAGGCCAGCCAGGGGAGTTATTTCCGGAGCATGGCACGGTGGCCTGTGCACCCCCAGCTATGAGGCACGCAGGCACAGCATGCCCCTGGGAGGCTTGACATGATAGAGATTTTGCAATTCACCCTCCTGCGGCTTTCAGAGCACGGGTCTAATGGGTTTCACTGACAGCTGAGAGGGGAGTACAATTGCCAAGCTTTCAGCCCGCAGACACCACATCACACATCAAATAAATAAAGAAACTTGCATCACGGCTAGGCATGTCTGACACACACAGGCACAGGGGTTGTATCCCATTTTGTGCACTTGCAGCACTTGACTTTTCTATAGTATTAATGCACAGAGCTTGTAGGCTCTGCACACTTGGGGCGCAAACAGCGCAGTGTAGGATCGTGTCTCTGCACATAGAGACGGTCACTCATTTATGGGGTCCCGCTCTGATGGGCACACGCAAGTGCAGAGAGGAGTCCTCTGCCAGGGGTGGCCTTGGCCTGGCTTCCCCCCAGCAGAGCTTCAGCCAGTGGCCAGGTGTGCAGTGCAGCTCGGCCTTAGCACACAAACAATAAAGGGGCGCTACTGCCCTGTGCCCACCCCACCATCCGCTTCCCTTCCTAGAGGGGGCTCCCTCTCAGCCCTGCTGGCAGGTGGCCTGCAATGCCCAGCTCTACTCCCACGGTCTCTGGACAGCCACCCTGTCTAAGAGCGTGAAAGGAGCTGAACTGCCTGGCACAGTCTGTGTTGCAACTGTGCCAGCAGGTCGCAGTGTTCCACCTCGGATGTGCCCCGAGGGCAGACCTCAGTCAACCAGCCAGCAAGACTATGCACCGAACTAGCGGAATGCCACCCGCACCCACCTTAGCAAAGCAAAGGACTACACAGCAGGGGCATCGCATGTGTGGGTCAATGGCACAGGGATTGGTGTAAATGTGAAAACAGCACACAGACACAGGGCCCACCCCCCAAACAGCTGTGCAGTTCATACATCCAAAAAACGAACGTGTATCAACGCTTTCCAAGCACTTCACAAAGCCATCTATCCCCTTCCATGAGGACTCGAACATTACATGTGATGTAGCGCTGCACATTGCATGTGCTTCCAGGGACAGATTCGAGAAAGGCAAAAGCAAGAAAGAACATTAGACATGTGCTATAAAAACACAAAGTCACTCATATTTACTCAAGGAACAAGATCCTCGAGCAAAAGATCACACGATCTCCAGATAAGCATTTTGCAGCTTACCTTATCGGCATCGATGATCAATCTTCCTGACTTGCGGCTTGCAAGTTGCCATTAGCCCTCATGAAGCCCGGGCCAGCTCCCTGCAGCCTGACCTGCTGACTGCCTGCACTGCCAGCGCAAATGGGTGCCCAGGAGGCCCTCATGCGCAGGCGTGGGGCAGGCCCAGCCCAGCTGCTGGTAAGAAAAGAAGTTGCAGCGCCTGCCTCGGTCACACTGGCTGCAGCCAATTCGCGGCAAACCACCCAGGCGGAGCCAAGGCAAAATCGATGCGATCTGTGCTTAATGAGGTATATCCTTCCGCTCAAAAAGAGGCCCGACAGGCGTGAGGCCTACCGGGGGATGTCCCGGTGTCCCAGTGGGGCAGTCCAGCCCTGACCATGGGGAAGACCCCGGCGGAAATAATGTTTGGGAGGAATACACAAACAAGCCTCCCTCTAGCGAGGCAGATTAACAACCCCCTGATCAAGACAAGGAAGTGCGGGATCGAGACAAGGCTGCGAAAGCTCACATGAAGGCCTACGCCGATTCCCACCGAGCAGCAAAACTACCCCAGATTGGAGTGGGCGACATGGTAGCCATCAAACAGCCGCAGACGCACAAACACACGTCTGTGTTTCAAGCTGAGCCCCTGCTTGTGGCGTAGATGAAGGGCACAATGGTCACCACCCAAGGACCGGAAGGGTCCATTACTCGAAATTCCTCCCACTTCAAGGGAATTCCGTCCCTCGGACCGAGACGGCTCAGCGGGCGAGTAGTCGACCCCATTGACTATGCGTCAGATGACTCCTACCAAGGTGACCACGATGACGTCGAGGATTCTGATCCAGGCACTCAATTGGGAAGAGAAGCGTGCAGCAGTTCCCCAGTGCCCACCAGTGCACGTCCCCAGAGAGCGAGGAACAAGCCTTGTCTGTGGATAGAGGAAATTAAATAATGCATAGCTCTCAACTCACCCGCTTTTGGCGGGTGTCACCCGCCTTGCAAAGGGCTGACTCACCTGCCAAGTCTCCTGCACGCCCATTCATTTCAATGGGCGTCTCACCCGCCAGAAACAAAATCGGGTGATTTCACCCGCCTTTGCGAGACAAATGGTTCAGAGCTATTATAATGAGAACCATTAGACAATCACCTGTTGTGATATGTGTGGCAACAGCTTAAAATGGGCGGAGATGTCATGCTGATGTCTCCATGGGAATGGGGTGGCGGGTGTTGGAAAGGGAACTGACGTGGAGGAAGAAGTGATGATGAGAAGGAGGAGGAGTTAGGCCGTACAGAGAAGGAATGAATAAAGAAAGGTGTGTGAGTGCAAGCTCTGTGTCCGTGTTTTTATTCACGTGCGCCACGAGTCCTGCAGGCTGACCCACAGCCCCATTACACATATGTACATATGTTTGTCTTAACAAACAATTTAGTTTTATGAATCCTTTCTTGAGGACAGGTTTTATTGTGTCTAAAGGTTCCCTTATTATCATTGTAAAATGATCACGGGTGTGCTACTAAGATATGTATTCATGCATTACTTAAGGAATGGCTGTTGCATGTATGCTAAGGCAAAGTACACTTTCCGTGTGCAAATAGTTTGACTCCTTCAATTCTGGTAACTGCATTCGGCCAAACGATTATGTTCCATGCTAGCATTTTAAATCTCATTTTCTATGTAAGCTCAGATAATATAAATCACAACATCCTTCCCTCTTCTGCCTCACAGAAAGCTCCAAATGGGCACTTCACTAACTTGCCTCTTGACTTGAGTAGTCCTATCACACAAGGCAGCTGAGTAAGAGACACAACCGGACACAAGATAATCACGTTCTTTGCAGGGCTGCACGTATAGAGAGCTTTTGATAGTGCCTCTGCACTTGGCTGACAGACCTGTCTTTCTGCCACCCCTTTGAGGAATGCATGTCATGTTTGGGACCCTGCTTACAAATTGAGGAGAGCATTTGCACTGTCTGTCCCCATTTTCGTGAATCACAGAGAACTCTGCAAATCCCTTTTGCTGTAATGTACACATATACTTTGTTGTTTCCACATCATCAATGTGTGTGCAACGTACGGCAATGTAACAAGAGTAACCACACGAAAGACGCTCATGGTACGGGGTACCGTGTAGGCCAGTCCGTTGCAAGCAAGCCTTTCCATTCCCACCCTATCTTCCTTGGAGGACTCAAAACCCTTCACTGCGCATGCGTGGCTCTTGCTTCCATGCCTGTTCATTCCCACCTGGACCCTCCACAGTGCCCCTCCTTAGTTTGCATTTTACTGTTATCCACGGTTTCTATATCCCCATGACCCTGCCTCTGTTTCAATGTCACTGCATGTTTCATAGTCCCTACTTACTTTTCTTTTCACTTGTCCGCTCAGACATTGCTTTCTCCCACAATCGTTTGTTATGTTCTTGAATTCAGATAATATAGTGTTACCTACATTTGATACAATACATGTGTGCCTGAAAGGCTGTCTGTTGCTACTCCAGTGCACATTCCCAGATATCTCAGACGGTTGTGTTTCCTTTCATCCTTGCTTTGCTTGTGACTTTATCAGGGCAGAGGGCCAGACATTCTCTATGGATACTCCAGCTACCTGGAATTCCCTGCTTCTGACCAGGTGGGCTATCCCTCCTGCCTAAGGTTTTGGACAATTCAAAAGCCTGTCAAGGATAAGTTTCTTCTGAGAAGATTTGAAGAGACTGTGAAATCCATAGTTCCCTGGAGGGTATGCTATAATATATTCTTGCCCTTGGACTCCGGTCTAGACTATCATTGCATGGTATTTTACTCTTCTCTCTCTTCCCTTATAGGTGTACATACACAACCTGAGCAGACTATACGAACGGGAAATCAAGGCGTTCTTTGAGGTCGCCAAAACCCTGATCACCAAGCCCAAGGAAGGTCGGAGATTCAGTAAGTATTGCAAAGGTACCAAATGAGTAGCCCAGTGCATTATGCTGACACCTACACCAGTGCCTCCTCCAAGGAAACTCTCAACGGCATCCTCTTTGTCTTGCCCTCGCCTGACCTATGGACCCTTCATATGGTCTCTGTGCTCTCTCCTTTCTGCTCTTCTCCCATTAATGGTGGCACCCGTTGGAACGTCCTCCTGGCCTCCTTCCACTCATCTAAGGTCACCATTAATGTCTACTCTAATGGGACCGTCTTGGTCCAAGGCCCTCAGGCCAACCTTCACCTCTTTGATAGACGCTTCCCGTGCCTAATCAACTTCCTTTCTTCTCCTGCTGTCTCCCCTCACCTTTCCTCTGCTCCCTTGCCTTCCCCCTCCCTCTCTGCCCCTTCTAGGGCTCCTTCTACACCTCCACAGGGCGTACCTCTGATCTGTACCCCTCCCAGGAAGTCTTTCAAGTATGGCGACCTTCTCCACATTGCCACTCTTAACTCTCACTCTGCTGTCAAACATTCATCTGATATCTGCCGCCTTCTTGAAGAACTTGACCTTGATGTCCTCGGTCTCACTGAGACATGGATCACAGCCAGCTCTGTCACCAGCTTTGACACTCTCCTGCCTGACGGCTACAAGATCATCGCTGTGCCCAGGCCCAACCCAGTGGGGGTGTAGCCCTTATCTTCCCTGAGTTGATTCCTGCCTCTGTCATTCCTACGCAGACCTACTCCTCTTTTGAATGCCTTGTCTGCCGGCTCTCTCTCTTTCCTAGCCATTCCCTTAATGTGGCTACTATCTATCGGCCACCTGGTCAGATTTCTTCCTTCCTCTCTGAGTGGGCGGACCTTTCCTCCTGGCCTCAACCACTCAACTCCTCCTTCTTGGACTTCAACATCCACCTGGATGCCTCCTGTCCCCCCTCTGAGCTCTTTCGCTCCATGTTCTGATCTCCTCTGACCTTCCCCTCTCCGTCCCTCTCTCCACTCCTCTCTCCTGGAGTGATCACTTTCTCCTATCCTCCCGCCTCTCCCTCCCTACCCCTCAGGCCAAGCCACCTCCATCACTGCCACCTACCTTCTCGGTCATCCGACCCATGAAGCGTGTGTCAGTTGAGGCTTTCTCCACCACCTTCTCACCACTTCCTCCCCCCTTGGCTGACTCTCACCCTGACACAGCCCTCTCCATGCTCCACTCCTCTATCTATATCAGATACTCTTGATATCCTTGCCCCTGTCATGAGAATCCACCTGAAGCCCAAAGCCAAGTGTAAATCCTCGTATGACTCAGACCTCGTCATTCTTAAACGCATGTGCAGGGTGGCCGAGAGGAAATGGTGTGCTTCATGTTCATCCTCTGACAAACTGGCCTGCCGCCTGCTTTAAAGGCAATACCGGCTCTATGTCCTCACCAAGAAGAGAGCCCATATCCAAGCCTGATCTCTGCAGCATCTAACAACTCGGCTGAACTCTATAAAAGCTGCAAGGGACTAGCCAATCCTGCAGCTGTCTCTACCTCTCCTGTACCTTCCCAGGCCCTCTGCACGGCACTGGCTTCTCACTTCATCTCAAAAACCCAGGACATCCTGTCCTCACTCTCCTCTTATCGCCTTCCTCCTCCATTCTCTGCTTTTCCTCTGGCCCTTCTGCAGCCACCCCCTCCCTCCTTCTCTGCCTTTACCCTTTTCTCTGCTGACGAGGTTTCTAGACAAGTCCGATCTATGAAAGTGTCGTCGAAACAGGTTCACCCCTGTTCCTCCAAAACTATCAAGGACCACATCGACTCCCTGGCTCCTGCCCTGGCTGATTTCTGCAATCACTCCTTCGCCACTGGAGTCTTCCCATCCCCCCTGAAGCACTCCCTTGTGCACCCTCTTCTTAAGAAACCATCTGCCGACCCCTCCTGCCCGGTTAACTATCGCCCAATTTCCATCACTCCCTTCCTGGGCAAGATCCTGGAGAAACTGGCCATCTCCCAGCTCAATCTCCACACTGAATCTGTTGGTTGTCTTCATGACCATCAGTCTGGCTTCAGAGCTGCCAGAAGCACAGAAACTGTTCTCCTGAACATCTGTGAAGACCTGCTCTCCAACTTTGACTCCAACACCCTGTGTGTCCTCATCTTGCTTGATCTCCCTTCTTCCTTTGATATTGTCAACCATGCCATCCTGCTCAACCGTCTCCGTGATAACCTGGGTATCACTGGTCAGTCTCTGGTGTGGCTGACCTCTTTCCTCTCCGACCGACCCTCCCAGGTCCAACTTGGGTCCTTCCTCTCTGATATCTTTCTCTCTACCTGTGGTGTTCCCCAGGGATCTAACCTCTCTCCCTGGCTGTTCAACCAATACCTGGCACTCCTTGCCCACCGCATCGCTGCTCTCTGCCCCAATTTTCATTGCTATGTGGATGATACCCAACTCATTTTCAGGCTACCCTCGGCCTCTTCCTCGCCTTGCCTCATATCTGACTGTCTGCCTGCTATCCAGGAGTGATGTGCCGCCAATGACCCCTGCTTTAATGCCAGTAAGACCGAGATTTTACTTATTGGCACACCCACTCCCTCCTTCCCTGCAGCTCTCTGGCCGGCCTTTCTTGGCCCTCTTCCTGCTCCCCCCTGCAAGGCCAAAAACCTCGGGGCCATCTTCGACCCCACACTCTCCTTCTCTCCTCACATCTCTGACGTCTCTAAGAAGTCACACTACCAGCTACACCTCCTCAGAGGTATTCTTCCTTTCCTCTCCTTCCCCCAGAGGCTCACCGTCTCCAGAGCCCTGGTTCTCTCTAAGCTGGACTATTGTAACAGCCTCTATCTAAATCTTCCTGCCTCTACACTCTGCCCTCTTCAACCTATCCAGAACAGGACTGCAAGACTTGTCCTTGGCCTCAAGCCCAGGGATCGTATCTCTCCAGGACTGAAATCTCTGCACTGGCTTGCTGTGGCTGCGAGGATTAAGTTCAAAACCCTCTGCATTGTCCACAAGGCCTTCTGGGTCTTGGGGCCGCAATACCTTCAACTCTCTCTTCCCAAATATCTTCCATCTCAAGCTCTTCGCTCATCCTCCTCCAACTCCCTCAGGGTCAGTCGCTTCTCCAAGCAATGGGTTGGTGGTAGATCTCTCTCTTCGGCAGGGGCCTCCCTCTGGAACAGCCATCCCGCCTCCCTGAAACTTGAGGAGAACCATCTCCGGTTCCGGAAGCAACTCAAAACCCTCCACTTTGCTTCTGCCTTCTCTCACCTGTTGAATTCCTAGCTGAAACTGCAGCTAGGAACCCTTTCTGATCTCGGACCCAGGCCCTGCCACTTGCACACCTGTACTGCCTCCCTGGCAACCCCGCACCTGGGGACTGTTATTCTGTATCCCTACAGTTCCCATATCAGCACTTATGCCTGCTCCTACCTTGCACTTGCCACCATCTGGCCGTTTTATTTATCTTATTATTCTGCTATCCAATGTACTGCACTTTCTCCCCTCCCATCCCCCACGCATTTTTCCTTTCCCCCTTCCCATGCACTTGCGCGATGTGAATGACACCTGGCCTAGTAAGATCGTTGTCTGTCTTCCCCCTGTTCATATCATTAAGAAGTGTGCACTAGTATACCAGGCCGAGGAGTAGCTGTGTGAATTACCTGCAGGTGCTTACAACATCCACACATCGCATGCAGTGCAGGTCAGCCATTTTGTGCTGAGAGTTGTTTGGAGGGAGCTGCTTGTGTGGCGTGCCTGAGGTATTTTTGATTTGTTTAGTTGTAATTCTGATGTTCCCCCCATTTCATAAGCCTTTATAAAAGCACTTTGTGTGCTTTTAGCTGGCTCGGTATTCTTCTCGATTTCTATAGCCTTTGAAACAACAGAATTCACTTTGCAAGTAGCCATTTTCCACTGCGCTCTCCCACAATCCCCTTGTGAAATGCAGGCCTTGTATAAGCCTAGGAAGTTACCTTAGCCATCCTCAAGTCCTATTTCTACAGCTAGCCTCGGACAGCCTTGCCTGCATAGCCAGCAAAGGGCATAGGCTATGGGCGCCTCCTGTTCACCTGGCGCCCTAGCCTTACAACACCACCACACCCTGGCTTTTGCTAGGAACAGGTAAGGAGCAACAACCTTTTTTTCTAGCTTGTGCTACCTCTATCCAGACCCCAGTGCACTCTATATTGAGGACTCCCATCTAGGTATCCTGACAAAGCCCACTGCATCTGTTCTATACTGTGCTCTGGTATTATTGCCGCTATCAGGGATCCCTAGGAAAGTGCACAGCATCTCTTCTATATTGTGCTCTGGTATTATTGCCTCCATCGGGGATCCCTAGGAAAGGGCACTGCATCTATTCTATACTGTGCTCTGTTAGTATTGCCTCCATCAGGGATCCCTAGGAAAGCCCACTGCGTCTGTTCTATACTGTGCTCTGTTATTATTGCCTCCATCAGGGATCACTAGGAAAGCCCACTGCATCTGTTCTATACTGTGCTCTGTTATTATTGCCTCCATCAGGGATCTCTAGGAAAGGGCACTGCATCTGTTCTATACTGTGCTCTGTTATTATTGCTCCCATCAGGGATCCCTAGGAAAGGGCACTGCATCTGTTCTATACTGTGCTCTGGTGTTATTGCCTCCATCAGGGATCACTAGGAAAGGGCACTGCATCTGTTCTATACTGTGCTCTGGTATTATTGCCTCCATCAGGGATCCCTAGGAAAGGGCACTGCATCTGTTCTATACTATGCTCTGGTATTATTGCTCCCATCAGGGATCCCTAGGAAAGGGCACTGCATCTGTTCTATACTGTGCTCTGGTATTATTGCCTCCATCAGGGATCCATAGGAAAGGGCACTGCATCTGTTCTATACTGTGCTCTGGTATTATTGCCTCCATCAGGGATCCCTAGGAAAGGGCACTGCATCTGTTCTATACTGTGCTCTGGTATTATTGCCTCCATCAGGGATCCCTAGGAAAGGGCACTGCATCTGTTCTATACTGTGCTCTGGTATTATTGCCTCCATCAGGGATCCCTAGGAAAGGGCACTGCATCTGTTCTATACTGTGCTCTGGTATTATTGCTCCCATCAGGGATCCCTAGGAAAGGGCACTGCATCTGTTCTATACTGTGCTCTGGTATTATTGCTCCCATCAGGGATCACTAGGAAAGGGCACTGCATCTCTTCTATACTGTGCTCTGGTATTATTGCTCCCATCAGGGATCCCTAGGAAAGGGCACTGCATCTGTTCTATACTGTGCTCTGGTATTATTGCCTCCATCAGGGATCCATAGGAAAGGGCACTGCATCTGTTCTATACTGTGCTCTGGTATTATTGCCTCCATCAGGGATCCCTAGGAAAGGGCACTGCATCTGTTCTATACTGTGCTCTGGTATTATTGCCTCCATCAGGGATCCCTAGGAAAGGGCACTGCATCTGTTCTATACTGTGCTCTGGTATTATTGCCTCCATCAGGGATCCCTAGGAAAGGGCACTGCATCTGTTCTATACTGTGCTCTGGTATTATTGCTCCCATCAGGGATCCCTAGGAAAGGGCACTGCATCTGTTTTATACTGTGCTCTGGTATTATTGCTCCCATCAGGGATCACTAGGAAAGGGCACTGCATCTCTTCTATACTGTGCTCTGGTAGTATTGCTCCCATCAGGGATCCCTAGGAAAGGGCACTGCATCTGTTCTATACTGTGCTCTGGTATTATTGCCTCCATCAGGGATCCATAGGAAAGGGCACTGCATCTGTTCTATACTGTGCTCTGGTATTATTGCCTCCATCAGGGATCCCTAGGAAAGGGCACTGCATCTGTTCTATACTGTGCTCTGGTATTATTGCCTCCATCAGGGATCCCTAGGAAAGGGCACTGCATCTGTTCTATACTGTGCTCTGGTATTATTGCTCCCATCAGGGATCACTAGGAAAGGGCACTGCATCTGTTCTATACTGTGCTCTGGTATTATTGCCTCCATCAGGGATCCATAGGAAAGGGCACTGCATCTGTTCTATACTGTGCTCTGGTATTATTGCTCCCATCAGGGATCACTAGGAAAGGGCACTGCATCTGTTCTATACTGTGCTCTGGTATTATTGCCTCCATCAGGGATCCCTAGGAAAGGGCACTGCATCTGTTCTATACTGTGCTCTGGTATTATTGCCTCCATCAGGGATCCCTAGGAAAGGGCACTGCTTTATCTCTATATTGTGCACACGATTTTGTATCACATCTACATGCCCTGTGAAAGCGCATTACATTGTTCTAAACTTTTAATCTAATCTGCCTGTAAAGTAGGTAGTCCTATGATAGCTCATAGAATAATTCTGTATTGTTTTCTGTGTTTTCATAACTAGCTTCCCCCTTTAACACTGCATGTATCTATATTATGCTCTGTTAGGTTCACATCTCCCTAAGAAAATGCCTTGCAGTGTTTTACAATGTGATTTTGTAAATTCTAATCTTATGTTCACATAGCTGCAACCCTAAAAGCCCTCAAATCACATTGTTTTCCTGTTTTAGTATGCCCTGTTGTCATTCACATCTAGTTGGCCCTGGGAAGCCACTGGTTTAATCTCACTCCTGGGACGGCTCAAGAAATCTCACTGCATTTCTGTGCTTTGCATTGGTACCTCCCACCTTGGCATCCATACTTTTAACTCATTACTTCACTCTGTTATCTCTGATCTACACACTTGTACTCACATCTGGGAATCCCTAAGGTAGAGCAGTGAGTTGTTTCATTTGTCTGTGATTTTGTTTCATAGACCAAGCCCATATGAGGGTGCTCTGTTACATTTCTTACCCCATGTTGTTCGCTCCTCGGTATCCCTAGCAAACGCACTGTTTTGCACATACTTCTAACTACCCCTTAGAATGCATGCTGCATTCTCTCCAAATTGCAATGTGGTGCGTTTATATATAGGCTTGCCCAGAAAGCACCTTGCATTGCTGTATATTGTGTTATTGTGTCTTTTGTAATCCACAACTGGTTGACCATAAGATGATGCAACGAGTTGTGCATTTTATATACTGTTTTGTTTCATATTCTGGGTATTTCTGGAAAACAGACTGAATCATACTCTCACCGAGGTTTCACTAGGATGGTGCACTGAGTTGTAGCTCAATGTATACAAGAATGTTTCATTCTAACTTTCCTTGTGAAAGAAAATTGCACAGCACACGCATCCTGCTATAACGGCAAACTAACGCCTTGAAATGCTTCATTACATATATTTCTTATTTAGGTGTTTGAACTGTTTCCTAGATGGGTATCTCTGTGATGGTGCATTGCCACACTTCATGCTCCATGTTGCCCACCCATAGATATCCCTAACTAAAGCCGTGTGTTGTTTTACCTACCGGTTCACATTTGAATACCCCTAAGTAAGTGTTCAAAATCTGTACTCACCTACAGACATCCCTTAACAAGTACATTCCATACCTCTATTGTGTGCCGTGTTAGTGCTGCACTTCTGGATGTTGCTGGGATGGAACATTGATTTTTCCATTTTATATACTGGTGTCTTTCAATTCTGGGCAACAGTAGGGTGGTGTATTGAGTCCTTACACTTTCTATACCTTCTATTTTACTGTTCACCTTTTGGGACTCCTTGAGACCCTGTAAGAGTGGCCTCATGTATGCTGCATAGTCAAGAATCCATGCTGTACAGTAATTGCACAATCCTAACAATGTCTGTATGTCTTTCACTGTGAGTGGTTTGGGAGTGGCACAAACTGTTGCTGCCCTGTCAGGGATGATTCTTTTGCCTTCTCCGGAGATGAGCTACCTCGGGTAAAGTACTTCCTGTTGGCAGTACTGGAGTTTGACTTTTCTACCTTGTACCCCTTGCGTGCTAACAACTACTATAGTGCAATGGAGTCTCTTCGGCAGCTCTGCTCACAGTCACTGCACACCAGTAAGTCATCTATGTATTGAATTATCTTTCTGGGTACCTGGATGTTACCTAGGTCCTTGTACAGTATCCTATTGAATATGCTGGGGTTCTCACAGTATCCTTGAGGCAGACGAGTGTGTTCGTAGCACTTTCTGCCTAGACTAAAGGCAGTGAGGTATTGTGAGTCTGGGTGCAGGGGCACTGAGAAAAACAATTTGTTTTTAGTCTAGAAATGAGTTGCTTCTTTGAGGATGCTTCACAAAATAGACGGCAGGTTGGTGACAAGTGGAAACTCCTTCTGCACTACGTCATTAGGGGGCGGAAATCCTGAATCATCCTCCAACTGCCCCCTGTTGCTTTTTGGATGGGGTATATCGCTGTGTTGCGTGGTGAGGTAGATGGATCTATGATCCTCTGTTGTAACAAGGCCTATATTGTCTCCCTGATTCCCCTCCTGTGCTTCTCTGGCAATGGGTATTGCTTCACCCGGGGGAGTACTGCCCCCGCCTTGAGTGTTATCCTTGCAGGGGTCACTTCTTTTAGCATCCCTACATCACGTGGGTTGGTTGTCAATAGGTGTGTGGGAATGTACTGTAGGTCTGCCTGGCTGAATAGGGGTGGTGTGACAACAGACATAAGAGGGCTCTAAACTCTTCGGTATTGAACCATTATCTCATATGGTATGCACATTTCGAGGATAATCTCCCCATCATTGTTGTCATCTCCAAAAACATCTGCATCACACAATTCTTTAAGGGGCACAGTGGGGTCAATACAAAACAATGTACGCCTTTGGCATCCTTGGGGGTCAGTACCTAATACTACAATACTTTTTGCGGACACCAGTAAACTCTCTAGGTCTAGGGAGAGTATTGTGCCTACAACTAACTTGTGGGACATCACGGGTCGAAAGATGAAATCAGTGGGCACTCTCCAGCAAGTTCTGGTAATCTGGGGGACGGCATGTGCAAGCACTGTAATACTGTAGATGAACATGTCAGAGTTGACAGGAATGCCTCGTACCGCTAAATCACGTGCCATGACATGTATCATGAGCATTGCTCTTAGTGAACACATGCCAGACGTGGCGCAGATGATAGCTCAGCCTGTGAATGAGATTGTCATGTTCAACTTACTTAGCAGATCCCTACCGAACAAGTTGACAGGAGAACTCTCAGAATACAGGAGGGGGCCCTTACGATCTCCCCTCCCACTTTTACATCTAGGTCTTTTGTGTAAGTAAATGTTTAAACACCCCCAGAGAATCCCTGCGTGTCCAGAGTTTTTCATGATAGCAGGAAGTCACCTTCACTGATGCATGGCTTTTCTGCTCCTAAATCCACCATCATGATGAATTATTTGTTTCCATCTCTGCCCCCACCAATGGTTCCTCTTCTGGGTTTAGGGTCATTGACAGGACTGGACACGCAAGTGCTCTCTGTGAGCTGTCCTAGTTGGGGTATGTGTCTGTCCCAGGGAATGAAAAAGGGTTTCCCCCTACCACTGCAGTGCCTTGAAATGGGGCCACTGTGGCACTGGGCGCAATACCAAAAGCATTCCTGTTTTCCGCTGACTGTGGGTTAGGACGGGGCTTGTAATGCTGAACTGCTTGCGGCGGGTGCTGTGGGGGGCAGGGGCTTGGGTTCTGTGGTGGTAGCAGCATGTAAACCTGGTGAATTTCGTATGGTATCGAAGTCATTCTGGGGCTAGCCCATGGGTGTTCCCTTGGTGTGGACCATAGTATTGCTGTTGATTGTAATTGTATCCTCCTCCCTGCCTACTCCGGCGCTCTCTTGAAAACTATCCCCACCTTCCACAGGTCCAGCACTGCCCAGGTCCCCCTCCTCTTGGTCCCGGACCTCCAAACCCACTCTCTCTGGACCCTAGGAACACAGCTTGCCTTCGTTGCTGTCCTCCTTGACACTGTGGTCCCGAAAACTGCTTGTTTCCTCCCCACTGCCCTTGTCCTCCATCAACCCACACTGCCCCTATTCTTGCATGTGCCACATTAGAGGCGTACCCTCACTCTTCCATCTGTTCTGGCGTTGGCCCTGTCGATACCGCAGCTACTTTCACTAGTTTATTTTGGACTAGTTTTGCTTCCTCAGCCTGTCACCTTTGAATTGTTTCCTTCTCACGCTCTTTTTATTCTCCTGAAATGGTGCACTATGAGGCTTTGTATTTTGGACCTCCCCTTGGCTTCTACCCCCACTATCTTGTCAAGTGCTTTCTGTACTTCTTTAAGCATGCCCTGTTTTACTATAAAATCGAAAAGTGAGGTTGGTTGGTCCCAGTCGCTGCCCGTTTCTGCTCTCCACATCTCTTGAACCCTTAGAATGTACTGGGCTGTGTCTTCATCATCCCCCATTGTGCATTGCATGATTGATTGTAAATCTGGGGTATTAGGGAACGTTCGCCGCAACACATCCCATAACCGTGCTCTAATCTTGTTAAATGGCGCTCCATCATGGGCATCATTGCTCAATGTCACTCCTGGGTACCCTCCATTAACCCACACCGATTCTGCATGGTCCCCAAATGCAGCCACTAACAGGCTCTTGATATCCCCTATTGCTAAGGGCACCCCCACTGTGTTCTTTTCAAACGCATTAATCCATTTGCCAGCCCCCGCCGTGAGTTGTGGGAGTGCCTTAAGGAGGTTATCCATTTGTGCCCAGGGTACATAGTGAAGCCTCCCTGCACCCTTGTCTATGCATCTGCATCATCATCTTTCCTTTCCCACCATTAGTTACACTTCCCTTTTTCCCTGCTAAGGCTATCCTGGCAAACCTCTCAATCCACCATCCCACATATTTTCTAACCTTGGGGTGGGCTTGGGTACCTGCTCGGCATCCCCGTCTCCCTCTTCTTGAGTCTCATCAAAATCACTCCAATATTATTTGTCTCCTCTGCGGGAACCCACATTATCATAGTCCAGGATGTCTGTTTCTCCATCATGCTCTATGTGAGCAGTCCTTATGGGTGTGCTGTCTATCCTGAATAGGAAATCGCCCGATTTCCACTCGTCCCCCGCTGGTTGTACTGGTGTCTCTATGGGTGGCACTGGCATGTCTACCTTGGTTGCATTGCATGCGGTTCTCAGCCTAGCTAGTTTGGTCCATGTGGATGGCAGTGCTATTTCCAGGACTCTGGTGCTCACCCCAGTATGGGCAGTAACCTCTGGGGGTGAGACATATGGCGGGGTTGGGGCTGTGCCTGATGCTGCTACCATCGTGCCGGCTGATACATATGTTGGGTGTAGCCTTCCTTTGAGCTTGTTGCTATGGGATATATCCTTTTTTTCTCTTTTACCTTCACCTCGTTTTCCCCTTTGTCTGTCTCCTTGCTACTGTCGCATGTCACCCCTTTGGATCCTCTGTTTCTTCATACATTTTTCAGAAGTTCAATACTTCCCTTCTATTCTGCAACGGTCTCCCCTTGTATTTTGCTGTCAGTTATGTGGACATATGTTCCAACATGCTTCTGTCAAAAGAGCACTGGTCTTGCCATGAGTGTACCATCCCCACCCTCTAGTCTCAGTCACCCATTGGTTATGATATTTTGTAATTTTTTTACAATGTAGGGGCAGGGTCTTACATATATGGTCCAGGAGCGTTTCTACCCCCATTGTCGTGTGTCATGTGTGTCTTGACTGTGGGACTGCGCCTGAGCTACTATGCCACAGAAATTCGTTCAGTTCAACAGATATACAGTTCAATCTCTTTTCTGGTATATCTTAATACAGTCAACTAATTACACAAAAGCAAAAACACCACTTCCCTTTTCCCCACCCCAGTATTCCCCCACAGAGCCTTTTACCTACACACTTCCACACTTTCCTGATACGCCCACACACTTACACCGCACATGTCCCGCCTGGGGCTCCTCCTTACACTTTAAAATACACCAACAAAACAAAGCTAAAGCAACAGCCACTACTATTTCCAAGCTCTCTAATTATACAGAGCTCCTATATTTTATCCCCATATTTTTCCCACACTGGTTGAGACAATTTAAGTGGTGCCACCTTCTCCCCTCACTCAGGGAGATTCCCTTTCCTTCTATTCCGTTTCCTTAATATCTTTAAAAATTGTATAAAAATGAAAAAAAATTGACACACTCCATAAACATGCCCCATTCTCCATTTCAATCACTGTGTGTCCTACTTTGTAATCCCTTGCATACTATAATCACGTGTGTGCGTTCTGCCGAAGACCTCTGTTCATGAGGTTCCACAACCAGCCTGTACATTTCCTTCGGGCCGCATACCGCTCCAAAGAGCAGGTGGGATTCTGCAAAGACGGCTCCCACAAGGCCACTCATCGTACGCGTTTTGGATCTGGTCACGGCCCTTCCGCAGAGGCCGCTTGGATACCTCTGTAGGTACGGTGCCAATGGGTCGGCAGGGTCACCAAATGAAGTCCCTGTTTACGCTCACGCCAGAATGAATACAATCCTACAGGGAAATAGGCCAAACGATAGCTTGCAAGGATAACAAGGTTTAATTATACAGAATACAAAATATCAGCAAAGGACTCTGCTACTCGAGAAAGTTCTGAGTCCAGACTGAATGTTGTTGCCTTTTGAGAGGCCACAACGTCACTGATGACATCACTTATAGGGTCTGAACCTGCACAGATGATTGGTAAGACATTATACATGATCCTGCTCCATGGGGGATGCCAGGCTACAATAGGTTAGTTTGTCGGCTGTCTGTCGATTCACACATGGGTCCGCTGGGCTCATCTCTCCACGGAGTGAAGGTCAGGTCTCTCATAAGTTACATTGTGAAAACTATGTTAATATACTAAGCCTACTACTACATCACTGTGGCATGCACGTGGTGCCAGGGGGAAGGGAAGAAGAAATACAGTCATACTGACCCACACATTCCGGGCTTTGTTGATACTGCGCTTCTCGCACTAAAGGCTTCCACCCTCATTT
Organism: Ambystoma mexicanum; assembly: GCF_040938575.1. Classification (NCBI taxonomy): domain Eukaryota; kingdom Metazoa; phylum Chordata; class Amphibia; order Caudata; family Ambystomatidae; genus Ambystoma; species Ambystoma mexicanum. The sequence continues at coordinate 1,425,447,704 of NC_090924.1, forward strand.
TGATCTATAATTTATCCCTCCCTGTACCTCGTGTTACAAAGGAAGTATTATATGTTGAGGGGGTGCGACATTCCTGCATGCTCAGATCTTTTATGGTCACTTGGTTTATGCTAGGGTCTGGGGTCAGTCGCTATCATGGAATGCAGGAGTGTGGGGGCCGGGTCAGTGGTGTGGGTTCTGGGTTGGCTAGGTGGGGGTTAGAGGCCTGCTGGCAGCTTGGTTGTGATGAATGGGCATTACGAAGACCCTGGTGTTGTCTCACGACCTTGCAGGGCGCATTCCTCCCAATGATACTATGTATTTGCAAAAGTGAAGTCACAAGGGGAAAGTGAGCTTCCATGAGAATTGGTGGTGCAGACTCATTCCGACTTAATGATCTGGGTCTAGTTGAATCCTTCCATGGAGCTAGACTTTTGCAGCACGGCCATACAAGACTGTGCCTTTGCTATAATTACAAAATGGCGTTTCTTTCTATGCGTCTTCTAAGGTTATGCATCTATTGTTCGTGCTATATTATATCCACGCCGAGTTTCAGAGTGCGGTCCTCTACCCCCTTGTACACTACACGATTTCATATGGGATTCGCCTCACCTTAAAGTGCCTATGGGGGTGGGATAGACTAATTTCCATCCCAACAGGATATTGCACTATACTTACTCTCAGGAATACATAAGATAACGTAATCAATTGCTTCATTGCATATAATATTGTGCCTCATATCTAGGTGTCATTGTGAAAGGGCATTGCCTTGTGCTCACACCTAGTTATCCTAAGACAACATATTGAATTGTATTTTTTATATACTACTGCATTTTTATATTTAGGTGTTTCCATGAGTGTCATGGCCACATTTTATGCTCCATGTTGCTCATATCTTGCTATCCTTAACTAAAGCCGTACATTTTATTACATAGTGTTACACATATAACTATGCCTAAAAAGTGTACTGCATTGATTTTAAATTGTACTTGGTTGCACTCACAAACAGGCATCGCGTAAAAAGCACATTGTATTGCTGTATATTTTGCCCTGTCGTTTCCATATCTGGATGTCTCTGTGAAGACGCATTTATTGTTTCATTTCATATACTGCCCTGTTTCATACATGCATTTTCCTTTTATATGTAGTGGTGTTTCATATCTGGTGCCGCTGTGATAACTTATTGCAGTGTACCTAATTCTTGGTATCCTTTACATGTTGCATTGAGTTGTCCCATTTGGTATATACTATTGTGTTGTGTTTCATAAATGCATGCTTCTTTGAAAGTTCCTTGCCACATAGTGTGCTCGATCTTGCCCACAGCTAAGCCCTTAACTGAAGGCCTTGTATCCTTCTAACCCTGTCACACATCTATCTTTGAATGTGTATGCTTGATTTTTTTTCTAAGTCATACTCTTTGCACGACTCAAAATGTGTTCTGAACACTAGCCATTGACGGGTATTGGTTGATTCTTGGCAAGTGGGGGTGCTGTGTGTGTGTGGCGAATGCTGCGGGTTGGTGACTTTGTGCCTACCTGGTGGCTTGCAACTTGAAATGTGTGCCCCTCCACTTTGTGTTCATATACCGACATCACTAAAAAGCACACTGCATTGCTGTATCCTGTGCCTTCTTGTGCTTCACATCTAGGTACCCCTAAATACCCAGACGAAAACATATTACCCCCAATCAGATTCCATACTTCCTTACAGTAAAAGCACACTGTGGTGTATTAGACCTTTATGTGCACCCAATTATCCACAGATAAAAGATACCCAACCGCAGTAAATTAATGTCAGTCATCAGCATTTGCAATTTGCCCAGATCTCAGCATACTGCAAAGGAGCGGCTGGGGCACTCTTAGCAGCTACCCCAATTACCAGCAACAAAATTCCTGCTGCAAGAACAAAAGACTCAACCATAGGGCAACATTTACTGTCTTTATTATCAAACAAAGTGACAGGGATCACACTAGAACAGCATAGCAGTCCACAGGTTCTCCTTCTCTGAACGTGTGTCACACAGTTTTAACCATAAGTGACGTCCCAAAAGAAAGTTGCATCCTCCAAAACCTATCAGGGATAGGGATTGGTCAGTTTAGGAAACCTAAATATATAATACACAGGGGTTAGTTTGGTTATTGTGTAGCCATATCTGGTGGCTCCTCCTGGGACCACCTATAAATGTTACAGTCACAAAGTTGCAAGTTAACAGGGAAATTATTGGCCACTGCAACATAGTGTGCCTTAACTTGAAAGGTAGCTGAGGATTGGACAGAGCGGGTCTTCACAGCCTTGGGACCTTGGACAGCTACCAGGATGAGTGGAGTTACTCAAGGCAATGGGAACAAACACAAATGTGCTGTATGTTCCCATCATGTTGCAATCTTTGATCGCCTAAGCCCTGAGAGTGTACATCCAGCTTTGAACATGTGTAGCAACTGTATCCTTTCACCTCTGGTTCGATGGGAACAGCTTCAAATTAATAGGTACTGTTCTAAACTTCCAGGTCACGTTTGTGGGTGGACCACGAAATGGAGCTGTCCTACTTGTAATTATGAGGATTCTAAGCTATATCCCTTGCAAGTGTCTTATCGCCTTGGTAAACTGGAAACTTTCCGTCTCTGCTCGTCCTTGGCTAAAATGTGCAATGCGTCTGTACTGGAAGCTCTGTCTGCCTTCTGCTGAACCAAGCTGTCAGCCTCTGCCTGTATTCTGAAGTTCGCCTTGCTTTCCCCATTCACTTCAGTGCACCTATGGCTTCAATCTTTGTTTTTAGGGCCTTCTTTGTGTATCGCAGTTAAGCATGTGCAAGCTAATTGTATGTATTCTTTGTGTCTTGCTGTTTCCTCGTAGTTTAAGATTTACTCGTGTAAGTGTATCAGTCCTCTAACTGTCATGAGTCATAAGCATTTGTTTCATGTCTATCTGCAATAAACTAAGTGTTCGTGTAGCTTTGTGCATGGATGCCTATATGCTTCATGTCTAACGCATCTATGTCATAGTGTCAGTGATGTCAGTGGTGACGTCAGCAGCTTTTCGCAGTCATAGTCAGTCAGCTTGTTCGATCAATGAGAGCTCTATCTCCTCCATATTATAAATTGGGTATGGTTTGACTGTCTGAGTGAATAATGTTTTTCACATCTCTGATACATCGAAGATAGTGATGAAGGGCCCAGGAGCGATGTACATCTCTCATTTCTCTACCTTCGGGCTGCAAGTCGAGTGGGGTCATGAAGGCCACACTTGGACCTCTGTCTTCAGTACAACCTCAGCAAAGTAAAAATGTGGCACCCACATAAGGACAGCCGAGTCAGATGGGAACTATCCTGCAGGTGCTACAACAATATACAAAAAAACACCACCCAACCATCCACTGACTGGTTCATATATACAACACCGAGCATCAAATGACCCAATCTCTCCTGAGGGAGAAAGACTACATGCCAGATCCAAAACCTGCTTTGTTTCACGCTACTTTACCACCTACAGACATGTCAACGGGCCTTCACGGAATGCACCACGAGAAACAACTTTGGAAAACGAATACCTGAGGACAATAACTAGACCCTTAGAAGTGCCCCACAGCAAACCATACAGGTGACTAACTCAATAAAACAATTTTGGAATGCCAACTTGCAAACCATGGCCCACTCATGGTGACACAGATGCCAGAGACCACATGACCTTAACAAGAAACCTCAATCTATACACTCCTTTTATCACCACAGGCGACACATCAAACACTTTCCTGCCACCAGCCATCTGACAAATTGGATTCTGACTGGCACACATAACATGCAAGCAACGCAGAGCATTAAATGATACTAACACGTCATCCATAGGCAGAAGACATGATACACTACATCCTGATCAATATTCGCTCCATCTTTAAAGACAAAATTGAGATTCACAAAATGTATATGCTCTTTCTAGAAGAGACCAGGTTGTCAGATGACCACAAAGTAATAGCACACAAACCATTCAAGCTCATCCAAGTTAACCGGTCTGGCAAAGGAGGAGAAGGCATTGCTGTGGCACACAAAGAGCACCTCAAATTATCAACTTCACACCACATGGACTTCCAAGACTGTAAAAGGCTTTTGATCCACTGCAGGCTCAGCCACCATACAAAGATTTCTTTCCTACTTATTTATATATCACCATCTTACAAAGCATCCTTTACAGAAAATGTTGCAGTGTTACTTGCTCATACAACCCTGTTACACACCACAAACATCTAACGTTTGGTCCTTAGAAACTTCAACATTTGGTTCAAAGAGCAAACAGAATCGGCACCCAAAAGCTTGATCTCCTACAAGACCAGCTTTCAAACAAATAGTCAAAGGAGTGATGCACACTGCAGGCCACATCCTTGATGCGATAGTTTGTGAAGAAGGCCTAATAACCACCTTCCAACTAATTCAGGTTATCTGGTGTGATAACCTAATGATTCCTTTTACTTGCAACATGCCAATGTGTCAGGTCCTCATTCACAAAAGACAAAGAACCTCCTCCAAGAGAAGCTGGAAAGTTCTAAAATTGGAGTAACTATGATATTTTATGGAAGAGCCCAACCCCAACCATCCAGAACTATTACTGCTAGATGAAATTTGAGCAACAGAAAACAACTGGATAAACAAGGCATTAGACACCCTCACCCCTCTGAAGCACCTTACCCTTACAGAAAAAAAGACTTCAGCAAGATGGTTCACACCACACCTAGGAGCACTGTAATAAGAAATCAAATGCTTCAAAAAACATGAAGGAATCACTAGAACCACACAACAAGATTGCCTATCAAAGAAAGTAATAAACATACAACAGCCATCAACACAGCAAAAGGAACGGAATTGGAAGCAGCATTTAAACCCAGTTCAATGACATTCAAGTAACATTTAAACCCAGGTCAATGATATTCAGCTTTCAACCCCACTGATGAAAAGCTTTAAACCGATATCCGAACCTGACTTCAAAGACATTGGTGAAACTTAGCAACTAAGCCGGCTGTGCCATTTACCCCTGTCCCCCCATCATCTAAAAAACAGAACCTTAACAGGGAAACACTAGCTTTTTACTTTCGCAAATGAACAAATTGCTCACTTGAAAAACAAATTGTACAAAAACATTTCAAGACTACCTATGACAAACCACTTCTAAAAACACACTGTAGACCCAGAAGACCGTTCAACTTTTGTCCTATCTCAGACATACCAAGCCCAACCAAAATTCTAGAGAGGTTTGTATACAACCAAACATTGGAGCATGTAGAATCAATAATTTAATAGATTGCTCACAAGTTGGTTTTTGACCTATGAGAGACACTGAATCAGCACCAGTTTACATTTGGGACAACTTCAGAAATGCAGTGGAGGAACACATTGCCTCAGCACTCTTACTTCTTGGGGTCTCAGCAGCCTTTGGCACAGTGAACCACATTTAACTAACTGGATGTTTGAAGAAACTAAACTCCATAGCACAACTCTACAATGGATGAGATCGTTCCTAATGGACAGAACACAAATCACCTAGATCCCACCCTTTCCAGTTCAAATCCAAGACCCATGTGGAGTGCCATCTATATGACCCCTTTGATGAAGATCATAAAATCTTATGGGCTCATCTGTTATAACTATGCAAATGGCACAGTCATCAAATACAAAATGATAGACGATGGAAGCTCCAGCACCACCATCAGCAACTGCCTCACACAAATGAATTAATGGATGACAGCTAACTACTAGAACTCAACCCAGACCCAACAGATAATCACACCTCACGCAGCACCTAGAACGCCTTTAGCAGGGCCTTTGGAAATGGGTAACTAACCTAAACCATCTAAAGTGATCAAGAACTGAGGGATATTGATACACAACAGACTCACGCTGGAACCCCAAGTTAGCACAACGGTCAAAAAGCACCTCTGCTATCTCCGCTCTATCCAACGGATTATGCCCTACCTCTCCAACACACATAGAGGGCTGTCCATCATTTTATTCAATTGGTTTTTTATAACGCGCCTAATACCATTCCTGAGTTTGGTTTCTAAGTGCAGATCCGGTATTCAAACCTCTGTTACTCTGCAGGGTCTTGCTTCCAAGACCAGCGTGTTGCCCCTGTGCTATCTTCCTGTCATGACCACCGGGTTTTCCCTCACAAAACCTACTAAAATGTCTTGGCTAACTGCATATAGATCCTGGGCTCTGGGAAGGTAGGACCTTGGCTATGTAGTTTTGACACTTCCTTATCCTGCTAACATGGCCCCCGGTGAAATTCCTGGTATGGGGCTGGGCAGTCTAGTTGTTGTCACGCCTTCAGTATTTAAGCCCCTCCCCCTTAACGTTCCGCGCTTCGCGTCTGTTTGTTTTCAAAGGACTCTTACCGCGGTTCCTGTCAAGATTCTCCTCAGAACCCCGTTCTTCATAGTTCCTGTTTCCGTGCTTCCGTTGTTCATAGAATTCCGTACCTGGCCCCTTGCTCTCCTTGCCTTGGGTGTTCGTTACACGTTTTGGGGCCAATCTTTCTAATTGAAGTAAGTTAGCGGCAACGCCTTGCTGTGCTCGCGCTTTCCGCCAGTATTGTTTCTGGTATTTTATTGTGGTGGATAGCACGCATAGCGCTTGATTAGTTCCAGTCAGGTGTCGAGTGTCGGGGCTCCGGCACTCAAAATGTGCGTGTGGAGTCTGTCACTAGTGACACTCTGACTCTCGCCTCAGGTTTCCTGTTGCTATGTTTTCTCTGTGAAATACCTTTAACTTGTGACTCCTCGTTGAACTCGCAATAGTTAAATAATTTTCTCCGTTCATTTAGTCATTGTTTATATTTGAACAACGTCATTAGGAAATTCTGTGGCATCCCAAATTGTACCCCGGTTACAGTGCTCCTCAGGTTTTATTGTCATTCGTGCACCTCACCTCAGGGTCCTGTTTCTATCCAGTCCAAGGGTTTTAGGAGTCACTCCAGTGTGATAGGTATTCATTATACAGTAGTTTTAGGGTTCCTTCCTGTGCCTCATTGCCCTCCCTCCAATCACCCTTCTACATTAAGATCCCATTGCCATCCCTTCCATCTTCAGGACAAGCGCCTCTGCGCAGAAGCAGGATGGATAGCCCACCATATACTAATCAAAGGTAAGAGTAGAGAGATTGAAGGGGAAGACCGATAGAGAGATTAATTAGTGCAAGTTACCTTGGGAAAGTTACATTTATCTATGTTCTTGTGTTTCCTCATAGATTCCTAGTCTATTGGAGCTTAAGAGTTTGGGAAATAAAAACTAAGGGCTAGAACAACGCGCTCAGAGAAGAAAGTTACATTATAAAGAGTGGTGCCCCCGCAGAGTCAGGTAAGCGTTACACTTCCGTACGTTTCCCTGATTCTTTCATTTACTTAGGTATGCCAGATTACCTCACAAAGAAACTTCAACTTATCCAAATCACAGCAGTCAGATTCCTACTCAGACTTAACAGGAGGTTTAAGGAAGTCATTTGGCCTCATTACAACTGTTGCGGTAAGGCAACAACGGCGTTGTTAGTGCTACCAGCGCCGTTGTTGTCATAGAGCAACAGTACGAGTTTGCTTGCGGGTGGCGCTCTGCACGCCGGGCCAGACCACGCGTGCAGAGCGGCACCCCCGAGCAGGGCAGAATGGTAGCAACGGTACCGTTATGAGCGGGCTCAATGGGAATGGGGTCATACCAGGTCCGGGTCCCGCGAAAGGGAAATTACCGGGCCCTCCAAGGTATGAATGGCTCGGTAATTGCCCTTTCGTGGGACCCAGACATGGACCCGAGTATGGGGGTAGCCATGCCCTTAGTAAGGGCATGGCTACGTCCAACTTCGTAATGAAGCCCATTGTATCAAGAATTGACAGACACAAGTGATCACAGTTCAAGGATGGTTATTAAACTGTATAGGTAGGGTGGAAAATGCCTGATCTAAACCTAAATCTATCATGGGAACAAGCTACGACCATCAAATCAAAATAAACCAGTCCTAGTGGCATCTCGTCAAAATAAAAGGGCCAATACAAAAGAAAAACTATTGCCAATCCTTACAACTAAATACCAAAATGAGTGTGGGATAGGATTCACAAGAAAGAAAGAAGTGTTCACAAATGATAAGTCAGGATGTGGTAGCCGGGGGTCTCCCTTCCCTAAATTTTGAGCACGGGACAAGGTGGGACTCCTGAGCACAGCTCACGCTCAAGCTTTCCCAGCACTTCATGTATCAAGTCCGTCGGTGGTTAAGTCTCTTTTCTACAAAAAGTCTCTTGCCTCCGAGGACCAAAATAACCAAAAAAAAGTTCCTTTCAAATGTACGTTGGGTGATGCTTTCCTTCGCGACTGTTTGCCTCCCTCCGTTGGGTTCACTCTGGCTTTTGCACTAATATTTTCTCCTTACTGTCGGGGGGAAATTCTGCCGGGGTCGGCTGAGCCGTCCGCGGACCTCCGGGCAGGGAGGCCCCAACTCCTCCCGTGTATCCCAAAAAATGAGTATGAGACACACGCAAGAAGCAAGGTGGTTCTGCTGTTTATTGAACAAACGGCAGGGATGGGTTCCACGAGTGGTAGGGTTAGTATAGCATTCGTATAGAGAGCATCGTTAGTGGTTGAGGGTTAGTCAGATGGTATAATTGGGTTGTCCCTTCAAATTGATACATGAAAATTGTTACATGAAGATCCCTGGGGATTGGTCAATGTTAATGGCGTCAGTGATAAGAGCCACATGTTCTGATTGGTCCACGCATGAGCCCCCCAGTCTGGGACCATCGCTGTTCCCAGCTCGCGGTGCACCTGTCATTTGCAACAATGTTTCACTATGATTATGTGCAGACAACGTGAAGATTTATTGGTATGCCTGAAGGCCGACTACTCCCACCGCCGCAGATGTCCATTGAATCACTTAATTGTATCTGCCTATGTCTTGAAACGGGGGGCTTCGGTGCCTCCCGCCTCCTGGGCCTGGCACCCTGTCAGGTTTGGCTTGGTCACGTGAGGTGGGACCGTGGTCGAGGCAGAATTCTGCACAATTAATATTGTATTTTCTACTGTGTGCCTGGTTTTAATTGCAGGTGTGACCTCGGCGTCGGCTTGCGGCATACAAGATTGCAACATTGTGCCCTTGACTGTCAGTCATCGCCGGGCTCATTCTGCAGGGTCAGCAACTGTACTCTTGCTCATTCAATGTTCATGGAAGCTCTTGCTTGCGGCCTACTTGGCCTGGTGCATAGGCGGCAACGTTTGATACACAGCGCTTTAGGTTATGGTATCATATTGCTTTATCCCCAGTATCATGTCTTCGTTATATTTCTTATTGCAATGCGGGGGTTTAGGAGAAGCGTGAGCAAGCTTTTAGATGAGTTCATTGTGCGTCTTGCGTTTCTGCATTTTGAGAGGCCTATGTGAAAAATAATAAAGATGCGCGTCTGTGGGTGTGTCCGTCACCTACGTCATAGCACTGAGTATGTTCTTCGTGTGGATTGGTGTGGGAGTGTCCAGTGTGTATGTTGCACGGGTATTCTGGCCGTTGGCTGGGTCGTCATGGCATCTCTAACGATGTGTTGAGTTAGCGCTGGATGATTCAGTCGAGTCCCTCCATGCCGCAGGCGTCGGCAAGGGTATGGCAGGCTGACGGGCACGCGGGAGGGCACATCCGTATGTTCTTGTACCAGGGTATTTGGTCGTCTGGTAGATAGGCAAACTCCTCTCGTGGTGGGTGCCTAGGCCGTGATCCTCTGGGCCAGTGGTGTGAGGGGATTGGTGGGAGTCTTTTGTTCCATTCTCCCACTTCAGTCCCCCCTCTGGTCGACTTGTCGACCACAAACATATCCTTTTCCTTATCTCCTCTCACCCTCCATATTTTAGTTACTCCTCCCAAATGTCCATAGTGGTTGACATGGTCTTCAAATGACCAATACATATATACACGTTCCTCCAGGTGTGCAGTATACCCACTTCCCTATGTAGCTCCTTGGGTTTCTTGGGTTTTCGAGCTTCACAGATGGTGGGTCCAGATGGTTGGTGATGATCTGGTTGCGCAACTTTTCTCTCTCTTTTATTATTATTCCAGTGTGTTGGCCGTCATCTGCTGGCATCAAGGTGTGCATACCAACCATTTCGATCACTTCGTCAGTGGTGCGTGTCTTCCGGGCCTTCCAAAATCTTATCAAGATCAGTGCAGCTCCAGCCAAAATAATGCACCCAACTATAATCTTCAGTCCGTCTGACAACCAAGATGGCATCCATGACCATAATATTGAAAACCAGCTCTCATCCTTTTTCACACCTTTACTTTCATCCATCATCTTGGAGTGCATCTGGGCCAGTTGTGATACTGCTTCTTTCAGTGTACCATTGTCAGCATCGTTAGCAGGAATGAATGTGCAGCATGATTGTCCTATCTTTGCGCAAACTCCTCCTTCCATTGCTGTGAGGAGGTCCAGTACATATCTGTTCTGTAGTGCTACCATCCTCACTGCTCGCAGTTCTTCTTTTATTGCGTTGAAACCATTTACTGTAGAATTAATTGTCATCATTAGTTCCCACCTAGTTATCTGGAGCCATTTTGTGTTTGCGTAAGCCTGTAGTCCCGGATGTATTATTGAGGAGAAGAACATTGCTGCTCTGCTGAATAGTCTGTGTTCTGGTGGGATTGAAGAGAGTGCTGTTTCCGACCGTCCCCATAGGTAATTTCCTGTCAGAGGTTCTCCTTGTCTCTTCTTCCTATTCAGGACAGAATTGTTGCCGCTGTGTTGGTTCTCTGGCTCCTTTTGAGTGTGTACAGATCTCTTCTTCCTCTTGTTTCCTTCATCCATTTTGGGAAAGCTTGCCACATTCACATGTTTCTGGGGCACCACTAGTGATGGTACATTGACGTGTACCATTGTGCATATACCATTCCACAGAGGGGGCAGTGTGTGGTATGCCTTGTTTCCGCAGGCCCAGTAATGGTCCATTATCACTGCTGTTCCTGCTCCCCCCTCAGGTAACTCCGTCACACTTGCACAGTTGGTGTTGTATCCCACGTCCACTTCTCCTTTATGTTGGTAGCATACCTTAGGCTCAGTCAGCGGCAGTATTGTTATTGGGTCTTCATCCTTCTCTAACCATGTTAGCATTGGTACGTATTTTACCCAAGTCATCCAACATCTGTCGTTGTGTTCAGCAATACTCTTAGTATCCTCTCTCGTTACCATGTTGCTGCCAGCCACTCCTATGTCCCATTTGTCACCCAGGTACACCTTCCCTGTTATTATTATCAGTGGTCTTTCCCAACATCCTTGTTTACCAGGGACTTCAGTGGCGTACCAATCACATGGCAGGTACTGTAGTGTTACTTTCTTTGTTTCTCCTTTTTCAGGGCCGCTTGTTATGTATTTGAATGCCTCAGCGTGTAGACTGGCCTTGTTGTAACTCAAGTAAACCTTGAGGAAATTGTTTTCGTACGGGTATGTGTCTCGTGTTTTCCATACCAGGTGCACCGTGTTCCCTTGGAATCTCCCTTTCGTTTGGAACAGTGTCAAGTATATTATACATCGTGCTGTTTTTTCATCAATTTCCGTGGCAACGAAAGTTCTGGAAGCGCTCATGGCGTATGGGATCAATGAGCAGACATAGCAGCTGTCTTCCGTTGTCTGCTTACCTATTTGGGTCATGTGTTGGTACCACATGTTATTCGAGACGTGTGCTGAATCTTGTATGTAGTTGTCAATACCTTAACGGTCTGATTATGTGCTGCGTTTAACTCTATTTCCCTTGTGTGGGATTTTGCTAGTACCACCTGATGTAACACCTGTTGCAGCCGGGGGTGGGGGTATATTAGATTTGGGAACAGCCAAAATATTGATAGCACAACTGTTCTGCCATACAGAGGCAGCCAAGAACCCGGTGATCATCAAGATCCCTATCATTTTTATTACAGATGCTAATCTCACCGGCATTTTGCTCTTACCTTGCTGCAGTCCGGCAGCTAATTCTTGCGGCGTTAAAGTTGCCCGCCTGAAAATTCTCAATATGCTCGTTATTCGTGTTAGTTGTTGTTTTCAAGCTCTCCCTATCAGGTAGTCGTTCAGTGCCCAGGCGAAGAGCTGTTCCCACGCCAATCTAAGTGATCTATCTCTTAGGACAGGCAAGTAAGGGTGGAGATGGGGCATTGATTGTTCTATGGCCAAGAGAAATGCCGTGTAGTAGACACGTACCCTCCTTCTTTTTAGGTACTTTGTCCTTTTTATGTGATGGACAAATTGGTGTGATAATTCTTCAGGGTAGTTATCGTCTGAGGGTAGCATCTACTCCTGGGCAGTGAATCTGGTTAGTTATTTATATTCTTGGCAGTACAGTAATACACGGTACCTGCATGTGCGAGAGAAAAAAAAAGGAAGAGAGAACATTCAAGTGTTTACATGTGTATATGTGCAAAACAATGTCCTTCAAATGTCCTTCAGTTGGGTTATTCAGGCAGGGGGCTTAGGGCTCAACTGGCGGAAGTCACTTTACTCTTTGATCGTGTGACCATGGGGTGGGCGGTGTGGGAATTACCCTTCTGTATGCCAGTAGTTGTCTGTGGGGAATCAGGGGGGTGGTAGGGTAGGGGGACACTTAGGTCGTTAGCTGTGGTAAAAGTCTCTTCCTCCGTGGGAGACGCTGTTGCTGTTCTTCCAATGGCCCTGTCGGTGACGGCAGGGCGGGTCTCGAGTTTGCAGATCTTTACGTCGTGTAGATGATTCCAGGCACGTTTGTCCTGTAGCTTTACTGCTCTCGTTGATACTTCCTCTACCAGGTGGGGGCCAGTGAAGCGTGGGCTGTTCCACTTTCTGTTGAAATTGCGGAGTAGTACGTGGTCACCTTTAGCAATTTTGCACAGTTTTCCCTTTACCAATTCTTTATCCGCGTCTTCTTGTTGATCACTCTTAGAACCGCCCCGCGTGTGCTCGAGCTGTTGAGACACAAACACCACACTAGTAATCAAGGAAGACACATATTGATACATTTCATCACCAAGAACAATTGCTGTATTTTCATGGTCTGTGAATGCTCTTGATGTAGGCGTTAGAGGAAGGCGCATTTGTCGTCCGGTCACCACCTCGTGAAGTGTGAGGTGGTGATAGGGCTAGCGGAAGGCAATACAGCCAACTTTTCTTTGTTGTCTGCTGTATCTTTGCAATTGCCTCCTTCAGTAGGCCATTCAGGCGTTCGCATATACCGTTGGCCTGCGGGTGATATGCACAGGCAAATTTGTGCTTGATATTCAGTAAGGATGTGATGTGCTGGAACATTTCATTAGCGAAATGCGGGCCATTATCTGACCGTAGTACCTCGCACACTCCCCACCTGGGGAAAACCTCCCTCACTAGAAATTTAGCTGCTCTGAATGCATCTGGGTGTGAGCAGGGTCCTGCCTCAATCCACCTGGAGAATGGGCATACTACTACAATCATATACCTATTTCCTTGACATACGTTGATCATATCAACATAGTCAATATGGATGTGCAGGAAGGGTCCCTCAGGCCGGAGTATAGTACCTTTTATCACCTTCAGCGTGTGACCGGCCGTGAACTGTTGACATGTGAGACAATTGCTGATAAAATTCGTCACATGGGAATTTAACTCGGGACAGAACCAATCTTCCCTAATTCGTGCTGCGATAACTTCCTTGCCTGTGTGGGCTGGGTGGTGGAGTTGGCTCAGGGCGGTGTTCAATAGTGCCAATGGCATTACCATCTTACCAGTGTTACCCTGGCGCCATAGTGCGTCCGTTGGTGACATTGTGCATCCTCTTCTTACCCATATTTCTTTTTCTGCCATTGGTGCAGCCGCTTGTACCTCCATTATCTGTGTGGCTGGGCGATGGGTGTATCCTGGGTGTATCCTTCTCTTATCAACATCTCCTTAGCTATTCCCCTCCCTCTCCCTCTCTCTGACTCTGGGGGGTTCCATATCTCACCAAAATATGCAGCATACTTCGCATGTGCGTCAGCTGCTGCATTCCCTTTTGAGATATGATCTTCTCCATTGGTGTGTGCGGTACATTTGACTAAAGCTAATTCTTGGGGGTCATTTATTACTTCAATTAGTTCAGCCAACAAGAGAGCATGTTGCACTGGGGTGCCATCAGCTCTCCTAAACCCTCTTCTCCTCCATTTGGACAATCCGGAGTGGACAGTAGACGTGACATATGCGCTGTCACAATATACAGTCACTCGTTTGTCGAAACTTTCCTTCAACGCCAAGATCAGTGCAACCAATTCGGCTGCTTGAGCAGAGTAATGCTGTGGTAATTGTACACATTTCATCGCCACACACACTGGTTCCTCTGTCATTTTTACCATTGCTGCCCCAGTTCTCCTTATCCCATCACTTTGGTCTATCGTTGAGGACCCATCAATGAACAAGAGCTCACCTCCATCTAGGGCGTTCTCTTCAACCTTTCTAGTACACGAGTACATTTCGGTAGTCTGCGTACAATCGTGTGCATAATCTCCTTCCTCAATTACTTCTGCTATAAACCTTGCAGGGTTAACCGTGCTGCATCTAACAATTGATAGTTCTGGTCTAGATAGGATGATCTCATAACCTGACGCCCTCTGCGTGGTGAGTGTGGACTTAGGCTTGTTCAATATTGCAAATAGTGCATGTTCCACAAATAGTGTGGTTGAGCACCCCATTGTGATTGCTGATGCTTTCTCTACCGCAAAGGCAGCTGCGGCGAGACCTTGTTCGCAGGGGAAATGTCCTAACATCACAGGATCCAAGTGACCACTGTAAAACGCTACTGGTTTGTAGCCCATGCTTGTTTTTTGAGCCAACACTGCTTTCATTACTGCTGAGTTGCAATGTGAAAATATAAAATATTGTCGTTCATAATCTGGGGTGGCCAGCACCGGAGCAGTTGATATTGCATCTTTCAGTTCATCAAAAGCCTCTTTCATTTCCATTGTCCACCCCAACTTTCTCTCCTCTTTGTTAGCTTCTTTTAATGCCTCAAGTAGGGGTCTTATGTATGAGCTGTAATCAAATACCCAGGCTCTACAGTAGTTGCACAATCCCAGGATCTGCTGCAGTTCCCTCACTGTGTGGGGCGGCGGCGTTTTTGAAATAGCCTGTGCTCTTTGTGGTGCAATCTTTCTCCCGTATTGAGATATGAGCTGACCAATGTAAAGAACCTGCTCCTGACAGTACTGTAACTTCTCCTTGTCTACCTTGTAACCCTTTTTAGCCAATACCGTCAGCATCTTCAATGAGTCCTCTCTACATCTTCTTTCGCTTGTGCTGCAAATTATTATGTCATCAACGTACTGCAGCACTGTGCTTTCCACTTCAATGTTACCCAAATCCATCTGTATTACCCTGTTGAAGATTGAGGGTGACTCGCAGTAGCCTTGTGGCAATCTGGTGTGTTTCCACTTTGTGTTCCTGTACGTGAAGCTTGTCAGATCTTGTGAGTCTGGGTGCAGGGGTATTGAGAAAAAGGCATTTTTTAGGTCTATCACTGTAAATCGTGATGCCTCTGCTGGAATGCCGCACAATATTGTGGCCGGGTTCGCTGCTATGGGGTATTCTGCTTCCACTATGTTGTTCAAGGGCCTGAGGTCCTGTATGAAGCGCCAAGACCCCCCTTTGGCTTTGCGCACTGGGTATACAGCTGTGTTACATGGTGATTCTGATGGTACCAATATGCCACTGTTTATAAGGGCCGTTATTGTTTCATATATGCCCTCATCTGCCTCTTTTGATAGTGCGTACTGTTTCACTCTGGGGAGTATGGCACCTTTTTTCAATTTTATTCTTACTCCCCCTATACTTTTTGTACACCCCACGTCATAGGGACTAGTAGTCCATAATGATGTCGGTACCTTTGCCATATCCTCCTCAAAGAAGGGAGCTGGGGTGGATGTGGGTGCTTCAAGTGCCATTGCAATTTTCTGTGCCACTTGTTTGTACGTCACTCTAAGCCATATTTCTACACTCATCATAAACACCATTTCACCTTCTTCCTTTTCTTCTGAGAAGAGCTCCTCGTCTGACACCTGGGTGAGTCTACATCCCTCTGCTAGTGCTATCACTGCCCTCCATGCTCTCCCTTCTCCGTCATGGGCGTGTACTGCAATGTAATCAGCAGTTGCTATAATGCTCTCCAGGTTCACTGCAATCACCTTTCCTTCTGGTTCATTGGCTGGTGTTTCTGGTCTAAACAAGTAGGCTGCTGGCCTCCTCCAGATATTTCCTTCAATTCCTGGCATCCATGCAAATGCCATGTCTGTCCCGTACTGGAACAGTTCACCATCTACTGGCTCAGCCCTAATCACTGTCTGTCCACAGTATGCTTGCATAATTTGTCGTGCAGTGAGCATGTTAATTCCTGGAGTGGAGCAAACTATGCCGTCTTCCGTAAAGGAGATCGTCATATTCAACCTGCTCATTATGTCTCTCCCCAGTATGTTTACTGGTGAGGCCCTAGAATATAAAAGCGGGACTGACATGTCATAATCCCCAATCGATAAGGGAATGTTATCAGTAAAGGGAACCAATCCCCCAGCCCCAGAAAATCCTTGGGTGTTCATGGCTTCACCTGACATCTTAAATTTACCTTCCCTTATGCAAGACCGGGTCGCTCCGGTGTCGACAAGGAATGATAATCTTTTGTCACCTATCGTTACCTCTATGCGTGGTTCCTCCGCACTATTAGGTGTTACCGACAGGATGGGACACACCAAGGCCGTCTGTGGGCTGTCCTATTGAGGGTATAATGATTGACCACTTCCTGTGTAAGGGTTGTGTCCCAGGACCGTCACCCTTCCCAGTTGCGTTTGCTGTAGTTGTGTATTGGTAGAGGTTATGTTATGGTCTTGGATTTGGGCAGGTTGCTGTGCTTGCTGTACTTGGGGTTGTTGTGTCATTGTTACCTGTTGTTGTGGCAGTGAATATGTCTGTGGCTGTTGTTGTGTTACTGGTTGTTGCTGCCCATTTCCCCGTTGCAATATCTGCTGTTGCTGGATGCCCTGCTGTTCCTGTGTGGGCCCTTGTTGTCCCTGTTCACTCCATGATGGTGTGCCTGGTCTCACTCTACACGTGCGTGACATGTGCCCTACTAATCCACAAATCCAACACACCGGTGGTTCCCTGTTCTGCCATGGAAAGCTTCCTGGGTTGTCCTGGTATACTGGTTACACGGTGGGGTAGAAATTTCTAAATCCTCCCCCCTGCTGTTGTGTGCTATATCCGTATCCTCTCCCCCTCATTATTCCTCCCCTTCCCCTGTTGTAATTATAATACCCAGCTCCTGGCGTTGAGTATCCTCCTCCCATGTTAGTCGTGTATGGTTGGAGTGGCGGCAGCTGTTGTGTTACAGTCTGTGA
Source organism: Ambystoma mexicanum (assembly GCF_040938575.1). Lineage (NCBI taxonomy): Eukaryota > Metazoa > Chordata > Amphibia > Caudata > Ambystomatidae > Ambystoma > Ambystoma mexicanum. The sequence goes on from NC_090924.1 coordinate 1,425,465,034, forward strand.
TGATTGTATTTGGGAGAGATCTTATGCAGCTACTACTTGTGCGGTGTTTTGAGTCATTGTTGCAGGTGTAGTTATTAGTGCGCCTTCCATTGTATATTTAGTACGTTTTTTCTGTACTAATTTAGCCTCTTCCGTTTTCCTATCCTCTTCCTTTTGCTTCATTTTTTCTTGCCATGTCCTACAATGATGCACTATTGTCAGTTGTATTTCTGGCCATGCTTTTGCTTCCATCCCCACTACTTTCTTCAGTTGTTTCTGGACTGCTTCTGGGAGTCCTTGTACTAGTATATGATAGAATATTGCTGGTGATTGTCCCATTGTTCTCTAGTTTCCATACGCCACTTCTCCTGAATTTCCTGGATATAATCAACAGGATCTTCGTTCTCACGCATCTTGCGTGAGGTAATAGCTCCTATGTCTGATGTGTCTGGGTACTGTACCCTCAGTGCCTGCCATAAAGCATGTCTGCAGTTTGCGAACGGTGCCCCATCGTGTGATGTGTTTGTTATTGTGACCCCGGGGAAGCCTGCTCTCTTCCAGATGTCATCTGCTGCATCCCCTAATATTGATATTAGAAGGCCCTTTACATCCCCCACTGCCAATTTCTGTCCTGCAGTGTGTTTTTCCATTTCATATGTCCATTTTCCCGCACCTCCACTTAATGACGGGAGCCTGCACTTTATATTTTCCTTGTCTGCATGCTTCCAGGGGACGTATTGTGGTCTAACCCCTCCCTTTTCCAGAAGTGGCATTAGGTTGTGTCCTTGTTGGCCCTTTGGGTCCCACACAATCGAATCCGTACACCCCTCCTCTTCTTCCCTGTCTTCTACATCGTCAATGGAGTCCATACTTCCCCTGCTCGTAACTGTTTCTCCTCCATCTCTTCCCTTTCTTTTGCCATTTCCTTTATTTAATGTGGGCGTGTGTATTCGTACTTCCTGCCTGCGTCCAGGGAGGTCTCTAAGCCTGCCTGCATAGGGTGTTAGTTCGTTTGTGAAGGGCGCGAGTTTAGATGGGTATGTTGCACGTAATGAACGTGAGGTAGTGGAGCATGTGGGACGGGATGGCGACGGTGTGGGTGCGTGTGTCTGCCTTTCCGCTATTCCTTGCTCTTCCTCCTCACTTCCCTCCAGTTCTTCCTTTCTCCTGCAGATCCATGGTGATTCTCCGTTTGTCCGGGTGATGTATAATTTGTCTAAGCTTTCCCTTTCACTGTCTCTCCCTTCCTTTTCTATCCTTTCTCCTTCCTCACTGCAAAAGTCCTCCATTAATGGCAACCCCAAATCTATCTTTTTCCCCTTAATCGTCACTGTTCTTAAGTCTATTAGATCCGTTCCTCCCTTGTCTTCATTGCCAATTGCTCCCCTTTGTGCTGAGGTTGTTGCTACTTCTGTGTCTCCGTATACATACCTCCTTACTTCACTCCCCCCTCCCCGTTCTTTTCTTTCCCCTCCATTTTTCTCCGCTATTTCTCTATCAATTTCCTCTCTTTTCCTTTTCAATTCTTCCATTACTTCAATACTCATCTTTTCCATTATCCTTTCTTCTTCTTTCTTCTTTTCCCATTTCGCTCTTTCCTGCTCTAATATACCTTCTATCATCCTTCTTTCTTCATATTTCCTTGTCGTTTCTGATAGTAATCCCCTTCTCCATATTTCCACTTCCTTTTCTTTCTCTTGTTCTTTCCTTTTCTTTTCACGCAGTGCTACTCTCGATAACCTTTCTGCTACTGCCTTCGCCCTTTCTGCTTCTCTCTTTTTCTCCTCAGTTCGTTTCCTCATTCTGTCCAACTCATCCTTGCTTTCTTTCCTTTCCCGTGCTCTCTCTCTTTCCTCTCTCTCGAGCTGCTTGATCAGTGTATTCTGCTCATCCTTTAATTCTGCTAATCGTCCTTCCAAAATCTCTTCCTTTTGTCGTAACAGCTCCTCCCCCTTTCTTTTCCCCTCTTCTCTTTCCTTTTCGCTCTTTCTAATGTTTTCCTCGTCCATTTTCCTTACCACCTCTTCCTCTTCTTCTGTTAATGAACCTCGTAATTTTAATAATACCTGCGCAGCTACCCAGTCATCCTGTCCTATTCCTGGTATTTGCTCTTTGTCATTCCCCCCTGCCCCTGCGGGTATTTTTGCGCGAGCTGATCCCGTCGTGTTACTCTGCTCCCTTTCTGTGTGGCTACCTGTGGCTGTATATGATGGCGGGCTGTATGCCGGGTTCGAGTACCCCTCAGCTGCCCTTAATTGAACCATGTCTCGTAGTTCTGTTAAAGGATATAACCCCCCTTCCTCCTTTTTCACTACCTTTGCTAGGGGTATATCGTCGCTGTGTTCCTTTTTTATTTCCTTTTCTTTTATGTTGTTACTCTTCTCTCCCTCTTCTCCATTCCCCGTGTTCTGTGGGCTTTCACTCTCCTTTTCCCCATTCTCTCCTCCCTCTTTAATCTTCTCTTCCTCCGTTGTTCCACCCATAATAAACATTCCGTTTGGTCCTGGTCGGGACCCTTGGAACATTCTCCATAAGTTAAACACCTCCACGTGGTGTGTCAACTTCTTCCCCTTGTATGTGTTATGCAGATAGGTCAGTAGCGAATGTTGGGTATATGGATCGAAACTACCATTAGGTGGCCATGGTGTCGTCATTTTGTTGTCCGTCCCCTGTGTCCATTCAATGCTATACTTGATCAGTTTCTCCCTATGGGGCGATAATGTTTTACATATGTGTTGTAACGGGGTAGTGAGGGTGTTCCCCCAACCTCCCGATCCCGCCCCGTATGACATGGTAGCTCTTTACTTGTTGTCCTTCCCCTATTTGGTAGCCGTTATCTTACTGACAGTTTATAATGTACAGCCTCTTACCTGGCCCCGTAAATTTTGGGGACTTGTGATAATCCAATAACGTAAAATATAGCATTCACGTTTGTATATTCTTTTCTTTTCTCTCTTTTTTTCTTTTTTTTTTTTCACCTTTACGGCCCCCTGCGGCCGAGGTGCACGTAGCCCCCTGCGGCTGCGTGCCCCTTATTGCATTCTTATACAGCCGCCCCACTTCCACTTGCTCCTCCTCCCTCCTTTACACTTGCCGTGGCCGGTGTTCTTCGTGCGCAGCCACGTCCCCGTTTCCGCCTTCCCCCCGATCAATTCATTTTCGTTTACCTTCGTTTCCACTCCCCTACCACAACGCGCTTCCCCTCCACTTTCAAAAATAAAGATGCCTTGTGCTCGAGATATCCTATGAAAACCCTACTGGTGACGTCACCGATTTCTTCAAACTACTGGTAAATTCTTCAAAAGTTCAAACTATATTTGCAATCCACCCCCGTTAACCCCACAGCTGTCTTCCTGTCACGCCTGGAACAAGGTAATCAACAATATAATCGGACTGCGCACGCTGCGTCGCCTCGCGTGTGATACGCCCCTCGACAGGAGGGCTTAACCTTCCAATTATCTTCCGTATTGGGCAACCAGCTAGCTACCGCCTACAGGGAAACGTCATCTATCTATCGAGTTTCCTGCTCGATCAATAGGGATCCTCATCTACTCATTGATCAATAATCACCAAATCGTAGGAAACCGCACACGCACACACACCCTTACACGTGGTCGCGACCTAGGCCAATCAGTGTCTCCGAGCGGCCGCACGTGATGTTTTCGTGCTCCGCTCCCTTCTCTCCCGTAGCGTAGCGGACAGCTCTCGCACTTGTCAGGCTACCATTCATTCATTGACAACACTAATTTGTCAAACCTTCGCCGCGCACCTGTGCAACACCTCCCGCCTTCCTCATTCAATTCCTCCCCCCTCCCTCACAATTTCACATTGCTTGTTGTGCGTGGCATACTCACCAAGTGCTCCTGATGCGGGGCCGCTCGACTGCGTGAACCCCTCCAAGCGGCTCGCCACCTCCCCTCGTCTGGACCACGTCTGGACACTCGCCAACCGCGGGCGGGATACTTCTCAACCGGCTCCCGAAGGCCAATATCCGGATTGCGCTGTCCGGTCTTCTCGCAGTTCCGCGATGGTCCTGTAGTCCTCAAAAGGGGGCAGCGGCAGAGGGGGCCGCGCCGCCGGGCTTCCTCGCAACGGGAGCACTCGGAAAAATAAAAATAAAAGCAGACCTCAAACAGATCTCAGCAGTGCCTCCAACTTGTCGGGGGGAAATTCTGCCGGGGTCGGCTGAGCTGTCCGCGGACCTCCGGGCAGGGAGGCCCCAACTCCTCCCGTGTATCCCAAAAAATGAGTATGAGACACACGCAAGAAGCAAGGTGGTTCTGCTGTTTATTGAACAAATGGCAGTGATGGGTCAAGGAACGTACGGTGGACGGTCCTAATGTCGAAAAAAAAATGTCGACAGACAAAAATGTAGACAAAAAAATGTTGAAAAAAAAAAATGTCGACTTTCTCTTTTTTTAATTATATATTTATTTCAGGGGTTTGGGAGCTAAAAAAAAGGGAAAAATTAAAAAAAAAATTTAAAAAGGGGGGTTGGGGGGGAACCCCCCCATATAAAAAAAGAATGCATTGAAAAAAAAAGTCGACATTTTATTTTTCCACATTTTTTTTTCGACATTTTGACTGTCGACATTATGACTATAAACCGGAACGTACGTGTCCGTCCTGACTCTCTCCCTCATCATGGGCTCGCAGGCCCTTTTTACCTTAGTATGACGCGCTACTTGCGCCACCTTGGAAAGTTAGCAAAAAACCTATCGCCACTCTGGATTGGTTCCTCGAGTGGTAGGGTTAGTATAGCATACGTATAGAGAGCATTGTTAGTGGTTGAGGGTTAGTCAGGTGGTATAATTGGGTTGTCCCTTCAAATTGATACATGAAAATTGTTACATGAAGATCCCTGGGGATTGGTCAATGTTAATGGCGTCAGTGATAAGAGCCCCATGTTCTGATTGGTCCATGAACGAGCCCCCCAGTCTGGGACCATCGTTGTTCCCAGCTCGCGGTGCACCTGTCATTTGCAACAATGTTTCACTATGGTTATGTGCAGACAACGTGAAGATTTATTGGTATGCCTAAAGGCCGACTACTCCCACCGCCGCAGATGTCCATTGAATCACTTAATTGTATCTGCCTATGTCTTGAAACGGGGGGCTTCGGTGCCTCCCTTCTCCTGGGCGTGGCACCCTGTCAGGTTTGGCTTGGTCACGTGAGGTGGGACCGTGGTCGAGGCAGAATTCTGCACAATTAATATTGTATTTTCTACTGTGTGCCTGGTTTTAATTGCAGGTGTGACCTCGGCGTCGGCTTGCGACATACAAGATTGCAACATTGTGCCCTTGACTGTCAGTCATCGCCGGGCTCATTCTGCAGGGTCAGCAACTGTACTCTTGCTCATTCAATGTTCATGGAAGCTCTTGCTTGCGGCCTACTTGGCCTGGTGCATAGGCGGAAACGTTTGATACACAGCGCTTTAGGTTATGGTATCATATTGCTTTATCCCCAGTATCGTGTCTTCGTTATATTTCTTATTGCAATGCGTGGGTTTAGGAGAAGCGTGAGCAAGCTTTTAGATGAGTTCATTGTGCGTCTTGCGTTTCTGCATTTTGAGAGGCCTATGTGAAAAATAATAAAGATGCGCGTCTGTGGGTGTGTCCGTCCCCTACGTCATAGCACTGAGTATGTTCTTCGTGTGGATTGGTGTGGGAGTGTCCAGTGTGTATGTTGCACGGGTATTCTGGCCGTTGGCTGGGTCGTCATGGCATCTCTAACGATGTGTTGAGTTAGCGCTGGATGATTCAGTCGAGTCCCTCCATGCCGCAGGCGTCGGCAAGGGTATGGCAGGCTGGCGGGCACGCGGGAGGGCACATCCGTATGTTCTTGTACCAGGGTTTTTCGTCGTCTGGTAGATAGGCAAACTCCTCTCGTGGTGGGTGCCTAGGCCGTGATCCTCTGGGCCAGTGGTGTGAGGGGATTGGTGGGAGTCTTTTGTTCCATTCTCCCACTTCATTAGCATGCACAAATCTTAATGTCTTTTTAAACAGTTACTTGTGGGCATCCCTCTGCCGGGTTCACTTTTGTCAACACACTGTTTCTTGGGACTGTAGACTTCGCCCTCTGTATTGGCATCCCTCCGTCTGGGTTACTTTTGCCACTTAACATTTCCTTTTGCTTCTCTTGATGCAGGATTCACTTCTCTTGCATTCTCAAAGGTTTGTCGGTCAAAGACTTACGACTGTACATTGATTTTGGTAGACCCCTGTATGATCACTTTTGGTATCAGTAGTTTCAATCAACACAGGATCAACCAGAGTGTCTCGAGTGAGCACCCACGTGGTGCTGATCCCCTCTGCAGCTGGTCTTCCCTTAACAATTGTACAGTTCTAATGAATTACAGTTCTTTGAACTTTCCTAAATGTGCCACTTTGTGACTTTCATTCAGCACAGTCTGGTTTTTTATCGGTTCTCCCCTTGACTCACTGGCTGTGATGAACCGCTTGACTTTCCCTATATCTGGAGTCAAGGCCGGTACCACGGTAGCAGGCATCTCACTCGATCCTGCTTATCGGCATAGGCACGCTCCGTGTACCGTTGACATCTTCTGCAACACACTTGAGCTGTTGTTTGTGGTCTTACGATTCCTTCCACGGAGGTCTTGCGGGTCTGCGTCGGAAAGGGCAAGGTCACTTCTCACTAATCGAAATCTGTTGACAATTAATCTGAATAAATCAAAAGTGATGATATGTAAAAATAATGGATGAAAAAACACATAAGGAAATGGTTCTTACAGAATATGCCCCTGGAAATTGTACAGCAATACACATATTTAGGCGTGGTGATTAGTAATACCAAATTTAATAAAGAATATTACACAAATTTAGAAGTGAAATTAGATACAGCGATAGCCCAATCTGTCATCATACTGACGAAATATGAAAATTTTTCTCTCAGTCCAGTTATCACATTTTTCACTCAAAAAACAACTCCGATAATGCAGTACGGGGCCGAAACAAAGACCATTTTCAGTGAACTGATTCTGCTGAAATTTGAGGGGCGATATTGGAGGCGTATTTTGAGCCTACCCAACTGTGTAGCAGTTGGGTGGGTTCGATATGAATGTGGGTTGATTTCCTTGTATACCAGATACTTATGGCAATTAATATCACTATTTAGGAAATGTCTGATAGCACCAGAATCAAACATGTTACTAGGTATTTTATCTATGTATATGTTTACGTCAACCCACAGGTTTGTGCAGAAATAGATTGACACAGTAATTCGGCCCTTATCGGAAGCAGAAATATCTGTGCAAAATCCTTGTAAAGCTAAAACGAAACTATTTGAATAGGATCGGATTCTCACTCGAGATAAATGTATGAAATGTAAAGATTTTAGAAACAATCCATTTCATGACAAAAAACAAGGCACTATTGAACAATATATGCTTAAATCACCTTCTGTCCTACACAGAAGTGAATTTTTGCGACTTAGGTTCAATTTATGGCCCACAAGAGACTTCCAAAATAGACGTGGGTTCATTCAGACTGAGCGAATGTGTGTCGATTCTGTATGGTTGCACAAACGAAACAGACATTGCGACATGTATTGGTCAATTGCCCAATGTTAGATGATTTACGCACCTTCCACTTTAAGAAGTTGTTTGAAAAACATAGCACATTGACGACAGATGAAATGTGGAAAAAATGTATTTTCAGGTCAACAGTTGACACTAGGAACTGCTGCTCTGAATTTTTTACATGCATTGAAGTTGAACTAATGTATTCATGTGAAGTGTGAATAAGGATTAATGAAATTGGAATGTTAAAAAGTATGATAATAACATGGTTTTAACACATGATCTAAGGACAGTCCAGCTTTTGTATTACGTGAATTTTAGAAAGGTTTTAATAGTTGTGATGTATTGTGTAGTGTAATATCTCAAAATTGTGCAAAATCTTAAAAGATTATTTTAAAATTTTAAAATTGTAAAGTTGCTTAATCAGGTGAATCAATACAAATAAAAAAATAAAAGCAACCATCTTACTAGGCCCAGTGACATTAAGACCGCGCAAGTGCATGGGAAAAGGGGGAAAGTACGTGGAGGTTCTCCTCAAGTTTCAAGGTGGCCGGGAGGCTGTTCCAAAGGGAGGCCCCAGCCGAAGACAGAGATCTGCCCCCAGCTTGTTTCTTTGAAAAACGACTAACCCTAAAGGCGTTCGAAGTAGAGAAGCAAAGGGCTCTAGAGGGGAGGTATTTATGGAGGGATATTTGAAGGTATTTTGGAGCCAGGGCCTATAATGCCTTGTGGACAATGCAGAGTGTTATAAATTGAATCCTTGCCTCCACTGGGAGCCAATGAAGGGATTTCAGAGCTGGAGAGATACGATCCCAGGGCTTGAGGCCAAGGACAAGTCTTGCAGTCCTGTTCTGGATTAGTTGTAAAGGGTGGAGAGTGGAGGCAGGTAGATTTAGAAAGAGGCTGTTACATTAGTCCAACCTGGAGAGAACCAGAGCTTGGGAGACAGTGAGCTTCTGAGGGAAGGAGAGGAAAGGCAGAGTGCCTATAAGGAGGTGCAGTAAGAAGCTTGTCTTTTTAGACATGTCAGAGATGTGTGCGGAGAAGGAAAGTGTGGAGTCAAAGATGACCCAGAGATTCTTAGCCTCGCAGGTAGGGGAAGGAGGAGAGCCAAGAGAGGCCGGCCAGAGAGCGAGGGGAAAGGATCGTGAAGGTGTACCAATGAGGAGGATCTCAGTCTTGTTGGTATTTAGACAAAGATCATTGGCAGCACATCAATTTTGAATGGCGATTAGGCGGTCGGAGATGAGAGAAGGAGAGGAGGTATCCGAGGGAATCCTGAAAATGAGTTGGTGTCGTCAGCACAGAACTGTAAGTTTGAGCAGAAAATGGAAATGCAGTTGGCAAGAGTTGCCAGATATTGGTTGAAAAGCCAAGGCGAGAGGTTAGGTGTGAATAAAAGGCTTAGGACAGTTGAAGGATCACCTTCAGAATTGTTTTAGGAACGATTTCAGGGTGTCTGAGGACAGTTGGACTATTTAGCTCTTTCCCTAAATGATTCTATTGTGGCCATGAGGATCCAGGATTCAGGGCAGGAGAAAAAGAAGCTGTGCGTCAAAGTGATAGGAAACGTTACCCATAAAAGGCCAGTGCACCCAGTCACATTAGTAAAACAAGCATTGCCAAAGACAATCATTTGGGCTTTGGCCGTTGTGCATTGAATTTTACACCTATAAATACGAATTTGGTTCGGCCCGATAAAGAATTGTCCCGTATCAAAAAACATGCAATGGAAGGGCCAGTCACCACATGACTTCCAAGATGAGTGTGTAGCTTCTGCTGACTGATTAATGACTTTTTACAATGTAAACCAGCAGCTGCGGCACAAGGCTGGCAATTTACACAGCCAGCCACAAAAGCCCTTAAAATGAGTTCTATCTCTATACCATCCAGCATGGAATGATCAATAATGTTAAAACAGACCTTCAAATCTCAGTTACCCATGACTAAAGAATGGCCGACAGAAAGATGTAACCCCTAGCAATCCGTTTACTACATGTCCAAACATTTGGACTGCACCTCTTTGAAACAAAATACAGAGATATTTGATATATGAGATCAGGTATATGAAGACAAGCGCTGCTTGATAACTATCCTTTTGAGCAAGATAAAAATGCTGTGCTGTACCAGGATCCAGCAGCAGTGTAGTGGCTATCCTCATGCCATCAACCTTCATGCAAGCGTGCTAGTCATAACAGATGTAAGGCAGATCATTTGATAGCGTGAAGGCCATTTCCCCATTTCCAGTTTGAAACATTTGAGTAGCATTCATGCCTTTACATTTACCTCTGAAACACCTAAAGCAGCTGTTTCACTCAGCCGTTGCCTGCAAGGTTCACGCTTAATAACCAAGATTCAGTTCCATACATGCCTTGAACCAGCAACCATGCAAGAGCCACATGCAGGCTTGAAGGAAAAGGTTATTTTCAACATGACAGAGCAAAATGTACATACATTACATTACATGTTATCTTTCAACGCCCAGCCCCTTACAAGCGCTGCATAAGGCGTACAATTCTTTCTTACCCTTCTCTGCCACCATTTCCACATTGATGAGTCGAAAAGGAGAGAGAAAGAGAAAGCAAGCAAGAGAGAAAGCGAGACATGGGGAGCGAGAGACAAAGAGGAACATATGGTGGTCAGAAATCAAAAAAAGATGGATGAAGTGATATAGAGGGGTTCCGAGCGACAGGGAGACAGTCAATGACTGACAGACAGTGCCGGAGACAGTCTGATTAGGATGGAGGATTAATCCAAATTATAAGGACTGAGACGACAAAAGGAGTAGATGGAGAAGGAGGAGTAGAACGAGAAGGACTGTGAAATAGTATTGTGATAAAGGGGAAAGGCTGGGGCAACGGAGAAGGGCTGAAGAAGGAGACAGGCAGTGAAAAATGAAAACTGTAATTCACTGTGATGAAAGAGTGATGAAGGGAAAGGACTGTGAGGAAAGAGGAGGACTTTGATGAAAGTAAAGGTCTGATGAATGTGAAGGACGGTGATGACGGAGAAGGACTGTCAAAGGAGGACTGTGTCGATGGACTATTAAAGAAGGACTGTGATGAAGACAACTGACTCTGAAGAAGGACTGTAACCAAGGAGAAAAATTGTGATGTAGGACTGTGGTGAAGGAGAAGGACTTCCACGAGCGAAAAGTATTATAATGAAGGACTGACCTAGAAGAGGGACTGTAATGAAGGTGAAGGACTTTGACAAATTCGAAGGGCTGTTATGGAGCAGGCAGATTGTGATGAATTTTTTTTTATATATATAAAGGAGACAGAAATCGCATTTCTAAAACAATCCTGATCTATACATCCGGTATGGTGTGAAAGTCCCTACCTGTACAATTAGTCTTGAAAAAATAGACTTAGTACCTGATATATTTCCACAGTATCAAAACAGTTTATTTTAATAAAGTTTATCATAATGATTTTTTTTAAAACTCTTAAAAAGATATTTCCTAAAAAATGACCCAACAAAACAAAACAAGGTAGATATAAAACCAGTACAAATCCCTAATTCCACATATATAGTCATATAAAATACAACACAGTACAAAAATATACAAGAATGATTTTAACACTTCTTGTTCAAATGAAACATTCCGATAAAGATTTCAGATGGGTGATCTTGAAGAAGATTTGTGGTCAAAATAAATCAGAAACAGATTGTAAACTTATATTGTTTGAACAAAATATGATTTATAAATGCCAAAGTCATATCATTGGCCTCAATGAGGAAATAGACTGGCAACACACGCACAAATAAGAAGAAAACTGTGGGATATGCAACACTGTGTTTTTCAAATCAAATGTGGTGTCTCCCTTAAAAATATTTTTTGTTTCTCTGAACAAAAGTGTTAATATGGAGGTATTGATTGTGGGGCACATTTTAGCAGAAATTGTATCCCTTAGTAGAAATTGTATCCCGTGCTTGAAGGAAGCTTGTTCTTTGTCTATTGGATCAATATGTATTATTCAATGATTATATACTGTTCTGCAAAATATTCATTGTGGTAATGTTGTTTTATTTTAATTCAGAAAAGTTGTTTAAAAAATGTCTTTAAAGGGCAACCACACTAGACTGGTTTGATTCTCCAACATGGAATCCAGTGCCGGCTACCAGTTAAAGGTTTTTTTTCCCTGCATGTGGTTTTCGCACAATGATGGAGTCTTGTTGCTATATCCATGCCTCCGCTGTGGCCTTTCATTAGGTTGTTATACAATTCTTTCATAATCTGTTGTAGTAATTTGGGTAGTAGCGTGATGAAAGTGACTTCCGGACGAGTGATGCAATGAGTATACAATGTGTTTGTGTTCCATGGTGCTTTACGAGTGCAGTTGTGGCCGTACAGTCCACTTTTTACTTCTATGAAGAGGACAGTGTTAGTCCGTTGTTTATTGTGATACAATTACGAGTTCATTTAATCTTTCGCGTACAGCACGATCAGGACGCTGTGAGTAACATCGTGGGACGTGTCTGGTCAGTGTGCCTGAACCCATACGCATTGGAATTTTCCTCCATTAAGAAGGTAAACTCATGATAGATGCAGAGCACAATGATCGTATGCTACCAGTAACAAGATGTGCAATATAGACGACATTGTGGTGTTTCATAGTTGCCTTTATTATTTAAAGGTTATTTACTTTGAAAGGACGCTGGCAACGTGGGAGAGAATAATGACAAGGACTGTGGAAAGGACCACACGGTAACACTGCAGGCTTCCATCTACCACATAGGAGATACTATGGCAGTAGTAGCGGTGTACATGGTGAAGGTTTCAGCCTCTAATAGTACTATAGCATTTTTGGATATGCATTATGCAACTGTTTTAACACACAGTAGTGCATGATGGAGGATGGCACTCAGTTCTCGTCTTTTGAAAAGCACAAGATGGTGCTAAATAGCGGTGAGGTGATGGGACGATATGTTTAAAGTGGTTTCGGTGTTTACATACCACAATGGATTGTGTGTGTTTCTTTGCAGCACTGACCAGGACCCCGGTTATTTAAGAACCATTAAGAAAATCTTAAGGACTTTGCAATAGAAGTCTGAAGTTACTTGAGTGTGTATTAACACTCCAGCACCACGAACATCCTATTAGGAGGTATGTAGTTGTTTTGTAGCGATTGGGAGGCATGGTTGACAGCAACCTATGGACCTCAACCAGTACATTGCAATAAAGTAGCAAGGGTATGTGGTTGTTTAGCTATTGATGTGGAGCTTATACTGACTTACATTTTTGGATGGTGGTGCTATGTAGTGACAGTGCCACCTTTGTTTTCTTTATTTGTTGGCATTAGGAGCACTATTTGAAATCTCCTTGCATGGCCCTGGATTGCATGGTGGAGAATAAGGAAATAGAGTTCTTCCCCTGAAGAAAGTTCATGCAATAAGCGCAATGAAGAACTGAAACATGTCGGGATTGTCTTGACTGAGTTAATAATACTCAGTTTTTTGAAGAAATGTTAAAATCATTCTTGTATGTTTTTGTACTGTGTTGTATTTTATATGACTATATGTATGTGGAATTAGGGATTTGTACTGTCTTTATATCTACCTTGTTTTGTTTTGTTGGGTCATTTTTAGGAAAAATCTTTTTAGGAGTTTAAAATCTTTTTATTATGATAAACTTTATTAAAATAAACTGTTTTGATACTGTGGAAATATATCAGGTACTAAGTCTATTTTTTCAAGACTAATTGTACAGGTAGGGACTTTCACACCATACCGGACGTATGGATCCAAAAGGGGTACTGTGTGCCTTTAATAAGGTAGACTGTGATGAACAACAGTGATGCATGAGGACTGTAATAAATGGAAAGGACTGACAAACGAAGAGGGAATTTGACAAAGGTGAAGGAGAAACATTGGTATGAAGGAGGACTGTGACAAAGGACTACAATTATATAATTTTTTATAATGCACTTAATACTGGAGACCAGTTTCTATGTGTGAGTCTAGGATTCAAACCTGTGTTTCTATGCATTGTCTTGCTTCCAAGACACACACCTTGCCCCTGGGCTATCCTGCGGCCTGCAATGAAGGCATGACTGTAACAAAGAACTGTGGCCAAGGAGGACTGACAACGGATTGGGACAAAGGAGAAAGGCTAATGAAGGAGAGACTCTGGAAATGTGAAGGACTATGATGAAGGAGAAGGGCTACGACAAAAGACTATGATGATGGAGCACTGTGAAAATGGACTGTGACAAAGGCCTTTAATAAAGGAAGACTGTGATGAAGAGTAGGAGCTGTAATGAAGATGGAGGGCTCTGCCGAAGGAGAAGGACTGTGAATAAGGACCCTCCAAAGGAGAACAGCTCTGACAAAGGACAGTGTGCAAGCAGGAACTTATAGAAGACCCAAAAATGTTACACATCCGGATTCCTAGTGCTGAACCTTCTTGATCTTCTTTTAAACAATTATCTACACTTGAGCATGACACTCTGTTGGAGTCTTTAAATCATTCCTGCTTTCCTTTAGATCTGTTGTCTTCCAAATTATTTCAAATCAGTTCCCCCTTTGTTCCGCAATGAAATTCTTCTCCTTTTTAATTGAACCAGAAATGGTGAATTCCCGAACATCGGAAAAAGACCAATACATAACCCTTGATTAGAAAATCTGGCGTATACTCTTCTAATCTTGCAAATTTATGACCAATTTCACTGTTTCCTTTTTTGGCAAAACAGCTGAACTATGTAGTGCTAACTCAAACTCACTTCATTGAAGGCAATCATTTGTTGGTTTACTCCTAATTGGGCCTTCGTCCTGTATTGATGTTAGGTAGTCCTATAGGCTGGAGGAGATGAGAGATTGGTCACTGACAAGCCTCAGGAAGAATTTAGTGTCACCCACATAGTTCAAAAACGTTACACAGCTAGCTGATCAAAGGCAGGATATAGACATTGAAAAGTAAAGGAGAGAGTGCAGGGCCCATGAGGGGAGGAGAATTCGCAAGGAAGCTCATTCGCAGAGGTGGTAAAAGGTGGCAGCAACACTGACTGAGTTCTTCTGGTCAGAAAGGAGTTTATGCAAGCTCAGACTGTTCTGTTGATACCTAGCTGAGCTTAAGTGAGTCAGCAATATATTGTGATCCGCCCTATACTAAGCAGCGGACAGGTCCCACGTCAATCTAGCCAGAACACAACATTAAAGGCAAGTAGGGATGAGCTATTTGCAACGCTATGTAGTTACCCTGAGCACCTCCTGTTGACAAAGGAATCCGTGAGATGATTAATATGTTGACAAGGAGAGAACAGCATTGTGGTGGGTAAGAGGTGCTTTGTTTGTGTAACATGTATGTCACCAGTAAAAACGTAATTAATAAAGAAACACATATATTTTGTGCATACGTATTAATTTCAAGTAGGCTATAATCTTCACCTAGCCTGCCCAATTATCTCCCTTATTTGACACTGTAGTCTCAAGTACCCGATAGAAATGCATTGCCTAATGTGAAAAACTCTGATACCTACAGAAATGAACCTGGGACACAAGCTTATAGTTTGATTTTGGTGCCTCAGCATCAGATCAGACCTTCTCTCCTGTGCTATGAAAAGTTCAAAGGGATGCACCTATTCACTCTTGAGTGTGGGAGAAATTCCAGAAAATGTCAGTTATCTACTATGGGGTTATATTCCACTGAGGGGTTCGAGGGGATCTTTGAGTTGTCTATGATATTACTCAGAACACAAAGGTGGCGTGACTCCCAAACTTGGAATACACCCCTCACAAATACTAATTGTATGTTGCTTACGGCCCCAGTGTCTCAATTTTCCACCAACTGTCCTTGCTCTCATGGACCAGCATTGTAGGGGGCATAGAGTGGAGGTGTGTGGATACTATAAACATAAAAAAGGACTCATTACGAGTTTGGCGGTATTATCCAAGAAAATTCTGCCAAATTCATTTATCGTTTTCCCTACTCATGACCACAGTAAATCTATCAAATTACAAGTGGCGGAATCGTGGTGTTAATCTACATTCATCCATAGGATTTCTTTTTTTTTAAAACTCTTTTTTATTAGTGGTCCGGAAAACACAAACACAGCAACAGCATCATCGTACAAATTAAAATCAAAATGATACGAAAATCAGAAAAAAGCAAAGAAAATAGCAGTACATATAGCCCAAATCCACCAGGGGAATCGGGTCTAAACATCACTGTCATCATCAGGGATCATATCACAAAGAAACATTCTGAGGGGTCCCCAAATGTCCTTGGGCCTGCTCACGGAAGGGCGTGTAAGGACAAACTGTTCTTCAGCCTCGTTTACATAGACCAGTTCACGGAGGAACTACTTCACAGTGGGCGGTGCAGGGTTTTTCCATTGTTGCAGAATACATTTTTTGGCCACTGCACATGTGACATTAAACAGTCTTTTGATCTTTTCGGAGCACTTTCCTATATCCCCAAATAAGTATTTCTGTGGAGTCAACACCGGGGGAATTTGTGTAATTTCATCAAGTACATCTGCCACCTCCCTCCAGAACCCAGCCACCACCGGGCAGCTCCAGTACATGTGGAACGAGCCAGCATAATCTGTTTTGCATTTGGGGCATTGACTCGGAGCATCAGCAGCGAACTTGGCTATCTTGGCTGGGGTGTAATGCAACCTATTGAGAATTTTAAACTAGATTACTCACAGTCCAGCATTCAAGGAGACTTTCTTGGTGAGAGAGCAGTACCTGTCCCAAGTTTTATCATCTAGAGGGATCTGGAGATCTCTCTCCCATTTATCTCTGTTCAGATTGGCCGTTGGTGAGTGTGTCTGTACTATGGCATATAGGCTGGACACCTTCAAGCGGTCCCCGGCCGTGATCATTTGAACGCAGGGGTCTGTAGGGGGTTCATCAGGGAAAGATGCCCAGTGTTTTTGGAAAGCCGATCTCATACGATAGTACTGCAGTACCCTAAGTGGGCCCCTGCCTAACGCGCCAGTTATCTGCTGAAGAGTTGTACATTTCCCCTCAATAAACATATCTCCCAGGTGCATCTCGTCTCCAGGGTCCCAGGCTGATCGCAGACAGACATCGTGTGTCGGGGGGATACCAGGGTAGTTCCAGAGGGAAACCTCCGGGTTATATAGGGTCGACAATCCCAATCTCTTAAATATTGCCCTCCAGGCAGCGACAGTACAACTAACCGGGTTGAAATCACACGAATCCCTATAGTGGGCATCGAAAATTACAGACTGTATGTTCGTGGGTGAGGTGGTGAGTTCCTCTACATCAACATGCGGTGGGCCACCCTCCCTGGAATGCCAATACTCAGAGAACTGGGCCTGGGACACATAATAATATAATTCAAAGTCAGGGGTCGCCAGTCCGCCTGACGAGTATGGTTCAGTTATTTTTCCCCACCCAATTCTGGGAGTCTGCCCATGCCAAAGGAAGGCTGTAGTCATAGACCTCAGTTTAGTGAAGAAGGGTCTCCCCGGCCAAATCGGTATGTTCACAAACAGATATAACAATTTAGGCAAAACTACCATTTTAAGCACAGCTACCATGCCATGTAATGATAATGGAAGGCGGTCCCACAATAAAAGCTTGGCCTTCAGGACCTGTAGTGTTGCATCATGATTATCCGCATATAGCCTATTCTTATCGTGTGACACAAGTATCCCCAAGTATCTGATGGACTCACTAGACCACTTCAGCCCTCCCAATGAGCGAGGGCAGCAAGTTGCCGGTGTAAGCGGGAAAACCTCTGACTTGTCCCTGTTTATGGAGTAGCCAGAGTATGAAGTGAACTCTTGAATCTCCGCCATTAGAGGCGCTAGGTTGTTTTCCGGCTCACGGATATATAGGAGCGTGTCATCCGCGTATAGAGAGATTAGCTGGGTCGCCCCCTTTAGGTTACTGCCCCTGCTGGAATGTCGAAGCCTGACCGCTATTGCCATTGGTTCTATTATTAGGGCAAATAGTATAGGTGAAAACGGGCAGCCTTGCCTAGTGCCTCGTCCCAGGAGAAACATGTCTGAGATTGCCTTGTTGGTTAGGACCCAGGCCTCGGGCTCCGTGTAAAGCAATTTCACGTACCTAATGAAGTTCGGGCCTATCCCAAATGCCTCAAGTACTGCCAGTAAGTAGACCCAGGACACAGAATCAAAGGCCTTTTCGGCATCCAATGAAACGGCCACAGCGTTTCTTCCCGGGTCAATCTGGGCCATTATGCCAAATAGCCTACGCAGGTTAAGCGCAGTAGATCTAGCGGGGACAAACCCATTCTGATCCGGATGAACGAGTGTCGGAACCGCCGGTAAAAGCCTATTGGCCAGTACCTTGGTGAATATTTTGGCATCTGTACTAATGAGAGATAGCGGTCTATAGGACGACATATCCTGTGGAGGGCGACGAGGTTTAGGAAGAACAGTTATCAATGCCTCTCTCATGGATACAGGAAGTATATTACAGTCGAGGGATTCTTCCCAGACCCGCAACAACAACGGAACAAGCTCCACACTGTATTCCTTGTAGAACTCTGCGCCCAGGCCATCTAACCCCGGAGCTTTATTGGAGATAAATCTTTAATTGCCTCAGCAATCTCATCTACAGTGAGAGGTTGATCCAGTGCCAGGCGGGTCTCCTCTTGGAGTTTCGGCAGCGACAGTGTCGCAAGGTATGCCCCTATCTCAGTAGCCGATTTAGTGTCTCTATTACTATACAACTGTTCGTAGAACCCAGCAAACTCAGCATTAATCTCGTTCTCATTGACCAACACCGCACCGTTGGGTTTCTGTATGCTGGTAATTTGATTAGTGTTTCTGTACTGTTTGAGTAGATTAGATAGTGTCCTACCAGCCTTGTTGCCCTCGCCATATCTCCGGGCTCGGATTGGTGCGGCGATGAACTGCACTTCCCTGGACGCTAGTTTGTTAAATTCCTGGAGAAGTTGCTGTATGTCAGCTAATAAGGCTTTGTCATGGGTGCGAGCATAAAAGTTCCAGAACTTTCAGTTTACCTTCAGTTAGGGCCAGTTCAGCCCGAACTTCCTTAAGCAGACCCACAGATTTGGAAAGTAGCGTGCCCCTGACCCAAACCTTGAAGGATTCCCACACCGTGGAGCATTTATCGACTGAGTCAATGTTAATTTCGAGGAACTCAGAAATCTCAGTGTGCAGCGCCTCCACCACCCCTGGGTCCCTCAACAAACCCTCGGGCATCCTCCATCTCTTGGGAGGTCTAGGGCAGTTATGAAACGTGACCTCCAGTGTTATAGGGGCATGGTCAGACATCGTGCGAGCCAATATTTCACATGCCTGTGTTCCAGCAATCAAAGAGGGGTAGATAAACCAGTAATCGATTCTGGACTCGGAATCGTGAACCGATGAGTAGTACGTGTATCCCCTCGCAGTCGGGTGGAGGGCACGCCAGGCATCCTCTAGGGCGAGCTGCGAAAAGATACTTTGCATAGTTAGGACAGACCTGCTTGGTGCTCTAACAGTCGTACTGGATCTATCAAGTACCGGGTTCATAGCCATATTGAAATCTCCCCCCCAAATTATATTAGGAATATCGATTGCAGAGATCAGTTGGTATACATCTGTATAAAAGGCAGGGTCATCAATGTTCGGCCCATAGGTGTTGGCCAACAATATCTGCTGACCAGCGATCGAGCCCCAGACCAGAACAAATCTACCCTGAGGGTCGAGTTTATGGCCTTCGAGTCGGAGCTCAAGATTCGGGTGTATAAGTGTAGCGACACCCCTGGCCTGGGACAAGTAGTTGGTACAGAATCTAGACTTGCCCAACCAGGCAACAGTATATCGTTATCAGAACCAACAGTATGAGTTTCCTGTAACATAATAATTTGGGCACCGTGCCTGACTATGTAGTTTCCCACCTTCTTGGCTTTCAAACGATTATTTAGACCCCTTACATTCCATGAAACAATTTTAACCCTCAAAGAGTGAGCAGGACCTTGCAAAACAATTGTGAGGATAGTAACGCAAGACTCCCAGATGTCAAATCAGGCATACAGGACCATGTCAGTGAACCCCTGACCATTTGTTTCAACAGTAACTCATAACCATTTTCCAAACGAACCATCCCAGAACAGAGACCCGTGCAGTTGGGCAACTACATTCCAAGGGGTTCGAAAAAAACATTCCCCAACTTTCCCCATCTTCACCCGCCCACCACCCTCACCGTCTGCCCCAACTCGACAGTGTCTGATCCCAAACTTGTGGAGCACTCCCGGGGTAGCCATGTTGCCTCACATGGCCGCCAACCCCGGCAACCAACGCCACCTCTTACAGGAGATGGCTGACTGTAATCTCACATCCAAAGGGCCTGTGAAATGGAGCCACAGAACCACTGAATGCCAAATCATGAACATGCGTGCTTCCTAGTCCGCCGGTCGGGGTCTATTGTTCGGGGCAGGTCACCCCCTCTTGGAGGGAGGGGTATAGAAGACTCAATATAGGACAGGGCTTCGGATGGGTTCTCAAAAAGATACGACCTCCCAGCGTGTTGGATTCTCATTTTGGCCGGAAACATCAAGGCGTACGTGATCTGCTGTTCTCTGAGGAGCCTCTTAACAGGTTCATATGATCGTCTGCTCGCCTGGACAGAGGCGGAAAAGTCCGGATAGATATGTATGCGGTTTCCCTCATAATGCAATGTGCCAGCCTCTCTAGCCAGACGTAGGATTGTGTCCCTGTCCCTGTAGTTCAGCAGGCGAGCAATTATAGTCCGAGGCGGCGCCCCCGGCTTGGGCGTCGGGGCAAGGGTACGGTGCGCCCTCTCAACAAGGAAGTGTTCAGACAATGCCTCAGGCCCAAATAAGGATTTAAGGAGTTCTTCCATGTGTTTCTCCATCTGGCCCTTGCCGAAGGATTTGGCCACTCCAACAACGCGGATATTGTTTCTTCTGGACCTGGATTCGAGGTCCTCACACTTGCACTGTAGCTTGCTCATCGTGTCTTTAATATAGTCGCGCCTTGAAACACTTGTGTATAGGCGCGTTACAAATACCATATCATATCATATCATATCATAGGATATATCACGACTGTGGTGCCCGATAGTATCCTCATTAACACTTATCCTACCCTCAGCCTCAGTGACCCGAGCACTCTCCTTATCGATCCTGGCTTTCAAGGAGCCTATAGTAGTTACTATCTCATCCAGCTTGGTATTTACAGCCAGGAATCCGTTCTGAACTAGCGTGGCCAGTTTGTCCTCTCTGTCTAACACATCCCGTTCAACCTGTTCTTCCTCATCTGGCTGCGTGCAAATTGCCACAGGATGGCTAGCCGTATTGGTAAATGTGTCCATGGGGCCCTTCTTCTTGCCCCCAGGGGTCTTAGAGGCTCTGTTTGACTTACCAGATTCCCCCATTTTTTTGTATCTTGACCGTACGTGTATTGGGTCTGGCAAAGGATCTCCGTAGGGTCGAGGCCCAGCCCAAGGGAGCAGACTCAAGGGGCACACAACAGAGTGCGCAATCAGGAAGGATTGTGTCCTCTAACGTATAAGGAAACCAGTGCACCAGCGAGAACTCCAGTATGTTAGCCCCCAGGGGTCCCCCCAGACGGCAGTGCGGAGCCAGAGAGACCGAGTAACTGTTGCGCCGAAGGGGCGCCTAGTCGTCACAGCCAGCAAGATTCAGCCCCAAGTAATACGTAGGGCCCACTGCAGTCCGGTCAAGGAGATTGTGGAGCCAGTGTGTAAGGATAGAACACGGGAGGTTCGCCGCACCAAATTGGGATTATTTGAGAGTCAATCAATCACCCAGCACCGGATGCCACCCGTACCGCCAAGCAAGGCACACAAGGGGCCATAGATGTAAGCCTCAGCTGGCGATGGTTATCAATATGCACATCGGCCTACGGCGGCACGGGAAACAGTGTCCAATTTAAGAGGGAGGGACGCGGGCCCAGCGGTCCGTATGTCCCGCGCAGCCGGCCCCCAGCACATAGACAAGCGGAGGGGTACAGAGGGAGGCAAGCGGCGAGGCAGGGGGACCACGGCCGCAGGGGAGACCAAGAGCCAAGAAGCTTCGGCCCCGGTGGCGCCGGCAGGGCTCCGCGATCCCTTCCCCCACACCCGGCAACAGCTTACCCGGCGCGTCGGATTAACAGCCGGATTGACAGCATCAGGATCAAGCACCGGCGAGGGTCGGGCGGCACCAGGGCCAGGAGAGGTGGTCCGGCAGGCAGCGTCAGTCAAAGCCGGACCGGGGCACAGTAGACCATCCGACGCGACGAGTCTCCAGAGCGTCTTCACAGAAGGATGCAGGAACCGGCGCCAAGGAGGAAGCTCCGCCCCTCAGCGGCCCACAGCGCCTAGCAGCCGCGACTGTCAGATAAAGTCCCCTGGAGCCAGGAGTCGGCCCGGGGGCGCCGCTCGCGCCGGCAGAACTCCGAAAGGGCAGAGCTCGAGAATGCGGCAACGCCAGGGGCTCACATTTTCACAAGTGGCGCCCGAGCCCTGCTCCAACCGGCACCCCGATCTGCAGCAACTCAGCCAGCCCAAGGAAGGATTTATTAGCACAGGATGTGAAGGCGGCGCGGGAGCTTCGAGTCTAAGCGGCCATCTTCTCAGTGCACAACAGCGCCCCCCCATCCATAGGATTTCATTGGGGATATGGAGCATTTTCCTCGGGCGGTAATTCTGCCTGCAGTAAATCATCATTTTTGTGGCAGTAAGGTGTAGGCTACACCTCCACAATAATGTTACCTGTAGGTCTTTCTTCCACATTACCTCCAAACTCGGGATTTGGTGATATGGTCAAAGCAGCAGTAATTCTGGTCCCACCTCTTTTGTACTACACGGCCAAACTCGCAATGTGCCGCGAGCTCCCTCAACCTCACAGCTTCGCCAACACAAAAAGAACAAAAAAAACCTGTCTGAAAATTCAGTATCCTCCTGCTGTGGCTTCATAGATTTTGTTTATGAATTTCATGATACTCTGCCATGATGACATAGTAGGAGAATACAGCATTCAGAAAGGGAAATAGTTGCTACTAACTGCACTATCATTCACCATTGATTTAACATTTCAGCCTCCTGATTGCAGAATGTTAAAATTATAAACATTTTATACGTGAAAAAAGGACCGTAATTAGACCAATCCATTTCCTTTCATTGTTAACATGCATGCTCAGTTAGACCAGGGTAATTACACATGGAGTCTTGGAAGGCCCTCTGGAGTTTCCTTTAAGTGCTCTTGGTATACATCTTATCTTAGAATGCCTGCAGCAGAGTCGCCCCAAGTCACTTCCCGTGCATACCTTGTGCGTAGTGGTCCATTATGCATGCCGGGTCCTTCCTGGAGCGCGCTTGCGACAGTGAGGAGAAGGCAGTAGCTCCGAGGAAAGGCAGGCGTTGTATAGTCCTGGTGTCTCCTTCTGATCAAGGGAGATGCTCTGGGGCTTTCCTATTAAATAAAGATATTCATATGTTACTTGGCTTGCATAGTTCAGGAAAAGTACTTAAAGTGAATGCCTTGTCTGTCATTTCTAGGTTTCCAGGGCAGTCTGGACAAGCTGACCACCTCGACCTCCAGCCTGCACAAGAGCTACCTGAGACTGACAGAACATGAGGACATCCAAGAGGAAGGCTCGGAGCATGAAACCGTAGCCAGAGTAAGGACAAAGGCCCACCCACAAAATGTTTCATAACTGTAAGAATAATCACGTTTCAGTATAGTGCTTCATGAGATTCCGCTTAACTTGTAAGCGCTGTTATTTTGGTGTTATGATTAACGGATTGAGTGGCAATGAGTTTATTGACCTCAAAAGGATGAAGGACTGAATCAGACCAGAGTGGAAAAGAACTTACAAAATACAGTTTGGTCCCACAATGGACGCAGGCGCAATCTCCCCAGAGTTTTGATGCACTGAATGTGGTCCTGGTGCTTCCTACTTTATGGAAAGTCTTTTGGGACTGTCAGGACATACTGCGTTTGCACCCAGGGAACTTCATTGCAGTGAGCAGTTTTGAGAACGTTTCTAGATCTTAGTCTCTTAGGAATTCCCCTGTTGAGCCCGCTTCAGGTTTCCTCTGCCTCCAAATATGTAATTGTTATTGTAATTGGTTATCTATAACGCGCTTAACACCCAGAGGTTTCTAAGCGCGGACTTGGGGATCGAACATGTGTTGCTCTGCATCACCTTGCTTCCAGGACGAGTGCGTTGCCACTGAGCTATCCTCCCGAGGTATTACTTGAACTGCCTCTGGCTCAGAGATGATATCTGTATCTGAGGATCAGAGTCTTGTGTTTGTTTTAACCTTGAAATGTCCTTTTAGACTGGCTGAGATGTACTTGGAAACAGCAGCTTATAATCTCTTCCTTTGCGTAGATTTGCCCATTTTCTCGTACCCTCTAACACACTTGCTGGCTATCTAAGCTTCTCTTTTAAGCTTAGTTAGTTTGCAATTTAGGATTTCCCAGGTAAAGAGAGTTTGAGTTCCAAAAGTGGGGCATTTGTGTAACCCACCTTTGGGAGCTATGACTCTGTGTTCGAGAGCATGGGGCTTGAGAACATTGTGCACATTGTGTAACAGAATTATGGGTCGGTTTAAGGTGTGCAGGCTGCAAGAGTTTATGTGTTCCATGGAGCTGTCTGTTTAACAGCTTTACAAGAATGCCTTTTCTCTCATAACAACCAGGCAGGCAGGAAGGTGCCTGGGCTGTAGTGTTTGAGAATCAGAGAGTGGTGACATGCCACCTGAGAGTGGCGTCCGGAAAAGCAAGGAAATAAAAATGGGTGCTGAGAGGAGAACAGGGGTTGCTTTTTTCCTGAGTGGGGACCTGAAGAGAGAAAGGGGACAGTCCGAGTAAGAGACCCATGCCTCTAACAAAATTCCAAAATAGTCTGCTCTCACCTCAGCGTTTCCCTGTTGGTTGCGCTCCATTGGTTTTCAACGTCTGGTTGCCTTCCATATGCCTTGTTCCACTATTTATTGTTCGGTGTAGCGTTTAGGTTTCACCCTCTTCCGCTTCTAATGACTGTTATGGTTGTGTTTTTGTGGTAACCTTTGGAATAACTCTTTAGAGGTGCATCCTAAGAGGTCTACCATCCTTGTTGGGTCTTTTCTTTCTGAAGGATTCCATGTCATCTGCAAGGTATCTTCTAGTTTAAAAAATATTTTCAGAAATTCACTGCTTTATTTTAAGACCTTTTTTTATACTATTACTATTCCTTATGTTGTGGGTTCATACTTACCAATCCTTATTTGCAAGTTTATACTTTTTTTCCTCAACTTTGGGGCATCGCACAGTAATGCTGGGTTGGAGATATTTCAGGAATCTTTTTTCACGACTTGTTTTTCAGTTTCTCGGTCTAGAAATGTTGTTCCGGCCTCCTCCTTCTAATATCACCTCCCGTTGTGCTTCTCCGTCCCTTAATACTATTTCCATTTACGAGTGCATCGGCCCGGGGCCTGAATTCCTTTGAGTGTACTTGATAAGACAGTGGCCAAATACTGATGTTTGATACAAACTATGAATTATGAATTTTGAGACAAAGGTTACCTTTTGGATACTTTCAACTTATCAATTTGTAAATATGAACTATGAACTTTGAAGATACTGATTTTTTTTGGGATATTTTAAATGTGTGAATTTATATATGAACTATGGGAAGGTGCAAGGGTTTTAATGCACGGAAACTTGTAAGTAGTTTCAATGATTTTTTTTCTGTTTTTGTATTCTGAAGTTTTTATGGCTTTGAAATTTAAAAAATATATAAATACTAAAGCATATTACTTGGTAATCTTCAGCACCCGTCTGGTAGATCTTGGGATTTTCCAGTGTCCTTCTTTTTTTTACACTACTTTAGAATATCACAATGTCTAAATGTAAGGATATTTGAGCCCACTTTCTAATGCAACCAGGAAATAAGTTAATTGCTTCTATATTACCTGCGGGTGGCTAAAGCCTTGATTAGCCTGATTTAATTTTTATTATCCTATTTAAGAGCCAATAATGGATATTTTATATCATTTAGTTGTTCCAATGAACCAATTGTCAATACTGAGAGATTTAAATAGTGCAATCCTATGGTGGTATACACTTGTACATTAGTTCATCACATCATGTTACAACTGGAACTACAGAGAAAGACGCTCAAGTAACCATTAAGCAAACAAATGGGCGGTGTAACACAGATGGCGATCATTTAGTCCACTTTACGTTCCCCAGAGCTCTACGGAACATCAGATCTATGCCCAAACAATACAGAGGCAGCTGACAGCGGTTCCTTGTCTACAAATACCAAATAACTAATCTGATCAGAGTACACAAAATATACACACAGTTAAAGGAAAAGGAAATGGGGCGCTGACTCTGTAACCTGCACAACACCGTTTCTGAACCTCATCAGGGCCAACTCAGCCTTTCATCCTTTTGTCCATTCAGAGGCGGATGAAATGAGTAACATTTAGCTGAGCATTGAAATCACTGATTACTTAAGCGCCAGATTAGTGCCCAAAATAACATTTCTCTTAGATTTTAAAAAAAATGCTTATCTGAGAAAGAAATGTGGTTGTTACACTGGGGGAAGGAGCCTGAGGAGGGCATTGGCAGGTCCTCGCTAGTATTTCTGGCATGCCAACAGTTCTGAAAGCAAATTAGTAGGTTTTGCACAGCATTCTGTAAGAGCTACATCATGCCTTTGTCTTCTAATTACAAAGCTGAAATGAATATATTGATAAGCGTGAGTTGGGTTTTTTAAAATTTTTATTTTCAGTACATTATATGAAATACATCCATAAATACAAAAATACAATCCACCGTTGGAATACAGTCATGCAGCAATACATGGTTACGTTGCCCGCATTTATCTGCATCCCATACGCCCTCCATTTAATACTGTTGTGTTTGGTGAGTACCAACTAATCAGATCTTTGTTTGCGTAGATATTTGCGGAAAGGCCCCCAAATATCTTTGGTCTACAACTCGAAGTAACCAGTGATACATAGACCTCTTCACACTCATTAGCATATGTGATTTTGTGTACCCACATGGCAATGTCTGAAGTAGTCTTGGATTTCCATTTAAGTAATATACACTTTTTAGCTAGCAAACAGCCAATGTTGAACAGCCGTCTCTGCTTGATCGTGACCTTACCAATATCCCCGAACAGATATTTGGGTAGAGTTAACACCAGAGGGACTCCCGTGCATTCATGCAGTGTGTCAGCAACCTTGTGCCAGAACTGGGCGATCCAAGGGCAGCCCCAGTACATGTGATGTGCATCTGCATTGTCATCATTACATTTAATACAGCCAGCATTTGCCAAAGGGGCAAATCTGGCAATTTTTGCAGGGGTGTAATGCAGCCTGTTGAGAATTTTAAATTGAATGAGTCTATGCCTAGCATTCAGGGACACCTCCTTGGTGAGGCGGCACCACCGTGTCCATTGTAAGTCGTCCAACGGAGTACCCAAATACTTCTCCCTGCTTTTTCTAGCTTTCCTGGGCAGAGGTTATGTGTCTTGACATTTCTTGTATAATTTAGAGAGCAGCCCTCTGGGGTTCTGACGACTGTGGACCAGGAGTTGATTGTCATACGGACCGGGTCAAACGTGCAAGTGACTGGGTGGCGGTTGGCAAGAACTATTGTTCGCATGTCTGATGGTGATGCGCTGTATCTTTCAAGGCCTGTGTGTAGTGGTCGTCCGTTCAGAGTGTACCAATGCCCAGCAAAATGTGCTTGCGCAACTTCCTAATGCAGCTCGAAGTCAGGGGCCTGAAGCCATACGGACGGTTTAGTCATGGCCTCCCAATTCATGCGTGGCGTATCTGCCCCCCATGCAAAAGCAATCGCCAATGACCTGAGTTTATCAAAGAATATACGCCCTGGCCAAACCGGGATGTTTACAAAGTAGTATAATAATTTGGGGACTATAATCATCTTTAAAAGAGACAACCTGCCGTATAGCGAGACCGGGAGCATCGCCCATAGTTTCAATTTGTCCATGAGTGTGTATATATATATTTCTCATAGTTTTCGAGTAGCAGAGTGTGGTGTTGTCGCGTGATCACAATGGCCAGATATTTCAGCCTGTCTTGAGCCCATCTGAAGCTATCCGGGTTAGCTGGGAGGAGCTGGGGGGGTAGTGGCCTCTGTCAGAGGGAACAGCTCCGGTTTGCCCTCATTAATGCGGTACCCAGAATATGTAGCGAATCTACGGACCTCTTCGAGGATTGGGGCAAGGTTCGTAGCCAGGTTTTTAATGTAGAGTAATGAGTTGTCTGCGTAAAGTGAAATTATTTGTGTAGGGCCTGTCATGCGTAGACCTTGATGTATATGTCTAAGTCGCGTAATGCAGGCAAGGGGCTCTATAGTGAGGGCAAAGAGCAGTGGGGACAGTGGGCATCCCTGTCATGTACCACGCTCGAGTAGAACCTTTGGGGATACTGTAGTTCCAGTTCTTACCCTGGCCGACAGGGAGGAATATAACAGGCGAACACATTGGATGAAGAATTTGCCCAGTCTGAAACTGCGAAGAACTGAGAACAGAAATTGCTAGGAGACAGAGTCAAACGCTTTCTCTGCATCTAGGGAAGCTGCCACAGTATGTGTCTCTGGGTTGAGCTGTGAAATGATGCCAAAGAGCCTACGCAGATTGAAGAGCCGCCCAGGGGTGAACCCTGATTGATCAGGATGCACCAGAACCGACATGTGCGGGAGGAGTCTAGTGGCTAATAATTTAGCGAGGACCTTTATTTCTGAGTTAATTAAAGATAGGGGCCTATCTGAACCCATATATGAAGGGAGTCTATTAGTTTTCAACAATACCGTGATCAGTGCCTCTGACATAGAAGGGGGGAGACTACTGGTTTGTAGTGATGCTTCCCATATCCACAGCAGATTGGGAGCAAGGACGTAGCTCAACTCTTTATATAGTTCAATCCCCAAACCATCAGGGCACAGGGCCTTATCTGAGAGGAGAGATTTAATGGATTCAAGGATTTCCTCTGTGGTTAGAGTCTGGTTGATTGCCAAACGGGTCTCGTCAGAGAGCTTTGTTAGTGGTATCTCATCCAAATATGATTCAAGCTCTTCAGACGTGCAGTTACCAGAGTTGGTGTACAGAGATTTATAAAACCCAATAAATTCTCAGTTAACAGCTTGAGGTGTATTAAGGGTATGTCCTGATGCATCAAGGATCCCAGTAAGTTGTTGAACACCAGACTCACTTAGGACGGCAGACGCCAATTGGCGACCCGGTCTGTCTGCCTCACCATGTTTCCTTGCCCGCACAGGGTGGTATAGTAGGTGGACCTCTCTGTCAGCAAGTTCCCTGAACATTTGAAGATTCCCTTATTCCCTTATTCCCTTATTTATTGTTGTTGTTTAGCTGAAGAAACAAATCCTATCTGACATGGTGTTAACTTCACACCTTGTAATCTTCAAATCAGTTGTCATTCACAAATCATAATTGTGGTTCAGTACCTTAAGCCTGATTAGAAGATCACAGAGTTAAGGCTTTAAGTACTGAACCATAATTATGATTTGAGAGTGACATATGATTTGAAGATTACAAAGTGTGATGTTAACACCATGTCAGATATGATTTGTTTCTTCAACCAAACAACAACAATAAAGAACTTTTTTGGAGAATACCAACAATATTGAATCGGATTCTTTCAATTCTAATGAATTTGTCTTCAACGTAATTAAGCTTATTGGATGCTCCTTTGACTCACCTTTTGCATACTTTTATAATTGAGTTGGCGCATTAGAGTAACTTTTTCCCAATCTCTAATTAGTCATCTAGATTTGGACCATATGTATTTACCAATGTCACATTGACACCTGCCAAGGCATCCAATAGGATGACATGCCTCCCAAGTGGGTCTATGCTACGTTTAGTCTCCTGAAACGGTATGGAGCGATGAATTAACGTGAGTACACCACGTGACTGGGTCGAGTAGTTAGTGGAACATCGTTGTGAGCCCCAAGTTTTAGCAAATGTATCATTAGTGGCCACCTGAGCATTGTTTCCGGCAGCATTACCACGTTAGAGGCCTGTCTGTTAATGTAGGTGGCGACCTTGCAAGCCTTAATGAGATGGTTGAGGCCCTGTAAATTCCATGATAGAACCGTGGTATTAGTACTCAACATGACTCGGGTATAAGGAATCTATGCACGGTTGCCACATGGCAGAGACAGGGATATAGCCGCATATCACTCTAGTGGAGCAGTCTTCACTGATTTTCAATTCACACAAAATATTTTCAAGCAGGAGGCCAAAAAGACCTAAACATATGCAAAACATTGGACCAGCATGGTCTAAACAGTTGTAATCACAAACAGCCCCATTCTGCCCTTCCCCCACCCACATCATCACCCCCAACTTGACGATGATTACCCTTTCATAAAACAACATTTCAAACACTCTTGGGGTGCACTGTGTGCTAGCCGTAGGACTATTCTGTTGGATGCCGAGCTGAAGCCAGCCCCGTGACTTGAATTACCTGTGCCCATAACATAGTAAGACAGTGCAGTTCACTAGGATTAATCGTTGTCCATGATGCTTGGATCGTTGTTGCTCGCAGGTGAGCCGCCATCCCGGTCTCGCCTAGGTAATGGGCTAGGGATGTTGGATTCTATCTTCGAAAAAATGGGCTCTTCCTCCATGCTGTATGCGCAATTTTGCAGATTATAACAGAGCATATTGCACCTGCCGCATATGTAGGAGTTTTTTAACAGGATCATATGATTTGCGTTTGGAAAGTACATTCGCGGAAAAGTCAGGATAGATGTGGATATCCAAGGATTCATAGCGCAGTGGCTGTCATGGTCATCGGGCCAAGGACGCAGACCTTACAGGGTGACACACACAGGGGGCCTGGATGGACACAGCCCTGGCGCCTTTGGCGCCAGGCTCATAAAGAACTATAAACAAGACAATTAATTTGGGTAAGAAATACTTTTATTATGTACATGGCACTTTCATTTCGGGTGCATAGTGTATTTAACATGGAACATTCATCTTTAAAGCAGCCCCATGAGCATTCATGGGTGGGACTACTGCTATTGGATTGCCTGGCACGTGCTGACTCACTAGGAGTGGCAGGGTGTGGCAGGCAAACCAAGCCCAGTGAGCGTGCCCACGATCACAGCTATAAAAGCTGCTCCGATCCCTGAGGCAGATGCTTCGCGTTATTCTGCACTTACATCAACAAGCGCCCCTGCCAGAAGTAGCAGGACGGAGAGCTCATCATCCATACTTACCAGGAGCAGTGCCACCAATTGTTGCCGCCCACAGCTTATCCGGAGGCAAAGAGACCTGAAGGGGGAGATCTAATTCCTGGGAGGGCTACAACCGTGCCTCAATGCCTCCGCAGAGATCAGGTGAGCATAACAGAACGTGAAGCCTCTACAGCTCTCTGACTGGGAGTTATGGAAACTTCAGAGGCAGATCTATTGGCTCAACTACTGGTGGAATTACAGGCTGAAGTACATGCTTCAAGGCAGGAGACCAGTGCATTAAGAAGGGATCTTATTGTAACTCGAGAAAGAACTGATGACTTGGCAAGACAGGTGCTACAGGCACAAGCAGGACATGTTCCCTTGCATGGGGGAATCCACGCTTCTACGCCACAGCAATCAACACCGGTTCAGGTGGTTCTTCCAGGGCCAGTGCCCCCTAGCTCCACCCAAACGCTTCAATGGCGATCCAAATAAGATTGCCATATTCATGAACCAATGTCGCCTACATTTCTTATGCAGACCAGGAGCCTTTCCTAATGATCAGGCCATGGTTGCATTCATAACCTCTCAAACCAAGGAGGCAACGCGGCGGACTGGTCAATACCATTAGTAACTCAAGATGACCCTTTGCTTCGGAACTTTGGGGATTTCCAACACAAGATGGAGAAATTGTTTGCCCGACATACTCAAGTACAAGCTCTGGACAATTGTTATATATTATGGTTTAAAAAGCAAACCTACAATAACAAACATCCTTCGACATTCATAAATGGCACCCACCTCCACTCAGGTCCTCAAGGATCCAGTAGTCTGTAGTTAGGAGATTGTGAGTCTCACCTAGAAACCCCTCTACCAACCAGCGGAAGGTACTAGAAAGTAGTGAAGCCTCCAGGAAAAAAAACCCAATGGGGAAGAAACCCTGTGATGTGCTGCTAGGGTGCGTGGACTCTTGAAGGCAGCAGTGTGCTTCTCTTGTGTTGAGCAGGTTCTTTAAACAAGGCAGAAGTCCTCTTGTGAAGGATTCTAATAAAGACAGAATGACAGTATTGTGAAAAGAGAAATGAGAGGGATATTATAAATCTGATGGATGAAGGATAGGCTTACCCTGGAGCTGGGGATATTTTCCTGATTACTGTCAGCCAGGTCGGAAGTGACAACAGAAATATAGCATGAAGGAGCTAATGGAGTGGAAGGTTGGAAGATTATAAACAGATGGTTCTTACACAATCAGGAAGGAAAGACACAAACGTGAGACAAGGCTCGCGTATCGTCTTACCGAAATAATTGTTGCTCAGCAACCTTTTAGAAAGACAGTAGTTCGGAAGGTTCCGAACGGAAGGCTGTAAGGTAATTCTGCGGATGATTCCTAACGCAGAATACAACAAGAATAAAGGTTATAAATACGCGCATCGATATTAAAGCGCTGACTCAAAGAATCTCTGGCTACGTAGGATTACCCACCAAACGGGTCTTGGAAAAGGGCCTACTGTTGAAGATTATCCCTATGGCTCACGTGTGTAGAGGGCATGGAAAGGTGTATCTAGTAACATGGAAATCAGGAGACAGATGGAAATAAATTCAAGAAAGAAGGACTAGGAGTTTGTTGTTCAAGTAATTAATAATACCAGAAGGCGGAAAGTAATCGTACTTACAGAGCGTAGCACAACTCTGAATAGAGAAGCAACGTGCCGATCCGACGCCCGTGTATCCGGATATACGATTCCGGAAGTCGGGGTGTGGCTAACCGCTCGATCTGAGAGGGAAGAAATGCTAGACCGCTACAGATAGGTCCAGTCTCCTCCATGCTGGAGGTCTTCTGTTTAAGTAAAACAGCGTGTACGGAAGGGGTAACAGGATCCGTCAAAAGAGATGTAACAGTATGCACCCTCTTAATTTCATTACCCCCTGGTTTTCCCGGGTGTTTCTTGTGGAACTGTCTTATTAATCGTGGAGCGTGAATGGTGGAATCAGATTCCCAAGCCCTATCGGCAGGATCCCTTCCAGTCTACAAGGTACTGTAGCTTCCCGCGATGAATACGCGAATCACACAACCCAGCGACTTCGTATTCTGCACTAGAATGGAGTAAAACTGGTGCAGGCGCGAGGAAATCACAGGATGGTAAATATTTCGTATATCTGGTTTCAATTGGGAAACATGGAATACAGGGTGTATTCGTGCCCATGTTCTGGGTAACTTAAGTTTAAATGCTGCTGCTCCAACAGATGCGACCACCCGGAACGGACCCATAAACTTTGGAGATAGCTTGGAAGCTTTGAGGTGTTTGGGTAAAAACCGGGAAGACAACCAAACCCAATCTCCTTATTGTATACTAGGAGCTGTGGTTCAAAGATGGTCGGCTGTCTTCTTTGTTATTTCCTGTGTTGCTTTGAGAGCCTTTGATGCAGCATGTTGACCCCAGTGTATCTTTTCCAGGAGCGTCCTTACATCTGGAAATTTGTCGTCTGCAAGTCTCTTGTCTGGGAATGAGACTGGGTGAAATCCATAAGAGCAGTGGAAAGGGGAGGCTTTGATAGCTAAATGGTATGCATTATTGTAGTCATATTCAGCGATGGGCAATAAACCTACCCAGTTGTCTTGTGCAGCAGAGATGTAACTCCATAGATAACCTTCCAGCGTCTGATTTAACCTCTCGGTCTGACCATTAGTCTGAGGGTGGTAACCCGAGGTTAAAGCCTGCATGATTCCCAAAATCTGACAATATCGTGAGGTGTACTGAGAGCCCCTATCCGAGATTATGGTCTTGGGTAGGCCGTGAAGAGAGAACATTCGGGAGATGAATGTCTGAGCCAATTGGCCCGCAGAGGGAAGACTAGCTTGTGGTAGGAAATTAGCCTGTTTAGTTATTGTCACTCAGACAGGGGAATCAAGACCTATTAACCTACATTGCAACCTTCAATCGTCCCGTAGCCCAAACCAACTGGCCAGAAGAGAAAAGAACTACGCTTTTTTATCCTGGGTTACGTGGGGAACTCAAGGATGTATTGGCTCAAATTGTGAACCCACCTGACGGGTGTGCGGACTACATAGACCTAACAGTGCAACTCGATCATAGGTTGCAGAATAGGAAAATGGACCGAGCCAGAACAGAAGGAAGGACAGTTTATGTGGGACTCCGCGAGACCCAGGCCAAACCCCACGAACAGTCAGAACCAATGCAAATCGGTGGGTTACGGAGTCCTCTAACCAAGGCGGAAAGAGAGAAAAGAAGACAGCAACAACTCTGCTTATATTGCGATAAGGCAGGTAATTTCCTCCGTGACTGCCTGATGAAAACCCCCAGGAAAATGGTTGGGGCAACGGACAAAAATAACGAAGAAGAAGAAGTACAGGACTCGGGAAACTCCAATACCCGGCAAGCCTAGGGGTCAACTTGTCGAGCGACAAAATGGACAGCGTACAGACCTCACATCTAGTCCTTCCGGTACTTTTAGTGAATAACAAGCAACCGTCAAAGATACATTCCTTGGAGGAATACATTGACAGTGGGGCAGTAGGAAACTACATTGACCAAGATCTGGCGATCCGGATAGGCCTTCCTCGTCAACAAAAGCAGAAATCGGAAAATGTCACTGCGGTGGATGGATCCCAGCTATCATCGGGCCCTGTGACACAATACAATGAAAATGTCAAGCTTCTGTTGCAGGACAGGCATCAAGAGGACATTACCTTCGATCTCATCGGCGCGCCTCAGTTCCAGATGATATAGGGAATGCCTTGGCTGGAGACCCATAATCCCAGGATCGACAGGCGAAAGCGAGTTCTGACCTTTCCTCAAGATTGTGCCCACACCTGCTACAACAAACATGTCATTAACCTGAAACCCAAGAAAGCTATCATGCTGGGCCTCACTGGCGCTCTACTGCCTGAATAGCTGGATTACCAAGATGTCTTCCAAAAAGAACAAGCCAATGTTTTGCCCCTGCATAGACCCTACGACTGCCAAATAGACCTCGTGCCTGGAGTCCAGATTCCATGCAGCTGGATTTACGCTCTAACGGAGCAAGAAAACCAACATCTTAAAACTTACCTGGATCAGTATTTGGCAAACGGTTTTATGCGCCCATCCAAGTCCCCTACTTCGGCGCCCGTTTTCTTCGTGCCTAAAAAGGAGGGGGACTTAAGAACCTGTATTGACTACAGAGCAATCAATCAGATCACAGTAAAAAACTGATACCCCTTACCAATTATACCAGAACTCCTGGATCAGTTGAAACACACTCAGATTTACACAAAGTTGGATTTGCGAGAGGCCTACCATCTTGTGAGAGTCAGAAAAGGAGAAGAGTGGAAGACGGCATTCCGCACAAAGTATGGCCTCTTCGAATACCAGGTCATGCCTTTCGGGTTATGTAACGTCCCTGCGACGTTCCAATTCTTTATGAACGACATGCTCCATGAACTATTGGACGTCTGCGGTCTTTTCTACATAGATGACATTCTCATCTACTCGAACTCCAAGGAAGAACATGTCAGTTATGTCCACGCAGTCCTAGAGAAACTTCAACAACACCAGTTGTATGCCAAGCTGGAAAAATGAATCTTCCATGTGACCGAAGTCGAATTTCTCGGTTTCATGCTTACACCACGGGGCGTACATATGGACACACAGAAGGTGGACGCAATCCACCAATGGCCCTCTCCAACATCCACGAAAGGAGTACAGAGTGTACTCGGATTCGCTAATTTCTATTGTAGATTTATGCCTGGGTTCTCACAAATTGTTCACCCAATTACTTCCTTGCCGAGAAAGAACAAGAGATTCCATTGGTCCACAGAAGCTGAAGAAACCTTTCAGAAGCTGAAACTAGCATTTACCACAGCACCAGTTCTTCGACACCCTCGACCATACCTGCCATACGTGGTTGAAACAGATGCTTCAAATATAGCCATGGGAGCTGTGTTGTCCCAACAGGACCCGGAAACAGGACAGTTACATCCCGTCTTATTCTGGTCCCGCACATTTTCTGCCCCAGAATTGAATTACACAATCACGGATAAAGAACTACTGGCAATTAAAGCAGCATTCAAGGCATGGAGACACTATCTTCTTGGGGCAAGACACACCGTCACCGTCATCACGGACCACCGTAACTTACAATATTTGAAAACTGCTAAAGCGCAGTCCTCGCGCCAACTCAGTTGGGCGCTCTTTTTCACAGAATACAACTTTATTATCACCTATAGACTTGGGGTCCGGAATGGGAAAGCAGGCTCACTTTCACGCATGAGAGAAGAAAAAGAGGCTTTTACAAGATCAGATTGCGTGTCCACCACTCCCTTGGAACGAATTCAAACCACGAACGCTGCTACCACGTGTATAGATGACTTAAAAACCCATTTACAGTCCCTGATGAATCAAGCAACACAACAGGAATTGCTTTTAAAAGGTGACCGGTACACAATCGAAAACAATCTACCATATTTTCAAGGACGCTTATATATCCAAGACGAGAAACTGCAAACTCAAATCATTACGAACTATCATGATTCATTAGTGGAAGGGCATCCTGGAATAGCCAAGACGCAGGCTAAGATAAAACAAAACTACTGGTGGCCCACTTGGAGAAAAGTTATTGCCCAGTTTATTGCAACCTGTGGAGTCTGCGCACAACATAAATCTCAGAAGCAAAATCCTGCTGGTTTACCATGTCCCTTGATGGTACCGCCAGCACCTTGGCATACACTATCAATGGACTTTATCACGGATCTTCCTCCCTGCAATGGTTAAAACACCATCTTAGTCATTGTGGATTTATTCTCTAAAATGGCCCATTTCATCGCTCTAAAAGGACTTCGAACTGCATCGACCCTCACTATTGTATTCTTAGAACAAATTGTCCAGTTGCATGAATTTCCCTCAATATTAATATTGGATCGTGGAACTCAATGTGTCTCTGCCTTTTGTAGGAGGTGTTGTACAATTGCCAAAATTGACCTTCGGTTGTCCACAAGCCATCACCCTCAAACCGATGGGTAAACCGAATGAACCAATCAGACGTTAGAGCAATATTTAAGAAGTATTCTACAGCACTCCGAAGACTCCTGGAAAAACATACTCTGGGTAGCCGAGTATGCATACAACAACTCAGTTCACACAAGTACTGGATAAACCCCATTCTATACTGCACATGGAAGACATCCACGGACATCAGTGTTTGATCCACCCAATACTTTGGAAATGCCAGCAATAAAAATGTTGCATAAAACCATCACTCAGGTTCTTGAGGAAGCGACAGAACACTTGACTAAGGCCAAAGAAAGACAAAAACTGTTTGCTGACCGGCACCGAAAAGAAGCTCCCGATTACCAGATTGGGGATAAAGCCTGGTTAGCATCCAGACACATACCATTGAAAGAAGCACGGGCCTTCTGCCCCAGATATTTGGGCCCCTGTACTATCAAAGCAATAATCAACCCTGCCGCCATGAAATTGGAGCTACCATCTCACATGAAGATTCACCCAGTATTTCATGTCTCTCTCCTCAAACCAATGAAAACAGATACACAGATTAGTCCTCCACCAGAGCCCGAATTACTTGGGGAACCAGAGTATGAAGTTAAATCCATCTTGGACTCCAAGGTAGGTCGGTCCAAATTGTATTACCTTATAGACTGGAAAGGTTACAGACCTCAAGACCTAACATGGGAACCCAGTGAACACGTCCATGCTCCACGTTTAATCAAACAATTCCATCGCAACAATCCCACCAAGCCAGGACCAGGAGGAAGACCACCCTTGAGAGGGGCCTTGAGGGGGAGTGCTATCAAGGTCATCGGGCCAAGAACGCAGACCTTACAAGGTCACACACACAGGGGTCCCAGGCTCATAAAGAACAATAAACAAGACAATTCATTTTGGTGAGAAATACTTTTATTATGGACATGGCACTTTCATTTCGGGTGCATAGTGTATTTAACATGGGACTTTCATCTTTAAAGCAGCCCCACATGCATTCTTGGTGGGGCTACTGCTATTGGATTGCCTGGCACGTGCTGACTCACTAGGAGTGGCAGGGTGTGGCAGGCAAGCCGAGCCTGATGGGCGTGCCCACAATCACAGCTATAAAAGCTGCTTCGATCCCTCAGGCAGACGCTTCGCGTTACTCTGCACTTACATGCAGCGTAACGCTCACCGCCGCCTGGGATTCAACTTACCTTTGGAAATCTTGTCTCCTGCCTCCATACTCACCCCCTGGGGGATCCTGCTCTCACTTGTGCGCGTCTTCATCTTGGCACCACGGCTCACCTCCAAATCTTCCAGAGAGCAGACATTGTCATCTTGGCACCGCGGCTCACCTCCAAATCTTCAGCAGCGCAGACATCTTCATCTTGGCACCACGGCTCACTTCCACATCATCCGGGACGCTGAAATCTTCGTCTGGACATCGCAGCACGACGCGCTTCACCAGCGACCACAGCACCTGCAATTAAAAACAAAAGGCTAGGTTAAACACTAAGCAGACATTACGTTTAAGGTTACGCTAGCACCAAACATTGCGCTTTCCCGTAAACCATCACTCACTTGTTGTCGGACATTGCGGTTTCAGTCATCTTTGTCCCGGCCGTGTTCGCGCCTCCACAGCTGCTTTGGGCCCCATTTCCAGCTATTGGGAAGAAAACACAAGAGAAAATGTTATTCAGAAATGAACAACAGCATCTAGAGCAATAATATCAAGACAGAAGAGCAGAAAGGGGAAAAGGCAACAGACATTGAGAGAAAACAGAAAGGGAAAAAGGCAAGAGCCATTGATAGACACTTACCACCCACCAGGAGAAGTATAGTCGCAGCTGGACTGGACTATTACTTACCAGGGATCAGTGAAGGAACTAGATCCCATCAATAAGCGCCCCTGCCAGAAGTAGCAGGACGGAGAGCTCATCATCCATACTTACCAGGAGCAGTGCCACCAATTGTCGCCACCCACAGCTTATCCGCAGGGGAAGGGACCTGAAGGGGGAGATCTAATTCCTGGGAGGGCGACAACCGTGCCCCAACACCTCTGCAGAGATCAGGTGAGCGTAACAGTGCCCCTTTTTCCCTGGCCATGCAGAGTATCAAATCCCTGTCGCGGTAGTTAAGTATGTGTTTTATTGTTGGGATTGGAACCCTTTTATACCTTGGCGCTGGATCAGGTGATAACCCGTTTTAAATTGCGAGTTTGCTTCTTCAATAATATTTCACACCTTTTTTAGGCTTTGAGAAGATATTGATTTTTATTGTGTCAGATGTTCACACACATTCATTGGTTAACATTGGTTTGCCATGTATGTGACATGCATCCAGGTGGGTATGTTTTTCTTAATAGTTATCCTAAAGTTACATGTTTTTAGGATTTTTGAGTGCCAACACGCCGCCCCTGACATTCACACATTTTAGAATGTAAACAGTGTGAAGAATTGCCTCCTGGTGTTATTCTCAACTGCATTTTAATTCCTGACATAATTGTTCTGTTTTCTTTTCAATATATGAAAATGTATGAATTAATCTAACAAATTAATGTAATTAATGTTTGCCTTGTATTGTAACATTTGTAAAATGTTGCACTATTTGCACACGCATTTTTTATTTGCACTAGTAGATTTTGTACTACATTGTACTAAATACATTTTTTATAACTGTGAAAGGTTTGTTTTCAAACCGTAACACAGTAAGAATAAATGCATCTTAAAAAGGCAACATTGTTCTCTTCCCCAGGCTCTCGATCGTGTGCTGAATGAGTTGGCACCCATGTGTGTGGCTGAGCAAAACTTCATCACCAGCTTTTTCATGCTGAATGACCCAGCAAGCTCCACTTCACTTCCTCTGCTTGAGGTAAGTTCTGCAAAGGTGAACACTAGAAAGAAATGTACTTCCAGGAAGGCCCTTTGAGGAATTCCTTTCTTTGGACGTTTTGAGCTAACTGATGGCTGGTGTACTCGTTTGTCACCTCAGGGTCACCAACAGCTCATTTTACAGAACAGCAGTGCTCTCAGGCTATTCTCAACTGGTGAATTAAAATACATGTATACACTGGGGGTAAACAGAGAATGTCCTGCTTCCTATTAGTCAGTGTATTACCACAGATGGCCCAAGTAACACTCAAAGTGTTACCAAAACATTCAAGGGTTTTATTAAGATATCAATGGGCCCTATCCTATGGCCCTCCTGCTCTCTTGTCTACAAAAGCACCAGGTTAGAATTGCCAGCTTACTGTCTAGGTTCTGACTTCGGTGGCGATGAGGACTTAAAGGCAGCTTGCCTTTTCTGTCTAAATTTCCTCTGAAATTTCCTAGGCTGTCCCTACATTATCCAGGGTTAGTAATTCTAAAGCAGTATTGGAATGTGTCGTACAGACACTCTGCCAGACCCGGTCACTATCTGATGTTCTTCTTTCACTATTCTCCTCATTCAAACTCCTCTGTCCTCCCACTCTTTCTACTCTCTGCGTCCTCCTCCTCTGTCCCACTGATTCTCATGTCGCTCACTCCTATTAAGCCTCACCGCCCCCCTTTGATGTTAATACTTCCTACAGGCTGCTACTACTTCCTCCTGTGTACTGCTACTCCCACTACCAGAGTACTACTTCCCCCTCAAATCTGCTACTCCCTCCTCCTCCACACTATGGCTCCCTCCTCTATTCTACTACTCCCTCCTCCACACTACAGTTCCCTTCTCTACACTAGTACCACTCCATATCCTGTTCACACACCCTCTGCTCATTCACACACACGCTTCTCATTCACTCGCACACAGTTCCATCGCACTCACTAACCAATGCCTAACCTGCTCCAAAAATTGCATCCTCAGTCCACTCCACCATCCTTCCTTCTGCTGGTCTCTTGGTCTTCCACCTTCATCTACTCTAATCTCATCCGAATAACCCACAACTTCATGTTTTTTTAACCCCTTTGCTATACACTGGTTGATCTGTTTTCCCTGGCCAAACTGGTCTGTCTTCCCCACAAAGGAGGGGATACAAACAGAAAAATCTTTATAAGGCCCCTTTAAGCCCTGCACCATTTCTCTGTATGGGGTCATTGTGGATCAGTAATGGCATCTAAATAGTGGCCCTGGTCCTGTTAGGGGGCTCTGGCCTGGCTGGCCCATAAGCTAACTTCGGTTTGGTCGGGTTGATGTTTCTGGTGGACTAGGTGGCCCAAATGGGTTCCCTTCCTGGGCAGGCCGAAACTAATGTGCGGTGCACAGCTTAAGAGAGAGCCACTTAGGAGCTTTTGCATGTCCCCACTGTTTTTTTGCCTGCTGCTTGTGTCTGGTTTTCCTTGGGTGTACCAGTCACCGTCTCTCTCTGCGCTGACTCTGGGCGCTGCTGTTTTCTCTTCCTGCTCTTACTCTTCCCCCATCATCAAGGTATGTCTGAAAAGAAATGAAAACACTGGGCCAGCATTTGGAGTTGTAGGCATGGGGTGATGTAAATGGACAAGCTAGCACTTGGGGGAGGCAGGAATTGTGGCCCTCTCCACTGCCACGTCTTCCTCTGTGGTAGGAAGGACTAGCTATGGATTTCTCGAGAGGTGTGGTCTACCAGGGGGAAATCAAGAACCACATAGCAGAAAATTCATTGCTTGTATAGGTTTTGTTACAGAATGTCCTTTCAATTCCCTGGAAGTGTTTCAATTACTTCTTAATGAATATGCAATGAATGCAAACGCATCTCCCACTTACAGGAGATACTATGATTCAAGTAGGTGTAGAATGTGATTTCCTCCCGCTCCTTCAAGGAGATCTCACAGAGGTAGCTTTTGAGTGGTCTGGGAATAAGCTAGGATGAAAATTGAGCGGCGGAAACCCTCTCGATCCACCTTAGAGGGCTTTCCATTTAGTGTAGCTATGTATCAAATTGCCATAGTGTGTGAGATGTGTCCACTCCTTACAAGTGATACATTGGTAGAAGCTGGGAGCCTAATGTGCTTGACAATCGCCAGAGCCAGCTGAAAATCCTCCCACGTATTAAACAAGAATACAATCCTTAGCCTCCGGGATCTTGTTCTGGAACCAATAGACAAAACCTTCTCCTTCAATGTCTTCATTTTCTGTTCTTACAAGCCAACAATTCTCACAACTCACATATCACCCACATCTCCAAGTCTCATAACTGACGCTCTGTGAGTAATAATGTTCTGTTGTTTTCTGTTCCAATGTGCCTCATTTTCCTCCACCATGCTGTGTTAAATCACATGCCTCCAAATCTTACCCCCCTCTTGTTCTGCAGTCCGATGCCATTATTTTTCTTGTGAATACATGCACCCCAGCTTCTTGGTTTCCCTCACATTCCTCACTTTGAAAGTGCATGGCACGTTATATTTTTCAGATGTGCATGTCTCCCTCTTTTTCTAGTCCAACCATTCGTGGTCAGTTAAAGCACACACCCCATCTTCTCACATATCCCTCATTTCTCATTTCCAAGCAGTGATGGTCAGTATGAAATCTGGTACCTCAGCATCTCCATCATGGGATCTTCAAAAATATTCATAAAGGATAAATAGACACAATCGGAGAATACTTTTCGTATGACGTTCAGATAGCACAGAGAGCGAAGCGTCCACCACAGATATCTGTGCAAAACCTGCTCTGGCAGGTTAGAATCCCGGGAATGGTTTTCATCCTTCCGAGGTCGATAAATTGAGTACCACTCTGTGGTATAATAATGTTTTCTGTTATTTGAGTTCTCTGAAACTAATGAGTGTGTAGCAATATATAAGAAATACATTTACTCCTATGTCCCGTCCCCTTTCCTATATACTTGTGGGACATTCCGTCCTTCAGGACGGGAACAGAGCACTTTTGTCAAAAAGCATAAAAAATGAATATGTTTGTCCTTCTTCTATTTATACGTGGGGTAACGCACGTGGCCATAACCCCGGCCCGCCCTGCTGAGCTCCGCCCTGCGCATCGCCCTTCAGTCCTTTTCTCTGCGCGGTCGGGGCTGGAGGCACTAGCATCACTGGGAATTTTATTTTTGTTACTGTTGTTCTGTCTTCTGGCTCTGGTTCCTTGGTCGTCTAGTCCTCCATCTATGCCGTAGCATCTGGGATTCGTGTCCTGTTCAGCCTGCGAACGTCGCTTCGCTAGGGCGGATCCCCACTCTCTTTGCTTGGAGTGCCTGGGCCTAGAACATCGTTGGGATTTGTGCTTCTACTGCGACTCCCTCTCCGTCCGGGCACTCCAGCATCGTCTTCTTCGGTGGAAGAAGGTGTTTCAGCACGTTCCTCCACCTCATTTCCAGCTTTTCATCGATGAAAAGAAGAAACGCCCAGTAAGTTCTTTACTTTTTAGGGCGCCCCGGCCAGGGTACTCCTTTGCGGGGTCTTCCGGGTCCGAAAGTGGCTTGTGTAGCTCTGTCACCAGGGTTTCCACTGAGGTGCCCCAATGGCCTAATAAGCGTACTGAAGTAGTCTCTGAGGGTTCCCGCAGCGGTCCTGCCAGTACAGGACATCGTTCTGAGGTTCCCCAATTAGGGGCTAAGGTTAAGCCCTGTTTGTCTGTGGCTTTGGATACCAGGGTTTGCAGCCAGATCTCCATTTCTGGAGCTTTCCACGCCAACACCGGGATACGCCCTGGGGTCTCCGTTTCTGGAGCTTTCCATACTGAGTCTCGGCTCAAGGCCCCGTAGAGGGAGATTTACGTACCGGGTTAAACCCTGAGGTTCCTCTGATTGAGGCTAAGGTCAGCACCGACAGACCCGAGAGACCCTCTTTGAAGGTTTTGTTGGTGAGGTATATTCCTCAACCGTCCCATGCTCAGGGTCGTGGTGGTACCGGTTCTATCGAGGGGACAAAGAGGGCGGTCACTGACCATTACTTCTCCACTACGGCTTTGCAGAGGACCCTCCGCAGGATGCTAAGTTTGTGGCGGGTTCTAAGATGTCCAGTAAACATACGAGACCACCCAGTACCGGCTCTTCCGAGGATCCTTGTGTCAAGGCTATGGTGTTGTTGAAGTTCCCTGACCCCCCTGAGGAGAGGAAGGCCTCATCTCCACATGTGACGCAGTTCTCTTCAGGTGTCGAAAAAATGGCGGCCCAATCTCCATGGTCTACTGCGGCCATTTTGGATACTTCCCTTATACCGACGTTCACGCCGGCTAGTGCTGGGAGCATTCCTTTTGAAACTGAGCAGCCTTTTCCACGTCAAGTGGACAACTGAAATGTGTTCCGCCCGTCAGTTGACTGGAGTGTTCAGAACCCGCTGCCATATACAGTCTTGCTACCTCCTGCTTCCGCTCCACTGGTTTACGTGGACTAGGCCGGTGATGGGCCTTCATGGCAATCATCCTCCTTGCGTTCATGGGGGTAGGGCCCTCACGAGCGGCCTCTGTTGTACCTACGCCAAAGCCTTCAGCTGAGGATGAGTTCTTTGGGAGATGTCAGAGTCTCAGGTACACTGACCCTATGAAGGCGTATTTCAAGTGTCTTTTCAGGGAAGTGTACCCTGAGTCCCCTGGCCCGCCTTCGGCCCCAGCTGTTCCAATGCAGGTGCCGGTGGTGCCACTCCCTCCACCTCTTCCTTCTGCACCTCCTCCGCCTCGTGCTCCCTTGCACTTGTTGTCTCTTATAGAGAAGACCCCGGCGGACCAGGACAATACTTTAAAACCTGAGGCGGTATGTGTGCCGGTCCAGTCTTCTGCTCCTGCCTCGTTGGAGGAGCCACAAGCGGATCAGGACAGCGATGAGTAGACCCGCTCGGTGAGAGCATTCCATGACCGGGTCCTGGATATGATGGCCCTCTTTGACATTCCAGTACCTGAGGCTCCCACTCCGCAGGAAGGGCTTCTTTCGTGAGCCTTTACCTTGTCACCTCAAGATTGTACCGGCCTGTTCATCCAGAAGGATGTATTGGCCGAGGCCTGTAAAGTCTGGGATAAACCCCACACTGGGCTCCACATCAACAAGAGAATTGACGCTCGATACTAGCTTCACACCTCTGAGGCGATAGCCTTATCGGCTTGTCCGCTCCCAACCTCGACGGTAGTGGCTGCTGCCTCCCTTCAGTTCAAGCCGGCAGCTGCTTCTTCAACGGCAGTGGCTCAAATGCTATCCAGGGAGGATACACTTTTAGACTCCTTGGGCAAGAAGGTTTTTGCCAATTCTGCACTCCACCTTCATCAAGCGAACACCAGGCT
This sequence comes from Ambystoma mexicanum, assembly GCF_040938575.1. NCBI lineage: Eukaryota > Metazoa > Chordata > Amphibia > Caudata > Ambystomatidae > Ambystoma > Ambystoma mexicanum. The sequence continues at coordinate 1,425,509,873 of NC_090924.1, forward strand.
TATCCTGGTAGCAGCCAATCAGAGGCTGTGGAAAGAGTTAGCCGATTCCAGGAGTGCATTCCTGCGGATAGCCTTGAGGACTTTAAAGCCGGGTGTTCGGATGCCAGAGTATTGGTGCTGAATCTACTGGAAGCTGAAGAAAACACCATGTGGATACCTCAGCTCGAGGCCTTATGATAGGGGTTGACACCACTCGCCAGGCGTAGCTTCACGTGACAAAGTTTTCAAAGGAAGTGCAGAATAAAGTTTTGGACCTTCCTTATGACGGCAAGGAATTGTTACATTCTTCTACCGATGAGGAGCTCACAAAGACCAAAGCGAGTACCCAAACTGCCAAATCTTTATCGGTTTTGGGGAAAGCTCCAGTGAAGGCCCTTTATACTCAGAGGTCAGGGTCCCAGACTTGGTCCTTCTCTGGGTTCAGGGGGTTTCAGGATCGTTGTCCGTGCCGGACTGATGCACCTGCTGGCGGTACTCTCCGAAAGCAGCAATGGCATAGTGGTCGGTTTTTCTCTCGGGCATCAACCTCTTCTCCAGGGACAGGTAGTCTCCCTGCTGACACGAGACTCTGGTGAGAGGACGAATCTCGTCTCATCTGGAGGCCGTGGCAGACTATCACCGAAGACCGGTGGGTTTTGTCCATTGCTCCGGCGGGCTTTTTCCTTCCCCTCCCTCTTACCCCACCCTTCAACCCTCCTTTCCAACAGATCGGGACGTCCTCCCTCAGGGCCAAGGTGCTGAAACTTCTAGACCTCAGAGTGGCGGAATCTGTTCCCCTTGGGGAGCAAGGGGAGGGCTTCTACTCTTGTCTGTTCACAGTGTCCAACCCCAACCAGGCTGGCCTGCGCACTATCCTCGATCTTTCCCAGTTCAATCTTTCTCTTCCCCAAGAGAAATTCAAGATGATCACACCGTGCCAAATAAAGTCCTCTCAGTGTAGTGGACCTTCAGGACGCTTATGTGCACATTCTGATATGGAGGCCGCATTGCAAACATCTGCGGTTCCCTCTGGGAGGAGAACATTTCCAATTCTGTGTGCTCCCATTTGGTCTCAGCTCGGCGCCGCGTGTCTTTACGAAGATGATGTCGGTCATCGCTGTTTTCCTTTGGCTACAGGGTGTTCATGTATATCCCTATTCGGACAACTGGCTCCTATGCAGCCCTTGTCCACAGACGGCTCAGAGCAATCTCCAGTCTCTCCTCCAGCTCCTGTTCCATCTTGGGTTGTTGGTAAATTGGCGGAAATGTTCCATGAAGGTCTTCCAAGACCTGGTTTTCTTGGGTTTGCATTGGAATACGATCGAGTCTAGGGTGTACCTCACGGCGGACAGGATTGCGGATCTATCCGCTATGTGTCAGCTTTTCCTCCAATCAGCACACATGACGGCTTGGTGGTTTAAAAGACTTCTGGGCCTCATGGCTTCGTGCGTACTTGCTCTTCCTCTTGCACGTCTGAAGATGAGGCGTACTCAGCTGGCTCTTCGGAGGTCTTGGTGTCAGGCTTTGGACTCGGATAACAAGATGATCCCAGTTCCATCCTGCATGACGACGGATCTGCTATGGTGGTCTTCGACCAACAATCTTTCCGTGGGAGCCTCTTTTCAGGAGCCCTGCCCACAAGTGACGATTACCACAGACTCCTCCCTTCTGGGGTGGGGCGCAACACTCGATCATCTTCAGGTTTTCGATCTATGGATACAGCAGGACAAGCAGTTTCATATAAATTATTTGGAACTCCTGGCTGTATTTCTGTCGCTAAAAGCTTTTCAACCATCCATCATGAACAGGGTGGTCCGTATCCGCACGAACAACTCAGTGCCGATGTTTTATATCAACAAGCAGGGTGGAACCAAGTCACCTCTCCTTGTGGACCTCGCTATTCAGATTTGGGAATGGGCCATCCAGCACAGAATTTGGCTACTGACGGTACACATTCCGGGTCACTTCAATGTGACTGCAGACTCACTCAGCCGGCAGAGAGCAGCCAGCTACGAGTGGGAACTGAACACGGAGGTCCTCGCCACTATTTTTCGCCAATGGGGCACTCCAGAAGTGGACCTTTTTGTGACTTTTACAAACAGGAAACGTCCTCTTTATGCATACACAAACGGTCTTGGGGTCTCCTCCCTAGGGGCAGCTCTCGAGATTCCGCTGCACAACATGAAGACCTATGCTTTCCCGCCACTACCTCTGATTCATCTGTCACTCTGCAAGCTCAGGAATACATCGAATTGCACTCTCCTGTTCATAGCTCCTTGGTGGTCAGCCAGATTCTGGTTCTCGGAACTTCAGCATCTGTCGATTTTCCCTCGGATCAGACTGCCATTGATTCCTGACCTTCTTCACCAGCGCGATCATCCGATGTGGCACACCTCCCCACAATCATTCAGCTTGGTGGCATGGTGCCTGAATTCAAATCCTTAGCCCAGTTTAACTTGTCCGAGGACAAAACGCACATTATCCAAGCAGCCAAGAAATCTTCTGCAAGGTCTCAGTATAGGAGCAAGTGGCTCCGGTATTTGCCACTGGTGTTTAGCTAAACAGCTGGACCCCAGACATGCTACCATTGATACTGTCCTTTTGTTCATATATCATCTGGCGGCTTCGGGCATCCATGTCTTGTCTTGCAGGACTTATTTGTCGGCTATTGCCGCCTACCTGTCCACTGACACCTGTTCTTTTTCATTGACGAATCCAGTCATTAAAAGCCATTTTGCAGGTCTATTACATCTTTTTCCAACAGTACGCAATCCTCATCCCAAATGGGATTTGAATGTGGTCCTCACCGCCATATGCCATAAACCATTTGAACCCATGGCCACTGCTGATCTCAAATACCTTTCTTGGAAGGTCACATTTTTGATTGCAGTGACATCGGCAAGGCTAGTAAGTGAGCTTCAAGCTTTGTCTGTGGAACATCCTTTTCTCACCTTCCATAAGGATAAGGTTGTGCTCTGCACTCATTCTTCTTTCCTGCCTAAAATGGTTACTGATTTTCATTTGAATCAGTCTATACCATTGCCTGTTTTTTTTCTGAATCCGGCCTCAGATGCCGAGAGAGTGTTACACAACTTAGATGGCAGGCGAGTCCTTAAATTCTCGACAGAACGAGTGAACTCAGGGGCCCTTCACAGCTCTTCGTTATATTCGGAGACCTGAAAGGGAAACCTGCTTCAAAGGATACTATCTCCCGATGGATTGCCTCCTGCATTTCTGTAGCCTATACCATTCAGGGCCTTCATCCTCCGAAGGGCATTCATGCCCATCTTGTATGTGGCAAATCGGTTGCTGTTGCCTTCCCAAAGTATGTTCCCTGGGAAACCATTGCCAAGGCTTCCCCATCAGCTTTTTCTAAACATTACTGCTTGGACCTGAATTCCAGGGCCGATGCTCAATTCGGCAAGGCTGTTCTTAAGAACCTGTTTCAGTAAAGAGTTTCCATCCAGCCATGTTACCTGTGAGTATTGCTTGGGAATCTCCCATAAGTATGGAGGAAAGCGGATGGGATGTAGGAGTATAACAAAGTTACTCACCGTAGTGACTACCTTACTCCTAGTCCATAGTCCCCTTTCCTCCATACCCCCGCCATCCCCTCTAATAAGTATCCTCAATTATTGCTTAAATGGTGGCAGACATGGTGATAGAAAAGGACTGAAGGGCGATGTGCGAGATGGAGCTCAGGAGAGTGTAAAAATAGAAGGACACATATTTTCATTTTGGATGCTTTTTGACAAAAGTGGTCTGGTCCCGTCCCGAAGGACGGAATGTCCCACAAGTATGGAGGAAAGGGGACTATGGACTAGGAGTAAGGTAGTCACTACGGTGAGTAACCTTGTTAATTTACACATAGGAGCCGATCTTGATATAGTCAAACATTACATTGTGTACTTCTCTCCTATTTGGTTCTACAAATCTGTCTCAAAACACCGTCCCAGGTAGTGCACACCTCCAGAACATCTGTTCCATTCTTTCATCAAAGGAGATCCACTAGACGGGACTGACATGCATGAAGAAAACATTTCTCCCTGACCTCTGCACCTCCCCAAACCCTTTTACCTATCACCTTTTTTCTCTTTCCCTTCCTTTTTCTTTGCCTTGCTTCTTTTCCCTTTACAGACTACAGTCTGGATAGCACTGGTGGAGGCACAATATGCCAATTTAAACATACCTAGGCACTTTGAGATTACGACGCTGGTGATTTCGCACAGTACAAAAGACAGTTAACATAACATACGATGTACAAAATATGTTTTAAAATATCCAAAGCTCACAAACATTCTACTTAAAACCTATCTGCCGTATAATTTTGATGTTTTCCCACAAAGGTAGCATTTTTACCCCATAGAAATAAATTAACAAAACAAACTGGGCAGTAGACTATATCCATAAAAAGGGCAAGCATCACTTAAAGGAAGCTATGGCCCCTCGGTTCTACATTGAAATACTGAATAAAAAATAACGAGGCTGGAATAAAAATATTTTTTTTTATCAAATTTCCAAAATGCCTTTTAAGTTTCTTGCACATAAAAAAAGGAAATGCCGGGGGAGACTGTGTGCAGCTCCCTCCACATTACCCCTACCTTAATGTATTCCCTTGACCCACATCCTTTCTATTTTTGGGTGAAGAAAAGTGCAAAAAAAGTCGAAAAATTAGATTAAAAAGTGTCTGCGTATCTGACCTCGTTATTTTGTCCTTTGTTTTTTTAGGGAATACCTGGCCACATTATATAGTTGCTGCAGTTGCCTACCATGCCCCTTCCACTAACTACCCACGCTAACCATCTAGACTGCTACACTTAAACACACTACAGATATATCAGTGAAGCCTCTCACACTTAATAATTGAATAACCCTCTTAGCAGACATCAAAGAGCATAACATTACACCACTAAAAGCAACTTAAATATCACATTTCCTGCCAAAGCATTCTAGCACTAAGGGCATGCAAGGATCCCCCTGGACTGAGAACTGCATGCAGTGCTCAGGATACTTCCAGTCTGCATTCATCAAAACAACAGCAAAGCAATCTTGGATTTTCCCTCTCTTTCCACAGACTTAATCCACCCCTCTATTCATATGCACCAGAGCACCTAGAGACCCTGCATATCCACCAGAGCACCTTGAGGCCATACAAATAGCAGCGCAACATGGTAGAAATCGCAATAGCAGAGTTTGTTTTCCTAATTTTCACATGGTAGAAAAATGCCAATATGTCAAAAGATGCCCTATCGGCACCTGAAGGACAGAAGACTGAGAGAGTGGCAAGTCTCTAAAGATTTCCGGGCTCTGTCTGGAGGCCACATCAAATCAATACAAATTCTAAAGGTCTTTTCCCTATGGCCTATCATTAGTGGGCAGCGCTGACACCACAGGAGAATGTTGTTGGCATCACAAACATCACTGCTGACATTTCTCTGCTTAGAAAATGATGACAATGACATTTTGACCATTGTGTGCTTTCCAGACTTATGGTCATTTGCAACATCGAAACCGTTGGCTGCAACGCATCCTTCGACATTGTGTTGGACGTTGAGAAGCTCCACATCATCAGCATCAGAGACTAGGATTTACACCCAAATGACAAAGAGGTCTAAATCCATGCCAACTCAATCAAAGACCCCTGAAAACTCTGTTGCTGCCACACCAGCCCTGAAATGCACAGAAGGATGTATGGCCCCTTCTAACATCCCCACTGACCCATCTATAGACAGAGGTAGAAAATGTACTCCTCCAAGGCCTCATTCTCCACCAAAGCCATGACCTTAAACACCTACGGGGCCATGCACTCCACAGAGGCATTCTTCAGCAAATACTGATAGGAGTGAATGCTATGCTCATTCCCCAGATTCCATCCCATGCAGGATCTCTCCAGCAAGTGGCATTTTGATTTCCACTGAGGTCTCCAGGAGAGCAGCTACAAAGATTAACAATGCAACTACCGCACCTCTATCCAAGACATTGATCGTCTTTGAGACCCTACAACTAAACAAGCCTACTTAGCCTTTCATTCAGTTATACCAGGCATTCTCATATGCACCAGGAAAACCTTCCTGATTCGAGCATGCGTAATGCAAAGGCATGATACCAAGTACAGAGACCATATCTTGGACCTTCTGATTATCAAGAGCATGCTCTGCTAGATTTCTTGGTGGTATAGCTAGGACAAGATATCTCACTTTGTGATCCTCATCATCCCAAGTTATTTCTCCTTGAGAGAAGGACATTATAAAAACGTATAGTTTGGGAGGAGAGCATGTACAATGACCTCCATCACCAACCTGACTTTCAGCTCTGCTAAGCTCCTAGGAGAGGGATGTTTGTGGCTTGGTATACCTCTATGCTGCCTTCTCACAACTTGCAACCAAAATTACTGCTATGGCTTCATGCTTAGGTAATCTTCCTGGTCAAGGTTAACAGAGCTTAAGTGCATTTAAAGTTCATTTTAGGTCTCCTGTTCTTTGGCCCAACCCTGTTTGCCATCTATGGTGATGAAGTTACTCTCAGGCTCCACAGTTATGATGTCTGTCTCACTTCTTTCTGGAGTGGTCTCTGAAGTCCTCCATCCTTTGTCCTTATTCTTTGTTGTGAAGATGCTCTCCTTGAAGAGGTAGGGACGGTCCTGTCCTGTAGCCACATTGCCTGCCTTGATGTGAAGGCAAAGCACCAGGGCAACAGAAAGGTGAGTCTTGAACTAGGGGGAAAAAGCAAAGTCTCAAAAAACCCCAAGGACTAGGTAGTTCTGGTATAGAGGTAGCACTGCAGAAGGGGAATACCAATAGTGTTCTTAAGTTAAAGAATGACAGTAATATCCAAAGGATTCCTTAATTCAGAGCGATATAAGAAGAGTTAAAAAAAGAAAAGCCCTCCAGAACTGAGCAAGTCTCCCAGAGAAACGGAAAAGGCTAGAAAAGGATCCAATAGGAAAGCGCTCCGTATGAGACCAGAATGGGAACAAGGAGCAGAAATGAAAATAAAAAAAGGCAGCGGGGTGGAGGCTCATGGGAGACAGCCAAGCAGAAAAACTGAAGCAGGAAGGTGGAAGGCAGCGGGACTCAGCTGCAAGTATGAGAAAAAGAAAACGTGAAATGTAGGAATAATGCAGGGAAGGCATAGGCAGTTAGCGAAAAAGGAACCAAGCGCGAGGCACAGGCAATTTACACTAGCGTCTTACCCATAGATGCAGGGTTGTAACGCGTCAGAGCTCTGCAGCTTCTCAATGTAAATAGAAGCACGGATTCCATTGGAGTAACAACTAGACCTGCGTTGCGTCTCTCACATTGTGGCGCAATTATGTGCAACCACTTCCACGTCCTCCAAGCGGAATACCGCTGGGCCGTGACAGTATGTCCCTTTTTCCTCTGGGGGTTTGATCCAGGTTTCCATGGAAACCGTAGATGGGAACGTCGGACCAATCGGGCAGCTGATACATGGAATGATGGTTCCCAGGATCTCTCTTCAATGGAATAGCCCTTCCAGTGGATAAGATATTGTAATGTACCTCAATAATACCTCTGGTTCTCTCTAGGCTGGACTACTGCAACAGCCTCTTTTTAAATCTGACTGCTTCTACTCTCCGCCCTCTGCAACTCATCCAGAACAGGACTGCGAGACTTGTCCTTGGCCTCAAGCCCATGGATCGTATCTCTCCAGCCCTGAAATCTTTCCATTGGCTCCCAGTGGCTGCAAGGATGAAGTACAAGACACTTTGCGTTGTCCACAAGGCCTTCTGGGTCCTGGGACCGGTATACCTCCAACTCTCTCTTCGGAAATATCTTCCTACTCAAGCTCTTCGCTCCTCCACCTCCAACTTCCTCAGAGTCAGTCGCTTCTCCGAGTTGGGGGTCGATCTCTTTCTTCAGCTGGTCCCTCCCTCTGGACCAGCCTTTCTGAAACTTGAGCAGAATCATGTCCGGTTCCGGAAGCACCTCAAGACCTTCCTCTTTGCTTCAGCCTTCTCTCTTCCTCTCCCCTGCTGATCTCCTGTCTGTTACTGCACTGGTCACCTGGCTACCCTCTGAATTCGGGCCCAGGTCCCTGCCTGCCCAGTTGCGCACCCGCACTGCCTCCTGGCAAACCCTGCACTTGGGTCTCTATCTGCAACCCTACAGTCCCCTTACCTGCACTTACCCTTGCCACCTGATGGCCACACTACTTGTTGTTTTTGATCCCTTGGACGGCACACGCCCTTCCTCCCCTGCCCCTGGCACTTTTCCCCTCCCCTATCTCCTGCACTTGCGCGATCTCAATGTCACTAGGCCTAGTAAGAGTGTTGTCTTTGTCCTCCCTCTGTTACCGTCCCTTGCCTTGTCGAGCCTTGAAACACTTGTGTATAGGTGCGTTAAAAAATTCCCTATCATATCATCATGAATCACATATTCTTCACTTCAAACAGGGGAAGGAGGAATTTGGGAACTCTTCCTTCTTACGAACTGATCAGGAATGTACTGTTTCAATAAATAAGAATGGAAAACTGGATGCATGCGTTTCCAGGTACCTAGAAGGCATAATTTAAATGCTACAGGTTTGATACATTCTTCAATCTTGAATGGACCCACAAAACGAGGAAACAGTTTCGAAGGGTGAAGCAACAGAGGGAGGTGTCTCGTTTTGAGCCAAACCCGTTCTCCTACTGACCAGTTAGGATTCCCATCATCAATGTTGGTTGGCATAATCCTTGTTGATCTTTTGCTCTCCTCAAAGGTTTTGATAGGCATTTCAACGGTCCTCGTGGCCTAGTGGGGCTGTTTTCATTGAGGACTTTCTTGCATCATGGCACTGCCACTGCAGTCCCACCCAGGCACCTGTGTGCTTCAGCTACCTTCTGACTGCGGTTTGCCGTTATTGACTACTCCCACCCTCCCAAGGCGTATCAGTGAGCCGGCAGGCAAGAGAGCCGACCCACCAATCTAAAGCCCTTACTAAGGCCCCTGTCTGGCCAGGACTTCGCTTCTTTGCTGTTTTCATCACTGCCTGCCTGTGTTGCAGGAGCTCACCACCTACGCAAATTCCACGAGGCCTCAGGATCAATTTGGACATCACTGAATCGCTTAGTAAGCCCAGTGGGCCTCTACTAGATTTATTGGTCAGAACCTGAGGCGCACTGTCTCTGATTTCAATTGTGTGCTTAATTTCAATAGCAGGGTATTTTGGTCCATTCTGTGTTTTATCCAAACGCTGTTTGCCGTACTTACTGCATTGTAATGGTGCTCGTGGCCTAGTGGGGTTGTTTTCATTAAGGCCTTTCTTCTTCCATCATGGCCGTCGCCACTGGAGTCCCTCCCAGGCACCTATGTGCTTCCACTACCTTCTGACTGCGATTTGCTGTGATTAGCCACTCCCACCTTCCTGAGGCCTATCGGTGAGCCGGAACCCGAGAGAGCAGGCCCACCAACCCAGGGCTCTCACTAAGGCCCCTCTCTGGCCAGAAAGTTGCTACTTTGCTCTTTTCATCACTGCCTGCCTGTGTTGCAGGAGCTCCCCACCTCCACAGACCCCACGAGGCTGCAGGATAAATTTGGACATTACCAAATTGCTAGGTAAGCCCAGTGGGGCTCTACTAGATTTCTGAGGCACACTGTCTCCAATCGCAATTGTGTGCTTATTTTTAATAACAGGGAATTTGGCCCAATTCTGTGTTTTATCCAAATGCTGTTTGCAGTTCCTATTGCATTTCAATCGTCCTTGTGGCCTAGTGGGGTTGTCCGGAGCTGGGGGGAGGCCCTCCACATGCAGCTGCTCCATCGACCTATCCCCAGGCCATGCTTTTCAAAGAACAAACTGGCAGTAAACCCTGCATCCAATGACCATGAAAATGTGCTTTTGCATTGCAACGGTAAGCACCCCAGATCGCCATGTCCTGGACTATATGCTTCCCCTGGACCCTCTTCCCTTGATTGCTTGGTTGATATGTGCCTCCCTTCCCCTCTAGCTTAACTGCAAACTGTAATTCCTGCATCACCCAAAATATCTATATTGCTGTGCTTCAAAATCGCACATTGATTGTTTTCTGCTGCTTTGTAATGCATTGCTCAAGGTTCGAATTAAGTTGTTCTTTTAAATCAGTGCACTCTCCTTTTTGTGCTGCATTTTAGTGCTTTACTGGAAATTCGAATTTAGGTGTGCTTTTAAATCTGTTCATCCTCCATGTTGTGCTGCATTTTAGTTCTTTATTGGAAATTCGAACTTAGGTGTGCTTTTAAATCTGCTCATCCTCCATTTTGTGCTCCATTTCAGTGCTTTATTGGAAATTCGAACTTAGGTGTGCTTTTAAATCTGTGCATCCTCCATTTTCTGCTTTATTTTAGAGCTTTATTGGAAATTCAAATGTAGGTGTGCTTTTAATTCTGTGCTTTGACTGTCTTCCGTTGCACACCTCCTTCTTCTGTGCCCGCCTTGCTGCTAGGCCACTTGGTGAGTTCTCGTGCATTATGCAGCTCCCCTGTCTGTCTGTCTCTCTCCCCCGCTACTCCTATGGCACTCTCTATCTCCCCTATCTATTCTAACTGCTACCCTTATCACCTATCCTAACCCTCTCATGACGTCTGGAAGAAAAAAGCTGAAAAAAGCACTCCTGTATTCTAACCCAGGCCTACCTATTGCTGACACCTACGTCAATGCTACTTCCAGGTAGACTTTTACTGGCATCCTCTTTTCTATCCCCTCCCCTGACCTATGGACACCCTACCTGGTCTCCACTCTCTCCCCTTCTCCTCCTCACCCATTAATGGTGGCACTAGGTGGGAAGTACTCCTGGCATACTTCCCATCCTCTAGGTGTATCATTAATGTCTATCACAATGGCACTATCATGGCCCAAGGGTCTCAACCTACTCTTCTCCTTCTTGATCGGTGCCTGCCCTCTCTCATAATATTCCTCCCTTCTCCTGCCACTGCTCCTTCTTTCTCACCATTCCACCACCACCGACGGGAGTACCACGCCCCTCTAACGCCTTTGGAAAACCTTTATAGGGGGTAACAAGCTTCACTTAGCTACTCTGAATGCTCGCTCTGCTAACGAACATTCCTCAGACATCTGTCTCCTTCTCGAAGACTTTGACCTAGATGTCTTTGCTCTTACTGAGACGTGGTTCACAGCCAGCTCTGTCACTATACTTGACACTCTCCTTCCCGAGGGCTACAAAATCCTCTCCAAACCCAGACAGGTTTTTAGTAGGGCAACTTAACCATAATGTCCCTTTAACAAAGTTTTTTTGGACTGAATTTCACAGGTTTTTTGAAGGGGAACTTAATCATAACATTGCGTTAATAATGTTTTCTTGCTGAATATACACTATCATCATGTGATCTTGGGAGATATGTAGTATAATTTACTTTCTTTATATACATGAAACATAGAACATACAGAACCCCCTCGCTATTGATATTTGAAAGGTACGGATGGAGCGCCTGTTGGCGGACGGGCGCGGACGAGGTCAACAGTACCCAAACAGTTAGGGGGTATCTGAATTTGTACTATTGCCTTACACAAAACATAGTCAACTGTGACAAAGGAACACATGTAGTCATTGTAAGTACTAGTAAACAAGTAAGGAAACCTAAATGTGTGAAATAAAAACCATGCATTTAATGACCATGTAGAATGAAATGGATTATACCATTACAAAAAAAAGTATGCCTCCAATGTAATTACCTCGCAGAAACTCTGCAGCCAGGACTGACAGTAGACACACGCAGTACAGCGAAGGCAAAATACAATAAAATAGTAAGTGAACTTCATTTTTCTTATATGTGGGTGTACTTTTTTTGGTATGAGGGGCACAAAGAAATAATTTCTTTCTGTTGTTTTGACACAGAAATGTACAGTACTTTGGAGTGGCTGGAGGAGAATTTTCCACATAGGGAAATGTCCGAAGATAGCGATAATAATGGTAGACTCTGCTCCGCATAAGCAAAATAATGGTCAGTATTTTATGGGCATTTAACATATATATATTTATTTTTAATAGACCAGGAAAAAAAAGAAGAAATGCCAACAAACGACATAGAGGAAGATAGGCTGAAAAGAATAGAACTGAAAATGGACATACTGAAGGACAATTTTAATAGTTTACGGCAATTTGTGGAGGAGTTTGTGAGAGGAAAAATACGTTATCACTGTCCCACCTGTACCTGCCCCCCTTCTCCATTCCCTAGTGAACCTTTCCCAAACCTTCAAGAAGAAAATAGACGTTTTGATGAAACATCCATCCCTTTTTCCCTCACAAATCATCCCCTCACAATCAGCCAGTGTTGAAGCCTAATTCCCCTATATTCGTGTCAGTATCTGCTTCCCCCCGTATTTCTCTTGATTGAAGTGTGTGTGTGTTTTTAGAAAGTGTTTGTATATTAGTTGTAGTTGAAGAGTTTGAGGAAATGTTTTTTTTAAGACTTAAAATGTCCGCGAACAGCGTGCCTGTTCGAGCTATCCGTAAGCAATAGAATATGGATGTTCTAACAGCAATACACCTACCCTTACCAATGCCAGCCGAGATGCAACTGATCTTAGAGTACACCATCTGTGCAAGTTGTGCGTAAATAAACAGAATGGGGCGGCCTAAGGACATTATACCTCTTTGTACCACTCACAAACGTGATAAAACATGTTCTAGAACACACCAGGTGTCCGGGACGTCTGCAAATGAGCAAAATGGGAGTGTCCTAAGGACACTATACCTGTCCGTATCGTCCGCAGCCAAGATGGAACCGGCCATAGAACAGGCGTAGTGGCTGGCATGTTCGTAGTCAAACAAAATCGAGGTGTCCTAAAGACACTAGACCTGTTTGTACAGTCATCAGATCATGTACGCACATGCACAGTACACCCATAAGGACTGCGAGCATCGCGCCTGTCCCTAACTGTCCGTCTCACTTGTGTCGTACTTTTAATTAGTTCCAGGACCCGAACACTGTCCGTAGAACAGCCGAGCGCATGCGCACGTCCGTTACTCTGCATTTGCTGTCCAGCGGGCACGCATTTCCCTCGCGGATGTGTTCAGGACATCATCATGTGACCGCACCCACGCTGAGCGTGTGGACTAATTTGCGCAGTTTGTCTGCCTGCGCAACATTGCAAACAAACTTATACATAAATTAGAAATTATTTTACAGTATAAAATGACCATTTCACATGTCCCATACAATAGCTCTACCTGTAAACGTGTCGTTTAGAAGTTTAGCAGCGCTTTTGAGTGATCAATATGGTCACGAGGCGCACCTCTCCAACCCTATAAATGGCCACACCCACGAGCTCATCTTCATTGTGCTTCTGGCTATAGCAGTTTCAGTTGTGATGCCTTTATTGCTGTAGGGACCATTTGGCAACTAATCCTTATGGCATCCATGTCTACTGTTGGTTCATTAGCCACAGTGCCACCCCCAAACCCTCCACCTCCACCACCTCCTCAAGGGCCTGCAGATGGATATACGGGTGAGGATGTAGAGATTGAAGAAGAAGAGGAAGAAGAGAATGAGGTGGAGGAACTCTGCACTACAAACACTCGCCGAGAGTCATGGGTGTGGCGGTTGTTTTCCGTTTGTGGGAACGTACCGAAAGCACGTGCAAACCTGGTCAGGTGTAACCAGTGCCAGTTGGTGCTGAGTCGCGGGAGACCTGGTGCGTACAGCTTTGGTACGACAACCATCAAGCGACACCTAACTTCGTTCCACAGTGCGGACATTCGTAAGGTGGTGGCATGTGAAGAACGTAGCAGATTGAGTCCTCCACAGCATCCTCTGTGTCCGATCCTCTCACCACAAGAGACACTCCTGTGGGGAGCGCATTCCTACAGCTGCCTCACAAGCCATTCGCGATGCTGTTGACTCTTACCTTTCGAGGGTCACAATATTGTGTGTGTTTTGTGACGCAGCATTCTGCAGGGGGGAGACTCTTCGAAGTGCTTTTGAGGCTCCGGTCACGGAGCACCAGAAGAAGTGCTCCCTACCTAAGTAAAGCCCACCCTACATTTTTTTCTCTCCACCTGGCCCTTCTTATCCCTGTGGTTGGTGTCCCTTCCTTACCCTCCTTTGCCATCCTCTCCTAGTGTGTCGTGTCTTCAAAAACAGTAAACTGGAAAATAACAAAAATTACAAAAAAGGCTCTTTTCAGAGCCGCCTTTCTCAGTTTAACAATAGAACTATCAAGTGACCAGTGTAGGCCCCCGCGCATTTTTGGAAAAGTCAGCGGACAGTTGTAGGACACCCAAAAATGGAGGGTGCAAGCGTAGCAAAACCAATGGACTTTTTGCTGGGAGTAAGTGGTGGCTCTGAAAAGAGTCTTTTGGTGGTGTTGTGTGTAGGTTGGAAAAAATGGATTGGCAAATAGGTGACTATGATTCCAAAAAAAGTTGCAGTGCATTTTGTACATTGCGAAGAAAAATCTGTTTGCCAGCATATGTGAGATGGACTCCATCTCTGCGAAAAATGAAAGAGGTGCAAAACAAAATATTTTCATTGTGGAACGAGGACATGCCAACATCCCTTAGAAAGCCACAAACAGACTTATTGACATTGCGCGGCGCTTTCTACATTTGTGGACCAAATGCAGAAGAATGCAGCCATATTAGTCTTTGTGCAATACGGGAAAAATCTATTTGGCAATTTGGAAACATGTCCATAACCTTCGCAAGCCCTTCCTTCATTGCAAATTGCAAAGAAATTCCAGAGACATGGCCTAAACTGTTTTCTCCGCAATGAATGATAAGTATATCATGATGACTCTCTCTCTGTAAAGTTGCACAGAGAGGTATCCAGTCCTGCCACCTCATTCCACGCACGCCATGCCAGTGCACTGCCACATAAGGAAATCCAAGATCTGCATTGACCGCAACATTCTGCATGCACTTTCAACCAATGTATCCATGAGTCTCCCAAAATCCAGATAAGCTGTTTTCGAGCATACAGAGCCATGGCTGTCTGGTCTGCTGTCAGGGAAAAGACGTTCTCACTAAATTTCTCTGTACAGAACACACCCACTGAACTTTACTGACCAATCCCGACCTTCGCACATTCTCATTTGCATGCGTCCCCACCCCAGAATCCCCGTTGGTAATACGCGTCGCCTGCAAACTACCACCATGTTCGCGGACACGTACAAGATCAGAGCGTGACGACTGTACATTTAAATATTATTCCCCCTTTCCCCTTTAAGGTGGGCTCTGAAAAGAGACATTTTTTTTTCTTTTGGGCAGATGCCTTACAGACACCTGTTATTTAGTGTTTGTTAAAAAATGTTGTTCTTCATTCCAACAACCATTACTGAACCTTCTCCAAAGCAAGCCTCACATTCCAAAAGAAGATGGCATTTCCCAAAGAAGATAACGCAACACCATCTGCTTCAAAATAAGCCGCATTACTGGGAACAATGTTCTCATGGCTGCAGAAAAACATAACAGTGTGTAACATAAAAGCATGCATGCCCCAATTGATGTTAAACCTCCCAATACTTTGATCAGGACAGAAAACAGAACTGTTGTCCCATTTTCCTCTAGGGAGTAACCCAGAAAAAATATTTTTTGTAGTTGGAAAGATGTTCATGACTGCTTGAACCAACTGTTTTAAATCTTCCAACAAAGTACGTGAACTCACGTAGCCCAAATGGCAAGCACCGTAGTGCAAAATTACCACATGAGGAGTGGTCATCGTACGCATCTTGGTGCACACCACCTCCTCTCCTCTCACTTCGAAATGGTGTGCCACATGCCGACTTTCGGCATAGTGCTGTAAACCATACACAAAAATATCTCCAACTACCAAAACCCTGACCCTCTGCACCACTGCCATCTTCAGTATGCGCACCGTCTTTCGACACAAAAGACCAATGTGAACATCTAATTGGCTGATGCCTACAGTCCCCTTTCCATGCTGGATTTGCTGTAGAAACCCGTATGTGACACGCCCTACACGCGGACAAGCGTTGTCTACGTGCGGCACGTAACTCTTAGCCAGTCCTTCTACCCTTTCCACATCACTCGCAAATCCATTCCCTCATTGGACACAGCTAAGCAGTCACACATCCATCCACCAATCACATTCAACATCCCTACATCTAACTCCGTCATCAAAATTGTGCACTTCAAATGTACTATTCATCACTCTGCATGCAAGTCGCATATCATTGCAAAGCACCTACTTCAAAAACTACTGTGCAAGTGTTGCAGATTTCTACGTTACAGCTCCATGCATGCGCACATGCATGCATGTAAAGTACAGGTATGCATATTTTAATCATAGAACATGTACAACCCTTATTATTGCATTTAAACAAATTAATGCCACTAAATCTGCATAGCCAATACATACCAAAGCTCCCCCTTTAAGTGCAAGATGTCCGATTTGTCATTGACAAACCGCACTTCTTACTGTATCCCGCACAACCTATACATACGTTACAACCTTCCCATTTAGCGCAAAACTCAATTTTCCATTAGAAAATGGCACAATTTGTTACTGTGTACCGCCTACATAAATGCTACTTCCAATACGATCTTATGAGAAAAATAAACGCTCCTGATTGCTGTGGTGACATCTCCCACTGAGGCTTTCCCAATTTTTCAAAATCGTACTAACAGTATGAAAGTGCAGAAATGTTTCCCATCTACTATAATGACCTATCGCTTACAAACCTCTCTGCTATAGGCAACACAGCTTAAAAGAGACAAGTCATTTTCATAACCTACAAATTTTACTAATTTCGGAAGCACGTGCAACTAACATACGGAAAGTAACATACAAAAGCAGCACATAGTGAAGTGAAATGCACACATGCACAGTGTAGAAATGTCAAAGGAGAATACTCCAACAAAAGATGCAAAATGTACGTGTACAGTAACATCACTGCTTTAAACACACAAAGTTACTAACTTCTTCTTTTTACAATCACAGTGAAGACTACTCTCCTGAAAATCAACAGCATCTACACTGCAAACTACATATCCGAAGAAACCTGGTTATTCAGCAAAAAAGAGTAAGTACAGTACGACCTTTATATTCTAAACTATTCCTCAAACAGACTGTGTAGGTTATGTATTTAATTTGCGCACCAAAGCAAACAGTGATTTCTGAACCATTCTACCCATATATCCCCATTTAGTAAACAAAGAATAACAGGCAGAATGGCTCACAAATCAATGTGTGTTTGGAACTCAAATAACATACAGAACCCTTAGAATGTTGGTACTAGAAAACAAATAGCTGTTTCAATTTTATGCCATTACATTTACTATTAATGCTTCTCCTCACCACTAGCCCACTTGGCACTCTCATCTGAAGCACATTGTAGTGGTGTACAAACAGAAAAATAGCCTTCCCAAATCATTGTAAGAGGCCAATGCACATTCACACACCACCACAAAGAGCTTCCCCATCAAACTCATGCACGCATGTACACAGCACACATACATTGTACAACAGACCAAACCATGCCTCCTTTTTTTCAACAGACCCTAAAAAATGCCTACCAAAAAGCAAGTCCATAGAAAGGAACACAGAAGTAGAGCAAATAAAAATAAAAGTGTGCAACATAAGCATCCATCTGTAGCAGAGTTTGTAGAGAAAGTTAGAACAAAACAGCTAATACAGTCGTTTAGCGAAACAAATTAAGCATCAACTACTGAAACTTTACCTTCTCCAACAAAATGTGGCACGAAACACAAAACACTTTACAAAAAAATATTGGCTACCAGTACTGCTAACAATGCTCCTATTAATCCTGATATAGTAACAAGAACCTATAGTAAAAAAAGTATTTTAGCAAAAATGTTTCGCCACAGAGTCCTTCAGAATCTAATAAGAAGAGGACCGAGATCATCCTCCACCCTTAAAACCTACCGTAGAAAATTAATCCTACAAGCTCTCGTTGACAGTGCAATCCTTCTCAAAAGGAAGTTGTTTATATTAGTGTTAAATAGGATGAAACGACTAACAAAACTAAGTACCATACTACAAAAGAAACTTATCAATAAACGGAATGTGAACAAAAATAAACTTCTTACATATTTGTGGAGGTGAATGGAGTCACACAACAACCACACAACCATATTTTAATGAAGAAGCATACAAACAAAATCAAAGAAACACAATTGCCATCCATCACAGTGGACTAGGGTATTAAAAAATCAATAATAGCATCATGGAACAAGAAACACTGCTTAGAAAAGTATCCCCTGAAAACTCAAAATTACCTCTCGATTCGACTGAAACAGACCGTCCAGTGTACAAATGGCCGTGCACGTCAATGTGCACCATTCCAAACAAATCTTTAAAATCTTTACGTCAGTTCCTCAATCAGTATGTAAAAGGTAAAGACAAAATTAAAATGTAAGTGCTGCAAAATATGTATATCTGTCCAGTGCGCAAATACACAGGACTACAAGGACATTCATTAGCCTGCATTTCAGGAGCTATTTGCAAAAGCACCTTCCATGATATCAAAAGGATATCAATACATCATTCAAATGTAAGAAATATAGTGTATAAAATATACTATGCTAAGTCCATCTTCAGAATTAGCCAATTTAAATCACACTCTTCTGCATGGTACACCGAAATATCTACAAGAAGAAATTGACCGTATCCAGAGAAAATATTTTGGAAGTGAAAGCCACTTACAAAATGCAATAGTTCTAGAACAGACTAGCAACAATTCTGCACATAGCAACCTTCTATTACACACATACAAAAAAGAAATACTAAAATTTAAAAGTGCATCGGCTGAAATACCAAACCATGTGTGTGTGTGTTGCCGCAGAACGTTTTACAAAAGGAACACAAAAATGTAGACATAGCATACAAAATAGAAGACAATGAAGATTCCAAATGGTTTGAAGTAGCTCTCTACCTTTTAGCCGAAAATAAATATCAAATACGTGAACCCCTAATATGTTGCAGTTACTGTTCTACAAAACTAGACAACAACCAAACTCCTTCACGTGCTATCACAAATAATTTGGAATTGTTTCCACTACCAAAAACCCTGCAACAACTCAATTTGTATGAGAGAATCATAATTTTAACATTTCATCCATTTCAAGCAATTATACGCCTTCATCCAAAAACAGCAAAATTACCTCCCTCTGAATTGGTGAAAGGCATTTGTGGCAAAGTAGTTTATTTGCCATTAGATCTAACATAAAATGTACGCACTCTAGGAGTGCAACGTTCAATAGAACATTCTTTAATTGTCTTGGTAAATGGTGTACCAACAAAAGACAAAAAAATTTGGCAACAACTGGTGGATTTACATAAAGTTAGACAAGACTTGCAATATCTAAAAGAGAATAACGATTTTTACAAGGAAATAAATATTGAAGAAAGCTTAAGGGAAACAACTGAAATAATTGAAGAGTCATCAGAAACTGGACAATTCGAACTTCTGAATCCTGCTGCAGTATCCACTATTTTGGACCAGTACACAATTCATCCATTGCATTCCAATGAAAGCATAGATGATGCACTAGAAACTTACCAAATGCGACAAACCAAAGGTTCACCAATGAGCATATGGGAAAAAAGTGTAGAAGCACGTGCTTTTCTACTGCTATTTCCTACTGGCAAAGGTGGAAGATACAATGATAGACCCACTCAGATTACGGCATCAGAATACCGCTCATTACGAATGTATTCGGAAGATCCCAGGTTTAGACAAAATGTGGAATACATATTCCAGCTACTCTTTGAAAGTGAACTAGCAACCCTGTGTTACAGAGTAGCACACATTTAGAAATCTGGAACCCACTTTCAAAATATGTCAGCTACGCAATTAATACAAAAAGTACAAGAAAAAGATGAGGTTTTACAATCAAGTATAACAAATTTGTTTGCAAACATGCATGGTACAAAAGAATACTGGTTCCGACGGCACGGAGACATACGTTGTATGATCAGAAACCTTGGACCACCGACTTGGTTTGTTACACTAAGTTGTGCAGAATATGCATGGGAATATTTACATAAGTTCCTACGCATATCAAACAGCAACAAAACCAACATACATTTATTAACACCTGGAGAACTTTGCTCTCTAGATCCAGTTAATGTCTCAAGATATTTCCATCTTCGTTTCATTGCTATGCTACACTTTTTTTGCAATAAAACTGTTCCACCCCTCGGAGAAGTGCAACACTTCTTTTGGAGAAAAGAATACCAAGCGAGAGGAGCACCACATATTCCCATGCTTTTATGGATCAAGGGTGCACCTAAATTTGGTCACGGCACTGATGCCACTGTTTTGCAGTTTATCCAAAAATATGTCACTTGTGAAATCCCTATATAACAACAAACAGGGTAAGTGTGTGTAAAAAAAGAAGAAAGAAAGAACCACGGGTAAGCCGTTGGTATCCTTTTAACCGTTAACAGGATGAACGTATTATCACAAAAACAACAGTTTTGTAGGAAAGGTGACTCAAAGGGATTCTATATGTGGGAGAACAATTGTATAGAAACACTCGGCCAGAGTGGGAGAAGGGGAGGGGAAAGATGGAGTCAAGGAGGACAGTTTCCCAACGTACCTGTCCCTAAGGAAAGACACCCTGTCCTTAGAGGGAGTGCCTATCCCTAAGTTGCGTGTGTGCTGGCGCCTGTCAGGCAGAGAAAGAGGAGAGGGCTAACCCTATACAACTAAACTGTTGCCTTGCGTTTCTAGTTCAAAGCACATAGAAACACACAAAAAGTGGGAAGTTTTTATTCCATCTTCAAATTAGTCAAAAATTCCAATGGTTCAGGCGATTCAAATTTCATGTTTTGTTCAGCAATGTCCAGAACTGGGGATTAGATTCTGTCGTTGGCTGGAGGTGGTTGCAGAGACCAAGGAAAAGGTCAACTGCCTGTTATTCCTTCTCTCGTGTCAATTTTAATATTTGTCCATAGGTCGCGTGAGGAGGAATTCCTAGCAGTTCGAATGTTATAAAAGCCTGGGAACAGGAAAAGGTAATATGGCCGTGACATTGAAAAAGTGACATTGAAAAAGGGTGGAGGAAAGACATCGAGAGAAAGGAGAAGTTGGAAACAGAGAAGGATCAGAAAGGAAGAGGAGGAATGAGCTACAGAGGTTCCAGGTAAAGACGAGCATTGGGCAAGCCAAGAAGGCCAAAGGTAAAAGGGGCTGCTAAGAGACAGGTTACAATCCCAGTGGGGCCTAACCTGGGAATCTGGGATACTGCAGGAGACATACACTAGAAGTGAAAAGCCTAGGTGGCTTGACTTCAGCAAATGAGTTTCCAAAGCCACAAAACACTGTGAAAACAAGAAGGAGATAGAGCTCTAGATGTAAGCCGTCATCTGTATTCTGGTGGGACTGGCAAGTTTACCATGGAAGCTAAATAAGAATTGTCTTCTTGAGAAGCTGAGCGGATTAAGAGGGCGAGAGAGTAGCACTCATTTCGAAGCTGTGGCGGGAGGGCTCATTGAGAAGCTAATCCCGTAGGACTCATTGAGATGCTGATCAAGGCATGCTTCTTGTCATGACCCACAGAACACGCCCCTTCTGGACTTCCTGGTCCTTGTCACGGCGGGGTTTGCATTCATTGTTTCTCCCAACATGGCCGTATCACCTGACACGCCTCGCACCAGCCTTCACGGCGCACGTAGTACGTTCCATAAATATGCCACGCCCCGTGGGCCTGCGCGTATCCATGCTATTGCGAAGTAGCGACCAGACGTGTGCTCCGTATCTCGCGGTATTATCCCCTTGCTTCTTCCACTCTAACCCAATTCTAGTCCCTTTCCTTCCTTTCTTGATTCCTGGACTCGTGTGCTAGTTGCGCACCCTGTTATTTCCTGGATTCCTGGACCCCTGCTTCCCGGTACTTGAACGCACGCTGGAGTCAGAAGAGACTCGTGCAGCCTTATTCAAGACTCGAGCAGTACGCAAGAAGGCACCGATCAAGAAATCCAGCAAAGATCGAACTCAGGTGAGAAGGGGGGAACTCCTTGACACTTCTTCAGAAGCTGAGCCAATGGGGCTCATTTAGAAATGGAGTCCTGAGGACCTAATGAGAAGCTGAGCCAGGAGGACCCATTGCAAAGTTAAGCAAGGCAGCTTATGGAGAAGCAGAGCCAGGGTGCTCTTTGAGAAAGTGAGCTTCAAGGACTCATTGAGAAGCTGACCCGGCAGGGCTTACTGAGAAGCTGAACTAGGATAACTCATTAAGAAACTGAGCAAGGCAGACTCATCGAAAAGATGAGCTGGGAGGGTTCATTGGGAAGTTGAACAAGCAGGGCCCATTGAGAAGCTGAGCTAGGGGGGCTTATTAAGAATCTGAGCTGCAGAGCCATTGGGAAGTTGAGGCAGGGGGGCTCATTTGGAAGCTGAGCCATGAGGACCCGTTGAGAAGCTGAGCAGTGCAGGTTTATTGAGAAGCTGAGCAAAGGTGGCTCAATAAGAAGATGTCCCAGGGGTATTCATTAAGAAGCTTAGTTAGGACGTCTCACTGAGAAGCTGAGCCAGGAAGACTCATTGAAAAGCTAAACAAAGCAGGTTTATTGAGATGCTGAGCCTGGGAGTGGGGGTGACTCGTTGAGAAGCTGAGCCACCAGGATTCATTGAGAAGCTGAACCAAGAAGGCACATTGTGAAAAAAGGCCAGGAGGGCCCATTGTGAAGCTGAGCTAGAGGGTCACATTGAGAATCTGAGCCAGTAGAGTTCATTGAGAAGCTGAGAAAGGCAGGCTCATTAAGATGAGCCAAGTGCTCATTACAAAGCTGAGCCAGGAGGGCTCGTTAAGAAACTGAGCCGGGAGGGCTCATTGAGAAGCTGAGCCAGGAGAGCTTATTGAGAAGTTTAGCTAAGAGGGCCCATTGAGTACCCGAGACAGGTGTTGAGCAGCTCATTAAGATGCTGAGTGAGGAGGGCCCATTAGGAAGCTGAGCCGGAAGACTCATTGAATAGCGAGCAAAGCAAGCTGATTGAGAAGCTGAGCTAGTTTGGATCATTGAGAAGCTGAAGCAGGATGGGTCATTGAGAAGCTGAGCAAGGCAGACACGTTGGGAAGATGAGCTGGGAGGGCTCATTTGGAAGTTGAACGAGGACGGCCAATTGAGAAGCTGAGCTAGGAGGACTTATGAAGAAGCTGAGCTATGAAACTCACTGAGAAGTTGAGGCAGGAGGGCTCATTTAGAAGCAGAGCTGGGAGGGCTCATTGAGAAGCTGCGCCAGCAGGTCTCATTAAGAAGTTGAGCTAGGAGGGCTCATTGAGTACCTCAGTCAGGTGTGGAGTGGCACATTAAAAAGCTGAGTGAGGAAGGCCCATTAGGAAGCTGAGCCAGAATGGCTCATTGAGAATCTGATCTGAGCCAGCAGGGCTAATTGAGAAACTGAGCCAGGAGGATTCATTGAGAAGCTGAGCAAGGCAGACGTATTGTATTGAGAAGCTGATCCATGAGGGCTCTTTAAGACGTTGATCTGGGAGAGCTCATTGAGAAGCTGCAAGAGAAGAGCCCATTGAGAAGCTGAGCCATGACACCTGATTAAGAAGCAGCGCAATGCAGACTTATTGAGAAACTGAGCCGGGAGAGCTTATTGAGAAGCAGAGCCAAACATACTTTTTTTTTCTTTTTTTACTTTATTTGTTTACGATTTGCAAAGCAAACATTTACAAAAAAAAAGTCCACATACACAAATAACAAGATCATATATCATTAAAATACAAATTATTAAAATGTAATACATTTTCATAATGGATACTCCTAATAAATAAGATAGATATTGTGGTAGAACAACAACGATGACCAAAAGTAATATACAATTGTCCAGAACACAGTACTTTTAAATGTTGTCTAGGCTTCCCGGATCCATGTAAAACATGGTGTTAGGCCCTAACCAATCATGTATACATAATTCTGTCAGCGCATGGCAATTCCAATTCCAAGTTTATCAAAAGTTATTGACATTGATTATCCATCACACAGGTGTGTTACCCTTAGCAATTGTTACAATGCCACAAACTCTAGATAAGAAGTCAACTATTGCAATTTTAAGAGGTATGGAGGGGCCGTGCATCACCCTCCACCATAGGCCATCAGCGTCTACCCACCCCAGGTTAGACACCAAATGCCCAAATGATTTCATACGTGCCGGTAGTGAGGCCATACAATGAAGAAGCAAATGTCTTAATGTTTCCTTCTTAGCTGTATTATTACAAAAGCGACATGAATAGCATGCTCTCAAAGGCTCTTTCCCAGATCTAATTTCCCTTATTTCTCTTGTTGTACACACATTAAATCGGTATCTCATATAGCAATGTCTCCAGCTTTTATTTGGGAATCTTTTTAGCTAAATTTCTGGCTCACCCAAACCTTTTTGATGAGTGACCAATTGTGCAAACATTTTCGTTGAGGTAACCCCCATTGTTGTCTCAGACCAATCAGAAAATTGTAAGAATTTCTTTACCCTGATCGGATTCTCTAGCAAGGTTTTACAGGGAAGGCCCAATTTCTCAAGCGTTGCAAAACTCAATATTTGCAGTTTTACAAGCTCATTGACCTTAGTACTCCCATGAAGGAGGTCGCCACCCATTATTCTGTATAGATTGTCCCCCGAGCCTACTATCAGTCTTCTCAACATAGACAATTTACACCACAGTACATGATATCCAAAAGCCAAGCTCATACTGCCACAATTGGAACCGCAGTTGGAAGGCCAAACCGTAAGCTTTTCCAAATTTTGGCTTCCAATTTTCCCAGCATGGATATTATCGACACTGGATAGAATTCGAGCCCATACATTATTTTTGGTATTAGATTTAGGTTATAGTAGCAAATTAAAAGAATCTTTGAAAACAGACCAAAGTTTCCTGTCCACTTTCTTTATTTGAACAATCTGAAGGGATACTTTGTGCTCTAAAAAAGCTAAATACGCTTTTCTTGCATTTTTCGAAAATAAGACAGCCTAAAAATGTAATTTCACTTTTGACATTCAGCTTTATGTTATCTATATACCAATCATAATTCTTTAGAGTTTTATTGGAGCTGAATTTCATGATTGTTGTTTTACTTGTGTTGATTTTCAAATGATGTTGTTTGGTATAAGAACAGAACGCTGTAATCATGCGCTACAATCTCTTGCACGCTTGATCAAACAGAAGGAAGTCGTCGGTGTAGGCACACCATGCAACCTTCCTCCCATCAATTGTTGGTGGAATGAAGGCGGCCCCATCCAAGCATTCCCCTGCATCGGATACATATAAATTAAACAACTTTGGTGCAAAAATGTATTCCTGTCTTAATCCGTTGCTTATTTTAATGGGACTGGATAACAGACCCTCCAAGCTCAGACGCACCTGTACAAACAAATCTATATGTAAATGTATTAGAATGGAATTAGCAATGTGTCGCTGATGAAGGCCTAGCCCAAATACCAGAAGGCTATTGGCAATGGTTACCCACTGCCTACAAAGCCCATTTTGCAGCAGTTCGCCAATGACAAGGAACATTGGA
This sequence comes from Ambystoma mexicanum, assembly GCF_040938575.1. Lineage (NCBI taxonomy): Eukaryota > Metazoa > Chordata > Amphibia > Caudata > Ambystomatidae > Ambystoma > Ambystoma mexicanum. The sequence goes on from NC_090924.1 coordinate 1,425,535,297, forward strand.
AACATTGTACTCCTGGAATACTAGAGGGCATTCCCACCTATTTAGTGGCAAAGGCTTAATCTCTAATTTAGAACTTCTTACCATAGTAGCGCTCCAGGAAACATGGCTCACTTATGAAGTGTAACTAGATGGTCGTAGTACTGTCCATCAAGTGGCAACTCAGGGCCCTAGGGGCAGGCCTAAAGGTGGCCTCTTAATAACAGTTAAATCACCCTGGATGATTCCAAAGCTACCTCAATCTACACCAAATGTTCTTGCTACAAAGTTAACCTATGATAACTTATCTTTCGCATTAATAAATATCTATGATCCTCCAAACATGAGTATGACTAAAGCTAACACGAAAGTTGTGCAATCTCTTTTAAAGAGATATAGTAATAGTAAATACTATCCGACATTGTTGGTTGGGGATTTCAATGCAACTATTGACCAGTTGGAGAAACACAATGATATTTAAAAAGTTCAAAAATCTGCTGCAGTCAAAGAGGGCAAAGTTAATAAACAAGGTCTTATGTGGGAATCGTCCTTAGCACCATACAACTTAGCCCAATTAAATGGTCTAACACCAAGTGACGCAGGGAAAGCATACACGCGGATTGAAGGCCGCTCAGCAACTACAATTGATTATGTGTTTGCAAATACCAAGTGTATGAAATATATAAAAGATATGTGCAACGTCAGAAGTGAAGAGAGTGATCACCTTCCGCTTTGCGTACTATTTGAATTTCCTATTGTCTTCCAAATGCAGAACAGGATGCTAATGGTGAATTATATCTAAATGAGGCACAGAATAGAATTCAATGGCATCCCCGGAATGTAGAAAAAGCAAATAGGGTTGCAATTGAAATAGTCCCACAATTTATAATTGCGGGCTCTTCTACTCCGACTCATTACTCGAATACATTAGAAAATTACTCAATGTTGATGAGTAACATTCAACAACAACTGATTGATGTTCGCAAATACAAGTCAAGTGCTGAGAGGTCAAACAAGAAAATGCTGTTAAGACAAGGCCACGATAAATTGATAGCCCAAGCCAAAAAGTTGATGAGATTGGAGATAAAATCCATTATATCCCAAAATAAATGTATACCTCCCCAAACCACAGTGGTTACACTAATAAAAAATACAAAGAAGAAGTACAGAAACTGGTTGAGGAAACATAAACGGGAATGTGAGATTGAGAAATGGAAACAGATTGCTTATCTAGTCCAATCGAATAATACCACTGACATCTGGCAAATATTACGTAACGGGAAGCAAAGAGATCTTCCAATTAATTGCAGAAGAACATGGCGAGACCATATAAAAAACACACTTCGACGTGAGGAGCAAGATGGTGTGACCTTTCCAATCCCTGAGGAGAAATGGGAATGCAAGGCATCAGTATTGGACATCATAGTTATTATTGAAAAGTTAATTAACTCACAAGCAGCTGGCCCAGACGGAAGTTGTAATGTGTTATTCAAACAAGCTCCTTCTGCTTGGGCAGCAGCTTTACACTTATTGTTTACTCATATAGGTGAACTTGGAGAAATACCACAATCATGGCATACGAGTCATATATTGGCAGTACATAAAAAAGGTGCTTGGGATAACCCATTGAATTTCCTCATGTTGGCAATGTTGGATATATCCTCAACATTTTTTGCACGTGCATTGCTAACTGAGCTTAACACCTAGATTACTGTAAAGAAAATATTGCCTTTAAATCAAATTGGGTTTCGGGCAAAGTCTAGCACCACCCACAATTTATTTGTGCTTACATCTGCAATAGATCATGGAAGATATTCAATAGAGAATTGAATATCTATGGGGCATACAAGACAGTGTAACCGACTTTGGCGGAAATTGAGTAATTGGGAGATACCACAGGATCTTTTGAATATGCTTATGCTATTGTACAGCGACACAAATGTTCGTATACGAGCAATACTAATGTATGCCATTGCAATCTGGGGCCATAAGTATGGTAAACGTCTTTTTACCTTTGAGGCTAAAATGGTACGTACATTACTGAGACTCCCGCAGAGTGTTTCTATCAAATATATCTATTTAGAAATGGAACTCACCGGAGTAAATGAAGCCTATATTTGCCAATCGGTTATGTTATTCCATGACTTGTGTTTTCTTCGAACTGAGACTATCCTTGTACCCTATCTTCAAGTGCTGATGAGTTTGGAGGGCATACAACCATATGGCCTACTCCGTACCTTGCACTATCTCTATATGCAATGGACAGTGGACTATACCAATCACTTACCAAAGTTAAGGTTGAAATCCAAGCTAAAAGCGGACCTTAGTAGCTACGGCTATGAGAGATATTTGAATGCCTTAACTGCTAAGACATATAGCGGTACTTATTGCTCTATGAGAGCTATGCGTACGCATGCACCTAAGTATCTTAAGGCTTACCCTAGTGTAAGAACCTTTCGTACATACCTAATAATGAAATTGAATGTATCAGAAGCATTGGAGACAAAGGGTGCATGGATGGGCCTTAGCCACGAACAATGCTGTTGTCGATTTTGTGGTATTAATGCGACATAATCACTCAACATTTGATCATAACATGCGAAAGTTTGATATTTCTTTGTTTTAAATATATGAAATCCTATTGTGATTTAGTAGATCTGAATAATTTAGCTTGTATATGGGAGACTTTTCTCATAGGCAATGATATCAATTTGATATATTTTATAGTCTCATTTTATTTCAAAATTATTGAGATTTTTAATTGTCTCGCATAGCACACTTTATCCATTTTAGGCACTGTACCAAAGTGATGTGATTGAATATGTATTTTAAACTTATTTTAAAATTGGTGTAAATTTGATGTATTGTGCTCCATGTTACAACAAACAAAAGATTGGCTACAAGTATATCAATAAAATTCGAAATTAAACAACGTTGGTGCAAAAATGTATCCCTGTCTTAAACCGTTGCTTATTTTAATGGGACTGGATAACAGACCCTCCAAGCTCAGACGCACCTGTACAAACAAATCTATATGTAAATGTATTAGAATGGAAAGGATATTACTTGGAATACCTAGATCCTGTAATATTTGCCATAAGATGTGTCTGTTGACCAAATGAAAAGCCATTAATAAGTCAATGGCTGAAAGATAAATAGGCAACACTCCATTTTTCCATGCTCTATGCTGTAGGGTGGACAGCAATAGGCCCCCGGCATCCGTCTCAAGCTGTTTCTGAAAACCAAACTGCTGAGCACTTAAGATCTTGTTCTTTTCCGCCCACTCCTGCACATCTCTCAGCACAAGGTTTGCAAAAATCTTAGAATCTGTGTCTAAGATCGCAATCAGTCGAGAGTTCCTGGCAATTTTTTTGTCCCCTGTTTTATAAATGGGTACAATATAAGATAGATGCCATGTAGGAGGGATACTCTTTGTGTTAATGATATCTTCAAACAGAAATTACAAGACCCTAGACCATAGCCCACAGTCTCCCTTCATCAGGACATTAGACAAATTATTCAGGCCAGCAGCTCTCAAGGCACTTGCTTTTTTAATTTGTGCTTCTATGTCTTCTACAGAGAATTTTCCTTTCCTGGGCTGTAATAGTATTGAATCCCAGTTTTTAGTCGGTCCATTATGGACATAAATTTCCCCGAAATGTCCTGACCAGACATGTTCACTGATGGGATTTATCTGTGTAGGGGTGTTGTTGGTTTCCAAATTATTAATTAACAGCCAAAACCTTCTGCTGGATCCATTTCTTAGGGGCAACAGCATATTTTCATTATCTTCTTGTATTTGGTTAAATTTATTATTTTTTAACCAATTGCTACATTTCTGTTTCAGTCTCTTTATTTCAATTGTGATAGTACCCTCTTCTAAGCCCAAATTCCTAATATGTCTGATCTCTCTATTGTATGCATTTTTCATCTCTCTAACTTGAGTGTTATATTGGTGTCTATGCTTACCTCCAGGAACAGGTCTGTTCACAGTTTTACTCGCTATGGGGCCAATTATACTGTCCCAAGTAAGCACCAAAGGACTTGTGTGTATAGAGAGAGCGCTTCTCAATTATTGTAGACCTGGCATTATTGTTGTAACGCTCACCTGGTGTCCACAGGGACGTCACTCAGCCTGTTCTGATCTCTTACGACCTCGAACCCTTCCCTGGAGGCTATTCGACTGGAGACTGGGACTGAAACACAGGATTGGTAGAGTTTACCTCCCTATTGTCTCTATGTGCTTGAACCCCTTCTTCCCCGGGGTCCAACCCTTCCCTTCGATCCACAGCTCACCTTGTTTTCTTGGATAGTGTGCTCTCCGTCCTGCCTTCAGCGCAGGGGCGCGTTGATTGATGCGGGCTCGTTGCTGCGTAGTTACTTCACTGGCAAGAGTCTGACAGGTAAGTATAATGAGTCTTTTGAACAGTTCTCTAACTTTGTTCCTTTCCTTCCTTAGATGATGGCCGGCGTCCGGGGATGGCGGCGTGCTGCTGAGATAAGTAGCGCTGAAGGTGAGTAAGAGCGCGATGCGCGATGCACCCCTTTTGTATTTGTATTGAACTGAGTTCTTTTTCTGTGTCTTTTAGGTGCTGCAACGTTTTTAGCGTGGATTACGGTTATGAAGAACAAATGCGGTGGGTAAGCTCCGTATGCGGCGCCTCTAGATGTTTCCACGCTAACCTGGAGTGTCTTTTCCCTCTTGCAGATGGATGAGAAGTTCCGCAGACAGAGTTCCCCCAGAGCGGCTGGGATTCAGGTAAGCGTTTGAAGCTCGTACAGTATTTAAAAAATAAGCGAAGTTTTGCAGAATGCTTACTAATGCCTTTTTTCTGTTCTTTTCCCTTCTCCTTAGGAAGCGGCGTGCCAGGATGGGAATGACACCGCCGAAGATGCCAGCAGAACAGAAGGAGCGATGACTGATGGGCAGAAGCGCCGCAAGGTAAGGCTGTTCCTAACGGTGTTCTTGTTCTTGCAGGAGCTGAGCGCAGAAGAAAGGTACAGGCCTACTGGAGACCGATCCGAACACGGTGATTGACTTAAATAGTCTCTGGGTATCCCAGGTGCCTCTGGGCTGAACCACACCCAAAAGACTAGACCGCACATGCAGTTCTGGGAACCGAAATATGTGGGGGCATCCATCTTGTCACCATCAATGCACTACAAGTCCAATCCCCAGTGTTATCCTATGGGAGTGAGTGAGTCTGGTGCCACAAGCGCCAAGTCTGACTCCAAGTGGGTCTTTGGAGGGATGGAGAGGCCCTTGAGGGCCATGTAGGTGATCGTGGCCTGGCTCCAGCCTGACATCTTGGAGGGCTAGGGACATGAGGGGCAGGAATCATGACAGCAGTCTAAAAAATGTTTGTTCACTTTCCAGATGTTGCCATGCCACTTCAGCCTTGTTTTAGTTGAGTTTACCTGAAGATTGGCAACGTGACACAGAGATTGCTCCTTTTTTTATTTTAAGTCCCAGGTTATTGTGAACATACTGTGGTCACTAAACTCCGAGTGTAGAATTTGGAAGATGGGTGTCATCTCAAGTAGGTACTGGGTTATGAAAATGTAGTCTATTACTGAAGAGTTCCGGCCATCTGACCAAGTCGGAAGACGACTCTGTGAATCGTCACTCTCTCTACTCTAGCTGAGAAGAGACCCCAATTATGAAAAAATGCATCACATTGTTTGATCTGTTCTAATTTTCTACTCGTTCTCCCTACATAACCAGATCTTTTTACCTCTACAACAGGATTTTTCGGCGAGCTCCTGTCACTTGCTGCCCCAAGCAGCGCCACAGCACCCGGCATAGAATAACCCTTTCCTAAACATACTTATTGAGAAGCTGTGCCAGTATGTATCATTGAGAAGCTGAGCCGGGATGGGTCACTGAGAAGCTGAGTAAGGCAGGCTCATTGAGAAAATGAGCTGGGAGAGCTCATTTGAGAAGCTAAGCCAGGAGAGCTCATTGTGAAGCTGAGTAAAGCAGACTCATTAAGATGAGCCTGGTGCTCATTGAGAAGCTGATCCCGAGGGGCTCATTGAGAAACTGAGCCAGGATAGCTCATTGATAAGTTGAGCTGGGAGGGCTCATTGACAAGCTGAGCAAGGTAGGCTCATTAAGATGAGCTAGGTGCTCATTGAGAAGCTGATCCAGAGGGACTCATTGAGAAGCTGAGCTGGGAGGGCTCATTGAGAAGTTGAGCTGGCAGGGCTCATTGAGAAGCTGAGCTGGGAGGGCTTATTGAGAAGTTGAGCTGGGAGGGCTCATTGAGAAGTTGAGTTAGGTGAGCCTATTGAGTACCCGAGACGGGTGTCGAGCGGCTCATTAAGAAGCTGAGCCAGGATGGCTCATTGAGAAACGGAGCCAGTAGGGCTAAATGAGAAACTGAGCCAGGACGGCCCAATGAGAAGCTGAGCAAGGCAGGCCTATTGTATTGAGAAGCTGAACCATGTGGGCTCTTTAAGAAGCTGAGTTGGGAGAGCTCATTGAGAAGATGAGCCGGGATGAGAAGGTCATTGAGAAGCTGAGAAGCTGAGCCAGGATAGCACAAAAAGAAGTTGAGCAAGGTAGGCTCATTGAGAAATTGAGCTGGGAAAGTTAATTGAGAAGCTGAATTAAACAAGCTTATTGAAAAGCTGAGCCAGTTTGGATCATTGAGAAGCTGAGCAAGGATTGGTCATTGAGAAGCTGATCCTGGAGGGTTCATTGAGAACTAAGGCGGGAGGCCTCATTGAGAAACTGAGCAAGGAGTACTCCTTAAGACGCTAAGCAAGGCAGGCCCATTTAGAAGTTAAACTGGGGGACTCATTTAGAAGCTGAGCAAGGCAGGCCTATTAAGAAGATGAGCCAGGAAACATCATTGAGAATCTGAGCCATGAGGGCTCACAGAGAAGCTGGATCAGGAAGACACATTGAATAGCTGACCAAAGCAGGCTTATTGAGATGCTGAGCCCGGGGGGTGGAAGGACTCATTGAGAAGCTGAGCCAGCAGGATTCACTGAGAAGCTGAACCAAGAAGGCACATTGAGAAAAATAGCCAGGAGGGCTCACTGAGAAGCTGCGGCAGAAGGCTTCATTGAGAAACTGCAATAGAAGGGCCCATTAAGAAGCTGAGCCAGGACAGCTCATTAAGAATCTTAGCAAAACAGGCTCATTGGGAAGCTGAGCTAAACAGGCTTATTGAGAAGCTGAGCCAGGATGGATCATTGAGAAGCTGAGCCAGGATTGGTCATTGAGAAGCTGGTCCTGGAGGGCTCATTGAGAACTAAGCCAGGAGGCCTCATTGAGCAACTGAGCATGGAGTACCCCTTAATACGCTGAGCAAGGCAGGCCCATTTAGAAGTTGAACCGGGAGACTCATTGAGAAGCTGAGATACAAGGACTCATTGAGAAGCTGAGCAAGGAAGGCCTATTAAGAAGATGAGCCAGGAAACATCATTGAGAATCTGAGCCATGAGGGCTCACGGAGAAGCTAAACCAGGAAGACTCATTGAATAGCTGACCAAAGCAGGCTTATTGAGATGCTGAGCCCGGGGACTGAGGGGGCTCATTGAGAAGCTGAGCCAGCAGGATTCACTGAGAAGCTGAACCAAGAAAGCACATTGAGAAAAATAGCCAGCAGGGCTCACTCAGAAGCTGCGGCAGAAGGCTTCATTGGGAAACTGCAATAGAAGGGCCCATTAAGAAGCTGAGCCAGGACAGCTCATTAAGAAGCTTAGCAAAACAGGCTCATTGGGAAGCTGAGCTAAACAGGCTTATTGAGAAGCTGAGCCAGGATGGAACATTGAGAAGCTGAGCCAGGAATGGTCATTGAGGAGCTGGTCCTGGAGGGCTCATTGAGAACTAAGCCAGGAGGCATCATTGAGAAACTGAGCCAGGCAGGCTTATTGAGGCTTGGAGGGTTTATTGAGAATCTGTGCCAGGAGTACTTCATAAGAAGCAGCGCAGGGCAGGCCTATTGTTGCGGTGAACCGGGAAGGCTATTGAGAAGCTGTGCTAGGAGTACTACTTAAGAAGCTGAGTCATACAGGCATATTGAGACACTGAGCCAGGAGGGCTCTTTGAGAAGTTGAACTGGGAGGTCTATTGAAAAGGTGAGCCAGGAGGAATCATTATAAAGCTGTGCCTGAAGGGCTCATTGAGAAGCTGAGTATGACAGGTTTCTTGAGAAGCTGGTCCGGGGGGCTCATTGAGAAGTTGAACCTGGGGTGGAGCCGGTCTTTAAGAAGCTGTGCAAGAAGAGCCTATTAAGAAGAAGAGCTTGGAGGACTTTTTTTTTTTTTTAAGTATTTATAAACACGCACACAACGAACCAAATCGTATCCTGGCACAGATGGAATAAAGAAATGAAACTCAGAAGGCAAGGACGACCAACTGAGTAAACAATACTATACAGCAATCGAAAATAATAAAAATCACAGGTTTATTTAAAAAGATGAGTTTTGAGACCTGCTCTAAAGGTCATCAGATTTAGCGGAAGACTGTTCCACAATCTGGGCCCGATGACTGAAAAACACCGATCTCCCCTGGACCTATACTTCATCCTAGGAATCACAAGGAGGAAGTGGTCCTCCGACCTAAGAGTACGAGTAGGTTGATATCGTCTCAGTTTGTCCATTAGGTATGCTGGTGCCATGTCGCGCAGACATCGATAAACCAAACAACAGGTCTTAAATTTAATCAGATCTTCGACTGTCAGCCAATGTAGTGATCAACGAATACTCATTGTGAAGCTGTGCCAGGGGGATTATTGTGAAGCTGTGCCAGGAGGGCACATTGAGAATCTGAGAGAGAAGGGCCCATTGAGGAGCTAAGCCAGGATGGCTCATTGAGAAGCTGATCAAATCAGGCTTATTGAGAAACTGATGTGAGGAATGCTCATTGAGAAGTTGAGCTAAACAGGCTTATTGAAAGGTTGAGCTGGGAGGACTTATTAAGAAGCAAGTCAGGCTTATTGAGAAGCTAATCGAGGGGGGCTCATTGAGAAGCTGAGCCTGGAGGGCTCATTGAGAAGCTAAGCAACAAGGACTCATTGAGAAACTGCACCAGTAGTATTCCTTAAGAAGATAACAAGGCAAGCATTTTGAGACACTGAGTGTGATGGCTCACTGAGAAGCTGAGATGTAAGTGCTCATTGAGTAGCTGAGTAAGGCATGCTTATTGAGAAGCTGATCCAGGAAGGCTTATTGAGAAGCTGATCCTGGAATGCTCATCGAGAAGCTAAGCAGGGAGAGCTAATTGAGAAGCTGAGCCAGGAGGACTCATTCAGAATCTGAACAAGGCAAGCTTATTGAGAAGCTGAGCCAACGGACGCATTGAGGAGCTGAGCCTGGAGGGCTCATTGAGGAGCTTAACCTACGGCAGATGATGAAGAAATAGATTGACATCAGCAAAACAGGCAGGCCATTATATGCTTGCATCTGCCCAGCTGTGCACCCTGACCATGAACAATTGCTTAATAGAATGTTTAGGATTGAACAGCACAGTCCTTTCAGGAACTTGGCTCCAGACTTTCTGAACACTCCTCTCACTGGTTTTGCTTATACCTGAAACCTCTTCCTACTCATGCAAATTATCCTCATTCAGTTACTTTTACTCCAACCTATCATGTAGGTTGATATTTTATAGAATAGACATTTTTGATAACCCTAAATGAGTGTCTAGTGTTCTGTGATTCTGTTTCAGGTATCATCAAGAACCTAAGGGGCCAAAAGCAACAACATGAAAATTGAGCTTGGACGTGCCAGAAGGCTGGCATTTGCAAGGATACTGCATTATTTGATCAATTAGGAGTCTGGGGAAAGGACTAATGAAGGAATGTGTATTCTTAGGGTGGAATCAAAGTAAATTTATAAAAAGCGATATAAGCCATAATATGCTTCCAAATTGCCAGAAAGGAGACAGGGTGAAAAATCAAGTCGAACATTTAAGTGTGAAGCCTGAACAAAGCTTGAAAGGGTGAATAGCTTGTAGAAATAGGCAGCCAGTTGCTATGGGAAAATCCTGCCATAGGAATCTCATTTCTTCAACCTACTGAGGTATTATTCAATACATTTGTTAACCCGTTTCATCTGCCTACGCTGCTGAAGTATGCAAACATCTTATGAGGTTATACTGGCAAGTACCACAAATAACCTGAACCAAACTGGTAAACACATTGAGGTCCTCTGTCCATGATTACAACATTAGGCAGCTCATGAAGGGCTGAGTTGACCCAACCAGATATTGAACACAAATTCGGACAAGTTTAAAGGTGAGTTGACTTACCTTGAGTAAAAAACCAATATCTATCGATGGTGATGATATTGTCGCCATCATTAAGAAATTGAAATATTCCAGAGCTCCTGGCCCGGATGGGCTGTGCAATGTTGTCATCAATGAAAATCCTGAAATATGGGCTGACATCCTCTCAATAATCTTTGGCAAGATAATAGATACCAGTACTATCCAAAAGTCATGGAGGACGTCCAACATCATACCAGTGTTTAAGAATGGTCTTCGTAACCTTCTGAGAATTATCGCCTTCTGGCCTTAACGGATGTACCGAGTAACATCTTTTGTACTTTGATATTAAAAGAGATAAATGCCTGGATTGTTAGTGAGAATATTTTTGATAGGGCCAAAACAGGGTTACGTAAAGGCTGCTTCACTAATGATAACATCTTTATAGTTAACACTCTGATAGAACAAGCCAATGGTGGGGACAAACTCCCCCTGTACATGCTATTCGTGGACTTTTTATCTGCGTTCGACATGGTGGATTGTACAAAACTATGGGCTAAACTCAAATTGTTGGGCATGCCAGAACATCTCCTCTTTGCATGTAAGATGATGTATGAGGATAACACGGCCAGGGTCCAGTTAAATAATCAAGGTTTGATGTCAGCCTCTCTGTCAGAAAGGGTGTCAGGCAGGGGTGTGCCTTGGCACCCATATTGTTCAATATGTTGATGGCTGATTTTGGGAACATTTTTACGGAGAAACTTAATGCTTTCCCAAAAATGGTCAATCTCAAAATTGGGTGGATTGGCTATGCCGAAGATCTTATTATATTTGATAACACCTACATCGTCATATGCCACAGTACCAAGGCTGTTTGCAAGTTTGCCGTTATAAATGGCTTGAAAATAAATTTGGGTAAAATTTACGGCTGTAGGCCGCAAATACTGCAAATGTCTGTAATTTTGTGTCCTTTGGGTGACATTAAAATGTTTATCTGGTACAAGTACTTGGGCCATGAGGTCTACTCAGGTGGTACAAGAGTTGGTTGTTACTGCTGCTTTTTTGTATGTGCTTGAGAAATCCTACTCTGACAGGTGTGCATGGGCTGATGTTATTGAAGTCCTTATCTGGAGACGATTGTCGGGGCTTACTAATTATACACCGAAACGGCAGTCCGTTTGGAGATGGGATTGATCTCTTTGTCTGCCCTCATTGAATTTAGCAAAGCTAAGTTGTACATTAGGATCAAATATGCTAGCCCCAACTCTCTACTGTTCATCCTCCAAGTTGTTTTAGAGGGAGGGTAAACTGTGGTATTGAATAAATTCCAGGAAATAAACTTACAATTCTTTGTGAAAATAGGATGGACACCTTGTTGGGAGTATGGTGAAGGAGCTATGCTTAAGTCTCTCAAAAAATGTTTGGAGAAATAGGACTGGGTAATGAGCCACGAAAATGTGGCTAGCATGAGGTCTTGGTGCTCCTTCTCTAGGATGTTTTTTGAGTTTAAATAACCTCAAACGTACTTAATGCTCTTGCTCACCTAGTACACGTAAAATATTCCTAAATATCAAGCACAGCCGCTTTGACATTCTTGAAATTAAAGGTGCATGGATGGGCATTCCGGTTGAGAAGAGGACGTGCAGACTAGACACGACCTTACAAGCTGTCCAATGATGAGATGTTAATGTTAAAGGATATTTGTACCGCGCACTATCACCACCGTATTTGTCAAAGTTTGAGGTTCGCTTAGAATATATTTCCAGTAAAACATTCTGGCTAAGAGGTTTGTCGGGTCATAGTAAAGGCCTTACTATCGCCATTGCGCAGGTTTGGAAGAGTGTAAATAAATACCTGCGGAAATTCGAGGAAGAAGCAAAAATTGATAGTAGATCTGTAATTCTTTGTCTGATGCAGGGAGGATAATTTCATATCTTTGTTCTACTCTTTTCTTGGTTGGCTATTATTCATTTGTAGTTCTTATTTGTATAAAGAATTTGGTTTTATTAATTGAAAGTTAATGTGATATTTTAAGTATATTGATGAACTATTTTCCCTCTATTAACTGTGATTAATTGTGATTGTATTTTATAATGCTTTGATGTGTATTTCTTTTAGTATATATGTGTAAGTTTATGTGTATATATGTGATTTGTGTTAACGTTTTATAACTATATACACAATTAAACAAGTATTTATATGTATTGAACACATGGTGGCATCGTCCTGATCTCAACGGAAAAACACTGTTCTTGAGCTATCCTACCAGTCCTCCTATCCTTCCAACCCTCCTATCTGCCCTATCCTCCCTGTGCTATCCATTTTCACTTTTAAAAGTGAACATTTAAAAAAATGAAGAAAATCGCTTCTAATTTGCCATTATTTGAAGCGCTTCCACATAGCGCCATTTGGCACTGTTTATAACATTCTGCTGCCTGCTGCACCACGAATTTGGGATCTTTTAGGACTTTCTGCCTGCAAACTGTGTGCACCATGCAGTGCTTTCAACATGGCCGTCCTGGCCTCATCTCCATCTGAGGCTGTGTGTGCCTTCCTGGCTGCCTCTATGGTGCTCTGCCATTGGCTGGGGACTCTCTCTTCCTGACCAACGAGGGACCGACAGGCTTTAGCCGGCCCCTACCTGAGGCCCGCTTCTAAGGCTCCTGTCAGCTTCCCTGTCTGCTTTCCTGGATGCTAATACAACAGCCTGACCCTCCCTGGGGTTGCCATCTCTTTTCTACTATGAACCCGGACTTTCACGACTGTCCCGTTTCCCCATCTATTGGTTAGTTTCCCTCTTTCTGCCTACCCTTTCTAATTTCACTTCACTGACCTTCACTCTACCTTCTTCCTGTGTTTTTAACTGGTCTTCCCTTCAGGCTCTCGTCTGAGCACTCACCTATGATCCCACCTCATTTCTTTTACCAATTGGTGCCTTAGCTATTGCCTTGAAAGTCAAACTTGGGTGTGTTTGGGAAAGTACATTTTGGGTGTGTTTGGGAAAGTACATTGTGTGTGTGTTTGGGAAAGTCAATTTTGGGTGTGTTTTGGGAAAGTCAATTTTGGGTGTGTTTTGGGAAAGTCAAACTTGGGTGTGTTTTGGGAAAGTCAATTTTGGGTGTGTTTTGGGAAAGTCAAATTTGGGTGTGTTTTGGGAAAGTCAAACTTGGGTGTGTTTTGGGAAAGTCAATTTTGGGTGTGTTTTTGATCACCTACATTGCTACCTGCTATGCCAGTGACCGCTCCATACCTCTGATCTTGTATATTTCTCCTACTCCTCCTCTCTCTACCTGCCCATGGCATTATCTGTTTCTCCTATCTATTCCAACTGTTTCTCTATCAACTTTCCTTCCCTTCTCACTAAGTCTGGTAAGAAGAAATTCAAAAAGGATATCTTGGTTTCTAACCCTGGTCTCCCCATCGCTGATACCTATTCCAGCGCCTCTACCAGACAAACCCTCAATGACATCCTCTTTTTCATTCCTTCACAAGATCTCTGGACCCTTCATATGATCTCTGTGTTCTGTCCTGTCTCCTCCACTCCCATTAATGGTGGCAGCCGCTGGGAAGTACGTATGGATCTCTTTGACTCCTCTAGAGTCTTTATTAACATCTATCCAAATGGTACTGTCATGATGCAAGGCCCTCTGGCTAACCTCCTCCTCTTTAATATGCAGTTCCCTCACCTCATCAACTTCCTCTCATCTCCAGCTGTCCCCTACTCTCTTCTTCTGGCTACCTTGCCCTCCTCCACCTCCACCTTTGCCCCATCTCAAACTCCTTCCACACCTCTGCAGGGCGTACCTACGATCTGTACCCCTCCCCGGAAGGTCTTTAAGTCTGGCAACCTTCTCCATCTCGCCACACTAAATTCTTGCTGGGCTGTTAAACACTTGCCTAACATCTGTCACCTCCTAGAAGAACTCGACTTTGATGTCCTCGGTCTCACTGAGACATGGTTCACAGCCAGCTCTATCACGGGTTTTGACACTCTCCTCCCCGACGGCTACAAGATCCTCTCAGCTCCCAGATCCAATCGGCCTGGAGGGGGTGTAGCCCTTATCTTCCCTGAGTGGATCCCTGCCTCTCTCATTCTCACTCAAGCTTACTCCTCGTTTGAATGTATAGTCTGCAGGCTCTCTCTCTCTCCTAGCCACTCTCTTACTGTTGCTACTCTCTATTGGCCCCCTGGTCAAATCACCTCTTTTCGAAGGGATTGTGTCTTCCGACGTATTCCTTATCTTAGATAATTTGTCTCCAGCTTGCTGGCCTCGGACATTATTTCTCTGTAGAGGGCACTGCGCGTCGATGTCCGCCGAGTTGGTGTCCCTCGACACCCACTGTATCGGCGCCGACGTCACCATGCCCATAAATAGCCACGCGCTGCGTCCGTTGCTCAGTTCTGTTTTTACACGCTTCGTGGGGCCTCGGAATATCGTTGCTCAGTTCAGTCAGATAAACCTCTTACTATTCCTCGAGAAAACCAACTTGTACTCGATGGCTTCCTCATCGGAACCGACGACTCCGAGGCCCGGCTTCAAAAAATGTCGAGACTGCGGAAAGAAAATGTCGCTAACGGATCCTCACAGGATCTGTTTGTGGTGCTTGGGAGTCGAGCACCATTGTTTGGAGTGTGAGGACTGCATGTCCATGACGGCGAAAGCCTTGAAGGAGCGCAAAGGGAAGCTCGAGAGAGGTAAGTCAGTTAAAACCTCCTCGAAAGTTTCTTCGGCCGAGTCGAGGCATTCGTCTCCTCGCCGTCGAAATCATTCCCATTCTAGGTCTCGAAGTAGCTCCCACCACTCCTCGAGATCTAGTCACTCAAAAAAGAGACATCAAAGATCCCCTTCCTTGTCATCTTCTGTTTCCCTGGAAAGGGTCTCCTGCCCCACAAAACACAGCTCTCAGGCTGAGTGGGAGGAATTCAGGAAAAAGATGCTGAGCGTCTTCGAGAAAGCTGCCTCGACCCCCTCGAAGACAGCTGAGGGTGATACCCTGGGTGAAAGACCCAAAAAATCGAAACACCGCGAGTCGTTGCACCCGGCGAAAGAGTCCACCGAGAGCCCCACGGGCCATCGGGTAGCAAGGCACCATCTTCGACGCCATCGTCGAAAGTCCCTTCGACTCATAGATCGGCACCATCGACACTGTTATCGAAGGGTTCTTCGACGCATCGGTCGATTGAATCGACGCCATTGTCGACGCCAATAAAAGAAAAAAACACGGCTACTTCACAGCGAACGGTTATACCCTTGGCCTCCAGCACGACTCTGAGAACGTCGTCGACATCCTCGAGCAGGATCCCGATCCTCTCAAGTTCCTCGAGGCCTCTTCCATTTTTCTCAACGCCTTTCTCGGCGCCTTCGAAGTCTTTCACATCGCCGTCGACGACATAGACTTTTTCACGACCAATAATAACATAATAACAAGTTTGGCTCCTTCTGCTTTAGAAATGGGTTTTACACCATTTCCGAGGTCAGAGTACCCCAGAAGCTTATCTTCAATCTATGAAGAAGGGGAGTATTCTGATCAAGAAAGACCCTTCGGGCTGCAAAGGACCACACCACCTGTTTCAGAGGTTTTGACCTCTGAGGAAAGAAGGTTGAAAGACCTACAGGAATCCTTACATGAGGCAAGTGGGTTGGACACTTCCCCAGAAGTGGAATTTGCCAAACCAGACCCAGAGGAACATGCTGAAACCCCCTGTAGAACCCTGATGGCAAGAATTATTGAATCCATGGGTTGGTCTGCGCCTTCACCTGTTTTTCAACAGGATGACCTTACAGACATACTAGATAAAGGTCCACAGGAGGATCCTGTGGTTCCTTTCCATACAGCTTTACAAAGGAAAATTTCATCAAATTGGGAAACTCCTGAGGTTATCCCCGCAGTCAATAAAAAATTGTCAGCCAAGTATAGGGTAGCTGCGGCTGACCCTGAATATTTATCAAAACACCTGACTCCAGAGAGAGCCTGGTGGTTCAAGCGGCAACTTCATCAAGCAGCAGATCCGCTTATCCTACTGTTCACAGGACAGGGATGACAAAAGGTACGAATCTATGGCAAAAAAAAGTCTTTTCTGCTTGTAGTATGGCGTTGAAATCCATCAACGCCACTTGTACGCTCGCCAGGTTCAGTCACACACTGTGGAAGTGTGCTTCATCACCAGCTGACTGCATAGCGGAAGGAGAAGAAAGGGAAGCCTTCCTTAACATCATTAAAGATGGCAAAGATGCCATGTGCGAATCTCTTCAAACTGGCATCGATTCCGCTGACAGTATCAGCAGGGCCATGGCGGCAAGTACTACAATCCGCAGGCATGCGTGGTTACGAAAGTCTGACTTTGCTCCAGATGTACAGGCCAGACTTTTGAATATGCCCTTTGACGGCTCTTCTTTATTCGGTAAAAAGGCTGATGACAGTCTGGAAAGGTTGCAAACATCTAAAGCAGCAGCAAAATCTTTAGGAGCTGCAATCCGCCAAACTCCTTTTCGCCCCTCAGGAACCTCTTGGAGAGGAAAGTCCTTTCGCTACTACTCCGCATTCGAGAGAAGCAGAGGACAGCCGGCTCAAAGATGCCAAAGGAAATCCACCCGAGGTAGATGGGTCAAAAGTACTAAGGCCGCAGCAGCAGCAGGTGCTTCTTTACCCTCGGCATCTGCATCAGCCGCCCCCAAACCACTCTGAGGTCTTTCCACACAAAACACCTGTAGGGGGCAGGTTAACTCACCATCTGACGGAATGGCAGGCTATTACGTCAGATGCTTGGGCATTGGAGATAGTGGCCCAAGGTTACTGCCTACCCTTTCTACGCATCCCTCAAAGTCATTCACCGTGGAACAGCTCTCTAAAACTTCCAGATCCGCTCCTCTTGCAGGAAATTGTAGACCTGCTAGAGAAAGGTGCCATAGAACCGGTACCTGAAGCGGAGAGGAACAAGGGCTGGTACTCCCCCTACTTTCTCATACCGAAGAAAGACGGAGGACTGAGACCTATCTTGGACTTACGAGAATTGAACAAGTTCCTCAGGAAGGACAAGTTCAAGATGGTAACTCTCTCTCAGATCATTCAGGCCCTTCAGCTCCAGGACTGGCTGGTATCTCTGGACCTCCAGGATGCTTATTTCCATGTGCTAATCCATCTCAAACACAGGAAATACCTGAGGTTCGCAATTGGCGGCTCTCATTATCAACTTCGAGTTCTGCCATTTGGGCTGACCTCCGCCCCGAGGGTCTTCACCAAGCTAATGTCGGTAGTGGCTGCAAGTCTAAGGAGGGAAGGGATTCACGTCTACCCCTACCTGGACGATTGGCTGATCAGAGCTGTATCTCCAGAACAAGCTCAGATTCAGCTAGATTATGTCTACCACTTCCTTCACAAACTGGGCTTCTCCCTCAATTTAAAGAAGTCACAGATGATACCATCACAGAGACTCCGGTTCATTGGAGCGGTCCTGGACACTTCCCTGGGAAAAGCCTCGCCACCAGAGGTGAGGGTTCAAGATATTCTGCAGATTGTCAACAAGTTTCAAAATGCCCAACATCTCCCAGCCTTCAACTTTTTGAGATTGCTAGGCCTCATGGCATCCTGCATCTTCCTTGTGCCAGAGGCTTGCCTGAGAATGAGATCTCTCCAGTGGGCACTAAGAACCCAGTGGTCACAGTTCTCAGGAAGAATGACAGATCTCCTTCGGATTCCGGACAAGGTAGCACACGATCTTCAATGGTGGGCCTATCCAGAGAACATCTTGAAAGGAGAACTGTTTTGGCAACCATGGCCGGAGATAACAGTAGTCACAGACGCCTCACTCAAGGGGTGGGGAGCCCATGCCAACGACTTGACCATCAGCGGTCGTTGGTCTCCATTGGAGTCCAGACTACACATCAACCTATTAGAGCTGAGAGCGATCAGACTAGCGCTGAAAGCTTTCCTGCCATCAGTACAGGGGAGAAATGTCCTGATAATGACAGACAACATGGTGGCCATGCACTACCTCAACAAAAGAGGAGGCGTAGGGTCACTGCCACTGTGCAGAGAGGCAATGCAGCTCTGGTTTTGGGCAATTCAGGAAGGAATATCTCTATCGGCAGTTCACCTAGCCGGAGAGAAGAACTTGACAGCGGACGCTCTGAGCAGGCAGAGCACAGTCTCCTACGAGTGGGAGCTACCTCAGGAAGTCCTTCAAGAGATCTTCGCCCTTTGGGGAACCCCTCAGGTGGATCTGTTGCTACCAGTACCAACAGGAAGTGCGATCTGTTCTGTTCAAGGGAATTTCCCCCGAGTGGAGCTCTAGGGGACGCGTTCGTAGTGGACTGGGAGTTTCCACTCCTTTACGCGTTTCCACCAGTCCCTGTTATTCCTCAAATGATCAGGAGGTTGAGAAGATTCCGGAAAACCATGATCCTAATTGCCCCAGACTGGGCCAGGAGAACGTGGTACCCGGACCTTCTGGATAAGTCCATCTGCCCTCCAATCCGTCTTCCACTCAAAGAGAATCTTCTCTCGCAGATGGGAGGTCAGGTTCTCCATCCAGACATAAAAACCCTCAACCTTCACGCTTGGCTTCTGAAAGGTTGAGGTACAAGGATTGGGACCTCCCTGATGACGTCATGGAGGTGTTGCTTTCGGCCAGAAGGCTAGCAACAAAGTCTTTATACCGCTGCCATTGGAACAAATTTTGCAGCTGGTGTAGAGAGGAGAATATCGACCCTTTTTCATGCAGTACACCAATGGTGTTATCGTTTCTACTCTACTTGGCAAACTCAGGCCTTCAAGATGGCACTGTAAAAGGCTATCTCGCGGCGCTATCAATCTTGAAGCGCACTGCGGAGGAACCATCGTATTTCAAACTACCCTTAGTAATACAATTTCTCAAGGGATTAACTAATGTTTATCCTCTAAGACCATTCCAAGTTCCCTTATGGGACTTAAATTTAGTCTTAAATTTCATAATGGGTACTCCCTTTGAACCACTCCACTCTTGTTCGCTGAGATTTCTCTCCCTTAAAACTGTCCTATTAGTAGCACTAACATCTGCTAGGAGGGTGAGCGAATTACAAGCTCTATCTTGTAAACCCCCCATACAATTTTCCATAAGGTCAACGTTGTCCTACAAGTGAAGCCTAATTTCCTCCCAAAGGTGGTTTCTGAATTTCACATCACTCAGAAAATGACCTTACCTTCGTTCTACGCTCCTCCCCATCCGGGGAAAGAGGAAGAAAGGCTACATAGGCTGGACCCAAGGCGAGCTCTAAGCTTTTACATCAGCAGGCTTGCTAGGATTAGGCAAGCAGACCAACTGTTTGTAGGCTACTCAGGTCACAAGTTGGGACTACCCATAACAAAACAGACCATTTCCAGATGGATTATTTTGGCCATTCTGGAATGTTACAAACTGGCAGGGAAAGAGCCCCCTCAAAATCTTATGACTCATTCAACCAGGGGTATCGCAGCCTCTTCGGCCCTCCAAAGAGGGGTACCGGTCCGAGACATATGTGCGGCTGCCACATGGTCGTCCGCACATACATTCACAAGATTTTACAACCTGGGTTCCTCCGCTAGTCAAGAGACCAGATTTGGCAAAGCCGTATTACATTCGGTTCATTCCTAAAAGGGATACATAACAATCTTACTCCCACCTCCAATTACATACCACTGCTATGGGAGTCTATCTAAGATAAGGAATACGTCGGAGGACACAATCCCTTCGAAGAACAAGTTACTTCTTACCTGGTAACGTTCTTTCGATGGGATGTTCCTCCGACGTATTCCTTATTGCCCCTCCCATCCATCCCCACAGTGATACTTCCCTTGTGGTTCCAGCTCACGCTCCTTCAAGGCCAATAGCCAATTCATGCAAGACTTAAATGATGCTACAAAACGGAACTGAGCAACATACGCCGCGCGTGGCTATTTATGGGCATGGTGACGTCGGCGCCGATACGGTGGCTGTCGAGGGACACCAACTCTGCAGACGTCGACGCGCAGCGCCCTCTACAGAGAACATTTTTCCGAGGCCAGCAAGCTGGAGACGAATTATCTAAGATAAGGAATATGTCGGAGGAACATCCCATCGAAAGAACATTACCAGGTAAGAAGTAACGTGTTCTTCTCTCTGAGTGGGCTGACCTCTCCTCTTCCCTCTTGGCCTCCACCACTCAACTTCTCCTCCTTGGTGACCTCAACATTCATCTTGATTCTACCTGTCCCTCATCTTCACTCTTTCGCGACCTCTGCGATACACTCTCCCTCTCCATCCTTCCCTCCGGCCCGACTCACTTCTCTGGCCACACACTTGATGTCTTGATCTCATCTGGCCTACCCCTCTCTACCCCCCTTACCACTCCTTGCTCCTGGAGTGATCACTGCCTCCTCTCCTCTCATCTCTCCATCTCCTCCCCCCAAGCCAAGTCCACTCCTAGATTGCCACCCACCTTCTCAGATATCAGGCCCATGAAGCGTGTGTCAGTCAAGGCCTTTGCTGCAACCTTCTCCCCCCCTCCTCCACCCCAGGCTGACTCACACGCTGACACAGCCCTCTCTCGTCTCTACTCCTCTATTTCTGCTACTCTTGATACTCTTGCCCCCGTCATGAGGATCTGTTTGAAGTCCAAATCCAAGTGCAATTTTTGGTATGACTCTGACCTAGCTACACTTAAACGGAAGTGTAGGGCGGCGGAAAGGAAATGGAAGGCTTCTTGCTCATCCGCTGACAAACTGGCCTGCTGCCTGCTCCAAAGGCAATACCGACTTGCTGTCCACACTAAGAAGAGAGTCCACATACAAGCCTGCGTCTCTGTGGCATCTAGCAACTCGGCCGAACTTTTCAAAATCTGCAAGGAGCTGGCCAACCCTGCTGCTGTCTCCACCCCTTCTTTCTCCTCCCAGGATCTTTGCAATGCCCTTGCCTCTCACTTCAGGACATCCTGTGCACCCACTCCTCCGCTCCCCCTCCTCCTACTTCCCCTTCTCAGCCTGCTGACCCTCCTTCAGCTACCCCTCATCCCCCTTTCTCCTCCTTTCCTCTTTTCTCCCCTGATGAGATATCTAGACAAGTCCGATCTATGAAAACCTCATCAAAACAGGTCCATCCCTGTTCCTCTAAAATCATTAAGGACCGCATTGACACCCTTGCGCCAGCCCTTGCTGATTTCGGCAACCTCTCCTTTGCCTCTGGCTCTTTCTCCACCTCTCTTAAACACTCCCTTGTGCATCTTCTCCTCAGGAAATCCACTGCTGTCCGGCAAACTACCGCCCAATTTCCATTACTCCCTTTTCGGGCAAGCTCCTGGAAAAGCTGCCCATCTCTCAGCTTAATCTCCATTCTGACTCTGTTAGCTCCCTCCATGACCACCAATCTGGCTTCAGAGCTGCCAGAAGTATGGAAACTGCTCTCCTGAACATCTGTGAAAACCTGCTCTCCAACCTCAATTCTGACATTCCCTCTGTCCTCATCCTACTTGACCTCTCCTCTATGTTTGACACGGTCAACCATACCACCCTGCTCAATCGTCTTCGTGACAACCTCGGTATCACTGATCAGGCTCTGGCCTGGATGACCTCTTTTCTCTATGATCGACCCTCCCAGGTACAACTTGGGTCCTTCCTATCTTGTATCTCCCTCTCCACATGTCGTGTTCCCCAGGGGTCTATCCTCTCGCCTTGGCTTTTCAACCAATACCTGGCAACTCTCGCTTACTGCATCTCAAAGTTCTGCTCAATTTTCCAGTGCTTTGCTGACGACACCCAACTCATTTTCAGGCTTCCTTCAGCCTCCTCCTCTCCTTCCCTCATCTCCGATTGTCTAATCGCCATTCAAAATTGGTGTGCCGCCAATGATCTACGTCTAAATGCCAACAAGACTGAGATCCTCCTTACTGGTACACCATCTCCATCCTTTCCTCTCACTCTCTGGCCGGCCTCCCTTGGCCTTCCTCCCACCCCCACTTGCGCGGCTAAGAACCTTGGGGTTATCTTTGACTCTACACTTTCCTTCTCCGCACACATCTCTGATGTCTCCAAAAAATCTAACTTTTTACTTCACCTCCTTAGAGGTACTCTACCTTTCCTCTCCTTCCTTCAAAAGCTCACTGTCTCCCAACCTCTGGTTCTTTCCAGACTGGATTACTGTAACAGCTCTTCCTAAATCTACCTGCCTCCACTCTCCGCCCTCTACAACTAATCCTGAAAAGGACTGCGGGACTTGTCCTTGGCCTCAAGCCCTGGGATCGTATCTCTCCAGCCTTGAAATCCCTTCATTGGCTCCCAGTGGATGCAAGGATTACATTTAAAACCCTCTGCATTGTCCACAAGGCCTTCTGGGGCCTGGGTCCAATATGCCTTCAACTATCCCTCCGTAAATAACTCCCCTCTCGAGCCCTTTTCAGATTTAGAGACATCGCTCATGTAGCTTTCTGTACTGTATGATAATGTGCCAGGACAGATCCCTTCTAAACTTCCAAATAAGGGTGGAGGTTTACAAGGGATCCTGAAGCGGTAGATTTGAATTCTACTGGTACAAATGGGAAGATGAATTCAAGCTGTTTTAGTATTAAGAAGCAGTTCTTTTTTACATCAGAGATCTAAGGGACTGAAGCATTAATACACCTAAATTACGAATTGCAGTTGTGCTGGGCATAGCATTAGGAAGAAAGAGAAAGGGAGTGATCAGAGGAATAGTTGCCTGTAAATGTAACTAGACACTTCTTTGTAAATATTGTGAGCACTTTGTTGCAAAGTTCCAGAGAGGTATTCTTAGAGATAGCCTGGCCACATGGATAGGACAAATGATGACTGACTTTAATCAGTCCTCGCCTGCTGTTTGTATGTTCTTCAATGCACAATGAATAGAAATTCTGTTATCGCAGAAAAGATGACCTTGTGATAGCAGGTGAGTCTCGCTTTGTCTAAATCCAGGTAAAATTTACATCATTTTGTTAACAAGTCTGAAAATAATTAAGAGCATTGGATTTCCAGTTATATTTTCATTACATACGAATAATGTTCATTAGGCCATAACGAAAGATCACCTCCCATTTACCATGGTGAGTTAAAGAGGATTGCATGGTATTTGGCAACACCACGTTTTTATGTTTATCCAAATGATAAACAACAAATCACAATCTTCGAATCCAAAGTGATAAATCAATGTGCATCGTATTCTTACCAGTGTGCTGGATAAACCTTGATATGTAATGCTTCTCGATTGTGTATTGTATAGTGGTGTTTAGGAAGCAAGCTTGGAGCTCAGTGATATGCCACTGGGTGTCTTAGTTCTCTTCTGTGGTCTCATTGCAATAAGGAAGCTCTGAATGCAAAAGCATTGGGTGGCGAGTTGAACTATATGGAGTTCGAAAAGTCCAAGAGCCTTTGGAGGACTTTCACACTCTTAAGTTGTAACCAGTCCAACACTGACTTGATATTGGGCCTCATTACAAGTTTGGGGGTATTCCGGCGGTAAATCCGCTGGAATAGCAGTGAACGGAATTGCCGTTACTGGCACTTAGTCTTCTGGAATTACCATCAGATTACAAGTGCTGGTAAGGGTGGTTGTTCTGACTTTAGTGTCGTGTAGACCGTTGAAACCTCCGTCCTCAAGTGACGCACAGGGGAACTAAAAGAAACCCGTTGTGCGACCTTTGGGGCCACAGGTGGGAGATGTTACTTCCCGGATCCACGGAACCTCTGGAACACCAATGCTGCTGTCAAAAAGAGCGAGGTTAAGTACAAGGCAATGACAGTATACAATCACTATAACCAAAGGATCTGAATAGCCTTACCTATCAGGTGTTTGGAAAACCCAGGAAACCTAGGAGGGAGGTTCGAGACTCAGATGAGGCGGTACCTAGAGCATGACGACCGCAGACAAGTGTGGATGCAGGATAAACCACCTGTAGGACTGAAGGCGTGACTTGAATCCCAAAAAGGGAAATGGCGTAAAAGTTCAACAAGGTACCAAGGGATGATCCAAAGGCAAGTCAGGGTCGTGTCCGAAATCCAGAAACAGGTAAACAGTTCCAAACAAAGGTACAAAGGGGTAATCCGAAGGAGTCCAAGAGAGAGTTCCAAGATCAAGGTAAACCAGGAAAGCAAACCAAAACGTAACGCCAAACTGGGTCTGAAGACAGCTGAGAAGCAATGAATGTTCTGTGTCTCAAGCCTTATATACTAAGATCGGGGTCATGTGACGTCCACCAAGGTCACGTGAGGAACGCCACTCTGGATCACGTGAGCAAGTGACCGATCGGCGTGGAGATGTAACGCCGCCTCTTCTGCTGTATGTTCTCCATGGCAACTGCCAGTGCAGGAAGGGTTGCAATCGAGCCCGTAAATCATACCTGGTACGGAGCTTTCGGTCCTTTGGGAAAACCGAATCACATGAGCCTCGAACCCTGGAGGGAGGTGTTAGGGAAATGTGAGCAGTATTCTGGTGTGCAGTGGATCGGTGTGCAGAGGATCGCCTAACATAGCACCCCCCAACGGCCCACGACCCCGTGGGCAGGACGGGTGTTCCCTATGGAAGCGAGCCACCAACCGAGGAGCGTCAAGATCCAAAGCGGAAACCCAAGAACGCTCCTCCGGTCCATAACCCTTCCAATCCACTAAATACTGGAGCCTACCCCTAAACCAACGGGAACCCAAAATGGCCTACACTTCAAAAACATCAGGAGAGGCTAGGGACAACGGATCAACAGGGGCCCGGAGGCGGGAAGAATCAGGACAAGGCTTGAGGAGAGAGACATGAAATACAGGATGGATACGCCAAGAACTTGGGAGAACTAGACGAAAAGCCACTGGAATCACAACCTGAGAGATCACATACGGGCCAACGAAACAAGGTAGAAGTTTCCGGCAACCCACTAGGCAAAGGTGACGTGAAGACAACCACACCCTAGAACCCACCACCAGGGGAGGAGCAGCCAGGCGCTTGCCGTCAACACGAGCCTTCATAGAAGCCTTTGCTTCAGTAAGATGGACCATAGTACTAGCATGAACAGCAGACAGATCCCTAAGACAAGCCGTGGCCGCAGGATTCGAAGAAACAGAAGCATCAGGGACAGGCAAGACCTTGGGGTGTTGGCCGTAGAGGGCGTAGAAAGGAGAAAAACCTGTAGCAGAATGAGCCGCTTTATTGTATGCGAACCCAGCAAGCCGTAAAGCGCTCAACCAGGAGGTCTGTTGCTGTAATATAAGACACTGAAGATACTGCTCCATAGATTGATTTGTCCTTTCGGTCTGCCCATCAGTCTCAGGATGATAGGCCGAAGAATACCTGGTATCGATGCCAAGTAATTTAGTCAATGACCTCCAAAAACGAGAGGTGAATTGTGACCCTCGATCGGATACAATGACCGAAGGGAGTCCAAATGACACAAACACATGTTCAAAAAACAAGTCTGCCAAGACTGGGGCCGAAGGAATACCCTTACAAGGAACAAAACGAGCCATTTTTGTGAACGTGTCCACCACCACCCAGATGGTGTCAAAACCTCGTACCTTGGGGAGATCGTTTCCGAAATCCATTGTCAGTGTATGCAAAGGTCTTGGAGGTACCGGAAGCGGAAGCAGCAGCCCAACCGGTTGTCCTCTTCGATGTTTAGCCTGAGCACAAACAGCGCATGAATTGACATAACATTCCACATCGTGCTTCATAGAGGGCCACCAACAACAGCGCTTTAGGAGATCCAAAGTGGTCTCTTAACCGGGAAGGGCATTGAAGGGAGCATCATGAGACCACTCAAGGGCCAAGTTACGAGTGTCAGGTGTGGGAAGAAACAGACGTTCATGCACGAAAGGCAAACCCTCAGAATAAACGGGGTCCCAATCCCGCAGTTGGTCGGAATGATTGCTAGACCAAGCTCGTACAGAATCTAACAATGACAAAGAGGGAGTGCAGAGACAAATCACATGACTCTTTCGGAGAACAGTGTCAGGGAAGGTTGGCAACTCGACCCCACCCGGGGAATGTGACAAGGCGTCCCCTTTTCCATGTGAGTTTCCAGGACGATGCATAATATGGAAATCAAAAGCGGAAAAGAAAAAATGCCACCGGACCTGTCTGCTATTGATGCACTTCAATGAGGCCAGATCCTGTAGATTTCGATGATCTGAGTATGCAGTGATTGGATGCTTAGCCCCCAGAAGATGATGGCGCCAGACACGAAAGGCGTCCATAACAGCCAGGAGTTCCTTCTCCGTTACGGTATAATGGGTCTCAGTATTGGAGAATTTACGGGAGTGGTATGCCACTGGGTGTAACATGCCTGTTGTAGGACATGTCTGAGACAATACCGCACCAAGAGCAAAAGAAGAGGCATCCGCCTCAACTATGAACGGAAGATCGGGATTGGGGTGCTGGAGCACCGGTGCGGTAGTGAAAGCGGTTTTCAAAGCCTCATAAGATTCCTGATGTTCCCTCTGCCATCGATAGGGTACCTGAGGGCTGGTCAGGGCCGTGAGTGGGGCGACAATTGTGGAAAAGGAGGAAATAAAACGTCTATAAAAGTTGGCGAAGCCCAAAAAGGCCTGCAATGACTTGAGTGTTTGAGGAACTGGCCAATCTAGGACTGCTTTAACCTTGGATTCGTTCATGGATAATGCCCCAGGGGTAATGTGGAAGCCCAGAAACTCAACAGACGTTTTATGGAACTGACATTTCTCGGGTTTGGCTAATAGGGAATGTTCCCTCAGACGGGATAATACTTCCCGGACATGCTTTACATGGTCATCAAGATTCCGTGAAAAGATCAAGATGTCGTCCAAATAAACAACCATGTATACGTCCAAAATGTCCCTGAATATGTCATTCATAAAACGCTGGAATGTTGCCGGGGCATTGCATAGACCGAAGGGCATGACTAGATATTCATACAAGCCGTAACGGGAACAAAAGGCAGTTTTCCACTCATCGCCTTCGCGAACGCGCACTAGATTGTATGCGCCACGAAGATCCAGCTTGGTGAAAACAGAAGCATGGGATAAGTGGTCCAGAAGAAGTGTGATTAACGGAATTGGATATCTATCCTTTTTCGTGATAGCGTTAAGACGCCAATAATCCACACAAGGACGTAAGTCCCCCTCTTTCTTAGGTACAAAAAATATAGGGCTTGCAGCTGGTGAAGTAGAGGGGCGGATATGTCCTAATCGTAGGGCGTTCTGTACATACTGTTTCAATGCTTGTTCTTCCGAGGGAGACAAGGAATAAATCCTGCCCGAAGGAATGGTGGAATTAGGGATTAATTCAATTGGGCAGTCATATGGTCTGTGTGGAGGAAGTACCTCGGAAGAACCGCGATCGAAAACTGATTCGAATGCTTTATACTCAGATGGAATCCCTGACACCACCCCCCCAACGGTATGGGAATTCACAACCTCTGATCCATCATCATTCAACGTGAGTTAAGCTAGGGCTCCCAAGGCCCGAGAAGGAGTATCGGTTGCTTGATGGGTTGGGAGACAATAGTTCTGACAAATCTCAGACTCGAAGAGCACCGTGCCTGATTGCCAATTAATCAGAGGATTGTGTTCACGTAACCATGGTACTCCTAATATGATACCGAATTGAGGTGTGGTAATGAAATCAAAACTTAACGTCTCAGTGTGAATGTCTTGTATGGTCAACAATAGAGGTGCAGTTTGGTGTCTAACAGGACCAGAGACTAGTGCAGTGCCATCTACGGCCTGAACAGGTTCAGGTCGGGTTTTTACCACTAAAGGTAGATTGAGGGAATGGGCTAACGCAATGTCTATGTAGTTCCCAGTGGCACCTGAGTCAATGATGATCGTGACTGCATGAGAAATACCTGTAGAGGAACAAAGAGTGGCCTGTACAAAGATGGGCTGGACACGAGCAAAGGCAAGAGGGGTACCCAGAGATGAAGACTGAACACTCGACCTGGTCTCCGGATCTAAGGTCGAGCTGTCCGAAAAACCTGACTCTTCCTGGGACGTCGAGGACATTCCTTCACATAATGTCCCGTGGTGCCACAATAAAAGCATGCATTATCCACCCTTCTACGTTCTCTCTCAGATGTTGTAATAGGGCTACGTAAACCTCCTACTTGCATAGGTTCTTCAGTACTGGAAGCAGGGGTACTGACAACTGTAGGGTGGGAAGAAACCCCCAACTCAGCTCTGCGCTCTGATCGCCGTGCATCCACCTGCAGGGCAAGATCCACTAGTTCCTGATACTGCGTGGGCATGGAAGGAATCACTGCTAAGGCATCTTTCATTGCGTTATTCAACCCCCTATAAAATATAACTGCCCGCTTGCTTTCTGGCCATAATGTCTCGGCAACCAATTGATTGAACCGGGTGATGTAATCTATCAAAGTCCCTCTGCCCTGGGTTAGTTCTAACAACTCCAAATCCCTAGACTGTGCCTTGTGTCTGGTATCAAAGACTCGAGACATTTCTAGAACTAACAAATCAAAATCATAAAGAACCGGACTATTGTTCTCCAATAAAGGGTTAGCCCAAGCGGCAGCTGTCCCGGCCAGATGGGAAAGGGCAAAAGCGGCTTTGGCGGTGGTATTAGGAAATGCCAGAGGTCTGCACAAGAAATGTAATTTGCACTGATTGATGAAAGTCCTGAACTTCTTGGGATCACCTTGATAACGTTCAGGAGCAGCCAAAGGGGAAGGGGTTGGGAGGACCACCGGAGCTGGAGTTGGGGTACTTGCCAACGGAGACGGTGTGGTTGAAGTGCTAGCATCCCAGAATTCAGGGTCTGCAGGGAGAGAATGCTGAACACTCTGTATAGAATCTAACCTCTGGTGAATCACCGTATTAGCGGCGGCCATATCTGCCCTTAATACTGTAATCGCCTGCACTAAAGCAGCTATGGGTTCTTCCGTGGACCCCTGCATTGTCTAACACGACTATATGGCTTCTCAGTCTGTTCTGACTTGAGTGTCGTGTAGACCGTTGAAACCTCCGTCCTCAAGTGACGCACATGGGAACTAAAAGAAACCCGCTGTGCGACCTTTGGGGCCACAGGTGGGAGATGTTACTTCCCGGATCCACGGAACCTCTGGAACACCAATGCTGCTGTCAAAAAGAGCGAGGTTAAGTACAAGGCAATTACAGTATACAATCACTATAACTAAAGGATCTGAATAGCCTTACCTATCAGGTGTTTGGAAAACCCAGGAAACCTAGGAGGGAGGTTCGAGACTCAGGTGAGGCGGTCCCTAGAGCATGAGGACCGCAGACAAGTGTGGATGCAGGATAAACCACCTGTAGGACTGAAGGCGTGACTTGAATCCCAAAAAGGGAAATGGCGTAAAAGTTCAACAAGGTACCAAGGGATGATCCAAAGGCAAGTCAGGGTCGTGTCCGAAATCCAGCAACAGGTAAACAGTTCCAAACAAAGGTACAAAGGGGTAATCCGAAGGAGTCCAAGAGAGAGTTCCAAGATCAAGGTAAACCAGGAAAGCAAACCAAAACGTAACGCCAAACAGGGTCTGAAGACAGCTGAGAAGCAATGAGTGTTCCGTGTCTCAAGCCTTATATACTGAGCGTTTCGGGGTCATGTGACGTCCACCAAGGTCACGTGAGGAACGCCACTCTGGATCACGTGAGCAAGTGACCGATCGGCGTGGAGATGTAACGCCGCCTCTTCTGCTGTATGTTCTCCATGGCAACTGCCAGTGCAGCAAGGGTTGCAATCGAGCCCGTAAATCATACATGGTACGGAGCTTTCGGTCCTTTGGGAAAACCGAATCACATGAGCCTCGAACCCTGGAGGGAGGTGTTGGGGAAATGTGAGCAGTATTCTGGTGTGCAGTGGATCGGTGTGCAGAGGATCGCCTAACAGTGGTACATCCCCATTCAATGGAGTCCGATAGAACATCATAGGGGGATTTTGCTGCAATCAAATAAAGGCAGCCTTTGGCCAGTAGAGGGCAGATTTACCTCCAGCCCTTAGCTGTAGGCAAATCCTTAACCCCTACAGGCAGAGTTTTAGTGAGCCGGTCCAGTAAAACTGCTGATGAATGTTATTACAAGCAATTTTACCGTGTGCCGGCCAACTCGGAATGAGGCCCAAATTGTCTGGATCTGGGTGATATCCTATCATCTGAGATGACAAAGCCCAAAATGGCACAGAGATACTTGCAATCACACAATTCTCAAGCTTTACATAGAGACATGGTGAGCATAGATGATATAGCGCTTCCATCATGTGTTGTCAATCTAGAATAGCATTCTCATAATAGAGTATGCTGGTCTATTTTCACCGTAGGCTCCGATCCTCATAGGTCTAAATGGAATATATTCCAGGTGAGTGGAGGTTGTACAAAAGAGCAGAGATTAAAGGAAGTGGATACTTATTTTCAGTAATTAGACCATTTCCCTACCTATATTTAGGGCCTCACTTCCTCATGGTTGCAAAGAAAATGGGAGCCTCGGCTGGTGAGCATTTACAGCATTATCTAAGGGTAATTATCAGTATTCTTTGGGAATTCAAAGCTTAGATTCCTCCATTGGGACTGAAGAGCCAGAACTGATGTCTATGGGGCAGAGATAAACAAGCAACCTCCTTCTACGGAAATGCTGATTCTGGTAACAGGGAGACTTTCATGCTCACATTTCAGATCCCGAAAGTATTACATACATTAGAAAATTAGATTTGTCCATGGCAGACTTGTGTACATCTTTTTTCCTCGATCTGCATTGACCACTGGATGTTGATCAGTGTTGATGTCCACCAATTGGGGTTATTTTTGTGCAAAGTGTGGATCTGCAAAATAGACATAAGTTCTCCTTTCCCCTAGGATATCAGTGATCATTTGGCATTACAACATTTTGACGGCTCAGTGTATTATTTTCTTCAGATGAATACTAGAGAAATGAGGTATCTTAAGATTGTTGTGCCTTTCTATATAATAATCTTTCAACACTTAATCAATTTGTGGAGGTAATTAAACCTCTACAGTTGTTAGTGGCTTCATTTAACACCAGTGTTAGAGCATCTCTTTGGACCTCCCTGCAATCCATTATGAAAGGCTTCAGATGGCAGAAACGAACGAAAGCATTAAATGAATGTGACCAGGCCACTGGTCCGTTGTTTAATATTTAAAATGCTCTATAATTGGCATGCACCAAATGCCATTTTTCAAATACACTGGAAACCTCTTCCTATTAACAAGGTAAAATAAAAAAGAAACTTTGGCTCTAATGATACCCTGCAGCCGATGTAAGAAGTGGTTGTGGAGGAAAAGGAGCAAGAGCCCTTTAAGAGGGACAAGCAGCGGTACGAAGGGGAAGGGGTGGAGGAGAGAAGAAGGGGAGGGGAGAGGGAAAGGAAGTGCAGTTGTATTAGAGAAATAAAGAGGCGAAGACACAAGTTAACAGCGTCCTGTGTTATCTGTGTATGTATGCGTGTGAGTGGGCCTCAAAAACTGGCGACGAGGCGCCGGAACCCACATCACTAAGGAAGCCACGCAGACCATAAGGGGAACAGCTGCCTGCCAGCGTGTGCAGCCATGAGGAAAGCGGAGGCCAGAGGCTGGACCACAAGGGAGACAGCGGCAAGAGTTCTTGCACCAGCCGGTGCACAGTGAGGGACGCACCTGCCACCACAAGGAGAACCAGTGTTTCAGGACGGGAGGTCGGCACCGCGAGGAAGACGGCGGTATCGCCCAACGAGCAAGGAGGGACAAGCCGGAGTTAACAGAAAGTTGGTTGTTCTCACCAACATAAATTACAAAAGGTATACGTTCAACCAGTGCACACAACTACCACATGAGACAATCAGCGAATTCATCCTCGACATCCAAAGCCATCAAGCTGAGGGTAATAGAAGGATGTATATCCTTATAGGTCCGTAAACATATTTTGAAGAAACCCCTCCCACTACAAAAAACAGCAGACCATGCGAGGGTATACTAGAGGGTAGATGTTCAAGCAGTCGCCATGGAGAACCCAAAGAAGGCAGACACCGTTGCAGCCCTAGCCACCAGCCCCCAAAGATAGACCCAATACGCCGGCCCACCGACCCACCAAGTAACATGGTATTCAAACTGATGCTCCCCAGCAGAGAGACAGTGCTACAGGTGTGGCTTTGAATTTCCCCACAAGCCCAGTCATTGGGTAGATCTGCATGAGATGCGGACAAGAGAACCACTTCCAAGCAATGTGCCGAGAGAAAACACTGATGCTACCAGCATACAGACCACTACCATTGTTAGCGCCGACTAAGATATACGACCCACCGAGAGGACCCGTTCCTCGACCATACCAAGAGAGAGCCAGTGGGAGAACGCTCCCAAGCAGGAACACAGCAACATACCCCACCCATCAGGGGTTCATTAGAGAGGTGGAAAACCTGAAGGTTGACCCGCCAGGAAGATACTTCGACACACCTGACTATGACCCCACCTTGCAACCAAACCATGCAGGGGAACAAAGGCATGGGCAAGATTACATCACCCATGGACCCTACGAGAGCCCACCGACAGAGGAAGAAGAACACCCGGCAGGAGAATCCTATTACGAATATGACAGATACAGCAGAGAATACGTCCGATTGATATACGACACCTCGGATGACAGCACAGTGCCAAAAGCCACAGTACGGATAGGGGGCTGAACAACCAATTAATCGTAGATAGAGGGGCGACAGTTAACATCATAAATGAAGGAGCCTACAATGCCATAGCGAGTGCATACCCCCTAAAACCTTTGCAAGTGCGCATTTTCCAATGGGGAGCGACCATCCCATTCCAATCTAAAGGCCAATTCAGCTGCGACCTGATGCACAGAAGACGATGGATGTCTACCACTATCCATGTCATACACAGCCTGACAATGGGGAGATGGCTCCTCAGCTACTGGACCACCAAGGCTCTACCCCTAATTGACATTCGAAGTGGCTGTAAAGTTGGGCAGTCTGCAGCAGTATACTGGAGTGAGGAGTGAGGAGAATACCTTTATTGATGGAGCATTTTACTGCAAGACTCATTGCCTGGCTGAAAGCAGTACCTAGATATTTAACTGCAGAGGGGACGCTGTGTGAGCATGATAAGCTCCACCCCCCTACATCCTACAAAACCTTACGGGGCCGCGAAGCGGCCGCAAAGTGGCTGTAAAGTGAGGCAGTCTGCAGTCCGCGGCATGGTGGGCAGAGGGCAGCTAAAGAAAAACTTTCATCGACCTTGGCTTAGAATCCAGGACCTGTGTGAAAACGGAGCTACAGCCCTGGACCGATATACAAGCAAATGTCGAGCACGGAGGTTACTCCTAACTGATTATCGGTACTTAGTTTCCTGCACTGTTGAAGTGAACAAGTCATGCGCTGAACTCTGCCCTCATTGCCATCTCCAAGGTGTTTCTAGTACGGAGTGGGCTTTCTAGCCCCCACGGATCCTCGCTAGTAACCAGTTTCCTTCCCCTGGCCTGGTCTTTTGGAAAACGAGGGACCAGAGCTATAGTGGCACAGAGCTGCTAACGTGCTTTGTACTTATTTTTGAAGTGTGATTCTCGCTCAGGAACAATGATGATGACTCACAAAAGCATGCCAAGGGCACGAGCGCTACTTGAAACCACCCTAGCAGGGCTCACGCCTGACAAGCTCGACGTGCAAGCGGCTAAAGAAAACTGCCCGTTTGAAATATCGGTGGAAATCGTGGCATACACTAACTCTCCAATTAACTTATTGGAAAGGCTTCCTGAAAACTTGCCTCTGGAGACACGCTCCGACGCATCAGCGGTACTGACACTGACAGCTTTGGAAAGATCGGTGCCAACCGGCATCATTAAGGAAGATGTGCAGCTACCCCTATACCAATCAGACACAAAAGGAAACTCAGACATCAATGGAACAATGAACATCCTCGTGGAAGACAACAGTGGGTCTTTCCCACATAAGAACTCTACACATTCGGAAGACCGCTCGCAAAACAAGGTCAAGCGGCCCCGAAGGTAGTTTGGAAACCCAAAGGTTTGGCGCCATCAAACTTTTCTTTGCAACAAAGATTTCTTTATGGGAAACCTGACAAACCTAAGTTCCCAGCAGGCCAGGGAGTGGCAGATCAAACAAAGGACTTGATGCTGACTGAGCCCAGAGTAAATCTTAAGGGAACCACTCTCCCTATGGTGGAAGCAGAGAGTGTCTCTGCCCTGGACTCCACAAAGGAGCAGCAAGATCAAAAGTCAGTTGAAAAGAAGAACCAAGTTTCCCAGTTAGATAATGGGCTGATGGCCAAACGGGTCTCTCATAGCACAAAAACACCTTTGCAATCTAAGTCTAGGGCTCCTGAACTTATCCAGAAAAGGCCCCTGACAGTAGGTTTAACGCAGAGAGGCCTTCATGACAATGGACACAGAAAAGGCAATACGTTCCTCTAAAATTGGACACCCAATCTTGACTCAAAACACAAATGGGAATGCCATAGAGGCAAGTTTCCCCTCATCCCAAGAGGACCTCCCCAAATTACTAGAGAAGCACTTGACGGATGAGGGCCTCTTACTAGATCTGGCTGCAACCCAAATAGAAGAGCAAGTATCACCGAAACCACTGATAGACACCGGGCTCACAGCCGCAATAACCATCACACTAGCACCTTTTATGAAGCTCTCCGAGAGCTTGTGCGACCAAATCAAGGACCAAACAACGGTCACGGTGATGCTCCACTCTAAGATTATATTTGTGGAGGGCTTCAT
The DNA here is from genome assembly GCF_040938575.1 of Ambystoma mexicanum. Taxonomy (NCBI): domain Eukaryota; kingdom Metazoa; phylum Chordata; class Amphibia; order Caudata; family Ambystomatidae; genus Ambystoma; species Ambystoma mexicanum. Next base: position 1,425,570,155 of record NC_090924.1, read on the forward strand.
TACGGCAATCCAAGGCAACATGGAAAAGAATACTGAAAAAAACTTTGAGCAAATTACCACCATACTACGCAGTATCATCAAACCCATAATCAACCACAGGAATCAGAGAAGATCAGAGCAGATAAAACACTATAAAGACCAACCCAGTAACTTGGACGCTCCTGGCCTGGACTTTCCGGGCCCGACTCCTCCTACCCTTAACAACAATGTCGGTTACTCAGCAAACCCATTGGACACTACAAGAGAAGAGGAAAGACCAATGCACCAGGACAACCCCACTTCCAGAGACACCAGGAATTAACACGCCCCTGCCCTCGACATAATAAGGGTTGAGGACATTTCACCACAATGGACTCCACCTGTTCTGGAGACTTCGATCTACTCGAAGAAGGGACATACGAACAACAAGGTGACCGAGGTCACAGCTACTTTATAAACATCGACTAGGTCAGGTATAGTCAAGGCAGTGCGGACAACGCAGCCCGCTCTGAAGGCAATGGCCCAGGTGAATTCAACTAAACAATATGAAATATTCTCCAAACTGGAAATGGGTCTCAAGACCACCCAAGAACTAGAATAATCACCACACTCAAGAAGAAAGCTATTAAAAGCTACCCTTGGCCAAAACAAAAATAAACAGGGCCAAGCAGCTGACAGAGACTCTCAACAATCAAAAAAACATAAATGTCGACTTCGGAAGACCAAAAAGACCATACTGAGAAACGTAATGCTCCCATCAACAAACAATGGAGGAAACACTAGGGAGCCTTAACCAGAAATGGAACAAGATACAATAATCTAGGGCTGGCAAGGAGGCCAAGAAATCGACCTATTAATGAGTCAATTGCAGGAAGTTGAGGACGAAAGTAGGGAGCTAATAAACCTCTCAATTTACACCTCAGACGAGGACGGCCCCAGCCCCCTCATTAGGGCCATTGAAATTGGCGTAGCCCACCAGATGAAGGTCAGGTGCGACAACCAGGAGGCTGGGACGATGTCAAGAGGAACCGAGTCAGAAGACGAAAGGGGGGAGGCATCATCTGGAGAGGAGAATGAGTGGGAAAGACCTTCCAACACGCAAAACAGCGTGGCACTACAGCAAATATTAAGTGGAAGAAAGGTAGCTTCCACGCGTGACCACCACGCAGAAGCTTATTCCCCGAGAGGCTGCAGAAGACGTTCAACAAAAAAAGTAAACCGGTTTAATTCAGTTGAACAGAAGAGACTCGAGCTGGTTAATAAAACATTAACGACTGCTATTTCTAGCCCCTCGAGAAACATAGGGTTGAATGAACCCAAACGTCACTCAGCAAAGGTGCGAGCTAATGTCAAGGACACCTTTCAGATTTCATTTGAAAGGAGGCTCTATATGAAGGATGACCTTATCTTAAATAGAATAAACATTCTGCGCTTATTTTACTGCATGCCAACACATAGGACAATTAAATCCAGGGACATCCTCCTGATTCAGTTTCCGGAAGGAAGCAAGAACGGACAAAGTGGTGGTTTACCTTGATTCCTCAGCTAAAAACCAGCTGATAAACTGCTGCCCGTGGGCTTTCTTTTGAAGAAGTTGGAAGTACAGGAAGTAATTTCACAGAGCCCCAAACGACAGCCTCCACGTAGATCGCGGGTTCAAATTACTAAAAGCAGACTGGAGTCTTATAAACAACAGGGAAAGAGGGGGAAATCCCCACGGGGAGGGCCAATGGGGCACTTAACCTGGAGCAAATAGAACAAGCAAACTTCCGGATTGGAGCTAGTTGGCTGGAGTACTGGCTTCGGGATTCCCCTTGTTCATAACGACCAAAACCAGGAGGGGGGGAGAAGCCCTTGTTGTACTGGGATTCTGGAACACGTGGGGCTTCACCCACCTCTTTGGTAAAGGGGACCTAGTATTTGACCAGTACGACATAATATGCCTCCATGCCTCCAGAAAACCTGGCTCAGGGAGACCTCCACCCTGGAAGGTTTTTCTTCACACCAGAACATGGCTGAAAAGGGGTGCAATGGGTTCCCAATTGGAGGTCTAATGACCTTGATTAACAACATTTGTTTTGAAGTTGTGTCACCGCAAAATCCATCACCGTTGATTCAGGCTCTCATCATTAGAGGTTAAAAATAGAGATCATCATCCCTGGGTTGGTCTGCTATTGAACTTGTATTGGAACAGTGCTTCCATTTGTTCTGATGGATTTATCGAGGAGATTACAACCCTAATCGACCAGGCCATGGTGACGTGGGAAAACTTGGACATGATAGTGTGTGGGGACCTGAATTTCCATTGCTTTGATGACAAACTCAATCTAATCAGGGACTTACTTCCTAATGCGACACCCCAAAATTGTTAGAGGCCTGCAACTGAGAGATCAGCTAGCCTACATAAACAATAGGCTAGTGAATGGGATCATCGATGGGGACTCTCCACCTGGGGGGATGTGGAAAAGAGGGTCCGAACTGAAAATACTGGATTACATCTTTGTCTCTGAGAGACTCTTCAACATTTTATCACGTTTGGATATACAGGTCTCTCACTTCAGTGACCAAAACATCTTAAAATTGACCTTTAGCAACTGGATAACGGCTAAAAGGAACACGACTGGGGTCAAGTTGACAGTGGCGTGGAGAGAAACAGGATTCAAATGAACCAGGAGGAAATCAGAGAATTGATGTTTGCACTACAGGGGCATCCTAACCACAACATGACCATATCTCAACGGGGCACTTTGCACTATCTAACAAACTTGATAGCTTACACTGAAACTTTACCCCTTGGACCAAAAAGGCACTTCCACACGCGTCATCAATTCGACGTTGAAGTAGCTACAAGACAAAAGCTACTACAAAGCCAAGTGAGGAAGTGGAGCAAGGTTAACTCACCGGAGGTCATCGAACACATAAGACAACTGAGGCAGACCTACAAGAACTGGTCAAAACAGCACAGATTCCTACTACTCCAACAGGATGCAGAGTGTATGCTAAAAACAATGGCATTGAAAAACACCTCACAAATGTGAAAGTTGGTAAACGACATGATGGCTCCCCAAGATGCTCTGATGGTAAATACAGTCTAAGGAGCGGCATGGGAGGAGTGCTATGGTCAAATATTTATGGCCATTCCAGGCAGCAGGGATTACCACGTTGATCTCCATACCCGACCAGGGAGCCTGAAGACGGAAAAAGAGGACATTCTTGCCTTAATCCGATCCCTAAACAACTCAAGGTCACTGGGTCCGATGGGCTCACAAACTTGGACCTCAAAAAGTACCCGGAGGAATGGGCAGAGTTCATGGAGGCTCTATTCGAAAACATCAAGATCAGTAAAAACATCCATGGAAAACCGCCATAATAGTCCCGATATTTAAGAAGGGCGACAAGGCCGACCGTGCAAAGTAGATGCCCATCGCCCTTCTAGATGTTATTGGAAATGTTTTTGCTGCCATCACCTTAAAGGAATTGTCTGACTGGAGTACCCGTACCAAACATTATGATCAGTGGCAAGCCAGTTTTGTACGGGGAACCGGAACAGCACTCAACCTTTTCATCATAAATGTCTTAAAAACCAGGGCCAAATGTAGGAACCAAATAAAGATCTACTTAGCCTCTATTGACCTGGCCCAGACCTTTGACATGATCGCTCGTGAAATCCTGTGGGCTAAACTGAAGGCATAGTCCTACCCTCAGGACTTAATTTTATTTATTTATTTATTTGTATTGCACCGGTAGCTCTCGAGCTTCGGGGCGAAGAGACAAGAACACAAAGACAAAAAGTAAGACAATAAAACACGTAACACGAGACATTAGGGCTGCATAGGTAGGTGGGCAAGTTGTAGTATATGTATTACTTGAAGGTGTGGGTTTTCAGTTGTTTGCGAAAGCGTTGGTAATTGGCTTCCATCCTTAACTGGCCAGGGAGGTTGTTCCAAAGGCCTGCTGCGGTTATAGGGAAGGATTTACCTGCCCCGTTTTTAAGTCTGAAGGGAGCTACCACTATCAGACCTTTTTCGGCTGATCTTAGCTCTCTCATAGGTTTGTATGGAATGATTTTAGTTTTCAGGTATGCAGGGGTTTTGCCAAAAATACATCTATGCGTGAGCGTGAGGGATTTAAATTAGACTCTCTCTTCAATTTTTAATGGAAGTGGTAAAGTCGTTGTACTCTAATACATCTCTTAGAGTAAGACTCGACAACCAAGGTAATTTATCTGCAAAAATTCTAACAACCCGGGGAATCGGACAGGGTTGTCAACTGGTGCCAGCAATTTTCAACCTGTACTTATCGGATATAGAAACAGCATTCAAAGACGTCAGGTGTTTTCCGCCCTGTCTTGAGGGCATATAATTGAGTAGGCTGCTGTGCGCAGATGACTTGATTTTGATGGGCCAGACGCAGGTGTGCCTTCAATGTCAGTTGGACGCTCTAGGAGCTTACGTTACCACCAACCACCAGAAAATCAATGTTAAAAAATCGAAAATCCTCACTCTGGCTCACAAACAGGAAGAAAGAGCTAAACCATATGCATGGTTTTTACATGGTGAGAAGATCCTGGAAGTCTCTTGTTTGAAATATCTTGGCATTTGCCTGACGGACTCCATCAATGACTCATATAGAGAGACAAGTCTACATACCAAGGCTAAAAATCTGGCCGCCCAGGCTAGTCTGATACTGGCCCAACACTGCAAATTCACCTTGCGACCGGTGATGGAGTTCTACAGACTGAAGGTAACCCTGATACTAACTTCTGGTGCTGAGTCATCTTTTTCCCTATCGTCGGACATCTGGTCAAAACTTGAAGGCATATTTTGGAGGAAGGTTCTGGCCTTACCTAAGGGTACCCCAGTCGTGGTTATTCGAGCTGAACTGGGCTTGTCATCACTATACACCTCAACTGTATGGAAATCTTTATCACTTTTTCGGAAGTGCTTAATGGGCCAAGGCGAAGGAGGCTTTGGTGCACTTTAAAGAGCCTGGTCCATCAATAGCGAACCGTCCGTGAGGATTTGGAACTCGGTTTGCACCTCGATATTAGCCAATGTGTATCAGACAATAGACAAACTGATTACCAACTCGACGTTGGTAAAGCGAAAACTGCTGGAGCTGGACTGGACAGACACTTTAGAGACCAGCGGGAAGTTAAAAATATTTGGCAAACCGTGTCGGAACGAGAGATCGTGAGGATCTCTCCCCAGATAACTATCGAAATTTCCTAGCAGCTAGCTAACAAGTTAATTCCTGCAATTTTGTTTGAATTTGTTTCCCACCAGACAAGTGTTAGCCCAACAGACAAGTGTTAGAACTACGGAAATATAAGCTAACCCGAGATTTCTCCTGTAAACAATGCAAACACTGTGTGAATCCTTGTTCCACATCATATTGTTTTGCCCTTCTTTGACTTCTCTTTGCTCTAAACACTTGGGCAAGTACCTCGAGGAAACAACTACCTTAACAGCTGAGGAATGGTGGACAATCCTGATGAGAGGCTCTAGCATTTCACTGGCAGGCCATGCTTGGATTTCTGAAGGAGGCATTTTCGATCTTGGAATCAGGGACAGGAAACACGAGGGACTGCGTTAAACTCATGCGTTGTTTTCTTCCTGTTTTGTGCCTGCTCTTCTTTTTTTAACTTTCTTATTGGATAATTGTTTTCAGTTTTTGTCCATTGTCTTCCTTTTGTATTTATAGTGTATTTTGTAGATAAACAACTTAAATGTTTCAATTGTGAACCACATGCTAAATAAAGAAATTATTTAAAAAAAATAATTGACATTCAATATGACCCATCAGAAAATATACAAGGCCTGCTTCCAGGCACCCAAGTCCTCAGTGCACTTTCCCAACGCGAACGGGATATAAATGAACATAAATCAACATTCCTGGAGTTATATGAAGGAGTAGGAATGCTGAAAGACACAGTCAAAAAACTCCACATTGACCCGGCAGTCAGACCAGTACCGCAGCATCCCCCGCAAGATAGGATTCCACCTACAGGCTCAAGTATCCAACGAGCTGCAACGCCTCCTCGATAATGACATTATCGAGAGAGTGGATGATCCCACGCTGTACATGTCCCCCCTGGTAGTAGTGCCTAAAACTGATGTCCGCCCATACGCCTCTGTGTGAACATGCGAATCCCCAACACCACAATCGAGAGGGAGAGGCACCCGGGACCCAACATCTAAGACATGGTGGTGTGACTCAACCAAGCCACTCGGTTCACTAAATTAGACCTCAAACAAGGGTATCACCAGTTGGTCGTTGACCCTGCTGCAAGGCCATTCACCACATTTACAACGCACTAGGCACTGTTCCGCTACAAGCAGCTCAACTTCGGGATATCATCCGCAGCAGAGATATTTCAAGAAACAATCCAACAGCTGATTTCACCCATCACAAATGTGTTAAACTATAGCGACGATATCCTAGTGTTTGGGATTACCCAGGAACAACATGACACAGCACTAAGGTAGGTGTTCAGCATCCTTCACAAAGTCGGCTTCACCCTCAATGGACTCAAGTGCACCATCTACAAATGAAGCCTAGGTTTCTTCGGCCACATCTTCTGTGATCGTGGGATCATGGCCTACCCTGACAAGATAAGTGCCATCATCAACCTGGAGGCCCTGAACGATGTTGTAGAGTTGTGCTCTTTCCTGGGGATGGCGGGATATTGCGTCCGCTACCTCCCCCAATATGCCACCCTCACAAACCCCCTCCGGAAACTTCTAAAAAAAGACTCCCCTTTTGAGTGGGACGAGCACTGCCCAGACGTGTTCCGCACCATTAAGGACGAACTGGCGAACAACCAGCAGGTGTTGTACTTTAACCCGGAGTGGGACACTGAACTCACTGTTGATTCTAGCCCGGTTGACCTGGGAGCCATACTTGCCCAAATAGACCCAAACAACCGTGGCTAAACCGAGATAGTGGCCAATGCCAGCAGCACGTTGTCCACCATCAAACAGGCATACTCCCAGGCTGAGAGGGAGAGCCTGGCAGCGGTCTGGCCGTGTGAGAAGTTTCATCATTTCATCATCGTTCGGAAATTCGTCCTCATCACAGACCATCAGGCGCTGCTCTCCCTCTTCAGTAACCCCAAAACCAAAATGCCCCCACTCATAGAACAGTGGGGTATCAGACTACAGGAGTATGATTATAGCATCGTCCACAAACGAGGGGCTGATGCCAACTCAGCCGACTACCTATCCTGACATCCGGAAGGTACAGCGGACGAAGTAATGGAGAAAGAGGCAGAAACCTACATAGCATACTTATCACTCGATGCCCTACCTCCGGCCATCACAAGCAGGCTATTTGCAGATACGAGCAAGGCAGACGCCACGATCTAGGCAGCGGTACGCCTAACGAACACCTACAAGTGGAGACACCGTCATAAGGAACACTTCGTGAACGGTGAGGTGGACAAAACAGATCTCCAGAGGATGGCGAAGATCCAGAACAAGCTCACCACGACAGACCACGGCACACTACTGCGGGGCAACTGCATACTGGCTTAAAAAAAACGTTAGTGATCATCACCCATGAGGGCGACCGGGGGGTTACTAACATGAAGAAGATATTGCAGAATCAAGTGTGGTTCCCATACATGGACACCATTGTAGAGGACACGCTACTGCACTGCATACCTTGCCAAAAGACTGCGGCAAACAGCCACCCGTGCCTGCTCCAGACAGTACCCCTACCAGAGGGACCATGGCAAAGAGTAGGGATGGACTTCTATGGCCCTCTAGAAGAAGGGGAACACCTCCTGGTGACAATGGACGAATACTCACTCTTTCCTCTCATAAAACATGTATAGTTCACAGCATTCCACTATGTGGTAGGGGTGATCGATGAACTATTCACTGAATGGTGGATCACCAACACCGTGAAAACTGACAACGGTCTGCCCTTCCAGGGCCCAGATTTCCATAAGTTTGCTAAACACCTAGGCTTCCGCCACCAAAGAATCACCCAACTATGGCCTCAAGCCAACGGCATGGTGGAGCGGTTTATGGGCACCATCAAAAGGACTCACCAGAAAGCAACCGTGGACCAGAAGTCGATACTCCAAGCAATCTCCCAGATCATAAGAAGCTACCAAAACACCCCCCACGAAACAATGGGGCGGACACCCCTGGAGCTGATGATAGAGTATAAGCCGAGGACTCGGCTCCCACAGCTGGAAGACTATACTCTAGAGAAAGACGCAGAGATCAGAGAAAGAGAGGCTAAGAAGAAAAGGAAGGCAAAGGAGTGGACAGACCAGAAAAGGAGGGAAAAAGACCATAAGCTCCCAATCGTCAAAGTTGTACTCGTCAGACAGAGGCAGCAAAAGAACACTGACTCTCGGTACGTGCCGGAGCCACTCCTGGTGACAGAAGTGAAAGGATCGATCAAAATTGCGATAGGGGAAGAAGGAGAGATAACCCACAACACCTCATTCTTCCGTAAGCTATATCAAGAGGAATATAAGGGTTGTGTTACTCTTACTAATATCATGCGCCCTTGTCGTATCGTTGTAAGAAAAGATAAATCAATGCTTCTTATACTCCAAGTTAAGTCATTGATTTTTTATTACTCCTTTGGTTCCTTAGAAAAATGCCCTATATGATTACACGTGTTTCGACATTCTATGTCTTTTTCAAATCAGGGCTAGTTAAACATTACATAACAAAAATTACCATTTTTATAAATCCAAAAATGCACCCAATCAAAAATTAAACAACATTGATGAATGGCCATTTTGAGGGAGGGGGTAGGGTGGGATTGTTAGGAATGAGAAAAACGTTTTTCAAAATGGAGAAACAGAAATATTTGACAAAACACAATGAGAAAGAAAATTATTGTTAGAAATTGATTGATAAAAGATCGCTTCATAATTGTTTTATGTGTTCATCATTGAGTGTGTCGCTCACTCTTATTTCTTACCTAATCTGTTTCGTTCAAAATTCATAAGTTGAATGCTTAATTTCAATGGTCATGGGTTAAATCCCTAAAACATAAACATCATAAGGCTCATTAGTGAGTTTATTTGCCCCGCGTTATGTCAAATCACTTCAAATACTCAATGGGGCTGTTATTTTCTCGGCGGAGAGCGTGAGTATCAGTGCCATTAACCATGTTTAACTGTGTTGATCATTGCAATGCCTCTTGGCATCTCTCACTATTATGACTAGATCCAAAGAGTAATGCCACGTGGTCGCCACGTGTAGTTGGACCGTATAAACAGGACCCCCATTTCAGAGCCCCCTCAGCACGCTTACCTGCTCCTTGCGAGCGTATTCCGTTTCTAAAAGTCCCCGTGCATTCTGCATCTAGGTACTGATATTATTGTCAGCTTACTAACGATACCGCTTAGTCCTACTACTATGTTTATTACTTTCGTCCTAATTCTTGCACAATACAATCAAAATGTCAATTGTTGTTTTGACGCAAGTTAAAATACTTCTTTTATATATATCAATTATGATTTACTAATCCAGGACGGAGTTTTAAACAAAAAAAAAAAAAAATTTTCTCGATAATTTACCAATAAATCACATTTCTTGATAGTCCCTGGTCCAGCACTGATTTAAATTTATCAATAAGGTAATTTTGTCTCTAAGGTGCAATATACATAACTAGGCTATAGTCCAAAACTGTTCCGATCGTGTCCCTGACAGTCCTTTTTCTATTTTTAAACCCGCGGCCATATTTTGGGAAAATTTCAATTTTGACTTATGGAGATCACGTTCTCCTTGTTTGTTACACTTATCATTACATTGGTTTAGGTCCCTAATCATCGATGGCTTATTCTAAGTTAGTTATGTATGTAAGAATTTGCTTATATGTACCTTTGTACATAGAAAACTGATTCCGGAAAGCTATGTTTTTAGACAGAGCTGTCCCAATTTCTTAACATGCCATTCCAGCATTGCCCTCTGGTTGTTAATTGAAGTTTCTGAACCTGGTGTATAAAATATTATTATATGCCTATTCGACCCTTTCCAAATGGTGTTACCCCGAAGAAAAAGATATAAATTATTATATACACATACAAAAGTACTGGAAACAACTATTTTTAAATCACGTTATGTTGAACTTGGTTAACCATTATTTTCTTTATTTAAAGAAAGGAGGACATCTCATGTTCTGAATTTAAGCCTCTTTCCACTGAACGAAATTTACAAATTAATTTTGCTTCCTCTTGCCTCAATTTAATTTCAAGGTTTCCTCCTCTTGGTCCCATAGTCACTTTTCTGAGTCCAATAAATTTTAGATGTTTCTTATCAATTAATTGATGTTTTTGTTGCCAATGTTGAGCTAAGGGTAAGTTGGTATCCTGGCTACCAATACTTGAGATGTGTTCCCTTATTCTTATCCTAAGTTCCCTAATAGTGCTCCCTATGTATATATCTTCACATTGACAAATAATAGCGTAAACCACAAACTTACTTCTGCAATTAATCTGATCAACAATTTTATGTGATATACCATATTTGTCCTTGAAAGTCACTATGTTATTTTGAGTATATTTGCACATTGTGCATGTTCCACATTTCCGAAATCCTGTTGTTGGTGGCGGAAGCCACGTCAATGAGGTTTCTTTCTCTTCTGGAAGGAGTGAAGGGCTTAAAATGTTTTTGATGGTTTTGGCCCGTCTGTACGTCAACGTGGGTATGTCATTGATGTATTTCCGAACATTTTCATCTAGTTGCAGAAGATGCCAATTCTTCCTTAAAATCTTTCTCAATATTTTATTATTTGCACAGTAGTTCGTGATGAAGCTTATCTCTTGTCTATCATCTTGAGTAGTTTTTATTGTCTTTAAGGTGCTTGCTCTATCAATTTTGGAAGCCTTTTCTTTAGCTTGAGCTATGGTGTTGTTCCTGTATCCTCTTAATTGGAATCTCCTTGTGAGTAGTTTACACTCTTCTTCAAATTTCTCCTGTTCAGAACAATTCCTCCTCGCCCTAATGAATTCTCCTTTAGGTATATTTTTTATCACAGAGTTAGCATGACAACTGGTAGAGAATAAGGTGGAGTTTGCTTCAGTATTTTTCCTGAAAGTTTTGGTTTTGAGACGGTCGTCTTCTACATAAATGTTCAGGTCTAAAAAGTTGATTTCCTTAGTGCTGTCAGTTCCTGTAAATTCTATCCCCATAGTGTTCTTATTTGCTCTTTTTCTGAAGTCTTCCAGGGATCCCTCCTGCCCTTTCCAGATAATAAGTACATCATCTATGTACCGTGTCCAAAGTATAACATTAGCTTCATATTCTTTGTCCATGTAGATATGTTTATCTTCATAGATCGCCATGGTTAAGTTGGCAAGGGCAGGTGCATATTTGATGCCCATTGCCACTCCTTGTGTTTGTTTGAAAAATTGGCCATTAAAGACGAATATGTTATTCTGTAATGTCAGTAGGAGCATTTCTTTCAACATATTTACTGCTTGATAGTTAGATAGACATGATACCGCAATAGAAACCATAGACTATACATTTTCAAAGGAAACTGCATCTAACTATCAAGCAGTAAATATGTTGAAAGAAATGCTCCTACTGACATTACAGAATAACATATTCGTCTTTAATGGCCAATTTTTCAAACAAACACAAGGAGTGGCAATGGGCATCAAATATGCACCTGCCCTTGCCAACTTAACCATGGCGATGTATGAAGATAAACATATCTACATGGACAAAGAATATGAAGCTAATGTTATACTTTGGACACGGTACATAGATGATGTACTTATTATCTGGAAAGGGCAGGAGGGATCCCTGGAAGACTTCAGAAAAAGAGCAAATAAGAACACTATGGGGATAGAATTTACAGGAACTGACAGCACTAAGGAAATCAACTTTTTAGACCTGAACATTTATGTAGAAGCTGACCGTCTCAAAACCAAAACTTTCAGGAAAAATACTGAAGCAAACTCCACCTTATTCTCTACCAGTTGTCATGCTAACTCTGTGATAAAAAATATACCTAAAGGAGAATTCATTAGGGCGAGGAGGAATTGTTCTGAACAGGAGAAATTTGAAGAAGAGTGTAAACTACTCACAAGGAGATTCCAATTAAGAGGATACAGGAACAACACCATAGCTCAAGCTAAAGAAAAGGCTTCCAAAATTGATAGAGCAAGCACCTTAAAGACAATAAAAACTACTCAAGATGATAGACAAGAGATAAGCTTCATCACGAACTACTGTGCAAATAATAAAATATTGAGAAAGATTTTAAGGAAGAATTGGCATCTTCTGCAACTAGATGAAAATGTTCGGAAATACATCAATGACATACCCACGTTGACGTACAGACGGGCCAAAACCATCAAAAACATTTTAAGCCCTTCACTCCTTCCAGAAGAGAAAGAAACCTCATTGACGTGGCTTCCGCCACCAACAACAGGATTTCGGAAATGTGGAACATGCACAATGTGCAAATATACTCAAAATAACATAGTGACTTTCAAGGACAAATATGGTATATCACATAAAATTGTTGATCAGATTAATTGCAGAAGTAAGTTTGTGGTTTACGCTATTATTTGTCAATGTGAAGATATATACATAGGGAGCACTATTAGGGAACTTAGGATAAGAATAAGGGAACACATCTCAAGTATTGGTAGCCAGGATACCAACTTACCCTTAGCTCAACATTGGCAACAAAAACATCAATTAATTGATAAGAAACATCTAAAATTTATTGGACTCAGAAAAGTGACTATGGGACCAAGAGGAGGAAACCTTGAAATTAAATTGAGGCAAGAGGAAGCAAAATTAATTTGTAAATTTCGTTCAGTGGAAAGAGGCTTAAATTCAGAACATGAGATGTCCTCCTTTCTTTAAATAAAGAAAATAATGGTTAACCAAGTTCAACATAACGTGATTTAAAAATAGTTGTTTCCAGTACTTTTGTATGTGTATATAATAATTTATATCTTTTTCTTCGGGGTAACACCATTTGGAAAGGGTCGAATAGGCATATAATAATATTTTATACACCAGGTTCAGAAACTTCAATTAACAACCAGAGGGCAATGCTGGAATGGCATGTTAAGAAATTGGGACAGCTCTGTCTAAAAACATAGCTTTCCGGAATCAGTTTTCTATGTACAAAGGTACATATAAGCAAATTCTTACATACATAACTAACTTAGAATAAGCCATCGATGATTAGGGACCTAAACCAATGTAATGATAAGTGTAACAAACAAGGAGAACGTGATCTCCATAAGTCAAAATTGAAATTTTCCCAAAATATGGCCGCGGGTTTAAAAATAGAAAAAGGACTGTCAGGGACACGATCGGAACAGTTTTGGACTATAGCCTAGTTATGTATATTGCACCTTAGAGACAAAATTACCTTATTGATAAATTTAAATCAGTGCTGGACCAGGGACTATCAAGAAATGTGATTTATTGGTAAATTATCGAGAAAATTTTTTTTTTTTTTGTTTAAAACTCCGTCCTGGATTAGTAAATCATAATTGATATATATAAAAGAAGTATTTTAACTTGCGTCAAAACAACAATTGACATTTTGATCGTATTGTGCAAGAATTAGGACGAAAGTAATAAACATAGTAGTAGGACTAAGCGGTACCGTTAGTAAGCTGACAATAATATCAGTACCTAGATGCAGAATGCACGGGGACTTTTAGAAACGGAATACGCTCGCAAGGAGCAGGTAAGCGTGCTGAGGGGGCTCTGAAATGGGGGTCCTGTTTATACGGTCCAACTACACGTGGCGACCACGTGGCATTACTCTTTGGATCTAGTCATAATAGTGAGAGATGCCAAGAGGCATTGCAATGATCAACACAGTTAAACATGGTTAATGGCACTGATACTCACGCTCTCCGCCGAGAAAATAACAGCCCCATTGAGTATTTGAAGTGATTTGACATAACGCGGGGCAAATAAACTCACTAATGAGCCTTATGATGTTTATGTTTTAGGGATTTAACCCATGACCATTGAAATTAAGCATTCAACTTATGAATTTTGAACGAAACAGATTAGGTAAGAAATAAGAGTGAGCGACACACTCAATGATGAACACATAAAACAATTATGAAGCGATCTTTTATCAATCAATTTCTAACAATAATTTTCTTTCTCATTGTGTTTTGTCAAATATTTCTGTTTCTCCATTTTGAAAAACGTTTTTCTCATTCCTAACAATCCCACCCTACCCCCTCCCTCAAAATGGCCATTCATCAATGTTGTTTAATTTTTGATTGGGTGCATTTTTGGATTTATAAAAATGGTAATTTTTGTTATGTAATGTTTAACTAGCCCTGATTTGAAAAAGACATAGAATGTCGAAACACGTGTAATCATATAGGGCATTTTTCTAAGGAACCAAAGGAGTAATAAAAAATCAATGACTTAACTTGGAGTATAAGAAGCATTGATTTATCTTTTCTTACAACGATACGACAAGGGCGCATGATATTAGTAAGAGTAACACAACCCTTATATACATTTTCGAACGGAGCAAGGGGGCCAGGAAGACTCCGTTGTTACCTAGGCATGCGACCGTAATTGGTGAACAATAAACTATTATCAAAAAGGGCGCTGAGGTCCAATTGAGGAGGTACCCTATAAAAAAGGCTCCCCACATTTTCAAGAACTATATCAAGAGGAGTCTGCTGCAGCCACGGAGACAACAGGAGAAGAGGAGCCGAGAACAGATGAGACCGGAGATCTGCCGGTCAGAGCGCCAGACGCCGAGACCGGTAAGTCACCAGTCCGCCCACAACGAATCACACGAAGACCTACACGCCTCCCTGATAAGCAACGGGGGGTGTTGTGGTGGAAAAGGAGCAGGAGCCCTTTAGGAGGGATGAACTGCAGTACGAAGGAGAAGGCGGGAGGAGGGAGGAAAGGGAAGGCGGGAGGAAGGGGAGAGGGAAAGGAAGTGCAATTGTATTAGAGAAATAAAGAGGTGAAGACATGAGTTAACAGCGTCCCGTGTAATCTGTGTATGTATGCGTGTGAGTTGGCCTCAACAGAAGCATAGTTTACGTTGAGCTGCAAACGGTTGAGACGTTTTTGGGATTGTCCTCATATTTTTAAGAGGATACGACTCATCAACTTCCTAAAGAATCACATCGGGTGGAACTTGACTATGACACTGCTACAGAGTCAAGTGGAGAGGTAGTAGCTCCTCGCTCCTCCGAATGAGGAAGGCTCTGCCCCTAATGTAGGTATGACTGTAACCTATGTCCATGCTCCAGTAGAAAGACACTTACATCTCGTGCAGTGTTTAAGCCACTCTGAATCTCTTTTGTGGCTTCTTCCCTCTCATCTAGCAGACGAGGGCTGTAGGAAGGAGTGAGAGCAATAGGCTGGCAGACTATCAGGGTTGTGACAAGCTCCCAGGATAAGATCCCATGCACATGAATTTCCCTGTCATTCTCCTTGTGGCTACTAATATGAGAATCCCTGTTGATAAATGGCGGCCCGGAGGGAGAACGAGACCGGAAGCGCTGCAACAAAGGTCTAGCTTGTTAGTGGCAATGCATCAGTTAATAATGACACTGCATGAGACCCTCCAACAAGATGATGGATGTTCCTGCAGATGTTGAGGAGATTCCTGAAGCAGGCAGAGAATATCCAGCAGGTCAGCAGTGTGAGTGCAGATATGGGGAGAAGCTACATGGGCTGTTGCAAAGCTATGAAGTAAGAGAGGGCAGAAAAACAGGAAAACAAAATATCCAGCAAAAAAGGAAATCTCAAGGGGGTTATCCACAAAGATAACTAAGGACTTCTTTACTATACCAACTATTGGTCTACCGACCTAAGCAAGCTGCAAAAAAGGGAGAGCTTGGGCGAACTAATGCCACAAATGTACCCCAACCTTTGGAGCGACATACCAATAAACGTTAGGCTAGAGAAGATGAATTTTTAATTTAGAAAAACTCTAATGACAAACATTTTTCCAGGAGTATGTTCCAAATTGATACTGAGTGCCCAAACCCAAAAAAAGGTGAACTATTAGGTCACAGACATCTGGAACATTGTGTTTAGCTGTGAAGGCTGTCTTTCGAATCTTTCCCAATTCCACCCATTCCTGTCCATGTTAGTCCTCTTTTCCCCTCCCCAAAACGGTTGCTCTGAAGCGGGACACCACTGCTTATTCTGTGAGGGTCTGACATTAGGAGAACACCGATTTGTGACCCTTAGATTCTTATGGATTGGTGAATGCATGGGCTACGTACCTTTCTTGCAGAACACCCATTTGTGCATTGCTTTTTCATTCTACCTGCTGTATTGCTCTATTGTGCTGCGTTCTCACTCCACCCAACGCTAACCCAAGATTGTACGATTAATGCAACACACAGTTGAAGCTACCCTTTCTGTTATGAACAGTTCGCAATCCTATTGCGTCTCAGTCAAAGGAAAGCCCTGCACATGCCGCTAGCTGTGGCAATTGCAGGTCTTTACAATCAACCACAACTGAAAGACGGCACTACAGAACCAAGTCACAAATTCTGCACCTATGCATCACTAATAAGCCTGAAGGCACACAGTGTGCCTGTACATCAAAGATAACTCAGAAGGACAATTTGGTCTACCTTTTAACCCTCCCGCTTTATGTACCCGAGCATACTCATACTAGACCAGAGGTCCAACATTCTTCATCTGTATAACAATGATAAGCCAGAAAGCCCTCTCCCTTTCTGTGCCTGTAAGTACTGATAACACAGAGTTCCCAAATTCGGTACCGTGTACCATAGGTACCCTAGAGTACCCACATTTTGTATTTATTTATTTGTATAGCGCACCAAGTCCTCAGACATGTGGGCGCGTTGATTCAGTTACATTGTAGTCAGGTTGCAGGTTATGGGTACATATGTAGGAATACAGAATAACAATATATATAGTAATAATAGGTTACATCAAAAATAGGTGAAAATCAGCAATGTACACAGTAAAAGCAGGGGAAGTGTACACTGGTTACATCCATAAAATACAGAGGTTGCTAAGGTGATACAGTGGTAATATATACAGTAATTAATGCAGTTGGGTGGAGACTGGAAATTAGGCTAGGGAAATTCTTCCTGGGAAGAAAGCCTGCTTTTAGTTTTTGATCTGAATAATGTAAATGAGGGTTCTGTTCCTAGGTTGGTAGGGATGGAGTTCCATAATTTGGATGCAAGGACAGGGAAACTGCTGCCTCCAGCTTTTTGTCGGTTGTACCTTGGGATAGTGAGGCAGTTCAATTGCGCTGATCTAGTAGGTCGGTTAGATTGCTTTTTTTGTGAATGTGCTCACCAAGTAATTAGGTCCAGAATTGGATAAGCACTTATACGTGAGGGTCAGGGTTTTGAGCGAGATGCTACTTGTGCTAGACAGCCAGCGGGAGTTGCGTCTTGTTTCAGAGACATGGTGAGATCTAGGTATGTTATAGGCTGCTATGAGGGCATTGTTTTGTAGGACCTGTAGCTAATTTAAGGTGTGTTTGCTTGTGCCTAGGTAGAGCGTGTTACAGCAATCTAATTTGGATAGGATAAAGGCTCTAGCTAGTGTGGAACAGCTTGCTGGTGAGAGTAAGGGTCTGCATGAGTTTATTAATTTACAAGTGTACGCTGTAGCTAAGGCTATGGTGTTCACTTGTATCGACAAGGTTATCGTGGAATCAAGGTAGATGCCAAGTGTCTCAACGTTTTCAGAGACTGAGATGATTATGCCGTCTATGGTGAATGAATTGAAGGGGGTGTCTAGTTTGTTTCGGTTGGCTTAGGAGCCGGTAAGTAGAAGTTTGGTCTTCTCATCATTGAGGCAGAGGCCATGTGTGGTCATCCATGCCTGAATGATGAGGTACATTTTGTTCAGTAAAGTGGAGTCCTTGTCATGGTTGTCAGAGATCGGGATGACGACCTGGGTGTCATCTGCATAGTTAGTGTAGGTGACACCCAGGCGGTCCAGATCATCGAACAGTGGCTTGGTAAATATATTTTAAAGTGTCTGGGACACACAGGACCCTTGTGGTACTCCACAAGTTACTGTAATTGTGTTTCTGTACATCACTGATAAGCCTTAGTGGCAAACACACTCCAAATCTGTTCATCACTGATAACCCAGAAGACCCACATGATGTGCCTATGCATCACAGATAACCCACAGTGCAAAACCCATATAACTGTTGTCATGCCATATTCATTGTTCAACACCAGGGTTTTAGTTTGCAAAGGCATGTTCTTTACTTTTTCGTTTTTCAGTTCTCAAATCTCAACAAAACACAGACTCATTACAAGATTGGCGGTGTTCTGGTGATAAATCCGGTGGAATATCTCCAAACGGAGTTACCACTGAATTATGGACTAGCAGTCAGGGATGAGCGAGGAGGAGTTAGAGGGTAGCCTGAAAGAGAGCTGCGTGTCATCCGCATAACACTGAAAGTTAGAGGTAAAGGTAGAGATCCTGTAGGCCAAGGGGGCAATGTAGATATTGAAGAACCAGGGGATAGGTTAGATCCCTGGGGCACACCACAAGTAGAGACAGTGATAGAGGAAAGAAAGGAACTAAGTTCCACCTGGGAAGGCCGGTCAGAGAGAAAGGAGGCAAGCCATGCCAGGGCCTGATCTGTGATGCCCAGGGTATCACAGACTTCCATGAGGGTAAGGTGTAGTAAGGTTGTCTTCCATGTGGGCTTCCACAGGGAAGTTCTTGAAGGACCTGAAGGTTTGTCTGATGGGTTTCTGCTGGGAGTGCTTGACAGGGGTGGTGTGCAGGATGTTTAATCAAGGCTAGGTGGTCAGCCAGCCAAGCAGGAGAGGAGAGCGGTAGTGGAGTGAAGACAATGTGGTGATGATTAGGTTGAGGATGTTTCCTTTCTCGTGCGTTGGGTCTTTCGTGTGCAGCGTGAGGCTGAGGATGACGAGATGGCTGAGGAGAGCTTCCTTCATCAGTTGGCAGACACTGAGTTCATATACCAGGTACTCACACCATTTCCCAGCTATTGTCATCTTGTGGCTCATGCGTAGGTATTAGAGAGACATTTGCCAGACACTGAATTCCTATGTCAGGTACTCACACCATTTCCCAGCTGTTGTCATCTTATGGGTCATGCGTAGATATAAGAGAGACATTTGCCAAACACTGAGTTCATATATCAGGTACTCACACCATTTCCCAGCTGTCATCTTATGGCTCATGCGTAGGTATTAGAGATACATTTGCCAGACACTGAGTTCATATATCAGGTACTCACACCATTTCCCAGCTGTCATCTTATGGCTCATGCATAGGTATTAGAGAGACATTTGCCAGACACTGAATTCCTATATTAGGTACTCACACCATTTCCCAGCTGTTGTCATCTTATGGCTCATGCGTAGGTATTAGAGAGACATTTGCCAGACACTGAGTTCATATATCAGGTACTCACACCATTTCCCAGCTTTTATCATCTTATGGCTCAAGCGTAGGTATTAGATAGACATTTGCCAAACACTGAGTTCATATATCAGGTACTCACACCATTTCCCAGCTGTCAATTTATGGCTCATGCGTAGGTATTAGAGAGAGATTTGCCAGGCACTGAATTCCTATATCAGGTACTCACACCATTTCCCAGCTGTTGTCATCTTATGACTCATGCGTAGGTATTAGAGAGACATTTGCCAGACACTGAGTTCATATATCAGGTACTCACACCATTTCCCAAGTGTTGTCATTTTATGGCTCATGGGTAGGTATTAGAGAGACATTTGCCAGATACTGAATTCCTATATCAGGTACTCACACCATTTCCCAGCTGTTGTCATCTTATGGCTCATGCGTAGGTATTAGATAGACATTTGCCAAACACTGAGTTCATATATCAGGTACTCACACCATTCCACAGCTGTCATCTTATGGCTCATGCATAGGTATTAGAGAGACATTTGCCAGACACTGAATTCCTATATCAGGTACTCACACCATTTCCCAGCTGTTGTCATCTTATGGCTCATGCGTAGGTATTAGAGAGACATTTGCCAGACACTGAGTTCATATACCAGGTACTCACACCATTTCCCAGCTGTCATCTTATGGTTCATGCGTAGGTATTAGAGAGACATTTGCGAGACACTGAATTCCTATATCAGGTACTCACACCATTTCCCAGCTGTTGTCATCTTATGGCTCATGCATAGGTATTAGAGAGACATTTGCCAGACACTGAGTTCATATACCAGGTACTCACACCATTTCCCAGCTGTCATCTTATGGCTTATGCATAGGTATTAGAGAGACATTTGGCAGACACTGAATTCCTATATCAGGTACTCACACCATTTCCCTGCTGTTGTCATCTTATGGCTCATGCGTAGGTATTAGATAGACATTTGCCAAACACTGAGTTCATATATCAGGTACTCACACCATTTCCCAGCTGTCATCTTATGGCTCATGCGTAGGTATTAGAGATACATTTGCCAGACACTGAGTTCATATATCAGGTACTCACACCATTTCCCAGCTGTCATCTTATGGCTCATGCATAGGTATTAGAGAGACATTTGCCAGACACTGAATTCCTATATTAGGTACTCACACCATTTCCCAGCTGTTGTCATCTTATGGCTCATGCGTAGGTATTAGATAGACATTTGCCAAACACTGAGTTCATATATCAGGTACTCACACCATTTCCCAGCTGTCAATTTATGGCTCATGCGTAGGTATTAGAGAGAGATTTGCCAGGCACTGAATTCCTATATCAGGTACTCACACCATTTCCCAGCTGTTGTCATCTTATGACTCATGCGTAGGTATTAGAGAGACATTTGCCAGACACTGAGTTCATATATCCGGTACTCACACCATTTCCCAGCTGTTGTCACTTTATGGCTCATGCGTAGGTATTAGAGAGACATTTGCCAGACACTGCATTTCTATATCAGGTACCCACACCATTTCCCAGCTGTTGTCATCTTATGGCTCATGCGTAGGTATTAGAGAGACATTTGCCAGACACTGAGTTCATATATCAGGTACTCACACCATTTCCCAGTTGTTGTCATTTTATGGCTCATGGGTAGGTATTAGAGAGACATTTGCCAGATACTGAATTCCTATATCAGGTACTCACACCATTTCCCAGCTGTTGTCATCTTATGGCTCATGCGTAGGTATTAGATAGACATTTGCCAAACACTGAGTTCATATATCAGGTACTCACACCATTCCACAGCTGTCCTCTTATGGCTCATGCATAGGTATTAGAGAGACATTTGCCAGACACTGAATTCCTATATCAGGTACTCACACCATTTCCCAGCTGTTGTCTTCTTATGGCTCATGCGTAGGTATTAGAGAGACATTTGCCAGACACTGAGTTCATATACCAGGTACTCACACCATTT
The DNA here is from genome assembly GCF_040938575.1 of Ambystoma mexicanum. Taxonomy (NCBI): domain Eukaryota; kingdom Metazoa; phylum Chordata; class Amphibia; order Caudata; family Ambystomatidae; genus Ambystoma; species Ambystoma mexicanum. Next base: position 1,425,591,507 of record NC_090924.1, read on the forward strand.
CCCAGCTGTCATCTTATGGCTCATGCGTAGGTATTAGAGAGACATTTGCGAGACACTGAATTCCTATATCAGGTACTCACACCATTTCCCAGCTGTTGTCATCTTATGGCTCATGCGTAGGTATTAGAGAGACATTTGCCAGACACTGAGTTCATATACCAGGTACTCACACCATTTCCCAGCTGTCATCTTATGGCTCATGCATAGGTATTAGAGAGACATTTGGCAGACACTGAATTCCTATATCAGGTACTCACACCATTTCCCTGCTGTTGTCATCTTATGGCTCATGCGTAGGTATTAGATAGACATTTGCCAAACACTGAGTTCATATATCAGGTACTCACACCATTTCCCAGCTGTCATCTTATGGCTCATGCATAGGTATTAGAGATACATTTGCCAGACACTGAGTTCATATATCAGGTACTCACACCATTTCCCAGCTGTCATTTTATGGCTCATGCATAGGTATTAGAGAGACATTTGCCAGACACTGAATTCCTATATTAGGTACTCACACCATTTCCCAGCTGTTGTCATCTTATGGCTCATGCGTAGGTATTAGAGAGACATTTGCCAGACACTGAGTTCATATACCAGGTACTCACACCATTTCCCAGCTGTTGCCAACTTATGGCTCATGCGTACGTATTAGAGAGACATTTGCCAGACACTGAATTCCTATATCAGGTACTCACACCATTTCCCAGCTGTTGTCATCTTATGGGTCATGCGTAGATATTAGAGAGACATTTGCCAGACACTGAGTTCAAATATCAGGGACTCACACCATTTCCCAGCTGTTGTCATTTTATGGCACATGCGTAGATATTAGAGAGACATTTGCAAGACACTGAGTTCATATATCAGGTACTCACACCATCTCCCAGCTTTTATCATTTTATGGCTCAAGCGTAGGTATAAGATAGACATTTGCCAAACAATGAGTTCATATATCAGGTACTCACACCATTTCCCAGCTGTCATTTTATGGCTCATGCGTAGGTATTAGAGAGACATTTGCCAGGCACTGAATTCTTATATCAGGTACTCACACCATTTCCCAGCTGTTGTCATCTTATCACTCATGCGTAGGTATTAGAGAGACATTTGCCAGACACTGAGTTCATATATCCGGTACTCACACCATTTCCCAGCTGCTGTCACTTTATGGCTCATGCATAGGTATTAGAGAGACATTTGCCAGACACTGAATTCATATATCAGGTGCTCACACCATTTCCCAGCTGTTGTCATTTTATGGCTCATGTGTAGGTATTAGAGAGACATTTGCCAGACACTGAGTTCATATATCAGGTACTCACACCATTTCCCTGCTGTTGTCATCTTATGGCTCATGGGTAGGTATTAGAGAGACATTTGCCAGATAGCGAATTCCTATATCAGGTACTCACACCATTTCCCAGCTGTTGTCATCTTATGGCTCATGCGTAGGTATTAGAGAGACATTTGCCAGACACTGAGTTCATATATCAGGTACTCACACCATTTCCCAGCTGTTGTCATCTTATGGCTCATGCGTAGGTATTAGAGAGACATTTGCCAGACACTGAGTTCATATATCAGATACTCACACCATTTCCCAGCTGTTGTCATCTTATGGCTCATGCGTAGGTATTAGAGAGACATTTGCCAGACACTGAGTTCATATATCAGGTACTCACACCATTTCCCAGCTGTTGTCATCTTATGGCTGATGCGTAGGTATTAGATAGACATTTGCCAGGCACTGAATTCCTATATCAGGTACTCACACCATTTCCCAGCTGTTGTCATCTTATGGCTCATGCATAGGTATTAGAGAGACATTTGCGAGACACTGAATTCCTATATCAGGTACTCACACCATTTCCCAGCTGTTGTCATCTTATGGCTCATGCGTAGGTATTAGAGAGACATTTGCCAGACACTGAGTTCATATACCAGGTACTCACACCATTTCCCAGCTGTCATCTTATGGCTCATGCATAGGTATTAGAGAGACATTTGGCAGACACTGAATTCCTATATCAGGTACTCACACCATTTCCCTGCTGTTGTCATCTTATGGCTCATGCGTAGGTATTAGATAGACATTTGCCAAACACTGAGTTCATATATCAGGTACTCACACCATTTCCCAGCTGTCATTTTATGGCTCATGCGTAGGTATTAGAGATACATTTGCCAGACACTGAGTTCATATATCAGGTACTCACACCATTTCCCAGCTGTCATCTTATGGCTCATGCATAGGTATTAGAGAGACATTTGCCAGACACTGAATTCCTATATCAGGTACTCACACCATTTCCCAGCTGTTGTCATCTTATGGCTCATGCGTAGGTATTAGAGAGACATTTGCCAGACACTGAATTCATATATCAGGTACTCACACCATTTCCCAGCTGTTGCCATCTTATGGCTCATGCGTACGTATTAGAGAGACATTTGCCAGACACTGAATTCCTATATCAGGTACTCACACCATTTCCCAGCTGTTGTCATCTTATGGGTCATGCGTAGATATTAGAGAGACATTTGCCAGACACTGAGTTCAAATATCAGGTACTCACACCATTTCCCAGCTGTTGTCATCTTATGGCACATGCGTAGATATTAGAGAGACATTTGCCAGACACTGAGTTCATATATCAGGTACTCACACCATCTCCCAGCTTTTATCATCTTATGGCTCAAGCGTAGGTATTAGAGAGACATTTGCCAGACACTGAGTTCATATATCCGGTACTCACACCATTTCCCAGCTGCTGTCACTTTATGGCTCATGCGTAGGTATTAGAGAGAAATTTGCCAGACACTGAATTCATATATCAGGTGCTCACACCATTTCCCAGCTGTTGTCATTTTATGGCTCATGTGTAGGTATAAGAGAGACATTTGCCAGACACTGAGTTCATATATCAGGTACTCACACCATTTCCCAGCTGTTGTCATCTCATGGCTCATGGGTAGGTATTAGAGAGACATTTGCCAGATAGCGAATTCCTATATCAGGTACTCACACCATTTCCCAGCTGTTGTCATCTTATGGCTCATGCGTAGGTATTAGAGAGACATTTGCCAGACACTGAGTTCATATATCAGGTACTCACACCATTTCCCAGCTGTTGTCATCTTATGGCTCATGCGTAGGTATTAGAGAGACATTTGCCAGACACTGAGTTCATATATCAGATACTCACACCATTTCCCAGCTGTTGTCATCTTATGGCTCATGCGTAGGTATTATAGAGACATTTGCCAGACACTGAGTTCATATATCAGGTACTCACACCATTTCCCAGATGTTGTCATCTTATGGCTGATGCGTAGGTATTAGATAGACATTTGCCAGGCACTGAATTCCTATATCAGGTACTCACACCATTTCCCAGCTGTTGTCATCTTGTGGGTCATGCATAGGTATTAGGGAGACATTTGCCAGACACTGAGTTCATATATCAGGTACTCACACCATTTCCCAGCTGTTGTCATCTTATGGCTCATGCATAGGTATTATAGAGACATTTGCCAGACACTGAGTTCATATATCCGGTACTCACACCATTTCCCAGCTGCTGTCACTTTATGGCTCATGCGTAGGTATTAGAGAGACATTTGGCAGACACTGAATTCATATATCGGGTGCTCACACCATTTCCCAGCTGTTGTCCTCTTATGGCTCATGCGTACGTATTAGAGAGACATTTGCCAGACACTGAATTCCTATATCAGGTACTCACACCATTTCCCAGCTGTTGTCATCTTATGGGTCATGCGTAGATATTAGAGAGACATTTGCCAGACACTGAGTTCAAATATCAGGTACTCACACCATTTCCCAGCTGTTGTCATCTTATGGCACATGCGTAGATATTAGAGAGAAATTTGCCAGACACTGAGTTCATATATCAGGTACTCACACCATTTCCCAGCTGTTGTCATCTTATCACTCATGCGTAGGTATTAGAGAGACATTTGCCAGACACTGAGTTCATATATCCGGTACTCACACCATTTCCCAGCTGCTGTCACTTTATGGCTCATGCGTAGGTATTAGAGAGAAATTTGCCAGACACTGAATTCATATATCAGGTGCTCACACCATTTCCCAGCTGTTGTCATTTTATGGCTCATGTGTAGGTATAAGAGAGACATTTGCCAGACACTGAGTTCATATATCAGGTACTCACACCATTTCCCAGCTGTTGTCATCTCATGGCTCATGGGTAGGTATTAGAGAGACATTTGCCAGATAGCGAATTCCTATATCAGGTACTCACACCATTTCCCAGCTGTTGTCATCTTATGGCTCATGCGTAGGTATTAGAGAGACATTTGCCAGACACTGAGTTCATATATCAGGTACTCACACCATTTCCCAGCTGTTGTCATCTTATGGCTCATGCGTAGGTATTAGAGAGACATTTGCCAGACACTGAGTTCATATATCAGATACTCACACCATTTCCCAGCTGTTGTCATCTTATGGCTCATGCGTAGGTATTATAGAGACATTTGCCAGACACTGAGTTCATATATCAGGTACTCACACCATTTCCCAGCTGTTGTCATCTTATGGCTGATGCGTAGGTATTAGATAGACATTTGCCAGGCACTGAATTCCTATATCAGGTACTCACACCATTTCCCAGCTGTTGTCATCTTGTGGGTCATGCATAGGTATTAGGGAGACATTTGCCAGACACTGAGTTCATATATCAGGTACTCACACCATTTCCCACCTGTTGTCATCTTATGGCTCATGCATAGGTATTAGAGAGACATTTGCCAGACACTGAGTTCATATATCAGGTACTCACACCATTTCCCAGCTGTTGTCATCTTATGGCTCATGCGTAGGTATTAGAGAGATATTTGCCAGACACTGAGTTCATATATCAGGTACTCACACCATTTCCCTGCTTTTGTCATCTTATGGCTCAAGCGTAGGTATTAGATAGACATTTGCCAGACACTGAGTTCATATATCAGGTACTCACACCATTTCCCAGCTGTTGTCATCTTATGGCTCATGCGTAGGTATTAGAGAGACATTTGCCAGACACTGAATTCCTATATCAGGTACTCACACCATTTCCCAGCTGTTGTCATCTTATGGCGCATGCGTAGGTATTAGAGAGACATTTGCCAGACACTGAGTTCAAATATCAGGTACTCACACCATTTCCCAGCTGTCATTTTATGCCTCATGCATAGGTATTAGAGAGACATTTGCCAGATACTGAATTCCTATATCAGGAATTTACACCATTTCCCAGCTGTTGTCATCTTATGGGTCATGCGTAGATATTAGAGAGACATTTGCCAGACACTGAGTTCAAATATCAGGTACTCACACCATTTCCCAGCTGTTGTCATCTTATGGCACATGCGTAGATATTAGAGAGACATTTGCCAGGCACTGAATTCCTATATCAGGTACTCACACCATTTCCCAGCTGTTGTCATCTTATGGCGCATGCGTAGGTATTAGAGAGACATTTGCCAGACACTGAGTTCATATATCCGGTACTCACACCATTTCCCAGCTGCTGTCACTTTATGGCTCATGCGTAGGTATTAGAGAGACATTTGGCAGACACTGAATTCATATATCGGGTGCTCACACCATTTCCCAGCTGTTGTCCTCTTATGGCTCATGCGTAGATATTAGAGAGACATTTGCCAGACACTGAGTTCAAATATCAGGTACTCACACCATTTCCCAGCTGTTGTCATCTTATGGCACATGCGTAGATATTAGAGAGACATTTGCCAGGCACTGAATTCTTCTATCAGGTACTCACACCATTTCCCAGCTGTTGTCATCTTATCACTCATGCGTAGGTATTAGAGAGACATTTGCCAGACACTGAGTTCATATATCCGGTACTCACACCATTTCCCAGCTGCTGTCACTTTATGGCTCATGCGTAGGTAATAGAGAGACATTTGGCAGACACTGAATTCATATATCGGGTGCTCACACCATTTCCCAGCTGTTGTCCTCTTATGGCTCATGCGTAGGTATTAGAGAGACATTTGGCAGACACTGAGTTCATATATCAGGTACTCACACCATTTCCCTGCTTTTGTCATTTTATGGCTCAAGCGTAGGTATTAGATAGACATTTGCCAGACCCTGAGTTCATATATCAGGTACTCACACCATTTCCCAGCTGTTGTCATCTTATGGCTCATGCGTAGGTATTAGAGAGACATTTGCCAGTCACTGAATTCCTATATCAGGTACTCACACCATTTCCCAGCTGTCATCTTATGCCTCATGCATAGGTATTAGAGAGACATTTGCCAGATACTGAATTCCTATATCAGGAATTTACACCATTTCCCAGCTGGTGTCATTTTATGGCTCATGCGTAGATATTAGAGAGACATTTGCCAGACACTGAGTTCAAATAGCAGGTACTCACACAATTTTCCAGGCGTTCTCATTTTATGGCGCATGCGTAGATGTTAGAGAGACATTTGCCAGACACTGAGTTCATATATCAGGTACTCACACCATTTCCCAGGCATTGGCATCTTATGGCGCATGCGTAGATGTTATAGAGACATTTGCCCGACACTGAGTTCATATATCAGGTACTCACACCATTTCCCAGCTTTTGTCATCTCATGGCTCAAGCGTAGGTATTAGACAGACATTTGCCAAACACTGAGTTCATATATCAGGTACTCACGCCATTTCCAAGCTGTCATTTTATATCTCATGCGTAGGTATTAGAGAGACATTTGCCACGCACTGAATTCCTATATCAGGTACTCACACCATTTCCCAGCTGTTGTCATTTTATGACTGATGCGTAGGTATTAGAGAGACATTTGCCAGACACTGAGTTCATATATCAGGTACTCACACCATTTCCCAGCTGTTGTCATCTTATGGCTCATGCGTAGGTATTAGAGAGACATTTGCCCGGCACTGAATTCCTATATCAGGTACTCAAACCATTTCCCAGTTTTTGTCATTTTATGGCTTGTGCGTAGGTATTAGAGAGACATTTGCCAGACACTGAGTTCATATATCCGGTACTCACACCATTTCCCAGCTGTTGTCACTTTATGGCTCATGCGTAGGTATTAGAGAGACATTTGCCAGACACTGCATTTCTATATCAGGTACCCACACCATTTCCCAGCTGTTGTCATCTTATGGCTCATGCGTAGGTATTAGAGAGACATTTGCCAGACACTGAGTTCATATATCAGGTACTCACACCATTTCCCAGTTGTTGTCATTTTATGGCTCATGGGTAGGTATTAGAGAGACATTTGCCAGATACTGAATTCCTATATCAGGTACTCACACCATTTCCCAGCTGTTGTCATTTTATGGCTCATGCGTAGGTATTAGATAGACATTTGCCAAACACTGAGTTCATATATCAGGTACTCACACCATTCCACAGCTGTCATCTTATGGCTCAGGCATAGGTATTAGAGAGACATTTGCCAGACACTGAATTCCTATATCAGGTACTCACACCATTTCCCAGCTGTTGTCATCTTATGGCTCATGCGTAGGTATTAGAGAGACATTTGCAAGTCACTGAATTCCTATATCAGGTACTCACACCATTTCCCAGCTGTCATCTTATGCCTCATGCATAGGTATTAGAGAGACATTTGCCAGATACTGAATTCCTATATCAGGAATTTACACCATTTCCCAGCTGGTGTCATTTTATGGCTCATGCGTAGATATTAGAGAGACATTTGCCAGACACTGAGTTCAAATAGCAGGTACTCACACAATTTTCCAGGCGTTCTCATTTTATGGCGCATGCGTAGATGTTAGAGAGACATTTGCCAGACACTGAGTTCATATATCAGGTACTCACACCATTTCCCAGGCATTGTCATCTTATGGCGCATGCGTAGATGTTATAGAGACATTTGCCAGACACTGAGTTCATATATCAGGTACTCACACCATTTCCCAGCTTTTGTCATCTCATGGCTCAAGCGTAGGTATTAGACAGACATTTGCCAAACACTGAGTTCATATATCAGGTACTCACGCCATTTCCCAGCTGTCATTTTATATCTCATGCGTAGGTATTAGAGAGACATTTGCCACGCACTGAATTCCTATATCAGGTACTCACACCATTTCCCAGCTGTTGTCATTTTATGACTGATGCGTAGGTATTAGAGAAACATTTGCCAGACACTGAGTTCATATATCAGGTACTCACACCATTTCCCAGCTGTTGTCATCTTATGGCTCATGCGTAGGTATTAGAGAGACATTTGCCCGGCACTGAATTCCTATATCAGGTACTCAAACCATTTCCCAGTTTTTGTCATTTTATGGCTTGTGCGTAGGTATTAGAGAGACATTTGCCAGACACTGAGTTCATATATCCGGTACTCACACCATTTCCCAGCTGTTGTCACTTTATGGCTCATGCGTAGGTATTAGAGAGACATTTGCCAGACACTGCATTTCTATATCAGGTACCCACACCATTTCCCAGCTGTTGTCATCTTATGGCTCATGCGTAGGTATTAGAGAGACATTTGCCAGACACTGAGTTCATATATCAGGTACTCACACCATTTCCCAGTTGTTGTCATTTTATGGCTCATGGGTAGGTATTAGAGAGACATTTGCCAGATACTGAATTCCTATATCAGGTACTCACACCATTTCCCAGCTGTTGTCATCTTATGGCTCATGCGTAGGTATTAGATAGACATTTGCCAAACACTGAGTTCATATATCAGGTACTCACACCATTCCACAGCTGTCATCTTATGGCTCATGCATAGGTATTAGAGAGACATTTGCCAGACACTGAATTCCTATATCAGGTACTCACACCATTTCCCAGCTGTTGTCATCTTATGGCTCATGCGTAGGTATTAGAGAGACATTTGCCAGACACTGAGTTCATATACCAGGTACTCACACCATTTCCCAGCTGTCATCTTATGGTTCATGCGTAGGTATTAGAGAGACATTTGCGAGACACTGAATTCCTATATCAGGTACTCACACCATTTCCCAGCTGTTGTCATCTTATGGCTCATGCATAGGTATTAGAGAGACATTTGCCAGACACTGAGTTCATATACCAGGTACTCACACCATTTCCCAGCTGTCATCTTATGGCTTATGCATAGGTATTAGAGAGACATTTGGCAGACACTGAATTCCTATATCAGGTACTCACACCATTTCCCTGCTGTTGTCATCTTATGGCTCATGCGTAGGTATTAGATAGACATTTGCCAAACACTGAGTTCATATATCAGGTACTCACACCATTTCCCAGCTGTCATCTTATGGCTCATGCGTAGGTATTAGAGATACATTTGCCAGACACTGAGTTCATATATCAGGTACTCACACCATTTCCCAGCTGTCATCTTATGGCTCATGCATAGGTATTAGAGAGACATTTGCCAGACACTGAATTCCTATATTAGGTACTCACACCATTTCCCAGCTGTTGTCATCTTATGGCTCATGCGTAGGTATTAGATAGACATTTGCCAAACACTGAGTTCATATATCAGGTACTCACACCATTTCCCAGCTGTCAATTTATGGCTCATGCGTAGGTATTAGAGAGAGATTTGCCAGGCACTGAATTCCTATATCAGGTACTCACACCATTTCCCAGCTGTTGTCATCTTATGACTCATGCGTAGGTATTAGAGAGACATTTGCCAGACACTGAGTTCATATATCCGGTACTCACACCATTTCCCAGCTGTTGTCACTTTATGGCTCATGCGTAGGTATTAGAGAGACATTTGCCAGACACTGCATTTCTATATCAGGTACCCACACCATTTCCCAGCTGTTGTCATCTTATGGCTCATGCGTAGGTATTAGAGAGACATTTGCCAGACACTGAGTTCATATATCAGGTACTCACACCATTTCCCAGTTGTTGTCATTTTATGGCTCATGGGTAGGTATTAGAGAGACATTTGCCAGATACTGAATTCCTATATCAGGTACTCACACCATTTCCCAGCTGTTGTCATCTTATGGCTCATGCGTAGGTATTAGATAGACATTTGCCAAACACTGAGTTCATATATCAGGTACTCACACCATTCCACAGCTGTCCTCTTATGGCTCATGCATAGGTATTAGAGAGACATTTGCCAGACACTGAATTCCTATATCAGGTACTCACACCATTTCCCAGCTGTTGTCATCTTATGGCTCATGCGCAGGTATTAGAGAGACATTTGCCAGACACTGAGTTCATATACCAGGTACTCACACCATTTCCCAGCTGTCATCTTATGGCTCATGCGTAGGTATTAGAGAGACATTTGCGAGACACTGAATTCCTATATCAGGTACTCACACCATTTCCCAGCTGTTGTCATCTTATGGCTCATGCGTAGGTATTAGAGAGACATTTGCCAGACACTGAGTTCATATACCAGGTACTCACACCATTTCCCAGCTGTCATCTTATGGCTCATGCATAGGTATTAGAGAGACATTTGGCAGACACTGAATTCCTATATCAGGTACTCACACCATTTCCCTGCTGTTGTCATCTTATGGCTCATGCGTAGGTATTAGATAGACATTTGCCAAACACTGAGTTCATATATCAGGTACTCACACCATTTCCCAGCTGTCATCTTATGGCTCATGCATAGGTATTAGAGATACATTTGCCAGACACTGAGTTCATATATCACGTACTCACACCATTTCCCAGCTGTCATCTTATGGCTCATGCATAGGTATTAGAGAGACATTTGCCAGACACTGAATTCCTATATTAGGTACTCACACCATTTCCCAGCTGTTGTCATCTTATGGCTCATGCGTAGGTATTAGAGAGACATTTGCCAGACACTGAGTTCATATACCAGGTACTCACACCATTTCCCAGCTGTTGCCAACTTATGGCTCATGCGTACGTATTAGAGAGACATTTGCCAGACACTGAATTCCTATATCAGGTACTCACACCATTTCCCAGCTGTTGTCATCTTATGGGTCATGCGTAGATATTAGAGAGACATTTGCCAGACACTGAGTTCAAATATCAGGGACTCACACCATTTCCCAGCTGTTGTCATTTTATGGCACATGCGTAGATATTAGAGAGACATTTGCAAGACACTGAGTTCATATATCAGGTACTCACACCATCTCCCAGCTTTTATCATTTTATGGCTCAAGCGTAGGTATAAGATAGACATTTGCCAAACAATGAGTTCATATATCAGGTACTCACACCATTTCCCAGCTGTCATTTTATGGCTCATGCGTAGGTATTAGAGAGACATTTGCCAGGCACTGAATTCTTATATCAGGTACTCACACCATTTCCCAGCTGTTGTCATCTTATCACTCATGCGTAGGTATTAGAGAGACATTTGCCAGACACTGAGTTCATATATCCGGTACTCACACCATTTCCCAGCTGCTGTCACTTTATGGCTCATGCATAGGTATTAGAGAGACATTTGGCAGACACTGAATTCATATATCAGGTGCTCACACCATTTCCCAGCTGTTGTCATTTTATGGCTCATGTGTAGGTATTAGAGAGACATTTGCCAGACACTGAGTTCATATATCAGGTACTCACACCATTTCCCTGCTGTTGTCATCTTATGGCTCATGGGTAGGTATTAGAGAGACATTTGCCAGATAGCGAATTCCTATATCAGGTACTCACACCATTTCCCAGCTGTTGTCATCTTATGGCTCATGCGTAGGTATTAGAGAGACATTTGCCAGACACTGAGTTCATATATCAGGTACTCACACCATTTCCCAGCTGTTGTCATCTTATGGCTCATGCGTAGGTATTAGAGAGACATTTGCCAGACACTGAGTTCATATATCAGATACTCACACCATTTCCCAGCTGTTGTCATCTTATGGCTCATGCGTAGGTATTAGAGAGACATTTGCCAGACACTGAGTTCATATATCAGGTACTCACACCATTTCCCAGCTGTTGTCATCTTATGGCTGATGCGTAGGTATTAGATAGACATTTGCCAGGCACTGAATTCCTATATCAGGTACTCACACCATTTCCCAGCTGTTGTCATCTTATGGCTCATGCATAGGTATTAGAGAGACATTTGCGAGACACTGAATTCCTATATCAGGTACTCACACCATTTCCCAGCTGTTGTCATCTTATGGCTCATGCGTAGGTATTAGAGAGACATTTGCCAGACACTGAGTTCATATACCAGGTACTCACACCATTTCCCAGCTGTCATCTTATGGCTCATGCATAGGTATTAGAGAGACATTTGGCAGACACTGAATTCCTATATCAGGTACTCACACCATTTCCCTGCTGTTGTCATCTTATGGCTCATGCGTAGGTATTAGATAGACATTTGCCAAACACTGAGTTCATATATCAGGTACTCACACCATTTCCCAGCTGTCATTTTATGGCTCATGCGTAGGTATTAGAGATACATTTGCCAGACACTGAGTTCATATATCAGGTACTCACACCATTTCCCAGCTGTCATCTTATGGCTCATGCATAGGTATTAGAGAGACATTTGCCAGACACTGAATTCCTATATCAGGTACTCACACCATTTCCCAGCTGTTGTCATCTTATGGCTCATGCGTAGGTATTAGAGAGACATTTGCCAGACACTGAATTCCTATATCAGGTACTCACACCATTTCCCAGCTGTTGCCATCTTATGGCTCATGCGTACGTATTAGAGAGACATTTGCCAGACACTGAATTCCTATATCAGGTACTCACACCATTTCCCAGCTGTTGTCATTTTATGGGTCATGCGTAGATATTAGAGAGACATTTGCCAGACACTGAGTTCAAATATCAGGTACTCACACCATTTCCCAGCTGTTGTCATCTTATGGCACATGCGTAGATATTAGAGAGACATTTGCCAGACACTGAGTTCATATATCAGGTACTCACACCATCTCCCAGCTTTTATCATCTTATGGCTCAAGCGTAGGTATTAGAGAGACATTTGCCAGACACTGAGTTCATATATCCGGTACTCACACCATTTCCCAGCTGCTGTCACTTTATGGCTCATGCGTAGGTATTAGAGAGAAATTTGCCAGACACTGAATTCATATATCAGGTGCTCACACCATTTCCCAGCTGTTGTCATTTTATGGCTCATGTGTAGGTATAAGAGAGACATTTGCCAGACACTGAGTTCATATATCAGGTACTCACACCATTTCCCAGCTGTTGTCATCTCATGGCTCATGGGTAGGTATTAGAGAGACATTTGCCAGATAGCGAATTCCTATATCAGGTACTCACACCATTTCCCAGCTGTTGTCATCTTATGGCTCATGCGTAGGTATTAGAGAGACATTTGCCAGACACTGAGTTCATATATCAGGTACTCACACCATTTCCCAGCTGTTGTCATCTTATGGCTCATGCGTAGGTATTAGAGAGACATTTGCCAGACACTGAGTTCATATATCAGATACTCACACCATTTCCCAGCTGTTGTCATCTTATGGCTCATGCGTAGGTATTATAGAGACATTTGCCAGACACTGAGTTCATATATCAGGTACTCACACCATTTCCCAGATGTTGTCATCTTATGGCTGATGCGTAGGTATTAGATAGACATTTGCCAGGCACTGAATTCCTATATCAGGTACTCACACCATTTCCCAGCTGTTGTCATCTTGTGGGTCATGCATAGGTATTAGGGAGACATTTGCCAGACACTGAGTTCATATATCAGGTACTCACACCATTTCCCAGCTGTTGTCATCTTATGGCTCATGCATAGGTATTAGAGAGACATTTGCCAGACACTGAGTTCATATATCCGGTACTCACACCATTTCCCAGCTGCTGTCACTTTATGGCTCATGCGTAGGTATTAGAGAGACATTTGGCAGACACTGAATTCATATATCGGGTGCTCACACCATTTCCCAGCTGTTGTCCTCTTATGGCTCATGCGTACGTATTAGAGAGACATTTGCCAGACACTGAATTCCTATATCAGGTACTCACACCATTTCCCAGCTGTTGTCATCTTATGGGTCATGCGTAGATATTAGAGAGACATTTGCCAGACACTGAGTTCAAATATCAGGTACTCACACCATTTCCCAGCTGTTGTCATCTTATGGCACATGCGTAGATATTAGAGAGACATTTGCCAGACACTGAGTTCATATATCAGGTACTCACACCATTTCCCAGCTGTTGTCATCTTATCACTCATGCGTAGGTATTAGAGAGACATTTGCCAGACACTGAGTTCATATATCCGGTACTCACACCATTTCCCAGCTGCTGTCACTTTATGGCTCATGCGTAGGTATTAGAGAGAAATTTGCCAGACACTGAATTCATATATCAGGTGCTCACACCATTTCCCAGCTGTTGTCATTTTATGGCTCATGTGTAGGTATAAGAGAGACATTTGCCAGACACTGAGTTCATATATCAGGTACTCACACCATTTCCCAGCTGTTGTCATCTCATGGCTCATGGGTAGGTATTAGAGAGACATTTGCCAGATAGCGAATTCCTATATCAGGTACTCACACCATTTCCCAGCTGTTGTCATCTTATGGCTCATGCGTAGGTATTAGAGAGACATTTGCCAGACACTGAGTTCATATATCAGGTACTCACACCATTTCCCAGCTGTTGTCATCTTATGGCTCATGCGTAGGTATTAGAGAGACATTTGCCAGACACTGAGTTCATATATCAGATACTCACACCATTTCCCAGCTGTTGTCATCTTATGGCTCATGCGTAGGTATTATAGAGACATTTGCCAGACACTGAGTTCATATATCAGGTACTCACACCATTTCCCAGCTGTTGTCATCTTATGGCTGATGCGTAGGTATTAGATAGACATTTGCCAGGCACTGAATTCCTATATCAGGTACTCACACCATTTCCCAGCTGTTGTCATCTTGTGGGTCATGCATAGGTATTAGGGAGACATTTGCCAGACACTGAGTTCATATATCAGGTACTCACACCATTTCCCAGCTGTTGTCATCTTATGGCTCATGCATAGGTATTAGAGAGACATTTGCCAGACACTGAGTTCATATATCAGGTACTCACACCATTTCCCAGCTGTTGTCATCTTATGGCTCATGCGTAGGTATTAGAGAGATATTTGCCAGACACTGAGTTCATATATCAGGTACTCACACCATTTCCCTGCTTTTGTCATCTTATGGCTCAAGCGTAGGTATTAGATAGACATTTGCCAGACACTGAGTTCATATATCAGGTACTCACACCATTTCCCAGCTGTTGTCATCTTATGGCTCATGCGTAGGTATTAGAGAGACATTTGCCAGACACTGAATTCCTATATCAGGTACTCACACCATTTCCCAGCTGTCATCTTATGGCTCATGCATAGGTATTAGAGAGACATTTGCCAGACACTGAATTCCTATATCAGGTACTCACACCATTTCCCAGCTGTTGTCATCTTATGGCTCATGCGTAGGTATTAGAGAGACATTTGCCAGACACTGAATTCCTATATCAGGTACTCACACCATTTCCCAGCTGTTGCCATCTTATGGCTCATGCGTACGTATTAGAGAGACATTTGCCAGACACTGAATTCCTATATCAGGTACTCACACCATTTCCCAGCTGTTGTCATCTTATGGGTCATGCGTAGATATTAGAGAGACATTTGCCAGACACTGAGTTCAAATATCAGGTACTCACACCATTTCCCAGCTGTTGTCATTTTATGGCACATGCGTAGATATTAGAGAGACATTTGCCAGACACTGAGTTCATATATCAGGTACTCACACCATCTCCCAGCTTTTATCATCTTATGGCTCAAGCGTAGGTATTAGAGAGACATTTGCCAGACACTGAGTTCATATATCCGGTACTCACACCATTTCCCAGCTGCTGTCACTTTATGGCTCATGCGTAGGTATTAGAGAGAAATTTGCCAGACACTGAATTCATATATCAGGTGCTCACACCATTTCCCAGCTGTTGTCATTTTATGGCTCATGTGTAGGTATAAGAGAGACATTTGCCAGACACTGAGTTCATATATCAGGTACTCACACCATTTCCCAGCTGTTGTCATCTCATGGCTCATGGGTAGGTATTAGAGAGACATTTGCCAGACACTGAGTTCATATATCAGGTACTCACACCATTTCCCAGCTGTTGTCATCTTATGGCTCATGCGTAGGTATTAGAGAGATATTTGCCAGACACTGAGTTCATATATCAGGTACTCACACCATTTCCCTGCTTTTGTCATCTTATGGCTCAAGCGTAGGTATTAGATAGACATTTGCCAGACACTGAGTTCATATATCAGGTACTCACACCATTTCCCAGCTGTTGTCATCTTATGGCTCATGCGTAGGTATTAGAGAGACATTTGCCAGACACTGAATTCCTATATCAGGTACTCACACCATTTCCCAGCTGTTGTCATCTTGTGGGTCATGCATAGGTATTAGGGAGACATTTGCCAGACACTGAGTTCATATATCAGGTACTCACACCATTTCCCAGCTGTTGTCATCTTATGGCTCATGCATAGGTATTAGAGAGACATTTGCCAGACACTGAGTTCATATATCAGGTACTCACACCATTTCCCAGCTGTTGTCATCTTATGGCTCATGCGTAGGTATTAGAGAGATATTTGCCAGACACTGAGTTCATATATCAGGTACTCACACCATTTCCCTGCTTTTGTCATCTTATGGCTCAAGCGTAGGTATTAGATAGACATTTGCCAGACACTGAGTTCATATATCAGGTACTCACACCATTTCCCAGCTGTTGTCATCTTATGGCTCATGCGTAGGTATTAGAGAGACATTTGCCAGACACTGAATTCCTATATCAGGTACTCACACCATTTCCCAGCTGTCATCTTATGGCTCATGCATAGGTATTAGAGAGACATTTGCCAGACACTGAATTCCTATATCAGGTACTCACACCATTTCCCAGCTGTTGTCATCTTATGGCTCATGCGTAGGTATTAGAGAGACATTTGCCAGACACTGAATTCCTATATCAGGTACTCACACCATTTCCCAGCTGTTGCCATCTTATGGCTCATGCGTACGTATTAGAGAGACATTTGCCAGACACTGAATTCCTATATCAGGTACTCACACCATTTCCCAGCTGTTGTCATCTTATGGGTCATGCGTAGATATTAGAGAGACATTTGCCAGACACTGAGTTCAAATATCAGGTACTCACACCATTTCCCAGCTGTTGTCATCTTATGGCACATGCGTAGATATTAGAGAGACATTTGCCAGACACTGAGTTCATATATCAGGTACTCACACCATCTCCCAGCTTTTATCATCTTATGGCTCAAGCGTAGGTATTAGAGAGACATTTGCCAGACACTGAGTTCATATATCCGGTAGTCACACCATTTCCCAGCTGCTGTCACTTTATGGCTCATGCGTAGGTATTAGAGAGAAATTTGCCAGACACTGAATTCATATATCAGGTGCTCACACCATTTCCCAGCTGTTGTCATTTTATGGCTCATGTGTAGGTATAAGAGAGACATTTGCCAGACACTGAGTTCATATATCAGGTACTCACACCATTTCCCAGCTGTTGTCATCTCATGGCTCATGGGTAGGTATTAGAGAGACATTTGCCAGATAGCGAATTCCTATATCAGGTACTCACACCATTTCCCAGCTGTTGTCATCTTATGGCTCATGCGTAGGTATTAGAGAGACATTTGCCAGACACTGAGTTCATATATCAGGTACTCACACCATTTCCCAGCTGTTGTCATCTTATGGCTCATGCGTAGGTATTAGAGAGACATTTGCCAGACACTGAGTTCATATATCAGATACTCACACCATTTCCCAGCTGTTGTCATCTTATGGCTCATGCGTAGGTATTATAGAGACATTTGCCAGACACTGAGTTCATATATCAGGTACTCACACCATTTCCCAGATGTTGTCATCTTATGGCTGATGCGTAGGTATTAGATAGACATTTGCCAGGCACTGAATTCCTATATCAGGTACTCACACCATTTCCCAGCTGTTGTCATCTTGTGGGTCATGCATAGGTATTAGGGAGACATTTGCCAGACACTGAGTTCATATATCAGGTACTCACACCATTTCCCAGCTGTTGTCATCTTATGGCTCATGCATAGGTATTATAGAGACATTTGCCAGACACTGAGTTCATATATCCGGTACTCACACCATTTCCCAGCTGCTGTCACTTTATGGCTCATGCGTAGGTATTAGAGAGACATTTGGCAGACACTGAATTCATATATCGGGTGCTCACACCATTTCCCAGCTGTTGTCCTCTTATGGCTCATGCGTACGTATTAGAGAGACATTTGCCAGACACTGAATTCCTATATCAGGTACTCACACCATTTCCCAGCTGTTGTCATCTTATGGGTCATGCGTAGATATTAGAGAGACATTTGCCAGACACTGAGTTCAAATATCAGGTACTCACACCATTTCCCAGCTGTTGTCATCTTATGGCACATGCGTAGATATTAGAGAGACATTTGCCAGACACTGAGTTCATATATCAGGTACTCACACCATTTCCCAGCTGTTGTCATCTTATCACTCATGCGTAGGTATTAGAGAGACATTTGCCAGACACTGAGTTCATATATCCGGTACTCACACCATTTCCCAGCTGCTGTCACTTTATGGCTCATGCGTAGGTATTAGAGAGAAATTTGCCAGACACTGAATTCATATATCAGGTGCTCACACCATTTCCCAGCTGTTGTCATTTTATGGCTCATGTGTAGGTATAAGAGAGACATTTGCCAGACACTGAGTTCATATATCAGGTACTCACACCATTTCCCAGCTGTTGTCATCTCATGGCTCATGGGTAGGTATTAGAGAGACATTTGCCAGATAGCGAATTCCTATATCAGGTACTCACACCATTTCCCAGCTGTTGTCATCTTATGGCTCATGCGTAGGTATTAGAGAGACATTTGCCAGACACTGAGTTCATATATCAGGTACTCACACCATTTCCCAGCTGTTGTCATCTTATGGCTCATGCGTAGGTATTAGAGAGACATTTGCCAGACACTGAGTTCATATATCAGATACTCACACCATTTCCCAGCTGTTGTCATCTTATGGCTCATGCGTAGGTATTATAGAGACATTTGCCAGACACTGAGTTCATATATCAGGTACTCACACCATTTCCCAGCTGTTGTCATCTTATGGCTGATGCGTAGGTATTAGATAGACATTTGCCAGGCACTGAATTCCTATATCAGGTACTCACACCATTTCCCAGCTGTTGTCATCTTGTGGGTCATGCATAGGTATTAGGGAGACATTTGCCAGACACTGAGTTCATATATCAGGTACTCACACCATTTCCCACCTGTTGTCATCTTATGGCTCATGCATAGGTATTAGAGAGACATTTGCCAGACACTGAGTTCATATATCAGGTACTCACACCATTTCCCAGCTGTTGTCATCTTATGGCTCATGCGTAGGTATTAGAGAGATATTTGCCAGACACTGAGTTCATATATCAGGTACTCACACCATTTCCCTGCTTTTGTCATCTTATGGCTCAAGCGTAGGTATTAGATAGACATTTGCCAGACACTGAGTTCATATATCAGGTACTCACACCATTTCCCAGCTGTTGTCATCTTATGGCTCATGCGTAGGTATTAGAGAGACATTTGCCAGACACTGAATTCCTATATCAGGTACTCACACCATTTCCCAGCTGTTGTCATCTTATGGCGCATGCGTAGGTATTAGAGAGACATTTGCCAGACACTGAGTTCAAATATCAGGTACTCACACCATTTCCCAGCTGTCATTTTATGCCTCATGCATAGGTATTAGAGAGACATTTGCCAGATACTGAATTCCTATATCAGGAATTTACACCATTTCCCAGCTGTTGTCATCTTATGGGTCATGCGTAGATATTAGAGAGACATTTGCCAGACACTGAGTTCAAATATCAGGTACTCACACCATTTCCCAGCTGTTGTCATCTTATGGCACATGCGTAGATATTAGAGAGACATTTGCCAGGCACTGAATTCCTATATCAGGTACTCACACCATTTCCCAGCTGTTGTCATCTTATGGCGCATGCGTAGGTATTAGAGAGACATTTGCCAGACACTGAGTTCATATATCCGGTACTCACACCATTTCCCAGCTGCTGTCACTTTATGGCTCATGCGTAGGTATTAGAGAGACATTTGGCAGACACTGAATTCATATATCGGGTGCTCACACCATTTCCCAGCTGTTGTCCTCTTATGGCTCATGCGTAGATATTAGAGAGACATTTGCCAGGCACTGAATTCTTCTATCAGGTACTCACACCATTTCCCAGCTGTTGTCATCTTATCACTCATGCGTAGGTATTAGAGAGACATTTGCCAGACACTGAGTTCATATATCCGGTACTCACACCATTTCCCAGCTGCTGTCACTTTATGGCTCATGCGTAGGTAATAGAGAGACATTTGGCAGACACTGAATTCATATATCGGGTGCTCACACCATTTCCCAGCTGTTGTCCTCTTATGGCTCATGCGTAGGTATTAGAGAGACATTTGCCAGACACTGAGTTCATATATCAGGTACTCACACCATTTCCCTGCTTTTGTCATTTTATGGCTCAAGCGTAGGTATTAGATAGACATTTGCCAGACCCTGAGTTCATATATCAGGTACTCACACCATTTCCCAGCTGTTGTCATCTTATGGCTCATGCGTAGGTATTAGAGAGACATTTGCCAGTCACTGAATTCCTATATCAGGTACTCACACCATTTCCCAGCTGTCATCTTATGCCTCATGCATAGGTATTAGAGAGACATTTGCCAGATACTGAATTCCTATATCAGGAATTTACACCATTTCCCAGCTGGTGTCATTTTATGGCTCATGCGTAGATATTAGAGAGACATTTGCCAGACACTGAGTTCAAATAGCAGGTACTCACACAATTTTCCAGGCGTTCTCATTTTATGGCGCATGCGTAGATGTTAGAGAGACATTTGCCAGACACTGAGTTCATATATCAGGTACTCACACCATTTCCCAGGCATTGGCATCTTATGGCGCATGCGTAGATGTTATAGAGACATTTGCCCGACACTGAGTTCATATATCAGGTACTCACACCATTTCCCAGCTTTTGTCATCTCATGGCTCAAGCGTAGGTATTAGACAGATATTTGCCAAACACTGAGTTCATATATCAGGTACTCACGCCATTTCCAAGCTGTCATTTTATATCTCATGCGTATGTATTAGAGAGACATTTGCCACGCACTGAATTCCTATATCAGGTACTCACACCATTTCCCAGCTGTTGTCATTTTATGACTGATGCGTAGGTATTAGAGAGACATTTGCCAGACACTGAGTTCATATATCAGGTACTCACACCATTTCCCAGCTGTTGTCATCTTATGGCTCATGCGTAGGTATTAGAGAGACATTTGCCCGGCACTGAATTCCTATATCAGGTACTCAAACCATTTCCCAGTTTTTGTCATTTTATGGCTTGTGCGTAGGTATTAGAGAGACATTT
The DNA here is from genome assembly GCF_040938575.1 of Ambystoma mexicanum. Lineage (NCBI taxonomy): Eukaryota > Metazoa > Chordata > Amphibia > Caudata > Ambystomatidae > Ambystoma > Ambystoma mexicanum. The sequence continues at coordinate 1,425,613,145 of NC_090924.1, forward strand.
GCCAGACACTGAGTTCATATATCCGGTACTCACACCATTTCCCAGCTGTTGTCACTTTATGGCTCATGCGTAGGTATTAGAGAGACATTTGCCAGACACTGCATTTCTATATCAGGTACCCACACCATTTCCCAGCTGTTGTCATCTTATGGCTCATGCGTAGGTATTAGAGAGACATTTGCCAGACACTGAGTTCATATATCAGGTACTCACACCATTTCCCAGTTGTTGTCATTTTATGGCTCATGGGTAGGTATTAGAGAGACATTTGCCAGATACTGAATTCCTATATCAGGTACTCACACCATTTCCCAGCTGTTGTCATTTTATGGCTCATGCGTAGGTATTAGATAGACATTTGCCAAACACTGAGTTCATATATCAGGTACTCACACCATTCCACAGCTGTCATCTTATGGCTCAGGCATAGGTATTAGAGAGACATTTGCCAGACACTGAATTCCTATATCAGGTACTCACACCATTTCCCAGCTGTTGTCATCTTATGGCTCATGCGTAGGTATTAGAGAGACATTTGCAAGTCACTGAATTCCTATATCAGGTACTCACACCATTTCCCAGCTGTCATCTTATGCCTCATGCATAGGTATTAGAGAGACATTTGCCAGATACTGAATTCCTATATCAGGAATTTACACCATTTCCCAGCTGGTGTCATTTTATGGCTCATGCGTAGATATTAGAGAGACATTTGCCAGACACTGAGTTCAAATAGCAGGTACTCACACAATTTTCCAGGCGTTCTCATTTTATGGCGCATGCGTAGATGTTAGAGAGACATTTGCCAGACACTGAGTTCATATATCAGGTACTCACACCATTTCCCAGGCATTGTCATCTTATGGCGCATGCGTAGATGTTATAGAGACATTTGCCAGACACTGAGTTCATATATCAGGTACTCACACCATTTCCCAGCTTTTGTCATCTCATGGCTCAAGCGTAGGTATTAGACAGACATTTGCCAAACACTGAGTTCATATATCAGGTACTCACGCCATTTCCCAGCTGTCATTTTATATCTCATGCGTAGGTATTAGAGAGACATTTGCCACGCACTGAATTCCTATATCAGGTACTCACACCATTTCCCAGCTGTTGTCATTTTATGACTGATGCGTAGGTATTAGAGAAACATTTGCCAGACACTGAGTTCATATATCAGGTACTCACACCATTTCCCAGCTGTTGTCATCTTATGGCTCATGCGTAGGTATTAGAGAGACATTTGCCCGGCACTGAATTCCTATATCAGGTACTCAAACCATTTCCCAGTTTTTGTCATTTTATGGCTTGTGCGTAGGTATTAGAGAGACATTTGCCAGACACTGAGTTCATATATCCGGTACTCACACCATTTCCCAGCTGTTGTCACTTTATGGCTCATGCGTAGGTATTAGAGAGACATTTGCCAGACACTGCATTTCTATATCAGGTACCCACACCATTTCCCAGCTGTTGTCATCTTATGGCTCATGCGTAGGTATTAGAGAGACATTTGCCAGACACTGAGTTCATATATCAGGTACTCACACCATTTCCCAGTTGTTGTCATTTTATGGCTCATGGGTAGGTATTAGAGAGACATTTGCCAGATACTGAATTCCTATATCAGGTACTCACACCATTTCCCAGCTGTTGTCATCTTATGGCTCATGCGTAGGTATTAGATAGACATTTTCCAAACACTGAGTTCATATATCAGGTACTCACACCATTCCACAGCTGTCATCTTATGGCTCATGCATAGGTATTAGAGAGACATTTGCCAGACACTGAATTCCTATATCAGGTACTCACACCATTTCCCAGCTGTTGTCATCTTATGGCTCATGCGTAGGTATTAGAGAGACATTTGCCAGACACTGAGTTCATATACCAGGTACTCACACCATTTCCCAGCTGTCATCTTATGGTTCATGCGTAGGTATTAGAGAGACATTTGCGAGACACTGAATTCCTATATCAGGTACTCACACCATTTCCCAGCTGTTGTCATCTTATGGCTCATGCATAGGTATTAGAGAGACATTTGCCAGACACTGAGTTCATATACCAGGTACTCACACCATTTCCCAGCTGTCATCTTATGGCTTATGCATAGGTATTAGAGAGACATTTGGCAGACACTGAATTCCTATATCAGGTACTCACACCATTTCCCTGCTGTTGTCATCTTATGGCTCATGCGTAGGTATTAGATAGACATTTGCCAAACACTGAGTTCATATATCAGGTACTCACACCATTTCCCAGCTGTCATCTTATGGCTCATGCGTAGGTATTAGAGATACATTTGCCAGACACTGAGTTCATATATCAGGTACTCACACCATTTCCCAGCTGTCATCTTATGGCTCATGCATAGGTATTAGAGAGACATTTGCCAGACACTGAATTCCTATATTAGGTACTCACACCATTTCCCAGCTGTTGTCATCTTATGGCTCATGCGTAGGTATTAGATAGACATTTGCCAAACACTGAGTTCATATATCAGGTACTCACACCATTTCCCAGCTGTCAATTTATGGCTCATGCGTAGGTATTAGAGAGAGATTTGCCAGGCACTGAATTCCTATATCAGGTACTCACACCATTTCTCAGCTGTTGTCATCTTATGACTCATGCGTAGGTATTAGAGAGACATTTGCCAGACACTGAGTTCATATATCCGGTACTCACACCATTTCCCAGCTGTTGTCACTTTATGGCTCATGCGTAGGTATTAGAGAGACATTTGCCAGACACTGCATTTCTATATCAGGTACCCACACCATTTCCCAGCTGTTGTCATCTTATGGCTCATGCGTAGGTATTAGAGAGACATTTGCCAGACACTGAGTTCATATATCAGGTACTCACACCATTTCCCAGTTGTTGTCATTTTATGGCTCATGGGTAGGTATTAGAGAGACATTTGCCAGATACTGAATTCCTATATCAGGTACTCACACCATTTCCCAGCTGTTGTCATCTTATGGCTCATGCGTAGGTATTAGATAGACATTTGCCAAACACTGAGTTCATATATCAGGTACTCACACCATTCCACAGCTGTCCTCTTATGGCTCATGCATAGGTATTAGAGAGACATTTGCCAGACACTGAATTCCTATATCAGGTACTCACACCATTTCCCAGCTGTTGTCATCTTATGGCTCATGCGTAGGTATTAGAGAGACATTTGCCAGACACTGAGTTCATATACCAGGTACTCACACCATTTCCCAGCTGTCATCTTATGGCTCATGCGTAGGTATTAGAGAGACATTTGCGAGACACTGAATTCCTATATCAGGTACTCACACCATTTCCCAGCTGTTGTCATCTTATGGCTCATGCGTAGGTATTAGAGACATTTGCCAGACACTGAGTTCATATACCAGGTACTCACACCATTTCCCAGCTGTCATCTTATGGCTCATGCATAGGTATTAGAGAGACATTTGGCAGACACTGAATTCCTATATCAGGTACTCACACCATTTCCCTGCTGTTGTCATCTTATGGCTCATGCGTAGGTATTAGATAGACATTTGCCAAACACTGAGTTCATATATCAGGTACTCACACCATTTCCCAGCTGTCATCTTATGGCTCATGCATAGGTATTAGAGATACATTTGCCAGACACTGAGTTCATATATCAGGTACTCACACCATTTCCCAGCTGTCATCTTATGGCTCATGCATAGGTATTAGAGAGACATTTGCCAGACACTGAATTCCTATATTAGGTACTCACACCATTTCCCAGCTGTTGTCATCTTATGGCTCATGCGTAGGTATTAGAGAGACATTTGCCAGACACTGAGTTCATATACCAGGTACTCACACCATTTCCCAGCTGTTGCCAACTTATGGCTCATGCGTACGTATTAGAGAGACATTTGCCAGACACTGAATTCCTATATCAGGTACTCACACCATTTCCCAGCTGTTGTCATCTTATGGGTCATGCGTAGATATTAGAGAGACATTTGCCAGACACTGAGTTCAAATATCAGGGACTCACACCATTTCCCAGCTGTTGTCATTTTATGGCACATGCGTAGATATTAGAGAGACATTTGCAAGACACTGAGTTCATATATCAGGTACTCACACCATCTCCCAGCTTTTATCATTTTATGGCTCAAGCGTAGGTATAAGATAGACATTTGCCAAACAATGAGTTCATATATCAGGTACTCACACCATTTCCCAGCTGTCATTTTATGGCTCATGCGTAGGTATTAGAGAGACATTTGCCAGGCACTGAATTCTTATATCAGGTACTCACACCATTTCCCAGCTGTTGTCATTTTATGGCTCATGTGTAGGTATAAGAGAGACATTTGCCAGACACTGAGTTCATATATCAGGTACTCACACCATTTCCCAGCTGTTGTCATCTCATGGCTCATGGGTAGGTATTAGAGAGACATTTGCCAGATAGCGAATTCCTATATCAGGTACTCACACCATTTCCCAGCTGTTGTCATCTTATGGCTCATGCGTAGGTATTAGAGAGACATTTGCCAGACACTGAGTTCATATATCAGGTACTCACACCATTTCCCAGCTGTTGTCATCTTATGGCTCATGCGTAGGTATTAGAGAGACATTTGCCAGACACTGAGTTCATATATCAGATACTCACACCATTTCCCAGCTGTTGTCATCTTATGGCTCATGCGTAGGTATTATAGAGACATTTGCCAGACACTGAGTTCATATATCAGGTACTCACACCATTTCCCAGCTGTTGTCATCTTATGGCTGATGCGTAGGTATTAGATAGACATTTGCCAGGCACTGAATTCCTATATCAGGTACTCACACCATTTCCCAGCTGTTGTCATCTTGTGGGTCATGCATAGGTATTAGGGAGACATTTGCCAGACACTGAGTTCATATATCAGGTACTCACACCATTTCCCACCTGTTGTCATCTTATGGCTCATGCATAGGTATTAGAGAGACATTTGCCAGACACTGAGTTCATATATCAGGTACTCACACCATTTCCCAGCTGTTGTCATCTTATGGCTCATGCGTAGGTATTAGAGAGATATTTGCCAGACACTGAGTTCATATATCAGGTACTCACACCATTTCCCTGCTTTTGTCATCTTATGGCTCAAGCGTAGGTATTAGATAGACATTTGCCAGACACTGAGTTCATATATCAGGTACTCACACCATTTCCCAGCTGTTGTCATCTTATGGCTCATGCGTAGGTATTAGAGAGACATTTGCCAGACACTGAATTCCTATATCAGGTACTCACACCATTTCCCAGCTGTTGTCATCTTATGGCGCATGCGTAGGTATTAGAGAGACATTTGCCAGACACTGAGTTCAAATATCAGGTACTCACACCATTTCCCAGCTGTCATTTTATGCCTCATGCATAGGTATTAGAGAGACATTTGCCAGATACTGAATTCCTATATCAGGAATTTACACCATTTCCCAGCTGTTGTCATCTTATGGGTCATGCGTAGATATTAGAGAGACATTTGCCAGACACTGAGTTCAAATATCAGGTACTCACACCATTTCCCAGCTGTTGTCATCTTATGGCACATGCGTAGATATTAGAGAGACATTTGCCAGGCACTGAATTCCTATATCAGGTACTCACACCATTTCCCAGCTGTTGTCATCTTATGGCGCATGCGTAGGTATTAGAGAGACATTTGCCAGACACTGAGTTCATATATCCGGTACTCACACCATTTCCCAGCTGCTGTCACTTTATGGCTCATGCGTAGGTATTAGAGAGACATTTGGCAGACACTGAATTCATATATCGGGTGCTCACACCATTTCCCAGCTGTTGTCCTCTTATGGCTCATGCGTAGATATTAGAGAGACATTTGCCAGACACTGAGTTCAAATATCAGGTACTCACACCATTTCCCAGCTGTTGTCATCTTATGGCACATGCGTAGATATTAGAGAGACATTTGCCAGGCACTGAATTCTTCTATCAGGTACTCACACCATTTCCCAGCTGTTGTCATCTTATCACTCATGCGTAGGTATTAGAGAGACATTTGCCAGACACTGAGTTCATATATCCGGTACTCACACCATTTCCCAGCTGCTGTCACTTTATGGCTCATGCGTAGGTAATAGAGAGACATTTGGCAGACACTGAATTCATATATCGGGTGCTCACACCATTTCCCAGCTGTTGTCCTCTTATGGCTCATGCGTAGGTATTAGAGAGACATTTGCCAGACACTGAGTTCATATATCAGGTACTCACACCATTTCCCTGCTTTTGTCATTTTATGGCTCAAGCGTAGGTATTAGATAGACATTTGCCAGACCCTGAGTTCATATATCAGGTACTCACACCATTTCCCAGCTGTTGTCATCTTATGGCTCATGCGTAGGTATTAGAGAGACATTTGCCAGTCACTGAATTCCTATATCAGGTACTCACACCATTTCCCAGCTGTCATCTTATGCCTCATGCATAGGTATTAGAGAGACATTTGCCAGATACTGAATTCCTATATCAGGAATTTACACCATTTCCCAGCTGGTGTCATTTTATGGCTCATGCGTAGATATTAGAGAGACATTTGCCAGACACTGAGTTCAAATAGCAGGTACTCACACAATTTTCCAGGCGTTCTCATTTTATGGCGCATGCGTAGATGTTAGAGAGACATTTGCCAGACACTGAGTTCATATATCAGGTACTCACACCATTTCCCAGGCATTGGCATCTTATGGCGCATGCGTAGATGTTATAGAGACATTTGCCCGACACTGAGTTCATATATCAGGTACTCACACCATTTCCCAGCTTTTGTCATCTCATGGCTCAAGCGTAGGTATTAGACAGATATTTGCCAAACACTGAGTTCATATATCAGGTACTCACGCCATTTCCAAGCTGTCATTTTATATCTCATGCGTAGGTATTAGAGAGACATTTGCCACGCACTGAATTCCTATATCAGGTACTCACACCATTTCCCAGCTGTTGTCATTTTATGACTGATGCGTAGGTATTAGAGAGACATTTGCCAGACACTGAGTTCATATATCAGGTACTCACACCATTTCCCAGCTGTTGTCATCTTATGGCTCATGCGTAGGTATTAGAGAGACATTTGCCCGGCACTGAATTCCTATATCAGGTACTCAAACCATTTCCCTGTTTTTGTCATTTTATGGCTTGTGCGTAGGTATTAGAGAGACATTTGCCAGACACTGAGTTCATATATCCGGTACTCACACCATTTCCCAGCTGTTGTCACTTTATGGCTCATGCGTAGGTATTAGAGAGACATTTGCCAGACACTGCATTTCTATATCAGGTACCCACACCATTTCCCAGCTGTTGTCATCTTATGGCTCATGCGTAGGTATTAGAGAGACATTTGCCAGACACTGAGTTCATATATCAGGTACTCACACCATTTCCCAGTTGTTGTCATTTTATGGCTCATGGGTAGGTATTAGAGAGACATTTGCCAGATACTGAATTCCTATATCAGGTACTCACACCATTTCCCAGCTGTTGTCATTTTATGGCTCATGCGTAGGTATTAGATAGACATTTGCCAAACACTGAGTTCATATATCAGGTACTCACACCATTCCACAGCTGTCATCTTATGGCTCAGGCATAGGTATTAGAGAGACATTTGCCAGACACTGAATTCCTATATCAGGTACTCACACCATTTCCCAGCTGTTGTCATCTTATGGCTCATGCGTAGGTATTAGAGAGACATTTGCAAGTCACTGAATTCCTATATCAGGTACTCACACCATTTCCCAGCTGTCATCTTATGCCTCATGCATAGGTATTAGAGAGACATTTGCCAGATACTGAATTCCTATATCAGGAATTTACACCATTTCCCAGCTGGTGTCATTTTATGGCTCATGCGTAGATATTAGAGAGACATTTGCCAGACACTGAGTTCAAATAGCAGGTACTCACACAATTTTCCAGGCGTTCTCATTTTATGGCGCATGCGTAGATGTTAGAGAGACATTTGCCAGACACTGAGTTCATATATCAGGTACTCACACCATTTCCCAGGCATTGTCATCTTATGGCGCATGCGTAGATGTTATAGAGACATTTGCCAGACACTGAGTTCATATATCAGGTACTCACACCATTTCCCAGCTTTTGTCATCTCATGGCTCAAGCGTAGGTATTAGACAGACATTTGCCAAACACTGAGTTCATATATCAGGTACTCACGCCATTTCCCAGCTGTCATTTTATATCTCATGCGTAGGTATTAGAGAGACATTTGCCACGCACTGAATTCCTATATCAGGTACTCACACCATTTCCCAGCTGTTGTCATTTTATGACTGATGCGTAGGTATTAGAGAAACATTTGCCAGACACTGAGTTCATATATCAGGTACTCACACCATTTCCCAGCTGTTGTCATCTTATGGCTCATGCGTAGGTATTAGAGAGACATTTGCCCGGCACTGAATTCCTATATCAGGTACTCAAACCATTTCCCAGTTTTTGTCATTTTATGGCTTGTGCGTAGGTATTAGAGAGACATTTGCCAGACACTGAGTTCATATATCCGGTACTCACACCATTTCCCAGCTGTTGTCACTTTATGGCTCATGCGTAGGTATTAGAGAGACATTTGCCAGACACTGCATTTCTATATCAGGTACCCACACCATTTCCCAGCTGTTGTCATCTTATGGCTCATGCGTAGGTATTAGAGAGACATTTGCCAGACACTGAGTTCATATATCAGGTACTCACACCATTTCCCAGTTGTTGTCATTTTATGGCTCATGGGTAGGTATTAGAGAGACATTTGCCAGATACTGAATTCCTATATCAGGTACTCACACCATTTCCCAGCTGTTGTCATCTTATGGCTCATGCGTAGGTATTAGATAGACATTTGCCAAACACTGAGTTCATATATCAGGTACTCACACCATTCCACAGCTGTCATCTTATGGCTCATGCATAGGTATTAGAGAGACATTTGCCAGACACTGAATTCCTATATCAGGTACTCACACCATTTCCCAGCTGTTGTCATCTTATGGCTCATGCGTAGGTATTAGAGAGACATTTGCCAGACACTGAGTTCATATACCAGGTACTCACACCATTTCCCAGCTGTCATCTTATGGTTCATGCGTAGGTATTAGAGAGACATTTGCGAGACACTGAATTCCTATATCAGGTACTCACACCATTTCCCAGCTGTTGTCATCTTATGGCTCATGCATAGGTATTAGAGAGACATTTGCCAGACACTGAGTTCATATACCAGGTACTCACACCATTTCCCAGCTGTCATCTTATGGCTTATGCATAGGTATTAGAGAGACATTTGGCAGACACTGAATTCCTATATCAGGTACTCACACCATTTCCCTGCTGTTGTCATCTCATGGCTCATGCGTAGGTATTAGATAGACATTTGCCAAACACTGAGTTCATATATCAGGTACTCACACCATTTCCCAGCTGTCATCTTATGGCTCATGCGTAGGTATTAGAGATACATTTGCCAGACACTGAGTTCATATATCAGGTACTCACACCATTTCCCAGCTGTCATCTTATGGCTCATGCATAGGTATTAGAGAGACATTTGCCAGACACTGAATTCCTATATTAGGTACTCACACCATTTCCCAGCTGTTGTCATCTTATGGCTCATGCGTAGGTATTAGATAGACATTTGCCAAACACTGAGTTCATATATCAGGTACTCACACCATTTCCCAGCTGTCAATTTATGGCTCATGCGTAGGTATTAGAGAGAGATTTGCCAGGCACTGAATTCCTATATCAGGTACTCACACCATTTCTCAGCTGTTGTCATCTTATGACTCATGCGTAGGTATTAGAGAGACATTTGCCAGACACTGAGTTCATATATCCGGTACTCACACCATTTCCCAGCTGTTGTCACTTTATGGCTCATGCGTAGGTATTAGAGAGACATTTGCCAGACACTGCATTTCTATATCAGGTACCCACACCATTTCCCAGCTGTTGTCATCTTATGGCTCATGCGTAGGTATTAGAGAGACATTTGCCAGACACTGAGTTCATATATCAGGTACTCACACCATTTCCCAGTTGTTGTCATTTTATGGCTCATGGGTAGGTATTAGAGAGACATTTGCCAGATACTGAATTCCTATATCAGGTACTCACACCATTTCCCAGCTGTTGTCATCTTATGGCTCATGCGTAGGTATTAGATAGACATTTGCCAAACACTGAGTTCATATATCAGGTACTCACACCATTCCACAGCTGTCCTCTTATGGCTCATGCATAGGTATTAGAGAGACATTTGCCAGACACTGAATTCCTATATCAGGTACTCACACCATTTCCCAGCTGTTGTCATCTTATGGCTCATGCGTAGGTATTAGAGAGACATTTGCCAGACACTGAGTTCATATACCAGGTACTCACACCATTTCCCAGCTGTCATCTTATGGCTCATGCGTAGGTATTAGAGAGACATTTGCGAGACACTGAATTCCTATATCAGGTACTCACACCATTTCCCAGCTGTTGTCATCTTATGGCTCATGCGTAGGTATTAGAGACATTTGCCAGACACTGAGTTCATATACCAGGTACTCACACCATTTCCCAGCTGTCATCTTATGGCTCATGCATAGGTATTAGAGAGACATTTGGCAGACACTGAATTCCTATATCAGGTACTCACACCATTTCCCTGCTGTTGTCATCTTATGGCTCATGCGTAGGTATTAGATAGACATTTGCCAAACACTGAGTTCATATATCAGGTACTCACACCATTTCCCAGCTGTCATCTTATGGCTCATGCATAGGTATTAGAGATACATTTGCCAGACACTGAGTTCATATATCAGGTACTCACACCATTTCCCAGCTGTCATCTTATGGCTCATGCATAGGTATTAGAGAGACATTTGCCAGACACTGAATTCCTATATTAGGTACTCACACCATTTCCCAGCTGTTGTCATCTTATGGCTCATGCGTAGGTATTAGAGAGACATTTGCCAGACACTGAGTTCATATACCAGGTACTCACACCATTTCCCAGCTGTTGCCAACTTATGGCTCATGCGTACGTATTAGAGAGACATTTGCCAGACACTGAATTCCTATATCAGGTACTCACACCATTTCCCAGCTGTTGTCATCTTATGGGTCATGCGTAGATATTAGAGAGACATTTGCCAGACACTGAGTTCAAATATCAGGGACTCACACCATTTCCCAGCTGTTGTCATTTTATGGCACATGCGTAGATATTAGAGAGACATTTGCAAGACACTGAGTTCATATATCAGGTACTCACACCATCTCCCAGCTTTTATCATTTTATGGCTCAAGCGTAGGTATAAGATAGACATTTGCCAAACAATGAGTTCATATATCAGGTACTCACACCATTTCCCAGCTGTCATTTTATGGCTCATGCGTAGGTATTAGAGAGACATTTGCCAGGCACTGAATTCTTATATCAGGTACTCACACCATTTCCCAGCTGTTGTCATCTTATCACTCATGCGTAGGTATTAGAGAGACATTTGCCAGACACTGAGTTCATATATCCGGTACTCACACCATTTCCCAGCTGCTGTCACTTTATGGCTCATGCATAGGTACTAGAGAGACATTTGGCAGACACTGAATTCATATATCAGGTGCTCACACCATTTCCCAGCTGTTGTCATTTTATGGCTCATGTGTAGGTATTAGAGAGACATTTGCCAGACACTGAGTTCATATATCAGGTACTCACACCATTTCCCTGCTGTTGTCATCTTATGGCTCATGGGTAGGTATTAGAGAGACATTTGCCAGATAGCGAATTCCTATATCAGGTACTCACACCATTTCCCACCTGTTGTCATCTTATGGCTCATGCGTAGGTATTAGAGAGACATTTGCCAGACACTGAGTTCATATATCAGGTACTCACACCATTTCCCAGCTGTTGTCATCTTATGGCTCATGCGTAGGTATTAGAGAGACATTTGCCAGACACTGAGTTCATATATCAGATACTCACACCATTTCCCAGCTGTTGTCATCTTATGGCTCATGCGTAGGTATTAGAGAGACATTTGCCAGACACTGAGTTCATATATCAGGTACTCACACCATTTCCCAGCTGTTGTCATCTTATGGCTGATGCGTAGGTATTAGATAGACATTTGCCAGGCACTGAATTCCTATATCAGGTACTCACACCATTTCCCAGCTGTTGTCATCTTATGGCTCATGCATAGGTATTAGAGAGACATTTGCGAGACACTGAATTCCTATATCAGGTACTCACACCATTTCCCAGCTGTTGTCATCTTATGGCTCATGCGTAGGTATTAGAGAGACATTTGCCAGACACTGAGTTCATATACCAGGTACTCACACCATTTCCCAGCTGTCATCTTATGGCTCATGCATAGGTATTAGAGAGACATTTGGCAGACACTGAATTCCTATATCAGGTACTCACACCATTTCCCTGCTGTTGTCATCTTATGGCTCATGCGTAGGTATTAGATAGACATTTGCCAAACACTGAGTTCATATATCAGGTACTCACACCATTTCCCAGCTGTCATTTTATGGCTCATGCGTAGGTATTAGAGATACATTTGCCAGACACTGAGTTCATATATCAGGTACTCACACCATTTCCCAGCTGTCATCTTATGGCTCATGCATAGGTATTAGAGAGACATTTGCCAGACACTGAATTCCTATATCAGGTACTCACACCATTTCCCAGCTGTTGTCATCTTATGGCTCATGCGTAGGTATTAGAGAGACATTTGCCAGACACTGAATTCCTATATCAGGTACTCACACCATTTCCCAGCTGTTGCCATCTTATGGCTCATGCGTACGTATTAGAGAGACATTTGCCAGACACTGAATTCCTATATCAGGTACTCACACCATTTCCCAGCTGTTGTCATCTTATGGGTCATGCGTAGATATTAGAGAGACATGTGCCAGACACTGAGTTCAAATATCAGGTACTCACACCATTTCCCAGCTGTTGTCATCTTATGGCACATGCGTAGATATTAGAGAGACATTTGCCAGACACTGAGTTCATATATCAGGTACTCACACCATCTCCCAGCTTTTATCATCTTATGGCTCAAGCGTAGGTATTAGAGAGACATTTGCCAGACACTGAGTTCATATATCCGGTACTCACACCATTTCCCAGCTGCTGTCACTTTATGGCTCATGCGTAGGTATTAGAGAGAAATTTGCCAGACACTGAATTCATATATCAGGTGCTCACACCATTTCCCAGCTGTTGTCATTTTATGGCTCATGTGTAGGTATAAGAGAGACATTTGCCAGACACTGAGTTCATATATCAGGTACTCACACCATTTCCCAGCTGTTGTCATCTCATGGCTCATGGGTAGGTATTAGAGAGACATTTGCCAGATAGCGAATTCCTATATCAGGTACTCACACCATTTCCCAGCTGTTGTCATCTTATGGCTCATGCGTAGGTATTAGAGAGACATTTGCCAGACACTGAGTTCATATATCAGGTACTCACACCATTTCCCAGCTGTTGTCATCTTATGGCTCATGCGTAGGTATTAGAGAGACATTTGCCAGACACTGAGTTCATATATCAGATACTCACACCATTTCCCAGCTGTTGTCATCTTATGGCTCATGCGTAGGTATTATAGAGACATTTGCCAGACACTGAGTTCATATATCAGGTACTCACACCATTTCCCAGATGTTGTCATCTTATGGCTGATGCGTAGGTATTAGATAGACATTTGCCAGGCACTGAATTCCTATATCAGGTACTCACACCATTTCCCAGCTGTTGTCATCTTGTGGGTCATGCATAGGTATTAGGGAGACATTTGCCAGACACTGAGTTCATATATCAGGTACTCACACCATTTCCCAGCTGTTGTCATCTTATGGCTCATGCATAGGTATTAGAGAGACATTTGCCAGACACTGAGTTCATATATCCGGTACTCACACCATTTCCCAGCTGCTGTCACTTTATGGCTCATGCGTAGGTATTAGAGAGACATTTGGCAGACACTGAATTCATATATCGGGTGCTCACACCATTTCCCAGCTGTTGTCCTCTTATGGCTCATGCGTATGTATTAGAGAGACATTTGCCAGACACTGAATTCCTATATCAGGTACTCACACCATTTCCCAGCTGTTGTCATCTTATGGGTCATGCGTAGATATTAGAGAGACATTTGCCAGACACTGAGTTCAAATATCAGGTACTCACACCATTTCCCAGCTGTTGTCATCTTATGGCACATGCGTAGATATTAGAGAGACATTTGCCAGACACTGAGTTCATATATCAGGTACTCACACCATTTCCCAGCTGTTGTCATCTTATCACTCATGCGTAGGTATTAGAGAGACATTTGCCAGACACTGAGTTCATATATCCGGTACTCACACCATTTCCCAGCTGCTGTCACTTTATGGCTCATGCGTAGGTATTAGAGAGAAATTTGCCAGACACTGAATTCATATATCAGGTGCTCACACCATTTCCCAGCTGTTGTCATTTTATGGCTCATGTGTAGGTATAAGAGAGACATTTGCCAGACACTGAGTTCATATATCAGGTACTCACACCATTTCCCAGCTGTTGTCATCTCATGGCTCATGGGTAGGTATTAGAGAGACATTTGCCAGATAGCGAATTCCTATATCAGGTACTCACACCATTTCCCAGCTGTTGTCATCTTATGGCTCATGCGTAGGTATTAGAGAGACATTTGCCAGACACTGAGTTCATATATCAGGTACTCACACCATTTCCCAGCTGTTGTCATCTTATGGCTCATGCGTAGGTATTAGAGAGACATTTGCCAGACACTGAGTTCATATATCAGATACTCACACCATTTCCCAGCTGTTGTCATCTTATGGCTCATGCGTAGGTATTATAGAGACATTTGCCAGACACTGAGTTCATATATCAGGTACTCACACCATTTCCCAGCTGTTGTCATCTTATGGCTGATGCGTAGGTATTAGATAGACATTTGCCAGGCACTGAATTCCTATATCAGGTACTCACACCATTTCCCAGCTGTTGTCATCTTGTGGGTCATGCATAGGTATTAGGGAGACATTTGCCAGACACTGAGTTCATATATCAGGTACTCACACCATTTCCCAGCTGTTGTCATCTTATGGCTCATGCATAGGTATTAGAGAGACATTTGCCAGACACTGAGTTCATATATCAGGTACTCACACCATTTCCCAGCTGTTGTCATCTTATGGCTCATGCGTAGGTATTAGAGAGATATTTGCCAGACACTGAGTTCATATATCAGGTACTCACACCATTTCCCTGCTTTTGTCATCTTATGGCTCAAGCGTAGGTATTAGATAGACATTTGCCAGACACTGAGTTCATATATCAGGTACTCACACCATTTCCCAGCTGTTGTCATCTTATGGCTCATGCGTAGGTATTAGAGAGACATTTGCCAGACACTGAATTCCTATATCAGGTACTCACACCATTTCCCAGCTGTTGTCATCTTATGGCGCATGCGTAGGTATTAGAGAGACATTTGCCAGACACTGAGTTCAAATATCAGGTACTCACACCATTTCCCAGCTGTCATTTTATGCCTCATGCATAGGTATTAGAGAGACATTTGCCAGATACTGAATTCCTATATCAGGAATTTACACCATTTCCCAGCTGTTGTCATCTTATGGGTCATGCGTAGATATTAGAGAGACATTTGCCAGACACTGAGTTCAAATATCAGGTACTCACACCATTTCCCAGCTGTTGTCATCTTATGGCACATGCGTAGATATTAGAGAGACATTTGCCAGGCACTGAATTCCTATATCAGGTACTCACACCATTTCCCAGCTGTTGTCATCTTATGGCGCATGCGTAGGTATTAGAGAGACATTTGCCAGAAACTGAGTTCATATATCCGGTACTCACACCATTTCCCAGCTGCTGTCACTTTATGGCTCATGCGTAGGTATTAGAGAGACATTTGGCAGACACTGAATTCATATATCGGGTGCTCACACCATTTCCCAGCTGTTGTCCTCTTATGGCTCATGCGTAGATATTAGAGAGACATTTGCCAGACACTGAGTTCAAATATCAGGTACTCACACCATTTCCCAGCTGTTGTCATCTTATGGCACATGCGTAGATATTAGAGAGACATTTGCCAGGCACTGAATTCTTCTATCAGGTACTCACACCATTTCCCAGCTGTTGTCATCTTATCACTCATGCGTAGGTATTAGAGAGACATTTGCCAGACACTGAGTTCATATATCCGGTACTCACACCATTTCCCAGCTGCTGTCACTTTATGGCTCATGCGTAGGTAATAGAGAGACATTTGGCAGACACTGAATTCATATATCGGGTGCTCACACCATTTCCCAGCTGTTGTCCTCTTATGGCTCATGCGTAGGTATTAGAGAGACATTTGCCAGACACTGAGTTCATATATCAGGTACTCACACCATTTCCCTGCTTTTGTCATTTTATGGCTCAAGCGTAGGTATTAGATAGACATTTGCCAGACCCTGAGTTCATATATCAGGTACTCACACCATTTCCCAGCTGTTGTCATCTTATGGCTCATGCGTAGGTATTAGAGAGACATTTGCCAGTCACTGAATTCCTATATCAGGTACTCACACCATTTCCCAGCTGTCATCTTATGCCTCATGCATAGGTATTAGAGAGACATTTGCCAGATACTGAATTCCTATATCAGGAATTTACACCATTTCCCAGCTGGTGTCATTTTATGGCTCATGCGTAGATATTAGAGAGACATTTGCCAGACACTGAGTTCAAATAGCAGGTACTCACACAATTTTCCAGGCGTTCTCATTTTATGGCGCATGCGTAGATGTTAGAGAGACATTTGCCAGACACTGAGTTCATATATCAGGTACTCACACCATTTCCCAGGCATTGGCATCTTATGGCGCATGCGTAGATGTTATAGAGACATTTGCCCGACACTGAGTTCATATATCAGGTACTCACACCATTTCCCAGCTTTTGTCATCTCATGGCTCAAGCGTAGGTATTAGACAGACATTTGCCAAACACTGAGTTCATATATCAGGTACTCACGCCATTTCCAAGCTGTCATTTTATATCTCATGCGTAGGTATTAGAGAGACATTTGCCACGCACTGAATTCCTATATCAGGTACTCACACCATTTCCCAGCTGTTGTCATTTTATGACTGATGCGTAGGTATTAGAGAGACATTTGCCAGACACTGAGTTCATATATCAGGTACTCACACCATTTCCCAGCTGTTGTCATCTTATGGCTCATGCGTAGGTATTAGAGAGACATTTGCCCGGCACTGAATTCCTATATCAGGTACTCAAACCATTTCCCAGTTTTTGTCATTTTATGGCTTGTGCGTAGGTATTAGAGAGACATTTGCCAGACACTGAGTTCATATATCCGGTACTCACACCATTTCCCAGCTGTTGTCACTTTATGGCTCATGCGTAGGTATTAGAGAGACATTTGCCAGACACTGCATTTCTATATCAGGTACCCACACCATTTCCCAGCTGTTGTCATCTTATGGCTCATGCGTAGGTATTAGAGAGACATTTGCCAGACACTGAGTTCATATATCAGGTACTCACACCATTTCCCAGTTGTTGTCATTTTATGGCTCATGGGTAGGTATTAGAGAGACATTTGCCAGATACTGAATTCCTATATCAGGTACTCACACCATTTCCCAGCTGTTGTCATCTTATGGCTCATGCGTAGGTATTAGATAGACATTTGCCAAACACTGAGTTCATATATCAGGTACTCACACCATTCCACAGCTGTCATCTTATGGCTCATGCATAGGTATTAGAGAGACATTTGCCAGACACTGAATTCCTATATCAGGTACTCACACCATTTCCCAGCTGTTGTCATCTTATGGCTCATGCGTAGGTATTAGAGAGACATTTGCAAGTCACTGAATTCCTATATCAGGTACTCACACCATTTCCCAGCTGTCATCTTATGCCTCATGCATAGGTATTAGAGAGACATTTGCCAGATACTGAATTCCTATATCAGGAATTTACACCATTTCCCAGCTGGTGTCATTTTATGGCTCATGCGTAGATATTAGAGAGACATTTGCCAGACACTGAGTTCAAATAGCAGGTACTCACGCCATTTCCCAGGCATTGTCATCTTATGGCGCATGCGTAGATGTTATAGAGACATTTGCCAGACACTGAGTTCATATATCAGGTACTCACACCATTTCCCAGGCATTGTCATCTTATGGCGCATGCGTAGATGTTATAGAGACATTTGCCAGACACTGAGTTCATATATCAGGTACTCACACCATTTCCCAGCTTTTGTCATCTCATGGCTCAAGCGTAGGTATTAGACAGACATTTGCCAAACACTGAGTTCATATATCAGGTACTCACGCCATTTCCCAGCTGTCATTTTATATCTCATGCGTAGGTATTAGAGAGACATTTGCCACGCACTGAATTCCTATATCAGGTACTCACACCATTTCCCAGCTGTTGTCATTTTATGACTGATGCGTAGGTATTAGAGAAACATTTGCCAGACACTGAGTTCATATATCAGGTACTCACACCATTTCCCAGCTGTTGTCATCTTATGGCTCATGCGTAGGTATTAGAGAGACATTTGCCCGGCACTGAATTCCTATATCAGGTACTCAAACCATTTCCCAGTTTTTGTCATTTTATGGCTTGTGCGTAGGTATTAGAGAGACATTTGCCAGACACTGAGTTCATATATCCGGTACTCACACCATTTCCCAGCTGTTGTCACTTTATGGCTCATGCGTAGGTATTAGAGAGACATTTGCCAGACACTGCATTTCTATATCAGGTACCCACACCATTTCCCAGCTGTTGTCATCTTATGGCTCATGCGTAGGTATTAGAGAGACATTTGCCAGACACTGAGTTCATATATCAGGTACTCACACCATTTCCCAGTTGTTGTCATTTTATGGCTCATGGGTAGGTATTAGAGAGACATTTGCCAGATACTGAATTCCTATATCAGGTACTCACACCATTTCCCAGCTGTTGTCATCTTATGGCTCATGCGTAGGTATTAGATAGACATTTGCCAAACACTGAGTTCATATATCAGGTACTCACACCATTCCACAGCTGTCATCTTATGGCTCATGCATAGGTATTAGAGAGACATTTGCCAGACACTGAATTCCTATATCAGGTACTCACACCATTTCCCAGCTGTTGTCATCTTATGGCTCATGCGTAGGTATTAGAGAGACATTTGCCAGACACTGAGTTCATATACCAGGTACTCACACCATTTCCCAGCTGTCATCTTATGGCTCATGCGTAGGTATTAGAGAGACATTTGCGAGACACTGAATTCCTATATCAGGTACTCACACCATTTCCCAGCTGTTGTCATCTTATGGCTCATGCGTAGGTATTAGAGAGACATTTGCCAGACACTGAGTTCATATACCAGGTACTCACACCATTTCCCAGCTGTCATCTTATGGCTCATGCATAGGTATTAGAGAGACATTTGGCAGACACTGAATTCCTATATCAGGTACTCACACCATTTCCCTGCTGTTGTCATCTTATGGCTCATGCGTAGGTATTAGATAGACATTTGCCAAACACTGAGTTCATATATCAGGTACTCACACCATTTCCCAGCTGTCATCTTATGGCTCATGCATAGGTATTAGAGATACATTTGCCAGACACTGAGTTCATATATCAGGTACTCACACCATTTCCCAGCTGTCATCTTATGGCTCATGCATAGGTATTAGAGAGACATTTGCCAGACACTGAATTCCTATATTAGGTACTCACACCATTTCCCAGCTGTTGTCATCTTATGGCACATGCGTAGATATTAGAGAGACATTTGCCAGACACTGAGTTCATATATCAGGTACTCACACCATTTCCCAGCTTTTATCATTTTATGGCTCAAGCGTAGGTATTAGATAGACATTTGCCAAAAAATGAGTTCATATATCAGGTACTCACACCATTTCCCAGTTGTCATTTTATGGCTCATGCGTAGGTATTAGAGAGACATTTGCCAGGCACTGAATTCTTATATCAGGTACTCACACCATTTCCCAGCTGTTGTCATCTTATCACTCATGCGTAGGTATTAGAGAGACATTTGGCAGACACTGAATTCATATATCAGGTGCTCACACCATTTCCCAGCTGTTGTCATTTTATGGCTCATGTGTAGGTATTAGAGAGACATTTGCCAGACACTGAGTTCATATATCAGGTACTCACACCATTTCCCTGCTGTTGTCATCTTATGGCTCATGGGTAGGTATTAGAGAGACATTTGCCAGATAGCGAATTCCTATATCAGGTACTCACACCATTTCCCAGCTGTTGTCATCTTATGGCTCATGCGTAGGTATTAGAGAGACATTTGCCAGACACTGAGTTCATATATCAGGTACTCACACCATTTCCCAGCTGTTGTCATCTTATGGCTCATGCGTAGTTATTAGAGAGACATTTGCCAGACACTGAGTTCATATATCAGATACTCACACCATTTCCCAGCTGTTGTCATCTTATGGCTCATGCGTAGGTATTAGAGAGACATTTGCCAGACACTGAGTTCATATATCAGGTACTCACACCATTTCCCAGCTGTTGTCATCTTATGGCTGATGCGTAGGTATTAGATAGACATTTGCCAGGCACTGAATTCCTATATCAGGTACT
This sequence comes from Ambystoma mexicanum, assembly GCF_040938575.1. Lineage (NCBI taxonomy): Eukaryota > Metazoa > Chordata > Amphibia > Caudata > Ambystomatidae > Ambystoma > Ambystoma mexicanum. The sequence goes on from NC_090924.1 coordinate 1,425,633,997, forward strand.
CACACCATTTCCCAGCTGTTGTCATCTTATGGCTCATGCATAGGTATTAGAGAGACATTTGCGAGACACTGAATTCCTATATCAGGTACTCACACCATTTCCCAGCTGTTGTCATCTTATGGCTCATGCGTAGGTATTAGAGAGACATTTGCCAGACACTGAGTTCATATACCAGGTACTCACACCATTTCCCAGCTGTCATCTTATGGCTCATGCATAGGTATTAGAGAGACATTTGGCAGACACTGAATTCCTATATCAGGTACTCACACCATTTCCCTGCTGTTGTCATCTTATGGCTCATGCGTAGGTATTAGATAGACATTTGCCAAACACTGAGTTCATATATCAGGTACTCACACCATTTCCCAGCTGTCATTTTATGGCTCATGCGTAGGTATTAGAGATACATTTGCCAGACACTGAGTTCATATATCAGGTACTCACACCATTTCCCAGCTGTCATCTTATGGCTCATGCATAGGTATTAGAGAGACATTTGCCAGACACTGAATTCCTATATCAGGTACTCACACCATTTCCCAGCTGTTGTCATCTTATGGCTCATGCGTAGGTATTAGAGAGACATTTGCCAGACACTGAATTCCTATATCAGGTACTCACACCATTTCCCAGCTGTTGCCATCTTATGGCTCATGCGTACGTATTAGAGAGACATTTGCCAGACACTGAATTCCTATATCAGGTACTCACACCATTTCCCAGCTGTTGTCATCTTATGGGTCATGCGTAGATATTAGAGAGACATTTGCCAGACACTGAGTTCAAATATCAGGTACTCACACCATTTCCCAGCTGTTGTCATCTTATGGCACATGCGTAGATATTAGAGAGACATTTGCCAGACACTGAGTTCATATATCAGGTACTCACACCATCTCCCAGCTTTTATCATCTTATGGCTCAAGCGTAGGTATTAGAGAGACATTTGCCAGACACTGAGTTCATATATCCGGTACTCACACCATTTCCCAGCTGCTGTCACTTTATGGCTCATGCGTAGGTATTAGAGAGAAATTTGCCAGACACTGAATTCATATATCAGGTGCTCACACCATTTCCCAGCTGTTGTCATTTTATGGCTCATGTGTAGGTATAAGAGAGACATTTGCCAGACACTGAGTTCATATATCAGGTACTCACACCATTTCCCAGCTGTTGTCATCTCATGGCTCATGGGTAGGTATTAGAGAGACATTTGCCAGATAGCGAATTCCTATATCAGGTACTCACACCATTTCCCAGCTGTTGTCATCTTATGGCTCATGCGTAGGTATTAGAGAGAAATTTGCCAGACACTGAATTCATATATCAGGTGCTCACACCATTTCCCAGCTGTTGTCATTTTATGGCTCATGTGTAGGTATAAGAGAGACATTTGCCAGACACTGAGTTCATATACCAGGTACTCACACCATTTCCCAGCTGTCATCTTATGGCTCATGCATAGGTATTAGAGAGACATTTGGCAGACACTGAATTCCTATATCAGGTACTCACACCATTTCCCTGCTGTTGTCATCTTATGGCTCATGCGTAGGTATTAGATAGACATTTGCCAAACACTGAGTTCATATATCAGGTACTCACACCATTTCCCAGCTGTCATTTTATGGCTCATGCGTAGGTATTAGAGATACATTTGCCAGACACTGAGTTCATATATCAGGTACTCACACCATTTCCCAGCTGTCATCTTATGGCTCATGCATAGGTATTAGAGAGACATTTGCCAGACACTGAATTCCTATATCAGGTACTCACACCATTTCCCAGCTGTTGTCATCTTATGGCTCATGCGTAGGTATTAGAGAGACATTTGCCAGACACTGAATTCCTATATCAGGTACTCACACCATTTCCCAGCTGTTGCCATCTTATGGCTCATGCGTACGTATTAGAGAGACATTTGCCAGACACTGAATTCCTATATCAGGTACTCACACCATTTCCCAGCTGTTGTCATCTTATGGGTCATGCGTAGATATTAGAGAGACATTTGCCAGACACTGAGTTCAAATATCAGGTACTCACACCATTTCCCAGCTGTTGTCATCTTATGGCACATGCGTAGATATTAGAGAGACATTTGCCAGACACTGAGTTCATATATCAGGTACTCACACCATCTCCCAGCTTTTATCATCTTATGGCTCAAGCGTAGGTATTAGAGAGACATTTGCCAGACACTGAGTTCATATATCCGGTACTCACACCATTTCCCAGCTGCTGTCACTTTATGGCTCATGCGTAGGTATTAGAGAGAAATTTGCCAGACACTGAATTCATATATCAGGTGCTCACACCATTTCCCAGCTGTTGTCATTTTATGGCTCATGTGTAGGTATAAGAGAGACATTTGCCAGACACTGAGTTCATATATCAGGTACTCACACCATTTCCCAGCTGTTGTCATCTCATGGCTCATGGGTAGGTATTAGAGAGACATTTGCCAGATAGCGAATTCCTATATCAGGTACTCACACCATTTCCCAGCTGTTGTCATCTTATGGCTCATGCGTAGGTATTAGAGAGACATTTGCCAGACACTGAGTTCATATATCAGGTACTCACACCATTTCCCAGCTGTTGTCATCTTATGGCTCATGCGTAGGTATTAGAGAGACATTTGCCAGACACTGAGTTCATATATCAGATACTCACACCATTTCCCAGCTGTTGTCATCTTATGGCTCATGCGTAGGTATTATAGAGACATTTGCCAGACACTGAGTTCATATATCAGGTACTCACACCATTTCCCAGATGTTGTCATCTTATGGCTGATGCGTAGGTATTAGATAGACATTTGCCAGGCACTGAATTCCTATATCAGGTACTCACACCATTTCCCAGCTGTTGTCATCTTGTGGGTCATGCATAGGTATTAGGGAGACATTTGCCAGACACTGAGTTCATATATCAGGTACTCACACCATTTCCCAGCTGTTGTCATCTTATGGCTCATGCATAGGTATTAGAGAGACATTTGCCAGACACTGAGTTCATATATCCGGTACTCACACCATTTCCCAGCTGCTGTCACTTTATGGCTCATGCGTAGGTATTAGAGAGACATTTGGCAGACACTGAATTCATATATCGGGTGCTCACACCATTTCCCAGCTGTTGTCCTCTTATGGCTCATGCGTACGTATTAGAGAGACATTTGCCAGACACTGAATTCCTATATCAGGTACTCACACCATTTCCCAGCTGTTGTCATCTTATGGGTCATGCGTAGATATTAGAGAGACATTTGCCAGACACTGAGTTCAAATATCAGGTACTCACACCATTTCCCAGCTGTTGTCATCTTATGGCACATGCGTAGATATTAGAGAGACATTTGCCAGACACTGAGTTCATATATCAGGTACTCACACCATTTCCCAGCTGTTGTCATCTTATCACTCATGCGTAGGTATTAGAGAGACATTTGCCAGACACTGAGTTCATATATCCGGTACTCACACCATTTCCCAGCTGCTGTCACTTTATGGCTCATGCGTAGGTATTAGAGAGAAATTTGCCAGACACTGAATTCATATATCAGGTGCTCACACCATTTCCCAGCTGTTGTCATTTTATGGCTCATGTGTAGGTATAAGAGAGACATTTGCCAGACACTGAGTTCATATATCAGGTACTCACACCATTTCCCAGCTGTTGTCATCTCATGGCTCATGGGTAGGTATTAGAGAGACATTTGCCAGATAGCGAATTCCTATATCAGGTACTCACACCATTTCCCAGCTGTTGTCATCTTATGGCTCATGCGTAGGTATTAGAGAGACATTTGCCAGACACTGAGTTCATATATCAGGTACTCACACCATTTCCCAGCTGTTGTCATCTTATGGCTCATGCGTAGGTATTAGAGAGACATTTGCCAGACACTGAGTTCATATATCAGATACTCACACCATTTCCCAGCTGTTGTCATCTTATGGCTCATGCGTAGGTATTATAGAGACATTTGCCAGACACTGAGTTCATATATCAGGTACTCACACCATTTCCCAGCTGTTGTCATCTTATGGCTGATGCGTAGGTATTAGATAGACATTTGCCAGGCACTGAATTCCTATATCAGGTACTCACACCATTTCCCAGCTGTTGTCATCTTGTGGGTCATGCATAGGTATTAGGGAGACATTTGCCAGACACTGAGTTCATATATCAGGTACTCACACCATTTCCCAGCTGTTGTCATCTTATGGCTCATGCATAGGTATTAGAGAGACATTTGCCAGACACTGAGTTCATATATCAGGTACTCACACCATTTCCCAGCTGTTGTCATCTTATGGCTCATGCGTAGGTATTAGAGAGATATTTGCCAGACACTGAGTTCATATATCAGGTACTCACACCATTTCCCTGCTTTTGTCATCTTATGGCTCAAGCGTAGGTATTAGATAGACATTTGCCAGACACTGAGTTCATATATCAGGTACTCACACCATTTCCCAGCTGTTGTCATCTTATGGCTCATGCGTAGGTATTAGAGAGACATTTGCCAGACACTGAATTCCTATATCAGGTACTCACACCATTTCCCAGCTGTTGTCATCTTATGGCGCATGCGTAGGTATTAGAGAGACATTTGCCAGACACTGAGTTCAAATATCAGGTACTCACACCATTTCCCAGCTGTCATTTTATGCCTCATGCATAGGTATTAGAGAGACATTTGCCAGATACTGAATTCCTATATCAGGAATTTACACCATTTCCCAGCTGTTGTCATCTTATGGGTCATGCGTAGATATTAGAGAGACATTTGCCAGACACTGAGTTCAAATATCAGGTACTCACACCATTTCCCAGCTGTTGTCATCTTATGGCACATGCGTAGATATTAGAGAGACATTTGCCAGGCACTGAATTCCTATATCAGGTACTCACACCATTTCCCAGCTGTTGTCATCTTATGGCGCATGCGTAGGTATTAGAGAGACATTTGCCAGAAACTGAGTTCATATATCCGGTACTCACACCATTTCCCAGCTGCTGTCACTTTATGGCTCATGCGTAGGTATTAGAGAGACATTTGGCAGACACTGAATTCATATATCGGGTGCTCACACCATTTCCCAGCTGTTGTCCTCTTATGGCTCATGCGTAGATATTAGAGAGACATTTGCCAGACACTGAGTTCAAATATCAGGTACTCACACCATTTCCCAGCTGTTGTCATCTTATGGCACATGCGTAGATATTAGAGAGACATTTGCCAGGCACTGAATTCTTCTATCAGGTACTCACACCATTTCCCAGCTGTTGTCATCTTATCACTCATGCGTAGGTATTAGAGAGACATTTGCCAGACACTGAGTTCATATATCCGGTACTCACACCATTTCCCAGCTGCTGTCACTTTATGGCTCATGCGTAGGTAATAGAGAGACATTTGGCAGACACTGAATTCATATATCGGGTGCTCACACCATTTCCCAGCTGTTGTCCTCTTATGGCTCATGCGTAGGTATTAGAGAGACATTTGCCAGACACTGAGTTCATATATCAGGTACTCACACCATTTCCCTGCTTTTGTCATTTTATGGCTCAAGCGTAGGTATTAGATAGACATTTGCCAGACCCTGAGTTCATATATCAGGTACTCACACCATTTCCCAGCTGTTGTCATCTTATGGCTCATGCGTAGGTATTAGAGAGACATTTGCCAGTCACTGAATTCCTATATCAGGTACTCACACCATTTCCCAGCTGTCATCTTATGCCTCATGCATAGGTATTAGAGAGACATTTGCCAGATACTGAATTCCTATATCAGGAATTTACACCATTTCCCAGCTGGTGTCATTTTATGGCTCATGCGTAGATATTAGAGAGACATTTGCCAGACACTGAGTTCAAATAGCAGGTACTCACACAATTTTCCAGGCGTTCTCATTTTATGGCGCATGCGTAGATGTTAGAGAGACATTTGCCAGACACTGAGTTCATATATCAGGTACTCACACCATTTCCCAGGCATTGGCATCTTATGGCGCATGCGTAGATGTTATAGAGACATTTGCCCGACACTGAGTTCATATATCAGGTACTCACACCATTTCCCAGCTTTTGTCATCTCATGGCTCAAGCGTAGGTATTAGACAGACATTTGCCAAACACTGAGTTCATATATCAGGTACTCACGCCATTTCCAAGCTGTCATTTTATATCTCATGCGTAGGTATTAGAGAGACATTTGCCACGCACTGAATTCCTATATCAGGTACTCACACCATTTCCCAGCTGTTGTCATTTTATGACTGATGCGTAGGTATTAGAGAGACATTTGCCAGACACTGAGTTCATATATCAGGTACTCACACCATTTCCCAGCTGTTGTCATCTTATGGCTCATGCGTAGATATTAGAGAGACATTTGCCCGGCACTGAATTCCTATATCAGGTACTCAAACCATTTCCCAGTTTTTGTCATTTCATGGCTTTTGCGTAGGTATTAGAGAGACATTTGCCAGACACTGAGTTCATATATCCGGTACTCACACCATTTCCCAGCTGCTGTCACTTTATGGCTCATGCGTAGGTATTAGAGAGACATTTGGCAGACACTGAATTCATATATCGGGTGCTCACACCATTTCCCAGCTGTTGTCCTCTTATGGCTCATGCGTAGATATTAGAGAGACATTTGCCAGACACTGAGTTCAAATATCAGGTACTCACACCATTTCCCAGCTGTTGTCATCTTATGGCACATGCGTAGATATTAGAGAGACATTTGCCAGGCACTGAATTCTTCTATCAGGTACTCACACCATTTCCCAGCTGTTGTCATCTTATCACTCATGCGTAGGTATTAGAGAGACATTTGCCAGACACTGAGTTCATATATCCGGTACTCACACCATTTCCCAGCTGCTGTCACTTTATGGCTCATGCGTAGGTAATAGAGAGACATTTGGCAGACACTGAATTCATATATCGGGTGCTCACACCATTTCCCAGCTGTTGTCCTCTTATGGCTCATGCGTAGGTATTAGAGAGACATTTGCCAGACACTGAGTTCATATATCAGGTACTCACACCATTTCCCTGCTTTTGTCATTTTATGGCTCAAGCGTAGGTATTAGATAGACATTTGCCAGACCCTGAGTTCATATATCAGGTACTCACACCATTTCCCAGCTGTTGTCATCTTATGGCTCATGCGTAGGTATTAGAGAGACATTTGCCAGTCACTGAATTCCTATATCAGGTACTCACACCATTTCCCAGCTGTCATCTTATGCCTCATGCATAGGTATTAGAGAGACATTTGCCAGATACTGAATTCCTATATCAGGAATTTACACCATTTCCCAGCTGGTGTCATTTTATGGCTCATGCGTAGATATTAGAGAGACATTTGCCAGACACTGAGTTCAAATAGCAGGTACTCACACAATTTTCCAGGCGTTCTCATTTTATGGCGCATGCGTAGATGTTAGAGAGACATTTGCCAGACACTGAGTTCATATATCAGGTACTCACACCATTTCCCAGGCATTGGCATCTTATGGCGCATGCGTAGATGTTATAGAGACATTTGCCCGACACTGAGTTCATATATCAGGTACTCACACCATTTCCCAGCTTTTGTCATCTCATGGCTCAAGCGTAGGTATTAGACAGACATTTGCCAAACACTGAGTTCATATATCAGGTACTCACGCCATTTCCAAGCTGTCATTTTATATCTCATGCGTAGGTATTAGAGAGACATTTGCCACGCACTGAATTCCTATATCAGGTACTCACACCATTTCCCAGCTGTTGTCATTTTATGACTGATGCGTAGGTATTAGAGAGACATTTGCCAGACACTGAGTTCATATATCAGGTACTCACACCATTTCCCAGCTGTTGTCATCTTATGGCTCATGCGTAGGTATTAGAGAGACATTTGCCCGGCACTGAATTCCTATATCAGGTACTCAAACCATTTCCCAGTTTTTGTCATTTTATGGCTTGTGCGTAGGTATTAGAGAGACATTTGCCAGACACTGAGTTCATATATCCGGTACTCACACCATTTCCCAGCTGTTGTCACTTTATGGCTCATGCGTAGGTATTAGAGAGACATTTGCCAGACACTGCATTTCTATATCAGGTACCCACACCATTTCCCAGCTGTTGTCATCTTATGGCTCATGCGTAGGTATTAGAGAGACATTTGCCAGACACTGAGTTCATATATCAGGTACTCACACCATTTCCCAGTTGTTGTCATTTTATGGCTCATGGGTAGGTATTAGAGAGACATTTGCCAGATACTGAATTCCTATATCAGGTACTCACACCATTTCCCAGCTGTTGTCATCTTATGGCTCATGCGTAGGTATTAGATAGACATTTGCCAAACACTGAGTTCATATATCAGGTACTCACACCATTCCACAGCTGTCATCTTATGGCTCATGCATAGGTATTAGAGAGACATTTGCCAGACACTGAATTCCTATATCAGGTACTCACACCATTTCCCAGCTGTTGTCATCTTATGGCTCATGCGTAGGTATTAGAGAGACATTTGCAAGTCACTGAATTCCTATATCAGGTACTCACACCATTTCCCAGCTGTCATCTTATGCCTCATGCATAGGTATTAGAGAGACATTTGCCAGATACTGAATTCCTATATCAGGAATTTACACCATTTCCCAGCTGGTGTCATTTTATGGCTCATGCGTAGATATTAGAGAGACATTTGCCAGACACTGAGTTCAAATAGCAGGTACTCACGCCATTTCCCAGGCATTGTCATCTTATGGCGCATGCGTAGATGTTATAGAGACATTTGCCAGACACTGAGTTCATATATCAGGTACTCACACCATTTCCCAGGCATTGTCATCTTATGGCGCATGCGTAGATGTTATAGAGACATTTGCCAGACACTGAGTTCATATATCAGGTACTCACACCATTTCCCAGCTTTTGTCATCTCATGGCTCAAGCGTAGGTATTAGACAGACATTTGCCAAACACTGAGTTCATATATCAGGTACTCACGCCATTTCCCAGCTGTCATTTTATATCTCATGCGTAGGTATTAGAGAGACATTTGCCACGCACTGAATTCCTATATCAGGTACTCACACCATTTCCCAGCTGTTGTCATTTTATGACTGATGCGTAGGTATTAGAGAAACATTTGCCAGACACTGAGTTCATATATCAGGTACTCACACCATTTCCCAGCTGTTGTCATCTTATGGCTCATGCGTAGGTATTAGAGAGACATTTGCCCGGCACTGAATTCCTATATCAGGTACTCAAACCATTTCCCAGTTTTTGTCATTTTATGGCTTGTGCGTAGGTATTAGAGAGACATTTGCCAGACACTGAGTTCATATATCCGGTACTCACACCATTTCCCAGCTGTTGTCACTTTATGGCTCATGCGTAGGTATTAGAGAGACATTTGCCAGACACTGCATTTCTATATCAGGTACCCACACCATTTCCCAGCTGTTGTCATCTTATGGCTCATGCGTAGGTATTAGAGAGACATTTGCCAGACACTGAGTTCATATATCAGGTACTCACACCATTTCCCAGTTGTTGTCATTTTATGGCTCATGGGTAGGTATTAGAGAGACATTTGCCAGATACTGAATTCCTATATCAGGTACTCACACCATTTCCCAGCTGTTGTCATCTTATGGCTCATGCGTAGGTATTAGATAGACATTTGCCAAACACTGAGTTCATATATCAGGTACTCACACCATTCCACAGCTGTCATCTTATGGCTCATGCATAGGTATTAGAGAGACATTTGCCAGACACTGAATTCCTATATCAGGTACTCACACCATTTCCCAGCTGTTGTCATCTTATGGCTCATGCGTAGGTATTAGAGAGACATTTGCCAGACACTGAGTTCATATACCAGGTACTCACACCATTTCCCAGCTGTCATCTTATGGCTCATGCGTAGGTATTAGAGAGACATTTGCGAGACACTGAATTCCTATATCAGGTACTCACACCATTTCCCAGCTGTTGTCATCTTATGGCTCATGCGTAGGTATTAGAGAGACATTTGCCAGACACTGAGTTCATATACCAGGTACTCACACCATTTCCCAGCTGTCATCTTATGGCTCATGCATAGGTATTAGAGAGACATTTGGCAGACACTGAATTCCTATATCAGGTACTCACACCATTTCCCTGCTGTTGTCATCTTATGGCTCATGCGTAGGTATTAGATAGACATTTGCCAAACACTGAGTTCATATATCAGGTACTCACACCATTTCCCAGCTGTCATCTTATGGCTCATGCATAGGTATTAGAGATACATTTGCCAGACACTGAGTTCATATATCAGGTACTCACACCATTTCCCAGCTGTCATCTTATGGCTCATGCATAGGTATTAGAGAGACATTTGCCAGACACTGAATTCCTATATTAGGTACTCACACCATTTCCCAGCTGTTGTCATCTTATGGCACATGCGTAGATATTAGAGAGACATTTGCCAGACACTGAGTTCATATATCAGGTACTCACACCATTTCCCAGCTTTTATCATCTTATGGCTCAAGCGTAGGTATTAGATAGACATTTGCCAAAAAATGAGTTCATATATCAGGTACTCACACCATTTCCCAGCTGTCATTTTATGGCTCATGCGTAGGTATTAGAGAGACATTTGCCAGGCACTGAATTCTTATATCAGGTACTCACACCATTTCCCAGCTGTTGTCATCTTATCACTCATGCGTAGGTATTAGAGAGACATTTGCCAGACACTGAGTTCATATATCCGGTACTCACACCATTTCCCAGCTTTTGTCATCTCATGGCTCAAGCGTAGGTATTAGACAGACATTTGCCAAACACTGAGTTCATATATCAGGTACTCACGCCATTTCCCAGCTGTCATTTTATATCTCATGCGTAGGTATTAGAGAGACATTTGCCACGCACTGAATTCCTATATCAGGTACTCACACCATTTCCCAGCTGTTGTCATTTTATGACTGATGCGTAGGTATTAGAGAAACATTTGCCAGACACTGAGTTCATATATCAGGTACTCACACCATTTCCCAGCTGTTGTCATCTTATGGCTCATGCGTAGGTATTAGAGAGACATTTGCCCGGCACTGAATTCCTATATCAGGTACTCAAACCATTTCCCAGTTTTTGTCATTTTATGGCTTGTGCGTAGGTATTAGAGAGACATTTGCCAGACACTGAGTTCATATATCCGGTACTCACACCATTTCCCAGCTGTTGTCACTTTATGGCTCATGCGTAGGTATTAGAGAGACATTTGCCAGACACTGCATTTCTATATCAGGTACCCACACCAGTTCCCAGCTGTTGTCATCTTATGGCTCATGCGTAGGTATTAGAGAGACATTTGCCAGACACTGAGTTCATATATCAGGTACTCACACCATTTCCCAGTTGTTGTCATTTTATGGCTCATGGGTAGGTATTAGAGAGACATTTGCCAGATACTGAATTCCTATATCAGGTACTCACACCATTTCCCAGCTGTTGTCATCTTATGGCTCATGCGTAGGTATTAGATAGACATTTGCCAAACACTGAGTTCATATATCAGGTACTCACACCATTCCACAGCTGTCATCTTATGGCTCATGCATAGGTATTAGAGAGACATTTGCCAGACACTGAATTCCTATATCAGGTACTCACACCATTTCCCAGCTGTTGTCATCTTATGGCTCATGCGTAGGTATTAGAGAGACATTTGCCAGACACTGAGTTCATATACCAGGTACTCACACCATTTCCCAGCTGTCATCTTATGGTTCATGCGTAGGTATTAGAGAGACATTTGCGAGACACTGAATTCCTATATCAGGTACTCACACCATTTCCCAGCTGTTGTCATCTTATGGCTCATGCATAGGTATTAGAGAGACATTTGCCAGACACTGAGTTCATATACCAGGTACTCACACCATTTCCCAGCTGTCATCTTATGGCTTATGCATAGGTATTAGAGAGACATTTGGCAGACACTGAATTCCTATATCAGGTACTCACACCATTTCCCTGCTGTTGTCATCTTATGGCTCATGCGTAGGTATTAGATAGACATTTGCCAAACACTGAGTTCATATATCAGGTACTCACACCATTTCCCAGCTGTCATCTTATGGCTCATGCGTAGGTATTAGAGATACATTTGCCAGACACTGAGTTCATATATCAGGTACTCACACCATTTCCCAGCTGTCATCTTATGGCTCATGCATAGGTATTAGAGAGACATTTGCCAGACACTGAATTCCTATATTAGGTACTCACACCATTTCCCAGCTGTTGTCATCTTATGGCTCATGCGTAGGTATTAGATAGACATTTGCCAAACACTGAGTTCATATATCAGGTACTCACACCATTTCCCAGCTGTCAATTTATGGCTCATGCGTAGGTATTAGAGAGAGATTTGCCAGGCACTGAATTCCTATATCAGGTACTCACACCATTTCCCAGCTGTTGTCATCTTATGACTCATGCGTAGGTATTAGAGAGACATTTGCCAGACACTGAGTTCATATATCCGGTACTCACACCATTTCCCAGCTGTTGTCACTTTATGGCTCATGCGTAGGTATTAGAGAGACATTTGCCAGACACTGCATTTCTATATCAGGTACCCACACCATTTCCCAGCTGTTGTCATCTTATGGCTCATGCGTAGGTATTAGAGAGACATTTGCCAGACACTGAGTTCATATATCAGGTACTCACACCATTTCCCAGTTGTTGTCATTTTATGGCTCATGGGTAGGTATTAGAGAGACATTTGCCAGATACTGAATTCCTATATCAGGTACTCACACCATTTCCCAGCTGTTGTCATCTTATGGCTCATGCGTAGGTATTAGATAGACATTTGCCAAACACTGAGTTCATATATCAGGTACTCACACCATTCCACAGCTGTCCTCTTATGGCTCATGCATAGGTATTAGAGAGACATTTGCCAGACACTGAATTCCTATATCAGGTACTCACACCATTTCCCAGCTGTTGTCATCTTATGGCTCATGCGTAGGTATTAGAGAGACATTTGCCAGACACTGAGTTCATATACCAGGTACTCACACCATTTCCCAGCTGTCATCTTATGGCTCATGCGTAGGTATTAGAGAGACATTTGCGAGACACTGAATTCCTATATCAGGTACTCACACCATTTCCCAGCTGTTGTCATCTTATGGCTCATGCGTAGGTATTAGAGAGACATTTGCCAGACACTGAGTTCATATACCAGGTACTCACACCATTTCCCAGCTGTCATCTTATGGCTCATGCATAGGTATTAGAGAGACATTTGGCAGACACTGAATTCCTATATCAGGTACTCACACCATTTCCCTGCTGTTGTCATTTTATGGCTCATGCGTAGGTATTAGATAGACATTTGCCAAACACTGAGTTCATATATCAGGTACTCACACCATTTCCCAGCTGTCATCTTATGGCTCATGCATAGGTATTAGAGATACATTTGCCAGACACTGAGTTCATATATCAGGTACTCACACCATTTCCCAGCTGTCATCTTATGGCTCATGCATAGGTATTAGAGAGACATTTGCCAGACACTGAATTCCTATATTAGGTACTCACACCATTTCCCAGCTGTTGTCATCTTATGGCTCATGCGTAGGTATTAGAGAGACATTTGCCAGACACTGAGTTCATATACCAGGTACTCACACCATTTCCCAGCTGTTGCCAACTTATGGCTCATGCGTACGTATTAGAGAGACATTTGCCAGACACTGAATTCCTATATCAGGTACTCACACCATTTCCCAGCTGTTGTCATCTTATGGGTCATGCGTAGATATTAGAGAGACATTTGCCAGACACTGAGTTCAAATATCAGGGACTCACACCATTTCCCAGCTGTTGTCATTTTATGGCACATGCGTAGATATTAGAGAGACATTTGCAAGACACTGAGTTCATATATCAGGTACTCACACCATCTCCCAGCTTTTATCATTTTATGGCTCAAGCGTAGGTATAAGATAGACATTTGCCAAACAATGAGTTCATATATCAGGTACTCACACCATTTCCCAGCTGTCATTTTATGGCTCATGCGTAGGTATTAGAGAGACATTTGCCAGGCACTGAATTCTTATATCAGGTACTCACACCATTTCCCAGCTGTTGTCATCTTATCACTCATGCGTAGGTATTAGAGAGACATTTGCCAGACACTGAGTTCATATATCCGGTACTCACACCATTTCCCAGCTGCTGTCACTTTATGGCTCATGCATAGGTATTAGAGAGACATTTGGCAGACACTGAATTCATATATCAGGTGCTCACACCATTTCCCAGCTGTTGTCATTTTATGGCTCATGTGTAGGTATTAGAGAGACATTTGCCAGACACTGAGTTCATATATCAGGTACTCACACCATTTCCCTGCTGTTGTCATCTTATGGCTCATGGGTAGGTATTAGAGAGACATTTGCCAGATAGCGAATTCCTATATCAGGTACTCACACCATTTCCCAGCTGTTGTCATCTTATGGCTCATGCGTAGGTATTAGAGAGACATTTGCCAGACACTGAGTTCATATATCAGGTACTCACACCATTTCCCAGCTGTTGTCATCTTATGGCTCATGCGTAGGTATTAGAGAGACATTTGCCAGACACTGAGTTCATATATCAGATACTCACACCATTTCCCAGCTGTTGTCATCTTATGGCTCATGCGTAGGTATTAGAGAGACATTTGCCAGACACTGAGTTCATATATCAGGTACTCACACCATTTCCCAGCTGTTGTCATCTTATGGCTGATGCGTAGGTATTAGATAGACATTTGCCAGGCACTGAATTCCTATATCAGGTACTCACACCATTTCCCAGCTGTTGTCATCTTATGGCTCATGCATAGGCATTAGAGAGACATTTGCGAGACACTGAATTCCTATATCAGGTACTCACACCATTTCCCAGCTGTTGTCATCTTATGGCTCATGCGTAGGTATTAGAGAGACATTTGCCAGACACTGAGTTCATATACCAGGTACTCACACCATTTCCCAGCTGTCATCTTATGGCTCATGCATAGGTATTAGAGAGACATTTGGCAGACACTGAATTCCTATATCAGGTACTCACACCATTTCCCTGCTGTTGTCATCTTATGGCTCATGCGTAGGTATTAGATAGACATTTGCCAAACACTGAGTTCATATATCAGGTACTCACACCATTTCCCAGCTGTCATTTTATGGCTCATGCGTAGGTATTAGAGATACATTTGCCAGACACTGAGTTCATATATCAGGTACTCACACCATTTCCCAGCTGTCATCTTATGGCTTATGCATAGGTATTAGAGAGACATTTGCCAGACACTGAATTCCTATATCAGGTACTCACACCATTTCCCAGCTGTTGTCATCTTATGGCTCATGCGTAGGTATTAGAGAGACATTTGCCAGACACTGAGTTCATATATCAGGTACTCACACCATTTCCCAGCTGTTGTCATCTTATGGCTGATGCGTAGGTATTAGATAGACATTTGCCAGGCACTGAATTCCTATATCAGGTACTCACACCATTTCCCAGCTGTTGTCATCTTATGGCTCATGCATAGGTATTAGAGAGACATTTGCGAGACACTGAATTCCTATATCAGGTACTCACACCATTTCCCAGCTGTTGTCATCTTATGGCTCATGCGTAGGTATTAGAGAGACATTTGCCAGACACTGAGTTCATATACCAGGTACTCACACCATTTCCCAGCTGTCATCTTATGGCTCATGCATAGGTATTAGAGAGACATTTGGCAGACACTGAATTCCTATATCAGGTACTCACACCATTTCCCTGCTGTTGTCATCTTATGGCTCATGCGTAGGTATTAGATAGACATTTGCCAAACACTGAGTTCATATATCAGGTACTCACACCATTTCCCAGCTGTCATTTTATGGCTCATGCGTAGGTATTAGAGATACATTTGCCAGACACTGAGTTCATATATCAGGTACTCACACCATTTCCCAGCTGTCATCTTATGGCTCATGCATAGGTATTAGAGAGACATTTGCCAGACACTGAATTCCTATATCAGGTACTCACACCATTTCCCAGCTGTTGTCATCTTATGGCTCATGCGTAGGTATTAGAGAGACATTTGCCAGACACTGAATTCCTATATCAGGTACTCACACCATTTCCCAGCTGTTGCCATCTTATGGCTCATGCGTACGTATTAGAGAGACATTTGCCAGACACTGAATTCCTATATCAGGTACTCACACCATTTCCCAGCTGTTGTCATCTTATGGGTCATGCGTAGATATTAGAGAGACATTTGCCAGACACTGAGTTCAAATATCAGGTACTCACACCATTTCCCAGCTGTTGTCATCTTATGGCACATGCGTAGATATTAGAGAGACATTTGCCAGACACTGAGTTCATATATCAGGTACTCACACCATCTCCCAGCTTTTATCATCTTATGGCTCAAGCGTAGGTATTAGAGAGACATTTGCCAGACACTGAGTTCATATATCCGGTACTCACACCATTTCCCAGCTGCTGTCACTTTATGGCTCATGCGTAGGTATTAGAGAGAAATTTGCCAGACACTGAATTCATATATCAGGTGCTCACACCATTTCCCAGCTGTTGTCATTTTATGGCTCATGTGTAGGTATAAGAGAGACATTTGCCAGACACTGAGTTCATATATCAGGTACTCACACCATTTCCCAGCTGTTGTCATCTCATGGCTCATGGGTAGGTATTAGAGAGACATTTGCCAGATAGCGAATTCCTATATCAGGTACTCACACCATTTCCCAGCTGTTGTCATCTTATGGCTCATGCGTAGGTATTAGAGAGACATTTGCCAGACACTGAGTTCATATATCAGGTACTCACACCATTTCCCAGCTGTTGTCATCTTATGGCTCATGCGTAGGTATTAGAGAGACATTTGCCAGACACTGAGTTCATATATCAGATACTCACACCATTTCCCAGCTGTTGTCATCTTATGGCTCATGCGTAGGTATTATAGAGACATTTGCCAGACACTGAGTTCATATATCAGGTACTCACACCATTTCCCAGATGTTGTCATCTTATGGCTGATGCGTAGGTATTAGATAGACATTTGCCAGGCACTGAATTCCTATATCAGGTACTCACACCATTTCCCAGCTGTTGTCATCTTGTGGGTCATGCATAGGTATTAGGGAGACATTTGCCAGACACTGAGTTCATATATCAGGTACTCACACCATTTCCCAGCTGTTGTCATCTTATGGCTCATGCATAGGTATTAGAGAGACATTTGCCAGACACTGAGTTCATATATCCGGTACTCACACCATTTCCCAGCTGCTGTCACTTTATGGCTCATGCGTAGGTATTAGAGAGACATTTGGCAGACACTGAATTCATATATCGGGTGCTCACACCATTTCCCAGCTGTTGTCCTCTTATGGCTCATGCGTACGTATTAGAGAGACATTTGCCAGACACTGAATTCCTATATCAGGTACTCACACCATTTCCCAGCTGTTGTCATCTTATGGGTCATGCGTAGATATTAGAGAGACATTTGCCAGACACTGAGTTCAAATATCAGGTACTCACACCATTTCCCAGCTGTTGTCATCTTATGGCACATGCGTAGATATTAGAGAGACATTTGCCAGACACTGAGTTCATATATCAGGTACTCACACCATTTCCCAGCTGTTGTCATCTTATCACTCATGCGTAGGTATTAGAGAGACATTTGCCAGACACTGAGTTCATATATCCGGTACTCACACCATTTCCCAGCTGCTGTCACTTTATGGCTCATGCGTAGGTATTAGAGAGAAATTTGCCAGACACTGAATTCATATATCAGGTGCTCACACCATTTCCCAGCTGTTGTCATTTTATGGCTCATGTGTAGGTATAAGAGAGACATTTGCCAGACACTGAGTTCATATATCAGGTACTCACACCATTTCCCAGCTGTTGTCATCTCATGGCTCATGGGTAGGTATTAGAGAGACATTTGCCAGATAGCGAATTCCTATATCAGGTACTCACACCATTTCCCAGCTGTTGTCATCTTATGGCTCATGCGTAGGTATTAGAGAGACATTTGCCAGACACTGAGTTCATATATCAGGTACTCACACCATTTCCCAGCTGTTGTCATCTTATGGCTCATGCGTAGGTATTAGAGAGACATTTGCCAGACACTGAGTTCATATATCAGATACTCACACCATTTCCCAGCTGTTGTCATCTTATGGCTCATGCGTAGGTATTATAGAGACATTTGCCAGACACTGAGTTCATATATCAGGTACTCACACCATTTCCCAGCTGTTGTCATCTTATGGCTGATGCGTAGGTATTAGATAGACATTTGCCAGGCACTGAATTCCTATATCAGGTACTCACACCATTTCCCAGCTGTTGTCATCTTGTGGGTCATGCATAGGTATTAGGGAGACATTTGCCAGACACTGAGTTCATATATCAGGTACTCACACCATTTCCCAGCTGTTGTCATCTTATGGCTCATGCATAGGTATTAGAGAGACATTTGCCAGACACTGAGTTCATATATCAGGTACTCACACCATTTCCCAGCTGTTGTCATCTTATGGCTCATGCGTAGGTATTAGAGAGATATTTGCCAGACACTGAGTTCATATATCAGGTACTCACACCATTTCCCTGCTTTTGTCATCTTATGGCTCAAGCGTAGGTATTAGAGAGACATTTGCCAGACACTGAATTCCTATATCAGGTACTCACACCATTTCCCAGCTGTTGTCATCTTATGGCGCATGCGTAGGTATTAGAGAGACATTTGCCAGACACTGAGTTCAAATATCAGGTACTCACACCATTTCCCAGCTGTCATTTTATGCCTCATGCATAGGTATTAGAGAGACATTTGCCAGATACTGAATTCCTATATCAGGAATTTACACCATTTCCCAGCTGTTGTCATCTTATGGGTCATGCGTAGATATTAGAGAGACATTTGCCAGACACTGAGTTCAAATATCAGGTACTCACACCATTTCCCAGCTGTTGTCATCTTATGGCACATGCGTAGATATTAGAGAGACATTTGCCAGGCACTGAATTCCTATATCAGGTACTCACACCATTTCCCAGCTGTTGTCATCTTATGGCGCATGCGTAGGTATTAGAGAGACATTTGCCAGAAACTGAGTTCATATATCCGGTACTCACACCATTTCCCAGCTGCTGTCACTTTATGGCTCATGCGTAGGTATTAGAGAGACATTTGGCAGACACTGAATTCATATATCGGGTGCTCACACCATTTCCCAGCTGTTGTCCTCTTATGGCTCATGCGTAGATATTAGAGAGACATTTGCCAGACACTGAGTTCAAATATCAGGTACTCACACCATTTCCCAGCTGTTGTCATCTTATGGCACATGCGTAGATATTAGAGAGACATTTGCCAGGCACTGAATTCTTCTATCAGGTACTCACACCATTTCCCAGCTGTTGTCATCTTATCACTCATGCGTAGGTATTAGAGAGACATTTGCCAGACACTGAGTTCATATATCCGGTACTCACACCATTTCCCAGCTGCTGTCACTTTATGGCTCATGCGTAGGTAATAGAGAGACATTTGGCAGACACTGAATTCATATATCGGGTGCTCACACCATTTCCCAGCTGTTGTCCTCTTATGGCTCATGCGTAGGTATTAGAGAGACATTTGCCAGACACTGAGTTCATATATCAGGTACTCACACCATTTCCCTGCTTTTGTCATTTTATGGCTCAAGCGTAGGTATTAGATAGACATTTGCCAGACCCTGAGTTCATATATCAGGTACTCACACCATTTCCCAGCTGTTGTCATCTTATGGCTCATGCGTAGGTATTAGAGAGACATTTGCCAGTCACTGAATTCCTATATCAGGTACTCACACCATTTCCCAGCTGTCATCTTATGCCTCATGCATAGGTATTAGAGAGACATTTGCCAGATACTGAATTCCTATATCAGGAATTTACACCATTTCCCAGCTGGTGTCATTTTATGGCTCATGCGTAGATATTAGAGAGACATTTGCCAGACACTGAGTTCAAATAGCAGGTACTCACACAATTTTCCAGGCGTTCTCATTTTATGGCGCATGCGTAGATGTTAGAGAGACATTTGCCAGACACTGAGTTCATATATCAGGTACTCACACCATTTCCCAGGCATTGGCATCTTATGGCGCATGCGTAGATGTTATAGAGACATTTGCCCGACACTGAGTTCATATATCAGGTACTCACACCATTTCCCAGCTTTTGTCATCTCATGGCTCAAGCGTAGGTATTAGACAGACATTTGCCAAACACTGAGTTCATATATCAGGTACTCACGCCATTTCCAAGCTGTCATTTTATATCTCATGCGTAGGTATTAGAGAGACATTTGCCACGCACTGAATTCCTATATCAGGTACTCACACCATTTCCCAGCTGTTGTCATTTTATGACTGATGCGTAGGTATTAGAGAGACATTTGCCAGACACTGAGTTCATATATCAGGTACTCACACCATTTCCCAGCTGTTGTCATCTTATGGCTCATGCGTAGGTATTAGAGAGACATTTGCCCGGCACTGAATTCCTATATCAGGTACTCAAACCATTTCCCAGTTTTTGTCATTTTATGGCTTGTGCGTAGGTATTAGAGAGACATTTGCCAGACACTGAGTTCATATATCCGGTACTCACACCATTTCCCAGCTGTTGTCACTTTATGGCTCATGCGTAGGTATTAGAGAGACATTTGCCAGACACTGCATTTCTATATCAGGTACCCACACCATTTCCCAGCTGTTGTCATCTTATGGCTCATGCGTAGGTATTAGAGAGACATTTGCCAGACACTGAGTTCATATATCAGGTACTCACACCATTTCCCAGTTGTTGTCATTTTATGGCTCATGGGTAGGTATTAGAGAGACATTTGCCAGATACTGAATTCCTATATCAGGTACTCACACCATTTCCCAGCTGTTGTCATCTTATGGCTCATGCGTAGGTATTAGATAGACATTTGCCAAACACTGAGTTCATATATCAGGTACTCACACCATTCCACAGCTGTCATCTTATGGCTCATGCATAGGTATTAGAGAGACATTTGCCAGACACTGAATTCCTATATCAGGTACTCACACCATTTCCCAGCTGTTGTCATCTTATGGCTCATGCGTAGGTATTAGAGAGACATTTGCAAGTCACTGAATTCCTATATCAGGTACTCACACCATTTCCCAGCTGTCATCTTATGCCTCATGCATAGGTATTAGAGAGACATTTGCCAGATACTGAATTCCTATATCAGGAATTTACACCATTTCCCAGCTGGTGTCATTTTATGGCTCATGCGTAGATATTAGAGAGACATTTGCCAGACACTGAGTTCAAATAGCAGGTACTCACACAATTTTCCAGGCGTTCTCATTTTATGGCGCATGCGTAGATGTTAGAGAGACATTTGCCAGACACTGAGTTCATATATCAGGTACTCACACCATTTCCCAGGCATTGTCATCTTATGGCGCATGCGTAGATGTTATAGAGACATTTGCCAGACACTGAGTTCATATATCAGGTACTCACACCATTTCCCAGCTTTTGTCATCTCATGGCTCAAGCGTAGGTATTAGACAGACATTTGCCAAACACTGAGTTCATATATCAGGTACTCACGCCATTTCCCAGCTGTCATTTTATATCTCATGCGTAGGTATTAGAGAGACATTTGCCACGCACTGAATTCCTATATCAGGTACTCACACCATTTCCCAGCTGTTGTCATTTTATGACTGATGCGTAGGTATTAGAGAAACATTTGCCAGACACTGAGTTCATATATCAGGTACTCACACCATTTCCCAGCTGTTGTCATCTTATGGCTCATGCGTAGGTATTAGAGAGACATTTGCCCGGCACTGAATTCCTATATCAGGTACTCAAACCATTTCCCAGTTTTTGTCATTTTATGGCTTGTGCGTAGGTATTAGAGAGACATTTGCCAGACACTGAGTTCATATATCCGGTACTCACACCATTTCCCAGCTGTTGTCACTTTATGGCTCATGCGTAGGTATTAGAGAGACATTTGCCAGACACTGCATTTCTATATCAGGTACCCACACCATTTCCCAGCTGTTGTCATCTTATGGCTCATGCGTAGGTATTAGAGAGACATTTGCCAGACACTGAGTTCATATATCAGGTACTCACACCATTTCCCAGTTGTTGTCATTTTATGGCTCATGGGTAGGTATTAGAGAGACATTTGCCAGATACTGAATTCCTATATCAGGTACTCACACCATTTCCCAGCTGTTGTCATCTTATGGCTCATGCGTAGGTATTAGATAGACATTTGCCAAACACTGAGTTCATATATCAGGTACTCACACCATTCCACAGCTGTCATCTTATGGCTCATGCATAGGTATTAGAGAGACATTTGCCAGACACTGAATTCCTATATCAGGTACTCACACCATTTCCCAGCTGTTGTCATCTTATGGCTCATGCGTAGGTATTAGAGAGACATTTGCCAGACACTGAGTTCATATACCAGGTACTCACACCATTTCCCAGCTGTCATCTTATGGCTCATGCGTAGGTATTAGAGAGACATTTGCGAGACACTGAATTCCTATATCAGGTACTCACACCATTTCCCAGCTGTTGTCATCTTATGGCTCATGCGTAGGTATTAGAGAGACATTTGCCAGACACTGAGTTCATATACCAGGTACTCACACCATTTCCCAGCTGTCATCTTATGGCTCATGCATAGGTATTAGAGAGACATTTGGCAGACACTGAATTCCTATATCAGGTACTCACACCATTTCCCTGCTGTTGTCATCTTATGGCTCATGCGTAGGTATTAGATAGACATTTGCCAAACACTGAGTTCATATATCAGGTACTCACACCATTTCCCAGCTGTCATCTTATGGCTCATGCATAGGTATTAGAGATACATTTGCCAGACACTGAGTTCATATATCAGGTACTCACACCATTTCCCAGCTGTCATCTTATGGCTCATGCATAGGTATTAGAGAGACATTTGCCAGACACTGAATTCCTATATTAGGTACTCACACCATTTCCCATCTGTTGTCATCTTATGGTACATGCGTAGATATTAGAGAGACATTTGCCAGACACTGAGTTCATATATCAGGTACTCACACCATTTCCCAGCTTTTATCATCTTATGGCTCAAGCGTAGGTATTAGATAGACATTTGCCAAAAAATGAGTTCATATATCAGGTACTCACACCATTTCCCAGCTGTCATTTTATGGCTCATGCGTAGGTATTAGAGAGACATTTGCCAGGCACTGAATTCTTATATCAGGTACTCACACCATTTCCCAGCTGTTGTCATCTTATCACTCATGCGTAGGTATTAGAGAGACATTTGCCAGACACTGAGTTCATATACCAGGTACTCACACCATTTCCCAGCTGTCATCTTATGGCTCATGCATAGGTATTAGAGAGACATTTGGCAGACACTGAATTCCTATATCAGGTACTCACACCATTTCCCTGCTGTTGTCATCTTATGGCTCATGCGTAGGTATTAGATAGACATTTGCCAAACACTGAGTTCATATATCAGGTACTCACACCATTTCCCAGCTGTCATCTTATGGCTCATGCATAGGTATTAGAGATACATTTGCCAGACACTGAGTTCATATATCAGGTACTCACACCATTTCCCAGCTGTCATCTTATGGCTCATGCCTAGGTATTAGAGAGACATTTGCCAGACACTGAGTTCATATATCAGATACTCACACCATTTCCCAGCTGTTGTCATCTTATGGCTCATGCGTAGGTATTAGAGAGACATTTGCCAGACACTGAGTTCATATATCAGGTACTCACACCATTTCCCAGCTGTTGTCATCTTATGGCTGATGCGTAGGTATTAGATAGACATTTGCCAGGCACTGAATTCCTATATCAGGTACTCACACCATTTCCTAGCTGTTGTCATCTTGTGGGTCATGCATAGGTATTAGGGAGACATTTGCCAGACACTGAGTTCATATATCAGGTACTCACACCATTTCCCAGCTGTTGCCATCTTATGGCTCATGCGTAGGTATAAGAGAGACATTTGCCAGACACTGAGTTCATATATCAGGTACTCACACCATTTCCCTGCTTTTGTCATCTTATGGCTCAAGCGTAGGTATTAGATAGACATTTGCCAGACACTGAGTTCATATATCAGGTACTCACACCATTTCCCAGCTGTTGTCATCTTATGGCTCATGCGTAGGTATTAGAGAGACATTTGCCAGACACTGAATTCCTATATCAGGTACTCACACCATTTCCCAGCTGTTGTCATCTTATGGCGCATGCGTAGGTATTAGAGAGACATTTGCCAGACACTGAGTTCAAATATCAGGTGCTCACACCATTTCCCAGCTGTCATCTTATGCCTCATGCATAGGTATTAGAGAGACATTTGCCAGATACTGAATTCCTATGTCAGGAATTTACACCATTTCCCAGCTGTTGTCATCTTATGGGTCATGCGTAGATATTAGAGAGACATTTGCCAGACACTGAGTTCAAATATCAGGTACTCACACCATTTCCCAGCTGTTGTCATCTTATGGCACATGCGTAGATATTAGAGAGACATTTGCCAGACACTAAATTCCTATATCAGGTACTCACACCATTTCCCAGCTGTTGTCATGTTATGGCGCATGCGTAGGTATTAGAGAGACATTTGCCAGACACTGAGTTCATATATCAGGTACTCACACCATTTCCCAGCTGTCATTTTATGGCTCATGCGTAGGTATTAGAGAGACATTTGCCAGGCACTGAATTCTTATATCAGGTACTCACACCATTTCCCAGCTGTTGTCATATTATCACTCATGCGTAGGTATTAGAGAGACATTTGCCAGACACTGAGTTCATATATCCGGTACTCACACCATTTCCCAGCTGCTGTCACTTTATGGCTCATGCGTAGGTATTAGAGAGACATTTGCCAGACACTGAATTCATATATCAGGTGCTCACACCATTTCCCAGCTGTTGTCATCTTATGGCTCATGCGTAGGTATTAGAGAGACATTTGCCAGACACTGAGTTCATATATCAGATACTCACACCATTTCCCAGCTGTTGTCATCTTATGGCTCATGCGTAGATATTAGAGAGACATTTGCCAGACACTGAGTTCATATATCAGGTACTCACACCATTTCCCAGCTGTTGTCATTTTATGGCTGATGCGTAGGTATTAGATAGACATTTGCCAGGCACTGAATTCCTATATCAGGTACTCACACCATTTCCCAGCTGTTGTCATCTTGTGGGTCATGCATAGGTATTAGGGAGACATTTGCCAGACACTGAGTTCATATATCAGGTACTCACACCATTTCCCAGCTGTTGTCATTTTATGGCTCATGCGTAGGTATTAGAGAGACATTTGCCAGACACTGAGTTCATATATCAGGTACTCACACCATTTCCCTGCTTTTGTCATCTTATGGCTCAAGCATAGGTATTAGATAGACATTTGCCAGACCCTGAGTTCATATATCAGGTACTCACACCATTTCCCAGCTGTTGTCATCTTATGGCTCATGCGTAGGTATTAGAGAGACATTTGCCAGACACTGAATTCCTATATCAGGTACTCACACCATTTCCCAGCTGTCATCTTATGCCTCATGCATAGGTATTAGAGAGACATTTGCCAGATACTGAATTCCTATATCAGGAATTTACACCATTTTCCAGCTGGTGTCATTTTATGGCTCATGCGTAGGTATTAGAGAGACATTTGCCAGGCACTGAATTCTTATATCAGGTACTCACACCATTTCCCAGCTGTTGTCATATTATCACTCATGCGTAGGTATTAGAGAGACATTTGCCAGACACTGAGTTCATATATCCGGTGCTCACACCATTTCCCAGCTGCTGTCACTTTATGGCTCATGCGTAGGTATTAGAGAGACATTTGCCAGACACTGAATTCATATATCAGGTGCTCACACCATTTCCCAGCTGTTGTCATCTTATGGCTCATGCGTAGGTATTAGAGAGACATTTGCCAGACACTGAGTTCATATATCAGATACTCACACCATTTCCCAGCTGTTGTCATCTTATGGCTCATGCGTAGGTATTAGAGAGACATTTGCCAGACACTGAGTCCATATATCAGGTACTCACACCATTTCCCAGCTGTTGTCATCTTATGGCTGATGCGTAGGTATTAGATAGACATTTGCCAGGCACTGAATTCCTATATCAGGTACTCACACCATTTCCCAGCTGTTGTCATCTTGTGGGTCATGCATAGGTATTAGGGAGACATTTGCCAGACCCTGAGTTCATATATCAGGTACTCACACCATTTCCCAGCTGTTGTCATCTTATGGCTCATGCGTAGGTATTAGAGAGACATTTGCCAGACACTGAATTCCTATATCAGGTACTCACACCATTTCCCAGCTGTCATCTTATGCCTCATGCATAGGTATTAGAGAGACATTTGCCAGATACAGAATTCCTATATCAGGAATTTACACCATTTTCCAGCTGGTGTCATTTTATGGCTCATGCGTAGGTATTAGAGAGACATTTGCCAGGCACTGAATTCTTATATCAGGTACTCACGCCATTTCTCAGCTGTTGTCATATTATCACTCATGCGTAGGTATTAGAGAGACATTTGCCAGACACTGAGTTCATATATCCGGTGCTCACACCATTTCCCAGCTGCTGTCACTTTATGGCTCATGCGTAGGTATTAGAGAGACATTTGCCAGACACTGAATTCATATATCAGGTGCTCACACTATTTCCCAGCTGTTGTCATCTTATGGCTCATGCGTAGGTATTAGAGAGACATTTGCCAGACACTGAGTTCATATATCAGATACTCACACCATTTCCCAGCTGTTGTCATCTTATGGCTCATGCGTAGGTATTAGGGAGACATTTGCCAGACCCTGAGTTCATATATCAGGTACTCACACCATTTCCCAGCTGTTGTCATCTTATGGCTCATGCGTAGGTATTAGAGAGACATTTGCCAGACACTGAATTCCTATATCAGGTACTCACACCATTTCCCAGCTGTCATCTTATGCCTCATGCATAGGTATTAGAGAGACATTTGCCAGATACTGAATTCCTATATCAGGAATTTACACCATTTTCCAGCTGGTGTCATTTTATGGCTCATGCGTAGGTATTAGAGAGACATTTGCCAGGCACTGAATTCTTATATCAGGTACTCACACCATTTCCCAGCTGTTGTCATATTATCACTCATGCGTAGGTATTAGAGAGACATTTGCCAGACACTGAGTTCATATATCCGGTGCTCACACCATTTCCCAGCTGCTGTCACTTTATGGCTCATGCGTAGGTATTAGAGAGACATTTGCCAGACACTGAGTTCATATATCAGGTACTCACACCATTTCCCAGCTGTTCTCATCTTATGGCTGATGCGTAGGTATTAGAGAGACATTTGCCAGACACTGAGTTCATATATCAGGTACTCACACCATTCCCCAGCTGTTCTCATCTTATGGCTGATGCGTAGGTATTAGAGAGACATTTGCCAGACACTGAATTCCTATATCAGGTACTCAAACCATTTCCCAGTTTTTGTCATTTTATGGCTCGTGCGTAGGTATTAGAGAGACATTTGCCAGACACTGAATTCCTATATCAGGTACTCAAACCATTTCCCAGTTTTTGTCATTTTATGGCTCGTGCGTATGTATTAGAGAGACATTTGCCAGACACTGAATTCCTATATCAGGTACTCACACCATTTCCCAGCTGTTCTCATCTTATGGCCAGGTAGTACCAATATGGCAAATGCCTACTAAAAGGCGGCTCATCATACTGGCGTAACACCATTGTGTGTCTTCCCATCTCAGGATCTTCCACTGGATGCCAAATTCTCTTTCCCAATTACAAATGCTTCAAAAGAATTGGACTTAAATCCCTACAAAGCAAAGTGTCCTGGGCCAGCATGTCCTCTGAGATGAGGCGGCTCCATTCTTCTCACGCTCTCTGGGACCTGCTCCCGCTGCCATTGAGAACTTTCTCATCATTCACAATTTATCAAAACTGTTACACTCTTGTGTTTTACAATATCCATGCGATGTGCCAATTTCCTTGCTTTTTCGGGCATCTCACTCTCTGGAGCGAGACGCCCCCTTCCCTTTTCTCCTGCTGCTTTCTTACCCTTCTCATATTATCTCGCGCCCATCTCTTCAGGGCAGGCACTTGATGTTCTTGCTTGATTTGGGGTTGTAGCCCTAGAGGCAATTGAGTTGGTGATGTGTAATTTACAAATACATAAAAATAAACAAATAACCCAATTGGTGCTCACGTTTTCTGTACCTATGCACCACTGATTTCTTTTGCGACCCCTCCCCCAACACGCACCTTCTGTACCTGTGCATCACTGATTTCTTTTAAGTCCCCCTCCCCCACACATTCTGCAACTGTGCATCATAACTGATTGTGTGTAACTGATTAACAGGATGCCCGTTAAATCAGTTTCACACAACTCAGGGACCCCACATGACTTTCCTCCATGTCCATCTCTGATTCCCTTCCCAGAGCCGTACACATCCGCTCTCTGTGCAGAGGTCATATGCCCCTAGGGTCCCTCTGACCCTGAGCGACGCTAATGCCACCCCAGGGACCCACGCCCATGCATCACTGATGCTACCCTGGGACCCTGTACACGCCCTGTGCTTGTGCACTGTGACTCCCACTTCATTTCCTTACTGTGTTTGCAGGGGAAGGGAAAGCAAGGAATGCTTAACATCATTGTCTAACCTCTGCTCCGTGGCTTTTCTTGCAGTCCCCCAGTCCGAAGAGGAGTGACGTCAGATACTCCGTCTCAGAGGACACTCCTTTCCTGGAAAGCAAGTAAGTGATGGTCAAAAAGATGCAGAAACTGGAGTGGCCTCTCAAAGGTTTTACCGCTCCCATACAAGCACTTCCCATTGGTTTCCTCATTGCTTTCCTTATATGTTTCTCACCTGATTCGTGTACAAGACTTCATAAGAATGTAATACTCGAGTAATGTGTGTTATACGTTCTAAAAGACCACTTACACGAACTGTGTAGGACATGTTTGAGTGGGGGTTGCCAAGGTCACACGCACTGTAGGATTTAATGGGTCATGTTCTCAAAACCTGTTTTTTTTTTGCCCCAATACAAGTTGTAACCCAGTGCACAATAGGGCATCTCAATGTGAACCTCATAGATGGGCACATTCAGTTTCCCTGGTCCCCTTTGAGAATTTAGAGAGAGCGCAGAAGCAGGCCGCAGGCGCGTAGCGCTACCACGCCCATAATCCCACCTCTCGCGCTCTTTCCCCTGAGTCCGTTTCTTTGCTCTGGACCGGTCAGATGCAGACCTCTCTGCATTTTGCTTTTCTCTGCTTCCCTATTATACCTTATTTTTTACTGCTTCTCTCCTGGCTCCCTATCATTTTATGGTGGGTAAGGCCTGTTTAACACAGGGTGTTCTCGGCTGCGGACCCTCACACTCTTTCTTTAGAGTGGTTGGACCTGCTTCATCGCAGGGAGGCCTGGGCCCTCAAGGACTACTCTTTCTTTGAAATCCCTCAGGAGTCAACTGGCGCTGTGTGAGGACTTCTTTTTAATGAATTGTATAGGTCACCTCAAGAACTATGTGAGTACAACTCTGTTTACTTTGGCACCCTGCCCAGCTTAAGCCCTTGCAGGGGTTAACCAAAGCAGGAGGACTTCCTCAGGGCCTGCCACATTTAGCCACTGCATTACTGAGGCACACCCAGAGGTTTCTGAAGACACTTTCACTGGCACTATCGACAAGCATCCGCAATGGGTCTGGTAGGCAGCACCGGCCCAAGGTGGCTTCAGTCCTGACAAGGCTTCTACCAGGGACACTGTTTCTG
Source organism: Ambystoma mexicanum (assembly GCF_040938575.1). NCBI lineage: Eukaryota > Metazoa > Chordata > Amphibia > Caudata > Ambystomatidae > Ambystoma > Ambystoma mexicanum. The sequence goes on from NC_090924.1 coordinate 1,425,664,127, forward strand.
AGGGCTTTTTGCCTCATACCAGACTGCAGTCCGAGGCCTCAGATGCTCCACTAACCCGGCAAAGACCCGAGGCTTTAAGAGGCCAGTAGTAGCAATAGGCCCCACTCCTCAATTACCCCATGGGTGCATCACAGCATGTATGGTTCCAAAGGCCCTATACAACCCATGGCAAGCCATGGCTTACCGTACCACAGCTATCATGGTCTGTGGGCTAGTTTCTGGCCATTCTACCAGTGAGAGATCTCTGGTTACATCGGAGTACACACTGAGTGACACAAACAGACTTCTTCCTCTGCTATCATGCAGTGTATCTGGGTCCTGCCCTTTTTGCCACAGGTAGAATGGTCACGCAGCGTGAGGTGTTATCCTGTTCCTCTGCTCTCCATGCCCACTAGCAATTTGCCTTAATCTCTCGAGACAGTTTCTTAGGAAGACTCCATGGGGTAATGTACTCTGGATCCATGAGGCAACAATTTAAGACCTTCATGAAAGAGGTGCTGGTTCCCACTCCTCGGCAAGTGGACCCTGAAAGCCAACCAGTAGTTCCTCAGATAGTGACAGCAGAGGCACCTATGTCTCCGCCAGGGGGAGACACAGGCTCTCAACCCATGGTGGCCCGTTCCTCCTTCACTCCCAAAAGATCCTCCTCTGCCTCGTCTTTCTCCTGGTCCCCCAGATGATGGCACAGCGATTGACAATGATGGCATGTCAGAAGACACTGAGAAAGCACCCATGTCGGTTAAAGCATACCATGACAGGATACAATGGCTTATGGAATACTTGAGAATTCCACTTCCAGAAAGTCCACAAACTGACCAAGAAGTCCTTTTATCAGTCCTATTGAGGAAAACCACAGAGTGATCTGCCATACACCTTCAACCTAACATGGTGAGGAAAGCCATTAAGATTTGGCAAAAACCTGCTTTAGTTCAACCAGTCGCAAAGAGGGTCGACATAAGGTACAAAGTTGTGCATAATGAGCCATCCCACAGCTAACTCCTAGTGGTCATGTAAAAGCAAGGAAATTTGGAGTACCATCAAAAGGAAATACACCAAACACAGGCTTATAAAGATTCACAGATCTTTATTACTACTGCGCAGTTTACAAAGAAACAAATCAGATAGCTATCTGGCCCTCAGTACATCACAGTGAATACCAGCCCTTCAGTGTGAGAAGTGAGAGGTACTGGACATCTGAACATTCATACATTTATACAGTTTCAGAAACAATGTCCAGCCCCTCTGCAAGTTAATAATCCATGGTCTAGAGTTCGTGCCGAGTTCACTTACGGCTTGCACTTAAGCTTGCATAGCCTCTAGTAGGGTTGTCCAGGATATTTCCCATCCACTTTCATCCTTCCTCTTCCACTTGGTGATGGAAGCTGTGGTGATGTGACCATTGTTTGGGACCAGCAGTAACCTGCCTGTTGTAGGATACACTGGAATCTCAACTTTTGGGACAAATGTCAGCGGAACCTCTCTCATAGGCAACTGAGAGATAGGAAACTCTGAACGCTTACTGAGCAGCATAGCTACATCGAGCACTAAAGCAGCTGAAGGAGTGTTAGACGAAAAAGCTCTCTTGTAGATATTCAATAATTCTGCGGGACAACAAATCTTACTTTTTATGCATTCATCCTGCAGGTATTCTACCATTACCTGTATCACTTTCCTCTGCATTTCTGGCATTTATACAGTTTCAGTGATAATGTCCAGCCCCCCTGCAAGTTAATAATCCATGGTCTAGAGTTCGTGCCGAGTTCACTTACGGCTTGTACGACGGTATGCACACGGATTACATTTAGTTTACATACAAATAAGTCACAATGGCAACAGTGTATTCCCTGGTTTAGCAGTGAGCCTTAGCCCATGTCCCTCACAATGCAGTTCAGCCAGTGCCCACGTTTGATGTTTGCATTACATTGTGTCGATGTATATCCGTGGATCAGGCTTATTGCTGCAGACAATGCTTAGACCACAAGTCAGGCAAGGGAGAAGGTCTCATTAACTTTTTTTTAACATTAACTAAAGTGCAAGTTTCGGGAAGGCTCGGTTACTAGTTGGAAACACAGTCCACCATTTTAGAATACAGAGTTATATTTGAACCGAAATCAAAATGGCGGATGATTCCCAAAATGGCAGCGAAGTCGATCCAATATAGGCACATTTGAAACACGGTTTTCTTTGCAGAGCGACTGGGCTTAGGCCCATATATATTACAGAAGGAGGCACAATATGATTTCCCGTTTAACAGTCGCCGCGTCTGTCTTTGGCAGTCAGACAGCATCTCCTTCTTCCTCACAGAATCATCTGATGTGGGAGGACCACCCTCTACATAATGCAGCGTAGAAAGTCTATCAACACCGCGCCCTTAGCTTTAGGCAGGCCGATGTTGAAGAAGTTATGGCAGCGGCTAACCTCAAGTTCTGGAAAGAGTTGGGTGACTACGATTGTTTTCTCCCACCTGATATTCAACTCAGGATTGGCAGAGGCTTGCCAGGGAACGCAACACCTCATGGAGGCCTCATAGCAGCCGCTGGACAGAGTTGATAGGGCTATGGCCAAAGGTGCAACTCTTAGGCGACAAACATCCTCAAAGACACTCATTTTCAATCAGAAAGGCAGGAGTGAATTATTGATCTACGTTTGATGAGGTGAATCTGTTGAGCCCGGACACAAACAAAGAGCTATATTAAAAGAAGACTATTTGGCAAACTTCCAAGTAGTACTGCAGACAGGTGAAATAAGTTTCTCCAGCATTGGATCTTTCATGGATTCACATGCTTAGAATATTCCCCGTCGTCAGACTGGGAACCCTCGGTACACATATATATAGTCATTTCCAATAGGAAAAACTTCTGCCCTATCCCCGTCTGCGTCCTCTACGGGGCCGCCCACGTACGCCCCGTTGGACGTGATGGTATATAAGCCCCGCCCCCGCGGGTCCCTTCAGATTTCAACCGTCTCCAAAGATAGTGGGATCTCCTCGTGTATTTTCTTCAAATACTTATCGATTGTTTCTAACTCCTGCGAGTTGGTCTGTTTGGTCCGCTTCCAACTCCTACGAGTTTTGTTAGTTAGTCTGGCAATAATGTCGGGTAAGCCTCTTTTCCGCCCGTGTGCCACGTGCGGTCTAAAGAAGGTTTATGAAGGGGATGGCCATCTTGACTGCATCTACTGCCTTCACCCCCACCACTCGGCGGACCAATGTGATATCTGCAAGGGTTTTTCCCAAAAAACCCTGAAGGACCGGAATCGGCGACTGGTCTCGTGGCTGAACGACGGCGCTGGAGCGTACCCTCAGTCGGAGGTAGGATCGGTGCGCAGTATCGCCTCAGCGAAAACATCAGAAGCCTCCCGACGCTCACATCCGTCGGAACCTCCGGCCAAAAAATCACGACCTACGGGGAAGGACGTGCCTCGAAGTCATTCCTCTAAGGCCTCATCGAAAGAATCGACGAAGAAATCATCTTCCTCTTCTTCTTCGTCGAAGAAAGACAAGGACAGGCCAAAATCCTCCTCGAGCGATCAGAAAAGATCAGCTACGAGTAGAGAGGCGGATAAACACAGGGAGAGCTCCGCGAAGGCGGGACCGCCTAAGCCACCTGCAGGCCCTCCGTCGACGACGACGACGGCGACGATCCAAGTGCCCACTCCGTCACAGTCCCCCGCCTTTCAAACGGGCTCATCGTTGACGGCGATTCCCTCGTCGACGGAGTTCCAGGCCTGGAGGCCAGAAACGTTCGACATGGGGCTACCCGACACGCTGCTACAAGAACAGCCAGTTTCGATCGCCTCCAAAGAAGACGACGGCTTCAGAATAGTGAGCCCGGAAGACCTGGGGCTACGGCCCAGATTTCCTTCTGGTGCAACCTGCTCTCAAGTTTTCACCCAGCCTCCAAACGCCCAGGCTACTCTCTCCATGGAGGTACTTTCCTCCTTACACTCGCTCTTGAAGTCCCTGGACGAAAGGCTCCCGCCTGTTCCGACGACTCCCCTCGTCGACGAGCCCGGACCTTCACACCGCCCGACTAGATCGGCCGTGGGCCCAACTGCGCCAACAGTCCAGGAAGAAGGTGAGCTCTCGGACTCCCTCTCTGAACAGGGGTCAGCTTCTGATATCTCCCTCTCGCCGTCGAGAGACCCGTCATGGGTTTCAGATGTGGAGGTGGATCCTCCGAAAAGTCCCATTCACCCATCTCCACCGGATGACATAGGGGCCTTCCATTCCATGATGGAAAAAGCCTGCAAGGAGTTCGGTTTGACCCAACAAGAAGAAAAGAAGGACTGCTTCCTCTTTGACCACATGGGCAAGAATAGGCGTTCCGTTTTTTCGATTCCGATACTGGACCACGTATGGAAAGAGGGCGTCCAAACCATGCGGCATCCATTCTCGGAACCTGCGGTCAAAGGCCGCGTAGAGAAAAAATTTAAAGTTCCAGATTCGACGCCAAAATGCCTCTCTGCGCAACCCACGCCGGACTCGGTGGTATCGGCGGCGGCGACGAGAAAGGCAAAGGCCCAGCATAAGTGCTCTACCCCGCCGGACTCCGAAGCTAGACGCCAAGACGCTTTCGGTAAGAAGATCCTGTCAGTGGGAGCGTCAACAGTGAAAGCAGCGAACTCCCTGGCAATCATGGCCAGGTATGACAGGGAGATGTGGCACAGACTGGCACCCATTTTGGACCACCTCCCCGAAGAACACAGAAAATCAGCTATGTCCCTGGTTCGTGAAGGAGAAGAAGCCTCGAACCATGCTATCAATATAGCGGTGGACCTGGCAGACTCGGGGTTCAAACAAATTAACAATGGAGTGGTTCTACGACGCCAGGCCTGGCTTAAGTGCACCAACTTTAGACCCGAGGTGCAATATAAGGTCGTCGACATGCCTTTCGAAGGTGACCACCTGTTTGGCGAAAAGGTGGATGAGGCCTTGAAAGGAATGAAGGAGGACTCTGAGACGGCGCGCTCGCTGGGCTCTCTCCAAAGCGGTAAGTCCTTTCGTTCCTTTCGCCCCTTTAGAGGAGCTACGGGAAACGCACGATTTGCGGGATCCAGGGATAGAGCATTCGGGAGGTCTTCATATCCGTCCCAAGGCTATAAACGCGCCTCACAGTCCTCGACCCGACGCAGAAATTTCCAGGCCTCTAAGAGACGTCCCACCTACTCGTCGTCGACGGGAAAACAAAAAGATCAACAATGACGTTCTAGGAGGGAGAGTGTCAAGTTGCGTCGAGGAATGGGAGTCAATTACGACAGATCGGTGGGTTCTGGACACGGTGAGACTGGGACATTCCCTAAGATTCAAATCCAGACCTCCAAGACGTCCACCGATACGCCTGTCTCAACCACACCTAAGCGTCTTGCGTCGAGAGGTTGCGCTCATGCTAAAAAAAGGCGCCATCGAGTTAGTCCCTGCTTCACAGAGAGGCTTAGGGGTTTACTCACGCTGCTTCGTAGTAAAGAAACCAAACGGGAAGTGGCGCCCCATCCTCGACCTACGGGACCTCAACAAAACCCTGCTGAGTCAAAAGTTCAAGATGCTTACTCTACAGGAGGTAATCAGATCGGTCCAAAAGAACGATTTCCTAGCGTCTCTGGACCTCCAAGATGCGTATTTTCACATTCCGGTGCGCACTCACCACAGGAGGTTCCTGAGGTTCCTAGTCGGCCAAACACACTACCAATTTACTGTGCTCCCTTTCGGCCTGAAGTCCTCCCCAAGAACCTTTACAAAGTGCCTAGCACCCGTAGCAGCCTGGCTGCGGAAGGAAGGGCATCACGTTTACCCGTACTTCGACGACTGGCTCGTGAGGGGATCCTCCCCAGCGTCGACCAACGACAGCCTATTGACCACCTTGCGACTGCTACAGCGTCTGGGATTTGCAGTGAACTACGAAAAGTCTTCACTAAAGCCCTCGAAGAGCTTGAAGTTCCTAGGTGCTCAATTCGACACCCACACGGGACTAGTGAAACCATCCCTGGAAAGGTTGTTGAAAATCAAACACCTGACAAGCCAACTTCGTTTACAGAGAAGGTTGTCAGTAAGAAAATATGCGGCTCTCCTCGGCTCCATGGCATCGTGCATCCACCTAGTCGCGAACTGCCGGTTGTTCATGAGACCTCTACAGGAGTTCCTATCAGACAGATGGAAGCAGGCCACAGGCCGCTGGTCGGACAAGATAATAGTCGACGACGAACGAGTTATCAAAGCCATCCGATGGTGGAAAGTGGCGCGCAACCTGGACAGAGGGGTCCCCTTGCAGGAGCCGGAATTTCAGAACACCATCATTACAGACGCCTCTCTGTCGGGCTGGGGAGCACACATGTCACGTCACCAAACCCAAGGCAGGTGGTCGTCGACCGATTCTCGCCTACATATCAACGTCCTGGAGCTAAGGGCGGTGAGATGGGCCCTGAAATCTTTCCTCCCACACATCAAGGGGTCAAAAGTAAGAGTGCTCACGGACAATACGACAGCTATGTTCTACCTGATAAAACAGGGTGGCACCAGATCCAGGACCCTCTCGAAGGAAGCTCAAAAGATCTGGCATTGGGCTTTAAAACACCACATCTCCCTAGTGGCATACCACCTACCGGGAGCGAAGAACTTACAGGCCGATTCCCTGAGCAGGACTATGTCACAAATACACGAGTGGGAGCTGGACTCCACTCAACTCGGGGAAATCTTCGAAAGATGGGGGACCCCGTCGATCGATCTCTTCGCCACGGAAAGAAACCGGAAATGTGCTCAGTTCGCGAGCAGATGGCCCCAAACAGACTCCCTGGGGGAAGCGTTCTCGTTTCCGTGGACAGGCAAGTTCCTCTACGCCTTCCCTCCATTTCCCCTCATACGGAGGACGATCCAGGGGATCCACAGGTACAATTGCCGGGTCATCCTAGTGGCCCCGCGCTGGCCTAGGCAACCATGGTTCTCAGACCTCCTTCATCTGTCGCTGGATCAGCCGATACCATTCAGGAAAGTACCGAACCTCCTGTCCAGGGACGAGGGGACCGTGTGGCACCACAATCCGGACAGCCTGAACTTAACTGCATGGCTCCTGACTTCTCGGAGTTCGGGAACCTAAAAGTCTCGACTGATTGCCGAAGGATTCTGCAGGCGGCCAGAGCCCCGTCCACTAACAAATCATATGTAAGCAAATGGAAAAGGTTCTGCATATGGTGTCAAACACAACAGAATATACAACCTTTGGAAGTAACTCCGGAGCAAATCCTCCCGTATCTTCTTCATCTTGCGGAAAGCGGACTGTCATCATCGTCAATCAAAGTACACCTGGCGGCTGTTTCGAGATTTACCAGAAGAAGACAGTCCCCTCCACTATTCAGTGACAGGCTAGTGAAGCATTTCATGAAGGGTCTGTTTAGAACCTTCCCTCCGGAAAAACGGTTCCCACCGTCGTGGAGTCTGAACACGGTTCTAGCTGCCTTAATGAAGCCTCCCTTTGAGCCAATGTCCTCTTCATCTCTACAATTTCTATCTTGGAAACTCGCGTTCCTAGTTGCCATCACTTCGGCTAGAAGAATGTCGGAACTACAGGCACTGGTCATAGACCCTCCATATCTGAGGTTCTTTAAGGACAAAGTTATTTTATCAACTAACCCTTCATTCATCCCAAAAGTACCGTCGGTCTATCATAAGCACTCGACCCTGGTACTCCCTACTTTCTTTGCATCTCCTTCGTCGACGGCGGAGAAGGCTCTTCACACTCTGGACGTCAAAAGGGCACTAAAATTTTACCTACAAAAAACGCAAGATATCAGAACCACCAGACAGCTATTCGTCGCCTACGGCCCCTCGGCTAGGGGTAAGGCTATCTCCAAACAAGGTCTGGCTCGCTGGGTCTCCTCGGCGATTACCCTGTGTCATTCCAAGGCTGGGAGACCTCTACTACATCGTCCCAGAGCCCATTCCACGAGATCGACATCTTCCTCCGTGGCTCTATGGGCAGGAATTCCGCTGACGGACATCTGCCAGGCGGCGGCATGGTCTGTTCCGCACACGTTTACGCGCCACTACTGCCTGGAAAAGCAGCACGCGGATGAGGTACAAATGGGAAGGGCAGTGCTTCGCCACCTTTTCCAATGAGGTAAGCCAAAGTTTCAAGTAGAATGCTGCCTATTATTATTTGGCCTCAGCTGGTTTTTCAGAGTGTATACACGAATGTGCATAGTTTATTGACCTAAACATAAGTGGTTGGGTAGATATGTGCGCAAGGGGTGCATACTGAGTCATATGACATAGCATTGTATGGCGAAAATCCGTTTCGTATCAGTATAATAAGTTGTTGCTTACATACATGGTGTAAACGGTAGTGTTTGGGGGTGTCTCTACGAATGTAAGTTACATTGCACTCTCACCTCCTTCTTGATGTTACTGCTTTACAATCTATTCTGAGCATGTGAATCCATGAAAGATCCAATGCTGGAGAAGGGAGTAGTTTCTTACCTGTAACTCCATTTCTCCAGCATTGGTATCTTTCATGGATTCACATGCGCCCTCCGGCCTCCCCGGACTGCAATGTGGAAGATTGGTATGTAAGCAAGTTTTCCCCCCGTTATTTTGGAGGGGTCGAAATCTGAAGGGACCCGCGGGGGCGGGGCTTATATACCATCACGTCCAACGGGGCGTACGTGGGCGGCCCCGTAGAGGACGCAGACGGGGATAGGGCAGAAGTTTTTCCTATTGGAAATGACTATATATATGTGTACCGAGGGTTCCCAGTCTGACGACGGGGAATATTCTAAGCATGTGAATCCATGAAAGATACCAATGCTGGAGAAATGGAGTTACAGGTAAGAAACTACTCCCGTGCCTTTGATGATAGAACCATGAATTTTGACACACTTTTAGACAACGCCCTATTGACCTTGGTTGGCTATGCATCCATCTCAGATTTTTCCTGTAACAAACTTGGCAGCCCTTCTTATGAAATGGCCACTAGTCGTCATATAAGTATCATAATTATTGTAGATATTTATGGTTCAGTAATTTATTGTGGTCATGCAATGCCTATTGTACACTTTAGAAGTATTAATGAAGCCTAATATTTCATTATTTATAGCTGAATATATACATTCATTAATTCAGTCAAGGGAAGAACAACAAAACCATTTACAATTATTGACTGATGTTTATGTATGCAAACACAGTGTCTTATATTACAGATTTTTATGTTATTGTTCATTGTTGAATGAATATTGGTGAGGAAGGATATCCCAGGTGAAATGCATTTGTCTTGGCAGCAAGACAACGCAGCGCCACACAGGTTCGAATCCCGATCCCGTGCTTAGAAACCACAAATCTGGTATTAAGCATGTTATAAATGAACAATAAAATAAATAAATATTCATACTTTTCATCAAACAGATTATTGGTAATAAACCACTGACCCCCTTATTTCAGTCAGTACAAAGAGTGCCACAAGTACAAAGAGCAGTACACTATAGGACAGCCTTTCTCCACTTGCACTGTAGCGTGCAGCCTTTCTTGCACCCACATCGTAAGAGTTCCCTGCAAGCTTGCATAGCCTCTAGTAGGGTTGTCCAGGATATTTCCCATCCACTTTCATCCTTCCTCTTCCACTTGGTGATGGAAGCTGTGGTGATGTGACCATTGTTTGGGACCAGCAGTAACCTTCCTGTTGTAGGATACACTGGAATCTCAACTTTTGGGACAAATGTCGGCGGAACCTCTCTCATAGGCAACTGAGAGATAGGAAACTCTGAACGCTTACTGAGCAGCATAGCTACATCGAGCACTAAAGCAGCTGAAGGAGTGTTAGACGAAAAAGCTCTCTTGTAGATATTCAATAATTCTGCGGGACAACAAATCTTTCTTTTTATGCATTCATCCTGCAGGTATTCTACCATTACCTGTATCACTTTCCTCTGCATTTCTGGCATCTACTGACTATACGTGTCATATACTTCTACGGGCGATATCGACATATCTGAAATCCACCTAATCGCATCCTTTGTGCAAATTCGAGGAGGAACAACAGCCGGAGGTAGAGGAACAACAAGAGGAACGATACGAGTAGCAGGAACAACTACAGGAGGAGGAACGGCAGCAGGAAGAGGAAAAACAGCAGGGATAGGTACATACGGAGGTGGCGCAGTGGCACCAGACCTTCGTTCATTTAGAAGTTTATCAATTAGCTCATTAGACACATGAAAGTCTTTAGACGGATAGATTTTCTGGATACCCAGTGAAAAAGCCCTATCCATACTCCTAACTGACTCAGACTGTTTATTTTGATCGTACAACAATGCTTTTTCGGCGTTGGACATATGACGGCACGCATGTTTCTCCCTACTTTTAAGTTGCTGCATAGCTTCTTTCTTCCAATTCTGTAATACATCAAATGCTGCAGGTCTAGCCTTTTTCTTTAATAATATAGACTCCAAGTATTCTATACGAGGAATTTCAAAACTACCATTGGTTGGTCTGAAGCAGGTCTAGTTTGTCTGTGCCAAATATCATTAAACACTATACTACCAATGCCGTGCTTACAGTACATAGTACACGCCGGCGACCCCTCCATTGGCGCCGGTTGGCCAAATTCCAAAGATTGTCTTTCACTGCGGAATAATGCCCTGAAGCAGGCAGACAATTTCTCAGGCATGTCAGATTACTGGTGTTACCTGGTCAATAATTGTACTCGCGAGTGCAATGCCCCAAAACAGATTATCAGTTTATTTAAGAATCGGGTCACGACTCACCTGAACAAAGAACTAAGGAGGTCCGATCGGATTTCTAAGGACACAAAGGACCCACGTGGTGCCTGCTGACTAGACCTGTCAGCCAATCCACACAAAGCTGAGGTGACATCTCTGTATACATTTCAGGCGTCCCATGCAGTCCTCTTGCCTCTTCCTCCAAAAAAGGACACAGTGTTGCACCCAGTTATTAGGTGAAACATCGGTAAGGCAGTACAACGACCGGGACCCAAAGCTCTTGATAACTCATGAGCAGCAAAGAACCAGAAGTTCATCCTGACACCAAATGCAACCCATAGTTCCTCAATGTTCAAACTGTGTGCAGATGTGATGATGAGAACTACTACATCGGTGTTCACAGTGTGTATTTCGGCTTTGTTATATCCTTGTTTATTTGTTTATTTGGTAATGCGCACCAAACCCTTAGTTAGGTGGGCACAGCAGTTACAAGTATACTTTCAGCTTAGTTACAACACAGTAAATGTACAATAATGACAAATTAGGGAGCATAATGGGAACAAGGTAATATACGGGGAACAAGTGCAGTGTTAGATACAGTCATATTTTTCAACAGAAGTCTGAGGAAATACACGTGGCTCAGGTCAGAAGAACAAGCAGGCAAATATTAGTTGTCATTAGCTCGAAGCCAATTTATCATGTTACGCCTGAATCTGGTGTAGGGCTGTTCAGTTCTGAAGGCTGGGGGGAGAGCATTCCAGGATAGAGCCGCTTTCACTGGGAAAGTGGCTTCACCAGATTTAGAAAGTGTAAATCTGGAGACTTCTAGGCACTGGGAGATGGATGATCTCGTGGGGCGGGTTGATGTTTTTCTAATCATTTGTCAGCAAGATAGGGGGTGCCATGTTGTTCAGACATTTAAAGGTAAGGGATGCAGTTTTGAAGAGGATCCTATCACTAATTTTTAGCCAGTGCTGGTCTCTTCTGATGTTAGAGATGTGCTCTCTGCTGGATATGTTCAAGGCTACTCTAAGGGCATTATTTTGTATTATTAGAGCATTAGCGAGTGTTATACAGCTAATTTTGGAGAGGAAGGGTCTGCAAACCCTAATAAGTTTGCAAGTATAGGCCATTGAGGATGCCATGGCACTAGCTTGTTTTTTTAGTTATAATGTGGAGTCGAGGTAGAAACCTACTGTTTTTACCTCAGTTACTGTTTTAATTATATTGCCATCAATATTAAATGAGGTATAGGTGGGGCCCAGAATCAGGATCTCTGTTTTGTCTTCGTTCAGGCAGAGTCCATGTGATGCCATCCATGCCTGAATGATGAGGTATATCTTGTTTACCAAGGCCGTTTCCATATCAAAATTGCCCGAAAGGGGTATCAGGATCTGGGTATCGTCTGCATAATTTGTGTAGGTGATACTCAGTCTGTCCAATTTGTGAAAGAGTGGCTTGGTAAAGATATTATACATAGTCGGTGAGACACATGATTCCTGTGGAACACCACAGGTGATATGGATTGGGTCTGCGGAGTCTGAAGTTGAAAATACTCTCACTGTACGATTGGCTAGGAAGGATTGAACCTAAGCTATAGCATCACTCGAGAAATGGGTGGCTGACACTAGTTGTTTGCATAACACTGCATGATCCACCAGTTTGAATGCTGCTGATAGGTCGAGGAGGAGTACCATAGCTGTTTTACCTTTGTCCTTCAACTCCTCGATTTGAGTCTTTAAGTCAATTAATGCGGTTTCGGTGCCATGTTGTGGTCTAAATCCTGTATCACATACATGGAGTAGGATGCAAGTGTTTGCCTCTTCGTGTGAGCCCGGAGCCATCCCCAAGATATATTCTCCTTCTCGTATCGCTCTTACAAAAGTCATCTAGTTTTAGAATGATGTACCAGAATCTAAATTGGGTACATACATCAGTTCTTTTTTTACACCACTGTTCAATTGACGTAACTTGACTGCTCTCCTCTAAGTCTTGGCTGTAGTCATTGTAGGCCTGCTGCAGAAGTAAACAGAGAATACCGACTGTGATTTGATGAGTCCTATCGGTACGAGTTACATGGGAACCTTTTATAAGTTAATTTGCTTTTCCAGCTGTGGTAATATTAGCCCAAACAAGTGCTCTAGTCCACCCACTTTCATCCAAAAGATTTCCAAGAACCTTCAGAACTGCCAATATGCAGCCCACCAAATATTGCAATGAATTTATCTTTGCCATGAGTTGTTGGGCAGTTGCACTGGATTTGTTTTGCCAATGCATTGAATAGCTGGTCAGACGTAATGATTGGAATCTGCCCAGGGTTAAGGCCTTAAACCACTGTCTTAACAATATCCATTGAATGGCGAACCTAGGCCACTGACATGGCATGGTCTGGAAAGAGAGGAAGCAGGGGTTAATTCACAATCTTTTGGAGTTTCTTCCTGTTGACTTGCGTGGTTGCTGCCCAGGTGTACGTTGTCACTGGCAAGAACCTGTGTTACATGTTTCAGCCAGGTGTATTCTTTCACCAACACTTGCAGCTTAACTTGGCGTTTTGCTAAGTCTCTTCTTAGAGGACAATAAGTTCTCATTGGAGGGACAGGGGGCTCGCTGGTATAGTACTCAGGAAGATGTTTAGTCACTTTCTAAGGACAAGGATTTTTAGTCATAGTCCGATCAGTCCCTATAAAATCTGGATGTTGAAATCCTGATATTCCTGTACCATGGGAAGAGTCGTGAGCTGTGGAAGAGCTTGGATTGTGGTCTAGATTGCCGACCGCACTAGTCGTGAAGAGCCCTCCCTTTAACTGAAGAGGAATGACAGCATTTTCCGTGTGATAGTGATGACATACTTCATTGCCAAGTTCTGATGAAATGTGTAGCACACTGTCATATGATATGCTTAACCTGAGCTTGTGTAGGGTTTCAACAAGTTCACCCTTGACAACTTGTGTATGGATTAAAATACCTAAGTAGATGGGCAAAGGAATTTACCATGTTCGGTTGTGCCTGAAGTCTCTTCCAGACTCATATTGCGGATGTCTTTCCAAACTGTTGTACATTAGTAACTGTGCAACAGCAAGGATTGGTTGTGGCATTGTTGTAGTACTTGACTGCTCTTAAATGTTTGGGCAGTTTGTAACCATAGCAACCAGTGCTAACACATGCTGGCACAGTCTTCCTGACACTTGTTTCTAAATGATCCGGTAAAGTGAGTTTTCATTTTGAGGATGTCTCCACTCACTGTATTTGCTGCTTTAGCAAGATGAACATCGTCACGATCTGCAACACATTCACATGTTTTTCTCTGTTCAGATCCAATATCATTATTAAATTTAAACATCAAAGACGGCCTTGTTTATGTGCTTCCACGTCAGGAAAGTAAGCAAGTATCCTGTTTTTCAGTTTCGTGGAATGCATACAACCTGAAAGATCACTGCCAACTTGTTTCATCCTCATGCTGTACAGAGTGCATAGGTCAAAAAGTTTAAATATGGGTGCTGTTTCATTGTCCGCTCGAGCATCATCAATGTCTGATATAAGTTCTGCAAATGCAATACAATGGTTAATTTGCTACATCTCAGTTTCTTGTGTTGCTTTTTCATCACTTGCTCTATTATATAATAATATGAGGCAATGAATATGGTATGTGGCATCTTAGCCGGTCAGATAGCACAGCGAGTAGCGGGCACGGATTGACATCTGTGCAGAGCCTGCTGATGCAGGTTTGAATCCTGGCAGGACCAAACTCAGCCTTTCATCCTTCCGAGGTTGATAAATGAGCACCATACACGTGGGTAATAATAAGCAGCGCTCAGATGCCTGAGGGTTCGTAGCATAATATAAATACAAATTATTATTATTATTGTGCAATAGGATCACCTGCACTCAGTTTAGCAAGAAGGGGTTTGTCTTCCGGTTAAAGAGCACAGTGATGAACGCAAGTATCAAGGCCGAATGTAGATGCTGTACACAACGATCTTCCAGCTGGGGCAGGCATGTCACAAAAAAAGCCTATTGGTTTTGTATTCACTGAACTTATCTAGTGGACACTTTGACGGGTGAATTTCCTAGAACTATCAGCATTATCGGCTGGTGGTATCTTAATTTTCTCTGCTCTTTTCAGTTTTGTTTTTTTGAACTGCAATCTACTTGATACGTTAAACCGAGCTTTACATCATACCAATGCTGCCTCTATAAATCCACCTTCATCCAGATGAGACAAATTAATTATCCTTGGTAAATACCCAACACTACTAAACCCCACAAGCAGATGAGATTGTGTCTTACAACCAGCTCCCTTTCTATCTTGTTTAGTCTTTGCTGGACAGTGAAGAACCTCTGAAATGTCTTCTTGGCAGGTGATGCACTTGTTCCACTCTGTTTCTCTGATTTGTCATACAAATTCCTTCATCTCTGAACCAAAAAAAGATAATTATATTACACTACTCTTTTTTACACCCTTGTTTTGTGTATGTATTTTTAGGAACTATTGTATGCACCCATATTTATAACCAATTCATAGAAAATCACATTTCATATGGAAGTAACATCATCAAATAACGTAACAAAGAGCAGATAAAACATTTTCTGAGGCCACCATTTTAAATGTCTGTCATTACTATTAGGGGGGAAATCAAGGAAAGCCACGAAGCCAAAATAAAACCTTTCCATATGTAGTATATGTACCCCAAGTCTCATGCTTCTATTATCAGTAGCACAACTCTTCCAAATATTTCACCTATCTGCTGTACTGTAGAGTTCAGGAGCTTTTAGAGATTTCCTCGACCACCGCAATAGGCAGGACACATATTTAAGCAATCCACGCAAGAAGCAAGTTCTTCCGCCCACCCCGGGATTCTTTTCCCAACCGTCCCCCAATCCCAAAGCAAAGCAGTCTCAGTGACTTGAGGGTGCAGATTCCAAGCTCTTTGGTTAGAGGAAGAGTATGCCATCATCTTGCTCAGTGGAGGGCCATAACCAGCAACAACTCATCCTTGTCGGTGGTGCACACAGTCTCTCCTTCTCCACACAATCTAATTCCTCTCCACCCAACCCTATCTTCCCCTCCCTCAAAGAGCTCTGACTCCCTCTCACAGAGATAAACAAGCTGTGGCTCATAGTGTCAATAGAGAAGGTGCATCCGTCGGAGGAAGCTCGAGGTTTCTATGCAAGGTTTTTCACAGTTCCAAAGAAGAACAAGGCTGGCCTGTAGATGGTGCTATACCTTATCTCCTCCAATCTTTTCTCACTCCAAGAAAAGTTCAATATAATTACACCTGCTCTCATCCTATCATCTCTTCAGTTGGGCGACTAGCTGGTAGCTGTGCACCTGCAAGGCACATATTTGCACATCCCCATTTGGCCTCCTCACCGCCGTTACCAACGGTTCTCCATAGCCCACGATCATTATTAGTACAAAGTCTTACGTTTCGGCCTCAGCTCAGCTCCAAGGGTGTTCACCAAGCTGATGGCATTAGTGTCTATATATCTACACCTAAACGGCATTAATCTGTATCTTTATCTGGATGACATGCTAATCAGAGCCCAGTCCCCAGTCCAAAATCCACACTCATCCTGACAGATAAGCTGGAGTTTATAGGCTGCCTTTGGGATGCGTCCTTATGTAAAGTCTTTCCAACAGATGCAAGGATAAACAACCTTCTGGAGATGGTCACATTCTCCAGCATGGGGTCTGGCATGGATTCACATGCTCATGAATATTCCCCATCGTCATGCCGGGAATCCTCGGTAAAGAAAAAATCAGTATCAGTTTCGTTTCTGATCTGTTTTTCTTAGTAGTAACCAATCACTGATATCTGGGTCATACTGCCCCCAGCCAATGACTGCCCTCTCCCTAAGCCTCTCCCCTGGCAGCCATCTTCAGATTTTTACCACACGCTCAAGTGTTGGGAGTCCTCGTGTTTAGCTCTCAACCTTTTTTCATGCGTTTTCACGCTTTTCAAAGAGATTTTCTCATTTCTCAGTCAAATAGAGCCTCAAGCTCCACCATGTCTACATCCGATCAACAGGGACCCGTTTCGGATTTTTCTATGCCCCTCAAGGGTGAAGTTTTCGTTGAGTTACGCTTCTTGGAGGAGTCCAGAAGTTTCTGTGGCCTACCCCAGACATGGCCCAGGAGAAAGGAAGCTCAATGCCCGGAAAGCTGTTCAGGGTTTGCCCTGGATGCCAGCTGCGGAATGTGTTCAAAGAGGACGAACAATCGAAGTGCCTCTACTGTCTTCATGAGGACAATACGCACGTGGAGAAGGACTGTGCGTTTTGCGGGAACATGTCGGAACGGACCATCAAGGATCGACATCTTCATCTCTCCAAATGGCTGGAAGGAAAGAGCCTGTCAGGTGAGAAGAAGAAGTCTAAGCGGTCTTCTAAGTCCTGTGAGGGCGCCCTGGCGACGGGGGCCCAACAGAAGGCAAAGCACTGTGAGTCCACGGGCACCGGGAGCGCCGAACGGTTGGGCTCCTCGGCTGCCAGGCAGGGCGAATCCTCTCCAGCAACATCAACCACCAGCCAACGCTCTGGCTCAGGGAAGAGGAAAGCCGAGAAGTCACGGCGGCCCTGGCGCAGCCTGGGGAGGCTACACCAGTGGAGGCGACCTCAGGGCCCAGAGTTTCCCTGCCATTGCGGAGGGAAGCCTCTTTCAGGCCCATCGAGAAGACCCCGGCGGAAAAAGAGGGGGGGAGCCGGTGGCCATTGTGGACACAGACACTGCCTCTGAGGAGGAACTGGTTGAAGTCTTGGAGGGCCTTGACGAGGACGTCGAAGAGTGCAAGCGATATTTAATCAACACTACAGCTAAGTCAATGCCTAGTCTGGGATGCTGAGGAAAACCCTTATTGATGTATTTTTATATCCAGTTCAGTACTCTGGATGACAACCCTTGTATAACACCCCCTCTTAGAATCCCCCTGACCCCACTGAGCCAAGAAGTAGGTTTGTTTTGCAAATTTAAAAGGTTTATTTGGACAATTCAACAATATATATATATCACACTTTATAAATAAATTGATAACTGATATCACACTTCAGAATATGACCGTGAACAACAATGGATAATGTTACAGGGGTACACTGATTTGGTTACTTAGGAGTAGTGTAGAGGATGAGGTAGCTGAAAATGCTTGATGGTTTCAAGGAAATGCAAGGTAGAATAAAATGCAGTACAGAAATAACTTGCTATGATTTTAGCAAAAGGTAATATGATCACTTTTTCTTTTGACAATTCACTCCCCCCATATGCAATACAAGAAATGGAAGGAGAGCACACAGTCTTCAAGAATCCCAACAAATCACACTTTATAATGCAATACACAGTTCCAGTTCTCCCAGCAAGCTTAGGGAAAACAGGGATGAGTTTTAAACACAGGCGAATTACTTTAATGTGGTTTGCAAGGAAGTGAAAAGGTGCTAAAATTGCTTTTAATTCCCTTTAGAGGTTCAGGGTAGGTGATGGCTACTTTATATTAGTTCAGGCTCACTTTAACAATACGCTATGAATGATTAGCAGATTGTAAACGAATTTTAGCAATGAGAAGCAAAAAGCTGCTGATTTCTACAGATGAAGAAATCGGGCCAAATCGCAAATCGCGGTAAATTTCGCGAGTGCGTAAATCGTGATTGCGGAAAAAGCATAATAAGTAGTCGTTGGAAAGCCTAGAATCACAGCTTTAAAATGAAAGTTAAACCATGTTCCTAGCCCAAACAGTTCCAGAGATACGGACGATTTAATAAAGGTAGATTTTCGGATTTAAAGTAAAACTCAAAATGACAGGTGACAGCTTGCAGCTGCAGAATTGACAGGTGACAGTTGTGCAGCTTTAAAAATGACAGATGACACGATTTCTAGGAGGCTGTTCTACTTAGGTTAAAATAGTTTGGATTAGATTATTTTAACTAAGAGATTGGTTCTGCACAGGCCTCGTCACGGTCTGGTCAGGTTGGACGGGACTTCCGGCGGGTGGTTCTGAAGTCCCGGCTATCTGGGTCAGCTTGGCTCTCTGGGTCTGTCAAGCACCGGATCTGCTCACAACGGTCTGGTTTGTGGTTCTCTCGGGTTCCGGATACAGCACTGCTTTCTGGATACTGCTACAGGTTCTTGAAAAAATTCTTGGCAAAAATTCAAACAGCTCGCCCGGCTGTTGAATAGTTTGGTTGGTTTTGAGGCCTGCTGAAGAGGATTCAGCTGGTGGATTCAGGCCTCTCTGCTACAAATTCTGGAGTTAATTTCTGCTACAGGTTCTGGAGATTGATGGATTTGAAGTCTGGATCTCTGGATGTGAAGTCGTCGGTCAGCATGCTCCGCAGCAAATGGAATTGAATGTCTCTACCTGTCCCAGCAGTCTCTTTTTATGTGTTTTGAAAATGGGTGTGTGCCTGGGCCTAGCTAAACCTGCCCCTCTCTACTTGTCATTGGCCCAATTCTCCCCTCTCCCATGATTGGGGGAAGGAAATGGATTGTCATCATGATGAGGTCTGTTTATGGGTCAGAGGATCCTCCCCTGGTCAATTTGCACACAAATCTATTTCTGACCCAAATACATATTTATCTATGTACCATTTTTCTAATATTATAGGTCCAGTTTACATATTTTCTGTAGCACCAAACCATCCGATCCCTGTCTTTGTACGATGTCGTGTCCACTGATGACAGAATTCTCCCCTTTTTATCCAGATAACGACCTCTAAACCTTTCCAGATTTTACACAAATGTGCACCAGGGATATGGGTTACAGATGATAAAGTGTCAGATTTTTAACATGCATACATTTGGAGTAACAACCTTTTTTCCGCTACTATCCCCAGGAACATACCACAGGGTCCTAACACCTCTTAAAATGTGCAAAGAAAAATCACAAGAATAATGATATTATTTATATAATTTTGACAGGTCCGTACTATGAATTATCCATCTTTTTAAAAGTATGCCCTGGTCAAAAAGGGGTGTGGCTTCCCACATCACATGGTGGAATAACTGGTTTATCCACTTCCCCCAAGACAGCTTGTTCACAGAGGCACAGCTGCCCCCCAGTTTCTCCCAAGAGGAAGCTATTTTACGACGCCCCCAATATAACATTTGCCTGAGTCCAGGACAAGGCTTTGTGCAACCTCCTGCGGTGCCCCTCCCCTAATCTAATCAGAGAGGTGTCAACTCCTTTTGGCAAGGGGCAGCAGGATGCAGCTAGGCCTGGGAAGAGTGGCTGAGCAGGTTTCAGCTCCTGTCGGGGGTAGTTGTCAGGCAGCATCCAGTTTCATTAAGCCAGGTTTCAGCTAAATGTCACTTTTTGTTCCCAGTTTTCCACATTCAAATCAAACTGACCATTTTTACCTATACATTAAATAATTACTTCCTTCAAGTCATTTCAGAATATATTTTTACATTGTATCCACCTCTTAGCAAGTCTTTCCTTGGCCTGGTTTTGTTTCATTTGTTCAGTTTTACACAAAAGTCTGGTGGTTTTAAAACGCCAGCTTTCTGATAGTGGTGAGTACCGGTATTGCAACCATTTTTGGGATTAAGAAAATGAATTCCCCACAGTTCTGAGTTGCTTTTTGGCAATTAGCATTGCCATTCCCAATGGTTTCAGGCTACTGTGTGTGTAGCCCAATGGTGGTTTTAGGCAGTGCCCTCCTGTGCTCACAACATAGGCAAAAATGGGTGGCAGCCTATTCTTCATGTTTTCCCTGTGCACTCTCTGGAGAGTTCTGGCCATCATGATGTTTTCCATGCCAGTACTGCACAGTTTTATGGTAGGGCTTGGATGCATGGGTAAAAACATCCCACAAGCCCCCCCTCTTGCGATGGCCATTCTGTCCTTTCACTGATGGAACTCGCAAGATCTGGGATGTTCGCCTCCTCTTCTTCCAATTCCATAGATGGCACAGTTCAGCATCTTTTCCTCCCTCCAGTCGATCAATCAGTTCTCCTTGCTGGTCCTGATGGGAGGATTGGGCGGTACGCCGGGCCCCTCGGGTCTCTGCTCCCGGTCCCCGGTCGTCCTCCTTGGTCAGTCTCCATGGTTTCATCTCTCCTAGGAGAGCGTCAATACACATTCCTAGACATTTCTTCCCCACCATTGATATGGTGGGATGGCATATACATTTTATAGTCAAAACATTTGCGTTCTTATTTTAACAAAAAACAAGATACAATTATAAGATAATTATTTTTTTTCATAATATTTTAGAGACTATATGTGGGATATTTTAGGGTTGGAATTGAATTACTCTGGAGCGGTCTCCTCTGGTATTGCAGAGGACTCCTCCAGTTGTTGCAGAGTGTGCCTGGGATGGCAACACTTTAGCTGATTTATATGTACCCACTTGTCTTCCCCTTCCACCAAACTGCCTTTGGGGATGCGGATCTTGTAGGCAACAGGGGAGATCTTGTCTATAATTTCAAACGGTCCCTTCCATGTAAGCAAGAATTTTCGCTGTTTGGCCTGGTTCCTTTGGAAATTGTATAGATAGACCCGATCACCCACCTTATATTCCTTTCGGGTAGTTTTTAAATCATAGTGGGTCTTCATGCTCTCGGCTGATCTTTCTAGATTCCGCTGAGCATAGGCAAAAGCATGCTGAAGGTGTTTCCTTAAATTCTCCACATACTCATGAGTTGTGGAGGCATTTATCAACGTTTGCTCTTGGGTTCTGTAGAGCAAATGCTGGGGAAGCACCATCTTGCGTCCAGTCATCAACTCAAATGGTGACCTTTTTAGTTGCAGATGAAGGGGTAGATCTGATGGCCATTAGGACCAGAGGTAATCGGATATCCCAACTTGGCCCAGAATCTGCCACAAACTTTTTTAAGATGCTCACATTGGTTTGGTTATATCTCTCCACTGCTCCAGCAGAAGAAGCTGGCCTGTAAGCAATGTGTAGCTTCCTTTTAACCCCCAGTATCTCCCACATCTTTGTCATTACTTCACTGGTGAAGTGGCTACCTCTGTCTGACTCAATCCTTTGAGGTAGACCAAAACGGGAAAAGATGTGGTTAATCATCAGGGCAGCTGCTGTTTCTGCCTTGCAGTTTGGGGCTGGGAGACATTCCACCCACTTGGTAAACAAGCATGTAACGGTCAACATGTACTTGTTTCCTCTAGACGAGCGGATTACAGGGCCTACAAAGTCGATTTGCAAATCTGACCATGGCAGTGTCATCCCCCTCTTTTGGAGAGGCGCACGGTGTGAGGGATGATGGCTGAAATTGTGCACACACAAGACACCCCTTCAAGTATTGGTCGAGGTCCTGCCCCATGTGTGGCCAGTATGCAACCTCTCTTAAGATTTCCAGTGTTGTGTGAAACCCGCTATGACCGGCGGTGGCCGTGTCATGAGCGTGATTTAACATCAGGCTTCGGAATGAGGTAGGGACCACCCACTGATCATGGCCAGCTTGGGATTTCCTTACCAACAAACCGTCTTGGATTCGGAACCTTTTTGGACATTTCATCAACACTCTTAGGTCCTCTTTCCCAATGTAATCGGTATCCGTCAGGGGACAGTTCTCAGGGTTCTCAAGGTGTTGGTAAAACTTACCAATAATTGGATCCCCCTTCTGAGCTGTAATTAAATCAGCATCAGGGGTCTCCTTACTCCATTGTGCAGTTTAAAGATCATTGTGAGCATTTGTCTGGGACCTAGTGATAGCAGTGACCTTGCTTTCCCCCAATAGGGACTCTATTTCTATTAGATCCCCTTGGATGGCCCCGGTTTTGGCCAGCTGATCAGCTAAGTTATTTCCAGTTTTGTCTGGTCCCTCTACTTTGGAATGACCCTTGATCTTTTTCCAGTAGATGGTCATCCCATTCGATGTGACCAGATCATCTATGTTTTGGATTAACTTCCCATGTTTCAGGGGTTTGTTATTAGCACATAACATGCCTCTGGTTTTCCAATTAACCAGGTGCTCCACGAACCCGTTCCGTACATAATCCGAATCTGTGATTATGACCAGTTCGTGGAGTTGATGTTGGACAGCAGTGAGGATGGCCTGATGCACAGCCATCAATTCTGCCACCTGACTACTTCAGGGACCAATTTTGTATCCAGCGGAGGGTTCTGGGGACTCATTCACCCATGCATTCCCTACGCCGGCCACCAGTTCTTTCTCCCCGTTGTTGTCAACATGGTACGAGCATCCATCCACATAGACAGTGGGCATTCCCTCACAGTTGTCTTAAGGTATGCCTCCATGTTGTCCTTGGTTTTTAGACTTTCGTCCTCGAGACAGTTTTCTCTGGCACAATCATGCAAGTCAGGCGGACCTTGTGCGAGAGGACTCTTCTTGTTTTGGCCATATCTGACCTCCACAGGAAAGCCTTGCATTGACAGAATCCAGGAAGTAATTCGGGAATTACTCACATTTCCGGCCCGGATTCTGTCACTTTGGAGATATTGCAGAGGCTGGTGTGGAGTCTCCACTATGATGTGTTCCCCCTGGATAAACGGGCGGTAATTCTTCAATGCCCACACCGTTGCCAGGAGTGCCTTCTCACAATCGTTGAATTTTTCCTCCACAGAGGATAAAGTTTTGCTCGCATAGGAGATTACTTTATTTACCTTGTCATGCTTTTGGTATAGTACTGCCGTCAAGCATGTATTAGAGAACCCTGTCTCCAGGAAGAACTCCTTGTTTCTGACAGGGTAAGCTAGTCAAGCCGCTTGTGAGAGGCTTCTTTTGAGTTGTCTTACTGCCTCGGATTGTTCTGGACCCCATTCCCACTTGATCCCCCCCCCCCTTCAGGAGATGAATCAGGGGTCTAGTGATCTCTGCGTAGCCCTCAATGAACTTTCTGCTGTAATTAGTCAGTTCAAGGAGGCTCCTTAGTTCCCGCAGAGTTGTGGGATCCTTCAGTTTCTGGAGTGCTTCCACTTTCTTTTCTTGGGGACAGAGACCCTGAGGAGTAATCTCATGCCCTAAGAAATTAACACGGGTTCTACACCACTGTGCTTTTTGAAAGGAAAGTTTTGCTCCGGCGGCCCTCAACTGTGTCAGAACATAATGGATCTCCGCTATGTGTTCCTCCACAGATGAACTTTTGATGAGGACATCATCTACATAAACCAGGTTACCCCTCGCACCCAGGTCGGGCATGGCCTTATGTAGGAAAATGTTGAATTCATTGCCGGAGTTGAGGTATCCGAAGGGAGTCCGGGTCCATGTGTACTGCTGGCCCCCAAAGGTAAAAGCCAGTTTGTATTGGTCCTCCCTACTGACAGGCACGGTCCAGTATCCATTGGTCAGGTCTATTGCTGTGAATACCTGTGACCCCTGAATTTGGGCCAGCCCTTGGTCAATGTAGGGCAGAGGCCATCGGGAAGTATGGACCCGTTTGTTGAGTTCCCTAAGGTCAGCGCAGAGTCTCCACTGGCCGTTTGGCTTCAATATTCCCAGCACCGGATTATTGAAGGTGCTGTGTACTGGACGGATTATTCCCCGGGACTCAAGGTTCTTAATTATTTCAGTAAGGGACTCCATGGATGGGAGAGGCAAACGATATTGCTTCACAAAAACTGGAGTCATTCCAGGGTCCGTGGGAATTGTTGTGGTGTGGATGTCTGTGCGACCACAGTCATATGAGTCTACCGCAAAGAGATCTTGGAAATCCAAGAAAACTTGTTTCAACTTTTGCTTCTGTTCCAGAGTCACGCAGGCATCAACTAGGTTGACTCTCTCTTCCACCATCTGCCTGAAGCCTGGAAAGACTTCTGGTTTGGCTATCTCAGCGGCCTCCTCCAGCTGGGTGGAGAGGTCCCTGGTCAGAGTGCTGATTTGGACTGGAGGCTTCAGGTGGGAAAGGCAGCCCTCATGGACCTGGAAAATCACCTCATCCCTCCTGAAGTCACAAGTCACATCTTCCTTACCATAAGGGCAAGAAGTGTACACCAGGAAGTTCCCCCCATGCCGGGTGAAAATCCTGTCTGGTGTTGTGTTGTCATTACTGTCACTGTCAAAACAGTCCTTGGGGATTGGTCCTAACAGTTCATTTCCTAGATCAATGGAAAAATGTCGGTCATCAACCACCATTCCAATAATGGTGCCTGCGGCTAGAGTAATACTCTTTAAGTCGCTGTTATCCACCTCTACTGGAATTGTGTCATGATCTATGTAGACATATTGTTTCGGGTTTACCCCTAACCCTTGCTGCTGGAACGAAGCATTTAGATGAATATAAGCATCAGGGTTCTTCCATTTTTGTCCTCTTTTAACTTTCATTCCCAGGGAGAATTGTCGGGTCCTTTCTGGGATGGTGACTTCCTCTTTAATCTGAATTTCAACTGCATAAGGTAGCAATTCCTAAATGCTTTTTCTGAATCATCAAAACCCATGGGATTATCCGCTAATTGGGACCAAGCTTTGAAGTTTATTAGGTCCAAACTAATGGCAAAGTGATTGAGAATGTCACTGCCTAAGTAAAAGGCGGCAGTGACGTCTCGCACGACCCAACAATTATGGACTATGCTCTTGTTGCCAATGGAGATTTTGAGCATACACCTGCTTGGCAGGAGATGTTTGGAATTAGGTGCTTCCAGGTCCATTTCCCATTTGTCTATCAGTTTGAATGTGGGAATGGCTGGATCTTTTGGGAGTTGGCGGAACATGGCTTCGCTGATGAAGCTCTTACCGTTGTTCACACACACTCGAGCGAGAACAGAGTCCTTCCCATCATTTAACTAAACAGGGATGAACAACTGATCTCCAATTTGCTGAATATCAGCCAGGCTCTGAGCTGATTTCACATCTTTCTGGACTATAGGAGTGGGTGTTTCTGATTGTGGATTAGTAAAGAATTTCAGGGTGTTTCCTTCCAGTGTGGAATACCACCTTAAACTGAAAGGAAGGTTGATTTTCAGAAATAGAGAGGACCCCCCATCACCAGTCTGTTGTCCTACTGCTATTACTGTCACGTCTGGAGTTTGGTTGTTCTGGAAGTGAAATTCTACTTGGTCAGATTTTTGTTCAACCATGTGGCAGGTGCGATTTAAACTAACATGATTGACACTCTGTTTTAATTTTATTGGTCGGCTAGTCTGGGTCCAGAGGACTTTGTTTACGCAATCTATTAGGGGTGATAACCTTCTCAGGAGGTCATTCCCTAGTAAACAAGGGGTGCCCTCTGGAGTCACTACTATGACCGGGTGTTGCACCTTGTGTCGCCCAATTTTGATGTCGAAATCTGCAGTCCCCCTGACAGGAATTTCCTTTCCGTCAAAGTTCTGCAGTTGTCCAGGAAGAGAGCTGAGAGGAATACGGTAATTCTCCCCACTTCCTGCATTTAGTTCCTCAAAGGCCCTTTTGGACAGAAGGGTAGCTTGGGATCCAGTGTCCACCAGTGCCACAATTGTACCCTGCCCCTGTACTTGTACCGGGGCATAGTATCTTCCCTCATTCTCCTCAAGGGGGCACAGATAATGCACATTTTTGGACAACTGGTGGGCTAACTTTCTGGTTTTGGACATTGCTAGCGAAGAGATTTGGGCAGAATTCTCTGGAGAGCCTTGGGAATCTGAAAGAAAAAAATGGCAACTGAAGATCAGAGCCATTGTGGGTTCCCCTGGTTCCGGTTCCGGGCCGACTCCCCTTTTTGGAGGCAGTCACCAGGATGGGTTTGAACGAGGGGATTTTGGTATTGTCGGTTCTGGGATGAGATGATGGGCGGCGGTAGCTCAGTCTCCACATCTCCCCAGTCTGAATTGGCATCCCTGGGGACCCATTTTTCCTTGGGAGGAGTTCCCCCATCTCTGAAGGAGAAGATCCTTTCCCCAGGATCCTCTGAGGATCCCTCTCCCTCAAATTGGAAGATCTGTACCTCCTCCACAAACTGGGCCTGTTTGGGTCCTTTGTTTCTCCTACCCCCCCTCTGCTCCTTGGGAGGCAGGCTTTCAGGGGCAGGAGATTTTGTTTCCGGTTCCTGGTTTTCCAGGGGCTGTTTACAAGTTGGGAAGGAAGCTTCCTCCAAGGCTTTACACCCCTCTTCCCCTTGTGCCTCCTCCCTGGGAACCGGTGGGTTATCGGGGTGCTGCCCCTGTCATTGTTCTGGAGCACCAGGTCCAGAGTTTGGGGCATTCTGCGGTGGCATGCTCATCTGAGGGTTCTGTTGAGCCCTCAGTATGTGACCCAGATCCCGTGCCATATTTTGGACCTGGCACTCAAGTTGTGAAACCCGCTCAGGCTGATACAGGGCTCTATTTTCTCCCCTGGGCTGATCCCAGGGTAGTTTTCCCTTCTTTGGTAGTACCCTTGGTTGGGATGATTTTGGTACCCCTCCACCCTTGGCCTCCCCTCTCCCGGATTATGTTGTCTGTGCTCAGGGAATTGGGGAAAGAAGGATGGATGATTTTGGGGCTGGAAATTGGGTGGATACCTGGGGAAAACGTTCTGCCCAGGATTTGGTGAATTTCTGCCCTCCTGGGGGAAGTTAGGAGGGAAGTTCCCCGGGTCAGGTGCTTGGCTGGATCCCCCCCCTTGGGCTGGAGGAGTCCACACATAACCCAGGATTGGTCGGTTTCCCTTGTAGCGGGGACTTACATAGTCAGGGGAGCGGGGGACCCCAATTGTGGGACTACCTCCTCGACTCCCTGTCTGTGACTGGCCCGAAGGCCTTCTGGGCTGTGAATTATTTGGTGCAGGCAGGTTTTTAGGCCCCCCCATCTCCAAATCTAAAACGGGGGCAACCTTTACCTCTGCCACCTTGGCAGCAGCAGGGGTGCTGTTGGTTTTGGGGTTTTTCGGTGCGTTATTTTTATTTTCGATGGGCTTCTGCACCTCATAGATCCGGGTAGCCTGTTCAATGACCCAGTCTAAAGATCTTTTCTCATGAAAATCTCTCACGAGCTGGGTCATTATGTATTTGGGTAAGGCATGGAAAAACGTATTGATAAATTCTCTGCTATCCGTGCGCACCCTTCTGGTGGTCTGCGCAAAAGCACGCTTTAATTCTTGCACAAACTCTTGTGGGGCCTGATCCTCCCCACATTGCAAATTGTAGGTTGCCTTGCGAGCCTCTTGAGGATTTCTGTGCACAGAAAAATGTTTCAAGATGGCCACCCTGTACGTGGACCACCTTGAATGGTTTTGATCCTCCAGCCCCGCAAAGAAACTGGAGTATTCTGGTGAGAAGGTCCACTTTACGTACTGGATGCAGCTACTGCTGTCCTGCAAATGGAAAGTCTCCATCATTTGCTCATAAAGCTCCAAGTGTTCCCAAACAGAATACTTGGCGTTCTTATGATAAGGCATGATGACACTCCTTATTGCCTTTATTTGTTTCAATGGGTCCTTAAGCAAGGCCCTTTTTGCCTTTTGGCCTTTTTGGTTCAGGTAACCCTGGTCCATTCATCCTCCGACTCAGAAGCGCTGCTCCCAGAGGTGCCCGTCTGATCTTCCAGGTTTTCCCGGATTCTGCGAGCCTGGGAATGGCTGGCAGAATGTGGGGACCTGGTCTCCTGTGTCCTTTGACGCTTAGAGGAGTCTTCAGATCCCTCCTTGCTACCAGGATTTGCTGGGTATCCCCCCCACTGACCTAACTGTGCAGAGGTTTTCAGGATGCCCTTAGTGGGCCTACTGTCCTGGGGTTCCCCACTAAATTGCACTGTGCTTGGGTGCCCATACCCGGATGCCCGCCCATCCATTCCTGGGAGGTACTGGCCTATGAGTCCCATACTTCTAGCTGGATAGTAATCTGCAATCCCCGTGGCCCTGGGCTCATGTGCGCGAGAGGACATGGGGGTGGCCGAGTCCAAGGACTGGGAGAGATGAAGGCCTCTGGTACTAGGGCTCCTGAGGTTATGCTCAGGAGTTTCTCTTTCCCAGCGAACCTCATCTCTATCCGCCCCTGCTTCCTGTTGCAATGCAAGAGCCTGCGCTTTCAGTTCCTCAGTTAAGGCCTTACTAGACTCTATCAGTCTCTCCTGCATGGCTACCTGTTGCTGGAGCCTATCATTGTGCTGACAGAGAGCCTCATTTTCTCTCTGTGCCTCCTGATTGGTCCTGGAGTACTGGGCCAGTCTCTGCTGCAGGAGGGTTACCTCCTCAGTCCCATCCCTACTGGCCTGCTCCTTTCTTGCCAGAGCCTCCTCCACCCCCCTGGTGTGATCTAGCAAGCTCTGATGCTCTTTTTGGAGGTCACCCAGCCCCTGGAGGGCCACGTGATTTTCTTCAATTTTTCTTTTTAAATGGCAGACTTCCTGGCCTAAGGTATCCCTTACCTGACCAAGAGCCTGCATTTGTGACGCCAGGTCGTCCCTCTGCCTTTGAAAGGCACTAGTTTTCTGGCGTTCTTCATCAAACTCTGCCTGGGTATCCAGGTCTTTCAAAATCAATTTATTGCTTTCCTCTTTCTCTCTGTCTAGTTGGATTTGCAGGGTGGCTACCTGCTCTGTGCTTGCCCTGTTGAAATTGATCTGTTGCTCCAGCTTTTTCTGGCTCTGCAGTAAGGAGTCCAAACTGTCTTGGTGCTCCTTCTGCAAAGCCAGAATTCTGGTATCCTGGTCTGTCTTTTCCTGTTGCAGTATATCCATGTCCTATGATATACTGCCTACTATCATTTTCTGACTCCTGGCTCCTCTGCAGCCTCTGCTCAGAAGAGACCAGGTCAGATTGGGCCTTTTCTAACGCCATCTGTTGCCTATTTGCCAGATCTTGGCCTTCAGCACTTTTGTCCTGCATGGCTCCCATACATAGATACAAATATGCCGCTATCCTGGCAATCTTATTATGTTCATCTTTGGCTTTAGGGGCCATATATAGTTCACTCAGGGCCACATGTAGGGGACCCTGATCTCCTCATATATCTGACCCTGTTTCAGTGACCTGTTGCGCGATTGCCTGCAACCATACCGTTTGGTCCTGATGAGTCCACTCACCTCTCACAAATAGCTTATGTAAGAAGTGCTCTCTGGCTATTTTCATATCTACCAAGGTCGTCATTCTGGAATTTGAGTTCCTTCCTGACTTACAGAAGTTTGTATTTTATTTTGCAAAACAGACCGTTTCCTTAGAGCGTTCCTTTGAGGGATGCTTTCACAGTGTAAAACAGCATGGTGATCTAACCGTATATGTGTATCTGGTCAGTTGGCACACTGTATTAATCTGCACAAGTGGTAAATCTAACCCAGAATATCCCGGCTCCGAGCCCCCACTTTTGTAAGTGATATTCAATCAACACTACAGCTAAGTCAATGCCTAGTCTGGGATGCTGAGGAAAACCCTTATTGATGTATTTTTATATCCATTTCAGTACTCTGGATGACAACCCTTGTATAACACCCCCCTCTTAGAATCCCCCTGACCCCACTGAGCCAAGAATTAGGTTTGTTTTGCAAATTTAAAAGGTTTATTTGGACAATTCAACAATATATATCTATCACACTTTATAAATAAATTGATAACTTATATCACACTTCAGAATATGACCGTGATCAACAATGGATAATGTTACAGGGGTACACTGATTTGGTTACTTAGGAGTAGTGTAGAGGATGAGGTAGCTGAAAATGCTTGATGGTTTCAAGGAAATGCAAGGTGGAATAAAATGCAGTACAGAAATAACTTATGATTTTAGCAAAAGGTAATATGATCACTTTTTCTTTTGACAATTCACTCCCCCCATATGCAATACAAGAAATGGAAGGAGAGTACACAGTCTTCAAGAATCCCAACAAATCACACTTTATAATGCAATACACAGTTCGAGTTCTCCCAGCAAGCCTAGGGAAAACAGGGATGAGTTTTAAACACAGGCGAATTACTTTAATGTGGTTTGCAAGGAAGTGAAAAGGTGCTAAAATTGCTTTTAATTCCCTCTAGAGGTTCAGGGTAGGCGATGGCTACTTTATATTAGTTCAGGCTCACTTTAACAATACTCTATGAATGATTAGCAGATTGTAAACGAATTTTAGCAAAGAGAAGCAAAAATCTGCTGATTTCTACAGATGAAGAAATCGGGCCAAATCGCAAATCGCGGTAAATTTCGCGAGTGCGTAAATCGTGATTGCAGAAAAGGTATAAGGAGTAGGAAGTCGGTTTGTTGGAAAGCCTAGAATCACAGCTTTAAAATGAAAGTTAAAATGGACGTTCCTAGCCCAAACGGTTCCAGAGATACGGACGATTTAATAAAGGTAGATTTTCGGATTTAAAGTAAAACTCAAAATGACAGGTGACAGCTTGCAGCTGCAGAATTGACAGGTGACAGTTGTGCAGCTTTAAAAATGACAGATGACACAATTTCTAGGAGGCTGTTCTACTTAGGTTAAAATAGTTTGGATTAGATTATTTTAACTAAGAGATTGGTTCTGCACAATTCTGCTAAGTACTCACAATATCAATTTGAAATAATCCTCGTCACGGTTTGGTCAGGTTGGACGGGACTTCCGGCGGGTGGTTCTGAAGTCCCGGCTATCTGGGTCAGCTTTGCTCTCTGGGTCTGTCAAGCACCGGATCTGCTCACAACGGTCTGGTTTGTGGTTCTCTCGGGTTCCGGATACATCACTGCTTTCTGGATACTGCTAGAGGTTCTTGCAAAAATTCTTGGCAAAAATTCAAACAGCTCGCCCGGCTGTTGAATAGTTTGGTTGGTTTTGAGGCCTTCTGAAGAGGATTCAGCTGGTGGATTCAGGCCTCTCTGCTACAAATTCTGGAGTTAATTTCTGCTACAGGTTCTAGAGATTGATGGATTTGAAGTCTGGATCTCTGGATGTGAAGTTGTTGGTCAGCATGCTCCGCAGCAAATGGAATTGAATGTCTCTACCTGTCCCAGCAGTCTCTTTTTATGTGTTTTGAAAATGGGTGTGTGCCTGGGCCTAGCTACGCCTGCCCCTCTCTACTTGTCATTGGCCCAATTCTCCCCTCTCCCATGATTGGGGGAAGGAAATGGATTGTCATCATGATGAGGTCTGTTTATGGGTCAGAGGATCCTCCCCTGGTCAATTTGCACACAAATCTATTTCTGACCCAAATACATATTTATCTATGTACCATTTTTCTAATATTATAGGTCCAGTTAACATATTTTCTGTAGCACCAAACCATCCAATCCCTGTCTTTGTATGATGTCGTGTCCACTGATGACAGAATTCTCCCCTTTTCATCCAGATAACGACCTCTAAACCTTTCCGGATTTTACACAAATGTGCACCAGGGATATGGGTTACAGATGATAAAGTGTCAGATTTTTAACATGCATACATTTGGAGTAACAACCTTTTTTCCGCTACTATCCCCAGGAACATACCACAGGGTCCTAACACCTCTTAAAATGTGCACAGAAAAATCACAAGAATAATGATATTATTTATATAATTTTGACAGGTCCGTACTATGAATTATCCATCTTTTTAAAAGTATGCCCTGGTCAAAAAGGGGTGTGGTTTCCCACATCACATGGTGGAATAACTGGTTTATCCACTTCCCCCAAGCCAGCTTGTTCACAGAGGCACAGTTGCACCCCAGTTTCTCCCAAGAGGAAGCTATTTTACGACGCCCCCAATATAACATTTGCCTGAGTCCAGGACAAGGCTTTGTGCAACCTCCTGCAGTGCCCCTCCCCTAATCTAATCAGAGAGGTGTCAACTCCTTTTGGCAAGGGGCAGCAGGATGCAGCTAGGCCTGGGTAGAGTGGCTGATCAGGTTTCAACTCCTGTCGGGGGTAGTTGTCAGGCAGAATCCAGTTTCATTAAGCCAGGTTTCAGCTAAATGTCACTTTTTGTTCCCAGTTTTCTACATTCAAATCAAACTGACAATTTTTACCTTTACATTAAATAATTACTTCCTTCAAGTCATTTCAGAATATAGTTTTACATTGTATCCACCTCTTAGCAAGTCTTTCCTTGGCCTGGTTTTGTTTAATTTGTTCAGTTTTACACAAAGGTCTGGTGGTTTTAAAACGCTGGCTTTCTGATAGTGGTGAGTACCGGTATTGCAACCATTTTTGGGATTAAGAAAATGAATTCCCCACAGTTCTGAGTTGCTTTTTGGCAATCAGCATTGCCATTCCCAATGGTTTCAGGCTACTGTGTGTGTAGCCCAATGGTGGTTTTAGGCAGTGCCCTCCTGTGCTCACAACATAAGCAAAAATGGGTGGCAGCCTATTCTTCAAGTTTTCCCTGTGCACTCTCTAGGGAGTTCTGGCCATCATGATGTTTTCCATGCCAGTACTGCACAGTTTTATGGTCGGGCTTGGATGCATGGGTAAAAACATCCCACAAGAGGCCCGGTCCCACGGAAGGGATCCCGACGAAGAGGACCACGAGAGCGCCGGAGGCGCCGGCGAGGTTCCTAGTCAACCGTCGCGTCCGCCGCTTCCGGAGCCGCAGGACAACTCGGCGGCCATTTTGTTGGCAATACAATCCTTATGTTCGGAGATAAGGACGAGATTGCCCCTACCACCGACAGAGGAGCCGGAACCAGGCCCGACGGAGGAGCCGGAGACAGGCCTGTCGGGAAGTCCCCCAAACAAGAGAAGGCGGACCCATCCAGCCCCACCTTTTCAGCCCTCGCGGCCTGCTCAGCCTTTGCCCACGTCCACCGTACCTGGGGATGACACGGGAACAGACACGGCCGCGACGGGTACGGATGACGACAGCGGTGACGACGGGACGGAGCTTCCATCGCCTCCAGCCCGGGCCTCCCCGCCCGACGAGATTGGGTCTTTCCACGCTATGATCGCCAGGGCATCTGAGCTTTTTCAGCTCTGCCCCGAAGAGAAGAAGAATTAAGGTTTCCTTTACCAACGGTGCAAGGCCAAGAGGAAGACAGTCCTCGCTGTGCCTCTGTTGGATGACATCTGGGACTAGGGTCTCATCCTTATCAAGAACCCATCTACGACGCCTGCCAAGAGGGATTGGTAAGAGAAGAAGTACCGGGTCCCCGACGTGGCCCCTTTGTGCCCTAGGGCGCAACCGACCCCTGACTCGGTCATCTCAGCGGCGGCCAAGAAGAAAGCCGGGGGGTCATCGGCCTCAATGTCAACTTCCCCGCCGGACGGCGAAGGAAAGAAGCTGGATGCAATGGGACGACGAGTTATCTCGTCGGCGGCAACAACGATTAAGGCAGCCAACGCCCTCGCGATCGTGGCCCGCTACGACAGGGAGTTATGGTACAAGATCGCCCCCCTGTTGGACTTCCTACCGGACGACAAGAGGGCTGAGGCCCTGGAGATCTTGCAGGAAGGTGAGGTGGCGTCGGACCACGCCATAACGGTGGCAACCAACATTGCCGACACCGGTTTCCGCCAGCTAGGCAACGGCGTTTGCCTCAGATGATGAGGGTGGCTCTAGGCAACGGATTTCCACCAGGACGTACAAGCCAAGGTTTTGGACATGCCGTTCGATGGGAACAACCTGTTTGGGAAAACAGTGGATGAGTCCCTCCAAGCCATCAAGGCGGACACGGAGACAGCTAAGGCCCTAGGAGTTCTTCAGCAACGAAGGCCGTCCTTTCGGAGCTCCGGAGGCAAGCAGGGTGCCTCCAACGGATTCGGCAGTGTCTCCTCTATGTACCGCCAAGCGGCCCACTCCTCGTCGCAGGAAGCCTAGAGAGGACGAGGCAAGTCGGGTGGATCCCACCGTCGTAGCCAGGGAGGCCAAGGCGGCAAGGCGTCCGCCAAGCAAGATTGAACCGACCGTGGCGTTGGGCCCCCACCGAGGCACCCCGGTGGGAGGCCGGCTGGCGAAGTTCGTCAGCATGTGGGAGTCCTTCTCCACCGACCGTTGGGTGCTGGACGCCCTGACCCAGAGGCACGCCCTCGAATTTCTAAAAAAGTGCCCCTGCATTCCTCCCATGGCCAGGAAAGAAAACCACGTCCCTCAACTAATGTTGGAAGTAAGGGCGATGTTCAAAAAAGGTGCCATCGAGCTCATCCCAAAGAGGCTCCGGGGCTCCGGATTATACTCAAGGTACTTCGTGAAAAAGAAGACAGGAGTGTGGCGACCCATCCTGGACCTGCGACGACTGAACAAGTACATCAAGGCACAGAAGCACGTGCTGGGACAGCTGGAGGAGGGTGATTTCCTGTCGCCGTTAGATTTGGAGGATGCATACTTTCACATTCCCATTCTAAAAGGATACCGGAACTTCCTCAGGTTCGTGGTCCAATGGCGGCACTACCAGTTCAAGCCCCTCCTGTTCGGATTGAAGTCAGCACACAGGGTTTTCACCAAGTGCCTCGCTCCAGTGGCGGTGCGGCATCGCCTGCAGGGGATCCACGTCTACCCCTACCTGGACGATTGGCTCATCCGCGCAAGGACAAGGGAGCTTGCCGTAGAACACACAGCGAAGACCGTCCAGCTGCTCACGGACCTGGGGTTCTCCATCAACTTCCCCAAGTCCCACCTGGTCCCCTCTCAAGTCGCACTGTTTCTGGGAGCCAAGCTCGACACAGTGGCGCGTCTGGCCCCACCGTTGGAGGAAAGGAAAAAGGCCATCCTAGGCAAGGTGCAGTGTCTGCTGGCCACGGATGTGGCCAGGGTGAGGTCCATCAAGTCCCTCCTCGGGATGATATCCTCTTGCATTTATCTCGTGCGCCTGTGCAGGCTTCGGATGCGCCCTCTACAGGAGTTCCTCGATGCCCGCTGGGTTCAAGCGACAGGCAGCTTCGAGGACAGGATCCCGCTCAACGAGACCTTCCGACGAGCGATCCGGTGGTGTGGCACCCGCGCTCATCTAGCGGCAGGGGCAGACTTTCAGACCCCGGCCCACCAGGCGACGGTGACGACGGATGCCTCCCTGGAGGGGTGGGGAGTGCACACCGGAGATCTTCATGCGAGAGGCCTTTGGCTCCTGGAGGAGAAGCCGCTCCACATCAACATCCTGGAGCTCCGGGCTGTGTTCTGGGCCCTCAGGTCCTTTCTCCCATCCCTCAAGGGCAAGGTGGTGAGGATCTTCACCGACAACACCACCACGATGTTCTACATCCGGAAGCAGAGCCGAACCAGATCCCCAGCCCTATCCAAGGAAGCCCAGGATCTGTGGCATTGGGCCGTTGCTCAAGGGATGTTTCTGGTGCTGTTTCATCTGGCAGGGATAAAAAACACCATCGCCGACTCACTCAGCAGCGAGCTGCGCTCGTGCCACGAGTGGGAACTATGCCAGGATCAAGTGGACTGACTCTTTCAGCGATGGGGCAAACCCCAGATCGACCTGTTCGCCACGGCGACGAGGTTCGCCTGCAGGTTTCCCCAACCAAGGAGCATGGGCGATGCTTTCTCGTTCCCCTCGGACGGCCTGTTCCTATATGCGTTCCCTCCATTGCCGTTGCTGTTCCGACTCATGAACTAGCTCAAGAGGTCCCGGTGCAGGATGATCCTCGTCGCACTGGTGTGGCCGAGGCAGATCTGGTTCCCGGACCTTCTGGACTTGTCGGCGTCCCTACTGGTCAAGCTGCCGACGGACGCAGATCTTCTTTCCAGAGAAGGAGGCGCCATCCTTCATCACGACCCAGAGTCGCTGAACTTGCAGGACTGGCTCCTGCAGCACTAGAGTTTGGAGGGTACGATATCCCGGCTGACTGCAGAGAGGTTCTTGCAAAGGCCAGGGCGTCCTCAACTCTGAAGTGCTACAGACATAAGTGGAAGAGGTTCTCTGTCTGGTGCCGTGCACAGAAGATTAACCCTCTGCGGATTACGGCCCCTCAATTACTGCCATACCTACTGTCGCTGGCCAAGGCTGGACTAGCTCACGCTTCCATCAAGCATCTAGCTGCGATCTCCCGATACACCAGAACTTACGGGACGGGCGTCCTTGTGGTCTGATCGCCTGGCGAAGGAATTTATGAAGAGGCTGTTCCGATCGTTCCCGCCGGTGAAAGCTCCTGCCCCGGCGTGGGAACTCAACGTGGTGCTGTCTAGACTCATGGGGGCGCCATTCGAGCCCCTGCATTCAGCGCCGTTGAAGTTCCTGTCGTGGAAGACAGCATTTCTTGTGGCCATCACCTCCGCACGACGAGTGGGAGAGATCCAGGCACTATCCTGCAAGCTTCAGTACTTGACTTTTCATGACACAAGGGTGGTGCTAAGGACGCACCCCTCCTTTATGCCCAAGGTGCCGTCAGACTTCCACCTCAACGAGCCCTTGGTGTTATCAGTTTTCTTCCCGTCGCCTTCATCGCAGGCCGAGAGGACTTTGCACTTGCTGGATGTGGCTAGAGCGCTGAAGTTCTACGTGGACCGCACAAAGAGTTTTCGGAAGACGTCACAGCTATTTGTGAGCTTTGGACCTGTCAACCAAGGGAAGGCTTTCTCGAAGGCTTCCATTTCCAGATGGCTCTCCGGCTGCATCATGCACTGTCACCGGTAGGCAAGCCGACCGTTGCCCGGCTGATCGAGAGCCCATTCGACCAGAGCGATCGCTGCTACCACGGCGTTCTTGTCTGGTGTGCCCCTGCTGGACATCTGCAGGGCTGCTACGTGGAGGTCGACGCACACCTTCACAAGATTCTACTGCGTCGACCGGGATTCCAGGGAGGAGTCCAGAGTCGGCCAAGCAGTGCTGCGCAACCTGTTCGCCTGAAGGAGGGCCTGGTGAGGAGGTAAGAGTGCTTAATGTTGAGTTTATGTAATGCTTAATGTTGAGCCTTTGCCACCTCCCGTGGTTGTGCATGTGTGTACTGCTATGTATTCTTATATTCATGAGCATGTGAATCCATGCCAGACCCCATGCTGGAAAAGGAACAAGTTACTTACCTGTAACTGTTGTTCTCCAGCATGGGTCTGGCATGGATTCACATGCGAACCCTCCCTCCTACCCCTCTGCGGCTCTTCACTTGGTCATACTGCCACTTTACGTGATACCAAATCTGAAGATGGCTGCCAGGGGAGGGGCTTATGGAGAGGGCAGTCATTGGCTGCTGGCAGTATGACCCAGAGATCAGTGATTGGTTACTACTAAGAAGGATAGATCAGAAACAAAACTGATACTGATTTTTTCTTTACTGAGGATTCCCGGCCTGACGACTGGGAATATTCATGAGCCTATGAATCCATGCCAGACCCATGCTTGAGAACAACAGTTACAGGTAAGTAACTTGTTCTTTGTCTCACCCCCAATGACTGCATGGTGTTTCCACGCCTGTTGGGACTGATGTGGCCTGCGTTCCACCAGATCCTTTAAGCAGATTGCTGATGCGTCACACTCAGCTACACCTAGCTGCGAGCTGGGCTGAGGTACCCGACCCACTAACCAAGCCGATCCATATCCCATCATGGCTCCAGCAAAATCTTTTGTGGTGGGCAGATCACAGAAACGTATGGATATGCTCTCCTTTCCAGGAACCTTAGTTTACCATCACAGCAGACTGTTCCCTCTCCGGGTTTTGAGCAACACTGGGGAACCTCCAAGTTCACGACATGTGGAATGAGGAGGACTCCCATGAGCACATACATTTATTGGAGTGAAGAGGAATGACATCATTTTCTGTGTGATAGTGATGACATACTTCATTGCCAAGTTTTGAATTTGGCAATGAAGGTACCAGGTACCTTCCTACCTTTGCAGGCTTTCCTGCCAATGTTCGGAACTGCCAATGTGTTGAAAGCGACAAACAACGTAGTAATGATGTTTCGAGGGGATTGGGTCCTCCGACGTATTCCATATCTATGACATGTAATCACCACAGCTGTGCTGCTTCGGAAACTTTTTCGGCGTCTGCGTCCTGCGTCGATGACGTCGATACGCCGTCGTCGAGGACCTCCTCCGACGTCATCCGATGTGATAAGTAGGACGCACGACGCCCATAGCCTCAGTTCCGTTTTTTCCGCGAACGTGTTGCTTCGTGTTTCTCGGTTCTAAGCCTCGACTCTTTGGAGTTATGTTCTTTCTGGTTCTTCGTACCTGTTCGTTTGTGAATTTCCTTCGGCGATGTCTTCCACTTCGTCTTCAACCCCGCGTCCGGGCTTTGAGAAGTGCGGAGAGTGTGGGTCCAAGATGTCGGTGACTGACTCGCACGACGCCTGCCTCTGGTGCCTCGGGGAGGCCCACGACACGGATGACTGTATCGACTGCCAGTCGCTCACGTCCAAGGCCTTACGCGAACGTAAGAAGAAGTTGTCGGTAGGTCGGGTGTCCAAGCCCCGGAAGTCGAAGTCGGCGGGGCTTTCGACGGATGATTCGAGGGGTGACTCTCCGCGTCATCGTCGGAAGTCTCGTCGGTCTTCTTCTAGGAGTGGGTCTCGCCACTCCTCAGCCTCTTCGAGGCATTCTCGGAAGCGCCGTCACCGGTCGCCTTCCAGGTCCTCTTCCGAGGATTCTGCACGGCACGTCGGTTACCCCACCAGCCGTGCGTCGCCGGAGGAATGGGCTTCCTTCGGGAAGAAAATGTTGGCGATTCTTGAGTCGCAGGGTACTCAGCCGTCCGCGCCCCCGAGTGGGGTCGGCCGTGTGAGGTCGAGAGACGCCGCTCGCAAGAGTGGTCGGCACGAGTCACGGGAGGCTCGTTCTCGCCGTACCCGTTCCAGGTCCCGGTCCTCGACGCGTTCGAGACCGTGTGCTCCTGTGAAGTCTTCGAGGAAGACATCAACGTCTGAGGCGTCGAGGGCGTCGACAGGCTTTCTCGAGGCTCCGGCTTCGAGGACGTCGTCGAGGCCGTCGACGATCAGGTCGTCGAGGGACACGCTCGGGGCTCCGGCCTCGAGGGCTGTGTCGACGCCGCCGATACTGGAGGCGCTGCATCTGACGTTGACGCCGATTTCCTCGACGTCGACGCCGATCCTCTCGGCGCCGTTGCCGGTTTTCTCGGCGTCGGCGCCGATTCGCTCGACGCCATCGACGCCTTTCGTGTCGGAGGTGCCCCGTGTCACGGGTGTGCCCCCTAGGAAGGCTCTGGTTAAGAGCAGGCACTCTCGGGTGCCTTTTCGCCGCCTGGAATATATTTCGGAGGCGGATGAGGATTCTGATGGCCTGGTTCCTAGTCGGGTGCCAGATGAAATTGTCTCGGGCCATAGTCAGTTTGACGATTTGAGGCAGTCACTGCATGATGCCAGTGGACTGGACACCTCTCCGGAGGTGGAATTTTGTAGGCCTGAGCCTGGCTCCCATGCCGATTCCTCGTACCGGCGCCTTATGGCTAGGGTGTCTGAGTATCTGGGATGGTCTGCTCCCCCAGGGGAGTTTGTGCAGGATGATCTGATGGAAATCCTTGATGTTGGTCCCCCAACTGACCCGGTACTGCCGTTCCATATGGCTTTACAGAGAAGGGTGGCGGCGGCTTGGACTGCTCCGGAGAGTCTCCCGGCGGTGGGCAGATCCTTGTCGCGTAAATACCGTCCAGCCAGTAGCGACCCCTGCTACTTGACCAGGCACCCCACTCCGGAAAGTTTGGTGGTGCAGGCGGCCACGGCCCCGGCAAAGCAGGCGTCGTACCCTACCATCCCTCCTGATAGGGACGACAAACGTTTTGATGGCTGGGCGAAGAAAGTGTTTTCTTCTGGTGGTATGGCGCTTCAGGCGGCCAACTCCATTTGTGCCTTGTCACGTTTCACGCACACTCTGTGGAACTGTGTTGCGTTAGCGGCTGAACGTATTCCCGAAGGGGATGAACGGGATGGTTTCCTTTCTATGGTCCAGGATGGTAAGGATGCCATGTGTGAGTCCGTTCAGTCGGGTCTGGACTTGGCTGAATGCGTCAGTAGGTCCATGGCGGCGAGCACCGTGATACGCAGGTTTGCGTGGTTGCGGAAGTCGGGGTTTGCTCCTGATGTGCAGTCCCGGCTCCTCAACATGCCCTTTGATGGTGAACACCTTTTTGGCAGCAAGGCTGACGAGAGCCTTGAGAGGTTGCAGACCTCAAAAGCTGCAGCGAAGTCGTTGGGCGCTGCAGTTCGCCAACCTCCGCCTTTTCGTCCTAGGGGACAGCAGTGGAGGGGTGGTTCCTTTCGCTATTACTCATCCTTCAGTAAAGCGAGAGGAGCTGGCAGTCAAAGAGGCCAACGCAGGGGTACCAGAGGTGGACGACAGGGTACCCGTGGTGCCGAGGCGCTCGGGCAGTTGCCTCTTTGCCCTCAGGTAACGCCGCAGCCGCTCCCACTCAGTCGTGAGGCCATGTCCCATGGTTCGCCGGTTGGGGGAAGGCTGGCGCAGCATCTTGTAGAGTGGCAAGCCATTACTTCAGATGTGTGGGTTCTGGAGATCATAACCCACGGCTACTGTCTTCCTTTTCGGCACAGGCCTCGCGACAATCCACCGGGGAACCTCTCTTTGCAGAGTCCGGATCCGCTCCTTGCGCAGGAAATTCAAGCCCTGCTGGAGAAAGGCGCCATAGAACTGGTGCCTGTAGCGGAGAGGAACAAGGGATGGTATTCCCCTTATTTTTTGGTTTCGAAGAAAGACGGGGGATTGAGACCCATCATGGACTTGCGCGGTTTGAACAAACTCCTCAGGAAGGACAAGTTCAAGATGGTTACTCTCTCTCAAGTTCTCCAGGCCCTTCAGCTTCAGGACTGGTTGGTGTCACTCGACCTCAAGGATGCTTACTTCCATGTGCCGATCCATCCCAAGCACAAGAAGTACCTGAGGTTCGCGGTTGGCGACTCGCACTTTCAGTTTCGGGTCCTGCCATTCGGATTGACCTCCGCCCCGAGGGTTTTCACCAAGCTCATGGTGGTGGTGGCAGCGCATCTCAGGCAAGGGGGGATTCACGTCTACCCCTACCTGGATGATTGGTTGATCAGGGGGAGCTCTCCCGAGCAGGTCCTGGATCATCTATCGATCGCCTGTCGCTCCCTTCACAGGCTGGGCTTCTCCCTCAATTTCAAGAAGTCCCATTTGACACCAACACAGCGGCTCCAGTACATCGGAGCAGTGCTCGACACTTCCCTGGGGCAGTGTTTTCCTCCCCAGGTGAGGGCTCTTCACATTCAGCAGATGGTGCACAAGTTTCAGCATGCCCAGACGCTCCCAGCATTCGAGTTCTTGAGGTTGCTCGGCCTCATGGCATCCTGCATTCTTCTGGTGCCAGAGGCTCGCCTGCGGATGAGATCTTTGCAGTGGGCACTCAAGACGCAATGGTCGCAGTCCTCCGGCAGGATGTCGGACTCGATTCAGGTGCCGTCCTCGGTCGCCTGGGACCTTCTGTGGTGGGCCGTCCAAGGCAACTTGATGAAGGGGGCTCCATTTTGGCTTCCCTGGCCGGAGGTGAAGGTCGTGACGGATGCATCACTCACGGGTTGGGGAGCTCATGCCAACGGGCTGACAGTCAGCGGTCGTTGGTCTCCGTCGGAGTCCAGACTCCATATCAATCTGTTGGAGCTGAGGGCCGTCAGGCTAGCCCTGAAGGCTTTTCTGCCGTCTGTGCGAGGGAAGAATGTCCTGATACTGACGGAGAACACAGTGGCCATGCACTACCTCAACAAAAAGGGGGGGGCAGGGTCACTTCCTCTGTGCAGAGAGGCGATGCAGCTGGAGTTCTGGGCCATCCAGCAGGAAGTTTCGATCTCGGCAGTTCATCTGGCCGGAGCCGAAAACGTGACGGCGGACGCTCTGAGCAGGCAGAGCGCTATCTCTCACGAGTGGGAGTTGGCTCAGGAGATTCTCCTGGAGATCTTCGCCCTTTGGGGGACCCCTCAAGTGGACCTCTTCGCCTCCAGTGTCAACCGGAAGTGCGAAAGGTTTTGCTCGCGGGAATTTCCTCCAGAAGGAGCCTTAGGAGACGCGTTCGTGGTGAAGTGGTCATTCCTGCTGCTGTACGCGTTTTCCTCCAGTCCCCGTCATCCCGCAAGTGCTGCGGAGGTTACGGAAGTTCGGTTCCCGGATGATCCTCATTGCCCCGGCGTGGGCTCGGAGGACGTGGTACCCGGACCTTCTCGACTTATCCATCTGCCCTCCACGTCGTCTTCCCTACCGAG
This sequence comes from Ambystoma mexicanum, assembly GCF_040938575.1. Classification (NCBI taxonomy): domain Eukaryota; kingdom Metazoa; phylum Chordata; class Amphibia; order Caudata; family Ambystomatidae; genus Ambystoma; species Ambystoma mexicanum. The sequence goes on from NC_090924.1 coordinate 1,425,706,673, forward strand.
ACGATCTGCTCTCACGGGAGGGGGGTCAGGTTCTCCATCCAGAGGTCAGATCCCTCAACCTTCACGCTTGGCTTCTGAAAGGTTGAGGTATAAGGATTGGGACCTCCCTGCGGACGTGATGGAGGTGTTGCTTTCGGCCCGAAGGCCGGCAACAAAGTCTCTGTACCGTTGCCGTTGGCGTAAGTTCTGCGACTGGTGCAGAGTTCAGAATGTGGATCCTTTTGCATGTGACATCCCCATGGTTCTGTCCTTTTTACTTTCTTTGGCCCACAGGGGCTTGCAAGTGGGTACCGTTAAGGGTTACCTGGCGGCGCTGTCCATCTTTAAGCGCTCGTCTGAAGAGTGTTCTTACTTTAAAATCCCTTTGATTTCACAGTTCCTGAAAGGGCTCACTAATGTGTTCCCTCCGTCACCTTTCCTGGTGCCCGGTTGGGATTTGAACTTGGTTCTTAAGTTTCTTATGGGTGCTCCGTTTGAGCCTTTACATTCTTGCCCTTTGAGACTGTTAACTCTGAAAACTGTGTTTTTAGTTGCGGTTACTTCCGCTCGCAGAGTGAGTGAGTTACAGGCACTTTCAGTTAAGCCTCCCTTCACTGTATTTCACAAGGACAGGGTTGTCCTTAGAGTTCGTCCTTCTTTTCTTCCGAAGGTAGTGACGGAATTTCATTTGGCCCAGAAGGTTGTTCTTCCGGCATTCTATCCTCCTCCGCATCCTGGTAAGGAAGAGGAGAGGCTCCATAGGCTTGATCCTAGGAGAGCTTTAAGCTTTTATGTTTCACGCATGTCCCGGGTCAGAGTGGATGATCAACTCTTTATTGGTTACGCTGGAAAGCGTTTGGGGCAAGCTGTGACGAAACAGACTTTGTCTCGCTGGATTATTTTGGCCATCTCGGAGTGCTACAGTTTGGCGGGTAAGGACCCACCGGCTGGCTTGCGGGCCCATTCTACCAGGGGTATGGCTGCGTCTACTGCCCTGCAGAGGGGTGTTCCTATTCGCAACATCTGTGATGCAGCCACCTGGGCTTCAGTACTTACATTTGTACGTCACTATTCCCTTGATTCCATCCGGGCACAGGATCTGGCCTTTGGCAAGGCGGTCCTTTGCTCTGCTATTTGATTGGCTATTCTACATTTTGATTCTAAATTCTTTCCCTCCTCCTTGCTTTGGTACTGCTTTGGAAGTCTGTCATAGATATGGAATACGTCGGAGGACCCAATCCCCTCGAAGAACAAGTTACTTTCTTACCTGGTAACGTTTTTTCGATGGGATGGTCCGACGACGTATTCCATATCGCTCCCGCCCGGCCTTCCCCGCTGCAGAATTTCTTTTGCGATTGCAGCTTACGTTCCGCAAGGCTTTGTGTCTGACTGGCAGTTGGCTTATGTCACACGTTCTGGGGGAAAAAACTACAACTGAGGCTATGGGCGTCGTGCGTCCTACTTATCACATCGGATGACGTCGGACGTCGGAGGAGGTCCTCGACGACGGCGTATCGACGTCATCGACGCAGGACGCAGACGCCAAAAAAGTTTCCGAAGCAGCACAGCTGTGGTGATTACATGTCATAGATATGGAATACGTCGTCGGACCATCCCATCGAAAGAACGTTACCAGGTAAGAAAGTAACTTGTTCTTTACATCCACAAGCAGGGAGGCACAATATAACCATACAATCAGCTCATCTGGCGGGAGCAGACAATGGGCCTCATCACGACTTGGGCGGTAACGGTAACGCAATTAGTGCGGGCGGTATTAGCCCTACCGCCGAACTCCCCGGCGCTAATAGCGCCGGATCACGAGTTTGGCGGTAATGTAAGTCCCCATTCCCCACTGAGCCCATTCGGGAATGCCCCATTCCCCATCGGGCTCAATGGGGAATCTTCGCGCTAATACCGCCGGCGGATTTCCCGCCGGCGGTAATAGCACAAATTTTCGGCGGATTTCCCCCCAGCTCAGAGCTGGGGTGAAATCCGCCGAAGCCCTGATTCGGCGGACCCTTAAATCCGGCGGTAATAGCGCTACCGCCGGATTTAAGGGTTACCGCCGAAGTCGTGATGAGGCCCAATATCCAGGAAGAAGAGCTGAGCAGGAAATCCTTTGCCAACCATGAGTGGGAATTGAGAACAGGTCCACCCAAAGATATTTTCCTCCAAGGGCCGTTCATGGTTGATCTATTCTCAACGGAACGGAACTTAAAATGTCACCACTACGCCTCACGGAAGGAGAGAGAGAGAGTCTCTAGGGTACACATTTTCAGTATCACGGAACAACCTGTTTGCATCTGCGTTTCTTCCTCTCAATCTGATTCTGAAGGTCTTTCAGAAGTACAGAGCCTAAAATCGGAGTGAAATCCTTCTGCTAACTCCCCGTTGGCTAAAGAGGCATTGCTTCTCAGACCTACTGCTTATGGCAAGTGGACAACCTCTCCTTCTCCACCTTCATCGAAGATCTGCTTCACCAGCTGGGTGGGAAGGTGGTACACCCATGCCCACAATCGCTTTCCTTGCCGCTCTTGCATCTGAGACATTGACCTATGGTCACTTGGGTTTATAGGACGATCAACTGAAGGTGATTGTGGCATCCCGGAAACCTTCCACTCATTCACAATATAAAGGAAACTGGCTTCAATTTCGCTTGGGAAGTCAAATGACCCCCTTCAGGAATCCATAGATGGCATCTTCTCCTTTTTGACAAATCTTGTTTAAACAGGGACTCAAATCTCTTCTTACAGGACATACCTAGCAGCTATGGGCTGTGCCTCTCAAAGACAGGCTAGTCTATTTTGCTAATCCAGTTATCAAGTGCCACTTCGGGGAACTTGTCCACTTATTCCCTCCAACATTACACCGTATATCCCATTGGGATCTAAACATCAATGCAATGTTGAAGTGCTTGACATGTGTACATTATATCTTGTAATCCAAATATTGACTGTCAGAATATGTTTTAGGCTTTTACTGCAATAAATTATAGGTGTGACTTCTCCATTAACCATCTTGAATTTAATATCCAGTTTAGAGGAACCTTGGATACAATTATGTTTTCCCTATGAGCAGTGGTGCATGTGCTTTTAGAATCCACCATTTGGCACTCGTGTATGTCAAACATATTTTGGGAGCCAACAGTGTGGGCTATGTACATGGGATTTATATAGCAAGAACCTGGCTAGCAAGCAATGCAGCACTGTACACACCATGTGGGCAGATAGAGCGAGAAGGAGCGCGAGAGAAGGGGAAAGGCTTGGGAGAGGAAGAGGGAGGGCACAGGTGCTATCAGAGGGGTTCTGGGGGAGCAGGGGAGATGGGGCCAATCTGATATGTGTCTGCGTGTTATTGCAGAGTCTTGAGTGCATTCTAGGAGAAGGCCAGTTTTCTGGTGCTCTCCTTCTTTTAATGAGTTCACTTGGGGACATGTGCTCATTTAATATGATACACATGTTGGTGTAGACTGTAGCTCCCCATCCTCTCTCTCCCTTCCACTTCCCTAGTTCCCGTCTGGCAAGCTCCCAGCTGCAGATTATTAATAGCTCCAGTCCTGGAGCCCCCTTCTTTCCCCTCGGGCTTTCCTAATCCCATCACTACCTTCCTTGTGTGCTTCTTTCATAGGTCCGAGCAGCTGGCCACCCAGTGGCTGAATGACATTTTCAGTGCCCTGGAGCCTGAGCTGAGGACCTTTGTCAACGCCTGCGGTAAACTGAACACCTTCAGCTGCATGCCCATCCTGGGGACCCTGAACAAACACTCGCTGAAAGCCCAGACGTCGCTGGACTCGTCTTCCTCCTCCTTTCTGCTGTCTGTCCTCAGAAACATTCTCCTCCTCGCTCGGCTCAACCTCGACAAGTGCATCGTAAGTCCGGACATATTACCTGTAGTACTTATCTGGATCTGCCCCCATGGTGGCCCAAAGCACTGCCTGTAACTGGGCAATGGAAACGTCAAAAGCAGGCTGTGTTTTTTGCTTAAATGCACCTGCCTGCCTTGGTTCAGCTTATCACCTTCTGCAGCAGCTTCTTCAGCCCATGGTTCAATCACCTTCCTCAACACAATGGGCTTCATGACAGGGTTGTCAGTCATCTGGCAGTAAATCCACTCGGGCTCGTAGCATTACCATGGGATTGCAAGTGGTGCTCAGGATTGGTAACTATTACCGCCACTCTGGCTCGTGGCATTAGCATGGGATTGCAAGTGGTGCTCAGGATTGGTAACTATTACTGCCACTCTGGCTCGTGGCATTACCATGGGATTGCAAGTGGTGCTCAGGATTGGTGACTATTACTAGCACTCTGGCTCGTGGCATTACCATGGGATTGCAAGTGGTGCTCAGGATTGGTAACTATTACTAGCCCTCTGGCTCGTGGCAACCATGGGATTGCAAGTGGTGCTCAGGATTGGTAACTATTACCGCCACTCTGGCTCGTGGCATTAGCATGGGATTGCAAGTGGTGCTCAGGATTGGTAACTATTACCAGCACTCTGGCTCGTGGCATTAGCATGGGATTGCAAGTGGTGCTCAGGATTGGTAACTATTACCGCCACTCTGGCTTGTGGCATTAGCATGGGATTGCAAGTGGTGCTCAGGATTGGTAACTATTACCGCCACTCCGGCTCATGGCATTACCATGGGATTGCAAGTGGTGCTCAGGATTGGTAACTATTACCGCCACTCCGGCTCATGGCATTAGCATGGGATTGCAAGTGGTGCTCAGGATTGGTAACTATTACCGCCACTCTGGCTCGTGGCATTACCATGGGATTGCAAGTGGTGCTCAGGATTGGTGACTATTACTAGCACTCTGGCTCGTGGCATTACCATGGGATTGCAAGTGGTGCTCAGGATTGGTAACTATTACCAGCACTCTGGCTCGTGGCATTACCATGGGATTGCAAGTGGTGCTCAGGATTGGTAACTATTACCAGCACTCTGGCTTGTGGCATTACCATGGGATTGCAAGTGGTGCTCAGGATTGGTAACTATTACTAGCCCTCTGGCTCGTGGCAACCATGGGATTGCAAGTGGTGCTCAGGATTGGTAACTATTACCGCCACTCTGGCTCGTGGCATTAGCATGGGATTGCAAGTGGTGCTCAGGATTGGTAACTATTACCAGCACTCTGGTGGTGCTCAGGATTGGTAACTATTACCAGCACTCTGGCTGGTGGCATTACCATGGGATTGCAAGTGGTGCTCAGGATTGGTAACTATTACCAGCACTCTGGCTCGTGGCATTACCATGGGATTGCAAGTGGTGCTCAGGATTGGTAACTATTACTAGCACTCTGGCTCGTGGCAACCATGGGATTGCAAGTGGTGCTCAGGATTGGTAACTATTACCGCCACTCTGGCTCGTGGCATTAGCATGGGATTGCAAGTGGTGCTCAGGATTGGTAACTATTACCAGCACTCTGGCTCGTGGCATTAGCATGGGATTGCAAGTGGTGCTCAGGATTGGTAACTATTACCGCCACTCTGGCTCGTGGCATTAGCATGGGGTTGCAAGTGGTGCTCAGGATTGGTAACTATTACCAGCACTCTGGCTCGTGGCGTTACCATGGGATTGCAAGTGGTGCTCAGGATTGGTAACTATTACCGCCACTCTGGCTCGTGGCGTTACCATGGGATTGCAAGTGGTGCTCAGGATTGGTAACTATTACCAGCACTCTGGCTCGTGGCATTAGCATGGGATTGCAAGTGGTGCTCAGGATTGGTAACTATTACCAGCACTCTGGCTCGTGGCATTACCAAGGGATTGCAAGTGGTGCTCAGGATTGGTAACTAGTACCAGCACTCTGGCTCGTGGCATTAGCATGGGATTGCAAGTGGTGCTCAGGATTGGTAACTACTACCGCCACTCTGGCTCGTGGCATTAGCATGGGATGGCAAGTGGTGCTCAGGATTGGTAACTATTACCAGCACTCTGGCTCGTGGCGTTACCATGGGATTGCAAGTGGTGCTCAGGATTGGTAACTATTACCAGCACTCTGGCTCGTGGCATTAGCATGGGGTTGCAAGTGGTGCTCAGGATTGGTGACTATTACTAGCACTCTGGCTTGTGGCATTACCATGGGATTGCAAGTGGTGCTCAGGATTGGTAACTATTACTAGCACTCTGGCTCGTGGCAACCATGGGATTGCAAGTGGTGCTCAGGATTGGTAACTATTACCGCCACTCTGGCTCGTGGCATTAGCATGGGATTGCAAGTGGTGCTCAGGATTGGTAACTATTACCGCCACTCCGGCTCGTGGCATTACCATGGGATTGCAAGTGGTGCTCAGGATTGGTGACTAATACTAGCACTCTGGCTCGTGGCATTACCATGGGATTGCAAGTGGTGCTCAGGATTGGTAACTATTACTAGCACTCTGGCTCGTGGCAACCATGGGATTGCAAGTGGTGCTCAGGATTGGTAACTATTACCGCCACTCTGGCTCGTGGCATTAGCATGGGATTGCAAGTGGTGCTCAGGATTGGTAACTATTACCAGCACTCTGGCTCGTGGCGTTACCATGGGATTGCAAGTGGTGCTCAGGATTGGTAACTATTACCGCCACTCTGGCTCGTGGCGCTACTATGGGATTGCAAGTGGTGCTCAGGATTGGTAACTATTACCAGCACTCTGGCTCGTGGCATTAGCATGGGATTGCAAGTGGTGCTCAGGATTGGTAACTATTACCAGCACTCTGGCTCGTGACATTACCATGGGATTGCAAGTGGTGCTCAGGATTGGTAACTAGTACCAGCACTCTGGCTCGTGGCATTAGCATGGGATTGCAAGTGGTGCTCAGGATTGGTAATTATTACCGCCACTCTGGCTCGTGGCATTAGCATGGGATTGCAAGTGGTGCTCAGGATTGGTAACTATTACCAGCACTCTGGCTCGTGGCGTTACTATGGGATTGCAAGTGGTGCTCAGGATTGGTAACTTTTACAGCACTCTGGCTCGTGGCATTAGCATTGGGTTGCAAGTGGTGCTCAGGATTGGTAACTATTACCGCCACTCTGGCTCGTGGCATTACCATGGGATTGCAAGTGGTGCTCAGGATTGGTAACTAATACCAGCACTCTGGCTCGTGGCATTAGCATGGGATTGCAAGTGGTGCTCAGGATTGGTAACTAATACCAGCACTCTGGCTCGTGGCATTAGCATGGGATTGCAAGTGGTGCTCAGGATTGGTAACTAATACCAGCACTCTGGCTCGTGGCATTACCATGGGATTGCAAGTGGTGCTCAGGATTGGTAACTATTACCGCCACTCTGGCTCGTGGCATTAGCATGGGGTTGCAAGTGGTGCTCAGGATTGGTAACTATTACCGCCACTCTGGCTCGTGGCATTAGCATGGGATTGCAAGTGGTGCTCAGGATTGGTAACTATTACCAGCACTCTGGCTCGTGGCATTAGCATGGGATTGCAAGTGGTGCTCAGGATTGGTAACTATTGCAAGTGGTGCTCAGGATTGATAACTATTACCAGCACTCTGGCTCGTGGCATTAGCATGGGATTGCAAGTGGTGCTCAGGATTGGTAACTAATACCGCCACTCTGGCTCGTGGCATTAGCATGGGATGGCAAGTGGTGCTCAGGATTGGTAACTATTACCAGCACTCTGGCTCGTGGCGTTACCATGGGATTGCAAGTGGTGCTCAGGATTGGTAACTATTACCAGCACTCTGGCTCGTGGCATTAGCATGGGGTTGCAAGTGGTGCTCAGGATTGGTGACTATTACTAGCACTCTGGCTTGTGGCATTACCATGGGATTGCAAGTGGTGCTCAGGATTGGTAACTATTACTAGCACTCTGGCTCGTGGCAACCATGGGATTGCAAGTGGTGCTCAGGATTGGTAACTATTACCGCCACTCTGGCTCGTGGCATTAGCATGGGATTGCAAGTGGTGCTCAGGATTGGTAACTATTACCGCCACTCCGGCTCGTGGCATTACCATGGGATTGCAAGTGGTGCTCAGGATTGGTGACTAATACTAGCACTCTGGCTCGTGGCATTACCATGGGATTGCAAGTGGTGCTCAGGATTGGTAACTATTACTAGCACTCTGGCTCGTGGCAACCATGGGATTGCAAGTGGTGCTCAGGATTGGTAACTATTACCGCCACTCTGGCTCGTGGCATTAGCATGGGATTGCAAGTGGTGCTCAGGATTGGTAACTATTACCAGCACTCTGGCTCGTGGCGTTACCATGGGATTGCAAGTGGTGCTCAGGATTGGTAACTATTACCGCCACTCTGGCTCGTGGCGTTACTATGGGATTGCAAGTGGTGCTCAGGATTGGTAACTATTACCAGCACTCTGGCTCGTGGCATTAGCATGGGATTGCAAGTGGTGCTCAGGATTGGTAACTATTACCAGCACTCTGGCTCGTGACATTACCATGGGATTGCAAGTGGTGCTCAGGATTGGTAACTAGTACCAGCACTCTGGCTCGTGGCATTAGCATGGGATTGCAAGTGGTGCTCAGGATTGGTAATTATTACCGCCACTCTGGCTCGTGGCATTAGCATGGGATTGCAAGTGGTGCTCAGGATTGGTAACTATTACCAGCACTCTGGCTCGTGGCGTTACTATGGGATTGCAAGTGGTGCTCAGGATTGGTAACTTTTACAGCACTCTGGCTCGTGGCATTAGCATTGGGTTGCAAGTGGTGCTCAGGATTGGTAACTATTACCGCCACTCTGGCTCGTGGCATTACCATGGGATTGCAAGTGGTGCTCAGGATTGGTAACTAATACCAGCACTCTGGCTCGTGGCATTAGCATGGGATTGCAAGTGGTGCTCAGGATTGGTAACTAATACCAGCACTCTGGCTCGTGGCATTAGCATGGGATTGCAAGTGGTGCTCAGGATTGGTAACTAATACCAGCACTCTGGCTCGTGGCATTACCATGGGATTGCAAGTGGTGCTCAGGATTGGTAACTATTACCGCCACTCTGGCTCGTGGCATTAGCATGGGGTTGCAAGTGGTGCTCAGGATTGGTAACTATTACCGCCACTCTGGCTCGTGGCATTAGCATGGGATTGCAAGTGGTGCTCAGGATTGGTAACTATTACCAGCACTCTGGCTCGTGGCATTAGCATGGGATTGCAAGTGGTGCTCAGGATTGGTAACTATTGCAAGTGGTGCTCAGGATTGATAACTATTACCAGCACTCTGGCTCGTGGCATTAGCATGGGATTGCAAGTGGTGCTCAGGATTGGTAACTAATACCAGCACTCTGGCTCGTGGCATTAGCATGGGATTGCAAGTGGTGCTCAGGATTGGTAACTAATACCAGCACTCTGGCTCGTGGCATTAGCATGGGATTGCAAGTGGTGCTCAGGATTGGTAACTATTACCGCCACTCTTGCTCGTGGCATTAGCATGGGGTTGCAAGTGGTGCTCAGGATTGGTAACTATTACCGCCACTCTGGCTCGTGGCATTAGCATGGGATTGCAAGTGGTGCTCAGGATTGGTAACTATTACCAGCACTCTGGCTCGTGGCATTAGCATGGGATTGCAAGTGGTGCTCAGGATTGGTAACTATTACCAACACTCTGGCTCGTGGCATTAGCATGGGATTGCAAGTGGTGCTCAGGATTGGTAACTATTACCAGCACTCTGGCTCGTGGCATTAGCATGGGATTGCAAGTGGTGCTCAGGATTGGTAACTATTACCAGCACTCTGGCTCGTGGCATTAGCATGGGATTGCAAGTGGTGCTCAGGATTGGTAACTATTACCAGCACTCTGGCTCGTGGCATTAGCATGGGATTGCAAGTGGTGCTCAGGATTGGTAACTATTACCGCCACTCTGGCTCGTGGCATTAGCATGGGATTGCAAGTGGTGCTCAGGATTGGTAACTATTACCAGCACTCTGGCTCGTGGCATTAGCATGGGGTTGCAAGTGGTGCTCAGGATTGGTAACTATTACCAGCACTCTGGCTCGTGGCATTAGCATGGGGTTACAAGTGGTGCTCAGGATTGGTAACTATTACCGCCACTCTGGCTCGTGGCATTAGCATGGGATTGCAAGTGGTGCTCAGGATTGGTAACTATTACCGCCACTCTGGCTCGTGGCATTAGCATGGGATTGCAAGTGGTGCTCAGGATTGGTAACTATTACCGCCACTCTGGCTCGTGGCATTAGCATGGGGTTGCAAGTGGTGCTCAGGATTGGTAACTATTACCGCCACTCTGGCTCGTGGCATTAGCATGGGGTTGCAAGTGGTGCTCAGGATTGGTAACTATTACCAGCACTCTGGCTCGTGGCATTAGCATGGGATTGCAAGTGGTGCTCAGGATTGATAACTATTACCAGCACTCTGGCTCGTGGCATTAGCATGGGATTGCAAGTGGTGCTAAGGATTGGTAAATATTACCAGCATTCTGGCTCGTGGCATTAGCATGGGATTGCAAGTGGTGCTCAGGATTGGTAACTATTACCAGCACTCTGGCTCGTGGCATTAGCATGGGATTGCAAGTGGTGCTCAGGATTGGTAACTATTACCAGCACTCTGGCTCGTGGCATTAGCATGGGGTTACAAGTGGTGCTCAGGATTGGTAACTATTACCGCCACTCTGGCTCGTGGCATTAGCATGGGATTGCAAGTGGTGCTCAGGATTGGTAACTATTACCGCCACTCTGGCTCGTGGCATTAGCATGGGATTGCAAGTGGTGCTCAGGATTGGTAACTATTACCGCCACTCTGGCTCGTGGCATTAGCATGGGGTTGCAAGTGGTGCTCAGGATTGGTAACTATTACCGCCACTCTGGCTCGTGGCATTAGCATGGGGTTGCAAGTGGTGCTCAGGATTGGTAACTATTACCAGCACTCTGGCTCGTGGCATTAGCATGGGATTTCAAGTGGTGCTCAGGATTGGTAACTATTACCAGCACTCTGGCTCGTGGCATTAGCATGGGATTGCAAGTGGTGCTAAGGATTGGTAAATATTACCAGCACTCTGGCTCGTGGCATTAGCATGGGATTGCAAGTGGTGCTCAAGATTGGTAACTATTACCAGCACTCTGGCTCGTGGCATTAGCATGGGATTGCAAGTGGTGCTCAGGATTGGTAACTATTACCAGCACTCTGGCTCGTGGCATTAGCATGGGATTGCAAGTGGTGCTCAGGATTGGTAACTATTACCGCCACTCTGGCTCGTGGCATTAGCATGGGGTTGCAAGTGGTGCTCAGGATTGGTAACTAATACCAGCACTCTGGCTCGTGGCATTAGCATGGGATTGCAAGCGGTGCTCAGGATTGGTAACTATTACCGCCACTCTGGCTCGTGGCATTAGCATGGGGTTGCAAGCGGTGCTCAGGATTGGTAACTATTACCGCCACTCTGGCTCGTGGCATTAGCATGGGGTTGCAAGCGGTGCTCAGGATTGGTAACTATTACCGCCACTCTGGCTCGTGGCATTAGCATGGGGTTGCAAGCGGTGCTCAGGATTGGTAACTATTACCAGCACTCTGGCTCGTGGCATTAGCATCGGATTGCAAGCGGTGCTCAGGATTGGTAACTATTACCAGCACTCTGGCTCGTGGCATTAGCATGGGGTTGCAAGTGGTGCTCAGGATTGGTAACTATTACCAGCACTCTGGCTCGTGGCATTAGCATGGGATTGCAAGTGGTGCTCAGGATTGGTAACTAATACCAGCACTCTGGCTCGTGGCATTACCATGGGATTGCAAGTGGTGCTCAGGATTGGTAACTATTACCAGCACTCTGGCTCGTGGCATTAGCATGGGATTGCAAGTGGTGCTCAGGATTGGTAACTATTACCAGCACTCTGGCTTGTGGCATTAGCATGGGGTTACAAGTGGTGCTCAGGATTGGTAACTATTACCAGCACTCTGGCTCGTGGCATTAGCATGGGGTTGCAAGTGGTGCTCAGGATTGGTAACTATTACCAGCACTCTGGCTCGTGGCATTAGCATGGGATTGCAAGTGGTGCTCAGGATTGGTAACTATTACCGCCACTCTGGCTCGTGGCATTAGCATGGGATTGCAAGTGGTGCTCAGGATTGGTAACTATTACCAGCACTCTGGCTCGTGGCATTAGCATGGGGTTGCAAGTGGTGCTCAGGATTGGTAACTATTACCAGCACTCTGGCTCGTGGCATTAGCATGGGGTTACAAGTGGTGCTCAGGATTGTTAACTATTACCGCCACTCTGGCTTGTGGCATTAGCATGGGATTGCAAGTGGTGCTCAGGATTGGTAACTATTACCGCCACTCTGGCTCGTGGCATTAGCATGGGATTGCAAGTGGTGCTCAGGATTGGTAACTATTACCGCCACTCTGGCTCGTGGCATTAGCATGGGGTTGCAAGTGGTGCTCAGGATTGGTAACTATTACCAGCACTCTGGCTCGTGGCATTAGCATGGGATTGCAAGTGGTGCTCAGGATTGGTAACTATTACCAGCACTCTGGCTCGTGGCATTAGCATGGGATTGCAAGTGGTGCTCAGGATTGGTAACTATTACCAGCACTCTGGCTCGTGGCATTAGCATGGGATTGCAAGTGGTGCTCAGGATTGGTAACTATTACCAGCACTCTGGCTCGTGGCATTAGCATGGGATTGCAAGTGGTGCTCAGGATTGGTAACTATTACCAGCACTCTGGCTCGTGGCATTAGCATGGGATTGCAAGTGGTGCTCAGGATTGGTAACTATTACCGCCACTCTGGCTCGTGGCATTAGCATGGGATTGCAAGTGGTGCTCAGGATTGGTAACTATTACCGCCACTCTGGCTCATGGCATTAGCATGGGATTGCAAGTGGTGCTCAGGATTGGTAACTATTACCAGCACTCTGGCTCGTGGCATTAGCATGGGGTTGCAAGTGGTGCTCAGGATTGGTAACTATTACCAGCACTCTGGCTCGTGGCATTAGCATGGGGTTACAAGTGGTGCTCAGGATTGGTAACTATTACCGCCACTCTGGCTCGTGGCATTAGCATGGGATTGCAAGTGGTGCTCAGGATTGGTAACTATTACCGCCACTCTGGCTCGTGGCATTAGCATGGGATTGCAAGTGGTGCTCAGGATTGGTAACTATTACCGCCACTCTGGCTCGTGGCATTAGCATGGGGTTGCAAGTGGTGCTCAGGATTGGTAACTATTACCGCCACTCTGGCTCGTGGCATTAGCATGGGGTTGCAAGTGGTGCTCAGGATTGGTAACTATTACCAGCACTCTGGCTCGTGGCATTAGCATGGGATTTCAAGTGGTGCTCAGGATTGGTAACTATTACCAGCACTCTGGCTCGTGGCATTAGCATGGGATTGCAAGTGGTGCTAAGGATTGGTAAATATTACCAGCACTCTGGCTCGTGGCATTAGCATGGGATTGCAAGTGGTGCTCAGGATTGGTAACTATTACCAGCACTCTGGCTCGTGGCATTAGCATGGGATTGCAAGTGGTGCTCAGGATTGGTAACTATTACCAGCACTCTGGCTCGTGGCATTAGCATGGGATTGCAAGTGGTGCTCAGGATTGGTAACTATTACCGCCACTCTGGCTCGTGGCATTAGCATGGGGTTGCAAGTGGTGCTCAGGATTGGTAACTAATACCAGCACTCTGGCTCGTGGCATTAGCATGGGATTGCAAGCGGTGCTCAGGATTGGTAACTATTACCGCCACTCTGGCTCGTGGCATTAGCATGGGGTTGCAAGCGGTGCTCAGGATTGGTAACTATTACCGCCACTCTGGCTCGTGGCATTAGCATGGGGTTGCAAGCGGTGCTCAGGATTGGTAACTATTACCAGCACTCTGGCTCGTGGCATTAGCATCGGATTGCAAGCGGTGCTCAGGATTGGTAACTATTACCAGCACTCTGGCTCGTGGCATTAGCATGGGGTTGCAAGTGGTGCTCAGGATTGGTAACTATTACCAGCACTCTGGCTCGTGGCATTAGCATGGGGTTGCAAGTGGTGCTCAGGATTGGTAACTAATACCAGCACTCTGGCTCGTGGCATTACCATGGGATTGCAAGTGGTGCTCAGGATTGGTAACTATTACCAGCACTCTGGCTCGTGGCATTAGCATGGGATTGCAAGTGGTGCTCAGGATTGGTAACTATTACCAGCACTCTGGCTCGTGGCATTAGCATGGGGTTACAAGTGGTGCTCAGGATTGGTAACTATTACCAGCACTCTGGCTCGTGGCATTAGCATGGGGTTGCAAGTGGTGCTCAGGATTGGTAACTATTACCGCCTCTCTGGCTCGTGGCATTAGCATGGGATTGCAGGTGGTGCTCAGGATTGCTAACTATTACCAGCACTCTGGCTGGTGGCATTAGCATGGGATTGCAAGTGGTGCTCAGGATTGGTAACTATTACCAGCACTCTGGCTCGTGGCATTAGCATGGGATTGCAAGTGGTGCTCAGGATTGGTAACTATTACCAGCACTCTGGCTCGTGGCATTAGCATGGGATTGCAAGTGGTGCTCAGGATTGGTAACTATTACCAGCACTCTGGCTCGTGGCATTAGCATGGGATTGCAAGTGGTGCTCAGGATTGGTAACTATTACCGCCTCTCTGGCTCGTGGCATTAGCATGGGATTGCAGGTGGTGCTCAGGATTGCTAACTATTACCAGCACTCTGGCTGGTGGCATTAGCATGGGATTGCAAGTGGTGCTCAGGATTGGTAACTATTACCAGCACTCTGGCTCGTGGCATTAGCATGGGATTGCAAGTGGTGCTCAGGATTGGTAACTATTACCAGCACTCTGGCTCGTGGCATTAGCATGGGATTGCAAGTGGTGCTCAGGATTGGTAACTATTACCAGCACTCTGGCTCGTGGCATTAGCATGGGATTGCAAGTGGTGCTCAGGATTGGTAACTATTACCAGCACTCTGGCTCGTGGCATTAGCATGGGATTGCAAGTGGTGCTCAGGATTGGTAACTATTACCAGCACTCTGGCTCGTGGCATTAGCATGGGATTGCAAGTGGTGCTCAGGATTGGTAACTATTACCAGCACTCTGGCTCGTGGCATTAGCATGGGGTTGCAAGTGGTGCTCAGGATTGGTAACTATTACCAGCACTCTGGCTCGTGGCATTAGCATGGGATTGCAAGTGGTGCTCAGGATTGGTAACTATTACCAGCACTCTGGCTCGTGGCATTAGCATGGGGTTACAAGTGGTGCTCAGGATTGGTAACTATTACCAGCACTCTGGCTCGTGGCACTAGCATGGGATTGCAAGTGGTGCTCAGGATTGGTAACTATTACCAGCACTCTGGCTCGTGGCATTAGCATGGGGTTGCAAGTGGTGCTCAGGATTGGTAACTATTACCAGCACTCTGGCTCGTGGCATTAGCATGGGGTTGCAAGTGGTGCTCAGGATTGGTAACTATTACCAGCACTCTGGCTCGTGGCATTAGCCTGGGGTTGCAAGTGTTGCTCAGGATTGGTAACTATTACCAGCACTCTGGCTCGTGGCATTAGCATGGGGTTGCAAGTGGTGCTCAGGATTGGTAACTATTACCGCCACTCTGGCTCGTGGCATTAGCATGGGATTGCAAGTGGTGCTCAGGATTGGTAACTATTCTCCAGCATGGGGTCTGGCATGGATTCACATGCTCATGAATATTCCCCGTCGTCAGGCTGGGAATCCTCGGTAAAGAAAAAACCAGTATCAGTTTCATTTCTGATCTGTCTTTCGTAGTAATAACCAATCACTGGTCTCTGCGTCATACTGACCACAGCCAATGACTGCCCTCTACCTAAGCACTGCCTCTGGCAGCCATCTTCAGATTTTTACCGCACGTTCATGTGTTGGGATCCTCGTGCTATTGCTCTCGAGCGTTAGTGCTATTTTTTCACGTTTTTTCTCAAAAACTTCGTTTTTTCGGTCAAAAGAGCCTCAAGCTCCACCGATTCTCCATCCGATCAACGGGGACCCGTGTCGGATTCGTCTGCGCCCCTCAAGGGTGAAGATTCCGTCGAGCTACGCTTTTGGAGGACTCCAGAAGTTTTCTCAGGCCCGGTCATGGCCCAGGAGAAGGGAAGCTCGACGCCCGGAAAGCTGTTCAGGATCTGCCCTGGATGCCAGCTGCAGAACGTCTTTAAGGAGGACGAACACTCCTTTTGTCTCTACTGCTTACATGAGGACAAGACGCACGTGGAGAAGGACTGTGCGTTTTGCGGCAATATGTCGGAGCGGACCATGAAGGACCGCCATCAACGCCTCGCCAACTGGCTGGAAGGGAAGAGCCCGTCAGGCGAGAAGAAGAGGAAGAAATCCGAGCGGTCTTCTAAGACCTTTGAGGACGCCCCGGCGACGGGGGTCCAACATTAGGCCAAGCACCGCGAGTCCGCTGGCACCGGGAGCGCCGAACGGTCGGGCTCTTCGGGCGCCAGGCAGGGCGCACCCTCCCCGGCACCATCAACCACGAGCCAACGCTCTGGGTCGGGTAAGAGGAAGGCCGAGCACCCGGCGAAGCTCCTGGAGAGGCCCCGGTCGAGCTCGAAGGCGGAGGGGGAGTGAGGCAGTGTCCCCCCCCTCAAGGATAAGGCGGTGAGCGCACCTAGGGTGGTGAAGGCCTTAATCCATCCGGCCAAGCCCTCTATCGAAACTGTCGCGGCGGCCCTGGCTCAGCCTGTGGAGGCTACACCAGTGGTGGCGACCTCGGGGCTCAGAGTCTCCCTGCCACCTCGGAGGGAGTCCTCTTTTGTGCCCATCGATAGGACCCCCGTGAAATCCCCCGTGGGGAAGAAAAAGGGGAGGCAGGGCGTCGTCGTAGATTCGGCCTCAACCTCGGAGGAGGAGCTGGTCGAAGTCTTAAGCCACGGCCTCGGCGTGGAAGAAGACCGGCCCGTCGGGATGGATCCCGACGCAGGTGACGACGACATCGCCGAGGGTACCGACGGGGCCCCTGATCGCCCGTCGGATTCCCCTCTGCCAGCGCCGCGAGACAACTCGGCGGCCATTTTGTTGGCTATACAGTCCTTATGCTCAGAGATAAGGACGAGACTACCGTTGCCGACGGAACCTCTCCCGTCAGGGGACCCAGAACCGGGACCTTCTGGTGTTCCCCCTACCAAGAAAAGAAGGATCCACCCTCCGCCTCCTTTTCAGCCGTCGCGCCCCTTCCAGCCCTCCTCCCCGTCCACCCGAGGGGATGATACGGGGACTGACACGGCAGCGACGGGTACGGACGACGAGGTATACGACGAGGATGTACCGTCGTCGCCTCCCACCAGGGCTTCTCCGCCCGACGAGATTGGATCGTTCCACTCCATGATCACCAGGGCATCCGAGCTTTTCCAACTCTGCCCTGAGGAGAAGAAGAAGGAAGGTTTCCTTTATCAGCGGCGCGAGGCCAAGAGGAAGACGGTCCTCTCAGTGCCTCTATTGGACGACATTTGGGATGAGGGCCTCACCCTCCTCAAGAACCCTTCCACGACGCCAGCTAGAAGAGACCGGTACGAGAAGAAGTACCGGGTCGTGGACACGGCCCCCCTGTGCCTCCGGGCGCAGCCTACCCCGGACTCCGTCGTCTCCGCGGCGGCCAGGAAAAAAGCGGGGGGGGGTGCGGCCTCCACATCGACTTCCCCACCGGACGGCGAGGGAAAGAAATTGGACGCTATGGGACGCAGAGTCATCTCGTCTGCGGCGACGACGATTAAAGCGGCCAACGCCTTGGCTATCGTGGCCCGCTACGACAGGGAGCTCTGGTACAAACTGGCTCCCCTGCTGGACTTCTTGCCGGACGACAAGAGGGCAGAGGCTCTGGAGATCCTGCAGGAAGGTGAGGTGGCTTCAGACCACGCCATTACCGTTGCGACGGACATCGCCGACACTGGGTTCCGCCAGTTGGGCAACCGCGTTTGCCTTAGGCGGCGTGGATGGCTCAAGGCTACGAACTTCCGTCAAGACGTTCAGACCAGAGTCCTGGACATGCCCTTCGATGGGAACAACCTGTTTGGGAAAACAGTGGACGATTCCCTTCAGGCCATTAAAGCGGACACCGTGACGGCCCGGGCCCTTGGAGTTCTGCAACAACGACGGACGCCCTTTCGGAGCAGCGGAGGCAAGGGCGCCTCCAAAAGTTCTGGCGGCGATTTCTCCACCTACCGTCAAGCGGCCCGCTCGTCGGCTCAGGAGGCCTACAGAGGACGAGGCAAGTCTGGCGGACCCCGCCGTCGTCGCCAAGGAGGTCAAGGCGGCAAAGCCTCGTTGAAGCAGGATTGAACCGACCGTGGGGTCGGGCCCCCACCGAAGCACCCCGGTGGGAGGCCGGCTGGCGAGCTTCGTCAGCGTGTGGGAGTCCATCTCCACCGACCGTTGGGTGCTGGACGCCTTGGCCCGGGGCCACGCGCTCGAGTTTCAAAGAAGGTGTCCGCGCGTCCCCCCCGTGGCCAGGAAAGAACTTCACGTCCCTCAACTTCTCCTGGAGGTAAAGGCGATGCTCAGGAAGGGCGCCATCGAAATCGTCCCAAAGAGGCTTCGGGGCTCCGGAGTTTACTCGAGATACTTCCTCGTGAAGAAGAAGACGGGGGGATGGCGCCCCATCCTGGACCTGCGACGTCTGAACAAGTTCATCAAGGCGCAAAAGTTCCGGATGGTCACCCTCCAGCACGTCCTGGGTCAGCTGGAGGAAGGAGACTTCCTGTCGTCGTTGGATTTGGAGGATGCCTACTTCCATATTCCCATCCTAAAGGGGCACCGAAAATTCCTCAGGTTTGTGGTCCAAGGGCGTCACTACCAGTTCAAAGCCCTCCCCTTCGGACTACGGTCGGCACCCAGGGTATTCACCAAGTGCCTTGCACCGGTGGCGGCGCAGCTGCGCCGCGAGGGGATCCACGTCTACCCCTACCTGGACGACTGGCTCATCCGAGCCAAGACAAGGGAGCTCGCCGTGGATCACACGGCAAGGACCGTCCAACTTCTCACGGACCTGGGATTCTCCGTGAACTATGCCAAGTCTCACCTGGTACCCGCGCAAAACGCACTGTTTCTGGGAGCGAAGCTCGACACAGTGTCCCTTCTGGCCTCCCCGTCGGAGGAAAGGACCAGGTCCATCCTGGGCAAGGTACAGCGGATGTTGGTTTCCGACGCGGCCAAGGTGAGGTCCATCAAGTCCCTCCTCGGAATGATGTCTTCCTGAATCTACCTCATTCACATGTGCAGGCTCCGGATGCGCCCGTTGCAGGAGTTCCTGGACGCGCGCTGGATCCAAACGACGGGCAGCTTCGAGGAGAGGACCACACTCGACGAGAGTTTCCGCCGAGCGGTCCGGTGGTGGGGCAACCGCATGCATCTGACGGCGGGCATGGACTTCCAGACCCCAGACCACCAGGAGACAGTGACCACCGATGCCTCCCTGGAAGGGTGGGGAGCGCACACCGAAAATCTGCACGCGAGAGGCCTTTGGCTCCCGACGGAGAAGTCCCTCCATATCAACGTCCTGGAGCTCCGTGCAGTGTTCTGGGCCCTCAGGTCCTTCCTTCCGTCCCTCAAGGGCAAGGTGGTGAGGATCTTCACCGACAACACCACCACCATGTTTTACATCAGGAAACAGGGCGGAACCAGGTCCCCAGCGCTGTCCAAGGAGGCGCAGGACCTGTGGCATTGGGCCGTCGCCCAAAGGATGTTTCTGGTGCCGTTTCATCTGGCAGGGATAAAAAACACCATCGCCGACTCACTCAGCAGGGAGCTGCGCTCGTGCCACGAGTGGGAACTACGGCAGGATCTAGTGGATCGCCTCTTCCGACGGTGGGGCACACCCCAGATCGACCTGTTCGCGACGGCGACGAACTCCAAGTGCCGGAGGTTCGCCAGCAGGTTTCCCCAGGCGAGGAGCATGGGCGATGCTTTCTCGTTCCCCTGGGAGGGCCTGTTCCTCTACGCGTTCCCTCCTTTGCCACTGCTAATCCGGCTCGTCAACCAGCTCAAGAGGTCACGGTGCAGGATGATCCTCATCGCACCTGCGTGGCCGAGGCAGTTCTCCAGCATGGGGTCTGGCATGGATTCACATGCTCATGAATATTCCCCGTCGTCAGGCTGGGAATCCTCGGTAAAGAAAAAACCAGTATCAGTTTCGTTTCTGATCTGTCTTTCGTAGTAACAACCAATCACTGGTCTCTGCGTCATACTGACCACAGCCAATGACTGCCCTCTACCTAAGCACCGCCTCTGGCAGCCATCTTCAGATTTTTACCGCACGTTCATGTGTTGGGATCCTCGTGCTATTGCTCTCGAGCGTTAGTGCTATTTTTCGCGCTTTTTCACAAAAAACTTCGATTCTTTCGGTCAAAAGAGCCTCAAGCTCCACCGATCCTACATCCGATCAACGGGGACCCGTGTCGGATTCGTCTGTGCCCCTCAAGGGTGAAGATTTCGTCGAGCTACACTTCGGAGGACTCCAGAAGCTTCTCAGGCCCGGTCTCGGAGATGGCCCAGGAGAAGGGAAGCTCGACGCCCGGAAAGCTGTTCAGGGTCTGCCCTGGATGCCAGCTGCAGAACGTCTTTAAGGAGGACGAACACTCTTTCTGCCTTTACTGCCTTCATGAGGACAAGACGCACGTGGAGAAGGACTGTGCGTTTTGCGGCAACATGTCGGAACGGACCATGAAGGACCGCCATCAACGTCTCGCCAACTGGCTGGAGGGTAAAAGCCCGTCTGGCGAGAAGAAGAAGAAATCCGAGCGGTCTTCTAAGACCTTTGAGGGCGCCCCGGCGACAGGGGCCCAACATAAGGCTAAGCACCGCGAGTCCGCTGGCACCGGGAGCGCCGAACGGTCGGGCTCTACGGGCGCCAGGCAGGGCGCACCCTCCCCGGCACCATCAACCACGAGCCAACGCTCTGGGTCGGGTAAGAGGAAGGCCGAGCACCCGGCGAAGCTCCTGGAGAGGCCCCGGTCGAGCTCTAAGGCAGAGGAGGAGCGTGGCAGTGCCCCCTCCCTCAAGGATAAGGCGGTGAGCGCACCTAAGGTGGTGAAGGCCTTGATCCATCCGACCAAGCCCTCTATCGAAACGGTCGCGGCGGCCCTGGCTCAGCCTGTGGAGGCTGCACCAGTGGTGGCGACCTCGGGGCCCAGAATCTCCCTGCCTCCTCGGAGGGAGTCTTCTTTTGTGCCCATCGATAGGACCCCCGTGAAACCCTCCGTGGGGAAGAAGAAGGGGGGGCAGGGCGTCGTCGTAGATTCGGCCTCAACCTCAGAAGAGGAGCTGATCGAGGTCTTAAGCCACGGCCTAGGCGTGGAAGAAGGCCAGCCCGTCGGAATGGACCCCGACGCAGGTGACGACGACGACATCGTCGAGGATACCGACGGGGCCCCTGCTCGCCCGTCGGACTCCCCTCTGCCAGCGCCGCAAGACAACTCGGCGGCCATTTTGTTGGCCATACAGTCCTTATGCACCGAGATAAGGACGAGGCTACCGTTACCGACGGAGGAACCTCTCCCGTCGGGGGATCCAGAACCGGGACCTTCTGGTGTTCCCCCTACCAAGAAAAGAAGGATCCATCCACCACCTCCTTTTCAACCGTCGCGCCCCGTCCAGCCCTCCTCCCTGTCCACCCGAGGGGATGATACGGGGACTGACACGGCAGCGACGGGTACGGACGACGAGGCATACGACGAGGATTTTCCGTCGTCGCCTCCCGCCAGGGCTTCTCCGCCCGACGAGATCGGATCTTTCCACTCCATGATCTCCAGGGCTTCCGAGCTTTTCCAACTCTGCCCTGAGGAGAAGAAAAAGGAAGGCTTCCTTTATCAGCGGCGCGAGGCCAAGAGGAAGACGGTCCTCGCAATGCCTCTGTTGGACGACATTTGGGATGAGGGCCTTTCCCTCCTCAAGAACCCTTCCACGACGCCAGCTAGAAGAGACCGGTACGAGAAAAAGTACCGGGTCCCGGACACGGCCCCCCTGTGCCTCCGGGCGCAGCCTACCCCGGATTCCGTCGTCTCCGCGGCAGCCAGGAAGAAAGCGGGGGGGGGTGCGGCCTCCACATCGACTTCCCCGCCGGACGGCGAGGGAAGGAAATTGGATGCTATGGGACGTAGAGTCATCTCGTCGGCAGCGACGACGATTAAAGCGGCCAACGCCTTGGCTATCGTGGCTCGCTACGACAGGGAGCTCTGGTACAAGATAGCTCCCCTGCTGGATTTTCTGCCGGACGACAAGAGGGCGGAGGCCCTGGAGATCCTGCAGGAAGGTGAGGTGGCCTCGGACCACGCCATCACCGTGGCGACGGACATCGCCGACACTGGGTTCCGCCAGCTGGGCAACGGCGTTTGCCTTCGACGTCGTGGATGGCTCAAAGCTACGGACTTCCGGCAAGACGTCCAGACCAGAGTCCTGGACATGCCCTTCGACGGGAACAATCTGTTTGGGAAGACAGTGGACGATTCCCTTCAGGCCATCAAGGCGGATACTGAGACGGCCCGGGCCCTTGGAGTTCTGCAGCAACGACGGACGCCCTTTCGGAGCAGCGGAGGCAAGGGCGCCTCCAAAGGTTCCGGCGGCGGTTTCGCTTCCTACCGTCAAGCGGCCCGCTCGTCGTCGCAAGAGGCCTACAGAGGACGAGGCAAGTCTAGCGGACCCCCCCGTCGTCGCCAAGGAGGTCAAGGCGGCAAGGCCGCGTCCAAGCAGGATTGAACCGGCCGTGGGGTCGGGCCCCCACCGAAGCACCCCGGTGGGAGGCCGGCTGGCGGGCTTCGTCAGCGTGTGGGAGTCCATCTCCACCGACCGTTGGGTGCTGGACGCCCTGGCCCGGGGCCACGCGCTCGAGTTTCAAAGAAGGTGCCCGCGCGTCCCCCCCGTGGCCAGGAAAGAACTTCACGCCCCTCAACTTCTCCTGGAGGTGAAGGCGATGCTCAGGAAGGGCGCCATCGAACTCATCCCAAAGGGGCTTCGGGGCTCCGGAGTCTACTCGAGATACTTCCTCGTGAAGAAGAAGACGGGAGGATGGCGCCCCATCCTAGATCTGCGACGTCTGAACAAGTTCATCAAGGCGCAGAAGTTCCGGATGGTCACCCTCCAGCACGTCCTGGGTCAGCTGGAGGAAGGAGACTTCCTATCGTCGTTGGATTTGGAGGATGCCTACTTCCACATTCCCATCCTAAAGGGGCACCGGAAATTCTTCAGGTTCGTGTTCCAAGGGCGTCATTACCAGTTCAAAGCCCTTCCCTTCGGACTACGGTCGGCACCCAGGGTATTCACCAAGTGCCTCGCACCGGTGGCGGCGCAGCTGCGCCGCGAGGGGATTCACGTCTACCCCTACCTGGACGACTGGCTCATCCGCGCCAAGACGAGGGAGCTCGCCGTGGTCCACACGGCAAGGACCGTCCAACTCCTCACGGACCTGGGATTCTCCGTGAACTACGCCAAATCCCACCTGGTGCCCGCGCAAGTCGCACTGTTTCTGGGAGCGAGGCTCGACACAGTGTCCCTTCTGGCCTCCCCGTCGGAGGAGAGGACCAGGACCATCTTGGGCAAGGTGCAACGGATGTTGGTGGCCGACGCGGCCAAAGTGAGGTCCATCAAGTCCCTCCTCGGGATGATGTCTTCCTGCATCTACCTCATTCCCATGTGCAGGCTCCGGATGCGCCCGTTGCAAGAATTCCTGGATGCGCGCTGGATCCAGACGACGGGCAGCTTCGAGGAAAGGATCAAGCTCGACGAGAGCTTCCGACGAGCGATACGGTGGTGGGGCACCCGCGCGCATCTGACGGCGGGCATGGACTTCCAGGCCCCAGCCCACCAGGAGACTGTGACCACGGATGCCTCCCTGGAAGGGTGGGGAGCGCACACCGAAAATCTGCACGCAAGGGGACTCTGGCTCCCGACGGAGAAGTCCCTGCATATCAACGTCCTGGAGCTCCGTGCAGTGTTTTGGGCCCTCAGGTCCTTCCTTCCGTCCCTCAAGGGCAAGGTGGTGAGGATCTTCACCGACAACACCACCACCATGTTTTACATCAAGAAACAGGGCGGAACCAGGTCCCCAGCGCTGTCCAAGGAGGCGCAGGACCTGTGGCATTGGGCCGTCGCCCAAGGGATTTTTCTGGTGCCGTTTCATCTGGCAGGGATAAAAAACACCATCGCCGACTCACTCAGCAGGGAGATGCGCTCGTGCCACGAGTGGGAACTACGGCAGGATCTGGTGGATCGCCTCTTCCGACGGTGGGGCACACCCCAGATCGACCTGTTCGCGACGGCGACGAACACCAAGTGCCGGAGGTTCGCCAGCAGGTTTCCCCAGACGAGGAGCATGGGCGATGCTTTCTCGTTCCCCTGGGAGGGCCTGTTCCTCTACGCGTTCCCTCCTTTGCCTCTGCTAATCCGGCTCATCAACCAGCTCAAGAGGTCACGGTGCAGGATGATCCTCGTCGCACCTGCGTGGCCGAGGCAGATATGGTTCCCGGACTTGCTGGACTTGTCAGCGTCCCCGCCGATCAAGCTGCCGGCGGACGCGGATCTACTCTCCAGGGAAGGAGGCGCCATCCTCCACCACGACCCGAAGTCGCTGAACTTGCAGGCCTGGCTCCTGCAGCGCTAGAGTTTGGAGGATACGACATACCGGCCGATTGCAGAGAGGTTCTTGCAAAGGCCAGGGCGTCCTCGACTCTTAAATGCTACGGACACAAATGGAAGAGGTTCTCTGTCTGGTGCCGCGCACAGAAGATTAACCCTCTACGGATTACGGCTCCCCAAGTACTGCCGTACCTGCTGACGCTGGCCAAAGCTGGTCTGGCACACGCGTCCATCAAGATTCATCTTGCTGCGATCTCCCGATACACCAGAACCACGGGCCGGACGTCCTTGTGGTCTCATCGTCTGGTGAAAGAGTTCATGAAGGGACTGTTCAGATCGTTCCCGCCGGTGAAGGCTCCGGCCCCAGCGTGGGAGCTCAACGTGGTGCTGACCAAGCTCATGGGACCTCCGTTCGAGCCTCTGCACTCGGCCCCGTTGAAGTTTCTATCGTGGAAAACAGCTTTTCTTGTGGCCATCACCTCCGCACGACGAGTGGGAGAGATCCAGGCCCTTTCCTGCAAGGCCCCGTACTTGACTTTCCACGACACGAGGGTAGTGCTCAGGACGCACCCCTCCTTCATGCCCAAGGTACCGTCGGACTTCCATCTCAACGAACCCTTGGTGTTACCTGTGTTCTTCCCGTCGCCTTCGTCGCCGGCTGAGAGGACTTTGCACTCGCTGGATGTAGCTAGAGCGCTGAAGTTCTACGTGGACCGCACGAAGGGTTTTCGGAAGACGTCACAACTCTTTGTGAACTTTGGACCTGTCAATCAGGGGAAGGCTCTCTCGAAGGCTTCCATCTCCAGATGGCTCTCCGGCTGTATCATGTGCTGTCACCGGTTGGCAAACCGACCGCTGCCTGGCCGTCCGAGAGCCCATTCCACCAGAGCGATCGCAGCTACCACGGCGTTCCTATCTGGTGTGCCCCTGCGGGACATATGCAGGGCTGCTACGTGGAGGTCGACGCACACCTTCACGAAATTCTACTGCGTCGACCGGGATTCCAGGGAGGAGTCCAGGGTCGGCCAAGCAGTGCTGCGCAACCTGTTCGCCTGAGGTGAGCCTGGTGAGGAGGTAATATGCTTAATGTTGAGTTGATGTGATGCTTGATGTTGAGCCTTTGCCACCTCCCGTGGTTGTGCATGTGTGTACTGCTATGTATTCTTTATTCATGAGCATGTGAATCCATGCCAGACCCCATGCTGGAGAAGGAACAAGTTACTTACCTGTAACTGTTGTTCTCCAGCATGGGTCTGGCATGGATTCACATGCGAACCCTCCCGCCTACCCCTCTGCGGCTCTTCACTTGGTCATACTGCCACTTCACGTGCTTCCAAATCTGAAGATGGCTGCCAGAGGCGGTGCTTAGGTAGAGGGCAGTCATTGGCTGTGGTCAGTATGACGCAGAGACCAGTGATTGGTTGTTACTACGAAAGACAGATCAGAAACGAAACTGATACTGGTTTTTTCTTTACCGAGGATTCCCAGCCTGACGACGGGGAATATTCATGAGCATGTGAATCCATGCCAGACCCATGCTGGAGAACAACAGTTACAGGTAAGTAACTTGTTCCATATGGTTCCCGGACCTTCTGGACTTGTCAGCGTCCCCGCCAATCAAGCTGCCGGTGGACGCGGATCTACTCTCCAGGGAAGGAGGCGCCATCCTCCACCACGACCCGAAATCGCTGAACTTGCAGGCCTGGCTCCTGCAGCGCTAGAGTTTGGAGGATACGACTTCTCCAGCATGGGGTCTGGCATGGATTCACATGCTCATGAATATTCCCCGTCGTCAGGCTGGGAATCCTCGGTAAAGAAAAAACCAGTATCAGTTTCGTTTCTGATCTGTCTTTCGTAGTAATAACCAATCACTGGTCTCTGCGTCATACTGACCACAGCCAATGACTGCCCTCTACCTAAGCACCGCCTCTGGCAGCCATCTTCAGATTTTTACCGCACGTTCATGTGTTGGGATCCTCGTGCTATTGCTCTCGAGCGTTAGTGCTATTTTTTCGCGCTTTTTCACAAAAACTTCGATTCTTTCGGTCAAAAGAGCCTCAAGCTCCACCGATCCTACATCCGGTCAACGGGGACCCGTGTCGGATTCATCTGTGCCCCTCAAGGGTGAAGATTTCGTCGAGCTACGCTTCGGAGGACTCCAGAAGCTTCTCAGGCCCGGTCTCGGAGATGGCCCAGGAGAAGGGAAGCTCGACGCCCGGAAAGCTGTTCAGGGCCTGCCCTGGATGCCAGCTGCAGAACGTCTTCAAGGAGGACGAACACTCTTTCTGCCTTTACTGCCTTCATGGGGACAAGACGCACGTGGAGAAGGACTGTGCGTTTTGCGGCAACATGTCGGAACGGACCATGAAGGACCGCCATCAACGTCTCGCCAGCTGGCTGGAGGGTAAGAGCCCGTCTGGCGAGAAGAAGAAGAAATCTGAGCGGTCTTCTAAGACCTTTGAGGGCGCCCCGGCGACGGGGGCCCAACATAAGGCCAAGCACCGCGAGTCCGCTGGCACCGGGAGCGCCGAACGGTCGGGCTCTACGGGCGCCAGGCAGGGCGCACCCTCCCCGGCACCATCAACCACGAGCCAACGCTCTGGGTCGGGTAAGAGGAAGGCCGAGCACCCGGCGAAGCTCCTGGAGAGACCCCGGTCGAGCTCTAAGGCAGAGGAGGAGCGTGGCAGTGCCCCCTCCCTCAAGGATAAGGCGGTGAGCGCACCTAAGGTGGTGAAGGCCTTGATCCATTCGACCAAGCCCTCTATCGAAACGGTCGCGGCGGCCCTGGCCCAGCCTGTGGAGGCTGCACCAGTGGTGGCGGCCTCGGGGCCCAGAATCTCCCTGCCTCCTCGGAGGGAGTCTTCTTTCGTGCCCATCGATAGGACCCCCGTGAAACCCTCCGTGGGGAAGAAGGGGGGGCAGGGCGTCGTCGTAGATTCGGCCTCAACCTCAGAAGAGGAACTGATCGAGGTCTTAAGCCACGGCCTAGGCGTGGAACAAGACCAGCCCGTCGGAATGGGCCCCGACGCAGGTGACGACGACGACATCGTCGAGGATACCGACGGGGCCCCTGCTCGCCCGTCGGATTCCCCTCTGCCAGCGCCGCAAGACAACTCAGCGGCCATTTTGTTGGCTATACAGTCCTTATGCTCCGAGATAAGGACGAGACTACCGTTACCGACGGAGGAACCTCTCCCGTCGGGGGATCCAGAACCGGGACCTTCTGGTGTTCCCCCTACCAAGAAAAGAAGGATTCATCCACCGCCTCCTTTTCAACCGTCGCGCCCCGTCCAGCCCTCCTCCCCGTCCACCCGAGGGGATGATACGGGGACTGACACGGCAGCGACGGGTACGGACGACGAGGCATACGACGAGGATTTTCCGTCGTCGCCTCCCACCAGGGCTTCTCCGCCCGACGAGATTGGATCGTTCCACTCAATGATCGCCAGGGCATCCGAGCTTTTCCAACTCTGCCCTGAGGAGAAGAAAAAGGAAGGCTTCCTTTACCAACGGCGCGAGACCAAGAGGAAGACGGTCCTCGCAGTGCCTCTGTTGGACGACATTTGGGATGAGGGCCTTTCCCTCCTCAAGAACCCTTCCACGACGCCAGCGAAAAGAGACCGGTACGAGAAAAAGTACCGGGTCCCGGACTCGGCCCCCCTATGCCTCCGGGCGCAGCCTACCCCGGACTCCGTCGTCTCCGCGGCAGCCAGGAAGAAAGCGGGGGGGGGGTGCGGCCTCCACGTCGACTTCCCCGCCGGACGGCGAGGGAAAGAAATTGGATGCCATGGGACGCAGAGTCATCTCGTCGGCGGCGACGACGATTAAAGCGGCCAACGCCTTGGCTATCGTGGCCCGCTACGACAGGGAACTCTGGTACAAGATAGCTCCCCTGCTGGATTTTCTGCCGGACGACAAGAGGGCGGAGGCCCTTGAGATCCTGCAGGAAGGTGAGGTGGCCTCGGACCACGCCATCACCGTGGCGACGGACATCGCCGACACTGGGTTCCGCCAGATGGGCAACGGCGTTTGCCTTCGACGTCGCGGATGGCTCAAGGCTACGGACTTTCGGCAGGACGTCCAGACCAGGGTCCTGGACATGCCCTTCGACGGGAACAACCTGTTTGGGAAGACAGTGGACGATTCCCTTCAGGCCATCAAGGCGGATACTGAGACGGCCCGGGCCCTTGGAGTACTGCAGCAACGGCGGACGCCCTTTCGGAGCGGCGGAGGCAAGGGCGCCTCCAAAGGTTCCGGCGGCGGTTTCGCTTCCTACCGTCAAGCGGCCCGCTCGTCGTCGCAAGAGGCCTACAGAGGACGAGGCAAGTCTGGCGGACCCCGCCGTCGTCGCCAAGGAGGCCAAGGCGGCAAGGCCGCGTCCAAGCAGGATTGAACCGGCCGTGGGGTCGGGCCCCCACCGAAGCACCCCGGTGGGAGGCCGGCTGGCGGGCTTCGTCAGCGTGTGGGAGTCCATCTCCACCGACCGTTGGGTGCTGGACGCCCTGGCCCGGGGCCACGCGCTCGAGTTTCAAAGAAGGTGCCCGCGCGTCCCCCCCGTGGCCAGGAAAGAACTTCACGTCCCTCAACTTCTCCTGGAGGTAAAGGCGATGCTCAGAAAGGGCGCCATTGAACTCGTCCCAAAGAGGCTTCGGGGCTCCGGAGTCTACTCGCGTTACTTCCTCGTGAAGAAGAAGACGGGAGGATGGCGCCCCATCCTGGACCTGCGACGCCTGAACAAGTTCATCAAGGCGCAGAAGTTCCGGATGGTCACCCTCCAGCACGTCCTGGGTCAGCTGGAGGAAGGAGACTTCCTATCGTCGTTGGATTTGGAGGATGCCTACTTCCACATTCCCATCCTAAAGGGGCACCGAAAATTCCTCAGATTCGTGGTCCAAGGGCGTCATTACCAGTTCAAAGCCCTTCCCTTCGGACTGCGGTCGGCACCCAGGGTTTTCACCAAGTGCCTCGCACCGGTGGCGGCGCAGCTGCGCCGCGAGGGGATTCACGTCTACCCCTACCTGGACGACTGGCTCATCCGCGCCAAGACGAGGGAGCTCGCCGTGGTCCACACGGCAAGGACCGTCCAACTCCTCACGGACCTGGGATTCTCCGTGAACTACGCCAAATCCCACCTGGTGCCCGCGCAAGTCGCACTGTTTCTGGGAGCGAGGCTCGACACAGTGTCCCTTCTGGCCTCCCCGTCGGAGGAGAGGACCAGGACCATCCTGGGCAAGGTGCAACGGATGTTGGTGGCCGACGCGGCCAAGGTGAGGTCCATCAAGTCCCTCCTCGGGATGATGTCTTCCTGCATCTACCTCATTCCCATGTGCAGGCTCCGGATGCGCCCGTTGCAAGAGTTCCTGGATGCGCGCTGGATCCAGACGACGGGCAGCTTCGAGGAAAGGATCAAGCTCGACGAGAGTTTCCGACGAGCGATACGGTGGTGGGGCACCCGCGCGCATCTGACGGCGGGCATGGACTTCCAGACCCCAGCCCACCAGGTGACTGTGACCACGGATGCCTCCCTAGAAGGGTGGGGAGCGCACACCGAAAATCTGCACGCAAGGGGACTCTGGCTCCCGACGGAGAAGTCCCTGCATATCAACGTCCTGGAGCTCCGTGCAGTGTTTTGGGCCCTCAGGTCCTTCCTTCCGTCCCTCAAGGGCAAGGTGGTGAGGATCTTCACCGACAACACCACCACCATGTTTTACATCAGGAAACAGGGCGGAACCAGGTCCCCAGCGCTGTCCAAGGAGGCGCAGGACCTGTGGCATTGGGCCGTCGCCCAAGGGATCCTTCTGGTGCCGTTTCATCTGGCAGGGATAAAAAACACCATCGCCGACTCACTCAGCAGGGAGCTGCGCTCGTGCCACGAGTGGGAACTACGGCAGGATCTGGTGGATCGCCTCTTCCGACGGTGGGGCACACCCCAGATCGACCTGTTCGCGACGGCGACGAACACCAAGTGCCGGAGGTTCGCCAGCAGGTTTCCCCAGACGAGGAGCATGGGCGATGCTTTCTCGTTCCCCTGGGAGGGCCTGTTCCTCTACGCGTTCCCTCCCTTGCCTCTGCTAATCCGGCTCGTCAACCAGCTCAAGAGGTCACGGTGCAGGATGATCCTCGTCGCACCTGCGTGGCCGAGGCAGATATGGTTCCCGGACCTTCTGGACTTGTCGGCGTCCCCGCCAATCAAGCTGCCGGCGGACGCGGATCTACTCTCCAGGGAAGGAGGCGCCATCCTCCACCACGACCCGAAGTCGCTGAACTTGCAGGCCTGGCTCCTGCAGCGCTAGAGTTTGGAGGATACGACATACCGGCCGATTGCAGAGAGGTTCTTGCAAAGGCCAGGGCGTCCTCGACTCTTAAATGCTACGGACACAAATGGAAGAGGTTTTCTGTCTGGTGCCACGCACAGAAGATTAACCCTCTACGGATTACGGCTCCCCAAGTGCTGCCGTACCTGCTGACGCTGGCCAAAGCTGGTCTGGCACACGCGTCCATCAAGATTCATCTTGCTGCGATCTCCCGATACACCAGAACCACGGGCCGGACGTCCTTGTGGTCTCATCGTCTGGTGAAAGAGTTCATGAAGGGACTGTTCAGATCGTTCCCGCCGGTGAAGGCTCCGGCCCCGGCGTGGGAGCTCAACGTGGTGCTGACCAAACTCATGGGACCTCCGTTCGAGCCTCTGCACTCGGCCCCGTTGAAGTTTCTATCGTGGAAAACAGCTTTTCTCGTGGCCATCACCTCCGCACGACGAGTGGGAGAGATCCAGGCCCTTTCCTGCAAGGCCCCGTACTTGACTTTCCACGACACGAGGGTAGTGCTCAGGACGCACCCCTCCTTCATGCCCAAGGTACCGTCGGACTTTCATCTCAACGAACCCTTGGTGTTACCTGTGTTCTTCCCGTCGCCTTCGTCGCCGGCTGAGAGGACTTTGCACTCGCTGGATGTAGCTAGAGCGCTGAAGTTCTACGTGGACCGCACGAAAGGTTTTCGGAAGACGTCACAACTCTTTGTGAACTTTGGACCTGTCAATCAGGGGAAGGCTCTCTCGAAGGCTTCCATCTCCAGATGGCTCTCCGGCTGTATCATGTACTGTCACCGGTTGGCAAACCGACCGCTGCCTGGCCGTCCGAGAGCCCATTCCACCAGAGCGATCGCAGCTACCACGGCGTTCCTATCTGGTGTGCCCCTGCTGGACATATGCAGGGCTGCTACGTGGAGGTCGACGCACACCTTCACGAAATTCTACTGCGTCGACCGGGATTCCAGGGAGGAGTCCAGGGTCGGCCAAGCAGTGCTGCGCAACCTGTTCGCCTGAGGTGAGCCTGGTGAGGAGGTAAGATGCTTAATGTTGAGTTGATGTGATGCTTAATGTTGAGCCTTTGCCACCTCCCGTGGTTGTGCATGTGTGTACTGCTATGTATTCTTTATTCATGAGCATGTGAATCCATGCCAGACCCCATGCTGGAGAAGGAACAAGTTACTTACCTGTAACTGTTGTTCTCCAGCATGGGTCTGGCATGGATTCACATGCGAACCCTCCCGCCTACCCCTCTGCGGCTCTTCACTTGGTCATACTGCCACTTCACGTGCTTCCAAATCTGAAGATGGCTGCCAGAGGCGGTGCTTAGGTAGAGGGCAGTCATTGGCTGTGGTCAGTATGACGCAGAGACCAGTGATTGGTTATTACTACGAAAGACAGATCAGAAACGAAACTGATACTGGTTTTTTCTTTACCGAGGATTCCCAGCCTGACGACGGGGAATATTCATGAGCATGTGAATCCATGCCAGACCCATGCTGGAGAACAACAGTTACAGGTAAGTAACTTGTTCCATACCGGCCGACTGCAGAGAGGTTCTTGCAAAGGCCAGGGCGTCCTCGACTCTTAAATGCTACGGACACAAATGGAAGAGGTTCTCTGTCTGGTGCCACGCACAGAAGATTAACCCTCTACGGATTACGGCTCCCCAGGTACTGCCGTACCTGCTGACGCTGGCCAAAGCTGGACTGGCACACGCGTCCATCAAGATTCATCTTGCTGCGATCTCCCGATACACCAGAACCACGGGCCGGACGTCCTTGTGGTCTCATCGTCTGGTGAAAGAGTTCATGAAGGGACTGTTCAGATCATTCCCGCCGGTGAAGGCTTCGGCCCCGGCGTGGGAGCTCAACGTGGTGCTGACCAAGCTCATGGGACCTCCGTTCGAGCCTCTGCACTCGGCCCCGTTGAAGTTTCTGTCGTGGAAAACAGCGTTTCTTGTGGCCATCACCTCCGCACGACGGGTGGGAGAGATCCAGGCCCTTTCATGCAAGGCCCCGTACTTGACTTTTCACGACACGAGGGTAGTGCTCAGGACGCACCCCTCCTTCATGCCCAAGGTACCGTCGGACTTCCATCTCAACGAACCCTTGGTGTTGCCTGTGTTCTTCCCGTCGCCGGCTGAGAGGACTTTGCACTCGCTGGATGTGGCTAGAGCGCTGAAGTTCTACGTGGACCGCACAAAGTGTTTTCGGAAGACGTCACAACTCTTTGTGAACTTTGGACCTGTCAATCAGGGGAAGGCTCTCTCGAAGGCTTCCATTTCCAGATGGCTCTCCGGCTGTATCATGTACTGTCATCGGTTGGCAAACCGACCGCTGCCTGGCCGTCCGAGAACCCATTCCACCAGAGCGATCGCAGCTACCACGGCGTTCCTTTCTGGTGTGCCCCTGCTGGACATATGCAGGGCTGCTACGTGGAGGTCGACGCACACCTTCACGAAATTCTACTGCGTCGATCGGGATTCCAGGGAGGAGTCCAGGGTCGGCCAAGCAGTGCTGCGCAACCTGTTCGCCTGAGGTGAGCCTGGTGAGGAGGTAAGATGCTTAATGTTGAGTTTGATGTACTGCGTAATGTTGAGCCGTTGCCACCTCCCGTGGTTGTGCATGTGTGTACTGCTATGTATTCTTTATTCATGAGCATGTGAATCCATGCCAGACCCCATGCTGGAGAAGGAACAAGTTACTTACCTGTAACTGTTGTTCTCCAGCATGGGTCTGGCATGGATTCACATGCGAACCCTCCCGCCTACCCCTCTGCGGCTCTTCACTTGGTCATACTGCCACTTCACATGCTTCCAAATCTGAAGATGGCTGCCAGAGGCGGTGCTTAGGTAGAGGGCAGTCATTGGCTGTGGTCAGTATGACGCAGAGAC
This sequence comes from Ambystoma mexicanum, assembly GCF_040938575.1. Classification (NCBI taxonomy): domain Eukaryota; kingdom Metazoa; phylum Chordata; class Amphibia; order Caudata; family Ambystomatidae; genus Ambystoma; species Ambystoma mexicanum. The sequence continues at coordinate 1,425,740,361 of NC_090924.1, forward strand.
CAGTGATTGGTTATTACTACGAAACACAGATCAGAAACGAAACTGATACTGGTTTTTTCTTTACCGAGGATTCCCAGCCTGACGACGGGGAATATTCATGAGCATGTGAATCCATGCCAGACCCATGCTGGAGAACAACAGTTACAGGTAAGTAACTTGTTCCTTACTGCCACTCTGGCTCGTGGCTTTAGCATGGGATTGCAAGTGGTGCTCAGGATTGGTAACTATTACCAGCACTCTGGCTCGTGGCATTAGCATGGGATTGCAAGTGGTGCTCAGGATTGGTAACTATTACCAGCACTCTGGCTCGTGGCATTAGCATGTGGTTGCAAGTGGTGCTCAGGATTGGTAACTATTACCAGCACTCTGGCTCGTGGCATTAGCATGGGATTGCAAGTGGTGCTCAGGATTGGTAACTATTACCAGCACTCTGGCTCGTGGCATTAGCATGGGGTTACAAGTGGTGCTCAGGATTGGTAACTATTACCGCAACTCTGGCTCGTGGCATTAGCATGGGATTGCAAGTGGTGCTCAGGATTGGTAACTATTACCGCCACTCTGGCTCGTGGCATTAGCATGGGCTTGCAAGTGGTGCTCAGGATTGGTAACTATTACCGCCACTCTAGCTCGTGGCATTAGCATGGGATTGCAAGTGGTGCTCAGGATTGGTAACTATTACCAGCACTCTGGCTCGTGGCATTAGCATGGGATTGCAAGTGGTGCTCAGGATTGGTAACTATTACCGCCACTCTGGCTCGTGGCATTAGCATGGGATTGCAAGTGGTGCTCAGGATTGGTAACTATTCTCCAGCATGGGGTCTGGCATGGATTCACATGCTCATGAATATTCCCCGTCGTCAGGCTGGGAATCCTCGGTAAAGAAAAAACCAGTATCAGTTTCGTTTCTGATCTGTCTTTCGTAGTAATAACCAATCACTGGTCTCTGCGTCATACTGACCACAGCCAATGACTGCCCTCTACCCAAGCACCGCCTCTGGCAGCCATCTTCAGATTTTTACCGCACGTTCATGTGTTGGGATCCTCGTGCTATTGCTCTCGAGCGTTAGTGCTATTTTTTCACGTTTTTTCTCAAAAACTTCGTTTTTTTCAGTCAAAAGAGCCTCAAGCTCCACCGACTCTCCATCCGATCAACGGGGACCCGTGTCGGATTCGTCTGCGCCCCTCAAGGGTGAAGATTTCGTCGAGCTACGCTTTTGGAGGACTCCAGAAGTTTCTCAGGCCCGGACATGGCCCAGGAGAAGGGAAGCTCGACGCCCGGAAAGCTGTTCAGGATCTGCCCTGGATGCCAGCTGCAGAACGTCTTTAAGGAGGACGAACACTACTTTTGTCTCTACTGCTTACATGAGGACAAGACGCACGTGGAGAAGGACTGTGCGTTTTGCGGCAATATGTCGGAGCGGACCATGAAGGACCGCCATCAACGCCTCGCCAACTGGCTGGAAGGGAAGAGCCCGTCAGGCGAGAAGAAGAGGAACAAATCCGAGCGGTCTTCTAAGACCTTTGAGGACGCCCCGGCGACGGGGTCCAACACAAGGCCAAGCACCGCGAGTCCGCTGGCACCGGGAGCGCCGAACGGTCGGGCTCTAAGGGCGCCAGGCAGGGCGCACCCTCCCCGGCACCTTCAGCCACGAGCCAACGCTCTGGGTCGGGTAAGAGGAAGGGCGAGCACCCGGCGAAGCTCCTGGAGAGGCCCCGGTCGAGCTCGAAGGACCCATCGGAGGGGGAGCGAGGCAGTGTCCCCCCCCTCAAGGATAAGGCGGTGAGCGCACCTAAGGTGGTGAAGGCCTTAATCCATCCGGCCAAGCCCTCTATCGAAACTGTCGCGGCGGCCCTGGCTCAGCCTGTGGAGGCTACACCAGTGGTGGCGACCTCGGGGCTCAGAGTCTCCCTGCCACCTCGGAGGGAGTCCTCTTTTGTGCCCATCGATAGGACCCCCGTGAAATCCCTGGCGGGGAAGAAAAAGGGGGGGCAGGGCGTCGTCGTAGATTCGGCTTCAACCTCGGAGGAAGAGCTGATCGAGGTCTTAAGCCACGGCCTTGGCGTGGATGAAGACCGGCCCGTCGGGATGGATCCCGACGCAGGTGACGACGACATCGTCGAGGGTGCCGACGGGGCCCCTGATCGCCCGTCGGATTCCCCTCTGCCAGCGCCTCAAGACAACTCGGCGGCCATTTTGTTGGCTATACAGTCCTTATGCTCAGAGATAAGGACGAGACTACCGTTGCCGACGGAGGAACCTCTCCCGTCGGGGGATCCTGAACCGGGACCTTCTGGTGTTCCCCCGCCCAAGAAAAGAAGGGTTCACCCTCCACCTCCTTTTCAGCCGTCGCGCCCCGTCCAGCCCTCCTCCCAGTCCACCCGAGGGGATGATACGGGGACTGACACGGCAGCGACGGGTACGGACGACGAGGTATACGACGAGGATCTACCGTCGTCACCTCCCACCAGGGCTTCTCCGCCCGACGAGATTGGATCGTTCCACTCCATGATCGCCAGGGCATCCGAGCTTTTCCAACTCTGCCCTGAGGAGAAGAAAAAGGAAGGATTCCTTTATCAACGGCGCGAGGCCAAGAGGAAGACGGTCCTCGCGGTGCCTCTACTGGACGACATTTGGGATGATGGCCTCTCCCTCCTCAAGAACCCTTCCACGACGCCAGCTAGAAGAGACCGGTACGAGAAGAAGTACCGGGTCCCGGACGCGGCCCCCCTGTGCCTCCGGGCGCAGCCTACCCCGGACTCTGTCGTCTCCGCGGCGGCCAAGAAGAAAGCGGGGGGGTGCGGCCTCCACATCGACTTCCCCACCGGACGGCGAGGAAAAGAAATTGGACGCTATGGGACGCAGGGTCATCTCGTCTGCAGCGACGACGATTAAAGCGGCCAACGCCTTGGCTATCGTGGCCCGCTACGACAGGGAGCTATGGTACAAACTGGCTCCCCTGCTGGACTTCCTACCGGACGACAAGAGGGCGGATGCCCTGGAGATCCTACAGGAAGGTGAGGTGGCGTCGGACCACGCCATCACTATTGCGACGGACATCGCCGACACTGGGCTTCGCCAGTTGGGCAACGGCGTGTGCCTTAGGCGGCGTGGATGGCTCAAGGCTACGGACTTCCGGCAAGACGTACAGACCAGAGTCCTGGACATGCCGTTCGATGGGAACAACCTGTTTGGGAAAACAGTGGACGATTCCCTTCAGGCCATTAAAACGGACACTGAGACGGCCCGGGCCCTTGGGGTTCTGCAGCAACGACAGACGCCCTTTCGGAGCAGCGGAGGCAAGGGCGCCTCCAAAGGTTCCGGTGGCGGTTTCTCCACCTACCGTCAAGCGGCCCGCTCGTCGTCTCAGGAGGCCTACAGAGGACGAGGCAAGTCTGGCGGACCCCGCCGTCGTCGCCAAGGAGGTCAAGGCGGCAAAGCCTCGTCGAAACAGGATTGAACCGGCTGTGGGGTCGGGCCCCCACCGAAGCACCCCGGTGGGAGGCCGGCTGGCGAGCTTCATCAGCGTGTGGGAGTCCATCTCCACCGACCGTTGGGTGCTGGACGCCTTAGCCTGGGGCCACGCGCTCGAGTTTCAAAGAAGGTGCCCGCGCGTCCCCCCCGTGGCCAGGAAAGAGCTTCACGTCCCTCAGCTTCTCCCAGAGGTAAAGGCGATGCTCAGGAAGGGCGCCATCGAACTCGTCCCAAAGAGGCTTCGGGGCTCCAGAGTTTACTCGAGATACTTCCTCGTGAAGAAGAAGACGGGAGGATGGCGCCCCATCCTAGACCTGCGACGTCTGAACAAGTTCATCAAGGCGCAGAAGTTCCGGATGGTCACCCTCCAGCACGTCCTGGGTCAGCTGGAGGAAGGAGACTTCCTGTCGTCGTTGGATTTGGAGGATGCCTACTTCCATATTCCCATCCTAAAGGGGCACCGAAAATTCCTCACGTTTGTGGTCCAAGGGCGTCACTACCAGTTCAAAGCCCTCCCCTTCGGACTACGGTCGGCACCCAGGGTATTCACCAAGTGCCTTGCACCGGTGGCGGCGCAGCTGCGCCACGAGGGGATCCACATCTACCCCTACCTGGACGACTGGCTCATCCGAGCCAAGACGAGGGAGCTCGCCGTGGAGCACACGGCAAGGACCGTCCAACTTCTCACGGACCTGGGATTCTCCGTGAACTACGCCAAGTCCCACCTGGTACCCGCGCAAAACGCACTGTTTCTGGGAGCGAAGCTTGACACAGTGTCCCTTCTGGCCTCCCCGTCGGAGGAAAGGACCAGGTCCATCCTGGGCAAGGTACAGCGGATGTTGGTTTCCGACGCGGCCAAGGTGAGGTCCATCAAGTCCCTCCTCGGAATGATGTCTTCTTGCATCTACCTCATTCCCATGTGCAGGCTCCGGATGCGCCCGTTGCAGGAGTTCCTGGACGCGCGCTGGATCCAAACGACGGGCGGCTTCGAGGAGAGGATCACACTCGACGAGAGTTTCCGCCGAGCGGTCCGGTGGTGGGGCACCCGCGCGCATCTGACGGCGGGCATGGACTTCCAGACCCCAGACCACCAGGAGACAGTGACCACAGATGCTTCCCTGGAAGGGTGGGGAGCGCACACCGGAAATCTGCACGCGAGAGGCCTTTGGCTCCCGACGGAGAAGTCCCTCCATATCAACGTCCTGGAGCTCCGTGCAGTGTTCTGGGCCCTCAGGTCCTTCCTTCCGTCCCTCAAGGGCAAGGTGGTGAGGATCTTCACCGACAACACCACCACCATGTTTTACATCAGGAAACAGGGCGGAACCAGGTCCCCAGCGCTGTCCAAGGAGGCGCAGGACCTGTGGCATTGGGCCGTCGCCCAAAGGATGTTTCTGGTGCCGTTTCATCTGGCAGGGATAAAAAACACCATCGCCGACTCACTCAGCAGGGAGCTGCGCTCGTGCCACGAGTGGGAACTACGACAGGATCTAGTGGATCGCCTCTTCCGACGGTGGGGCACACCCCAGATCGACCTGTTCGCGACGGCGACGAACTCCAAGTGCCGGAGGTTCGCCAGCAGGTTTCCCCAGGCGAGGAGCATGGGCGATGCTTTCTCGTTCCCCTGGGAGGGCCTGTTCCTCTACGCGTTCCCTCCTTTGCCACTGCTAATCCGGCTCGTCAACCAGCTCAAGAGGTCACGGTGCAGGATGATCCTCGTCGCACCTGCGTGGTCGAGGCAGATATGGTTCCCGGACCTTCTGGACTTGTCAGCGTCCCCGCCAATCAAGCTGCCGGTGGACGCGGATCTACTCTCCAGGGAAGGAGGCGCCATCCTCCACCACGACCCGAAATCGCTGAACTTGCAGGCCTGGCTCCTGCAGCGCTAGAGTTTGGAGGATGCGACATACCGGCCGACTGCAGAGAGGTTCTTGCAAAGGCCAGGGCGTCCTCGACTCTTAAATGCTACGGACACAAATGGAAGAGGTTCTTTGTCTGGTGCCACGCATAGAAGATTAACTCTCTACGGATTACGGCTCCCCAGGTACTGCCGTACCTGCTGACGCTGGCCAAAGCTGGACTGGCACACGCGTCCATCAAGATTCATCTTGCTGCGATCTCCCGATACACCAGAACCACGGGCCGGACGTCCTTGTGGTCTCATCGTCTGGTGAAAGAGTTCATGAAGGGACTGTTCAGATCGTTCCCGCCGGTGAAGGCTCCGGCCCCGGCGTGGGAGCTCAACGTGGTGCTGACCAAGCTCATGGGACCTCCGTTCGAGCCTCTGCACTCGGCCCCGTTGAAGTTTCTGTCGTGGAAAACAGCGTTTCTTGTGGCCATCACCTCCGCACGACGGGTGGGAGAGATCCAGGCCCTTTCCTGCAAGGCCCCGTACTTGACTTTTCACGACACGAGGGTAGTGCTCAGGACGCACCCCTCCTTCATGCCCAAGGTACCGTCGGACTTCCATCTCAACGAACCCTTGGTGTTGCCTGTGTTCTTCCCGTCGCCTTTGTCGCCGGCTGAGAGGACTTTGCACTCGCTGGATGTGGCTAGAGCGCTGAAGTTCTACGTGGACCGCACGAAGTATTTTCGGAAGACGTCACAACTCTTTGTGAACTTTGGACCTGTCAATCAGGGGAAGGCTCTCTCGAAGGCTTCCATTTCCAGATGGCTCTCCGGCTGTATCATGTACTGTCATCGGTTGGCAAACCGACCGCTGCCTAGCCGTCCGAGAGCCCATTCCACCAGAGCGATCGCAGCTACCACGGCGTTCCTTTCTGGTGTGCCCCTGCTGGACATATGCAGGGCTGCTACGTGGAGGTCGACGCACACCTTCACGAAATTCTACTGCGTCGATCGGGATTCCAGGGAGGAGTCCAGGGTCGGCCAAGCAGTGCTGCGCAACCTGTTCGCCTGAGGTGAGCCTGGTGAGGAGGTAAGATGCTTAATGTTGAGTTGATGTGATGCTTGATGTTGAGCCTTTGCCACCTCCCGTGGTTGTGCATGTGTGTACTGCTATGTATTCTTTATTCATGAGCATGTGAATCCATGCCAGACCCCATGCTGGAGAAGGAACAAGTTACTTACCTGTAACTGTTGTTCTCCAGCATGGGTCTGGCATGGATTCACATGCGAACCCTCCCGCCTACCCCTCTGCGGCTCTTCACTTGGTCATACTGCCACTTCACGTGCTTCCAAATCTGAAGATGGCTGCCAGAGGCGGTGCTTAGGTAGAGGGCAGTCATTGGCTGTGGTCAGTATGACGCAGAGACCAGTGATTGGTTGTTACTACGAAAGACAGATCAGAAACGAAACTGATACTGGTTTTTTCTTTACCGAGGATTCCCAGCCTGACGACGGGGAATATTCATGAGCATGTGAATCCATGCCAGACCCATGCTGGAGAACAACAGTTACAGGTAAGTAACTTGTTCCTTACCGCCACTCTGGCTCGTGGCATTAGCATGGGATTGCAAGTGGTGCTCAGGATTGGTAACTATTACCAGCACTCTGGCTCGAGGCATTAGCATGGTATTGCAAGTGGTGCTCAGGATTGGTAACTATTACCAGCACTCTGGCTCGTGGCATTAGCATGGGATTGCAAGTGGTGCTCAGGATTGGTAACTATTACCAGCACTCTGGCTCGTGGCATTAGCATGGGGTTACAAGTGGTGCTCAGGATTGGTAACTATTACCGCCACTCTGGCTCGTGGCATTAACATGGGATTGCAAGTGGTGCTCAGGATTGGTAACTATTACCGCCACTCTGGCTCGTGGCATTAGCATGGGATTGCAAGTGGTCCTCAGGATTGGTAACTATTACCAGCACTCTGGCTCGTGGCATTAGCATGGGATTGCAAGTGGTGCTCAGGATTGGTAACTATTACCAGCACTCTGGCTCGTGGCATTAGCATGTGGTTGCAAGTGGTGCTCAGGATTGGTAACTATTACCAGCACTCTGGCTCGTGGCATTAGCATGGGATTGCAAGTGGTGCTCAGGATTGGTAACTATTACCAGCACTCTGGCTCGTGGCATTAGCATGGGGTTACAAGTGGTGCTCAGGATTGGTAACTATTACCGCCACTCTGGCTCGTGGCATTAGCATGGGATTGCAAGTGGTGCTCAGGATTGGTAACTATTACCGCCACTCTGGCTCGTGGCATTAGCATGGGGTTGCAAGTGGTGCTCAGGATTGGTAACTATTACCGCCACTCTGGCTCGTGGCATTAGCATGGGATTGCAAGTGGTGCTCAGGATTGGTAACTATTACCAGCACTCTGGCTCGTGGCATTAGCATGGGATTGCAAGTGGTGCTCAGGATTGGTAACTATTACCAGCACTCTGGCTCGTGGCATTAGCATGGGATTGCAAGTGGTGCTCAGGATTGGTAACTATTACCAGCACTCTGGCTCGTGGCATTAGCATGGGGTTGCAAGTGGTGCTCAGGATTGGTAACTATTACCGCCACTCTGGCTCGTGGCATTAGCATGGGATTGCAAGTGGTGCTCAGGATTGGTAACTATTACCGCCACTCTGGCTCGTGGCATTAGCATGGGATTGCAAGTGGTGCTCAGGATTGGTATCTATTACCAGCACTCTGGCTCGTGGCATTAGCATGGGATTGCAAGTGGTGCTCAGGATTGGTAACTATTACCAGGACTCTGGCTCGTGGCATTAGCATGGGATTGCAAGTGGTGCTCAGGATTGGTAACTATTACCAGCTCTCTGGCTCGTGGCATTAGCATGGGATTGCAAGTGGTGCTCAGGATTGGTAACTATTACCAGCACTCTGGCTCGTGGCATTAGCATGGGATTGCAAGTGGTGCTCAGGATTGGTAACTATTACCAGCACTCTGGCTCGTGGCATTAGCATGGGATTGCAAGTGGTGCTCAGGATTGGTAACTGTTACCAGCACTCTGGCTCGTGGCATTAGCATGGGATTGCAAGTGGTGCTCAGGATTGGTAACTATTACCAGCACTCTGGCTCGTGGCATTACCATGGAGTTGCAAGTGGTGCTCAGGATTGGTAACTATTACCAGCACTCTGGCTCGTGGCATTAGCATGGGATTGCAAGTGGTGCTCAGGATTGGTAACTATTACCAGCACTCTGGCTCGTGGCATTAGCATGGGGTTACAAGTGGTGCTCAGGATTGGTAACTATTACCAGCACTCTGGCTCGTGGCATTAGCATGGGATTGCAAGTGGTGCTCAGGATTGGTAACTATTACCAGCACTCTGGCTCGTGGCATTAGCATGGGGTTGCAAGTGGTGCTCAGGATTGGTAACTATTAACAGCACTCTGGCTCGTGGCATTAGCATGGGGTTGCAAGTGGTGCTCAGGATTGGTAACTATTACCAGCACTCTGGCTCGTGGCATTAGCATGGGGTTGCAAGTGGTGCTCAGGATTGGTAACTATTACCAGCACTCTGGCTCGTGGCATTAGCATGGGTTTGCAAGTGGTGCTCAGGATTGGTAACTATTACCAGCACTCTGGCTCGTGGCATTAGCATGGGGTTGCAAGTGGTGCTCAGGATTGGTAACTATTACCGCCACTCTGGCTCGTGGCATTAGCATGGGATTGCAAGTGGTGCTCAGGATTGGTAACTATTACCGCCACTCTGGCTCGTGGCATTAGTATGGGATTGCAAGTGGTGCTCAGGATTGGTAACTATTACCAGCACTCTGGCTCGTGGCGTTACCATGGGATTGCAAGCGGTGCTCAGGATTGGTAACTATTACCAGCACTCCGGCTCGTGGCATTAGCATGGGATTGCAAGCGGTGCTCAGGATTGGTAACTATTACCAGCACTCCGGCTCGTGGCATTAGCATGGGATTGCAAGTGGTGCTCAGGATTGGTAACTATTACCAGCACTCCGGCTCGTGGCATTAGCATGGGATTGCAAGTGGTGCTCAGGATTGGTAACTATTACCGCCACTCCGGCTCGTGGCATTAGCATGGGATTGCAAGTGGTGGTCAGGATTGGTAACTATTACTAGCACTCTGGCTCGTGGCATTAGCATGGGGTTGCAAGTGGTGGTCAGGATTGGTAACTATTACCAGCACTCTGGCTCGTGGCATTAGCATGGGATTGCAAGTGGTGCTCAGGATTGGTAACTATTACCAGCACTCTGGCTCGTGGCATTAGCATGGGATTGCAAGTGGTGCTCAGGATTGGTAACTATTACCGCCACTCTGGCTCGTGGCATTAGCATTGTTAAGTTGTGTGTCCCGAGGACGGGGCGTACCTGTATTTCCAGAAGTCTTGCGTGCCGAGGTAGCCAGGTCGTGGTAGAGGTAGACACGTAGCTGATGAAGTCTTCGCAAATGAAGAGTAGCGACGCAAAGAACCAACCCCGGACCCGTCCTGTAATACAGGATTGAACTGGGGCCGGCTCCTGACGCCACGAATGACGCTTCCCAATATTAACGTGGCGTCAGAACAGTGCAAGCACTGACTGGGAAGGTCGTAGATGTTTCTGGCAGGTACCGGCAAGTATCCCAAGCAGCTATCCAGGATAGTGAAGTACAAAAGTAGCCAGTACAGGTAAGCTGGGAGTCCAAGGTGCCAATGCCGGTAAGCAAAGAGTCTATGGTACAGGTACAGGTAAGCAGTGAATCCAAGGTACCAATGCAGGAGAGCCGGGGAAGCAGACCAGGACCACAGGAGACTCAGCAGGAAGTGGGCAACTCAGGCAAGGATGGAAGCAGGAGGATACCCCAGGGAGGTAGACCAGAGTACACAAGAAGACAGGAGAGGGAAGGGAAAGGGGAGCCAGACAAGGGTAGGGGCAGGAAGGACACAGCCCAGGCACAGGATCAGGACCCAAGAACCTCAGAACCAGGGAGCGAAGCGGAAGGGAACCAACCGCGTTGAGACGCGATGGGAAAACAATTCGGATCGCTTAAGTAGCGGTCCCGTGTGAAAACGAGGCTTGAACCGCGCTGCAATGCGCATGCGCGAATGGATGTCGCCTCGCGAACGAGGTTTGGAACGCAAACACGTTCGAACAGCTGCGTGAACGACAACCGTGCCCCACACGGGCCAGGACAGAGCAAATCCGCCGGGGAAATGTGCCCGGGGCGGCGCGTCGTCTCCACAATCTGAGACGTGGGTACAGCCGCCAGGAACCAGCACGCCCCCCAGAGCCCCGCCGCCCAGTACAGGTAGGTGTCCTAACACTATGCTCCCCACCAGAAAGACCCGGAGCACCCGGTTTCCAGGGATTCCTACGAAAAAATTCCCGTAGTAGACGGGGGGCATGAACGTTCACACAAGGTTCCCAAGTCCGATCACAAGCAGGGTAACCCTTCCAGTCCACCAAAAATTGAAGCCTACCCCGGAAGAAACGGGAGTCACAAATCTCCTGCACCTCAAATTCCGGAGTGCCTCCCACATCAATGGCCGTGGGTCGAGAATGCGAACGACCGTACGGATCAGACCGAAACGGTTTAAAGAGAGACACATGGAAGACGGGGTGAATCCGCCAAGACTGCGGCAAATCCAACTTGAATGCCACAGAGGAGATTCGTCTGATCACCCGGAAAGGTCCCAGAAAACGGGGTGCTAATTTAGTCGGGAGATTGTGTACTGGTAGATTCTTAGAAGAGAGCCATACCATGTCCCCAACCTGGAAAGCTGGCTCACTACTCCTTCTCCTATCAGCCTGTGCCTTCATACTTTCACATGCCTTGGCGAGAGCTCCCGTGGCCTGGATCTGATTCTTCTGGATGTCAGCAACCATCTGATCCGCGGAAGGAACTGCACTGGAAGGAACAGGATGAAATGGAATCAACCTGGGATGAAGACCCGAGGAACAATAGAAAGGACTCATTCCAGTGGCTGAGTGTTTAGAGTTGTTATAAGCCACCTCAGCCAGATCCAGATGTTTTGCCCAGTTGGATTGAGAAGCATTGGAAAAACAGCGTAAGTATTGCTCCAAAGTCTAATTAGTCCGCTCAGTCAGGCCATTGGATTGTGGATGATAGCCGGAACTGAGAGCACGCTGGACACCCAAGTGACGGCAAAGTTGCTTCCAAAAGGCAGAAATGAACTGAGATCCACGGTCTGAAATAATCTTCTCAGGAAGCCCATGTAAGCGATAAACAGAATGTAAAAAGGCCTGAGCCATACTACCGGCTGAAGGTACCTTCCGGAATGGAATGAAATGGGCTAGCTTAGAAAAACAATCGATGACCACCATGATGCATGTATATTCTTCCGAGGGAGGGAGGTCCACAATAAAATCGGTGGCAATAGTATGCCAAGGATATGGTGCTCTCTCGGTGGGTTGGAGAAGTCCAATAGGTTTCTTTCGTGGAATCTTGACCTGGGCACACACTGGGCAACATTCCACATATTCTCTTGTCTGCCTAGCCCATCCTGGCCACCAAAATTGGCGAGAAATCAGTTCCTGAGTGGATCGAATGCCGCGATGTCCCCCAATCTTAGAATCGTGTAATGCTTGCAGGACGGCAGTCCGAAGTACCTCAGTGGGGAGGTATAACCGATTGTGAAAGAAGAGTAGGCCACCGTTCTCCCTAATTGAAGGGTGTTGGAGAAGTAAGGAATACTTGGGATCCTTTTGAGTGTCCTGTAGGATGGTATCCAGGCATTGAGATATAACCAACAAGAAGTGTTTAGAAGGAAGTAATTGTTGAGCTCGATGATCTAGTTCAACGTTGTTCTCCAGGGAGCGGGAAAGAGCGTCAGCCTTCGAATTGCGTGACTGAGGGATGTAAGAAATTGTGAAATCAAATTGGGAAAAGAACAAGGCCCAACGAGCCAAACGAGAAGTACGACACTGTAAGGAGCGTAGATACTGTAGGTTCCGGTGGTCAGTGCGTACTTCCACTGAGAATCTTCCCCCCAGAAGATGGTGACGCCATTCCTCAAATGCAACCTTTATGGCCAATAGCTCCTTTTCAATGATTGCATAATTTCTTTCGCTGGATGTTAACTTCCGGGAATAATAGGCAACAGGAACCTCCAACCCTGTCTGTGGATCGTCTTGAAGAAGGACAGCCCCAACAGCAAAATCGGAAGCATCTGCCTCCACGATGAATGGCCTGTTCTCATCAGGATGATGTAAAATCGGGGAAGTACTGTATGCCTCCTTCAGTTTCTTGAAAGCACTGGTTGCTGTTGCAATCCATCTGAACGGAGTCTTGTTGCTGGTCAAATCCGACAAAGGCGCGGTTACTTCCGAATAGGCAGGTATGAAACGCCGGTAAAAATTGGCGAATCCTAAGAAACGCTGAAGAGATTTCAAGTCGGAAGGTTGTCTCCACTCCTGAATCGCCCGTACCTTGGCAGGAGCCATGTGTATTCCGGATTCACTAATAACATATCCAAGAAATTCGATACTACTCTGATGAAAGTGACATTTCTCAGCTTTGGCATATAAGTGATTGTGATGTAACCGACCAAGAACCTCCTTCACATGACGTGGATGTTCCTCTTTCTCTTTGGAGAATATCAAAATATCATCGAGGTATACCCATACGGATACACCAATCAAATCCGAGAAGATGTCGTCCATTAGACGTTGAAAAACGGCTGGAGCGTTGCACAGACCAAACGGCATTACACGATACTCAAAATGCCCTGCTGGGGTCTTAAAGGCCGTCTTCCATTCGTCGCCCGGCTTGATACGTACTAAATGGTATGCCCCTCGGAGATCCAACTTAGAAAATATACGGGCATTCCGCAAAGACTCCATAATGTTGCGTATCAAGGGCAACGGATATCGATCCTTTCGTGTGATGTCGTTTAATTGCCTATAGTCCACACAAGGCCGTAAAGTGCCCTCCTTCTTTTTCACAAAGAACAAAGGGAATCCCGCAGGTGACTTAGAAGGTGTTATATAACCTTTCTGAAGACAGTCATCCAAGTATTCTTGCAGGACCTCTCTCTCGTGAGGTGATAAGGAATACAATTTGCCATGAGGAATTACTGCATCGGGTAGTAGTTCTATGGCACAATCAAAGTCTCTGTGAGGTGGCAAAGGAATGGTACCAGGTTCAGAAAATACCTCATGGTAATCGTTGTAGTCGGAGGGTACCGAAGACAAGGTACACACGTGGAATGGTCCTGATCCTTCTGTCTGAGTGGCAATAGTGGAAGATCCGGTACTAGGTCCGAAGGTGTTACACTCCCGACTACATCGATTGGAAGCGAAGGTCAGGTTACGGGAAGCCCAATCAATAATGGGGTTATGATGTAATAGCCACGGCAACCCCAGAATTATCGGGTATGAGGGTGATTTAATCACATCAAGAGAAATCAGTTCGTGGTGTTCAGCTATCTGTAACTGTAGTATTCCGGTATGTTGGCGAACCGGACCGGAGGCCAAAGGGGTTCCATCAATTACCTCCACCAGGGTAGCACGATCCTTATCAAGCAGAGGTATCCCGTTCTTCTTGGAAAATTCAAAGTCCACGTAATTACCTGAGGCTCCACAATCCAGAAGACCCAATACAATCACTGATTTGCTATGCCAGGTAACCCGGATCTGAAGAGCCATAAGGGCCACCGGAGTCATGGGTGGATGGGTCGTCACAGGAATGGGAAGGACTGAAGAGATCGAAGGGCCTGTCACTGCCTTCCTCCGTTGCGACAGGCCTCTTAGTTTTCCGCCTTCTTGATTGGTCGCAATGGACAAGCACTGAGAAAATGTCCGGCAGTACCACAATACAAACAAAGACGGAGACTTCTCCTGCGTCTTTTCTCAGCCTCCGATAATGGTCCTCTGAGTGCTCCTAGCTGCATCGGTTCTAACCCCATCTCCGAACTGACGGGCGCGCCTCCAGCCTGAGGAAGTGGTCGGGGAAGGAACCTCTCTAACCGACGTCTCTCACCTCTTCTTTCGGCCAGGCGATGATCAATACGTAGGACCTGCTCCTGGAGTAACGGCAGAGTCTCAGGTTCGGGTATGTGAAGTAACTCATCCTTGTATTCTTCTCTTAGGCCGCGTCTGAACAGAGTTTTTTGCGTTACTTCGGGCCATTGAGAGTCCGTAGCCAATTGACGGAACCGACTTATATAAGTGATAATATCACTGGGTCCTTGTTTTAAATCCATCAACTGATTCTGTGCCGTAACAGCCAAATTGGGAGACTGAAATACCTCCAAAAATGCTTTCTCAAATGCCACAAAATCATTAAGAATGGGACTGTTAGCCGATACCAAGGGAGAAGCCCAAGCCAAAGCACTTCCTGTTAGATTTCCCAAGATGTAGCCGATCTTAGCCTTTTCTTGTGTGAAATGTGATGCCCGGAACAAAAAATGTATCCTGCAATGGTTGCAGAATTCTGCCACACGCCTAGGATCACCATCAAACTTCATGGGTGCGGTAGAAGCCATTGGTGTCTCCGCATGTGGAATAACAGGGGTTCCTTGCATGACCATCTGGCGAAGATTGAGATTCTCCTGACGTAATACCGCCATTTCTGCTCTTAAGGCTCTGACTTCGTCATGGATCTCCTGGGATTCCTCCATCTCCGTCTCAGAACTGGGGATAAGGCGTCTCAATCTGTTAAGTTGTGTGTCCCGAGGACGGGGCGTACCTGTATTTCCAGAAGTCTTGCGTGCCGAGGTAGCCAGGTCGTGGTAGAGGTAGACACGTAGCTGATGAAGTCTTCGCAAATGAAGAGTAGCGACGCAAAGAACCAACCCCGGACCCGTCCTGTAATACAGGATTGAACTGGGGCCGGCTCCTGACGCCACGAATGACGCTTCCCAATATTAACGTGGCGTCAGAACAGTGCAAGCACTGACTGGGAAGGTCGTAGATGTTTCTGGCAGGTACCGGCAAGTATCCCAAGCAGCTATCCAGGATAGTGAAGTACAAAAGTAGCCAGTACAGGTAAGCTGGGAGTCCAAGGTGCCAATGCCGGTAAGCAAAGAGTCTATGGTACAGGTACAGGTAAGCAGTGAATCCAAGGTACCAATGCAGGAGAGCCGGGGAAGCAGACCAGGACCACAGGAGACTCAGCAGGAAGTGGGCAACTCAGGCAAGGATGGAAGCAGGAGGATACCCCAGGGAGGTAGACCAGAGTACACAAGAAGACAGGAGAGGGAAGGGAAAGGGGAGCCAGACAAGGGTAGGGGCAGGAAGGACACAGCCCAGGCACAGGATCAGGACCCAAGAACCTCAGAACCAGGGAGCGAAGCGGAAGGGAACCAACCGCGTTGAGACGCGATGGGAAAACAATTCGGATCGCTTAAGTAGCGGTCCCGTGTGAAAACGAGGCTTGAACCGCGCTGCAATGCGCATGCGCGAATGGATGTCGCCTCGCGAACGAGGTTTGGAACGCAAACACGTTCGAACAGCTGCGTGAACGACAACCGTGCCCCACACGGGCCAGGACAGAGCAAATCCGCCGGGGAAATGTGCCCGGGGCGGCGCGTCGTCTCCACAATCTGAGACGTGGGTACAGCCGCCAGGAACCAGCACGCCCCCCAGAGCCCCGCCGCCCAGTACAGGTAGGTGTCCTAACAAGCATGGGGTTGCAAGTGGTGCTCAGGATTGGTAACTATTACCGCCACTCTGGCTCGTGGCATTAGCATGGGATTGCAAGTGGTGCTCAGGATTGGTAACTATTACCAGCACTCTGGCTCGTGGCATTAGCATGGGGTTACAAGTGGTGCTCAGGATTGGTAACTATTACCAGCACTCTGGCTCGTGGCATTAGCATGGGATTGCAAGTGGTGCTCAGGATTGGTAACTATTACCGCCACTCTGGCTCGTGGCATTAGCATGGGGTTGCAAGTGGTGCTCAGGATTGGTAACTATTACCGCCACTCTGGCTCGTGGCATTAGCATGGGATTGCAAGTGGTGCTCAGGATTGGTAACTATTACCGCCACTCTGGCTCGTGGCATTAGCATGGGATTGCAATTGGTGCTCAGGATTGGTAACTATTACCAGCACTCTGGCTCGTGGCATTAGCATGGGATTGCAAGTGGTGCTCAGGATTGGTAACTATTACCAGCACTCTGGCTCGTGGCATTAGCATGGGGTTGCAAGTGGTGCTCAGGATTGGTAACTATTACCGCCACTCTGGCTCGTGGCATTAGCATGGGATTGCAAGTGGTGCTCAGGATTGGTAACTATTACCAGCACTCTGGCTCGTGGCATTAGCATGGGATTGCAAGTGGTGCTCAGGATTGGTAACTATTACCGCCACTCTGGCTCGTGGCATTAGCATGGGGTTGCAAGTGGTGCTCAGGATTGGTAACTATTACCAGCACTCTGGCTCGTGGCATTAGCATGGGGTTGCAAGTGGTGCTCAGGATTGGTAACTATTACCGTCACTCTGGCTCGTGGCATTAGCATGGGATTGCAAGTGGTGCTCAGGATTGGTAACTATTACCAGCACTCTGGCTCGAGGCATTAGCATGGTATTGCAAGTGGTGCTCAGGATTGGTAACTATTACCAGCACTCTGGCTCGTGGCATTAGCATGGGATTGTAAGTGGTGCTCAGGATTGGTAACTATTACCAGCACTCTGGCTCGTGGCATTAGCATGGGGTTACAAGTGGTGCTCAGGATTGGTAACTATTACCAGCACTCTGGCTCGTGGCATTAGCATGGGATTGCAAGTGGTGCTCAGGATTGGTAACTATTACCAGCACTCTGGCTCGTGGCATTAGCATGGGATTGCAAGTGGTGCTCAGGATTGGTAACTATTACCAGCACTCTGGCTCGTGGCATTAGCATGTGGTTGCAAGTGGTGCTCAGGATTGGTAACTATTACCGCCACTCTGGCTCGTGGCATTAGCATGGGATTGCAAGTGGTGCTCAGGATTGGTAACTATTACCGCCACTCTGGCTCGTGGCATTAGCATGGGATTGCAAGTGGTGCTCAGGATTGGTAACTATTACCAGCACTCTGGCTCGTGGCATTAGCATGGGATTGCAACTGGTGCTCAGGATTGGTAACTATTACCAGCACTCTGGCTCGTGGCATTAGCATGGGATTGCAAGTGGTGCTCAGGATTGGTAACTATTACCAGCACTCTGGCTCGTGGCATTAGCATGGGATTGCAAGTGGTGCTCAGGATTGGTAACTATTACCAGCACTCTGGCTCGTGGCATTAGCATGGGGTTACAAGTGGTGCTCAGGATTGGTAACTATTACCGCCACTCTGGCTCGTGGCATTAGCATGGGATTGCAAGTGGTGCTCAGGATTGGTAACTATTACCAGCACTCTGGCTCGTGGCATTAGCATGGGATTGCAAGTGGTGCTCAGGATTGGTAACTATTACCGCCACTCTGGCTCGTAGAATTAGCATGGGATTGCAAGTGGTGCTCAGGATTGGTAACTATTACCAGCACTCTGGCTCGTGGCATTAGCATGGGGTTACAAGTGGTGCTCAGGATTGGTAACTATTACCGCCACTCTGGCTCGTGGCATTATCATGGGATTGCAAGTGGTGCTCAGGATTTGTAACTATTACCAGCACTCTGGCTCGTGGCATTAGCATGGGATTGCAAGTGGTGCTCAGGATTGGTAACTATTACCAGCACTCTGGCTCGTGGCATTAGCATGGGATTGCAAGTGGTACTCAGGATTGGTAACTATTACCAGCACTCTGGCTCGTGGCATTAGCATGGGGTTACAAGTGGTGCTCAGGATTGGTAACTATTACCGCCACTCTGGCTCGTGGCATTAGCATGGGGTTGCAAGTGGTGCTCAGGATTGGTAACTATTACCGCCACTCTGGCTCGTGGCATTAGCATGGGGTTGCAAGTGGTGCTCAGGATTGGTAACTATTACCGCCACTCTGGCTCGTGGCATTAGCATGGGATTGCAAGTGGTGCTCAGGATTGGTAACTATTACCGCCACTCTGGCTCGTGGCATTAGCATGGGGTTGCAAGTGGTGCTCAGGATTGGTAACTATTACCGCCACTCTGGCTCGTGGCATTAGCATGGGGTTGCAAGTGGTGCTCAGGATTGGTAACTATTACCGCCACTCTGGCTCGTGGCATTAGCATGGGATTGCAAGTGGTGCTCAGGATTGGTAACTATTACCAGCACTCTGGCTCATGGCATTAGCATGGGATTGCAAGTGGTGCTCAGGATTGGTAACTATTACCAGCACTCTGGCTCATGGCATTAGCATGGGATTGCAAGTGGTGCTCAGGATTGGTAACTATTACCAGCACTCTGGCTCGTGGCATTAGCATGGGGTTGCAAGTGGTGCTCAGGATTGGTAACTATTACCGCCACTCTGGCTCGTGGCATTAGCATGGGATTGCAAGTGGTGCTCAGGATTGGTAACTATTACCAGCACTCTGGCTCGTGGCATTAGCATGGGATTGCAAGTGGTGCTCAGGATTGGTAACTATTACCAGCACTCTGGCTCATGGCATTAGCATGAGATTGCAAGTGGTGCTCAGGATTGGTAACTATTACCAGCACTCTGGCTCATGGCATTAGCATGGGATTGCAAGTGGTGCTCAGGATTGGTAACTATTACCAGCACTCTGGCTCGTGGCATTAGCATGGGGTTACAGGTTTTGCTCAGGATTGGTAACTATTATCGCCACTCTGGCTCGTGGCATTAGCATGGGATTGCAAGTGGTGCTCAGGATTGGTAACTATTACCGCCACTCTGGCTCGTGGCATTAGCATGGGGTTGCAAGTGGTGCTCAGGATTGGTAACTATTAGCAGCACTCTGGCTCGTGGCATAAGCATGGGATTGCAAGTGGTGCTCAGGATTGGTAACTATTACCAGCACTCTGGCTCGTGGCATTACCATGGGATTGCAAGTGGTGCTCAGGATTGGTAACTATTACCAGCACTCTGGCTCGTGGCATTAGCATGGGGTTGCAAGTGGTGCTCAGGATTGGTAACTATTACCAGCACTCTGGCTCGTGGCATTAGCATGGGATTGCAAGTGGTGCTCAGGATTGGTAACTATTACCAGCACTCTTGCTCGTGGCATTAGCATGGGATTGCAAGTGGTGCTCAGGATTGGTAACTATTACCGCCACTCTGGCTCGTGGCATTAGCATGGGATTGCAAGTGGTGCTCAGGATTAGTAACTATTACCAGCACTCTGGCTCGTGGCATTAGCATGGGATTGCAAGTGGTGCTCAGGATTGGTAACTATTCTCCAGCATGGGGTCTGGCATGGATTCACATGCTCATGAATATTCCCCGTCGTCAGGCTGGGAATCCTCAGTAAAGAAAAAACCAGTATCAGTTTCGTTTCTGATCTGTCTTTCGTAGTAATAACCAATCACTGGTCTCTGCGTCATACTGACCACAGCCAATGACTGCCCTCTACCTAAGCACCGCCTCTGGCAGCCATCTTCAGATTTTTACCGCACGTTCATGTGTTGGGATCCTCGTGCTATTGCTCTCGAGCGTTAGTGCTAATTTTTCGCGCTTTTTCACAAAAACTTCGATTCTTTCGGTCAAAAGAGCCTCAAGCTCCACCGATCCTACATCCGATCAACGGGGACCCGTGTCGGATTCATCTGTGCCCCTCAAGGGTGAAGATTTCGTCGAGCTACACTTCGGAGGACTCCAGAAGCTTCTCAGGCCCGGTCTCGGAGATGGCCCAGGAGAAGGGAAGCTCGACGCCCGGAAAGCTGTTCAGGGCCTGCCCTGGATGCCAGCTGCAGAACGTCTTCAAGGAGGACGAACACTCTTTCTGCCTTTACTGCCTTCATGGGGACAAGACGCACGTGGAGAAGGACTGTGCGTTTTGCGGCAACATGTCGGAACGGACCATGAAGGACCGCCATCAACGTCTCGCCAGCTGGCTGGAGGGTAAGAGCCCGTCTGGCGAGAAGAAGAAGAAATCTGAGCGGTCTTCTAAGACCTTTGAGGGCGCCCCGGCGACGGGGGCCCAACATAAGGCCAAGCACCGCGAGTCCGCTGGCACCGGGAGCGCCGAACGGTCGGGCTCTACGGGCGCCAGGCAGGGCGCACCCTCCCCGGCACCATCAACCACGAGCCAACGCTCTGGGTCGGGTAAGAGGAAGGCCGAGCACCCGGCGAAGCTCCTGGAGAGACCCCGGTCGAGCTCTAAGGCAGAGGAGGAGCGTGGCAGTGCCCCCTCCCTCAAGGATAAGGCGGTGAGCGCACCTAAGGTGGTGAAGGCCTTGATCCATTCGACCAAGCCCTCTATCGAAACGGTCGCGGCGGCCCTGGCCCAGCCTGTGGAGGCTGCACCAGTGGTGGCGGCCTCGGGGCCCAGAATCTCCCTGCCTCCTCGGAGGGAGTCTTCTTTCGTGCCCATCGATAGGACCCCCGTGAAACCCTCCGTGGGGAAGAAGGGGGGGCAGGGCGTCGTCGTAGATTCGGCCTCAACCTCAGAAGAGGAACTGATCGAGGTCTTAAGCCACGGCCTAGGCGTGGAACAAGACCAGCCCGTCGGAATGGGCCCCGACGCAGGTGACGACGACGACATCGTCGAGGATACCGACGGGGCCCCTGCTCGCCCGTCGGATTCCCCTCTGCCAGCGCCGCAAGACAACTCAGCGGCCATTTTGTTGGCTATACAGTCCTTATGCTCCGAGATAAGGACGAGACTACCGTTACCGACGGAGGAACCTCTCCCGTCGGGGGATCCAGAACCGGGACCTTCTGGTGTTCCCCCTACCAAGAAAAGAAGGATTCATCCACCGCCTCCTTTTCAACCGTCGCGCCCCGTCCAGCCCTCCTCCCCGTCCACCCGAGGGGATGATACGGGGACTGACACGGCAGCGACGGGTACGGACGACGAGGCATACGACGAGGATTTTCCGTCGTCGCCTCCCACCAGGGCTTCTCCGCCCGACGAGATTGGATCGTTCCACTCAATGATCGCCAGGGCATCCGAGCTTTTCCAACTCTGCCCTGAGGAGAAGAAAAAGGAAGGCTTCCTTTACCAACGGCGCGAGACCAAGAGGAAGACGGTCCTCGCAGTGCCTCTGTTGGACGACATTTGGGATGAGGGCCTTTCCCTCCTCAAGAACCCTTCCACGACGCCAGCGAGAAGAGACCGGTACGAGAAAAAGTACCGGGTCCCGGACTCGGCCCCCCTATGCCTCCGGGCGCAGCCTACCCCGGACTCCGTCGTCTCCGCGGCAGCCAGGAAGAAAGCGGGGGGGGGTGCGGCCTCCACGTCGACTTCCCCGCCGGACGGCGAGGGAAAGAAATTGGATGCCATGGGACGCAGAGTCATCTCGTCGGCGGCGACGACGATTAAAGCGGCCAACGCCTTGGCTATCGTGGCCCGCTACGACAGGGAACTCTGGTACAAGATAGCTCCCCTGCTGGATTTTCTGCCGGACGACAAGAGGGCGGAGGCCCTTGAGATCCTGCAGGAAGGTGAGGTGGCCTCGGACCACGCCATCACCGTGGCGACGGACATCGCCGACACTGGGTTCCGCCAGATGGGCAACGGCGTTTGCCTTCGACGTCGCGGATGGCTCAAGGCTACGGACTTTCGGCAGGACGTCCAGACCAGGGTCCTGGACATGCCCTTCGACGGGAACAACCTGTTTGGGAAGACAGTGGACGATTCCCTTCAGGCCATCAAGGCGGATACTGAGACGGCCCGGGCCCTTGGAGTACTGCAGCAACGGCGGACGCCCTTTCGGCCCCGGTGGGAGGCCGGCTGGCGGGCTTCGTCAGCGTGTGGGAGTCCATCTCCACCGACCGTTGGGTGCTGGACGGCCTGGCCCGGGGCCACGCGCTCGAGTTTCAAAGAAGGTGCCCGCGCGTCCCCCCCGTGGCCAGGAAAGAACTTCACGTCCCTCAACTTCTCCTGGAGGTAAAGGCGATGCTCAGAAAGGGCGCCATCGAACGCGTCCCAAAGAGGCTTCGGGGCTCCGGAGTCTACTCGCGTTACTTCCTCGTGAAGAAGAAGACGGGAGGATGGCGCCCCATCCTGGACCTGCGACGCCTGAACAAGTTCATCAAGGCGCAGAAGTTCCGGATGGTCACCCTCCAGCACGTCCTGGGTCAGCTGGAGGAAGGAGACTTCCTATCGTCGTTGGATTTGGAGGATGCCTACTTCCACATTCCCATCCTAAAGGGGCACCGAAAATTCCTCAGATTCGTGATCCAAGGGCGTCATTACCAGTTCAAAGCCCTTCCCTTCGGACTGCGGTCGGCACCCAGGGTTTTCACCAAGTGCCTCGCACCGGTGGCGGCGCAGCTGCGCCGCGAGGGGATTCACGTCTACCCCTACCTGGACGACTGGCTCATCCGCGCCAAGACGAGGGAGCTCGCCGTGGTCCACACGGCAAGGACCGTCCAACTCCTCACGGACCTGGGATTCTCCGTGAACTACGCCAAATCCCACCTGGTGCCCGCGCAAGTCGCACTGTTTCTGGGAGCGAGGCTCGACACAGTGTCCCTTCTGGCCTCCCCGTCGGAGGAGAGGACCAGGACCATCCTGGGCAAGGTGCAACGGATGTTGGTGGCCGACGCGGCCAAGGTGAGGTCCATCAAGTCCCTCCTCGGGATGATGTCTTCCTGCATCTACCTCATTCCCATGTGCAGGCTCCGGATGCGCCCGTTGCAAGAGTTCCTGGATGCGCGCTGGATCCAGACGACGGGCAGCTTCGAGGAAAGGATCAAGCTCGACGAGAGTTTCCGACGAGCGATACGGTGGTGGGGCACCCGCGCGCATCTGACGGCGGGCATGGACTTCCAGACCCCAGCCCACCAGGTGACTGTGACCACGGATGCCTCCCTAGAAGGGTGGGGAGCGCACACCGAAAATCTGCACGCAAGGGGACTCTGGCTCCCGACGGAGAAGTCCCTGCATATCAACGTCCTGGAGCTCCGTGCAGTGTTTTGGGCCCTCAGGTCCTTCCTTCCGTCCCTCAAGGGCAAGGTGGTGAGGATCTTCACCGACAACACCACCACCATGTTTTACATCAGGAAACAGGGCGGAACCAGGTCCCCAGCGCTGTCCAAGGAGGCGCAGGACCTGTGGCATTGGGCCGTCGCCCAAGGGATTCTTCTGGTGCCGTTTCATCTGGCAGGGATAAAAAACACCATCGCCGACTCACTCAGCAGGGAGCTGCGCTCGTGCCACGAGTGGGAACTACGGCAGGATCTGGTGGATCGCCTCTTCCGACGGTGGGGCACACCCCAGATCGACCTGTTCGCGACGGCGACGAACACCAAGTGCCGGAGGTTCGCCAGCAGGTTTCCCCAGACGAGGAGCATGGGCGATGCTTTCTCGTTCCCCTGGGAGGGCCTGTTCCTCTACGCGTTCCCTCCCTTGCCTCTGCTAATCCGGCTCGTCAACCAGCTCAAGAGGTCACGGTGCAGGATGATCCTCGTCGCACCTGCGTGGCCGAGGCAGATATGGTTCCCGGACCTTCTGGACTTGTCGGCGTCCCCGCCAATCAAGCTGCCGGCGGACGCGGATCTACTCTCCAGGGAAGGAGGCGCCATCCTCCACCACGACCCGAAGTCGCTGAACTTGCAGGCCTGGCTCCTGCAGCGCTAGAGTTTGGAGGATACGACATACCGGCCGATTGCAGAGAGGTTCTTGCAAAGGCCAGGGCGTCCTCGACGCTTAAATGCTACGGACACAAATGGAAGAGGTTTTCTGTCTGGTGCCACGCACAGAAGATTAACCCTCTACGGATTACGGCTCCCCAAGTGCTGCCGTACCTGCTGACGCTGGCCAAAGCTGGTCTGGCACACGCGTCCATCAAGATTCATCTTGCTGCGATCTCCCGATACACCAGAACCACGGGCCGGACGTCCTTGTGGTCTCATCGTCTGGTGAAAGAGTTCATGAAGGGACTGTTCAGATCGTTCCCGCCGGTGAAGGCTCCGGCCCCGGCGTGGGAGCTCAACGTGGTGCTGACCAAACTCATGGGACCTCCGTTCGAGCCTCTGCACTCGGCCCCGTTGAAGTTTCTATCGTGGAAAACAGCTTTTCTCGTGGCCATCACCTCCGCACGACGAGTGGGAGAGATCCAGGCCCTTTCCTGCAAGGCCCCGTACTTGACTTTCCACGACACGAGGGTAGTGCTCAGGACGCACCCCTCCTTCATGCCCAAGGTACCGTCGGACTTTCATCTCAACGAACCCTTGGTGTTACCTGTGTTCTTCCCGTCGCCTTCGTCGCCGGCTGAGAGGACTTTGCACTCGCTGGATGTAGCTAGAGCGCTGAAGTTCTACGTGGACCGCACGAAAGGTTTTCGGAAGACGTCACAACTCTTTGTGAACTTTGGACCTGTCAATCAGGGGAAGGCTCTCTCGAAGGCTTCCATCTCCAGATGGCTCTCCGGCTGTATCATGTACTGTCACCGGTTGGCAAACCGACCGCTGCCTGGCCGTCCGAGAGCCCATTCCACCAGAGCGATCGCAGCTACCACGGCGTTCCTATCTGGTGTGCCCCTGCTGGACATATGCAGGGCTGCTACGTGGAGGTCGACGCACACCTTCACGAAATTCTACTGCGTCGACCGGGATTCCAGGGAGGAGTCCAGGGTCGGCCAAGCAGTGCTGCGCAACCTGTTCGCCTGAGGTGAGCCTGGTGAGGAGGTAAGATGCTTAATGTTGAGTTGATGTGATGCTTAATGTTGAGCCTTTGCCACCTCCCGTGGTTGTGCATGTGTGTACTGCTATGTATTCTTTATTCATGAGCATGTGAATCCATGCCAGACCCCATGCTGGAGAAGGAACAAGTTACTTACCTGTAACTGTTGTTCTCCAGCATGGGTCTGGCATGGATTCACATGCGAACCCTCCCGCCTACCCCTCTGCGGCTCTTCACTTGGTCATACTGCCACTTCACGTGCTTCCAAATCTGAAGATGGCTGCCAGAGGCGGTGCTTAGGTAGAGGGCAGTCATTGGCTGTGGTCAGTATGACGCAGAGACCAGTGATTGGTTATTACTACGAAAGACAGATCAGAAACGAAACTGATACTGGTTTTTTCTTTACCGAGGATTCCCAGCCTGACGACGGGGAATATTCATGAGCATGTGAATCCATGCCAGACCCATGCTGGAGAACAACAGTTACAGGTAAGTAACTTGTTCCTTACCAGCACTCTGGCTCGTGGCATTAGCATGGGGTTGCAAGTGGTGCTCAGGATTGGTAACTATTACCAGCACTCTGGCTCGTGGCATTAGCATGGGGTTGCAAGTGGTGCTCAGGATTGGTAACTATTACCAGCACTCTGGCTCGTGGCATTAGCATGGGATTGCAAGTGGTGCTCAGGATTGGTAACTATTACCAGCACTCTGGCTCGTGGCATTAGCATGGGATTGCAAGTGGTGCTCAGGATTGGTAACTATTACCAGCACTCTGGCTCGTGGCATTAGCATGGGGTTGCAAGTGGTGCTCAGGATTGGTAACTATTACCAGCACTCTGGCTCGTGGCATTAGCATGGGATTGCAAGTGGTGCTCAGGATTGGTAACTATTACCGCCACTCTGGCTCGTGGCATTAGCATGGGATTGCAAGTGGTGCTCAGGATTGGTAACTATTACCGCCACTCTGGCTCGTGGCATTACCATGGGATTGCAAGTGGTGCTCAGGATTGGTAACTATTACCAGCACTCTGGCTCGTGGCATTAGCATGGGATTGCAAGTGGTGCTCAGGATTGGTAACTATTACCGCCACTCTGGCTCGTGGCATTAGCATGGGATTGCAAGTGGTGCTCAGGATTGGTAACTATTACCGCCACTCTGGCTCGTGGCATTAGCATGGGATTGCAAGTGGTGCTCAGGATTGGTAACTATTACCAGCACTCTGGCTCGTGGCATTAGCATGGGATTGCAAGTGGTGCTCAGGATTGGTAACTATTACCAGCACTCTGGCTCGTGGCATTAGCATGGGATTGCAAGTGGTGCTCAGGATTGGTAACTATTACCAGCACTCTGGCCCGTGGCATTAGCATGGGATTGCAAGTGGTGCTCAGGATTGGTAACTATTACCAGCACTCTGGCCCGTGGCATTAGCATGGGATTGCAAGTGGTGCTCAGGATTGGTAACTATTACCAGCACTCTGGCTCGTGGCATTAGCATGGGATTGCAAGTGGTGCTCAGGATTGGTAACTATTACCGCCACTCTGGCTCGTGGCATTAGCATGGGATTGCAAGTGGTGCTCAGGATTGGTAACTATTACCGCCACTCTGGCTTGTGGCATTAGCATGGGATTGCAAGTGGTGCTCAGGATTGGTAACTATTACCGCCACTCTGGCTCGTGGCATTAGCATGGGGTTGCAAGTGGTGCTCAGGATTGGTAACTATTACCAGCACTCTGGCTCGTGGCATTAGCATGGGATTGCAAGCGGTGCTCAGGATTGGTAACTATTACCGCCACTCTGGCTCGTGGCATTAGCATGGGGTTGCAAGCGGTGCTCAGGATTGGTAACTATTACCAGCACTCTGGCTCGTGGCATTAGCATGGGATTGCAAGCGGTGCTCAGGATTGGTAACTATTACCGCCACTCTGGCTCGTGGCATTAGCATGGGGTTGCAAGCGGTGCTCAGGATTGGTAACTATTACCAGCACTCTGGCTCGTGGCATTAGCATGGGGTTACAAGCGGTGCTCAGGATTGGTAACTATTACCAGTACTCTGGCTCGTGGCATTAGCATGGGATTGCAAGCGGTGCTCAGGATTGGTAACTATTACCGCCACTCTGGCTCGTGGCATTAGCATGGGGTTACAAGCGGTGCTCAGGATTGGTAACTATTACCGCCACTCTGGCTCGTTGGTAACTATTACCAGCACTCTGGCTCGTGGCATTAGCATGGGGTTGCAAGCGGTGCTCAGGATTGGTAACTATTACCAGCACTCTGGCTCGTGGCATTAGCATGGGATTGCAAGCGGTGCTCAGGATTGGTAACTATTACCGCCACTCTGGCTCGTGGCATTAGCATGGGATTGCAAGCGGTGCTCAGGATTGGTAACTATTACCACCACTCTGGCTCGTGGCATTAGCATGGGGTTACAAGCGGTGCTCAGGATTGGTAACTATTACCGCCACTCTGGCTCGTGGCATTAGCATGGGATTGCAAGCGGTGCTCAGGATTGGTAACTATTACCGCCACTCTGGCTCGTGGCATTAGCATGGGATTGCAAGCGGTGCTCAGGATTGGTAACTATTACCGCCACTCTGGCTCGTGGCATTAGCATGGGGTTGCAAGCGGTGCTCAGGATTGGTAACTATTACCGACACTCTGGCTCGTGGCATTAGCATGGGATTGCAAGCGGTGCTCAGGATTGGTAACTATTACCGCCACTCTGGCTCGTGGCATTATCATGGGATTGCAAGCGGTGCTCAGGATTGGTAACTATTACCAGCACTCTGGCTCGTGGCATTAGCATGGGATTGCAAGCGGTGCTCAGGATTGGTAACTATTACCAGCACTCTGGCTCGTGGCATTAGCATGGGATTGCAAGCGATGCTCAGGATTGGTAACTATTACCAGCACTCTGGCTCGTGGCATTAGCATGGGATTGCAAGCGGTGCTCAGGATTGGTAACTATTACCAGCACTCTGGCTCGTGGCATTAGCATGGGGTTGCAAGCGGTGCTCAGGATTGGTAACTATTACCAGCACTCTGGCTCGTGGCATTAGCATGGGATTGCAAGTGGTGCTCAGGATTGGTAACTATTACCAGCACTCTGGCTCGTGGCATTAGCATGGGATTGCAAGTGGTGCTCAGGATTGGTAACTATTACCAGCACTCTGGCTCGTGGCATTAGCATGGGGTTACAAGTGGTGCTCAGGATTGGTAACTATTACCGCCACTCTGGCTCGTGGCATTAGCATGGGATTGCAAGTGGTGCTCAGGATTGGTAACTATTACCAGCACTCTGGCTCGTGGCATTAGCATGGGATTGCAAGTGGTGCTCAGGATTGGTAACTATTACCGCCACTCTGGCTCGTAGAATTAGCATGGGATTGCAAGTGGTGCTCAGGATTGGTAACTATTACCAGCACTCTGGCTCGTGGCATTAGCATGGGGTTACAAGTGGTGCTCAGGATTGGTAACTATTACCGCCACTCTGGCTCGTGGCATTATCATGGGATTGCAAGTGGTGCTCAGGATTTGTAACTATTACCAGCACTCTGGCTCGTGGCATTAGCATGGGGTTACAAGTGGTGCTCAGGATTGGTAACTATTACCGCCACTCTGGCTCGTGGCATTAGCATGGGGTTGCAAGTGGTGCTCAGGATTGGTAACTATTACCGCCACTCTGGCTCGTGGCATTAGCATGGGGTTGCAAGTGGTGCTCAGGATTGGTAACTATTACCGCCACTCTGGCTCGTGGCATTAGCATGGGATTGCAAGTGGTGCTCAGGATTGGTAACTATTACCGCCACTCTGGCTCGTGGCATTAGCATGGGATTGCAAGTGGTGCTCAGGATTGGTAACTATTACCAGCACTCTGGCTCGTGGCATTAGCATGGGATTGCAAGTGGTACTCAGGATTGGTAACTATTACCAGCACTCTGGCTCGTGGCATTAGCATGGGGTTACAAGTGGTGCTCAGGATTGGTAACTATTACCGCCACTCTGGCTCGTGGCATTAGCATGGGGTTGCAAGTGGTGCTCAGGATTGGTAACTATTACCGCCACTCTGGCTCGTGGCATTAGCATGGGGTTGCAAGTGGTGCTCAGGATTGGTAACTATTACCGCCACTCTGGCTCGTGGCATTAGCATGGGATTGCAAGTGGTGCTCAGGATTGGTAACTATTACCGCCACTCTGGCTGTTGGCATTAGCATGGGGTTGCAAGTGGTGCTCAGGATTGGTAACTATTACCGCCACTCTGGCTCGTGGCATTAGCATGGGGTTGCAAGTGGTGCTCAGGATTGGTAACTATTACCGCCACTCTGGCTCGTGGCATTAGCATGGGATTGCAAGTGGTGCTCAGGATTGGTAACTATTACCAGCACTCTGGCTCATGGCATTAGCATGGGATTGCAAGTGGTGCTCAGGATTGGTAACTATTACCAGCACTCTGGCTCATGGCATTAGCATGGGATTGCAAGTGGTGCTCAGGATTGGTAACTATTACCAGCACTCTGGCTCGTGGCATTAGCATGGGATTGCAAGTGGTGCTCAGGATTGGTAACTATTACCAGCACTCTTGCTCGTGGCATTAGCATGGGATTGCAAGTGGTGCTCAGGATTGGTAACTATTACCGCCACTCTGGCTCGTGGCATTAGCATGGGATTGCAAGTGGTGCTCAGGATTAGTAACTATTACCAGCACTCTGGCTCGTGGCATTAGCATGGGATTGCAAGTGGTGCTCAGGATTGGTAACTATTACCAGCACTCTGGCTCGTGGCATTAGCATGGGGTTGCAAGTGGTGCTCAGGATTGGTAACTATTACCAGCACTCTGGCTCGTGGCATTAGCATGGGGTTGCAAGTGGTGCTCAGGATTGGTAACTATTACCAGCACTCTGGCTCGTGGCATTAGCATGGGATTGCAAGTGGTGCTCAGGATTGGTAACTATTACCAGCACTCTGGCTCGTGGCATTAGCATGGGGTTGCAAGTGGTGCTCAGGATTGGTAACTATTACCAGCACTCTGGCTCGTGGCATTAGCATGGGATTGCAAGTGGTGCTCAGGATTGGTAACTATTACCGCCACTCTGGCTCGTGGCATTAGCATGGGATTGCAAGTGGTGCTCAGGATTGGTAACTATTACCAGCACTCTGGCTCGTGGCATTAGCATGGGATTGCAAGTGGTGCTCAGGATTGGTAACTATTACCAGCACTCTGGCTCGTGGCATTAGCATGGGGTTGCAAGTGGTGCTCAGGATTGGTAACTATTACCAGCACTCTGGCTCGTGGCATTAGCATGGGATTGCAAGTGGTGCTCAGGATTGGTAACTATTACCGCCACTCTGGCTCGTGGCATTAGCATGGGATTGCAAGTGGTGCTCAGGATTGGTAACTATTACCGCCACTCTGGCTCGTGGCATTAGCATGGGATTGCAAGTGGTGCTCAGGATTGGTAACTATTACCGCCACTCTGGCTCGTGGCATTACCATGGGATTGCAAGTGGTGCTCAGGATTGGTAACTATTACCACCACTCTGGCTCGTGGCATTAGCATGGGATTGCAAGTGGTGCTCAGGATTGGTAACTATTACCGCCACTCTGGCTCGTGGCATTAGCATGGGATTGCAAGTGGTGCTCAGGATTGGTAACTATTACCAGCACTCTGGCTCGTGGCATTAGCATGGGATTGCAAGTGGTGCTCAGGATTGGTAACTATTACCAGCACTCTGGCTCGTGGCATTAGCATGGGATTGCAAGTGGTGCTCAGGATTGGTAACTATTACCAGCACTCTGGCCCGTGGCATTAGCATGGGATTGCAAGTGGTGCTCAGGATTGGTAACTATTACCAGCACTCTGGCCCGTGGCATTAGCATGGGATTGCAAGTGGTGCTCAGGATTGGTAACTATTACCAGCACTCTGGCTCGTGGCATTAGCATGGGATTGCAAGTGGTGCTCAGGATTGGTAACTATTACCGCCACTCTGGCTCGTGGCATTAGCATGGGATTGCAAGTGGTGCTCAGGATTGGTAACTATTACCGCCACTCTGGCTCGTGGCATTAGCATGGGGTTGCAAGTGGTGCTCAGGATTGGTAACTATTACCAGCACTCTGGCTTGTGGCATTAGCATGGGATTGCAAGCGGTGCTCAGGATTGGTAACTATTACCGCCACTCTGGCTCGTGGCATTAGCATGGGGTTGCAAGCGGTGCTCAGGATTGGTAACTATTACCAGCACTCTGGCTCGTGGCATTAGCATGGGATTGCAAGCGGTGCTCAGGATTGGTAACTATTACCGCCACTCTGGCTCGTGGCATTAGCATGGGGTTGCAAGCGGTGCTCAGGATTGGTAACTATTACCAGCACTCTGGCTCGTGGCATTAGCATGGGGTTACAAGCGGTGCTCAGGATTGGTAACTATTACCAGCACTCTGGCTCGTGGCATTAGCATGGGATTGCAAGCGGTGCTCAGGATTGGTAACTATTACCGCCACTCTGGCTCGTGGCATTAGCATGGGGTTACAAGCGGTGCTCAGGATTGGTAACTATTACCGCCACTCTGGCTCGTTGGTAACTATTACCAGCACTCTGGCTCGTGGCATTAGCATGGGGTTGCAAGCGGTGCTCAGGATTGGTAACTATTACCAGCACTCTGGCTCGTGGCATTAGCATGGGATTGCAAGCGGTGCTCAGGATTGGTAACTATTACCGCCACTCTGGCTCGTGGCATTAGCATGGGATTGCAAGCGGTGCTCAGGATTGGTAACTATTACCACCACTCTGGCTCGTGGCATTAGCATGGGGTTACAAGCGGTGCTCAGGATTGGTAACTATTACCGCCACTCTGGCTTGTGGCATTAGCATGGGATTGCAAGCGGTGCTCAGGATTGGTAACTATTACCGCCACTCTGGCTCGTGGCATTAGCATGGGATTGCAAGCGGTGCTCAGGATTGGTAACTATTACCGCCACTCTGGCTCGTGGCATTAGCATGGGGTTGCAAGCGGTGCTCAGGATTGGTAACTATTACCGACACTCTGGCTCGTGGCATTAGCATGGGATTGCAAGCGGTGCTCAGGATTGGTAACTATTACCGCCACTCTGGCTCGTGGCATTATCATGGGATTGCAAGCGGTGCTCAGGATTGGTAACTATTACCAGCACTCTGGCTCGTGGCATTAGCATGGGATTGCAAGCGGTGCTCAGGATTGGTAACTATTACCAGCACTCTGGCTCGTGGCATTAGCATGGGATTGCAAGCGATGCTCAGGATTGGTAACTATTACCAGCACTCTGGCTCGTGGCATTAGCATGGGATTGCAAGCGGTGCTCAGGATTGGTAACTATTACCAGCACTCTGGCTCGTGGCATTAGCATGGGGTTGCAAGCGGTGCTCAGGATTGGTAACTATTACCAGCACTCTGGCTCGTGGCATTAGCATGGGGTTGCAAGCGGTGCTCAGGATTGGTAACTATTACCAGCACTCTGGCTCGTGGCATTAACCAGCACTCTGGCCCGTGGCACTCTAGCTCGTGGCATTTGCATTGGCAAGTGGTGCTCAGGATTGGTAACTATTACCAGCACTCTGGCTCGTGGCATTAGCATGGGATTGCAAGCGGTGCTCAGGATTGGAAACTATTACCAGCACTCTGGCTCGTGGCATTAGCATGGAATTGCAAGTGGTGCTCAGGATTGGTAACTATTACCAGCACTCTGGCTCGTGGCATTAGCATGGGGTTGCAAGCGGTGCTCAGGATTGGTAACTATTACCAGCACTCTGGCTCGTGGCATTAGCATGGGGTTGCAAGCGGTGCTCAGGATTGGTAACTATTACCAGCACTCTGGCTCGTGGCATTAACCAGCACTCTGGCCCGTGGCACTCTAGCTCGTGGCATTTGCATTGGCAAGTGGTGCTCAGGATTGGTAACTATTACCAGCACTCTGGCTCGTGGCATTAGCATGGGATTGCAAGTGGTGCTCAGGATTGGTAACTATTACCAGCACTCTGGCTCGTGGCATTAGCATGGAATTGCAAGTGGTGCTCAGGATTGGTAACTATTACCAGCACTCTGGCTCGTGGCATTAGCATGGGATTGCAAGCGGTGCTCAGGATTGGTAACTATTAGCACTCTGGCTCGTGGCATTACCATGGGGTTACAAGCGGTTCTCCGACAGTGTAAATCCCCACTTTTGGAGGCCATAGTGCTCCATGGTGATTTTCAACAGATTTGCAGCTCGCATTAATCATTACTACTGGGTGGTGAATCCACAGATTGTTTCGAGTAAACCCTCCACATTACCTCCAAATCTGTAGCATGGTAGTGTGGTAATGTGGCGGTAACCGAATTACCACCATTTTGCTGCAATTTTTCTGCACCACCGTACTTGTCATGGAGCCCAATGTATTAATTCTACATGAAAAAATGCCACTGAAATTCCCATAATGCATGTTGCAAGGCGCTAGATTGCGCACATCAGACACCAGGATACAAAGATGTACCGTGAAGTGCAGTGGACTGCGTACTCTAGATTAGGGGCAGTGCTTCTGCCCAGAGAATGCAGGGCATACACATTTCTCGATTCCTGGGTTATGGTGTGAGGTCTGCACTGTCTAGCCGCTGTCTCCAAAGGTACCCTGGACTGCTTTGCTCTCTTGCTTCAGTAATGGAGACATTAAGCCTGTTCTGCTTTCTTATGCTTTATCACTAAAATGCTTAAGCCGACCTGCGATTTCATGGCTCATCATTGGGGGGCATAAGCCTGGTCTGCTTTTCATTCTTCGTCACTGAAGGTCATAAGCATGTCCTGCTATCTCTTCCTTTGTCACTGAAGCGCATAGGCCTGCCCTGCTATCTCTTCCTTTATCACTGAAGCGCATAAGCATTTCCTACTATCTCTTCCTTTATCACTGAAGCGCATAAGCAATTCCTACTATCTCTTCCTTTATCACTGAAGTGCATAAGCATTTCCTACTATCTCTTCCTTTATCACTGAAGCGCATAAGCATTTACTACTATCTCTTCCTTTATCACTGAAGCGCATAAACATTTCCTACTATCTCTTCCTTTATCACTGAAGCGCATAAGCAATTCCTACTATCTCTTCCTTTATCACTGAAGCGCATAAGCATTTCCTACTATCTCTTCCTTTATCACTGAAGCGCATAAGCATTTACTACTATCTCTTCCTTTATCACTGAAGCGCATAAGCATTTCCTACTATCTCTTCCTTTATCACTGAAGCGCATAAGCATTTCCTACTATCTCTTCCTTTATCACTGAAGCGCATAAGCATGCCCTGCTTTGTCATGCGTCATCAATTTAGGGCATAGGCTATCTTCCACTTCATCGTTGGAGTGCATAAACCTAATGTTAGGGTCTGCCTTTCCTTATCCTTTCTTGATGTTTCCCTGTCTCCCTGCATGTCTGGCTGAGTGGGGTCCTCTGTGGAATGTTTGACTGAGGGCTGGAATGTTGTGGTGTGATTGAGGTCCTGAGTGCTCCACCTGGGGCAGTTGGAATGGTGTAGCCTGGGTGGTGAGAGCCAGTGGGCTCCCTCCTGAGCTTCCTAATTCCTCCTATGATGATAATGTGCCTGATGACATCTGAACTTGAAGATACTGATTAAGGAAACGGTGATACGTAACAACTGAGGAGGCAGCAGGTAAGTTAATCATTCATCGCAGCGTGTGCCCGCATGG
The DNA here is from genome assembly GCF_040938575.1 of Ambystoma mexicanum. Lineage (NCBI taxonomy): Eukaryota > Metazoa > Chordata > Amphibia > Caudata > Ambystomatidae > Ambystoma > Ambystoma mexicanum. The sequence goes on from NC_090924.1 coordinate 1,425,775,056, forward strand.
GTACATTGCGGATTTATGTATCTCCTTTTCAAGTGGCAGGCTGGGGTGCCATTTCGTGTGGAGATCAAGGAGACACTGCAAGTTTGGGTTGTAACTCACATAGTACTTCGCTTGCATATTTTGTTCATTAAGGGAAATGACTTTCTGCAAGCTTCTGCATCTGCACGTATTCAAAGTTTTAAAATTGATTTAAAATGGCTGTAGGATCTATGTATTACTGTCTTGGCGGCAGGCTGGCCCTGCAGTCAGGAGAAGGGTATTAACATTAAAGCGGCATCACTGGCACTATAAATGTGCCGGCTGTTATCTGTAGTTCTCTGTGTGGGTGGCAGCTTAACATGTTTCTTGTGATTTAAAGATGATAGCATGGAGGAGCTCTTTAGAGGTTTCTTAGGCGTTTCATGTTTTAAACTGCTGTGCGGCAGCTTGTGTTTCTAGCTCAGTACTGCAGTTTAGCCTTGGACTGGTAGCACTGTATTGCAGATGTAAGGTTCCACTGGATTTACGTGGATTTGACTACACTATGTACTTTAAAAGAAATAATTTAATTTATGTTATGTTTGTATTTGATGTGCTTGAGTGATGTGTGCTGATGTTTACGTTTTAGCATGTTAGAAATTAACATGTTTGAGGAATTAGCAGTACTTTCAATGCGAAATGCAACATGGACTTTTAGGATTTAGACAGTCAGTATTAATGAAGTATGTGCACTCACTGTTCTGGAATGTTAATTGAATATTTTGTCAAGGGTTTGTCTGACATATGGTGAGAATGGTCATGGCTGGTGTGGGTGGGACTCCTACTACAGTGCAGTCATGGGTATTATCTGGTGAGTGTTATGTTTTAGCAACATTGTACGGTTTTAGTATCCAGTGGTAAAAGGCCATGGCTTACTGGATTGAGTTAGTATTCAGCGGTAAAAGGATGAGGATTGCTAGATTGAGTTAGTATCCAGTGTTAAAAGGCTCTGGCTTGCTGGATTGAGTTAGTATCCAGTGGGAAAATGCTGTGGCTTGTTGGATTGAGTTAGTATCCAGTGGTAAAAGGCTGCGACTAACTGGACTTCATCCTCTAGCTGCTATGTATTTTGTTTGTTGTGGGGGTCTGTCTGTTGACATGAAGGTGCCTAGTCAGTTTGGCCAACTCGCTGTGATTTGGTTGTAGCATTGTTTTGTTCCATCGGGGAATGTCCCAGATGGTCTGCACAGCATATGTGTTGTTTTGTCACCTATCGTATGACTGAATGAGTGGAGTGTTGTTGGTGAGTGTGGTGGTGGGTGTGTGTGCGGGTCTAGTGTCTGGTTGGTTGGCACCATCTTCTTAAATTGGTTGTTTGGGAAGTTAGTTTGTTTCTTGTTTGGTGCTGTAGGCTTGTCACCATGCCCTCTGTGGGGTAGTTAGTGCTCAAGGGAAGCAGCCTTGAGGCTCATCTGTGGCTAGGGTAAGTGTTAGGAAATATTTCCATTTATGAGCAATTTTCCCTCCAGTTGTGAACCCCCCAACCTTTTCCTGTTGACTTTTGTCAGTGGAGCCCAGCCTTCTGCTGTTCTCCGCTGGGCTTTTGCTCATTTTGTTAAGGGGAAGCTGACATGTCCTTCAGACTGTCACTACTGGGAGTCTTTGTTTCCCTTAGTCTTTCACTTTGTTGCTATTTCTTAGTAACATTTTATCAGTGCACAATGTACCTTACAGTACAGTGCGCTGGGGTCCCTTTTTCATTTTTAAGGCCCTAGACACCCTCAAAGGATTTTTCGTGAATGTACAAATGTGCCCAGGATAGAGCTAATGGCAGCAGTTACTTGTAAAGCCTTTTTGACTCTCTATGGTCCAAACCGCTTTTACTGCGGTTGGCCAAGGACAGTGGGCAGTGCCTAAAATGACCATGCCACAAGATCCTTTGTTCTGTCCTTTGGCCATTTTGTCAATTTCCCTTCTGCAGGTTGAGCCGTCTCGGGAAATTCCTTATTTGGTCATGCAGACCCCTGCGCAAACCGAAGCTTTCGCAGGCTTCTGCATGCCTTGTGTGTGTGTGCCCAGGATGTAGGCTGGAGCAGACTAGGTCCAATATACATCATGGGTGCCAGGATGACTGGGCACACTGTGGCCCGTGATTGGTCCACGTCTGGGATGGCCGAATGTGAGCAGATCTCTTATTGGTTTCTCTTCATTTTTGCACAAAGGAGATTTTGGATAAGAGGAGGCACCCTACACCTGTTCCAGGTCGATCTTCTGAGTTCACACTGAACTTAGTAAAAGAGCCAAGTATCCTGAAACAAAGAAGCAGCTCTGTTGAACCGCTGGTGACCCGCTGGACATTTTTCTGGCACCCTGACCCCACTGTTGTCCCTTCTGAAACCCTGTTTCTGATAGAACCTAGAAGACCTACAAGGGCGCTTCGACCCATTGGAATAGTGGGACCAACTATTCTCGGCACCTCCTGTTTAACCTATAAGAGAGCTTTTTCGGAAGTGGTCCTGGACCGCCCAGTGAACTGACCAGCTCATACGGGACCTTTGCCCTGGAACTGCCTCCGTCTCGAGTTACAACTTGAGCCTTTGGAGACTGTAAACTCTGGGTACAAGGCAGTCTCCTGATGAGTTTTGTACACCTCACATCCCTAGGTCTGGAATTAGGAGAGTATGCCTGAACCTGAGCCTACGCAGTCACTGTGTCGCCCAACTTCGTGGGTGCCTTGCTGCTTTGCCCCTCTGTGCTCTTAGGTTCGGTGCATTGGAACTGACTTGATCCCTTCACCAGGAGCGGAGAAATCGCCATTGTCCCGCCACAGAATTGATTCCGGAATGCAGCCACTGAAAGCCGCAGAGCCACGCAACTGCGGGATTTGAACCTGCAAACAATCTGGTCTGGACTGGTGAAGCTTGGTCCGGAGTGTGTCGAGGGTCGGTAAGTACTTGCATCCCTTACCAGTGGCCCCTGGCGCTTCCATATTCTTTTACCCATGAGTGTCCCCTGAGGGCCACTCTTCTTTTTCGAGGTAGCCTGTGCTACGGAGCAATTCCCAATTCCTGGATCCTGCTCTGCCCTCTTGGGGAGACCCTCCTCGAATAGTGGGAATTTATTCTTCACTGCCTCACCCACCTTCCTGAGTCGCTACAGCCCCTTGAAGAGACCCCGTTTTGAACTCAACTGCATGATCGGGTGCGCCAGCACCGAATGTACTTTTGAGCTCAAGGCTCCACTTATCTTAGGGACTGGACTACCTCGCAGTTAGGGTTTGAATTGTGAAGGACTGCCTAAAAGATATTTAAGCTGTGCGACACCTTTCTTTGCAGGTTGTGGATCTATATTGTGTAATATCCTTCTAGGCCACTGGTTACTGTAAATGTGTTTCCTAGTTAGTGTTGTGTTGGTTTTGTTAATACTGCTAAGAATTTACTTTGTGTTTGATTTAAAAGGCCTTAAATAAATATATATTTTTAATATATGCACCTGACTGAGAGTAATATGTGGTGTTGTTTACTGTGTGTGCTCATTGTGAGCTTTCAATCACCCTCACCCCTCCTGAGACCTAGTCTTGACCGCCGCCAATGCTACCTTGATTGGTCTGGCTTGTCCAGAAGGTTACCCTGTTCCTAGAAACTAGGCTGGCCTTCTGAAAATCTGCCCACCAGGTCAGAGGTCAGAAATCCATCTTAACAGTTAGCAGAAGGAGTCTGGCAGTCTCAGATTTTGTGATGGTATAGTTGTGCCCACTTAGGGGTAGTTAGTGCTCAAGGGCGGCAGCCTTGAGGCTCATCTGTGGCAGGGGTGAGCAGAAGGTGTAAACTTTCCTGTGTTGATTGTGTTGGTAGCTATGTGGTGTGGGCTCTACTGCCAGTTCGTCAGTTAGGCATGATTGGACAATTTTAGTTCAAGTCTTGTCAAGCAGATGTAGCGTGAGTGTGTTTCCCGTGTGAGTGTGTCAGTCATTTGCTTTGTGTTGGTCAGTTGTTGTCACGTGTAAAGATGGAGTGTGTTGGTGCCGTGTCGGCTGTGTTTTGGTTTCTGTTATGGAAGGAAAGGAGGTGCTAGATCCTCCTTTCCTTGTCCTTTCTTGATGTTTCCCTGTGTCCATGCATGTCTGACTCATTGGGGTCATCTGTGGAATGTTTTGCTGAGGGCTGGAATGGTGTGGTGTGATTGAGGTCCTGAGTGCTCCACCTTGGCCAGTGTGAACGATGTAGCCTACATGGTGAGAGCCAGTGGGCTCCCTTCCTGAGCTTCCTAATACCTCCTATGATGATAATGTGCCTGATGACATCTGAACTTGAAGATAAAGCTTGTTTAACTTACCTGCTGCCTCCTCGGTGGCTTGCATACATTAAACTGCCCTGTTATCTTATACTTCATAAATTGAGCTCATAGGTCTGTCTTGATATCTATTGCTTAAATACTTGAGAACACAAGTTGTCGCTGCTATCTAATCCCTCATCAAGTGCAAAAACCTGTCCTACTATCTCATGCCTCTTCACAGTAGCAAATAAGCATTCCCTGCTATCTCATTCTTCATCACTAGTGTGCTCAAGCCTCTCCTGCTATTTTATGCATGATCACTGGACCACATAGGCCTGTCCTCCAATCTCATCCTTCATCTCTGAAGCACATAAAACTGTCCTGCTATTTCATATGTTATCACTCGAGTGCATAAACCTCTCATCTTGTGTCTCATCACCGATGTGCATAGGTCTATCTCATCGATCATTGGAGCGCATACGGCTGTCTTGCTTTCTCATCATTCTTCATCACTGGGGCATATACGCCTACCCTGCTAATCACTGGAGTGTATAAGTCTGTCCTGCTATTCACTGGAGTGTATACGTCTGTCCTGCTAATCACTGGAGTGTATAAGTCTGTCCTGCTAATCACTGGAGTGTATAAGTCTGTCCTGCTATTCACTGGAGTGTATAAGTCTGTCCTTCTATTCACTGGAGTGTATAAGTCTGTCCTGCTATTCACTGGAGTGTATAAGTCTGTCCTGCTATTCACTGGAGTGTATAAGTCTGTCCTGCTAATCACTGGAGTGTATAAGTCTGTCCTGCTAATCACTGGAGTGTATAAGTCTGTCCTGCTAATCACTGGAGTGTATAAGTCTGTCCTGCTAATCACTGGAGTGTATAAGTCTGTCCTGCTATTCACTGGAGTGTATAAGTCTGTCCTGCTATTCACTGGAGTGTATAAGCATGTCCTGCTATTCACTGGAGTGTATAAGTCTGTCCTGCTATTCACTGGAGTGTATAAGCATGCCCTGCTATTCACTGGAGTGTATAAGCATGTCCTGCTATTCACTGGAGTGTATAAGCATGTCCTGCTATTCACTGGAGTGTATAAGTCTGTCCTGCTATTCACTGGAGTGTATAAGCATGTCCTGCTATTCACTGGAGTGTATAAGTCTGTCCTGCTATTCACTGGAGTGTATAAGCATGTCCTGCTATTCACTGGAGTGTATAAGCATGTCCTGCTATTCACTGGAGTGTATAAGCATGTCCTGCTACACTAGAGCTAATAAACCTGACCTGCCTTCATATCCTTTATCACTGGAGTGTATACGTCTGTCCTGCTTTCTCATCCTTCATCATCACTAGGGCACATAGGCCTGCCCTGCTAGCTCATCCTTCATCACTGAAGCGCATAAGCATGCCCTGCTATCTCATCCTTCATCACTGAAGCGCATAAGCATGTCCTGCTAGCTCATCCTTCATCACTGAAGCGCATAAGCATGTCCTGCTAGCTCATCCTTCATCACTGAAGCGCATAAGCATGCCCTGCTATCTCATCCTTCATCACTGAAGCGCATAAGCATGTCCTGCTATCTCATCCTTCATCACTGAAGCGCATAAGCATGCCCTGCTATCTCATCCTTCATCACTGAAGCGCATAAGCATGTCCTGCTATCTCATCCTTCATCACTGAAGCACATAAGCATGTCCTGCTATCTCATTCTTCATCAGTGGAGCACATAAGTCTCCTTTTATCTCATGCTTTATCACTGGAGCTTTTAAGAGTGTCCTGCTACCTCATAGAGCCGGCCAGCTTCAAAGGCCATTCTAAGGCCCTGTTTGCCCCTCTGCACATCAGTTTGACCAGCCAGGTGGCGAGAGCAGGAGCCCCCACCCTCTCCAGCTACCAGGATCAGCTCATCTGAGCTGCTGCAGTGTGCGTCGACCTACGAGCAACTCCGTGCCCAGAAATACCTCGTCTCCACCACAAGCACCCATCCTGGTGCTGGCCACCCCATCAAGACCCCAAATCTGAAGCCCTGCTGCCCACCTTTTCACCTAGATGCAGCCCGGGTCGCGTGCTGGCATCTGCACCGACATTATTACAGAACCAAATGTCGGGGGCGATGCAGCGCCAAAACGAGGCTCGGCGTCCTGGTTGCTAAGCAACCGTGCTTACAATAGCCCCCAACATCCGCCGGCAGGTGGAAGAGCTGGCCAGCTTCAAAGGCCATTCTAAGGCCCTGCTTGCCCCTGTTCGCCATTGATCGGCGCGTGGCGAGTCGCCACACTGGGCTATGTTTCTCTGACACAGGAACTCACTGTGAGTAAAACAATCCTGCTACTCAATTGTGCCACGCTCCAGCTGCTCGTCCAAGCGTACACCAGCCCAGCTAAATGTTCGCGGCAGACTATTATGACCACCGTACTTGCCTAACCTACTGACTTAACCCAGGCATTCTCCTCATCCCCGCAAAGGTCTGTGCTGCTCAGGTACATATCTTCATTGCATTTACGTAAGGTACTCCCTCTTCTCTGCTACTATCTTGCCCTAGCACATGTCTCCCCCCTCGTTCTACCCATCGCTTGTGCCACAAAAAACTGTATTTGCCGAATGTACTGTCCGATGCCTGCACTAACTCATTTACAGCAGATTAAGCGTTCGTAAGCCTCCTAGCACCTGCACTGCCTACCAACATACTCTCTACCCAAGTGTGCCTCCTATGCTTTTTTAAAGCCCACTAATGATCTATTAAGTGTTTCATGCTACAAAGTGGCTCCCTGCAATTGTACACTTATCAGCATACCAGAATATCATTAACCTCTGATGCACTCAGGCCTACCACCTATGCTAGCACTCCTTGCTTCCAATACACACACATAGCTGCCTACAATGAAGCATGCCCCCAGTATCTCTGCAGCCTGTTACACCAAATGCCTTGTGCCTAGGACTGAATGCTGAATGCACCCATATTTGATTGCTGCCCTGTGCCCAAATTTGTCGGCGCCTACAGTTGATTGTTGCCCTGTGCCCAAATTTGTCTGCGCCTACAGTTGATTGTTGCCCTGTGCCAAAACTTGTCTGCGCCTACAGTTTATTGTTGCCCTGTGCCCAAATTGACTGTGCCTATAGTTGATTGCTTCCCTGTGCCCAAATTTGTCTGCCCCTACAGTTGATTGCTGCCCTTCGCCCAAATGTGTCTGCGCCTACAGTTTATTGTTACCCTGTGCCCAAATTGACTGTGCCTTTAGTTTTGATTGCTGCCCTGTGCCCAAATTTGTCTGCCCCTACAGTTGATTGCTTCCCTGTGCCCAAATTTGTCTGCGCCTACAGTTGATTGCTGCCCTGTGCCCAATTTTGTCTGCGCCTACAGTTGATTGTTGCCCTGTACCCAAATTTGTCTGCCCCTACAGTTGATTACTGCCCTGTCTCCAAATTTGTCTGCGCCTACAGTTGACTGCTGCCCAGTGCCCATCCTTCATGGCCAACATCACACCCCCACCCTCCGCACTCATCCCCCCTACGCCCTTCCTTCCATCCTTCTCCACCAAACACACAAAACATAAACCCATCACACTCTCAACACGCCCTAGAGCTACTAACTCAAGAAATCAAATATTAGGCCCCCACTCCAGATACTCACCGCAAATCTCGCTAGCCAAGAATTAAAACCAACTCACCACAGAACGCCATAAACTGACCACCACCAGGAAAGTAGCCAAAGGGCAAAATGCCATATGAGCCCCCCTGCCACGCCCGGACTTACAGTGTGCATTAATTAATGCCAGATCCCTCCCTGCTCATGCTACAGAAATTCATGACCTTCTAACCAACCTCGACCTTGACATCCTTGCCATCACCAATACCTGGCTACACAATGCCGCCGGCCCTGCCATCTCCTTAGCTATCTCATCAGGATGCTCCATCCTCAGACAGGACAGAACACTGTCTACAGGTGGGGGAGTAGCCATCATAGTCAAGGATCACCTAGAAATAAGACAACTTTCCTCCAAACTAGGGGAGAAAGTAGACTCTCTCAAAGCCAAGATCACGCTTTCTCCTAACATCACCATCACCTTTAATCTAGTATACCGCCCACGAGGCCCTATATCAGACTTTCAGGACAACCTCTAACATCTACTAGCTGAAAACCTTAAAACAACTACCAAAACTATTCTTCTAGGAGACCTTAACCTGGAACTCCATGATCAGAAAGATAGACCCTCCACAACACTAGCACAAGCTCTCCATGAATTGGGCTTGGAACAAAAAGTACTCTATCCTACCCACAGTAAAGGACGTACTCTTGACTGGATAGCTGACCACAACTGTGGCATCGACGTCAGCTCCATCACACCTACCCCATGGTCCGACCACTTTCTCATTCACTTTCTCATCCCCACACCCAACAATTTAGTAACAAAACTCAATCTAGCACCTCCAGCCATGGCCAGAAGCATCAATAATTTCACCAAAGAAAGTATTTCCCCCTACCTAGTCACCCTCACCACCAACCCCCTGCCTCCTCAGACCCATCCGCACTGGCGGATATCTACAACTCCACCATTAGCTCTGCTATAGACATCATCGCCCCTCTCCAAAAGACAAAAGAAAAAATCCAAAAACATCAAACACTCCAATACCTGGTTCTCAGCAGAACTAAAAGAACTACGAATCAAAAAACGCAAAGCCCTTAACATGTGGCAAAGCTCTCCCTGTGCCTCCTCACTATCTTCATACAAATCACTGGCCACCCAATACAAAAAAGCCATCATATCAGCGAAATCCGAATCCTATAATGAGAGAATCTCTAACGCCACCTCAGAATCTAAAGAGCTCTTCGCCATCTTCAAGGAACTATCCACACCGACCACTAAGTCTCAAGAGATTGTCACAGACCAAGCCTGGTGTAACACCATACAGTCCGCCCTCCTAAATAAAATTGAACTCCTCCAAGCAAAAATCCTAGTCCGCCACAAAAATCTCACTCAGCACATCTTATCAGTATCCCACACTGAAACAGTGACTGAGAACAAAAAGATAAATCACATTACACCATTCAAATTTAGAGAAGTCTCTGAAAAAGATGTAGTTGATATTGTTAACAGAATCAAACCTTCCAATTGCAAAGGCGACAATGCATCCTTCAACACCAACTCAGTCCCAACCAGCCTAAAAGAAGCTTGGGTGCACCCTCTTCTCAAAAAACCTACCCTAGATCCTGAAAACGCCAGCAACTATAGACCTGTCACAACCGTTCCCTTCCTGCTCAAGATCCTCAATAAAGTGGCCTACACACAAATCCAGCAATGCCTGGAAGAACATCGCATTTTAGGAAAAAGGCAATCGGTTTCCGGCCAGGACATGGGACCGAATCGGCCTTACTAGATCTCAAAATCCAACTCAATGACATCATGGACAAAGGGAAACCAGCACTCCTGCTGGACCTATTCACAGCCTTTGACTTGGTCAACCATGACATTCTAGGCACGCAACTCAAAAATGAAGTTCACTTCTCGCCCGAAGCCATCTCTTGGGTCAAATTTTTCCTCGAGGGTCGACTTATCAAAGTCTTTTCCGACACAGCGAGCGCTACCCCCGCCACTATCCACTGTGGCGTCCCACAAGGGTCTTGAAATTCCCCTACCATATACAACATCTTCACCCTCCCACTGTTCAATGACTTGGTCCGTCGTCACACAGTTTATACCAACTATGCTGACGATACGCAAGTCCTGCTCCCCCTCACAGGGGTCTATGAACAAGATGCCGAAGCATTAACCAAGATCTATACAGCTATCCAAACCTGGATGGCAGCCAACGGCCTCTGCTTAAATGGGAACAAAACAGAGATCCTACTAGTTGGCACCAAAGAAACACTAAACAAACTGCCGCCGCATTACATATCTTTTAACATCGATAATTCCACCAGCACAGTCTCCACTGCAGTAAAAACGCTAGTAGTATACCTTGACTCCACTCTCTCTATGACACGGCAGGTCAATGCCATAGCCTCCTCTGCTGCGCTTACCACTAAGATAATTAATGCTGTTAAACCCTTCCTATCCACCAAAAACTGCCTGGCCGTAGCCAGAGCCACAGTAGGCACCAAATTGGACTACTGCAATGCCCTCTTCTTGAGCACGTCTGCAAAAAACCTAAAAAAATGCAAGTCACACAAAACAATGCTCTGAGAGCAGCCACGAGCATCCCAAAAATGGAGCACATCTCCTAAGCCAGAAAAGAAGCCCACTGGCTACCAATAAAAGAACATATATTATTCAAATCCATGGCCATCACCCACAGATGCCTCTCTGCCAGCGCACCGCCCTACCTTTCTGAAAGAATCACGCTTAATACATCTACCAGACCCACTAGGTCACACCTGACCAACCAGACCCATGTACCCACATTCAAAAGAAGTAAAGCCGGAGGGTCCAGCTTTCAACACCTAGCACCCAAAAACTGGAACACACTCCCCACTGCACTAAGGAACGAAAAATCATACCATGCTTTCCGCAGAGTACTCAAAATCACGTTATTCAACTAACCCTCTACACTCCACCCTATCTGTCCTATTTTATGTCACAACTGGATGTAAATAAGCACAACTGTATGTAAATATGCTCTGTATTGTCTCTATCTTTATACCATGTATGCTATGTAACAAGTAAGACTGCTTTCAGCGCCACGATGCCTCCAGGCAAATGTGCGCTATACAAATCCAAATAAATAAATAAATAAATCACTGAAGCCTGTTATGCTATGTCATCCTTCATCAGAGTAGTGCATCAGTCTGTCCTGCCATTTCATGTGTCATCATTGGGGCACATGAGCCTGTTCTACTATCTCACCCTTCATCGCTGGAGCACATCAGCCTGTCCTACTATTTCATGCCTCATCACTGGAGCACATAGGCCTGCCATGCTAGCTCATGCTTAATCACTGGAGTGTATAAGTCTGTCCTGCTACCTCATCCTTCATCCTCACCAAGGCACATATGCCTGCCCTGCTAGCTCATGCTTAATCACTGGAGTGTATAAGTCTGTCCTGCTACCTCATCCTTCATCCTCACCAAGGCACATATGCCTGCCCTGCTAGCTCATGCTTAATCACTGGAGTGTATAAGTCTGTCCTGCTACCTCATCCTTCATCCTCACCAAGGCACATATGCCTGCCCTGCTAGCTCATGCTTAATCACTGGAGTGTATAAGTCTGTCCTGCTACCTCATCCTTCATCCTCACCAAGGCACATATGCCTGCCCTGCTAGCTCATGCTTAATCACTGGAGTGTATAAGTCTGTCCTGCTTTCTCATCCTTCATCATCACTGGGGCTCATAGGCCTGCCCTGCTAGCTCATGCTTAATATCTGGAGTGTGTACATCTATCCTGCTCTCTCATCCTTCATCATCACTGGGGCGCATAGGCCTGCCCTGCTAGCTCATGCTTAATATCTGGAGTGTATACGTCTGTCCTGCTTTCTCATCCTTCATCATCACTGAAGCGCATAAGCATGTCCTGCTATCTCATTCTTCATCAGTGGAGCACATAAGTCTCTCTCCTGTTATCTCATGCTTTATAACTGGAGCTTATAAGCGTGTCCTGCTATCTCGTACATCATAACTGAAGCCTGTTATGCTATGTCATCCTTCATCAGAGTAGTGCATCAGTCTGTCCTGCCATTTCATGTGTCATCATTGGGGCACATGAGCCTGTCCTACTATTTCATGCCTCATCACTGGAGCACCTAGGCCTGTCATGCTGTTGCTTTCTTTATCACTGGAGTGCGTAAGCATGTCCTGCTATTTCATGCCTCATCACTGGAGCACCTAGGCCTGTCATGCTGTTGCTTTCTTTATCACTGGAGTGCGTAAGCATGTCCTGCTATTTCATGCCTCATCACTGGAGCACCTAGGCCTGTCATGCTGTTGCTTTCTTTATCACTGGAGTGCGTAAGCATGTCCTGCTATTTCATGCCTCATCACTGGAGCACCTAGGCCTGTCATGCTGTTGCTTTCTTTATCACTGGAGTGCGTAAGCATGTCCTGCTATTTCATGCCTCATCACTGGAGCACCTAGGCCTGTCATGCTGTTGCTTTCTTTATCACTGGAGTGCGTAAGCATGTCCTGCTATTTCATGGACTATCACAGGAGCACCTAGGCCTGTCATGCTGTTGCTTTCTTTATCACTGACGTGCGTAAGCATGTCCTGCTATTTCATGGACTATCACAGGAGCACATAAGCTTTACTATATTATTCTCTGGGATACAGTCTTTATATCGAAAATGATATACCGAATCTCTTATATATCTAAACATATACCTTGAAAACTCTTATATCGAATATATTTATGGTGGGGTAAAGGGTTAATTTTTTGGTGGAAACGGTCAGCATGTGTTTTTAGGGGTCAGAAACAGGGGTTTAGCGGGGACCACCACACCCCCAAAAAATAAATATAAAATAAAAATAAAAATAATTCACATTTTTTACACCAACTCAGAAATCAAGAAATGCGATACCGAAGTGTGTCGTATGCGCTCATACTGATGCGCTTCCTTTCGGCTATATAATCGATTGTATTATTGAATATGCTGAGCTATTATTGTAATATTGACTATTTGTCCTATTTATTTCTCTTTTATTATTTTATTTTTCAACTACCTACTAATCCTCCCCTACTCCAACCCCCAAACTCTGTGCATTTATGTATGTTTATATGTTTGTCTAAATCACACTATATGGTTTCTGATTTGACAATGGTAGCAGAAATAGCCCTGATTTGAGAAAGGCTTTCAATAGCCGAAACACGTGTCATCACTAAGGGCAGAGCATTAAAATTCAAGTTAATGTTATAATACAGTCTAGCGCATTTCTTGATTTCTGAGTTGGTGTACAAAATGTACTATTTTCAAGGTGGTTCTGTAGACTTCTTACCACCTAAACTCAGATAAGACGCGACAGATCAATAAGACCAACAACAGAAACTTCAAATTATTAAAGTGTCGCCTACAGAATAGTTTCTTAAAAGAGTCTAATCACGTATAGCCTAAAAATAATTCAATATTTAGATTTTCAAGGTATTTATCTATATATAAGTGATTCGGTATATAATATCTTGGTATGAAGACATGTAACTTTATTCTCCATCATTGGAGCACATACCCTTTTCCTGTTATTTCATGCATCATCACAAGAGCACAAACACCTTCATTCTTCATCATTGTAGCGCTTAAACCTGTCCTGCTATCACATACGTCCTCACTGGGGTGCATCAGTGTGCCCTACTGCATCCGTCGCCGCAGCAGCACATACGCCTACCCTGCTATCACGTACGTTATCGTTGAGGCTCATAGGTCTGCCCTGCCATCTCATGCTTCGTCACTGGAGTGCATACCTAAACTCTGCGATAGCTTGCATTGTCAATGGGAGCTAACACGACTGCCCCGCTATCTCAGCCTTCATCATCGGAGTGCATCATTACTGGAGCACAAAGACCTGTCCTGCTGTCTCATGCCTCATGTATGGAGCACAAACACCTGTCCTGCTATCTCATGCCTCATGTATGGAGCACAAACACCTGTCCTGATATCTCATGCCTCATGTATGGAGCACAAACACCTGTCCTGCTGTCTCATGCCTCATGTATGGAGCACATATGCCTGTCCTGTTATCTCATGCCTCATGTATTAAGCACAAACACCTGTCCTGCGATCTCATGCCTCATGTATGGAGCACAAACACCTGTCCTGCTATCTCATGCCTCATGTATGGAGCACAAACACCTGTCCTGCTGTCTCATGCCTCATGTATGGAGCACAAACACCTGTCCTGCTGTCTCATGCATCATTACTGGAGCACAAACACCTGTCCTGCTATCTCATGCCTCATGTATGGAGCACAAACACCTGTCCTGATATCTCATGCCTCATGTATGGAGCACAAACACCCGTCCTGCTGTCTCATGCCTCATGTATGGAGCACATATGCCTGTCCTGTTATCTCATGCCTCATGTATTAAGCACAAACACCTGTCCTGCTATCTCATGCCTCATGTATGGAGCACAAACACCTGTCCTGCTATCTCATGCCTCATGTATGGAGCACAAACACCTGTCCTGCTGTCTCATGCCTCATGTATGGAGCACAAACACCTGTCCTGCTGTCTCATGCCTCATGTATGGACCACCTATGCCTGTCCTGCTGTCTCATGCCTCATGTATGGAGCACTTATGCCTGTCCTGCTGTCTCATGCCTCATGTATGGAGCACATATGCCTGTCCTGCTATCTCATGCCTCATGTATGGAGCACAAACACCTGTCCTGCTGTCTCATGCCTCATGTATGGAGCACAAACACCTGTCCTGCTGTCTCATGCATCATTACTGGAGCACAAACACCTGTCCTGCTATCTCATGCCTCATGTATGGAGCACAAACACCTGTCCTGATATCTCATGCCTCATGTATGGAGCACAAACACCTGACCTGCTGTCTCATGCCTCATGTATGGAGCACAAACACCTGTCCTGCTGTCTCATGCCTCATGTATGGAGCACAAACACCTGTCCTGCTATCCTATGCCTCATGTATGGAGCACAAACACCTGTCCTGATATCTCATGCCTCATGTATGGAGCACAAACACCTGTCCTGCTGTCTCATGCCTCATGTATGGCGCACAAACACAAACACCTGTCCTGCTGTCTCATGCCTCATGTATGGAGCATAAACACAAACACCTGTCCTGCTATCTCATGCCTCATGTATGGAGCACAAACACCTGTCCTGCTATCTCATGCCTCATGTATGGAGCACAAACACCTGTCCTGCTGTCTCATGCCTCATGTATGGAGCACAAACACCTGTCCTGCTGTCTCATGCCTCATGTATGGAGCACAAACACCTGTCCTGCTGTCTCATGCCTCATGTATGGAGCACACACACCTGTCCTGCTGTCTCATGCCTCATGTATGGAGCACAAACACCTGTCCTGCTATCTCATGCCTCATGTATGGAGCAGAAACACCTGTCCTGCTGTCTCATGCCCCAAGTATGGAGCACAAACACCTGTCCTGCTATCTCATGCCTCATGTATGGAGCACAAACACCTGTCCTGCTATCTCATGCCTCATGTATGGAGCACAAACACCTGTCCTGCTATCTCATGCCTCATGTATGGAGCACAAACACCTGTCCTGCTATCTCATGCCTCATGTATGGAGCACAAATACAAACACCTGTCCTGCTGTCTCATGCCTCATGTATGGAGCACAAACACCTGTCCTGCTGTCTCATGCCTCATGTATGGAGCACAAACACCTGTCCTGCTGTCTCATGCCTCATGTATGGAGCACAAACACCTGTCCTGCTATCTCATGCCTCATGTATGGAGCACAAACACCTGTCCTGCTATCTCATGCCTCATGTATGGAGCACAAACACAAACACCTGTCCTGCTGTCTCATGCCTCATGTATGGAGCACAAACACCTGTCCTGATATCTCATGCCTCATGTATGGAGCACAAACACCTGTCCTGCTGTCTCATGCCTCATGTATGGAGCACAAACACCTGTCCTGCTATCTCATGCCTCATGAATGGAGCACAAACACCTGTCCTGCTATCTCATGCCTCATGTATGGAGCACCTGTCCTGCTGTCTCATGCCTCATGTATGGAGCACAAACACAAACACCTGTCCTGCTATCTCATGCCTCATGTATGGAGCACAAAGACCTGTCCTGATATCTCATGCCTCATGTATGGAGCACAAACACCTGTCCTGCTGTCTCATGCCTCATGTATGGAGCACAAACACCTGTCCTGCTATCTCATGCCTCATGAATGGAGCACAAACACCTGTCCTGCTATCTCATGCCTCATGTATGGAGCACCTGTCCTGCTGTCTCATGCCTCATGTATGGAGCACAAACACAAACACCTGTCCTGCTATCTCATGCCTCATGTATGGAGCACAAACACCTGTCCTGATATCTCATGCCTCATGTATGGAGCACAAACACCTGTCCTGCTGTCTCATGCCTCATGTATGGAGCACATATGCCTGTCCTGTTATCTCATGCCTCATGTATTAAGCACAAACACCTGTCCTGCGATCTCATGCCTCATGTATGGAGCACAAACACCTGTCCTGCTATCTCATGCCTCATGTATGGAGCACAAACACCTGTCCTGCTGTCTCATGCCTCATGTATGGAGCACAAACACCTGTCCTGCTGTCTCATGCATCATTACTGGAGCACAAACACCTGTCCTGCTATCTCATGCCTCATGTATGGAGCACAAACACCTGTCCTGATATCTCATGCCTCATGTATGGAGCACAAACACCCGTCCTGCTGTCTCATGCCTCATGTATGGAGCACATATGCCTGTCCTGTTATCTCATGCCTCATGTATTAAGCACAAACACCTGTCCTGCTATCTCATGCCTCATGTATGGAGCACAAACACCTGTCCTGCTATCTCATGCCTCATGTATGGAGCACACACACCTGTCCTGCTGTCTCATGCCTCATGTATGGAGCACAAACACCTGTCCTGCTGTCTCATGCATCATTACTGGAGCACAAACACCTGTCCTGTTATCTCATGCCTCATGTATTAAGCACAAACACCTGTCCTGCTATCTCATGCCTCATGTATGGAGCACAAACACCTGTCCTGCTATCTCATGCCTCATGTATGGAGCACAAACACCTGTCCTGCTATCTCATGCCTCATGTATGGAGCACAAACACCTGTCCTGCTATCTCATGCCTCATGTATGGAGCAAAACACCTGTCCTGCTGTCTCATGCCTCATGTATGGAGCACAAACACCTGTCCTGCTGTCTCATGCCTCATGTATGGAGCACAAACACCTGTCCTGCTGTCTCATGCCTCATGTATGGAGCACCTATGCCTGTCCTGCTGTCTCATGCCTCATGTATGGAGCACTTATGCCTGTCCTGCTGTCTCATGCCTCATGTATGGAGCACATATGCCTGTCCTGCTATCTCATGCCTCATGTATGGAGCACAAACACCTGTCCTGCTGTCTCATGCCTCATGTATGGAGCACAAACACCTGTCCTGCTATCTCATGCCTCATGTATGGAGCACAAACACCTGTCCTGCTATCTCATGCCTCATGTATGGAGCACAAACACAAACACCTGTCCTGCTGTCTCATGCCTCATGTATGGAGCACAAACACCTGTCCTGATATCTCATGCCTCATGTATGGAGCACAAACACCTGTCCTGCTGTCTCATGCCTCATGTATGGAGCACAAACACCTGTCCTGCTATCTCATGCCTCATGAATGGAGCACAAACACCTGTCCTGCTATCTCATGCCTCATGTATGGAGCACCTGTCCTGCTGTCTCATGCCTCATGTATGGAGCACAAACACAAACACCTGTCCTGCTATCTCATGCCTCATGTATGGAGCACAAAGACCTGTCCTGATATCTCATGCCTCATGTATGGAGCACAAACACCTGTCCTGCTGTCTCATGCCTCATGTATGGAGCACAAACACCTGTCCTGCTATCTCATGCCTCATGAATGGAGCACAAACACCTGTCCTGCTATCTCATGCCTCATGTATGGAGCACCTGTCCTGCTGTCTCATGCCTCATGTATGGAGCACAAACACAAACACCTGTCCTGCTATCTCATGCCTCATGTATGGAGCACAAACACCTGTCCTGATATCTCATGCCTCATGTATGGAGCACAAACACCTGTCCTGCTGTCTCATGCCTCATGTATGGAGCACATATGCCTGTCCTGTTATCTCATGCCTCATGTATTAAGCACAAACACCTGTCCTGCGATCTCATGCCTCATGTATGGAGCACAAACACCTGTCCTGCTATCTCATGCCTCATGTATGGAGCACAAACACCTGTCCTGCTGTCTCATGCCTCATGTATGGAGCACAAACACCTGTCCTGCTGTCTCATGCATCATTACTGGAGCACAAACACCTGTCCTGCTATCTCATGCCTCATGTATGGAGCACAAACACCTGTCCTGATATCTCATGCCTCATGTATGGAGCACAAACACCCGTCCTGCTGTCTCATGCCTCATGTATGGAGCACATATGCCTGTCCTGTTATCTCATGCCTCATGTATTAAGCACAAACACCTGTCCTGCTATCTCATGCCTCATGTATGGAGCACAAACACCTGTCCTGCTATCTCATGCCTCATGTATGGAGCACACACACCTGTCCTGCTGTCTCATGCCTCATGTATGGAGCACAAACACCTGTCCTGCTGTCTCATGCATCATTACTGGAGCACAAACACCTGTCCTGTTATCTCATGCCTCATGTATTAAGCACAAACACCTGTCCTGCTATCTCATGCCTCATGTATGGAGCACAAACACCTGTCCTGCTATCTCATGCCTCATGTATGGAGCACAAACACCTGTCCTGCTATCTCATGCCTCATGTATGGAGCACAAACACCTGTCCTGCTATCTCATGCCTCATGTATGGAGCAAAACACCTGTCCTGCTGTCTCATGCCTCATGTATGGAGCACAAACACCTGTCCTGCTGTCTCATGCCTCATGTATGGAGCACAAACACCTGTCCTGCTGTCTCATGCCTCATGTATGGAGCACCTATGCCTGTCCTGCTGTCTCATGCCTCATGTATGGAGCACTTATGCCTGTCCTGCTGTCTCATGCCTCATGTATGGAGCACATATGCCTGTCCTGCTATCTCATGCCTCATGTATGGAGCACAAACACCTGTCCTGCTGTCTCATGCCTCATGTATGGAGCACAAACACCTGTCCTGCTGTCTCATGCATCATTACTGGAGCACAAACACCTGTCCTGCTATCTCATGCCTCATGTATGGAGCACAAACACCTGTCCTGATATCTCATGCCTCATGTATGGAGCACAAACACCTGACCTGCTGTCTCATGCCTCATGTATGGAGCACAAACACCTGTCCTGCTGTCTCATGCCTCATGTATGGAGCACAAACACCTGTCCTGCTATCTTATGCCTCATGTATGGAGCACAAACACCTGTCCTGATATCTCATGCCTCATGTATGGAGCACAAACACCTGTCCTGCTGTCTCATGCCTCATGTATGGCGCACAAACACAAACACCTGTCCTGCTGTCTCATGCCTCATGTATGGAGCATAAACACAAACACCTGTCCTGCTATCTCATGCCTCATGTATGGAGCACAAACACCTGTCCTGCTATCTCATGCCTCATGTATGGAGCACAAACACCTGTCCTGCTGTCTCATGCCTCATGTATGGAGCACAAACACCTGTCCTGCTGTCTCATGCCTCATGTATGGAGCACAAACACCTGTCCTGCTGTCTCATGCCTCATGTATGGAGCACACACACCTGTCCTGCTGTCTCATGCCTCATGTATGGAGCACAAACACCTGTCCTGCTATCTCATGCCTCATGTATGGAGCAGAAACACCTGTCCTGCTGTCTCATGCCCCAAGTATGGAGCACAAACACCTGTCCTGCTATCTCATGCCTCATGTATGGAGCACAAACACCTGTCCTGCTATCTCATGCCTCATGTATGGAGCACAAACACCTGTCCTGCTATCTCATGCCTCATGTATGGAGCACAAACACCTGTCCTGCTATCTCATGCCTCATGTATGGAGCACAAATACAAACACCTGTCCTGCTGTCTCATGCCTCATGTATGGAGCACAAACACCTGTCCTGCTGTCTCATGCCTCATGTATGGAGCACAAACACCTGTCCTGCTGTCTCATGCCTCATGTATGGAGCACAAACACCTGTCCTGCTATCTCATGCCTCATGTATGGAGCACAAACACCTGTCCTGCTATCTCATGCCTCATGTATGGAGCACAAACACAAACACCTGTCCTGCTGTCTCATGCCTCATGTATGGAGCACAAACACCTGTCCTGATATCTCATGCCTCATGTATGGAGCACAAACACCTGTCCTGCTGTCTCATGCCTCATGTATGGAGCACAAACACCTGTCCTGCTGTCTCATGCCTCATGTATGGAGCACAAACACCTGTCCTGCTGTCTCATGCCTCATGTATGGAGCACCTATGCCTCTCCTGCTGTCTCATGCCTCATGTATGGAGCACTTATGCCTGTCCTGCTGTCTCATGCCTCATGTATGAAGCACAAACACCTGTCCTGCTGTCTCATGCATCATGTATGGAGCACAATGGAGCACAAACAACGGTCCTGCTGTCTCATGCCTCATGTATGGAGCACAAACACCTGTCCTGCTGTCTCATGCCTCATGTATGGAGCACAAACACCTGTCCTGCTGTCTCATGCCTCATGTATGGAGCACAATGGAGCACAAACACCTGTCTTGCTGACTCATGCCTCATGTATGGAGCACAAACACCTGTCCTGCTGTCTCATGCCTCATGTATAGAGCACAAACACCTGTCCTGCTGTCTCATGCCTCATGTATGGAGCACAAACACCTGTCCTGCTGTCTCATGCCTCATGTATGGAGCACAAACACCTGTCCTGCTGTCTCATGCCTCATGTATGGAGCACAAACACCTGTCCTGCTATCTCATGCCTCATGTATGGAGCACAAACACCTGCCTGCTATCTCATGCCTCATGTATGGAGCACAAACACCTGTCCTGATATCTCATGCCTCATGTGTGGAGCACAAACACCTATCCTGCTGTCTCATGCCTCATGTATGGAGCACAAACATCTGTCCTGCTATCTCATGCCTCATGTATGGAGCACAAACACCTGTCCTGCTATCTCATGCCTCATGTATGGAGCACAAACACCTGTCCTGCTATCTCATGCCTCATATATGGAGCACAAACACCTGTCCTGCTGTCTCATGCCTCATGTATGGCGCACAAACACAAACACGTGTCCTGCTGTCTCATGCCTCATGTATGGAGCACAAACACAAACACCTGTCCTGCTATCTCATGCCTCATGTATGGAGCACAAGCACCTGTCCTGCTGTCTCATGCCTCATGTATGGAGCACAAACACCTGTCCTGCTGTCTCATGCCTCATGTATGGAGACAAACACCTGTCCTGCTATCTCATGCCTCATGTATGGAGCACAAACACCTGTCCTGCTATCTCATGCCTCATGTATGGAGCACAAACACCTGTCCTGCTATCTCATGCCTCATGTATGGAGCACAAACACATGTCCTGCTATCTCATGCCTCATGTATGGAGCACAAACACAAACACCTGTCCTGCTGTCTCATGCCTCATGTATGGAGCACAAACACCTGTCCTGCTGTCTCATGCCTCATGTATGGAGCACAAACACAAACACCTGTCCTGCTGTCTCATGCCTCATGTATGGAGCACAAACACAAACACCTGTCCTGCTGTCTCATGCCTCATGTATGGAGCAGAAACACCTGTCCTGCTATCTCATGCCTCATGTATGGAGCACAAACACAAACACCTGTCCTGCTGTCTCATGCCTCATGAATGGAGCACAAACACCTGTCCTGATATCTCATGCCTCATGTATGGAGCACAAACACCTGTCCTGCTATCTCATGCCTCATGTATGGAGCACAAACACCTGTCCTGCTATCTCATGCCTCATGAATGGAGCACAAACACCTGTCCTGCTATCTCATGCCTCATGTATGGAGCACCTGTCCTGCTGTCTCATGCCTCATGTATGGAGCACAAACACAAACACCTGTCCTGCTATCTCATGCCTCATGTATGGAGCACAAACACCTATCCTGCTGTCTCATGCCTCACGTATGGAGCACAAACACCTGTCCTGCTGTCTCATGCCTCATGTATGGAGCACCTATGCCTGCCCTGCTGTCTCATGCCTCATGTATGGAGCACTTATGCCTGTCCTGCTCTCTCATGCCTCATGTATGGAGCACAAACACCTGTCCTGCTGTCTCATGCCTCATGTATGGAGCACAAACACCTGTCCTGCTGTCTCATGCCTCATGTATGGAGCACAAACACCTGTCCTGCTATCTCATGCCTCATGTATGGAGCACAAACACCTGTCCTGCTGTCTCATGCCTCATGTATGGAGCACAAACACCTGTCCTGCTGCCTCATGCCTCATGTATGGAGCACAAATACCTGTCCTGCTGTCTCATGCCTCATGTATGGAGCACTTATGCCTGTCCTGCTGTCTCATGCCTCATGTATGGAGCACAAACACCTGTCCTACTGTCTCATGCCTCATGTATGGAGCACCTGTCCTGCTGTCTCATGCCTCATGTATGGAGCACAAACACAAACACCTGTCCTGCTATCTCATACCTCATGTATGGAGCACAAACACCTGTCCTGCTGTCTCATGCCTCATGTATGGAGCACAAACACCTGACCTGCTGTCTCATGCCTCATGTATGGAGCACTTATGCCTGTTCTGCTGTCTCATGCCTCATGTATGGAGCACAAACACCTGTCCTGCTGTCTCATGCCTCATGTATGGAGCACAATGGAGCACAAACACCTGTCCTGCTGTCTCATGCCTCATGTATGGAGCACAAACACCTGTCCTGCTATCTCATGCCTCATGTATGGAGCACAATCACCTGTCCTGCTGTCTCATGCCTCATGTATGGAGCACAAACACCTGTCCTGCTACCTCATGCCTCATGTATGGAGCACAAACACTGTCCTGCTATCTCATGCCTCATGTATGGAGCACAGACACCTGTCCTGCTGTCTCATGCCTCATGTATGGAGCACAAACACCTGTCCTGCTGTCTCATGCCTCATGTATGGAGCACGAACACCTGTCCTGCTGTCTCATGCCTCATGTATGGAGCACAAACACCTGTCCTGCTGTCTCATGCCTCATGTATGGAGCACAAACACCTGTCCTGCTATCTCATGCCTCATGTATGGAGCACAAACACCTGCCTGCTATCTCATGCCTCATGTATGGAGCACAAACACCTGTCCTGCTATCTCATGCCTCATGTATGGAGCACAAACACCTGTCCTGCTGTCTCATGCCTCATGTATGGAGCACAAACACCTGTCCTGTTATCTCATGCCTCATGTATTAAGCACAAACACCTGTCCTGCTGTCTCATGCCTCATGTATGGAGCACAAACACCTGCCTGATATCTCATGCCTCATGTATGGAGCACAAACACCTGTCCTGCTATCTCATGCCTCATGTATGGAGCACAAACACCTGTCCTGCTGTCTCATGCCTCATGTATGGAGCACAAACACCTGTCCTGTTATCTCATGCCTCATGTATTAAGCACAAACACCTGTCCTGCTGTCTCATGCCTCATGTATGGAGCACAAACACCTGCCTGATATCTCATGCCTCATGTATGGAGCACAAACACCTCTCCTGCTATCTAATGCCTTCTGTATGGAGCACAACCACCTGTCCTGCTATCTCATGCCTCATGTATGGAGCACAAACACCTGTCCTGCTGTCTCATGCCTCATGTATGGAGCACAAACACCTGCCTGCTATCTCATGCCTCATGTATGGAGCACAAACACCTGTCCTGCTGTCTCATGCCTCATGTATGGAGCACAAACACCTGCCTGCTATCTCATGCCCCATGTATGGAGCACAAACACCTGTCCTGCTATCTCATGCCTCATGTATGGAGCACAAACACCTGTCCTGCTATGTCATGCCTCATGTATGGAGCACAAACACAAACACCTGTCCTGCTGTCTCATGCCTCATGTATGGAGCACAAACACCTGTCCTGCTGTCTCATGCCTCATGTATGGAGCACACACACCTTTCCTGCTGGCTCATATTTCATCACTGCTGCGCATTAGCCTGTCCTGCTATCTCATGCCTCATGTATGGAGCACAAACACCTTTCTTGCTGGCTCATATTTCATCACTGCTGCGCATTAGCCTGTCCTGCTATCTCATGCCTCATGTATGGAGCACAAACACCTTTCCTGCTGTCTCATATTTCATCACTGCTGCGCATTAGCCTGTCCTGCTATCTCATGCCTCATGTATGGAGCACCTGTCCTGCTGTCTCATGCCTCATGTATGGAGCACAAACACAAACACCTTTCCTGCTATCTCATGCCTCATGTATGGAGCACAAACACCTGTCCTGCTGTCTCATGCCTCATGTATGGAGCACAAACACCTGTCCTGCTGTCTCATGCCTCATGTATGGAGCACCTATGCCTATCCTGCTGTCTCATGCCTCATGTATGGAGCACTTATGCCTGTCCTGCTGTCTCATGCCTCATGTATGGAGCACAAACACCTGTCCTGCTGTCTCATGCCTCATGTATGGAGCACAATGGAGCACAAACACCTGTCCTGCTGTCTCATGCCTCATGTATGGAGCACAAACACCTGTCCTGCTATCTCATGCCTCATGTATGGAGCACAAACACCTGTCCTGCTGTCTCATGCCTCATGTATGGAGCACAATGGAGCACAAACACCTGTCCTGCTGGCTCATGCCTCATGTATGGAGCACAAACACCTCTCCTGCTCTCTCATGCCTCATGTATGGAGCACAAACACCTGTCCTGCTGTCTCATGCCTCATGTATGGAGCACAAACACCTGTCCTGCTATCTCATGCCTCATGTATGGAGCACAAACACCTGTCCTGCTATCTCATGCCTCATGTATGGAGCACAAACACAAACACCTGTCCTGCTGTCTCATGCCTCATGTATGGAGCACAAACACCTCTCCTGCTCTCTCATGCCTCATGTATGGAGCACAAACACCTGTCCTGCTATCTCATGCCTCATGTATGGAGCACAAACACCTTTCCTGCTGCTCATGCCTCATGTATGGAGCACAAACACCTGCCTGCTATCTCATGCCTCATGTATGGAGCACAAACACCTGCCCTGCTATCTCATGCCTCATGTATGGAGCACAAACACCTGTCCTGCTATCTCATGCCTCATGTATGGAGCACAAACACCTGTCCTGCTGTCTCATGCCTCATGTATGGAGCACAAACACCTGTCCTGCTGTCTCATGCCTCATGTATGGAGCACAAACACCTGTCCTGCTATCTCATGCTTCATGTATGGAGCACAAACACAAACACCTGTCCTGCTGTCTCATGCCTCATGTATGGAGCACAAACACCTGTCCTGCTATCTCATGCCTCATGTATGGAGCACAAACACAAACACCTGTCCTGCTATCTCATGCCTCATGTATGGAGCACAAACACCTGTCCTGCTATCTCATGCCTCATGTATGGAGCACAAACACCTTTCCTGCTGTCTCATATTTCATCACTGCTGCGCATTAGCCTCTCCTGCTATCTCATGCTTCTTCACTGGAGTGCATATGCCCCTCCTGTTATTTGATGCATCGTCACAGGAGCCTTTAATCCAGCCCTGCCATCTCACTTTTCATCACTGCCGCGCATGTGCCTACCATGCTTCTTCGTTCTTCATCACTGGAGCGCATACGCTTGTATTCTTCATTCTTGGCAGACATACACCTGTACTGCTATTTCTTGCATCGTCACAGGAACACACATCTTGATGTGTCATTCTTCTTCACTGGAGCACGTAGGCCTGTCCTGCTATATTATCCCTTCTCACATAAAACTGTTAGATCATACGTCATCACTGGAGTACGTAGGTCTGTCCAGCAATCCCATACTTAGAGCACATAGGTCGGTCCTTTTGCCTTATTTGTCACACAAGTCTGTACTGGTATCTAATGCGTCATTACTGAAATACATATGCCTGTCCCGTGATCTCATGCGTCACCACAGGAGCGCATAAGTCAGCACAGCTATCGCTGGTAAATCAAAAGGAGTGGTGAATGGACGGTTTTGTATTAATAGTAACCTCTGGCACTGCTCTGCGCAACCCTCCAGACCTAGTTCTTCAGCCTGCCAAGCCATTACATTAAAGGAAAAGACCATATGCAAATCGAGCTTAATTCAATGGGAGTGGGTTCGGAATGCCCAGATGTGGGTCCCTCACCTTCTGGGAATAGAGACCCAAGCTACACTTCACTGACGACACCCAGTGAAGCCAAACATCTCTAGAGTTGCTTGCGGTCTGGTGTAGAAGATATGTTACCTAGAAGTTTGTGCTGGACTGCCGCTTTTGAGGTAGGACCAAGCCTGATTTGCATATGGTCTTTCCCCTTCTGTAATGGCTTGGCAGGCTGATGAATGATGGTCTTGAGGGTTACCCAGAGCAATTCCAGAGGTTAAGAAACTGTCGAGCCATCACTCCTTCTGTCCTGCTGCTATTTCACGTGCCATCACTGAGTAGCTTAATCCGGTCCTGCTTTCTCATATGTCATCACAGGAGGATAAAATGATCTTGCTATCTCATGCTTCCTCACAGGAGTGCATATGTATGTCCTGCTGTCCCATGCTTGGTCACTAGAACATTGAAGCCTGTTCTGCGATCTCAGTCTTCATTACTATTACCGTTTGCATGGTCACCTTCCCTTCAGGTTCCATGGCACGGTGGGCTTCATCCCTTTTAGACCCAATTCTCAATAGCACTTTTGTATGTTTGGGAACCTTAACTTCAAGTTCTAGAATGCACCGTTGAGCACTTGTATGATCCCAATGTGCTATTGAACTGTCATATGCTTGAGAGCCTTTACCACAAGCTCCATAATGTTCTCATCTTTCTCTTTTCTCATCTGATCCCAATGAAATGAAAAGGCTTTTATATGTTCAATTGCATTGTGGTATATTTGGGAACTGTGAGAAAGGTGGATCACATCATTTGTCACCAGAACTAGCGTGTTCTCTGCGGCCCAGGGTATCCGGCCTACCATGCCTACAAAGCCAAAGCTGTGAGCTTCCTTAAGGTAGTAAATGGGGGTTGCTGCAGTGAAGCACTCCAGCCCCGGGTTCATCCCCTTAGTTGAGTGATGCCTTGCCCATCCAAAAGTATCTTGTCATCCCTTTATTATTTGGATAGTGAAGTCATTCCTGTATGTAAGTAGGAGAAGAAGTCAAGCCTTAAACCAGGCCTACAGATGTTGGCCATGCGAGTAATCCCACTGCATTAGAACACGCAAATGCAAGAACCTATCCAATAATATCAACCCTGTTCTAGAGGGATGGGCAACTGAAAGATTAGTGTGTTCAGAGAAAAGCACCTTGCAGAACTATAGATCAGCGCTGCATCCTTCAGACCTGCACTGGAGGAAAACCGGAGGAGAGAGCAGCAGCAAGAAAAACACCATGCAGCTGAACGAGGAGCTTATCCATGAAGGTAGTGTCAGGGAGAACCTCAGGCATCCAAGAAGCTGAGCGCAGTTCAGTCATTCATTGACAGACGAGCATGCAGCAAGTGAAAAAGTGGGACGTTGAGTCAAAATGGTCACTGGCTAATTAATTGGGTCACGGCAATGCAGGTCGCCTGGAAGAAGGCCGTTTTCATGCACAACTCATGCAAAGTTTTGTTAGAAACGGTTTCCAAAAATAACCAAACCCTAAGAAGGAGGGACCACAGATTGGGGTATGCTTATAAAAGGCAAGGCGACCATCAGAATGGGACAGTATGATGATCCAGCAGAGATCTGGATTGGAGAGGGTTGCGGCTGCACAAGCATCAGCCTTCCAGGAGGACTGGAGAAAATGTTAAATCCGAGAAGGAGCCAAGTGGGCAGACCCACCAGAACTGGATTCCCTCGACAGCTCATACCCTGTGTAAATGGCACCCTATCCTCCAGAGTGAGATGATACTATGACTCTTAGGAAAGCGAGCAAGAGAACAATGACCAGGTACGGAATGCACTATATACTAAGCAAGGCAGTAAGTCCAAGGTCTGAAGGGCACCATACCCTCCTGAGTGAGAATGGTACTTAAACTCTTAGGAAAGCGAGCAAGGGAACATTTCTCAGGTGTGACATGACCTATATACTAGAGCAAGAGAGCAAGGGAATAAGTCCCGAGGTCTGATGGGCACCATATCACCCGTGAGTGATAATGATACTATGACTCTTAGGAAAGCGAGCAAGGGAACAATTACCAGGTATGGAATGCACTATTTACTAAGCAAGGGAGTAAGTCCAAGGTCTGAAGGGCACCATACCCTCCTGAGTGAGAATGGTACTAAGACTCTTAGGAAAGCGAGCAAGAGAACATTTCTCAGGTGTGACATGCACTATATACTAGAGCAAGAGAGCAAGGGAATACATCCCGAGGTCTGATGGGCACCATATCACCCGTGAGTGATAATGATACTATGACTCTTAGGAAAGCGAGCAAGGGAACATTTCTCAGGTGTGACATGACCTATATACCAGAGCAAGGGAATAAGTCCCAGGTCTGAAGGCATCATACCCTCCTGAGTGATAATGGTACTTTGACTCTTAGGAAAGCGAGCAAGAGAACATTTCTCACGTGTGACATGACCTATATACCAGCTGGAGACCAAGAGAATAAGTCCCAGGTCTGAAGGGCACCATACTCTCCAGAGTGAGAATGGTACTATGTCTCTTAGGAAGGTGAGCAACAGACCATTTCCCCAGGTGGGGCATGCACTACATACCAGCAAGAGAGCAAGGGAGTAAGTCCCACGTCTGAAGGGCACCATACCCTCCTGAGTGATAATGGTACTATGACTCTTAGGAAAG
Source organism: Ambystoma mexicanum (assembly GCF_040938575.1). Taxonomy (NCBI): domain Eukaryota; kingdom Metazoa; phylum Chordata; class Amphibia; order Caudata; family Ambystomatidae; genus Ambystoma; species Ambystoma mexicanum. The sequence continues at coordinate 1,425,803,881 of NC_090924.1, forward strand.
CAAGCAAGAGAACATTTCTCAGGTGTGACATGCACTCACTATATACCAGAGCAAGGGAGTACGTCCCAGATCTAAAGGGCACCATATCCCTCCTGAGACTGTGAGTTGTCAAACTGCTATGCAATACATCCCTAAGTGCTTGGTACTGTTTGGAACATGTGGGACAGCATATGTCAGCGATAACGTAATCCCCCCAAACCCCCCCCCCCGCTCCCCTCCGCCTTTATGCAATCCCTTTCCTGTATAAGAAACTAAAAAGGTCAATGACACTTCTTGAGTCATGTGGTTTTTGACAATGTGTCATAGACCTTTTAATTCAAGGCCTAAAATACACAGGGTTGCCTCTCCTCTGGTCGCAATTTTCAATTGCCCTGTTGCATGTTTGGGAATCTTCACTGCAAGTATCAGAATCCATTTGAGTTTCTCTTTTCTGGTCCCGATATTCACTTGTACATTGGTACGTTTGGGGCCGTTCCCCTCACATTTCAAAATGTACAGGGTTTCCCCTATTCTGATCCTAATGTTCAATGGGAAACCTGATCCCAGTGGTCAGTGGCACAGTCCTGTGATGTGCATTTTTGCCCAAACTACCCTACATAAAGGCAATAAATGAAGCAGCAGATGTGGGAAAGCTGCTCCTTTCGAGCCCCATGTGAGCTCACTGTATGAGGCCTAGTAAGAAATAGATAGAAAACATGCAACCTGAAGTGTAAAGCAGTCTGTTCTAGTGTTTGATTAGCCATGCCTTGATTGATTAATATATGTACATGCAAGTGCTTCATTGCTGCCTGTCATCGTGACCCTGCAGAGCTTAGACTCATTTAGATGCTATTTAACCTGCCTCAGAGCAAGGCACCAGATGTATAGCAATATACAGCATCTGTTTAGAAAGTCAATGTTTTTTGAAGTGATGTACTTCCTGAGCTAGCACACAGCCATTCATTTCTATAGCTCATCGAAGGTAGCGGAATAAGGCGCTATATAGCCTGAACTATATCCAAATGCTTATTTGCATACATGTGTTGCATATGTAAGATTATTGTAAAGCAAAACACGTTATAAAATGTTAGATGCTATTCGGTGAAACATAGCCATTTCCAAATAGCTGTGTTGGCATCTGCTGCGAACACATTCAACCATGTCGCTAGTGACAGTCGCTCCAGACATAGCAGCACAGATCATGTTTTGGTGAAGCCAAGAAACTCGCATATTGTCGACTTTTCGATCTTCTTGGAGCTTTTTGTTGACAGTGTGGTTAGCTCTGAGCCTCTTGGAGCTTTTTGTTGACAGTGTGGGTAGCTCTGAGCCTCTTGGAGCTTTTTGTTGACAGTGTGGGTAGCTCTGAGCCTGTGTTGAATGGCCCAATGCTGTCTTCAGTGCACAGAGCGGTGAGCAGGGAAGTTCAGATAGCATAGGTAAGGGAATACCACCTAATCTAGTAAGACCTTGTTTACTCATCCCTGAAGTTCTCAACTTTTCTTTTACATTTTTGAGTATCCTAAAACTCCTACCTAGAAGCCCATTATGAAGAATATAAGGCTGCTGGAGCTGGACACAGCCTAGACACTCTCATGCCTTTGTGATTGTATATTCAGAGCAGTAGGCTGTGTGCATGCATTTGGCTGCAGCACACAGATTGTGTGCTTTGATTGTTCAGAGCATTGGGGTCTAATGCTTCCAATAATTGATAGTATGCTTTTCTTCTCTGCTTAGAAGTTTGTGCAATTGCAAACAGACAGACATTCTTTACATGTCTTTGCAAACCTTTGTATGTTTTCCTTTCCATTAAACCATGCAAATGTCACTTATGAATCCCATTGCTGCCGCCTGTGAGCCGGTGGGTGTAAGATGGGATTTAGTTATCAATGAGGTATGTGTGCCTTGTCATACGAAATTGTCTCATGAAGGATTGGTTTACTGACATGCTTTGAAATGCTTTGAACTGCTTTAGATTGAGCCCTGCACAATACAGGTGTTTAGGAGCCAGTTGAAGTTGAACCATTGAGGATAGAAATTGTGATGTTTTAACGAACAAGTGGTGATCAATGTTTTGAGATGTTTTATGTCCAATTGTGCATTAAGAGAACCCGCAGGAATGGGTGTTTGATATTTGATATTGGTGACTTCTATGACTATGAGAGTGCATGTTGGAGAGAGAAAACAATGAGGGTTAATGATATTCATGTGTAAATAAAAGCTATTTTTGTTTATACACTTTGACTGGGGCAGCAAGAGGGCTACTCCTTGAGCACATGTAGAGTCAATTCGATGCATGTTCTGTGTTCTCCCTTTACCTGATAGCAGAAATGTGGGTGACAGCTAAGTGAGGATTAAACAGGGCTAATTGACTTGAACTCTTTACTGTTCGTTCAAAAGGTTATGATGACATGAACACGTATGGGAGGGCATCCTACGGACCTGGTATAAATAACTGTTACATGATGTTGAATTATCCCTGGGTACAAATGTTGAAGCAGAGGCTCTATCTCCTATCCAAGTGTGCGCCCAGATGATATAAATGCGAAATGGTTATTGAAGACAATCCATTGTTCACATTTAGAGGGACATCCCAGCTCCCATTTGGAGCAGACCTTTAATGAGGGCAAAGCCCTGGCCCCCAGCCCCCCAGTAGCCCTACCGACCTGGTGGTACAGGTTACCCAAGGATGTTTGGGAGCAATGATTTACAGTTCTTAAAACACTACAAAGTGATCACAATTTAGTGAAGATGACCTTCGCAGGAGAAAAGATTGTCTTGCCTGCAACATGGAAACACTCTCTAACCGTTGAACCTGCCGAAATCGTCTGAGAATGGACAGCTCCAAAATCATGAATATGATAACGGCATTAAAGAATAAAGAATTCATGAAAGGAGGAGACCAAATAGAATACAGTGCCCTTCTTCAACATTACATGGAAAGAAAAAATGGCCGTGAAAAACCAGGCTTCAAAAAACATGTGTACGATCTGGAAATCGTATCAATAAAGCGAGAACTATGAAAAAATTATGAAGCCATCATGAGAAATCACAACATAAATCGAGCCAAAGAAAATAGGCACATAAAAATGAAATATAAAAACTGGCTCTGTGGGCACAAAATCATTATGGAGCAACGTGATGCTGAAATGATGATGGGGATCCTAGCACAAAGAAACTCAAGAGACTTCTGGACAATTATTAATGACATTGAGGCTCCCCAAAGCTCAAGGCAGTGCCATATGGTAACGGAAGAAAAATGGATTACCCACTGTACAAGCCTATTTAAGAAACAAGGCTCAACAGTAGAACCAGAAAATCAGTACACAAAACATCTCGGGCACTTGGCCTGGGTGGCCTCACAAATCAAATGCTGAAGAAAAATCCGAATGAGTGTGCAGACTTTTGTGATCACCTCTTCAAGACCATATTGAAAGAATGCAGGCTACCGAAATCATGAAAGGTTGCAATAATAGTGGCAATCTTTAAAAAGGGCCAAAGATCAGAGCCCAAAAAATGATCGACCGATAGCACTGCTGAATGTGGTAGGAAAGATCTTTGCCACCCAACTCCTAAACCATTTAACATCTTGGATTAAATCATCTCGAGCTTTCGATATCCCCGGCAGACAGATTTTTAAGGGGTGTAGGCTGTGGGCTGAATCTACTAATGCTTAATTTATTGAAAATGGAGGCAATCAAGAAGGGAACAATAATATATCTTGGTTTGTAGATTTGGCTCACGCCTTTGACGGCATAGATAGGGAATTGCTATGGACGAAGATGGCAAAAAGGAACTGTCCTATAAGCTTGATTACGGCCATCAAGGAACTGCATTACAATACACAAATTCAAATCCACTTAGACCAAAATGGCTCGCTATCAACCCCGATAAAGACATCTTGAGGCGTGAAACATGGTTGCCCATTAGGCTCAACACTTTTTAACTTCTTTATAGCCGATGTTGGCAGCACATTCGAAGAAGTACTATCGGTTCCGTCCAAAATTAACAGAAACCAAACGAGCTGGATGATTTATGCTGATGATATTGTGCTTATAGACGTAACTCCAATTGGTTTACAGCTCAAATTATCAGTTCTAAAAACATACATTGACAATAATGTCGTGGAGATAAATGTCGCAAAAACTGAGATTTTGCTTCTAAAAAATCTGAAAGGACAGAAAAAGACAAATAAGAAAACATTTCAATGGAAACTGGGGCAAGAACCAGTGAAATGTGTAACTCAGGCTCAGTATTTGGGCGTTTTAATTAACTTGATTATCACAGAAGAACCAATGACTTAAAAAAATCAAAATGAAGTGTAAATTATTAGCGGCACAAGGAGGGATGATACACAAGAAGTTCGGCAAATTCTCATTAAAACCAAATCGTAACTTTTTACAGAACCAAAGTCATACCGGGTTTGATTCACGGAGTGTAATCTATGCTGGGATGTGCATACGTGACATGTTCACAGTGCGAACATGTGTTTTGGAGAAGAATTTTACAACTTCCGAAAGGTACTGCAACGGCCTGCATTCGGTATGAAATTGGCCTACTACAATTAATGCGAGGGTCATGTGGAACACCTTGTCGCTGTATATTCAAGTTATTGGAGCAGAAAGTCTTTCGCAATTTAAGATTTTAAACACTCCTGCTGCAAGCAACAGTGACTCATTACTAGGCGAATGGATGCAAGGGTGTGAAATGATCTTTATGCAATTAAATACCAACACAGACGTCCTGCTATAATTTATACCCCAAATGCTGTGACAAAGAAATTACAGCCACTGGACTGGATAGAAACAATAGAACAGAGAGCCCAGCATGCGTGCGTGCAGAAAAACGTCTCAGAGTCTAAAGCTCTTAATAAAATGCCTAAATACATGGAAAAGTTTCCCTGTAAGCAATTGAGGACATTTTTCCTAAAGTTTAGATTGTACTTATTTCGAACCAAAGAAGTACAAAACATGAGATAAAAAGGTGTCTGGGAAGACAATTGTTCCAACGCAGAGGAGACGTTGAAGCATCTCGTACTCTTCTGTGTAAAACTTAAAAACATAAGAACTAAACATCTGGGAATTGAAATTGCAAAAAGTCCATCTCTAAATGGAGAGGATTGGTGGGTGAGAATGTGGAACTGAGAGGACAACAAGCTGGTCTTTGCATTGGCATTGTTCCTTGCTTAACTGAACAAGAGACCGGAACACCAAGATTAATTGTAATGACTAAGCTGGCAATTTAAGAAAATGTGATGAATAGAACATATGTATTTCTAGGAAATTGTATATTTTTGCTCTTCCACCGTTGCTTTGTTGGTCTCTCTCGCTTGCTTTAATTCTCCTCTTGGAAGAAGTTTTCTTCTTGTTTTGAAAAGTGTGTAATAAACTAAATTAAAGTTCCAAAATGAACTTGGTTTCTTCCCTTCTGATCAAATGATTCAGTGGCTCTGTTGTCTGGCGATCTTACTGCAGGTCAGGATTGCAATGTCACATCACCTTCCTTTTCATAATGAAAACCTTAAGTTCCAGAATGCACTGCGACTTCCCTTCCTCTCTAGGCTCTCTCAGCTGTCTTTCTTTGGCTGGTGTTCCTTCCTGCTTTGCCCGTTCATATTTGGATTTTTGGTTTGAGTGTCATACTATTAGCCACTCCTGTTAGTTGCTGCCCCTCATTACCGCTGCTTAGGACCTTGTAAGGGACTATTGACCCATAAATCCAAACTCAAATATAATACAAATGGCCAAAGAAGCACAGCACTGTTTTGCAAAGAAAACAAGGTTTATTACATGCAAAAAGGTCTTAGACAGTCCCATAGAATTGAACTGACACAGAGCTTGGCACATCCCACGAATATACAAATTATATATGTATATATAGTGGGAGAGTACTGAATTTGCTTATATTTGTTTCAATGTTATCCCACCACCCTAATTGGCTACCACCTATAGAACATACTACTATCCCCCTATAGTCCCTAGACCGATTGGCCACACACTAGCACATGGTCTTCTTACACCGTCCTTATCAGATGCAGGTATGGGTTTGGCTACTTGAGTAGAATAGCTTATTGATAGTTCGAGACTGTCGCATGATGCGCACCCCTCCATTCCAGACGTGACCAGAGAGAACTTGCTAGGCCAACTTTGCTTTGATAAGACAATAGGCCTTCTCATTATTCCTGATTCCATGGCGCACACACTTTGCCACTCCGACCTTGTACTTCATTTATTGGCATCACCTCTGCTTCTCCTTTCCCAAATCACTTTACATTTCAGACACTGCTCCCCAATCATCTCCTTCAGACCCCAGGTGCCCAATAATGATGCAACTCGGGTACTGCTCTTGAGTCTAAGTTTCTGGAATTTGTTTGATTAAGTTTTGTGTCTACTTGTAATCCATATGGGATGGCCATTTGTGGGGAGGGCAGTAGTGCTCTTAAATCTTTGTTCGGCTCCTTGGCATCACAGAGCTTTCTGCCCTGTTCTCATGCATTTGTAATTCAAAAGGTTCATCCCTACCAGCTCACATTTCTCTCCCACCACATTCAAGCCCTGCCGCTGACTACAGTTACAGGGTAATTCACAGAATTTCGCACAAAAGTGGCGCATGCGGCTGGCGCACAGTGTCCCCGTGCGATACACTGCGCCAGCCGCGTGCGATAAAATCCATTTCATCGCACAGCGTACTCATGGATTACAGCCTCCAAAACCAGCCGTGGCGCAGAGTGGCGCAGCGACCCTGCAACAGCGCCAGTTACGCCCCCAAGAACGCCCTCGCATAAGGAAAAGCCATCAAAATTCCCATTTCATCGCAAAGGGCTGCGCTAACCCTGGACAAGTTCACAGGGCTGCCAAACAGCAATTCCATCAGGGCACGTGTATTTCAGGGGTGCGCGGGGAGCACTACACGTGAATTGGCCGTGTGGGTCCTCCCAGGTGTTCCCTCTACACCCTCCACGGCCCCTGCAGCAAGCCCACACCACAGGGGACTACCCTGCACCCCTGCTCATTTCCCGCAGGCAGCCCATCCACCATGGCCATGCCCCCCAGCCAAGCCACATGTCACCTTGCACTACTGATCAACAACGCATGTCTCCCAGCACCCTCACCCCCCAGCACTGTGGGGCACCTGCCAGCAGGCCCCCACACATGTCCAACTCATGTCCCCCTGCACCCCCACCCCCAGCACTGTGGGGCACCCTCCACCAGGCCCACACTCATGTCTCCAGGCACACCCAGCATCCAGGGGCACCCTCCACCAGGCCCCCACTCCTTTCTACCACCCCCCCACCCCCCAGCAGTGCGATTCGCCTGTGTACGTGTATATCAGGGTTGCGCGTGTAGTCTGACACGCAAATTCATCAGGGTACGTGTATTATGGGTCCGCGTGAACTTCCGCACGCGATATCAGAAGGGTACGTGTATTACGGGGTTCGCGGGAAGTTCCACACGCGATTGCCCTGGGTACGTGTATTTTGGGGTGCGTGGGAAGTTCCACACGCGATTTCAGCAGGGTACGTGTATTCCAAGCTGCGCGGGAAGTACCACACGTGATTGCCCTGGGCACGTGTATTTCAGGGTGCGCGGGAAGTTCCACACGCGAATTCAGCAGGGTACGTGTATTCCAAGGTGCGCGGGAAGTTCCACACGTGATTGCCCTTGGTACGTGTATTTCGGGGTGCGCGGGAAGTTCCACACGCGATTTCAGCATGGTACGTGTATTCCAAGGTGCGCGGGAAGTACCACACGTGATTGCCCTGGGCACGTGTATTTCGGGGTGCGCAGGAAGTTCCACACGTGAAATCAGCAGGGTACGTGTATTCCAAGGTGCACGGGAAGTTCCACACGCGATTGCCCTGGGTACGTGTATTTCGGGGTGCGCGGGAAGTTCCACACGCGATTTCAGCAGGGTACGTGTATTCCAAGGTGCGCGGGAAGTACCACACGCGATTGCCCTGGGCACGTGTATTTCGGGGTGCGCGGGAAGTTCCACACACAAATTCAGCAGGGTAAGTGTATTCCAAGGTGCGCGGGAAGTTCCACACGCGATTGCCCTGGGCACGTGTATTTCGGGGTGCGCGGGAAGTTCCACACGCGATTGTCCGTGGTGCGTGTATTTCGGGTTGCGCGTGAAGTTTCACACGCAATTTCAGCAGGTTACTTGTATTCCAAGGTGCAAGGGAAATTCCACACGCGAATCCAGCAGCCTACGTGTATTCCGGGGGTGCCGGGCAGTCCAACACGTGAATTGGCCGTGTGGGTCCTCCCAGCTGTTCACTTGACACCCTCCACGGCCCCTGCAGGCGGCCCACATCACAGGGGACTACCCTGCACATGTCCCGCAGGCAGCCCATCCACCATGCCCATGCCCCCCAGCCAACCCACATGTCACCTTGCACTACTGCCCACCAACGCATGTCCCCCTGCACCCCCACCCCCCAGCATCCAGGGGCACCCTCCACCAGGCCCTCACTCATGTCCCCCTGCACCCCCACCCCCCAGCACTGTGGGCCACCCTCCACCAGGCCCCTACTCATGTCCCCCTGCACCCCCACCCCCCAGCACTGTGGGGCACCCTCCACCAGGCCCCCACTCATGTCCCCCTGCACCCCCACCCCCCAGCACTGTGGGGCACCCTCCACCAGGCCCCCACTCATGTCCAACTCATGTCCCCCTGCACCCCCACCCCCCAGCACTGTGGGGCACCCTCCACCAGGCCCCCACTCATGTCCAACTCATGTCCCCCTGCACCCCCACCCCCCAGCACTATTCGTTCAAAAGGTTATGATGACATGAACACGTATGGGAGGGCATCCTACGGACCTGGTATAAATAACTGTTACATGATGTTGAATTATCCCTGGGTACCCCCACCCCCCAGCACTGTGGGGCACCCTCCACCAGGCCCCCACTCATGTCCAAACCATGTCCCCCTGCACCCCCACCCCCCAGCACTGTGGGGCACCCTCCACCAGGCCCCCACTCATGTCCAACACATGTCTCCCAGCACCCCCACCCCCCAGCACTGTGGGCCACCCTCCACCAGGCCCCCACTCATGTCTCCCAGCACCCCCACCCTCCAGCACTGTGGGCCACCCTCCACCAGGCTCCTACTCATGTCCCCCTGCACCCCACCACCCAGCACTGTGGGGCACCCTCCACCAGGCCCCCACTCATGTCCCCCTGCACCCCCACCCCCCAGCACTGTGGGGCACCCTCCACCAGGCCCCCACTCATGTCCAACTCATGTCCCCCTGCACCCCCACCCCCCAGCACTATGGGGCACCCTCCACCAGGACCCCACTCATGTCCAACTCATGTCCCCCTGCACCGCCACCCCCCAGCACTGTGGAGCACCCTCCACCAGGCCCCCACTCATGTCCAACTCATGTCCCCCTGCACCTCCACCCCCCAGCACTGTGGGGCACCCTCCACCAGGCCCCCACTCATGTCCAACTCATGTCTCCCAGCACCCCCACCCCCCAGCACTGTGAGCCACCCTCCACCAGGCCCCCAATCATGTCTCCCAGCACCCCCACCCCCCAGCACTGTGAGGAACCCTCCACCAGGCCCCCACTCATGTCTCCCAGCACCCCCACCCCCCAGCACTGTGCGCCACCCTCCACCAGGCCCCCACTCATGTATCCCAGCACCCCCACCCCCCAGCAGTGTGGGGCAGCCTCCACCAGGCCCCCACTCATGTCCAACTCATGTCCCCCTGCACCCCCACCCCCCAGCACTGTGGGGCACCCTCCACCAGGCCCGCTCTCATGTCCAACTCATGTCCCCCTACACCCCACCCCCCCAGCACTGTGGGGCACCCTCCACCAGGCCCCCACTCATGTCCAACTCATGTCCCCCTGCACCCCCACCCCCCAGCACTGTGGGCCACCCTCCACCAGGCCCCCACTCATGTCCCCCTGCACCCCCACCCCCCAGCACTGTGGGGCACCCTCCACCAGGCCCCCACTCATGTCCAACTCATGTCCCCCTGCACCCCCACACCCCAGCACTGTGGGGCACCCTCCACCAGGCCCCAACTCATGTCCAACTCATGTCCCCCTGCACCCCCACCCCCCAGCACTGTGGGCCACCCTCCACCAGGCCCCCACTCATGTCTCCCAGCACCCCCACCCCCCAGCACTGTGGGGCACCCTCCACCAGGCCCCACTCATGTCTCCCAGCACCCCCACCCCCCGAACTGTGGGCCACCCTCCACCAGGCCCCCACTCATGTCTCCCAGCACCCTCACCCCCCAGCACTGTGGGGCACCCTCCACCAGGCCCCCACTCATGTCCAACTCATGTCCCCCTGCACCCCCACCCCCCAGGACTGTGTGGCACCCTCCACCAGGCCCCCACTCATGTCCCACTCATGTCCCCCTGCACCCCCACCCCCCAGCACTGTGGTGCACCCTCCACCAGGCCCCCACTCATGTCCAACTCATGTCCCCCTGCACCCCCACCCCCCAGCACTGTGGGGCACCCTCCACCAGGCCCCCACTCATGTCCAACTCATGTCCCCCTGCACCCCCACCCCCCAGCACTGTGGGGCACCCTCCACCAGGCCCCCACTCATGTCCAACTCATGTCTCCCAGCACCCCCACCCCCCAGCACTGTGGGCCACCCTCCACCAGGCCCCCAATCATGCCTCCCAGCACCCCCACGCCCCAGCACTGTGGGGCACCCTCCACCAGGCCCCCACTCATGTCTCCCAGCACCCCCACCCCCCAGCACTGTGCGCCACCCTCCACCAGGCCCCCACTCATGTCTCCCAGCACCCCCACCCCCCAGCACTGTGGGGCACCTTCCACCAGGCCCCCACTCATGTCCAACTCATGTCCCCCTGCACCCCCACCCCCCAGCACGGTGGGGCACCCTCCACCAGGCCCCCACTCATGTCCAACTCATGTCCCCCTGCACCCCCACCCCCCAGCACTGTGGGGCACCCTCCACCAGGCCCCCACTCATGTCCAACTCATGTCTCCCTGCACCCCCACCCCCCAGCACTGTGGGCCACCCTCCACCAGGCCCCCACTCATGTCCCCCTGCACCTCCACCCCCCAGCACTGTGGGGCACCCTCCACCAGGCTCCCACTCATGTCCAACTCATGTCCCCCTGTGCCCCCACCCCCCAGCACTGTGGGGCACCCTCCAGCAGGCCCCCACTCATGTCCAACTCATGTCGCCCTGCACCCCCACTCCCCAGCACTGTGGGGCACCCTCCACCAGGCCCCCACTCATGTCTCCCAGCACCCTCACCCCCCCCAGCACTGTGGGCCACCCTCCACCAGGCCCCCAATCATGCCTCCCAGCACCCCCACGTCCCAGCACTGTGGGGCACCCTCCACCAGGCCCCCAGTCATGTCTCCCAGCACCCTCACCCCCCAGCACTGTGCGCCACCCTCCACCAGGCCCCTACTCATGTCTCCCAGCACCCCCACCCCCCAGCACTGTGGGGCACCTTCCACCAGGCCCCCACTCATGTCCAACTCATGTCCTCCTGCACCCCCACCCCCCAGCACGGTGGAGCACCCTCCACCAGGCCCCCACTCATGTCCAACTCATGTCCCCCTGCAACCCCACCCCCCAGCACTGTGGGGCACCCTCCGCCAGGCCCCCACTCATGTCCAACTCATGTCCCCCTGCTCCCCCACCCCCCAGCACTGTGGGCCACCCTCCACCAGGCCCCCACTCATGTCCCCCTGCACCTCCACCCCCCAGCACTGTGGGGCACCCTCCAGCAGGCCCCCACTCATGTCCAACTCATGTCCCCCTGCACCCCCACCCCCCAGCACTGTGGGGCACCCTCCACCAGGCCCCCACTCATGTCTCCCAGCACCCTCACCCCCCCAGCACTGTGGGGCACCCTCCACCAGGCCCCCACTCATGTCTCCCAGCATCCCCACCCCCAGAACTGTGGGCCACCCTCCACCAGGCCCCCACTCATGTCTCCCAGCACCCCACCCCCCAGCACTGTGGGGCACCCTCCACCAGGCCCCCACTCATGTCCAACTCATGCCCCCCTGCACCCCCACCCCCCAGCACTGTGTGGCACCCTCCACCAGGCACCACTCATGTCCAACTCATGTCACCCTGCACCCCCACCCCCAGCACTGTGGGGCACCCTCCACCAGGCCCCCACTCATGTCCAACTCATGTCCCCCTGCACCCCCACCCCTCAGCACTGTGGGCCACCCTCCACCAGGCCCCCATTCATGTCCAACTCATGTCCCCCTGCACCCCCACCCCCCGGCACTGTGTGGCACCCTCCACCAGGCACCACTCATGTCCAACTCATGTCACCCTGCACCCCCACCCCCCAGCACTGTGGGGCACCCTCCACCAGGTCCCCACTCATGTCCAACTCATGTCCCCCTGCACCCCACCCACCAGCACTGTGGGGCACCCTCCACCAAGTCCCCACTCATGTCCAACTCATGTCCCCCTGCACCCCCACCCCTCAGCACTGTGGGCCACCCTCCACCAGGCCCCTACTCATGTCCCCCTGCACCCCCAGCACTGTGGGGCACCCGCCACCAGGCCCCCACTCATGTCCAACTCATGTCCCCCTGGTCCCCCACCCCCCAGCACTGTGGGGCACCCTCCACCAGGCCCCCACTCATGTCTCCCAGCACCCCACCCCCCAGCACTGTGGGCCACCCTCCACCAGGCCCCCACTGATGTCCATCTCATGTCCCCCTGCACCCCCACCCCCCAGCACTGTGGGCCACCCTCCACCAGGCCCCTACTCATGTCCCCCTGCACCTCCACCCCCCAGCACTGTGGGGCACCCTCCACCAGGCCCCCACTCATGTCCCCCTTCACCCCCACCCCCCAGCACTGTGGGGCACCCTCCACCAGGCCCCCACTCATGTCCAACTCATGTCCCCCTGCACCCCCACCCCCCAGCACTGTGGGGCACCCTCCACCAGACCCCCACTCATGTCCAACTCATGTCCCCCTGCACCCCCACCCCCCAGCACTGTGGGGCACCCTCCACCAGGCACCCACTCATGTCCAACTCATGTCCCCCTGCACCCCCACCCCCCAGCACTGTGGGGCACCCTCCACCAGGCCCCCACTCATGTCCAACTCATGCCTCCCAGCACCCCCACCCCCCAGCACTGTGGGCCACCCTCCACCAGGCCCCCACTCACGTCTCCCAGCACCCCCACCCCCCAGCACTGTAGGCCACCCTCCACCAGGCCCCCACTCATGTCTCCCAGCACCCCCACCCCCAACACTGTGGGGCACCCTCCACCAGGCCCCCACTCATGTCTCCCAGCCCCCCCACCCCCCAGCACTGTGGGGCACCCTCCACCAGGCCCCCACTCATGTCCAACTCATGTCCCCCTGCACCCCCACCCCCAGCACTGTGGGGCACCCTCCACCAGGCCCCCACTCATGTCCCCCTGCACCCCCACCCCCCAGCACTGTGGGGCACCCTCCACCAGGCCCCCACTCATGTCCAACCCATGTCTCCCAGCACCCCCACCCCCCCAGCACTGTGGGGCACCCTCCACCAGGCCCCCACTCATGTCCCCGTGCACTCCCACCCCCCACCAGTAAGGGGCACCTGCCAGCAGGCCCACACACATGTCCCCCAGCCAACATGTCATCACAATCTAGATCCCTGGGCCTTATGGGCAGCCTCCAAATGCCAAACACCCACCCGAGTATTGCATCCACCCACTTAGAAATGTCAATTACATGATACAACCGCAATGGCAAGTTTGTAAATGAACACATGTCCCTCACATACACGCAATGGGTGTCAGTGAATGTCAAAACCCATATCATGATATGCATGAAACCAATGAGATGATACTACACATTGAAGTTTGAAGAAAAAATATGTATTAAAAGCAACATAAATTGAATCAAAAATAAACAAACGAAAATGGGAATTAAAAAAAAGAAAGCGGCATGTCCGTAAAATAATGTAAAACCACAAATCATAATCCAAAGGAAAGGTGTCCAAAGTCACAGTTCACAAAAGTAAATCCAATGGAAAATTAAAATCGAAAACCATTGCTCCATGGGTAAATCATTAAAAAAAAAATAGAAAATCCAACAGTCAACTATATACAGATAAACAATCCAGGGTCCATGATCCCAACAGAAGAAATGAAACCTATCTAATAACACTACCTAATAAAAAAAAACTATATACAAAAATGTGGCCAATTGTCCTAAAGGTCCAAAAAAAATGCAAAACCAAAGGAAACCTAACACTAACTACAGACCCATTTACAAGGGCAGCGGGCCAGTCCGACGGCTCACTTCGGGATGTTCCGGGCCAGGGCATCATCGAACTCCTTTTCAATGTCCCGGAGGCGGTCCTCCTCCATGGCCCCGAGGGTCCGCAGGGCCGTCGACATGTTCACCTCCAACTCCCTGCGGATTGCCTCGAGGCACTCGGCCCGCCTCAGGGCCCTCCGCATGGAGTTCTCCGCCCTGACCATCGTGAGCCGTGCCTCTTCCGCCCGCTGCCGCTCCGCATCTATGGCGTGGCCCAACCGCTGCCACATGGAAGACACTTCCCGTCTGGGTCCTCCTGCCCTCTGGCCGATGCCTGCCCCTCCGATGTCGAAGGCCCCGAGCCATCATGGCTCTCACCTCGTTGCTGCTGCTGCTGTGCCTGTGCCTATGCCCTGGCTCCTGCTGCCTGCACATCCTCCACCGGCTGGGGTGCAGTCGTTGATGTGGCCACCCCTGCTGGACGTCCGACTCCCGACTGTGGCAGGGATGCCTCCTCCACCAGCCTGGCCGCACCGTCAGAGGCAGCTCCACAGGGCACCTAGGTGACTAATGGGTGGGAAGATGGCACGGAGGACGACTGGCGCATAGGGGGTTCAGTTGAGGAGGGGGTCTGAGCAAGCCCCATCAAATGGAGGAATCCGGCCTGGGTGACCTATCCATGTAGGCCGACGCGGTCAACGAGCCATTCCAGATGACGTGCAGTCTCCTCATGAAAAGACTGCAGGTCACCTCGCATGGCCCGTTGACGCAACGCCACACCAGTCAGGACAGGCTCATCCCGGACCCGGATAGCCACGTCCGCAGGCAGAGGAAGGCCAGTTGTTGTGAGCTCAACCCCTGCCTGAAAACGGGTCTGGATGTAGGCATCCCTGCTGGTGCAAGATGATGCAGTGACAGGATCAGGGTCAGAATTGCACACAGGCACCTCCGCGGCGGCCTGAGCTGCCTCCTGTCTCTGGTCCTGCACTGCACCACTAGCACCAGTGGAATCCCCACCTCCAGACCCCGTCTCTGTTGCTTGCACGACCTCCTCCTCCACCAAACCCCCCACCAACCTGGATGACTCTGTGCCATCTTCCCCCGTTGGGCCCTGTGGGGTCCCAGCTGTCCCTTCTGCTGCCGAGGAGTCCAACTCCGACCTCCGCCTCTTGGACCTCCCCCCGGCAGCTGCGGCCTGGGACGTGGCACCACACTCCTCACTCCTGACGAGATCACAACCTGGGAGGGGAGCGGGCCTTGCGTCTCCGGCTGGCGGTGCGATCCCCGCCGCTGTGCTCCACAGCACCTTCTCCGCCCTCTTCATCAGTTGAAGACAGGGAGAAATAAAACACAGGCATCAGGGCACTGTACAATGGACACATAAACACATGACAGTTGTACATGAGTGGCACTGGCAAACCTCAGACATGGCATCACAATCGCCAACACACGCCATTTCAACTTGCACACATGAGCCATACCACAGCCATATCGCAACTGCCAGCACCATCCATACACATACAACAGCATGAGCAGGCAAAGGTGAGCCAGACATCACATGCAACACAGGGAGTGCACTACACATGTACACACACCACCACACTTGCATGCATGTGTACACCTCTGCCAACTGTCGCAGTGTTCAGATCGGCATCCATGTCACATCTGCCAATCAGGCTTCCACATCCCGCTGTCACATGCATCCATGTTGCATCACTGTTGCACCCTTGTCAAATACACACACATGCACATGTACACAGTGCTGATACATGCAGCTGAAAACAACATCCATGTGTGACATCACGAACATGCCTACTTACATACACATTCATCCAAACATGTGTGCCCACACAACTGCATTTGGCATGCAAGCCTACACACACAAGCACCATCCATGTCTCACACATGACAGCCCTCGCATGTGTTAGCCTCACGGCCCTGTACACCCCCACCCATACTTGGCCCCATACAAACACATGTGCAACCTGCACACTACTGGCACATCACCACACGCACAGCTCACAATCATGATGCATGTACACTTACCGCTCGACTCCAGATGGGTCTGCCTCTCAAGGACCTGGACATGGAGTGCTGGGGATATGCGTTCCAGGACCCTCATCTGATCGTCCAACAAGTGGCCCCGGCGCCCCTTAGCATCCGCTGCCTTCAAGAGGCACCGGGCCTTGTTGAGGGTCCTGGACCTGAAGTCCTCCCAGCGCTTCTTGACATGATGGAATAGTCGGACTGCCACCCCCTCCGCGTTGATGGCAGTCACGATGTCCGTCCAGGTCCAAGTCCGTCCTTCCTTGTCGGTGCGCAAACTTCCAAAGAGGGCATCATACTGCCCCAGGACTTGCTCCACCAGGACACCAACTTCGGTGGCAATGAAGCTGGTGCCCCTCTGCCTCTCTGGCCGGGGGTTGTCAGTGGTGCCAGATGTTGCAGTGCCCGACATGACAACCCCAGAGGCAGGAGTGGGTGGGCAACTGGGTCCTGGGGCTGGGCTGTGGAGCGATGGAATCCCAGTCGGGAGTCTTCGGTTCCAGCAGGGGTGGTCACAGCAACAGCACCCCTGGCTAATGTGCAGGCAGCAAATGGCAGGGCACGTGGGCAGCAGGCAATCAGGCAGCAGCAGATGGCAGGTGAGAGCGTGCTCGGGGCTCTGGGGGGCAGTAATTTGGCCTTCTGGGCAGGAGCATGGTCTTCCGTGTGCTTAGGCGTGGCCAGCTTGATACGGGGTGATTTGGCACGTGAAAATCCAACACGTCTGCGTGTTATTCGAGGAAAGGGCCTTAGCGCGTAAGCGCGTCAGCACACGTACACAAATTCATTGGCCCAAAGGCCACCAGCGCGTCTGTGACGTGCGTGCGCGGGCGTTTCCCTGTACACGGGTGCATGTTACACATCCAATGACTGCACGTCAGAGTGTCAGCTCATGTAATTGGAGGATGGGGCCTTAGCGCGTACACGCGGAGGTGACGCTGGACGTGTGGGCATGTTTAAAAGGTACGTGTAGAACGCCATTTCCTTGTACGTGCTTTTCGTGGAGAGCGAGTGGGTGAAATCTGTACTTCTTGTCGGTTCACCCGCGATTTACTTCACGGCGTTCCAAGTTCGTACTCCCTGTTACCTCTGACAGCTTTTTGTCTTCTTGTATTTTTCCTGGGCCTGTTTCCTCAAACAGCGTTCACTTCTCCTGTTGTCCTGTCTCCTCAGACAGCGTACAATTCTTCTTTTGGCGGGGGTGTTGCCAACGCGCACACGCGCGTATTTCTCACGCGATTTTTCCTGGCAGACGGTGAGTCGCGCCCGTATTTGACATCTGTGCTTGCCCCGTGTGTTGCCTACCCCTTCAGAGGTCAGTCTAGGCTGCGTGCGACACGCATAAGTTCATTTTTGTGTTTCTGGGTGCCACAGCGTAGTGCAGTTTTTTTTTTCCACGCACGTGGTCTAGGAGGGGTTGCGCACACATTATCTCCCCTTTTTCGGGGTGCCTGTGCGTTGCGTGACCCGTCATCTTCCCCCAGGGGTCACATACAGCCTTGCTAGAGCACTAGGGTACGAATTCCATCTAGTACCCTACCCCTTTGACCCCCAATTGCCCAGGACAATAGTTTACTGCAACTCCCATACGCACAACAACATCAGTGCCATGGTTGGGAGGCGAGCACGCGGTAAGGGTGGCAAAGGTGGGCGAGCCACAAGAGGTGGCCGTGGTGGATACGGTAGGGGACGTGGCCAGGACTTGCAGGGTGCCCCTAGCCCCCCATGTGTGGGTGACCAGTCAGGGACACCCATGCCCCACCCCTGGTTGAGGGTAACGTGGCTGACACCATCCCTGCTCAGCCCTTGTTGGACCAGCCCATTGTGGCACCAGACCAGGCACTGGGTGACTCCATGGCTGACTTCCAGGTCAGCAGGTCTAGGCCAAGTGTGGCGGTGCACGTTGGTGTCACCAGCCCACGTGGATCAGGGGCAGCTATGTCATCTGCTGCCCCGAGTAGGCAGGGTGGGGAGGCTGCAGGGGCAGCTGCTGCTCCATCCACCCCAGCTCTGAGTGTCCCAGCCAGGACAGTGTCGGTCCTAGTCCATCCTGCTGACGTTCCCCCTGACTACATCACACTTCAGCTAATGCCTGCACCAAGTCCCATGGTGAGTGTTCATTCCCACACTCCTAGTCCACAGTCCACCGGGGCTCCTTCCCCTAGTGTCCAGAGCGGGGTAGGACACTCAGTATCACCACCACCTTCCAAGTGGAAGAGGAAGAGTGCTCGTCCAGTACAGGCTGATGCCCCAGACACGGCTACACAGTCCGGCCCACCAAGGAAGCCCAGCTTCAATCAGGTCGAACTTGATGCACTTGTGGAGTATGTGTCCGCACATGACGGCGAAATGGTGATTACTACAGGATGCAAGACCACACCTGCACAACGTCAGGCACACTGGCAGAACATTGCGGAACTCATAAGTGCCCTTGGATTCGTGAGGCGCACAGCTAATGATTGCTACAAGCGCTGGAATGACCTTAAGCGCAGGGCAAAGAAAAAGCTGGCCTGAAGTCATGCCGCAACTCTAGTGACTGGAGGTGGGTCTCCGGCAGAGGACATAGAACTCACTCCACATGAGTATGTTGCTGGGACCTACGTCACGGAGGAACAGATCCAAGGCGTGGGAGACCTGCCAGATTACGAGGCATTGTCCGGTGAGTGCACATGCATGTGTGTGTCATCCATGTGCATGGTGTGTGTGTGAGTGCTTCTGATTGAGTGCCAGGTGAGGGGGAGTGTGCCTGAGTGGTTTGGGTCACCCATGTGCTTCATCCAATACATTCTGCGCACCAGGATTTGGGTGTTGCAGTATGCCTTCTGGCAACAGTAGACATTCAGCCCAACCTCACGCCAGTTGCCCTTGAATTGTCATCTTGCCACAACATAGTTGCTTGTTATTCTGTGTTCATTCAGGCTGATTGTCTGCATTCCACCACTTTCACTAGGCATTTCTCAGTCCTATTGTCACATGTGTGACATGGCTAGGGTATACGCCATCTGTGTGATGGCATGTGTCATGTATTTGTATTGGACATGCCAATCACAGGCCAATGTGTGATGGCACTGCTAGGCAGCATGCAGCAAATTTGTTGGTCTTCCATCTTGGTGTCATCAATGTGTGCCATTTGCCTCCCCTTCATACGCAGTGACAGTGCATGCATGGGAGGGTTATAGTCATGTGGTACATGTGTCAATGAAGTACTGTTTCTGTTGCTTCTCAGCCCTAATTGTGTTCCATGTTGCTAATGCCTGTTCCCATTTCTTTTCTTTCATGTATTTGCAGGGGATGACGCACTTGATACTGCTGGGGTTGTGGAGATGGTGCAGACCCAGGAGGGGACTCAGGCCCGACCGGGCACCAGTGAGGGACGTGGTGTGGTGGTGGGTGAGAACCCACACTTGCTGCAGGCCGTCATCTCAAGGGGTGTCTCTGGGTGCACCTCCCCCGAGCTCTATTCAGGTGTCGATTCGGATGATGAGACCTACGTGCCGTCGCAGGTAAGTGTTTCTGGGAGGGATTCTGTACTGTCCAACCCACCTGCACCAGGGGTAGAACCCTCAATGGGGATGTCAGTGTTGGTAGGTCCACCTTTGGTGGTTACGGATGCAGGGTCACACTCCGCTACATCTGATCCTGTTCCTGGGCCAGCAGATTGGAGGGGGAATGCAGTCCTGCAGCCTCAGGCAGTGCCGGCACAGCAAGGCGCAGTTCGCCTTGCCCCAGACAGGTGTGGTGCCCGCCAACGCGGTGTCCGTACGCCACCTGGCAATACCGCATGGGAGCAATCCATATACGGTATGGCAAACCAACAGGCAGCATCAACTGAGATGATGGCTCAGGCCATGGATAGGCCACTTCCATTGTCCCCCAAGAAAGGCTAATTGAACAACTACAGCAGGCAACAGACTCCATTAGCCAGTCACACAGGGAGGACATGTTGGCGTCCAACAGGGACAGGCGGGCGGCACTGGAGACTCTGCAGGAAGCCATTTCTATTGAGTCCCAGGGCCACAGGGAAGCCCTGAGGGTGGAACTCCGTCAGCTCAGGGCAACTCTGGTTGAGCTTGAGGCTTCAGCTAACACGAGGACAGAACAGCAGCTGGAGCGGCTCACACGTACGCTCTCAGCTGAGATGCAGGCAACTAGGGCGGAGGTCCCGGCATCCCGTGAGTTGTTGCATGGGGACCTACGCACAATTATCCTCCAGAACCAGACCTTCCACACCCGCATGCTTGCTGCCATGGAGGACCAGACTAGGGCTTTGCGTGGGCTGCCTCCCATAGTGCCACCACCTCCTGATGCAGCTGCAGAGGGTGAGGAGAGCGACAGCAGCGATTCTCCCACAATAGGGTAGCCGTGCAGGCCATGAGCCCATGGAGGTGTTTTTTTTTCGCAAGATCCACACAGGTGGGTTTTGGTGTGCACCCTGTCCTCGGACCTCCTGGGTGGCCTTCCACAACCCCCCGGGCCCATTCATGGCCATTTTTGATTTTTGAATCTTGATTTTTTTGACAGTGTGTTGCCTTGTATGGCTCCCGTGGGCATACGCTGTATTGTGGCTGGGCACATGTAGGCTTGTCCTGAATTTGGGTCAGATGCTTGGGTTTGTGTGACACACACCCCTCCTGCTTCCCGTTTCCATGGGCTTGCAAAGGGTGTGCCCAAGTGACATTGACTTACACAGTGACGTTGGACTCCCATATGATGTGTGGGCAGTCTGTAGTCAATGCTGTGTATACATTCCTAGTGCATATTGTGGTTGTATTGTACACTGCATGGTGTATTGATATGTGCCTCTGCATCCATCTCATCCTCCTAATTTGCAGGTCCATTTCTCATGTCTTCACAAGGCGGTCTACTTTGGAACTGGAGTCCATGTTGTAAGCAGTGCACCTACACTCTTGCGTGGCGCTAACACTGTATAGTTGGAAGTGTTCGAAGTGCTGGCATTATCAGGTAGTGAGGCTACCAATTTTTTAAGTCCGTACTGTCATGTTTATGGTAGGTTGGAGGTTGTGTAAGTGATTGGTATTATTGGTAAGTATTTGGTAATGTGTGTTGTTGGTCCTGCATTACTGTGAGCATTTCATGTGTGGCCAGTTTCCATTAGGGACACTGTAGTTGGTGACATTTGTGGCATGTTGTGGGGATTAATTTGTTTGCTCTCACATTGCATGACATGCCATGGTGTGTTGTGTGGCCGTGCCGGGGAGGGGTTGGGTGACATGGCACTGTTCTCATGTTGTATTTTGCAAGTGGGTATTCATTTTTGCTGCATGGAAGTGTGTCTTTTGATGACACTGCATTGGTGGTGTTTGTGTAGGTAGGGATGCACACATTGTGACACTTCCAGATGAACAATCTCAGGCTGCTATGGTTCTGACAGTTGACTGTCCCTTAATTCATCAGAATTTTCAGATTGAGTCATCATTGATTGTCAGATGGTATGTGCCAGGGTTGTGTGCACTCCACAGGGGTGTGCTTTCTATGTGAAGTAATTAGCCACCAGCTGCGTACGGGCTGCCTCACCCCGTGCCCTTTCCCCTCCCATGCGCAGCGGGCGTGCATGTGGTTGGGGATGTGGGGGCACCACCATGTCCACAGCCAGGCCACGGCGTGTTGCAACATTGTGCAGGACACATGCTGCCACTATGATCCTGCACACTACTGGGGGAGCGTATAACAGCTGCCCACCAGAACGGTCAAGGGAGCGAAAACGTGACTTGAGCACTCCGAATGTGCGCTCCACTATGCCCCGTGTTGCAATATGGGCTGTGTTGTATCTTACCTAGGGAGGCGTGATGGGGTTCCGAATTGGCGTCATCATGTGTGTGCTCAGAGGGTAGGCACTGTCCCCTGGGGAGGTGGTGATGGGGATCATTAGTGGGGTATTGGCCTTACTCTGTATCTGTCAGGCATGCGTGTGCTGTGGCATTTCTACTCACCAAGCAGCCATGCATCGCCATGCTGCCCAGCTTCCATGTCCCGGTTTAGGGTTGACATCCTGTAAATGAAGCTGTCGTGGGTGGACCCTGGATAGTTGGCATATACTGAGGTGATGATTCCCTTGGCATCACATACTACCTGGACGTTGATGGAATGCCAGTGCTTGCGGTTTCTATAGATGTGCTCAGATGCCCTGGGGGGACGTAGAGCCACATGGGTGCAATCAATGGCACCTAGCACTTTGGGGAATTGTGCCACCGTGTAGAAATCCTGGCTGACAGCCTGCCTTTCTGCAGGTGTTCTGGGCAGGTATATGTGCCTGCGGACTGATGGGCGTGCAGTGATGATGGCCAACACCTGGTGTAGGCACCGTGACTGCGTGGCCTGTGACACCCCCCCTCACTATGGCAGGGGATGACGCACTTGATACTGCTGGGGTTGTGGAGATGGTGCAGACCCAGGAGGGGTCTCAGGCCCGACCGGGCACCAGTGAGGGACGTGGTGTGGTGGTGGGTGAGAACCCACACTTGCTGCAGGCCGTCATCTCAAGGGGTGTCTCTGGGTGCACCTCCCCCGAGCTCTATTCAGGTGTCAATTCGGATGATGAGACCTATGTGCCGTCGCAGGTAAGTGTTTCTGGGAGGGATTCTGTACTGTCCAACCCACCTGCACCAGGGGTAGAACCCTCAATGGGGATGTCAGTGTTGGTAGGTCCACCTTTGGTAGTTACGGATGCAGGGTCACACTCCGCTACAGCTGATCCTGTTCCTGGGCCAGCAGATCAGAGGGGGAATGCAGTCCTGCAGCCTCAGGCAGTGCCGGCACAGCAAGGCGCAGTTCGCCTTGCCCCAGACAGGTGTGGTGCCCGCCAACGCGGTGTCCGTACGCCACCTGGCAATACCGCATGGGAGCAATCCATATACGTTATGGCAAACCAACAGGCAGCATCAACTGAGATGATGGCTCAGGCCATGGATAGGATGGCCACTTCCATTGTCCCCCAAGAAAGGCTAATTGAACAACTACAGCAGGCAACAGACTCCATTTGCCAGTCACACAGGGAGGACACGTTGGCGTCCAACGGGGACAGGCGGGCGGCACTGGAGACTCTGCGGGAAGCCATTTCTATTGAGTCCCAGGGCCACAGGGAAGCCCTGAGGGTGGAACTCCGTCAGCTCAGGGCAACTCTGGTTGAGCTTGAGGCTTCAGCTAACACGAGGACAGAGCAGCAGCTGGAGCGGCTCACACGTACGCTCTCAGCTGAGATGCAGGCAACTAGGGCGGAGGTCCCGGCATCCCGTGAGTTGTTGCATGGGGACCTACGCACAATTATCCTCCAGAACCAGACCTTCCACACCCGCATGCTTGCTGCCATGGAGTACCAGACTAGGGCTTTGCGTG
The DNA here is from genome assembly GCF_040938575.1 of Ambystoma mexicanum. Taxonomy (NCBI): domain Eukaryota; kingdom Metazoa; phylum Chordata; class Amphibia; order Caudata; family Ambystomatidae; genus Ambystoma; species Ambystoma mexicanum. Next base: position 1,425,827,502 of record NC_090924.1, read on the forward strand.
GGCTGCCTCCCATAGTGCCACCACCTCCTGATGCAGCTGCAGAGGGTGAGGAGAGCGACAGCAGCGATTCTTCCACAATAGGGTAGCCGTGCAGGCCATGAGCCCATGGAGGTGTTTTTTTTTCGCAAGATCCACACAGGTGGGTTTTGGTGTGCACCCTGTCCTCGGACCTCCTGGGTGGCCTTCCCCAACCCCCCGGGCCCATTCATGGCCATTTTTGATTTTTGAATCTTGATTTTTTTTGACAGTGTGTTGCCTTGTGTGAGTCCCGTGGGCATACACTGTATTGTGGCTGGGCACATGTAGGCTTGTCCTGAATTTGGGTCAGATGCTTGGGTTTGTGTGACACACACCCCTCCTGCTTCCCGTTTCCATGGGCTTGCAAAGTGTGTGCCCAAGTGACATTGACTTACACGGTGACGTTGGACTCCCATATGATGTGTGGGCAGTCTGTAGTCAATACTGTGTATACATTCCTAGTGCATATTGTGGTTGTATTGTACACTGCATGGTGTATTGATATGTGCCTCTGCATCCATCTCATCCTCCTAATTTGCAGGTCCATTTCTCATGTCTTCACAAGGCGGTCTACTTTGGAACTGGAGTCCATGTTGTAAGCAGTGCACCTACACTCTTGCGTGGCGCTAACACTGTATAGTTGGAAGTGTTCGAAGTGCTGGCATTAGCAGGTAGTGAGGCTACCAATTTTTTAAGTCCGTACTGTCATGTTTATGGTAGGTTGGAGGTTGTGTAGGTGATTGGTATTATTGGTAAGTATTTGGTAATGTGTGTTGTTGGTCCTGCATTACTGTGAGCATTTCATGTGTGGCCAGTTTCCATTAGGGACACTGTAGTTGGTGACACTTGTGGCATGTTGTGGGGATTAATTTGTTTGCTCTCACATTGCATGACATGCCATGGTGTGTTGTGTGGCCGTGCCAGGGAGGGGTTGGGTGACATGGCACTGTTCTCATGTTGTATTTTGCAAGTGGGTATTCATTTTTGCTGCATGGAAGTGTGTCTTTTGATGACACTGCATTGGTGGTGTTTGTGTAGGTAGGGATGCACACATTGTGACACTTCCAGATGAACAATCTCAGGCTGCTATGGTTCTGACAGTTGACTGTCCCTTAATTCATCAGAATTGTCAGATTGAGTCATCATTGATTGTCAGATGGTATGTGTCAGGGTTGTGTGCACTCCACAGGGGTGTGCTTTCTATGTGAAGTAATTAGCCACCAGCTGCGTACGGGCTGCCTCACCCCGTGCCCTTTCCCCTCCCATGCGCAGCGGGCGTGCATGTGGTTGGGGATGTGGGGGCACCACCATGTCCACAGCCTGGCCACGGCGTGTTGCAACATTGTGCAGGACACATGCTGCCACTATGATCCTGCACACTACTGGGGGAGCCTATAACAGCTGCCCACCAGAACGGTCAAGGGAGCGAAAGCGTGACTTGAGCACTCCGAATGTGCGCTCCACTATGCCCCGTGTTGCAATATGGGCTCTGTTGTATCTTACCTCGGGAGGCGTGATGGGGTTCCGAATTGGCGTCATCGTGTGTGTGCTCAGAGGGCAGGCACTGTCCCCTGGGGAGGTGGTGATGGGGATCATTAGTGGGGTATTGGCATTACTCTGTATCTGTCAGGCATGCGTGTGCTGTGGCATTTCTACTCACCAAGCAGCCATGCATCGCCATGCCGCCCAGCTTCCATGTCCCGGTTTAGGGTTGACATCCTGTAAATGAAGCTGTCGTGGGTGGACCCTGGATAGTTGGCATATACTGAGGTGATGATTCCCTTGGCATCACATACTACCTGGACGTTGATGGAATGCCAGTGCTTGCGATTTCTATAGATGTGCTCAGATGCCCTGGGGGGACGTAGAGCCACATGGGTGCAATCAATGGCACCTAGCACTTTGGGGAATTGTGCCACCCTGTAGTAATCCTGGCTGACAGCCTGCCTTTCTGCAGGTGTTCTGGGCAGGTATATGTGCCTGCGAACTTATGGGCGTGCAGTGATGATGGCCAACACCTGGTGTAGTCACCGTGACTGCGTGACCTGTGACACCCCGCCACACTATGGCACTTGTCCGCTGAAATGATCCGGTAGCCAAGAAGTGCAGTACATTGAGGACCTTCTCCAGGGGGCTGAGTGCTTGGGAGCACAGGGTGGGTGATGTGAGGTCATCCTCCCACTCACTGACCAGGTCGAGTATTATGTGTGGTGGAAACCTGTACCTCCCATACACCTGGTCATCAGGCATACCAAATAGGCTGGTTCTGGGTGTGAAGATTCTGGCCCTGACTATCCTTCTCCTCCTCCTGCGGTATCCCACGGCCACTGCTGCTAGGAACGGTATATTCATCCTGGCGTCTGAGCTTGTTTGTTGTTTGCGCACTCTTTTATGCTGCGCGGGACGTGCGCCTGCTTCATGCTGGCGTACGTGTTTCAGGATTGGACCTTTTATTTTTTGGCGTGTTGCAGGCGACCGTGTAAATCTTCCCGCCCACCCCAGGAATACACGTAACACGCTCTCCCAGGCCCAGTCGCGAGTAAATATTCCCGCCCACCCCTGGAATACACGTACCCCACTCTCACAGGCCCAGTCGCGCGTGGAACTTCACGTGCACACCGAAATACACGTACCTGGCAAATTCGCGTGTGGAACTTCCTGCGCACCCCGAAATACACGTACCCTGCTGGTATCGCGTGTGGAAGTTCACGCGGACCCATAATACACATACCCTGATGGAATCGCGTTTGAGACTACCCGCGCACCCCTGGAATACACGTACCCAGGCAAATCGCACAGCTGGGGGGTGGGGGTGCAGGGAGACAGGAGTGGGGGCCTGGTGGAGGGTGCCCTACAGTGCTGGGGGGTGGGGGTGCAGGGGGACATGAGTGTGGGCCTGGTGGAGGGTGTCCCTGGATGCAGGGGGGTGGGGGTGCAGGGGGACAGGAGTGGGGGCCTGGTGGATGTTGCCCTACAGTGCTGGGGGTGCAGGGGGACATGAGTGGGGGCCTGGTGGAGGGTGCCCCTGGATGCAGGGGGGTGGGGGAGCAGGGGGACAGGAGTGGTGGCCTGGTGGAGGGTGCCCCTGGATGCAGGGGGGTGGGGGTGCAGGGGGACAGGAGTGGGGGCCTGGTGGAGTGTGCCCTACAGTGCTGGGGGGTGGGGGGGCTGGGGGACATGAGTGGGGGCCTGGTGGAGGGTGCCCCACAGTGCTGGGGGGTGGGGGTGCAGGGGGACAGGAGTGGGGGCCTGGTGGAGGGTGCCCCTGGATGCAGGGGGGTGGGGGTGCAGGGTGACAGGAGTGGTGGCCTGGTGGAGGGTGCCCTACAGTGCTGGGGGGTGGGGGTGCTGAGAGACATGCGTTGGTGGGCATTAGTGCAAGGTGACATGTGGGTTGGCTGGGGGGCATGGCCATGGTGGATGGGCTGCCTGCGGGACATGTGCAGGGTAGTCCCCTGTGGTGTGGGCCGCCTGCAGGGGCCATGGAGGGTGTAGAGGGAACAGCTGGGAGGAACAACACGGCCAATTCACGTGTGGGACTCCCCGGCACCCCCGAAATACACGTAGGCTGCTGGATTCGCATGTGGAATTTTCCACGCACCCGGAGTACACGTACCCTGCTGAAATTGCGTGTGGAACTTCACGCGCACCCCGAAATACACGTACCCTGCTGGTATCGCGTGTGGAAGTTCACGCGGACCCATAATACACGTACCCTGATGGAATCGCGTGTGAGACTACCCGCGCACCCCTGGAATACACGTACCCAGGCAAATCGCACGGCTTGGGGGTGGGGGTGCAGGCAGACAGGAGTGGGGGCCTGGTGGTGGGTGCCCCTCGATGCAGGGGGGTAGGGGTGCAGGGGGACATGAGTGTGGGCCTGGTGGAGGGTTCCTCTGGATGCAGGGGGGTGGGGGTGCAGGGGGACAGGAGTGGGGGCCTGGTGGAGGGTGCCCCTGGATGCAGGGGGGTGGGGGTGCAATGGGACAGGAGTGGTGGTCTGGTGGAGGGTGCCCTACAGTGCTGGGGGGTGGGGGTGCAGGGGGACATGAGTGGGGTCCTGGTGGAGGGTGCCCCTGGATGCAGGGGGGTGGGGGTGCTGGGAGACATGAGTGGGGGCCTGGTGGAGGGTGCCCCTGGATGCTGGGGGGTGGGGGTGCATGGAGACATGCGTTGGTGGGCAGTAGTGCAAGGTGACATGTGGGTTGGCTGGGGGGCAAGACCATGGTGGATGGGCTGCCTGCGGGACATGTGCAAGGGTGCAGGGTAGTCCCCTGTGGTGTGGGCCACCTGCAGGGGCTGTGGAGGGTGTAGAGGGAACAGCTGGGAGGACCCACACGGCCAATTCACGTGTGGGACTCCCCGGCACCCCCGAATACACTGCTGCTGGATTCGCGTGTGGAATTTGCCGCGCACCCGGAGTACATGTACCCTGCTGAAATTGCATGTGGAACTTCACGCACAAACCGAAATACACGTACCCTGCAAATTTGCGTGTGATACTTCCCGCGCACCCCGGAATACACATGCCCAGGCCAATCGCGTGTGGAACTTCCCGCGAACCCCGTAATACACGCACACGCTATTTTTCACACAGCGGGTGTCCATGTTTGTCTGTACCCCTTTGCACCTCATTTGTCCTAGAGGGCCACTGTATGGATCATTCATCATAGCTGTATATGGGTGCTTTTTGTTAGCGCACATTTTGGCGCACATTCATTTCAGGGGCAGGGACGCTACCGCCTGCTTTCTTGTGGCGTACTTGTTTGGCCCTGTGCGCGTCTTTGCCCGTGCGCTGGTTTGCCCTATTCGATTCCATGAATATGAGTTGTAGGCGAGCGTGTGGGCGTTCCGCGCACTTGCCTCCTGTACTTCCCCCGTGACGCCCATATTTTCACGCGTTGTTCCCCATTCCGAGTGTTACCCCCCGTGTTACGCCTACTTTTGTGATGTGCGCCGCGCTATGTGCGATTTCGCAGCGGCCGTGGCGCACGCCGTTGGATGACCTGTGCGCCGGCGTGCGCCGCGCACTTTTTCAGCACACATCCGATATTTTTCTCGCGCACGGACTTCCATGAATCGATGTGCGCTGGTTTCCCTGCGATTTCCGCAGTTGCACTGCGATTTTCGCACTTTTACTGCGAATCGCACGTTTTGGCACCTCTGCGCGGGAATTTTCGGCATACATTAATTCCATGAATCGGCCTGTTAGTGTTTATCAGTGCACCTCGGGTGATTCTGACATTGCTTCTCTCCTGGGGAAGTGGAAAGGGGATTTGTTTTTCAAGATAACTACACAGAGCTACGACTCCACATTAGGGTCTGTGTGCTAATCGATTCGAAATTTAATAGGCCACAACTTCCATGATGGGGCTACTTCTGTCATGCTACCACACTATCCTCACTTCAGCCAGAACACCTTTCTGACTCCATTGTCCACCTGCCTGGGCTCTTCCTGCACTCTATACTTCCAGCCAAATGTTTTTAAATGCAACAACTAAACTCTGGGCCTATAACACTGTCCTGTCTATAACCCCTACAACCGCAGCAATGATAAATTAGTTGCTCATTCTGTCTTGTTATATGTGAGTTTCGAATGGATTGTGTCCTCCCACGTATTCCTCATCTATTATAGTCGTATCTCGCCAGTTTTGTTGCTTTGGAAAAAATTTTCGGCAGAGGGCGCTGTGCACAAGGTCGTGGCATCGATGTCCCTTGCGGGGCCGCCGTGGGCTGTCAACATCTCTCATAGTGCAAATAGCTCATGCCGCACCCGTTGCCTTCAGTTCCGTTTTTCCGAACTTTGCTTCGAGACAACGGCGCGCTTCATCTTTTCTTCAAGAGAAAATGTCTTTTTCTTCTACTCATTCGACCCCTAAGTCGGGGTTCAAAAAGTGTAATAACTGTGGGGCAAAAATGTCCATCACAGACCCGCACTGCGTTTGCCTTTGGTGTCTGGGAAAAGGCCATTGCACCGACGACTGCAGCTCCTTCCAGTCCATGACTGAGAAAGCTCTTCGTGAACGAAAAGGTAAATTGGGAGCGGGGCGGGAAGCTTCGAAGAGCTCTTTGAGGAAATATAAAAAAAATATAAAAAGTCCAGAGACTTCACTCGACATAAACATCCGAAGAGGTCTTAATCGAGAAGTCACTCGAGACATTCTTCGACTTCTTCCTCTAAGAAGTCGAAGAAGAGACATCACAGGTCTCCCTCTTTGTCATCAGACACCTCCACTGAGATGATTCGATGCCCGACTAGGTCGGATTCCCCCAGCAAGTGGAATGCTTTCAGGGTGGAAATGATGCATGAGAACGTGGCCTTGACCGCCTCAAAAGAACCTCGCAAAAGAGTCAGACCCCAGTCGTCCCATTGCACGGCGCAGGCAGGTCAGGTACTACTTTGGCAAGTAGTAAGTCGGGGTCTCGACATCCTCGACCCGACACCAAGAAGTCGAAGGCTTCGACCTGGGAGTCGAGTCGATCCCAGGTTCCATCAAAGAAACATAGAATGTCGAGTTTATCGACGACTTCATCAACGCCATCGGCGCCGATCGCTTCGACGCCGAAGCCAATGGTATCTTCGTCGAAGAAACCATCGATGCCTTCGACGGTTCCTTTGAATCCCTCGAGGCAAACTCCGGTACAGGAAAAAATCTACAGGCCTGTTTCGAAATCGGACTTTTTTAAGTCAATGGGCCTCATTATTAGTATGGCGATAAGGCAACAACGGTCCCGGTAGCGATACCAGCACCATTGCTACCGTACCGCCATACTACGAGCTGTGCTCGTGGGTGCCTGTCAGCCCGGCAGGTCTGACCTGGCGGGCAGAGCGGCACCCGCAAGCATAGCAAGTCGGAAGCGCCGGCACCGTTGTAAACGGTGCCGGCGCATCCGATGTCCCCATTCCCATTGAGCCATATGGGGCTCAGATGGGAATGGGGATTTACCGGGCCTGGCACCCGCGAAAGGGCAATTAACGGATCCAGCTGGGCCGGAATAGCCCGGTAATTGCCCATTGGCGGGTGCAGGACCTGGATGCGGGTTTGGAGGTACCCTTGCCAGTTTTACCGGCAAAGCTACCTCCAACCTCGTAATGAGGCCCAATGTCCTCTATTTCTGAAGAGGATAGTGCCCCTGAGGGAGATATTTCTCCGTTAGGAGTCAAATATGGCTCTAGAGAAGTGCCTGAGGAACTAATTGACCCTGCGTCAAGATTGAAAGACCACTGCGACTCCCTCCACTCTGCCAGTGGCCTAGACACGTCACCGGAGTTGGAGTTGCAAAACCTGACCCTTCTGAACATGCTGATTCAGGGTACAGGAACCCTATGAACAAGGTGACTGAAATCATGGGTTGGAGCAGGGCCTCGCCGACCTTCGAGCAGGTTGATATGATAGACATCCTGATTCTGGGTCCGCAAAGAGACCCAGTTCTTCCCTTCCATAGGGCTCTACAAAGGAAGGTAGAAGCTAAATGGGAGACTCCTGACACTAGTTCATCTATTGATAGGAGTTTTACCAGAAAATATAGACCATCTTCCAGTGACCCTGATTACCTCAGGAAACACCCTACACCTGAGAGCCTGGTGATCCAGGCTGCGACATCTTCCAGACAGTCGGTTTACCCCTCTATCCCCCAGATAGAGAGGATAAGAAAGTGGAGGCTTGGGCCCGTAAAGTGTTTTCTTCGGGCAGTATGGCTCTAAAGTTCACGAATGTCACCTGTACCCTAGCCAGTTTTACCCATACCCTGTGGGACTGTATTAAAGGGGTGGCTTAACATATTCCATAAGGCGAAGAAAGGGAAGGCTTTCTGAATATAATTAAGGATGGCAAGGAGGCGATGGGGGAGTGTCTCCAAGCAGGTCTGGACACTGCTGACAGCATCAACAGATCCATGGCTGCAAGCACGGCACTGTGCAGATTTGCGTGGTTGAGAAAGTCAGGGTTTGCACCAGACGTGCAGGCCAGGGTTCTCAACATGCCTTTCGACGGCTCGAGGTTGTTCGGCAGCAAGGTGGACGAAAGTTTGGAGAAGCTGCAGACCTCCAGGGCGGTGGCTAAGTCCCTGAGCTTTTCGTTACTACTCCTCCTTTGGTAGAGGGAAAGGACAAGCTGTACAGAAAGGACAAAGGAAAGTCAGCCTCAGCAGCAGCATCTTTACCCTCAGCCGTTGCTGTAGCCGCCTCTAAACCACTCTGAGGCCTTACTATACAAGACCCCTGTGGGAGGCAGGATCTCTTAGCATCTGAAAGAATGGCAGGGCATATCCCAAGGTAACTGCCTTCCTTTTCTGAAAAGGCCTTGGCATCATCCACCGGGTGCCAGATCTGTCAAAATTCCAGATCCGCTACTTGCGCAAGAAATTTTAACCCTGCTGGAGAAAGGTGCAATAGAACTTGCACTTGTAGAGGAGAGGAACAAGGGTTGGTACTCCCCATATTTTCTCATTCCCAAGAAGGAATGAGGACAGAGACCCATCTTTTTTTTTTAACTCAGTATTTTATTAGCATTTTTTTAAGTCATTAAGTCATTTTTTTAAGAAATGACACAGACATCAGATATTATCTTATATAGATAGAGACACAACACAAATGCATGCTTAGCAAGGCTTCATAGCAGTGGTGCCAGGTCCCGCGGGAGCGCCACCCTCCGGGGGGATGGGCAGTTCATGTGGCATTGTCACTCAAGTCAGTAGCTCATTCCATCCAACAAGTTAGTGGGGGCCTCCTAATGAGTCCGGGGAATTGTGCTGCATAGTCCATAAATGGGGCCCATGAATAGCGGAAAGGGTTCAGATTTACCGATCGTAACGCTGTGAACTTTTCCAAAACTACGATGTCCTAGCACTTGGACCACCATATCAGGATTGAGGGGCTTTCTGGGTGTTTCCAGAGTCTAGCCAGGGCGATTTTGGCAGCTGTCAGCAGGTGGGTGCACAGGCGTGCTACTTGGCCTGATAGCGGGAGTTCCCCATCATCAGTATCTCCCAACAGTATGATCCCCGGGTCCCAAGGAATTGTAAGACCAGTAATCGCCTTAATGTGATCCATCACACCTCCCCAGTAGACCGGTGCCTTCGGGTAGGTCCACAGCAAGTGGAAAAGTGTTCCCTCTGGGGAGCTGCCCCTCCAGCAGTTCGAAGGAATACCTGGATTGGCTTTGTGTAGTTGTTCTGGCGTGATATAGTATCTGTAACAGACCTTGTACCCGCTCTCCCTATTGGTGTCACATTGGGTGCTCTTGTGCAGTCCCGTCCAGATCTTGCCCCATGCTTCACTGTCTATTGTTCGCCCAAGATCTCTCTCCCAGTTGGTCATGTATTTTTCTTTGGCACTGGGGTCGGATTTGTCCAATAGTCAATACAGGGTGGAGACATTCCCCTTGGGGGGTCGGGGGGGGGGCGGATGTTAGTGTTAGTTCTAACACCTTGAGGTCCCTGGAGCCCTGTTCTTTCCCGGTCCTCGGGGACATTCAGTGACGGATCTGAGAGTAGCTAAACCTCTCCCCTTCCGTAATTTTGAATTTTGCTTTGCAGTCTTCAAACGTGAGAGGGCTGCCCCCCTCTAGGAAGTCAGAGATCTTTCAGTGGCCCCCATTTTTCCAGACAGAGAAGCTCTGGGAGTGCAGTCCCGGAGTGAACGCAGGATTGTCCCATAGTGGCGTGAGAGGGCCCAAAGTCCCTGTAACTCCCCATTTCTGGGCCGCTGCTTTCCAGCTTGCTACCGTATTGCGCGTTGCGGAGAAGGGGGTCTAGGTTTGGCTGGGATTTCGGAGCCTGCATGTGCGGGAGGTTAGCCAGGGGGTCTCCGGCCCATGCTTCCTCAATCTGCTTCCAGCATGGTTAGCCTGTGGTTTGGGTCCAGGTGAATGCGTGGGACAGTTGCGCTGCTTGCCTGTATCTGGACACATCTGGAACCCCCAATCCTCCTAAATTCTGGCTCCGAAGCATGATCTTTTTTGCTATTCAGGGTTTTTTCCCTCTCCCGATGAATTACAAAATTGACCTTTGTTGAGCATCTAGATCACTCTCAGGGATGCACGTCTGGAGTGGCAGGCATTGATAAATTAGTCTGGGGATCAGATTTATTTTTATCGCTGCGATTCTGCAACAGCCATGAGATCTCCTTATTGTCCCAGTGGCCGAGGTCCCCTTGGAGCTCCCTGAACAGTTGCGGGAAGTTACACTGATAGAGCTGAGCATGTTTTTTGGGTATACGGATCCCCAGGTATCTGATTGCCAGATCTGCCCATGGGATGGGGAGCTTGGGTTTGAGAGTTTCTTTCTGTCTCTTCGTGAGGTTGACCGCTAGTGCCAAGGATTTATCATAATTCACTTTGAAACCGGAGGCTCTCCCAAAAGCGTCAAGCTCCTCTAACAAAGGCTCTATGGAGGTGTTTGAATGGGTTATAGTCACTAAGACATCATCACCATATAATGCTACTTTGTATTCCTTTCCCCCTACTGTGAGCCCCCATATCCCTGTGTTTTGTGAGATCCTTTCCGCTAACGGCTCCATAGACAGGACGAACACCAGGGGGGATAATGGCAGCCCTGTCGTGTGCCCCTGGTTATAGATATTTTCTCCGCTCTGATGCCGTTCACCTGTAGTTGAGTGGTCGGGATCTGATAGTTTGCCATAGTCCATTTCACAAAGTTGCTGCCGGACTGTATGAGTGTGTGCCTAATATATTCCCAGTCTACCAGGTAGAACGCATTTAGGGAGATGACAAGTAGGTGCTCCCCCCTCCTGTTGGTACTCTCAACGAAGTCCAGTGTTCTCCTGATGTTATCCTGTGTTCCCCTGCCTGGTATGAACCCCGTCTGGTCTCTGACTATCAATCCTGGGAGTATTTTCCCCAATCTGGATGCTAGGACTTTGGAGTAGATCTTTCCATCCATGTTCATGAGTGTTATAGGCCTATATGAGGCTGCTTGTTCTGGGTTTTTCCCTGGCTGGGATGCAGAACAACGCGAAGCACGTGTGGCTGTCCGGGTGTGGCTTAAATAGCCTTGGAAGAAGTTCCAGGTGAGTATTCTTCCACAGCCCCACCCAAGTAACAAAATAGTTCCTTCAGAAAAATAGTCCCTCCTAAGCCTCATTTGGCTTGGTTCTTCATGCAGCATGGTCTGCATCAGGTGAGTGTGCAGCATGGTCTGCTTCAGGTAAGTGCACCAAACACTTCCCCTTATGAGCCTGGCGCCAACGGCGCCAGGACAGAGTCCAAAGAGCCCCTATAAAGGGCCGCTGGGCTTTTACCCGGGGGCGTGATGCCTGCTCCCGGGGTTGCTGGGCCTGGCCTGGTGCTCCGGGGGTAGGCATCATGACAGCACTCCCCCCCAAGGCCCCTCCCAAGGCCTTTTCCCCAGGAGGTTTTGGTTTGTTCGGGAAATTCCGATGGAACCTTTTTACTAGTCGAGGTGCATGTACGTGGTCGCTGGGTTCCCAAGATCTTTCCTGAGGCCCATACCCCTTCCAATCAATTAGATAGAAAAGTTTTGATTTTGAGATCTTAGAGTCCAAAATGTTCTTCACCTCGAATTCAGGCTCCCCATCTATCTGGATTGGTTCTGGTGGCTTTATTAATCTGGTTCCTGGTTGCACTGGTTTCAAAAGCGACACATGAAAGACGGGATGAATCCGCATGTTAGCTGGTAGATCTAGCTTGACTGCCACTGGGTTAATTATAGCTTTGATCGAGTAAGGGCCTAAATACCTTGGATTGAAAGTCCGAGGTCCCTTGAGTGATAAGTGTTTGGTAGCCAACCATACTTGATCCCCTATTTGGTATGGAGGCGTCTCCTTGCGATGCAGATCCGCATTCTTTTTGTATTTCCCTTTCGCATGTTGTAAGTGTGCAGTAGCATCCTTGAAGGCTTGAGTAATCGTAGAATGCAAATGGTCGACTGCGGGCATTTCGAGGCTCAAAGGTGAGTCCAGGTCTGAAGTACGAGGGTGATGTCCATATAGGGTATAAAAGGGGCTCTGACCAGTTCCAGAGTGTATCGAGTTATTGTATGCATATTCAGCCACCCATAAAATGTCCTTCCAATTACCCTCCGATTGGTGCAACATACATCGTAGATATTGTTCAAGGGTCTGGTTCGTTCTCTCCGTCTGACCATCGGTCTGTGGGTGGTGACTGGTTGAGAGTCTTACGTCAATTTGTGCCAGTTGACAACACTTTTTCCAAAAACGAGAAATGAACTGGATTCCCCAATCGGAGATTAGTATGGACGGGAATCCATGCAGACGGATGACATTTTCGAGGAATTCCTTGGCAAGAACAAAAGCTGAAGGTAATCCTTTCAACGGAATAAAATGGGCCATCTTGGAAAATAAATCCACCACAACCAGAATAGTATTGTATCCATTACAAGAGGGCAGATCCTTTTCAATGTGGCACTCCTATAGTGCTATCTTTCCTTTTGCATCTGGCCAATTCAGGACTCCAGATTGGCACAATAAAAGGATACTTGGCTGCGCTTTCCATTTGTAAGCGCTCCTCTGAAGAAGTTTCATACTTCAAAATTCCATTATTTATCCAATTTCTTAAGGGGCTCACTAATGTGTACCCTCCTATACCATTTCAAGTCCCAGCATGGGATTTAAATCTTGTTTTAAAATTCTTAACAAGTATACCATTTGAGCCTTTACATTCCTGCCCATTAAGTCTCTTGAAATTGAAAACTGCCATTCCTGTGGCACTAACATCAGCCCGCATGGTAAGCGAGTTGCAGGGTCTTTCATGCAAACCTCCTTATACTGGTTTTCATATGGATAAGCTAGTTCTTAAAGTTAAACCGTCTTTCTTGCCGAAAGTAGTTTCTGACTATCACCTGTCACAAAAAATAATACTTACGACTTTCTATCCTCCCCCTCATTTGGGCACAGAGGAGGAGAGATTGCACAGACTGGACCCAAAAAGGGCTATAAGTTTTTACATAACAAGAATGGCAAAATTACATCAAGATGAGCAACTCTTTGTAGGTTACACTGGTCCTAAATTGGGATAGGCAGTAACAAAGCAAAGTATATCCCACTGGATAACTCTAGCTATTGTAGAATGTTACAGGCTAGTGGGGAAGGAACCACCTGAAGGGCTTAGAGCTAATTCCACAAGGGTCTACTTCTGCGGCTCTTCAGAGGGGAGTCCCCATAGTTGACATCTGCTCAGCTGCAACTTGGGCATCAATTCACACCTTTGTCAAGCATTACTGCTTAGATTCCTCATCTTCCCATGAAATCCTATTTGCAAAAGCAGTACTTCATTCAATCCGTTATAAAAGTAAATAGTATTCCTGCCTCCTAATTTCTTACTGCTTTGGCAGTCTATCATAGATGAGGAATACGTGGGAGGACACAATCCATTCGAAGAACAAGTTACTTACCAACTGTAATGTCCTTTCGACTGGATGTTCGTCCCACGTATTCCTCATCACCTCACCCAACCTATCCCGCTGTATACGTGATTTACACTTTACGTTTGCAAAGAGCTTACAGTCTGGGGCACACCTGGATGGTTCCTCGAATAATATAACGAAAAAACAGAACTGAAGCCAACGGGCCCGGCACGAGCTATTTGTACTACGAGTGACGTCGACACGCGACAGCGGCCCTCGAGGGACATCGACGCCACGACCTCGTGCACAGCGCCCTCTGCCGAAAATGTTTTCCAAAGCTGGCGAGATATGACTATCAGAGATGAGGTATACGTGGGAGGAACATTCAGTCGAAAGAAAGTTACAGTTTGTAAGTAACTTGTTCATCTTATATGTATCAGACCTAACTAAAAACAATGTATGCGCGTTCTTCTGTGCAAACCTCAATCTGCTCCGCGATTTGTCATGCTAATAGGTTTTTCTCAGTATATATCTTTTTGACCTGCTGGGACATTCAATGTTCATCCCAACAACCTCTGTGTCCTAAATCCAACTTGTGGCCCCTCCAGGTTTCTCTCATTCGTAACTTCTCAACTTGCGCCATCCAGCGAGTAGCCACATGCAAATCTCCTTTTGGTCTTGCACCAGGGACTCATTCCATACCCTCTCAGAAATCTCTCTTCGTCCACCTCGTGTCACCTGTTGACGTCTCTATGCTTAGACTAGAACCTATCGTTTACTGCTTGATATCAGTTGTCTGCATTTCTCCGCTCATTAAGGAAACACCCTCTTCCTGTTAGATACTTGCTTTCCTGCCTCTTCCTGCTCTCGTGGGACTCTCTTTCAACCCACTGGCATCTATATGCTCCAGTAGGGAATCCTCTCCATCCTCCCGGAGTGTTCTACAGTGTACCTACTTCTTGCGGTCCAGATTGATCTCTGAGTGGTAGTTCTATATTCCGTAAAGCTGCGTCCTAATCACTTAAATGTAGAAATTGAACACTGCCCATGGAGACAGCTGTATTACGTGTGGTGAGTATGGCACTTCAGCACAACACTTTCTATACATCCTTGCAATTAAAGCAATCAGGAAAGCCTGTGAGAGAAGAGGCAGCTCTTTATCCAGCACTGCAACAGGTGCTGTCATTTCTCTCAGTAAAATATGCAGTTCATTCTTTAAATGAAGTTCAAGATAGGTTGACATTTAATAAAGTATCCATCTGACTTGACAGCAGCGCAGATGGAAGCTGCTACAAATCCTTCTGACAGGTAGAGGAGACCCATCGTCGATTGCCAAGAAATTCAATTGGAAAGGTAACGCTAAGGGGGGGTTTATGCATAGTTGACAGCTGCAAGTTACATGAGAACTCTATTTGTGATTATTGTGAAATGATCATCAATTAATACTTTCCTAGTTATATTTTGCAGCATGGGCGTTGAACTGTTTTGCCCATTTGTTCAGTTTTTTCATTATATATTTTTAGACCCATTAAAGGCAAACCCTGAGTTGTAATAGCAGCTTTAGGTCTCTGTAAAATCCCTTGACGGTGATGGGATTCAAAGTAACTTGCTTTGGGGGAAATGTTTCAGACTAAGGGTCTCATTATGAGTTCCCGGTCCAGAAAAAATGCTGGAAGAAAATGCCTGTAATTCCGGAACCGGTATTTTTTCCAGACCGGGGAAACGACGCATGTTTGCAGGTGGAGGCAGTGATCTACCGGTACACCTGCCCTGCCAGTACTTTAGCCCCCCACTGACAAATAAATGCCTGAATCGCTGGCACCGGTAGAACCGGTGCCGGCAATCCCATCCATGGAGTCGGGACTCTGCAGCATGGGAACTTCCCGGCATCTCCGTCGCCCTTAATATCCTGGTAATACAAGGATATCGGCTGGGGGGAACTGTAAGGCAGTTTTGCCGGTATCCCGCCAGAATTACCGGTGGGTTATGGGGAAAAAACTGTAATGAGGGCCTAATAATATTTAATATGGTTGCAGTTGTACTGTAGGCGATTGGTGGCTTATTAGTTAAAATGGTTTAAATTCGGAACCTGACTGTATAAAAAAGATGACTCTCAGAACTATGTAATGTATCGCCAGATTTATTTGGGATGGCTTTGTTTTGCGTACAGTGGAAAGCTATGATTTCCTCCCACCTTTGACACTCTGGCACATGCTGGTTTGGTATCACTGTTTTCATGACCTTGTTCTTGAATTCTTCTTTCCACTTCATGGCTCTCCTGAATACAATCATGATCTTCACTGAAGTGAAAGGGTATGCAGGCTTTTCACTTGTCAGATGTGCATGTAAAACTGGTTGTTGAAAAGGAGCAGCGGATCAGTGGCTTTTAAAGCATTGCTCAGAGAGGGGTGGCAAGAACCGACAGAGACTTCACCGCTGTGTTATAGTGTGTTAGACAGATTGAACCTAGTAAGGTTACAACAGACAGCGAGTATAATGCACTTCTCTTTTCTTTCTTTCAAATAGCAGCGAGACAATTTTACTTATTTGACAGCAACGTGAATTGTGCGGGTCATTAGGAGTTTTGTGGTATCCAACCGGTAAATGCATAGGGATACGACCAAACGGTATTACCGATCCTGCCGCCTGATATCCCGGAATGATCAGGATATTACAGGTGACGTGAAGGGTGGGAAATCCCCATTCCTTGGAGTCCCACAGGACTCTGTGGGTGCGATTGCCTGTAATTCTAGATGTATTTTGCTGGTGGGGGCCTGTTTTACCTACAGCTTGATTGGAGGTAAATCAGATAAACCCCACCGGCAAACTTGTACTCTGCCGGTCTGGAAAAGTGCTGGTACCCAGAAACACTAGTACTTTCAAAGAAGATGCCTGGACACTCTCTTGAGTCCGCTGCCACATCCTAACTAACCTTGTGGCACAGCGCCATGCCGCACTTTCAGCTTCCCGGCAACAGTCTGTGCTTGGCGTTGGAGGGGACAGGGAGTGGGCATATAGGGATGGGGAGAGGCGCAGCTTGGCCAGCAGTCGGAAACCGGGGAGCTGAATGACAGGCATGGCGCCAGGCTGCAAGGTTAGCTAGGATGTGGCAGCGGGCACAAGGAGCGAAGAGGATCCGGTAAGGTAGGATGGGACGGCAGGAGGGGAAAGGGAGACCCTCCATCCTACATAATGGACGACCCCGGGCAGGGAGGACTAATCAGCAATGGCTCAGTAAATTCCTCAAAATAGAGATCGGTGCAGTAGATACAGCGCATCAGTTGCCTCGCTGCAAAGACATGGGACTGTGCTATCTTTTTCTCTCCTTCTGGAAGCTTTCTTCCTTCTTTCATTAGATGGGCGAAGGGGGTGATGAAAGTAGAAGAGGTTGATGTGCTTATGTTTGGCCTCCATTCCGCTAGTGCTGCAAGGACTTCCAAGGCCTTTTGGACAGGTGCTAACATAGCACCTGCACAAGTCAGCTGAACTTTGTATACCTCCTACAGTAAGCCTATTGTGCATGTTCTACCTGTTGCATAGCTTTGCACTGTGCATAACAGAATCCTCTGTGCCGTGCCATAAAGTACTTTCTAGGTCCTACTGAGGTTACTATGGGCAGTTGTGATTCTATTAAATGCACAGACGTGAGCAGTATTCCTTCTCTGTGATCCCTTTTTCATATTTGCTTTCCTCTGTTTCACTTCATAGAGTTCGCCAGGATCCCGGCTCTGACTTTTTTCCGAATCAGTGTAGGATTTAGTTTCATTTTCTCCACCGGTAAAGTTGCTTGGGTTTGGCTACAATGGTGCAGTTTGCAGACCGAAAAGGGAATGTTTTAAAGCCCTGGTGAACAGGTTTTGGGAAGAACCGAGAGGCTATTGATGGACATAGAGAAGGAAAAAGAGTAACTGAGTGAATTCTGGGTGTAGTAGTTTTCTTTCACATATGTACATTTTCTTAATGCCATTTAAAGAAAAGAGAAGTGCATAAGATTAACCTTTGGCTGTGCCACAGAATAGTTCAAAGGCACTTATACTTCCTGATTTTCCATAACTTAATTATTCAAAAAGCAGATCACTTAATTTGGGTTCTGTTCCATAGTTTATCCTTGGAAATATGTTTTCCATATGTGAGCTTCTTTTGATTATGTTTTTATTATATGCTCAGAACGATACTCTAAATAATCATCAACTGTTTCGCGTTTAACAATGTACTTCGTCAGGGTGAAAGAAAATGATGCGTTGCAGCGTATTCATTGCGACGATGCATCTAACCTTCCAATCAAAGACTAAATATTAGATTCACATTTTCATCATGGATGTGTTCCTCATGTCCGGTTCTGTGGTTGTCGATGAACGTATCACTGTTTAAATAAATTCCAAAGAACATAGTGCTCCCAGTTACTCCGCGTAAATACACCCATGTCTTTTTCCTTTGTAATACTGTCCTTTTTTTCATGATAATATATTGGGCATTTTTATGTGCATCCAATGAGCATTTTAAGCATATAATTAAAGATTTTAATAAACTTAGCCTTGCATTTGGGTCCCTATACAGAGGGAAATATCAAAATATAAAGTACAATGGAACTATGTCTGCATTTTAGATATTTCTGTAGAGTGGTTGTCTTCACAAATTGGTTGTTTTATCAGTCGTTCAAATCAGAAAATGGTATCCCTTCTTTCACCTGAATGGGTCGGCCCTTTGTTTTGCTGAAGAGAGAGTCAGCCAGCACTTTAATAGAAGTAGTATTTCTTCACTATTTATTTTCGGTGCTTGACTGGGATACCCACAAAATGCACATTGACCTAATTCTGAAATCTTATGTCTTGGTAATAACATTGTTTGCTCGACATGCTTTGGCAGCGCATCAATTGGATATAAAGAAATGAATGTTATTTTATGTTATATTGTGTTGATTTATACCGTGCACTGCTACTACCCAAGGGCCGTCTCCAGCCACTCACGTGGCTCTGCAAGAGAAGAGGGTGGTGAGTGTTAGTGGGGTTAGGATGATAGGATAGGTCTGTGAGCGTTGTCTTGCGCGTAGGGGCTCTTTTGGGAGGTTGTACGCGTTGTAACCGTACGGGTAGGACTTAGTGCCTCTGAAGTGTGCTAGTGTTTGTGTTGGGTGTGTGGGTCGTGTGATGTTAGGGTGGAGTTTGCGGCCATGCGCACTGGTTAGTTGTATCCGTAAGGGGTCCAGAGTCACAAATGGCTGTTAGGTGTATGAATATATTGTATTGGTGTGCATTTGTGTAGTGTTGATGGATTTATGGACTATGTGCAAGGGTGTTCCTCTAGTTTCTAGAGTCAGAGAGTTGGTAGGGTGCAAACATAAGATTAGTTCTCTGTGTGTTTATGTGTAGTGTTGCTAGATCCTAGTCATGTGTAGTGGCCTGGTTATGTTGGAGGAGCAGGGGGAAGTGGGTTAGTAATCCAGTCAGTTTGACAATGCCTCTGGCGTGAGTATTTGGTTGCTACTTGATGGTATCTACCAACGTTCTCGGTTGTGGTTCCTCAGCCAAAACGGACTCAACTCCAAGCCTGGAGGCTAACTTCCCCTGCAGGTTTAGTGGCAGAGGGTTAATTGTACCTAGTGTGTTCCTGGTGTGCGATCAGCTGCTGAAAGGTTGCACAGCTGGTGTTATAATAAATTGAGGAAGTGGTGCTGGGCCAGGCAGCCTTAGTTGTGTGGGTGGGCAAGTTAGGGTGATTCGTTTATTCATTTATTTGTTTGTTTGTTAATTTATATTGCGCGCCAGACCCGAGGGTATGAGGGCGCAGGAGCAGTAAGGTTATTCTCAGCTTCGTTACAGTGCTGTACAGTAATTTACAGTGAATGCATAGGTTAATTAAGTTGCGATGGATACAGTGATATACAGTTTACAAATATACATATTTACATAGAAGCATAGAATGCCAAGGCAGGTCAGTTATTGGTTGTTATTCTTTAACCACTGAATGTAGTTACATCTAAAGAGGGGGTAGGTTTGGAGTGTCCTAAGGGTGAGAGGTAGGGAGTTCCAATGTTGGGCTGCTTTCACCTGGAAGCTGTTACTGCCCAGTTTGGTTCGATTGAACCTAGGAACTGTAAGCAAATTGGCATTGGAGGTTCTGGTGGGCCTGTTGGGGGTGTATCTTTTTATTCTGTCAGCTAAGTAGCAGGGGGCTGCATTATTGAGGCATTTGTGTGTTAAGGAGGCTACTTTGAGCCAGATTTTGTCAGTAGTGGTGAGCCAGCTGTGAGATCTCCTGATGTTGGAGATGTGTGCTCTCTTGGGATTCCTGAGCGCTGCTCTGAGAGCATTATTTTTCAGGGTCTGAATTCTATTAGTAATCTGTTTGTTGGCTCCAACATAAAGGGCGTTACAATAGTCAAGTTTTGATAAAACAAGGGCTCTGGCTAGGGTAATGCAGTTCTGGGTGGATAGGAAAGGTTTGGCTGCTCTTATAAGCTTACACGCGTAGGCTGTGGAAGAGGCCATGGAGCTAACCTGTTTATGGAAGGAAGGAAAGGGCGGAGTCAAGGTAGATTCCTAGTGTTTTCACTACCTTCGCTACCTTGATGGGGTTGCCGTCTATGATGAAGCTCGAGTAGTTGTGGGCCAGTTTGTTTAAATTTGGGGTGGATGCGCGGATGATGAGTTCAGTCTTGTCATCATTCAGGCATAGCCTGTGGGAGGACATCCATGCCTGGATGATGAGGTACACCCTGTTCACCAAGGCCAAATCCTTATTGTAATCCCCCGACAACGGGATGAGGATCTGGGTATCATCAGCGTAATTAGTGTAGGTGATACCCAGATCATCAAGATCATCAAACAGGGGCTTCGTGAACACGTTGTAAAGTGTAGGGGAGACACATGATCCCTGAGGGACCCCGCATGTGATGGGGATGGGGTCGGCAGAGGCTGAGGTGGAGAAGACACGCATAGATCTGTTGCTGAAGAATGACTCAATCCAGCCGATGGTTTCTTGGGAGAAATGGGCAGCCGAGTTTAGGTGGTTACAAAGGATTTTGTGATCAACTAGATTGAATGCTGCGGAGAGGTCTAGAAGGAGCAGTAGAGCCGTGAGTGATGCTTAGGTTTTAATGCTTTACCTGTCGGCGTTTTCCTTTCTACATCAAATTTCACCTGGGTGTCATCCTAAATCTGTTTGTTGTTTGGGTGGCCTTTTCTTCGTTGATCACTCCAGTTGTTGGGCATGGCAGGGGTTGGGGGGGCGCAGTGTGCGGGTCATTTTTGATTTTTGTTGCAGGTTATCTGTGATTGCGTCCCTTAGTGTGTTTCTTTTGGCCCGCAATGTTTTTGCTGTTGATGTCCCTTGCCCTTGTCATTGTCTGTTGAAAAACCAGGTTTGGAGTATTTTGCATCATACAGGTATAACTTTCCATTTGCTGTTCTTTTCTTGGTTGTATGCTGTATAGGAGTAAATGTATTTTGGAAAGAAGATATGGTTGATGCTAGAAATGGCTTAGTCCCACTCGCTTGTGAATTATATAGATAAATGTTTTGAATGCCAGTCAATGGGCAGATGTAGCATTTCCATCTGGTAGGATTAAGCAGGTGATGGTGGTTTCTTTTTCAGCACCCTTGGTGAGTACATGCACACCGAATAGTTATGGGCACGCTGGAGTAATTTTTACGGGGCAGCTGGAGACCCAGTGGAATAGCATGCAATGCATAACATCTGCAAAGAGGTGATGGGATCAGCAGGTCCAATGCAGAGGTTTCCCCAGGACCAGGTTCTTAAAGATGGCTTCCGCAAAGGCTATTAATAACTTGGGAAATAATTGTGAAGAAGAACCATAAGCCAGCAAGGAGGAAAACAGAGCGACTGCTGGAGTCCTCATATCCGGAGCAGTTATTAAAAACATCAGAAGTTGAAAATGTCTCTGTAGGACTTCAGGGGAAGCTGTGAACCCAGGATTTAGAACTTTAGCAGAGAGGAAGAAGGCCAAAATAAAGGTGTTTGCAGAAAAAGTAGGTTATCTCATTGTGTGTGCAGAGTGTTTGAAAGAATGTAATAATTGCTTCCAGCCAGAAGAACCAGTTGCAGAGTACGAGTAAGATCTTTTAAGCAATATCACCAGCCATTCATCTGGGCCCCTGAATTGCACTCTGTATTTTGTTATTTAATACATAACCTTTGTATGGATTAGCACCATTCCAGATCACTTAACACTTTCCAGCCTACAAAGAGTTACAAGGACTGCTAACTTTGAAGTGCAGGTACCATCGTTTTGCATGTGTTTCCAGAATTGTTCATGAAAGGTGTTTCGAGTGGTCTATCACCGTACAGCCTTGTACATATTCTTAAACTGTACAGAGACCCCACCCAGGGACTTAGACAAGGTCTCTGCCTTGCACTTCTTTCCATCTTCATTTCTGTTTCCTTTTGCTGCATATTTCTTTCTCTTTTAAGAAATGCTATGCACTGAGGCGACCATGCTGGCCTTATCCCAGACAGATACAGGAAGAAATGGACCTGATGTAACTACAGATGGCTAAAGTCAGCAAACTCACTATTAACTTACACACACACGCACATGCAATAGACACAAAGCAAATATGCACACAGCATGAAGAAACACAGACACTATATCAAACGTGTGTTGATACACAAAGGAATTTTGCTTGCAACCATACAGAAATAAAAAACAAATCATAAGCAATGTATAAACTGAAATGCAACAAGAACAATATACGGATATAGCTTGCTAACATAGAAATACAACGGTAACAGGTGGCCATCTAGCCTATAATGGAAGTCGTAGTGCGCATTAGAATGAATGAAAGCCTCAGGCGTCATGAAAACCCAAACTGCTAAATTCACACAAATACAGATCCATGCAGAGCGCGGACAGTAGCTGTCCAAGCCTCAGCAAGGTTACAGAGAAATTAGTAAGTACATGGACGGTTCAGGGAAGAACACAAGATAATAATTCCCAAGGGCAAGTCATATTTTTCTTAGAATAAATCAAAGAACAACCAGCCTTTGAGTGCCAGGTGCTGGCTAATTATAAGTTAAAACTTCAAAAGGGACGGATCGACCAAGTCCCTAATGGCTAGAAAGGTATTAACACTTGCGTTCATATTAGCTAAAAACTCAATAAATGCAGGGTGATATAATTCAGAACATGGTCTTCTCGCAAGTGACCCATAGTTCAAGAACACTGTCTAGTCATTAGGACCAGACACCGACAAGCACCTGCATGCACTCCCCACATGTTCTCAGGACCAAGGTACCTAGCAAGGTCGACTTCAAAAGAAGTTACTCTGGCTTGTGGCCTAGGGATCAGGGATAGTGTTTTATTTAATTGGAAGGAAACGATTTCCGGGTGCCTCTCCCCATACTCCCAATTTGTGCTCATGTGGTGATGGCCCGTTGATTGCTCAAGTTTGATAAGTAAGGTGCCAACCAATAGAAACTTGTACTGTTGTGCGGCCTAGTAAGTATTACATTAACTAATTAACTACTTTAAAGATGACATTGTCTTGAAAAGGGGTGTTTCTTCCTCGGGAGCAGCCCTTATTAGCATAAATCACCCAATTCCACCCAAATTACTGGTCCGTTCATGCTGAGCAATGAACTCATGCTAGTGAAATGACACCTTCAGTATAAATTTAGCATTTATTAGACATATAGCATAATATAACATAACAGTAAATTTAGCAGCACTTCTGATTTCAAGTTAGAGAAGATTACAAAGCTCATTAGAGATATCCCAAAACTTAGAGAAACACAGTCTTACGCCCCTTGAGATGGTATCATTAATCAGCGCCAGGAGACTCCGGTCATCTTAAGCTAACTGTTGCCAGCCCCGCTCCTTCAGATAACAGCGCTGTAAGGTGCCGCAAAGAGCTTCCGGTTCCGGGCACTCGCTGCTCTCGCTTGAGGCAAGTCCACGGATGAATCTCCCGCCCAGTTCTGGGTGCGTGCACCTTTTGTGCTCTTGTGCCGTCAATCAACATGACGCACAGTTCCAGAGCCTTCATCGTGCAAAATAGGTTTGCCCATGGAAAAACCCAGCTCTCTCTGAGATGCTCTGTGCTCGTACCCTCCCTTGGAGCCCTGTCTGCGAAAGCACTGGAATGTATTATCAGCGTGGGAAAGGCAGAACCAGGCCTTCTCAGAGAGAGAAGGTATGTTTACAAAGCCTAGCAGAGCCACGATTGCAAAGGCAGACTATTCTAGGCGAAGCTGAAATCAATTAACCCCTAGTGAGAAAGCTCTACCAGGCCTGCACTCATAGCTTAGTGTATATAGCGCTTCAAAGATTGGCTATCTAAGCGCTATATAGGTTCTATAATGCTCCAAACACTCCAATACAAGTCTCTATTAGCTACTAAACTGGGGCCTCCGCCCTGCCTGTCTATGCACAATGCATAATGTAACCTTCCACCCCTCCTAGGCCTGCACATTCCTTGTAGCTCACTACGGCTTAACGTAGGCGCTACCCACATTGCTTTCAGCATTTAGCACATACTTTGAATAAGCTATTGGTTTTTAGCTGTTAATGCAGCCATATAAGGCCCTAATATGGAAATATGGCACTTTGTATCTCACGACATTCCACCCCTGTTCAAAGTGTGGGCGACAATGCTGGCTAATATTTATCAACGTGGTATGCAGTGCAGTGATAAATGAGGTAGTTAAAGACCTTGGGGCTTTGCAAGAGGTTTAAGCAAACTATCTTCTAGCAGTTAGTCAGCGTGGCATGCAAGGTTAATACAAACCCTACCTAAACAAAAATGTATACAAAGTGAGTAGCGGCACATTTACCCTAGCAAAAACCTGGCCTACACAAAAAACACCTAAAAATGATCATATAACTAATCATTAGTTAATAAGCAGCATGCAGTTAAAATATCAAGGCAATCTGGTGTCGTCTAATCTACAATGCACTATTTCAGTAATGTATGGTTACCAACTCTAAACCTGACATCCTTCCACTCTAAGGGCCTACCCACCCCCCTGATTCCAGGGCATACAAGCGTGACTATGGCTGTGTGATTAGACACTTGCCCCTTGTTATTGGAACACAACCTAAACCCATCTAATTTCATGAGCAAGATGAACACATGGGCACCAGGTTTAAAAAAAAAAACAGTTCTACTAATTAGCATCAAAGCTCAATATTGCACTAGTAATCAAAAGAACAAATCAAATGAATTACGCTAAATGTCTACAATCAAAATATAACTCTTTGCATCAGTGTGCTGGAGACAGCCGTCCCCACAGAAACGTGAAACATGTTGGTTTGGCAAAAACCGTGTCATAAAATGTGTATCAAGTCAGTCATTGTTTCATTTACCCGCCCAGAGGCTGTAAAAATATTCTCGTGTTTCAAAACCTACCCTCTCTAATGAGAGCCCACACACTTGGCAGCATTTCTTCAAAGCAAAAACCTCAACAAACGCACAGAACTTTTGTGCGCACTCATTTTATCTCAAAATGCATCACACTCCTGCTCGCACAACCATGCTGCCTCCTCAATTCATAAATCATTTTCCTAGCTATGTGCAACGTAGTCATTTTGGAAAAAGGCAAAACATCGCTGGCTAAAGCAATTAAGTTGGAAGAGCAAAACATTTCGTTTTTCACAGATTCATCTCAAAATGCATTTAAAACCATTTTATAGCATGTTTGTATTCAAGTGCTGTTTCACACAGCTGTTTGTGTGCATGAGGTCACAGTCCACAACCCATTACGGTTGCTTTGTCCACAGTCCTTAAACAAGAAAGGCAAAACATATCAAACAGGTTATTTAAAACCATCAACTGAATCATTTGAGACTGTGCAGCATCAAGTGTCCGACAATATGCCAAGTCCGCACCGTGACAGTTCTATAAAAATTATTACTTTGTTGGGCACTTCTCGCAGATTATAGTGCAAATGTCATCTCGCACGTCTCGCACGTTAGCAGCATTGAGTGCGGTGCAGGACAGGTTCAAAGTTCACATGGCACCCCGCAGTGACCCGCTTTCTCTGAGAATGCGTCTGCTTGACTGATCAGTAGTACCCGAAAATTGCACACGTCTAACCCCAAATCATGGCACGCTACTTTCTTGGTTTTTTGCCTAGGCAAAACACAAACAGAAATGTTAGGATTTCATAAAAGTACAATATCAGTGTTATCCACCCCTTCCCTTAACATTTCCCCTGCCTTCAGAAGTCTTATCAAGAGACTACACACTTTCATATAATTGCTACCACAATTAGTTTTCACCCTTCTGTGTGGTACTGGGGGCTTATTTGCCTTCAAACATATGGGGCGTAACGGCCTTATCACAAACTCATTTGCGCAATGCGATCATAGTTGGTCAATGGTACCCCAGACTGATCTGTGATTTTTTGCAAAAGCAATACAATAAGTACCCAGATCACACTTCTCAATGGCTCAATGTTTTTCCTTGTCACCAAAGCGTTCACAAATGTCAGGCTCCAACTTGCTGCCAGTGTCTCATGATCTTGATTTAGGTTGCCCTGCTGGCATCACTCCATTTTCAAAGGTAAAGTCTTTCGGTCCAATACCGCCTGCAGTTGCACAAGCAGCTTCGTTTATTTTTCCAGTTCTCCAATACAGCTAGCGTCTTTGAAGCCTCTGGTTTTCCACTTGTCAGTTTCCCAAAGGGCATCTGTTGATTACTTGGGCCACCCCTTGAGAGTAATAGTCTAAATCAGTTCCTTTATTTGCTTCAGCAAATCATTCATTCTTGCACTAAGCCGTGAGGCTTCTGGATGTTGGCTAATGTGCCGTGTTCAGGTTCTACGCCAAAGCCCAGTTCTGCATGTTGTCTCTTGCAAAATGGCTACCTTTGTCAGTTTTGCTTCCATCTGGAACGCCATAATGTCTTTGTCAGTTACTCCAGCCCTGGCAATGTAGCAATGTAGTTTGCATTTTGCTGGCTGTGTTTTTCCACTTCTCAAAGCACCTAGAGTTTTCTTCTCCAGTGCACAGTGCTTTACTTCACTTCACATGGGGCACTGGGATGCAGCTTGCATGGCAATGTCTCTCGAAATAGGCAGCTGTCTTTTCTTAGTCCATTCACAGGTTCACAGTTTCCCCAAATGTTCAAATGCATGATGCACCCAGCCTGCCATTTGCATGCATTTCTTTTTCTTCCAGTGTCACTGGGCGAATCCTTTGCCTCCGATCAGCTCCATTTTTTTTTTTACATTCTCACTCACGGCAATTACTGCTCACTGTTCAGTTTCAGCATTCTGGCTTGCACCCCACCTCTTTCTTTGCACACTGACAGTGTCTCTCACTGGGGATGGAATGCAACAGCTGGGCATTGTTTATCTTTCCTCGTACATGGCAGCGCCATACGCACGCGGCAAGCTTGTCTCTTTGCTCTTCGGCCTATATCTCATAAACTGGGGCGGCTTTAAAGGGAGACACTCATTTTAGACAATTCATTCCGATTTACTGCTTTCAGCTCTTCAGAAAAATTCCCATGCTGCCAGCTTCTGTGCGCTGTTAAAAACACCATCTTACTGGACAGGAGCGCGGCATTCTGTGCTTTTCTGCCTTCCTCCCACAGCCATTTCATGCAGCACCCAGCCCATGACAGGAATGTCTGTGCAATTTGGTCTCCAAGCCACAAGCTGCCGACACACGAACTTTCATTTTCAAAAGAGGCACTTTTTTGTCATTAGCTGCAAATCGATGTAATTCTACAATTCTGCAAAGCGTCTTTTAGCCTATTTAAAGGCAGGCTGCTGATCAATGTCCCTTTCAAAAGCATATTTCTTCCTCGTATCCTTGTAGTTTGGCTTCAAAAGCTCACTCCAATGCAGTGTGTGATCTTTCAAAAGAACCCTCAACCCACTGAATCTTTGCACTGTCTTATCATGCACAGATTTTTCATTCTGTTGTACCATTGCCAGATCAAAACAAATCATTGCGCTTAAAAATGGCACTTTTAGTGCAACTCCCTGCACGATTTCTCCATGAATAACCCACACTCTGTTCTGCTCGTGTGCTATCAATGTGTCATCAACTTTTTACCATATACATGTCATTGAGGGGGCACATTCAAATACTCTTGGGGCAATTTAGAAAATATAAATTGTCTTTCCCCCCAAACCATTGCAAACTGATTCTGCAATTTCAAATCAATGCACAAAATCGAAATTCAAATGCCATTCACTCACTTTTTTTTCTTAGTGAGTCTCTCACCCATGTAAGCACGGCACAGCTAAAATGCAATGACGGCAATTTAGTGTGTCCCATTAAACAGCATGCACCACCATTACATGGAATTACAGTTGCTAAAAAACAAACCTTAGACTCTCAACACAGCTGTTACTCTTTCTCCTAAACTCAGCTCATTCCCACGTTATCTTCAGGAATGTCAACACTTCAAGGCACCCGTTTCAAAAGGGCGAACCTTCGCCAGTTTACATTTCAGTCCCCCACCCGGGGGGCTGAATCACAATGTGTAAATCACTATTCACAATTTGCATGTCAAATATTCGCTACTTTGTTCTGCCCTCATGCCAAAATAGAGCAAGAACTTTGTTTCACTTTGCAATCCAAATTACAACCTTTTCAAGGGAAAACTGCATGGAAAATGATTTCCTAATTTACAATAAATCTTTCTTCACCATTCCTCGGAGCGCTTTGCTGCTCCCTGGCATCATTCCCAAGCAGTAAGTCAGCCACGACTGATTTATTGAAGGGGAAAATCTTAACCACACAAGCTATCGGCCGCGGCGAACCGACACACAATTGCTGTCATTTTGTTATCTCAGAGCTGCAGTGAGAAGACAATGGAAATGTGACAGCCTGCTCCTCAATCTGCACTGTGTTCTCTCACACAATTGTCATTTCCCCAGCATGGCACGGCTCTGCACGATCCCACCGCTGCCACCAAATGTCTTGAAAAGGGGTTTTTCTTCCTCGGGACCAGCCCTTATTGGCATAAATCACCCAATTCCACCCAAATTACAGGTCCGTTCATGCTGAGCAATTAACTCATGCTAGTGAAATGACACCTTCAGTATAAATTTAGCATTTATTAGACATATAGCATAATATAACATAACAGTAAATTTAGCAGCACTTTGGATTTCAAGTTACAGAAGATTACAAAGCTCATTAGAGATATCACAAAACTTAGAGAAACAAGTCTTACGCCCCTTGAGATGGTATCATTAATCAGCACCAGGAGACCCTGGTCATCTTAAGCTAACTGTTGCCAGCCCCGCTCCTTCAGATAACAGCGCTGCAAGATGCCACAAAGAGCCTCCGATTCCGGGCACTCTCTGCTCTTGGTTGAGGCAAGTCCGCGGATGGATCTTCCACCCAGTTCTGGGTGCGTGCACCTTTTGTGCTCTCGTGCCATCAATCAACATGACGCACAGTTCCAGAACCTTCATCGTGCAAAATAGGTTTGCCCATGGAAAACCCCACCTCTCTCTGAGATGTTCCATGCTCGTACCCCTCCCTTGGAGCCCTGTCTGCGAAAGCACTGGAATGTCTTATCAGCGTGGGGAAGGCAGTACCAGGCCTTCTCAGAGAGAGAAGGTATGTTTACAAAGCCTGGCAGAGCCACAATTGCAAAGGCAGAATATTCTAGGAGAAGCTGAAATCAATTAACCCCTAGTGAGCAAGCTCTACGAGACCTGCACTCATAGCTTAGTGTCTATAGCGCTTCAAAGATTGGCTATCTAAGTGCTATATAGGTGCTATAATGCTCCAAACACTCCAATACAAGTCTCTATTAGCTACTAAACTGGGGCCTCCGCCCTGCCTGTCTATGCACAATGCATAATGTAACCTTCCACCCCTCCTAGGCCTGCACATTCCTTGTAGCTCACTACGGCTTAAAGTAGGCGCTACCAACATCACTTTCAGCATTTAGCACATACTTTGAATAAGCTATTGGCCCTAATATGGAAATATGGCACTTTGTATCTCACGACAGACATGTATTCTCTATTTTCAGTTTAGAAGTGGTCTCAGGTGGAGCCTTCAGATTAAGTAATAACCAATGAAAAGACTAACCCCTATAGTTTGCAAATGTATACAATAACCTTAACCAATCCCTCAACACTGTAGATTTTTGTAACCAAGATTGTAATGTGACGTGACTGATGGTGTGTTTTCTGTTTTTAAACCAATGTCGTGCCTGGAAAAGGCTGAGAGTTCCAATACTCTTTTGCTTGTATGCTGTTGCTGCTTTATGTGGATTGTAAATAAAGCGGGTTTTGCCATTTACTTTGACTGTTTCCGTTATTGAGTCTAGGATTTCCCGGCCTACCATTTCCGCTTAAACTTGGGTTTCCCAGACCATTATTACAGAGTTATAGAAGCTTCCCCATTATGAAACAAGCCTCTGTGTATGCAGTGGTCGTCAAGGTTTCACAAATGCTATTCAACAATGTGTAGATCAGCTTGTCAGCATAGTGGGGGTAAATTAAATAAAGGGCACCTGGGAGAGCCCTGAAAAACCCAGGAGGGAATACTTAAATAAACTGAACCAAAATTTCAGGGTGGGAGGTAAAGCAACAATTCCAATCTAATACCAGATAGAAACAGTTAGTCATACTGCAATCCTTTTTTCACAAAATGTATATTTTTAATAACAAATGGATAGTATTAGTGGGGATAGAGCACCCAAGGCGTATTAAAGACACAACAATACAAAATGAGTATGGCCCAGTATGGACAACTGGATCTCAATGTGATAACACAAATGGTATACTGCTGTTTTAGGTGGATCAAAAACAGTTATGCAGTCACAGAAGTAGGTTTGTGAGGCCTGCAGTGAAGGGGTTCCACGATCAGCTTCAAGTGCTTCAGATAGGAATAGAGTTAGCCTGCAAGCAATGGAAGTGTGTAGAGCTACTTGTCCTCGGGGCTATATGACTGAGGCCTCATCAACTTTGTCAGTGAGCTGTTCATTAGCTGCTGAGGGATCTGTGAGGGAAGAGGAGGACATTCAGAAGGATGCCACCATAACAGAGCTTTCGGCGCCCACAGTAGCGGGATCTGCTGCTCTGATGTTAGGGGAGGAAGGTGTGAAAGGGGGCGGGGGCCTATGTATGTGGAGAGAATGGAGGGGCTTCACAGGTCATGTTAACTGACCAGCAGGAGGATGTGTCAGAGCAAGGGACCAATGATATAATGCCAAAGGTGGTGCTGAGGGATTTATTTAGTCCCTCCCACTCTGCCAGTAAGATTGTGGATATGAGAAGGAGTCACATATCAGCTCTCAAGATAGTGCTCCTGACTCCAGGTCACTGTTAAAACATGCACTAGAAGTAGCCACGTATATCACTGACTGTGATGTTGACATTTGTGCACTCACTGAAACCTAGTGCTACGAAACAGCGAGTCCCACTTTGGGTCTAGCCATTCCAGCAAGGCATAATATGTTGCGGCAACACAGATCAGAAGGGAGAGGTGGCGGGATTGCCTTGATCTTTAAATCAAGCTTGCAAACATGGGAGGCATATTCTCCTGGTATTATTGGCACTGAGTTAAAACACATAAAGATACTATAAATGTGGAAACCACCCTCAACATGCTAATAGTATACAGATCTCTTAATCCCGGGGTAGAATTTCCCACACAGTTTCACAATCTTTTACTACCTAACCTCAAACCGAATACCATCTTTGTGGTTTTGGGTAACTTTAACTACTGGCTGGGCTGCAATACAGATATATCAGTCACCATGATGGAAGACTCTTTTGAGTAATATGTGTTTTGAGCAACTTGTCAGAGTCCCGACTCATAGTAAGGGGAACAATTTAGACTGGGTGGCTACTGAAACCATTAAAACAATAGACCTAGCAGTCCTGCCTTGCCCGTGGTCAGATCATTCTTTTGTTCATTTTACAATAGTGGGTGATAGCACCAGAGTAAAAGAGAAGAATAATGTCTTAGTAAGGAGTTTTAAGAAATGCAACCATGGCTTCGACCTTTGGTTCATGAGGTTACTAAATTAGAGACGGCAGAAGACATCTCTAATCTCAATACGCAATCTCTACAGGATGCCATTAATACTCTGGCACCTCTTAAAACCAAACAGATAGTTGAGGGAAAAGGTAATGATTGGTTTACCCCTGAACTACAAAAATTGAAAGAGTCTAAAAATAAATATACTCCTATGTCCCGTCCCCTTTTCTCCATACTTGTGGGACATTCCGTCGAGTCTGGACCGGACCAGAGCACTTTTGAGAAAAGCATCAAAATTGAAAAAATGTTTGTCCTTCTTCTCTTTTTATGCGTGGTACTGCACACAGCCATAACCCTGCCCTCCTGCGCTCCGCCCCGCGTCTATGCCTGAGTGTCTGGGATTTGTGTCCTGTTCTTCATGCGAATGTCGCTTCGCTAGGGCGGATCCCCATTCTCTCTGCTTGGAGTGTCTCGGGCTGGACCACTGCTGGGATTCATGCTTCTACTGCGATTCCCTCTCCATCTGGGCACTCCAGCGCCGTCTTCTTCGGTGGGAGGACGTTTTTCAGCGCGTTCCTCTGCCTCATCTTCACCTTTTCATCGACGAAAAGAAGAGAGGCCTGGTAAATTCCTTACTTTTTAGGGTGCCCCTCCTGGGGGACTCCTTTCTGGGGTCTTCTCAGTCTGGGAGGCACTCCAGTAGCACTACCACAAGGATTTCTCCTGAAGTGCCACGCAGGCCTAATATAAGCGTACTGGAGATTTCTCCAAGGGTTCCCACGACGGACCTGCCAAGACCAGAACACGTTCTGAGGTTCATCTGTCGGGTGCTAAATGTTGGCCCAGTTCTTCTGAGGCTTTGGACACTGGAGTTCGCTCTAAGGTCTCAGTTTCTGGAGCTTTCCACACAGACACCGGGGTACACCCTGAGGCCTCCTTTTCTAGACCTTTCTGTACCAAGCCACGGCTTGAGGCCCCTCACGAGGGAGCTATACATACCGGGACGAAACCCGAGGTTCCTCTTCTTGAGGCTACGGTCTGTACCGACAAAACCGAGAGACCTATTCCTAAGGTCTTGTCTGTAAGCGTGATTCCTAGGTTTTCCCGCGCTCATCACGGTGTACCGGTTCTGTCGAGGGGGCAAAGAGGGCGGTCATGCACCGTAACTCCTCTGTTGCCGGCTCTGCCGAGGTTCCTCCCTTGGAGGCAAATGTTGGGGCCACCTCCAAGATGTCAAGCAAACATCTGAAATGCCCCAGTACCGGCTCGGGCGAGGATCCTTGTGTCAAGGCTAAAGTGTTTCTTAAGTCCGCTGACCAGCCTGACGAGACGATTGCCTCAGCTGTTCATGTGACGCAGTTCTCTTCAGGCATCGACAAAATGGCGGCCCACTCCTCATGGTCCACGGCGGCCATTTTGGATTCTGCCCTTATACCTACGTTCTCGACGGCAGGTTCTAGGAATCTTAATTTTTGGGCTGAGCAGCCTTTTTCACCTCAGGTGGAATTTAAAAATCTGTTCCGCCCTTCTTATGACTGCCATGCTCGGATGGCACTGCCACATACTGTCTTGCTTCCTCCTACTTCTGCTCCGCTTGTCTATGCAGATCGATCGGTGGAGGGCCTTCCTGACAACCATCCTCATTGCGTTCATGGGGGTATGCCCCATATGAGAGGCCTCTGCCTACTCCATCGCCTAGACCTTCATCAGAGGATGTATTTTTCAGGAAATTTCAGAGGCTCATGCATTCTTACCCTATGAAAGAGTACTTTAAGGGTCTTTTCAAAGAAATCTACCATGAACCTCCGGCTCCACCTTTCACCCTGGCGGCTCCTACGGCGCCTGTGGTGGAACCACCTCTTCCTACCGGTCCGCCTCCAGCACTTCCTCCCCTACCCCTGCTGTCTCCCATAGAGAAGACATTGGTAGAACGGGAAAGCACTTTGAAACCTGTGGCGGCACAGCCGCCTGTTCCCGATTCACTGGATGACCCTCAAGCAGATCAGGATAGTGATGAGCAGCCCCGCTCTGTCAAATCATTCGATTACCAGGTTCTGGATATGATGGCCCTCCTTGACATTCCAGTACCTGAGGCCCCCGTTCCGCAGGAAGGGTTGCTTTCGGGAGCATTCACCTTTGTAACCACAAGAGTGTACTGGCCTGTTCCTCCAGAAGGACGTTTTGGCTGAAGCCCATAAAGTCTGGCATAAATCCCACACTGGGCTGCATATCAATAAAAAAAACTAGAGTCCCCTGCAGCTGAAATGATCCTTGAAGCCGACTTGCCCTTGGTACCAACACCAGATATTAGGGAGATCCTTCTAGACCTAAAGACAGGCATTGGTAACCTCGATTCCAAACTGGACTCCCTATCCTCCAAAGTCGACCTTTTGCAACACTGCCTTGATAAGCATAACGACAGGCTGGACGCGGTGGAGCAGCGGATTTCCGACCTCGATGACAGCAGGGTGTCGCTGGGGTCCAGAGTGACGGCGCTGGAAAAACAAATGAAAGTGGTGAGCCCCAAAAATGAAGATTTAGTAGGCAGGGCCTGGCGCAACAATATCAGTCTGATCAGGGTGATAGAAAGGCAGATCCCTGGCAAAATGGAGGACTTTGTCAAAAACCTGTGCAAATAACTATTTGGTGCCGCTGCGTTGTCTCAGTTCTTGGTCGTTGAGAGGGCACACAGAGTTCCATCTGGCTGACCTGCGCCTGGCGCGGCTCTGCGCCCGATAATTGCCAGGATGCTCAACTTCAAGGACCGCGACCGGATTCTGAAATTAGCAAGAGAGAGGGGTGAACTGCAGTTTTGGGGTGACAGCATTCAAATTTACCCCAACTTCTCCCAAGCGGTCCAAACAACTCAGAGATCCATTACCGGAGTGAAACGCCGGCTGCGTGACAATGTAATGCAGTACTCAATGATATTCCAAGCCAAGCTGAGAATCCTACATGCCGGGACAACTAAGTTCTTCACATCACCAGAGGAAGCCAATGCGTTGGATGCCGACCTGTTAGCAACAACAGCCCGAGACCGTCAAGGAATGACCGTGCAAGGAGGAACCCGCCCTAAGATCCTAGCAAACCGCATCACCCACTCAATGAGCTTTTTCCCAGAACCACTCCTCAGGAGAACACGGCAGAAGCGTTGTATCCTTGCCTGTTGGGAGCTGGATCCCTTGGATGGGCACTAGCGCCCCTAGCACAGCTCAAAGTTTAATGTTGTATGGTTGTAGTCACAGGGGGGGGATTCTTGATGGGCGGTTGGGGGTTGCCCCTCCTGGTGCGAGGAGTCTTGAACGTGGAGGATGTGACCTTCGTAAACTCCTATGGCCCAAATGTGGAGGGAGCCACTAATTCCGATTGGGTCATGACCAATATAGCAGACACAGACAGCACCACAATCGTCTGGGGTGGTGATTTGAATACCACACTCAACCCGGTCATGGATGAATCTCAGGCAAATAATGCAACGCCATCCAAGGCCAGCTCACAGATAAAAGAGATATGCAGGGCATATAACCTTGAAGACATCTGGAGGGCTAGAAACCCCATAGCAAGAGACTACACCTTCCACTCTTGGATATACAACATCAGCTCCAGGCTTGACTATTTCCTTGTGTCCACGAACACTAATATCAGGTGGGGAGATTGCCAGATACTTTCACAAACACTTTCGGACCACACCCCGGTGGTTCTTGAGGGCGCCCCAGATGGAAATTGAGGCGGCAGGCCCCCATGGAGGTTCAAACATGGATCACTACAAGACCAGGCGTTCGCCCAGGAACTGCGTGCCGAAAAAGTATACTTTCTGGACATCAATCGAGATTCCGTCGAATCAGCAGGGACATTGTGGGAAACCCTCAAGTGCTTTGTAAGGGGGTGTGCCTGGCTAAGGAACATGGGATACTGAAGACAATTTGATCGGAATTGGCAGCCTGTGAAACATGCCTGAAAGACCTCGAACAAACTTACGATACACGAAAGAACAATCACACCCTTGCCTCCCTTAAAAGAGAACTCGACAACTTCAAAGCTTGCGTTGAAAGGGAAGCCAAGTTCCTTGCTCTGGGGCACAGAATACGCCAGTATAGGGAGGGCCAAAAACCGGGCGCCCTGTTGGCTAGACTTCTGGCAGCAGCTAGGAGACCCCCCAGATAGAATGTATCAGGGAACCCAACGGCACTATGGTCTTCACGAAGGACAGCATGGTGGAGTCCTTCCGGGCCTTCTACCAAGACCTATACAACTCTAAATTCGACAACAGACCAGAGCCCCTCTTTCATTACCTAGATCAGATAGAACTCTTTTGGACGAATCAAACGTTGCGAGAACCACTAAACGCCCCCATCTTGCTCGATGCGGTCACAGAGGCCATAAAGTCGCTCCCTAGCTCCAAGGCTCCTGGACCGAACGGTCTGACTGGAGAGTTTTACAAGGCGTTCTTCACACTCCTAGCACCTCTCCTGCTACAGGTGTTCCAAGAAGCAGTTGAGCGTGGCTGCCTCCCCTCGATGCTTAGGGAAGCAAACATAATTCTTATACACAAAAAAGACAATAAAATCCTGGCAAAAATTCTTGCCGCAAGACTACTCCCTCTAATGCCTGCACTGGTGATAGCAGACCAGGCGAGCTTTATTCCTGAGTGCAACACGACCTTTGGCATACAACGCCTATTCGGCACTATTGAAGCTACAGACCCGGCAGTCCAGGCAGTGGCTGTCCTTCTCGGCGCCGGACAGGGGTGCCCCCTTTCAGCCTTATTATTTGCACTGGCAATGGAACCCCTAGCAGCCAGTCTGTGCTCCCGTCACCTGCACAGGGGCCTAAAGCTTGGTCCGCACCAATGGTTCTGTCATTCTATGCAGATGATGTGTCCCGTTTTATACAAGACCCGTCCACAAATTTGAACCCAGTGATGCGGGAAGTGATCCGCTTTGGGGAGCTCTCAGGGCTAAAAATCAATAACACGAAATCAGTAGTATTTCCCCTAACCGATGCCACAGTGATGTTCACAAATGATTATGGGCTTAAGTGGGAATGGTCGGGGGTCCGATACCTGGGTATCCAAGTGTCAAGATATCACAGCACCCACCTACAAGACAACTACGGGAAAACAGTGGAAACGCTACGAGACAACATTTCCAGATGGAAGCATCTCCCGCTTACACTCTGGGGCTGTGTATCTATTGTCAAGATGGTAATCCTCCCCAAACTCCTCTATTTGTTTGCGAATATCCCCATTATACTCCCCCAGAGCCTGCTGTTCTCGTTACGGAGCATGATTCTCAAACTGATCTGGGCCGGCAAGCCAGCGAGAATAGCCTTTACAACATTAATTCAACCAGTCGCAAAGGGAGGCATGGCCCTCCCGGATCTGAAACGTTATTTTTGGGCAGCCCAGGCGCAGTTCTTAAGCCATTGGTATACCACAAAGTTTATAAGTCCCCACGTCCAGGTCGAACGGGCTCTAATGTCCCCCTACATGTTACAAGCTACCATCATCGGCACAATACAGACTCCACCCAAATCCCTAAACATAGTCCACTCTAAATATACAATATGGAAAGAAATGGCGACGAAATACAAGGTTGACTTCCGGTATTCCCCGCTCATACCTGCAAACTTCATCCCCGGGGTCCCGCTCACTAGTGAACGTGTCTATATTCTATATTCGCTGTGTCAGCAAGCTGCAAATTAACAATCTGGGTGACTTGTTCGTAGAAGGATCCTTCATGACACTACAGCAGGCTCGAGAACGTGGCGCTTCCACTGCACTAGACACATTCATTTATTTTAGGCTCCGCCAGACTATTCAAACGCTCTTCCCCACCTTTCCAGCCCAACCTCAGACATGCCAATTGCTTCACAGCTTGATCCAGGCCCAGGGAGAAGGTAAGCTGGTATTGTGGCTATACATAAACCTCCTCAATGACACTCTCGTGAGCTCAACATCCGCGAAACTCAGATGGGAAAGATCCCTCGAGAAAAGTATTACCGATGAGGAGTGGGCATATTTCCTCAAACAAACTCAAAAAGTGGCGCTAAACTCACGATTCAAACAAATACAATTTAACTATGTGTACCAGACCTATCATACTCCGACCAAGCTCCACAAACAACGAGCTGAGATCTTGGGGTTGTGTGGCCGTTGTGGAGTGCAAGATGCCGATTTCATGCACCTGGCGCGGAACTGCCCAGCGGTGAATGGGTTCTGGGGGGAGGTATGGGAGAAGATAACTGCAATCGCAGGAGAAACTATTGAACAAGACCCTATGACAGCACTACTTGGACACACCAGCGGGGTCTCGATTCAAACATGAAAATTGGTGGGCCTTCTCTTAGTTGTAGCCAAAAGAAGAGTGGCAATGACCTGGGGGAGGAGCCAACCCCCGAGCTCCCAAATGTGGTTGAAGGATATAGCCTACTGCCAGGAGACTGAGACCATGTACATTAAAACTCTGCCACTCCATGCGATACCACCTGACATATGGAGCCCCTACGTAAACTACTTAATCTCCTCAGCAACTAGTGCCTCATCTCCCGCTTCAAGTCATTAACTTTCCTCCCTTAAGTCGACCCACCTGGCCTGCGTGGCGCTGTGGACAACCAAACTCTTTTTGTTTATCCACTTATATATTCTGTTCTATGATAGTAAAAATGAGGGGTCGGGGGGTAGTAGACCAACTGGTACACAGCTCGTTCCTTTGTTTTTTGTTTTTTTCCTTTACTGCATCTGTATGTTTATTGAAAAATCAAAAGTAAAGTTTAAAAAAAAAAAGAATTCAGAAGAACTAGCTGCGTACGCCTCATTTTGAGGCGCGCAAAAGGAAGAGCAAGTACGCACGAGGCCATAAGGCTGAGAAGTCTCTGGAACCACCAGGCCGTCATGTGCTCTGACTGTATGAATAGATGACACATGGTGAATAGATCCGCAATCCTGTCCGCCATCAAATACACCCTGGAGTCTATCGTGTTCCAACGAAAACCCAGGAAGATCTGTTCTTGGGAGACCATCATGGAAGATTTCCACCAGTTCACCGAAAGGAGCTGAAGGAGAGACTGGAGATTGCTCAATGTCGTCTGTGGACAAGGGCTACGTAGGAGCCAATCGTCCAAATACAGATATACATGAACGCCCTGTAGCCGAAGGAAAGCTGCGATGACCAACATCATCTTCGTAAGCGCTGAGCTGAGACCAAACAGGAGTACACAGAACTGGAAATGCTCCCCTCCGAGGGAGAACCGCAGATACTTTCGATGCGGCCTCCATATCAGGATGTGCATATATGCGTCCTGAAGGTCCACAACACTGAGCCAGTCGCCCTTCCAAAGAGAGGACTTTATTTGGCAGGGTGTGATCATCTTGAATTTCTCTTGGGGAAGAGAACGATTGAACTGGGAAAGGTCGAGGATGGTGCGCAGGCCAGACTGGGTGGGTTTGGGAACCGTGAACAATCGAGAGTAGAAGCTCTCCCCTTGCTCCCCGAGGGGAACAGATTCCACCGCCCTGAGGTCGAGAAGCTTCAGAATCTTGGCTCTGAGGGAGGGTGTCCCGATCTGTTGGAAGGGAGGATTGAAGGGCGGGGTAAAGGGGAGGGGCAAGCGAAAGCCCGCCTGAGTGATGGACAAAACCCACTGATCGTCGGTGATGGTCTGCCACGCCTCCAGATGAGACGAGATTTGTCCTCCCACCGGAATCTAATTTTGCAGATTTGTCGGCAGGGCGACTACCTGCTTCTGGAGAGCAGGATGAAAGCGAGAGAAAAAACGACCACTTTGTTGTTTTCGACAGTTGCCACCAACCGGAGGGTCAGTTCTGTGTGCTCGGAGGTCCTGAAACCCTCTGAAGCCAGAGAAGGATTGAGACTGAGACCCCGACCTCTGAGTATAAGGGGCCTTAGCTGGGACCTTTGCCAGGACTGATAAGGATTTGGCGGTTTGGGTAACCGCCTTGGTCTTTGTGAGTTCGTCATCCGTAGAAGAATGAAACAACTCTTTTCCGTCGAAGGGAAGGTCCAGAACTTTATCTTGCACCTCCTTCAAAAACATCATTGCAAGGAGCCACGCCTGGTGGGAGGTGTCAGTTCCCACCATCAGGCCTCGAGCTGAAGTATCCACATGGTGTGCCACAGCCTCCAGGATATCCAGTGCCAACACCCTAGCCTCTGACAAACCGGCCTTGAAGTCATCTAGCCTATCCGTAGGAGTGCACTCCTGGAAATCAGCCAACTCCTTCCACATCTTCATAATAGCTGCTGCCAGGATCAGCTCGGTATTTGCTTGCCGAAGTTGCAGTGCTGAGTTGACAAAGACTTTTTTGCCTAAGGAGTCCAGCTCTGAAGTTCTATCTGGACAGAACAACTGAGCTCAGGGGCTCCTCCCAACTCTTTGTTACGTTCAGAGACCCGAAAGGGAAACTCGCTTCAAAAGCTACTATCTACCGATGGAT
Organism: Ambystoma mexicanum; assembly: GCF_040938575.1. Taxonomy (NCBI): domain Eukaryota; kingdom Metazoa; phylum Chordata; class Amphibia; order Caudata; family Ambystomatidae; genus Ambystoma; species Ambystoma mexicanum. The sequence goes on from NC_090924.1 coordinate 1,425,867,242, forward strand.
TGCCTCCTGTATCTCAGAGGCTTATAGCATTCAGGGCCTTCAACCTCCGAAGGGCATTCATGCCCATCTTGTACGTGGCAAAGCGGCTGCTGATGCCTTCCAAAAATATGTTCCATGGGAGACCATTGCGAAGGCGGCTACGTGGGCCTCCCCATTTTGTAAGCATTACTGCTTGGACCTGAGCTCCAGGGCAGATGCTCAATTCGGCCAGGCTGTTCTTAAAACCCTTTTTCAGTATGGGTTTCTATCCACCCATATTACCTGTGAGGAGTGCTTTGTAATCTCCCACAAGTATGCAGGAAAGGGGACAGGATGTAGGAGTATAACAAAGTTACTCACCGTAGTGTCTACCTTACTCCTAGTCCATTGTCCCCTTTCCTCCATACACCTGCCCGCCGTCCCCTCTTATGAGTATCCTCTATTATTGCTTAAATGGTCTCAGACTTGGCGATAGAAAAGGACTGAAGGGCAATGCAGATCTGGGAATCTTAATTCTGGGGCTGAGCAGACTTTTTCACCTCAGGTGGAATGTAAAAATCTGTTCCGCTCTTCTTATGACTGCCATGCTCGGATACCGCTGCCACATACTGTCTTGCTTCCTCCTACTTCTGCTCCGCTGGTCTATGCGTATCCGATCGGTGGAGGGCCCTCCTAACAAACATCCTCATTGCGTACGTGGGCGTATGCCCCATATGAGAGGCTTCTGCCTACTCCAGCGCCTAAACCTTCATCAGAGGGCGTATTTTTCAGGAAATTTCAGAAGCTCATGCATTCTAACCCTATGAAAGAGCAAGTTAAGTGTCTTTTCAAAGAAATCTACTCTGAACCTCCAGCTCCACCTTTCACCCTGGCAGCTCCAGCAGCGCCTGCAGTGCACCCACCTCTTCCTACCGGTCTGCCTCCCACACTTCCTCCCCTACCCCTGCTGTCTCCCATAGAGAAGACACCGGTAGAACGTGAAAGCACTTTGAAACCTGTGGCGGCACAGCCACCTGTTCCCGATTCGCTGAATGACCCTCAAGCAGGTCAGGATAGTGATGAGCAGCCCCGCTCTGTCAAAGCATTTCATGACCGGGTTCTGGATATGATGGCCCTCCTTGACATTCCAGTACCTGAGGCCCCCCGATCCGCAGGAAGGGTTGCTTTTGGGAGCATTCACCTTTGTAACCACAAGAGTGTACTGGCCTGTTCCTCCAGAAGGTGTTTTAGTTGAGGCCCATAAAGTCTAGGATAAACCCCACACTCGGCTGCATATAAATAAAAGAATCGATGCCCGATACAGGCTTCACACCTCCGAGGAGATAGCCTTGGCATCTTGACCGCTCCCTTCCTCGACGATGGTAGCTGCGGCCATGCTTCATTCCAAGCTGGCCTCTGCGACCTCTACTGCTGCGGCTCAGATTCTCTCCAAGGAAGACAAAATTCTAGACTCCTTGTGCAAAAAAGTCTTTGCCAACTCATCACAGCAAATACCGAGCTGATCCTGGCAGGAGCTAATATGAAGACGTAGAAGGAGTTGGCTGATTTCCAGGAGTGCATTCCTACGGATAGTCTAGACAACCTCAAGGCCGGTTTGTCGGAGGCTAGGGTGTTGGCACAGGATATCCTGGAGGATGCGGCACATCATGTGGATACTTCAGATCGAGGCCTGATGGTGGGAATTGACACCTCCCGCCAGACGTGGCTCCTTGCGACAATGTTTTCGAAGGAGGTGCAAGATAAAGTTCTGGACCTTCGCTTCGACGGAAAGGAGTTGTTTCATTCTTCTCACAAAGACCAAGGCGAGTACCCAAACCGCCAAATCCTTTTCAGTCCTGGCAAAGGTCCCAGCTAAGGCCCTTTATACTCAGAGGTCGGGGTCTCAGTCTTGATCCTTCTCTGGCTTCAGAGGGTTTCAGGACCGCCGGGCGCGCAGAACTGACCCTCCGTTTGGTGGCACCTGACGAAAACAACAACTTGGTCGGTTTTTCTCTCGGCCTTCAGCCTCCTCTCCAGAAGCAGGCAGTCTCCCTGCTGACAAATCTGCAAAATTATATTTTTTGTTGGTCACATGAGACTCCGGTGGGAGGACGAATCTCGTCTGATCTGGAGGCGTGGCAGACCATCACCGACGATCAGTGGGTTTTGTCCATCACTCGGGCGGGCTTTCGCTTGCCCCTCCCCTCTACCCCACCATTCAATCCTCCCTTCCAACAGATCGGGATACCCTCCATCAGAGCCGAGGTTCAGAAGCTTCTAGACCTCAGGGCGTTGGAACCTGTTCCCCTCGTGGAGCAAGGGGGGGGGCTTCTACTCACGACTATTCACGGTGCCCAAACCCAATCAGGCTGTCCTGCGCACCATCGTCAACCTTTCCCGGTTCAATCGTTCTCTTCCCCAAGAGAAATTCAAGATGATCACACCCTGTCAAATAAAGTCCTTTCTTTGGAAGGGCTACTGGCTCAGTGTTGTGGACCTTCAGGACACGTATTTGCACATCCTGATATGGAGGCCACATCGAAAGTATCTGCGGTTTTCCCTTGGAGGGGAGCATTTCCAGTTCTGTGTGCTCCCGTTTGGTCTCAGCTCGGCGCTCCGCGTCTTTACGAAGATGATGTTGGTCATTGCAGCTCCCCTTTGGCTACAGGGCGTTCATGTATATCTGTATTTGGACGATTGGCTCCTACACAGCCCTTGTCCACAGACGACATTGAGCAATCTGCAGTCTCTTCTTCAGCTCCTTTCGGTGAACTGGCGGAAATCTTCCATGATGATCTCCCAAGACCAGATCTTCCTGGGTTTTCGTTGGAACACGATAGACTCCAGGGTGTATTTGATGGCGGACAGGATTGCGGATCTATTCACCATGTGTCATCTATTCAAACAGTCAGCTCATATGACGGCCTGCTGGTTCCAGAGACTTCTCGGCCTCATGGCCTCGTGCATACTCGCTCTTCCTTTTGCGCGCCTCAAAATGAGGCGTATGCAGCTAGTTCTTCTGAATTCTTAGTGTCAGACTTTGGAATTGGATTGCAAGATGATGCCAGTTCCTTCCTGCATGATGGCAGACCTCCTATGGTGGTCCTCGACTAGCAATCTTATGGTTGGGGCCTCCTTTCAGGAGCCTTGCCCTCAAGTAACGATTACCATGGACTCCTCCCTCTTAGGGTGGGGAGCAACTCTGATCATCTCCAGGTTTTCGATCTATGGACATCGCAGGACAGGCAGTTTCATATAAATTATTAGGATCTCCCGGCTGTTTTTCTGGCGCTGAAAGCGTTCCAACCCTCCATCACGAACCGGGTGGACCGTGTCCGCACGGACAACTCAATATCCATGTTTTACATCAACAAGCAGGGTGGTACCAAGTCACCAATTCTTGTGGACCTTGCCATTCTGACGTGGGAATGGGCCATCCAGCGCGGCATTTGGTTGCGGGTGGTACACATTCCGGGGCAACTCAACGTGACTGCAGACTCACTCAGCCGGCAGACAGCAGCCAGCTACGATTGGGAACTGAACATGGAAGTCCTCTCCAATATCTTTCGCAATGGGGCACTCCAGAAGTGGACCTTTTTGCGACTGCCACAAACAGGAAACATCCAGTTTATGCATCCAGGAACGGTCTCGGTGCCTCTTCTCTACGAGATGCTCTCGTGATCCCATGGCACAACATGAAGGCATATGCCTTCCCGCCTCTACCTCTGATTCATCGGTCACTCTGCCAGCTCAGGAATGCATCGAATTGAACTCTCCTGTTTTTAGCTCCTTGGTGGCCAGCCAGATTCTGGTTTTCGGAATTTCAGCATCTGTCGATTTGTCCTCCGATCAGACTGCCATTGATTCCCAACCTGCTGCACCAGTGCGATCAGCAGATTTGGCACCCCTCCCCACAATCATTCAGCTTGGTGGCCTGGTGCCTGAATTCAAATCCCTAGCGCAGTTTAACCTGTCTGAAGACAATATGCGCATTATCCAAGTGGCCAGGAAGCCTTCTACGCGGTCTCAGTATAGGAGCAAGTGGGTCTGGTTTTGTCACTGGTGTTTAGCTAGGCAATCAGACCCCAGACATGCTACGATTGACACTGTCCTTTCGTTAATTTCTCATCTGGCTGCTTCGGGCATTCATGTCTTATCCTGTAGGACTTACTTGTCGGCTATTGCCGCCTACCTGTGCACTGACGCTTGTTACTTTTCTTTGACGAACCCAGTCATTAAAAGATATTCCGCAGGTTTGTTACATCTTTTTCCACCCGTACACAGTTCTCACCCAAAGTGCGATTTAAATGTGGTTTTGACCGCCTTATGCCATAAGCCATTTGAGCCTATGGCTACAACGGATCTGAAGTACCTTTCATGGAAGGTGGCATTTCTGATTGCAGTGACTCCGGCAAGGCGAGTAAGCGAGCTTCAAGCTTTGTCTGTGGAATACCCCTTCCTCACCTTCCATAAGGATAAGGTTGTGCTCCACACTCATCCTTCTTTCCTTCCTAAAGTAGTGATAGATTTTAATTAAATCAATGTATATCATTATGTGTCTTTTTTCCGAACCCGGACTCAGATGCCGAGAGAGTATTACACAATTTAGATCTCAGACAAGTTCTGAAGGTCTATCTGGACAGACCAACTGAACTCAGGGGCTGCTCCCAACTCTTTGTTACGTTCGGAGACCCGAAAGGGAAACCCGCTTCAAAAGCTACTCTCTCCCGATGGATTGCCTCCTGTATCTCAGAGGCTTATAGCATTCAGGGCCTTCAACCTCCGAAGGGCATTCATGCCCATCTTGTACGTGGCAAAGCGGCTGCTGATGCCTTCCAAAAATATGTTCCATGAGAGACCATTGCCAAGGCGGCTACGTGGGCCCACTCCCCCCCCCCCGTCAGCTTTTTGTAAGCATTACTGCTTGGACCTGTGCTTCAGGGCCGGTGCTCAATTCCGTCAAGCTGTTCTTAAAAATCTTTTTCAGTAATGAGTTTCAATCCACCCGTATTACCTGTGAGGAGCGCTTTGGAATCTCCCAAAAGTATGGAGGAAAGGGGACGGGACGTAGGAGTATAACAAAGTTACTCACTGTAGTGACTACCTTACTCCTAGTCCATAGTCGCCTTTCCTCCATACACCTGCCCGCCGTCCCCTCTAATAAGTTTCCTCTATTATTGCTTAAATGGTCACAGATCTGGCGATAGAAAAGGACTGAAGGGCGATGCGTGGGGCAGAGCTCAGGAGGGTGGGGTTACGGCCGCGTGCGGTACCCCGTGTAAAAAGAGAAAAAGGATAACATTTTTTCAATTTTTATGCTTTTTATCAACCGTGCACTGGTCCCATCCCATAGGACAGAATGTCCCACAAGTATGGAGGAAAGGGGAATATGGACTATGAGTAAGGTAGTCACAACAGTGAGGAACTTTGTTATTTCTATGCCTGGAAATTATCTCAGGCCATTCCGCACAAGGAGGCTTAAAAAACTGCTGCAAAGGATTATAACATAGCAGTCATAGCAGCTAAGAAAGATATGTTCAGCGAGAGGATAATTCAGTCCGAATCAGAGTCCAAGGAACTAAATATTGAAAGAGCTAGAAACCTCTCTTCAGAAGAGTACCAGTATACCGGTAAAAGATTCTGCTTGGTGTACACTGAGACAATATTCCATGTGGGGAAAGCTAGATGGGATTATAAAGGACATTAATGTAAAAAGGGAAAATATCAATATGGCAACCGACATCTGTGATCGGATGATGCCGGTGCTAAAACCGTAAGATCGTAAATTTAACGTCATGTCTGTCTCGGAAGCTGAACTGGCAAATCGTATTGACCCCCTTAAACCTAATAGTCGTAAAGTCGATCCCTGCCCGGCAATGATTATAAAGTCCTGCTGCCCTATCCTGATCAGTGCCTTGTGTACATTTGTTAATGCCTCCTTTGCTGAAAATATTGTGGCCAGGGGGGCGTAAGAATGCTTCGATCATCTCAATAATAAAGAATCCTGGACTGTGTCCTAATACGGCAGCCAAATACCGGCCTATCACCAACACTCCATTTCTTTTAAAATGTTTAGATCACGTGGTTTACATCCAGATGTCCACTTATTTGAATTAACACATGATTTTAAATAAATGGCAATCAGGTTTTAGACAGGGTCATGGAACGGAAACAGCATTACTAGACCTTAAATCCAGGTTACTAGACTCCATGGATAAAGGTCAAACCACCTTGCTTATACTGTTGGATCTGTCTGCAGCTTTCGACCTGGGGGTACATGTTTTATTGGTCACTAGGTTGATGTATGGGATCACTTCTCGGATAACGCTGCTCTCTGGATCACCTCTTTCCTGAGTGATAGATGGTGTAGAGTGTTCAGTACGGACACTGAAAGTACCTTTAGCATACAGTGTACCACAGGGTGTTTGTTTGTCACCCTCTTTATACAGTGTCTTTACTGTTCGTTTTTTTAACCTTCTCGAGAAAAATGGTGTGGCTTTTACTAATTATGCGGATGACAATCAAGGTGTCATCCCACTAACAGGTATATTCTGGAGGCTGAAAGTACCATTAACAAGGTCTCAGACAGACTTGGATGATACATAATTGGCTAGCACTTAATAAAGAAAAAACAGAGCTGATGGTAGTAGGGACTGAGAATAAAATAAGGACGTTAGGGCCTGACGACGAGTGTTTTTCTATCGCAGGGTGTGATATTGTGACAAAGAATAAAGTGAAAACACTAGGTGTCGTATTAGACCAGAACCTGAACATGAATGCTCATGTGGCCAGCCTAGTTTCTTCATCAGCCTACTACATAAAGCTGCTGGCTCACCGCCGGCCATTCATTTTGCAAAACAACTCTGAAATAAGAGCAAGGACTATTGTGGGGTCAAAGATAGACTGCTGCAGTGGTCTGCTAGTTGGCATCCCCAAATCAGAATGCAACCGCCTCCAAGTCATTCAAAATAGTGCGGTCAGAGTTGCCACTGGACTTAAACGGACGCCAGACGTGGTTTACACTGGCTCGCAGTGGAGGCCAGGATTCATTGTCGTCTACTTTTCATCACCCACAAATGCTGTGCCGGATCTATGCCAGTTTACTTGAATGAGGTGTTATGTGAGAAACCTAGTGTAAGGCTCCTCAGGTCTAACAATTCCTATCAGCTGAAGATGCCAGCCTCCAAATCCAGCAAGGCTATCAACTGTGTGTATGCTATAGCCGCACCCATGGCATGGAATGCCCTATGCCTGACCTTAGTGAAACCGGCTCAACAGCTGTTTTCAGAATGAGGCTTAAAACCTGGTTATTTTTTTGATGACTGCTATGAACCTAAGAACCAGGATCAGTGTAGCTAGATTATTTACCTCTCTCTCCCCGGGTATGTTGCACTTTTTTGTCTGTCTTGTGTGCTCTTTCTCAGTTTAGGTGCGCTCATAAACCTCAGGGTCCTTGATACGCGTTACAAATAGAATATAGTAAAGTAAAAGTAAAGAGTGTTGCCAAAATATTGACCTCTCTGCTGCTGGTGGTGGCACATCCCTATGTGGATGACTGAATGATAAGAAGCACTTTCCGTCTGCTGCCAAAACAGTAGGTGCAGAGAGGCACATGTTTTAGTGAACTGTTAGAAGTCACATCTAGGGCCCTCTTGATAGCTAGACCTAAAATGAGATTTGTTCTCTCAGAATCTAGTGGCAGTATTTTCACCCTACTCCAGAGTTTCAAACTTTGCTGTCAGTAGTTGGTGCTCCGTTCTTGTCATTAGGCCCAAGTGAGACAATGGTTGAAGATCATATGGGCTCTGTAGCTTTGGTGCACTAGGCAAGTTATCACATGATACATCTGGTTTCAAGGCCCATTGCATTCTAATTTAACAGTCTAGAATAAAGCTTGCTTGGTAAGAAAGGATATTGTATTAAATAAGACTTACATAAATTGCCAGGGTAGTAGGGAGTGCACAGGGATTGCCAAGACTGAGATACCATAGTTGGTGCTCAATGGAGCACATTCAAGCATACCTTCTAGGAGTTCAGAATGTGCATGCCAACCTACTCAGAGGAAAATTCCTCAACGCTTAATACGTCTGTATTCTTTTTTTTCTTAGCTCTGAATCAGACAGTGGTAGGTTTTGGTCAGGCATGGTTTGGCCTTTTTAAGACCGGCAAGAATGCTGCCATTCCTTACTGCTATACCCAAAGTTGGGAGGCAACATCAAAGGGTGGAAGTGAGACCCAAAAGGAGTGGAAGACATCCAAGGGACACATGTTTGGAGAAGGAGGTGGAAGAGAAGAGTAGGAGAGGGAGAGTAGAGGGTGAGCGTGATAGAAGGGGCACTGAAACTAGGTGCTAGGTGCTAAATAAGACGAGAGAGAGAGGGGTGGCTGTACAGCACATGACACCATAAATTAAAACCCTTGACCTGAGAGGTGAAGAGAACCAAAGTGTGCCCCTCCCATCCTGCACTGTTATGTCTCTGGAACTCTTGAAGGTGGAAGCTCCAGAGGCCAATAAGATGCTTCACCATGGCTACACATGCCCTGATTTTGAGTGCCGCACTTTATGATTGGCTGTGAGCGGGTTCTCTGCAAATCTAATGACTACAGCTACTAGAAGTCATTGTAGCAGATTTAACACTGATTAACTACACCTGCACTGGCTGTTAGCTGCAAGTGAAACTGCCTCCCTTATGATGTGATGAGCACAGAGAGTGGTTGGTGGGGAACATCATTACATATACTAACCTGGCTCAGGGGCGCGCGGGTCAGGGAGGAGGTGCGAAATAAGACGAGAGAGTAAGGGATGGCTGTAGGGCCCATGTAACCATAAATAAAAACTCTAGAACCGCCTCAGACATTTGGAGTGATTTTTGTGTTGTGTATCTCTGACATTTAACACTGTTCAACATGTTGTGGCAAAATCATTTATTCCATTTAAAAATCTGCAAATCCAAAAAAGCAGGATGGTTTGATAGAGTTAATAAATTTACAAAAAGTGCGCTGCTGCTGGAAGAATTAAAAACTCCCAGGGGAAGAGATGCAAAATGTATTGCAGGCAAAGAAGAGAGGTACAACGAGTTGGTGACAAAGAAAAGGGGAGAATTCTTTCTCAATTAATGGGTAGCTCTAAAAACTGCTAAAAGGGAAAATCAAAGGGACTTCAGGTCCATTGTTCCTACTTAATCAGTGAATTGTTATGGTTATGAGCATTTTTCATTATTTTCTTGATCATGTTTTACTGATAGTTTAGCTATTGAGGATACTCCTCAGGATACTGACGTACTTAAAGAGAAATCAAAACCACAACGTTTTCCGTCGCTATTTAGTCAAGTTGTGACGTCGTAAGTGTGTTGACAGTCCAACATTGTGATAAATCTCCTGGTTGGGCCATCTACCTATGGGTTTATTTAAGAGTGATACTATTCTCTGGAAACCGTATTTGTTTAGCCTCAAAGCCTATAATGAGATAAATAGCATGCAGCTGGCAAGAAGCAACCATTATTCCAATTGGGATTTACCACCTAATTATTGCCCAGTCTCGTTCCTTGTTTCATTGACCAAATGATATTCTAAAAGCATGTGGACGAGCGTAGAAGTATGTTGCAAGGAGAATAATTTGCTATCAAGTGCCCAAGCTGGTTTTTTAAAGCTTTGTGGACCATAGATCAATCATTTAGACTTTCTTTGTTAATTTCCAAGTTTGTTTACTTGAAGAAGCAACCCAATTACTTCGACTTATTGCCTTACGAACCGCTTTAGATGCAGCACCCCATACACAGCTATTGCAGACACTATCTAATCTTATGATCCCCTCTTGTTTATTGTGTGTCATTCGATCCTTGTATGACCATAATTATGCTGTAACATGATTGGGTACGCTGGGCGGATGTACTAAACCAGTGACTATCGGTTAAGGGGTTAGGCTGGGATGTGCCCTGGCCCCATTACTGTTCTAACTATACATCAATGATTTTGTTGTTGCATTAAATAGATTTGAGGCAGATGCTACTAGCTTGGATGGCCGCAAATGGGCGTCATCCTATGTTCGGATGATGCTGTACTTCTTTTCAAAATATCAAGTGGTTTACAGCTGTAGCTGGAAGTTTTTTCTGCAAACTCCTATGAGAAATGTCTCGTCATGAATTCTCCAAAGTCTAAAATAATGGTTTGTTCCCTCTCTAGAATTGCTGGAGCTCACACGTTAATATATAGCATGGATGGTGCCTCGCCACAGAGTGTAGAGACTCCTGATTATCTCAGGACGAGTTTCCACAAACTGATCAAATGGTCACCTCACATAGATAGGTGCATTGCCCCTCTAGCGAGCAGCGGTGATGGGGTTATGAACTTTCCAGAGAGATTTGGGAGTAGACCCTTTCACAGGTCTATAGAATCCAGGCTCTGCCAGCTGCCATATACTACTATTCTACAAGGAAGAGAGAACAAGAATTTAAAACAGCTCTTGGTTCCTACATTACGGAATAGGAAGAAATGTCCGAATAAAAATTACCGACCCCACCAAAAGACCTAAAACATACACCACGAAAAGTTCTAACTACCAAAAGTTCAAACGTTTAGGTGTTTCGGTGGGGTCGGTATGGGGCTGGGGGGTGTCCCCCGCATCACCCTGTTCACTACAGTGAGCTGGGGTTGCGGGGGACACCCCCCCATACCCCAGCAGAACGACAACAAAAAAAATGCCGGGGGCTGCGGGGTTGTCCCCGGAACACCCGCTCACTATAGTATGCAGTATAGTGAGAGGGGTGTTGCGGGGGACACCCCTGCAGCTCACCCGAGCAAAAATACATTTTAAAAAAGCTGGGGGCTGCAGGGCTGTCCCCCAAAACACCCCACTCACTATACTATACAGTTTAGTGGCTGGGGTTTGTGGGGGACACCCCTGCAGCTCACCCGAGCAATAGTAAAAAATAAAAAAAGGAAAGGACCCTGTGACGCCGGTTCCCGATCACGAAGTGAAAGGGAACCAGCTCTGCATGGACACAGCGCGTTTGAAGGAAAGGTAAGTAGGGAGGTGTGGGTGTGTTGGGGTGTGAGTGAGTGTGTGTGTGAGGGTGTGTGTTTGAATCTGTGTGATTTGTAATGGAAATGTTTGCATGGGAAATATACAAACATTTTGTATTGCCTACATTTCCCATGCAAACATTTCTGTCGCGGGTAATTTACCAGCGGACAAATCACGTAGATCCTACATTACAGCGTCCCAATCGTCCCGGTAAAGTTTGAACTCAGTACTTTTGGAGTGTATCATATGATTATATTAAAACCCATCCTTTACTGATTAAGGCTATGGAGCATGACAGAACAGGAAACATATTATGGGGCGTTATGTGATGTACTGGAGACCCAGAGAACTATGCACGTTTTCAATGTACATATTCCGTGCTATGTCAACTTGTTTAGGAAAAGCCTGGATAACCAGGACAAAGGGTTTGCTATTTATTTATTGGTTTTGCTTTTGGGTTTACCTTCTAAATATATAGCATTGCTTCATTGATCGACTTCCGTATTGCATCTTATGGGTAATGTTTTATGATGATGTTGGCATAAAGCATAGTACTTTAGGGAGAGTTTTTATGCAGAGCGAAGCAGGGTAAATAGGATTGCCCTGCTGTGTTAATGTGCGTATTCTTAAAGAAATCATTGGATGCATTTTAGGTGTGTTATTAAAGTATGTTATTTTTTATTTTCCAGCATTGCTGTTGCTCTTTACACTGTGTACATCTTTTTGAGCAATGAAGATGGGAATTTTGATGTTGTACAACTGTGTTTTAACGTTGTTTGATTCTGTGTGTGGTCAGTCTTGTTGTATCAGTCTTTTTGTTCAAAATAAACAGAATTGAATTGAAGTGCATTTCATTTTCTCGCCTCGTCAGTCTGCGCTGTGCAAAGAGATGCAGGAATCCAAGGTGCCAAGTGGGAAGAAAATTGGAATCCTGCCATTGGTGGTCCGCTTTCAGGAGTTTGTGGCCGAAGCCGAGAGCGTGTTCAAAGATGCCGCCGAGCGAGCCGAGCTGGACAAGGCCTACCGCAGAGTGCTGCGTACCGTGTTCAGCAGCAGTGAGTGCCGCGCAAAGCCTATCATGGGGCATTTATCAGGAAGTAGTGCATACTCATGTGTGGGCCCTTGCGCTACTGCCTACTATGCTGTACCTGCTATGAATGTGAGGGAAGCGTGCACTGCTGCTGCCCCTGATGTACATGCCCATGGTGTGATGGAAGCTTGCACTGCTGCTGCCCGTGATGTACCTGCCCAGGGTGTGATGGAAGCTTGCACTGCTGCTGCCCGTGATGTACCTGCCCAGGGTGTGATGAAAGCTTGCACTGCTGCTGCCCGTGATGTACCTGCCCAGGGTGTGATGAAAGCTTGCACTGCTGCTGCCCAATGTGTACCTGTCCAGGGTGTGAGGAAGCTTGCACTGCTGCTGCCCGTCATGTACCTGCCCAGGGTGTGATGAAAGCTTGCACTGCTGCTGCCCAATGTGTACCTGTCCAGGGTGTGAGGAAGCTTGCACTGCTGCTGCCCGTGATGTACCTGCCCAGGGTGTGATGGAAGCTTGCACTGCTGCTGCCCAATGTGTACCTGTCCAGGGTGTGAGGAAGCTTGCACTGCTGCTGCCCGTGATGTACCTGCCCAGGGTGTGATGGAAGCTTGCACTGCTGCTGCCCGTGATGTACCTGTCCAGCGTGTGATGGAAGCTTGCACTGCTGCTGCCCGTGATGTACCTGCCCAGGGTGTGATGAAAGCTTGCACTGCTGCTGCCCGTGATGTACCTGCCCATGGTGTGATGAAAGCTTGCACTGCTGCTGCCCGTGATGTACCTGCCCAGGGTGTGATGGAAGCTTGCACTGCTGCTGCCCGTGATGTACCTGCCCAGGGTGTGATGAAAGCTTGCACTGCTGCTGCCCGTGATGTACCTGCCCAGGGTGTGATGGAAGCTTGCACTGCTGCTGCCCATGATGTACCTGTCCAGCGTGTGAAGGAAGCTTGCACTGCTGCTGCCCATGATGTACCTGTCCCATGTGTGATGGAAGCTTGCACCGCAGCTGCCCATGATGTACCTGTCCAGCGTGTGAGGGAAGCTTGCACTGCTGCTGCCCATGATGTACCTGTCCAGCATGTGAAGGAAGCTTGCACTGCTGCTGCCCATGATGTACCTGTCCCATGTGTGATGGAAGCTTGCACTGCTGCTGCCCATGATGTACCTGCCCAGGGTGTGTTGGAATCTTGCACCGCAGCTGCCCGTGATGTACCTGCCCAGGGTGTGATGGAAGCTTGCACTGCTGCTGCCCGTGATGTACCTGCCCAGGGTGTGATGGAAGCTTGCACTGCTGCTGCCCGTGATGTACCTGCCCAGGGTGTGATGGAAGCTTGCACTGCTGCTGCCCGTGATGTACCTGCCCAGGGTGTGATGGAAGCTTGCACTGCTGCTGCCCGTCATGTACCTGCCCAGGGTGTGATGAAAGCTTGCACTGCTGCTGCCCATGATGTACCTGCCCAGCATGTGAAGGAAGCTTGCACTGCTGCTGCCCGTCATGTACCTGCCCAGGGTGTGATGAAAGCTTGCACTGCTGCTGCCCATGATGTACCCTCGCTGGGTGTGATGGAAGCTTGCACTGCTGCTGCCCATGATGTACCTGTCCAGCATGTGAAGGAAGCTTGCACTGCTGCTGCCCATGATGTACCTGTCCCATGTGTGATGGAAGCTTGCACTGCTGCTGCCCATGATGTACCTGTCCAGGGTGTGTTGGAATCTTGCACCGCAGCTGCCCGTGATGTACCTGCCCATGGTGTGATGGAAGCTTGCACTGCTGCTGCCCGTGATGTACCTGCCCAGGGTGTGATGGAAGCTTGCACTGCTGCTGCCCGTGATGTACCTGCCCAGGGTGTGATGAAAGCTTGCACTGCTGCTGCCCATGATGTACCTGCCCAGGGTGTGATGGAAGCTTGCACTGCTGCTGCCCGTGATGTACCTGCCCAGGGTGTGAGGGAAGCTTGCACTGCTGCTGCCCATGATGTACCTGTTCAATGTGTGATAAAAGCTTGCACTGCTGCTGCCCATGATGTACCTGTCCCATGTGTGATGGAAGCTTGCTCTGCGGCTGCCCATGATGTACCTGTCCAGTGTGTGATGGAAGCTTGCACTGCTGCTGCCCATGATGTACCTGTCCAGTGTGTGATGGAAGCTTGCTCTGCGGCTGCCCATGATGTACCTGCCCAGCGTGTGAGGGAAGCTAGCACTGCTGCTGCCCATGATGTACCTGTACAGTGTGTGATGGAAGCTTGCACTGCTGCTGCCCATGATGTACATGTCCAGCGTGTGATGGAAGCTTGCTCTGCTGCTGGCTGTGATGTACCTGTCCAGCGTGTGATGGAAGCTTGCTCTGCTGATGGCTGTGATGTACCTGTCCAGCGTGTGATGGAAGCTTGCACTGCTGCTGCTCATGATGTACCTGCCCAGCATGTGATGGAAGCTTGCACTGCTGCTGCCCATGATGTACCTGCCCAGCGTGTGAGGGAAGCTTGCACTGCTGCTGCCCGTGATGTACCTGTCCAGCGTGTGAGAGAAGCTTGCACTGCTGCTGCTCATGATGTAACTGCCCAGCGTGTGAGGGAAGCTTGCACTGCTGCTGCCCGTGATGTACCTGTCCAGCGTGTGAGGGAAGCTTGCACTGCTGCTGCTCATGATGTAACTGCCCAGCATGTGATGGAAGCTTGCACTGCTGCTTCCCATGCTGCACCTGTCCAGCGTGTGATGGAAGCTTGCACTACTGCTGCCCATGATGTACCTGTGAATCGTATGATGGAAGCTTGCACCGCTGCTGCCCATGATGTGCCTGTCCAATGTGTGATGGAAGCTTGCCCTGCTGCTGCCCATCATATACCTGTCCAGCTTGTGATGGAAGCTCGCTCTACTGCCTACTTGCTTTGCTTGATGTGAATGTGATGGAAGCTTGCACTGCTACTGCCCGTGATGTACCTGTCCTGCGTGTGATGGAAACTTGCACTGCTGCTGCCCATGGTGTACCTGTAAGGGTGTGATGGCAGCTTGCACTAATTCCTAGTATGCTGTGCCTGATGTCAATGTGAGGGAAGCTTGCACTGCTGCTGCCCGTGATGTGCCTGGCTTGTGTGTGATGGAAGCTTGCCCTGCTGCTGCCCATTATGTACCTGTCCAGCGTGTGATGGAAGCTTGCACTACTGCCTACTTGCTGTGCTTGATGTGAATGTGAGGGAAGCTTGCACTGCTACTGCCCATGATGTACATGTCCAGCGTGTGATGGAAGCTTGCTCTGCTGCTGGCTGTGATGTACATGTCAAGCATATAATGGAAGCTTGCACTGCTGCTGCTCATGATGCACCTGTCCAGGGTGTGATGGAAACTTGCACTGCTGCTGCCCATGATGTACCTGTTTAGGGTGTGATAGAAGCTTGCACTGCTGCTGCTCATGATGTACCTGTCCAGGGTGTGATGGAAGCTTGCACTGCTGCTGCTCATGATGTACCTGTCCAGTGTGTGATGGAAGCTTGCACTGCTGCTGCCCATGATGTACCTGTCCAGGGTGTGATGGAAGCTTGCAATGCTGTTGGCCATGATGTACCTGTCCAGCGTGTGAGGGAAGCTTGCACTTTTGCTGCCCATGATGTACCTGTCTAGCGTGCAATGGAATATTGCACTGCTGCTGGCCATTATGTACTTTGTCAGGGTGTGATGGAAGCTTGCTCTGCTACTGCCCATGGTGTGCTTGTCCAGCGTGTGAGGGAAGCTTGCACTGCTGCTGCCCATGATGTGCCTGTCCAGCGTGTGGTGGAAGCTTGCACTGCTGCTGCCCATGATGTACCTGTCTAGCGTGTGAGGGAAGCTTGCACTGCTGCTGCCCATGATGTACATGTCCAGCGTGTGAGGGAAGCTTGCACCTCTGCTGCCCATGATGTACCTGCCCAGGGTGTGATGGAAGCTTGCACTGCTGCTGCCCGTGATGTACCTGTTTAGGGTGTGATAGAAGCTTGCGCGGCTGCTGCCCATGATGTACCTGTCCAGGGTGTGATGGAAGCTTGCACTGCTGCTGCCCATGATGTACCTGTTTAGGGTGTGATAGAAGCTTGCGCTGCTGCTGCCCATGATGTACCTGTCCAGGGTGTGATAGAAGCTTGCACTGCTGCTGCTCATGATGTACCTGTCCAGGGTGTGATGGAAGCTTGCACTGCTGCTGCTCATGATGTACCTGTCCAGTGTGTGATGGAAGCTTGCACCTCTGCTGCCCATGATGTGCCAGTCCAGCGTGTGATGAAAGCTTGCACTGCTGCTGCCCATGATGTACCTGTTTAGGGTGTGATAGAAGCTTGCACTGCTGCTGCCCATGATGTACCTGTTTAGGGTGTGATAGAAGCTTGCGCTGCTGCTGCCCGTGATGTACCAGTCCAGTGTGTGATGGAAGCTTGCACCTCTGCTGTCCATGATGTGCCAGTCCAGCGTGTGATGAAAGCTTGCACTGCTGCTGCCCGTGATGTACCTGTTTAGGGTGTGATAGAAGCTTGCGCTGCTGCTGCCCATGATGTACCTGTCCAGGGTGTGATGGAAGCTTGCACTGCTGCTGCCCATGATGTACCTGTTTAGGGTGTGATAGAAGCTTGCGCTGCTGCTGCCCATGATGTACCTGTCCAGGGTGTGATAGAAGCTTGCACTGCTGCTGCTCATGATGTACCTGTCCAGGGTGTGATGGAAGCTTGCACTGCTGCTGCTCATGATGTACCTGTCCAGTGTGTGATGGAAGCTTGCACCTCTGCTGCCCATGATGTGCCAGTCCAGCGTGTGATGAAAGCTTGCACTGCTGCTGCCCATGATGTACCTGCCCAGGGTGTGATGGAAGCTTGCACTGCTGCTGCTCATGATGTACCTGTCCAGGGTGTGATGGAAACTTGCACTGCTGCTGCCGATGATGTACCTGTCCAGGGTGTGATGGAAACTTGCACTGCTGCTGCCGATGATGTACCTGTTTAGGGTGTGATAGAAGCTTGCACTGCTGCTGCTCATGATGTCCCTGCTGTGAATGTGAGGGAAGCTTGCACTGCCGCGGTCCGTGATGTGCCTGTCCATCGTGTGATGAAAGCTTGCACTGCTGCTGCCCATGATGTACCTGTTTAGGGTGTGATAGAAGCTTGCACTGCTGCTGCCCATGATGTACCTGTTTAGGGTGTGATAGAAGCTTGCGCTGCTGCTGCCCGTGATGTACCTGTCCAGTGTGTGATGGAAGCTTGCACCTCTGCTGTCCATGATGTGCCAGTCCAGCGTGTGATGAAAGCTTGCACTGCTGCTGCCCATGATGTACCTGTTTAGGGTGTGATAGAAGCTTGCGCTGCTGCTGCCCATGATGTACCTGTCCAGGGTGTGATGGAAGCTTGCACTGCTGCTGCTCATGATGTACCTGTCCAGGGTGTGATGGAAGCTTGCACTGCTGCTGCTCATGATGTACCTGTCCAGGGTGTGATGGAAACTTGCACTGCTGCTGCCGATGATGTACCTGTTTAGGGTGTGATAGAAGCTTGCACTGCTGCTGCTCATGATGTCCCTGCTGTGAATGTGAGGGAAGCTTGCAATGCCGCGGTCCGTGATGTGCCTGTCCATGGTGTGATGGAAGCTTGCACTGCTGCTGCCCATGATGTACCTGTTTAGGGTGTGATAGAAGTTTGCACTGCTGCTGCCCATGATGTACCTGTTTAGGGTGTGATAGAAGCTTGCACTGCTGCTGCTCATGATGTCCCTGCTGTGAATGTGAGGGAAGCTTGCACTGCCGCGGTCCGTGATGTGCCTGTCCATCGTGTGATGGAAGCTTGCACTGCTGCTGCCCATGATGTGCACGTTAACACTTGTGCTGCTACTGTCCTTTGCCCGCCTGTTCTGTATTAGAAGGACGTCGCGCCGTTCCTGTCCTATATATAAGGGAACCTTGCAGTGCTGTCCTCCCCCAGATCCAGCTTTCATCCGTATTAAAGTGTGTTCATACTAACTGCTGCTCTCTCTTCTCTCCACCCCACCCCACCCCAGTTAATAGCCTGCCCCATGTGGGCCTCCAGATGAATGCCAACATGGTAATGATGGAAAATTACCACCACATCTACTGCTTCCTGTCGGAGCGGAAGATCCATAGCCTGGAGTCCAAGAGGAAGGAGGCCAAGCAGAAGTACAGCGAGAACCTGGACCGTTACGTCGTCCAGTACCTGGGCCGCCCCCTCGAAAAGCTCAACGTGAGTGGAGCGTGACGGCAGAAGATAGACCTGATTGTATAACTGTTTAGCACCCACATACTAACTTTGAAAAAGGTTGCACATGGTTGGCAAAAGGTTTTCAAATACTTTCAGTTTGCACTCTGTAAAACCAGAAAGTGGCCAATCTCATACGTCGGGTGATTGGATAAAGGCATATTTTGGAGTAAAATCTGCCATGTGCACATTTTCTTTAGAATTGTTCCAGGAGGTCATTTTCCAAGTCCTGAATATTGGTGAAATGGTGGGGCACATTTACTGCAATTTCTACTGATCCTTTGTGTTTTCTTCAGTTTGCAAAGCAAAGTTGGGTAGCAGGAAGGGTTTAGCACGCCCGCCTGCTGTACCAACCCCGCCAGACGAATACTGTTAGCATGGATTTTCATGCTGGCAGTCATACAATGGATTCCTGTGGAATCCGCCTGAAATTACCACTTGGTAAAAGTTGGCGGGGTGGCATTAACAGTTTTCCACAAACATAGTACAATAGTGAAAAGTCCAGGTCATTTCACCTTTATTGTACTCTTCAGTTTTCCACTACATGGTGGAAAAGAAGAAAATTGCACAGAGGGGAAATTTTTCCTCAAAAGTGCAGACAGAGCCTGTCCCCCCTGGAATGAACACTTAGGGGACACGATTCTCCTGGTCTTCTCACTTTTTCTAAGGGCACCCTACTGAGACGGATCTATTGTGTTTGTTACATCAGGTAAGGAATCTGCAATTTGGAAATTTCATTTGTGATGCGACGAGCGACGCTGCAAATTGTGTCAAAATGCACCTTTCCATCGTGCGTGCATACTTTGCTTTGTTTGTTGTGCATTTCCGCACTCCTCGCATTACCCACTTGGGTAGACATTATTAGAGCAATTGACTTGCCTGTTACCATCATGCCTTCCAAGATGGCCGTTTTTCTGTTTCATTGTGAATGTTGCTTCCATCTTCTGGGCCAGCTCCTGCCTCCCTCTCCCATTGGTTGCCTTGGCCCCCTTTAGCCAATGGCTGCAACCGGGAGGCGGGAGCCGGCCACACTGTCGAAGGCCCACAACAACGGCCCTGTCTACCGCTGCCCACCGCGGTACGCCGGATCGCCTGCCCCTCCGTGAGTGTCTGTGTGCCCCCCTGCTTGCTCCCCCCCTCGTTTGCTCTGCGTTTCACCCCCCTTCCTGCCTCCTTCCCTTGCCCCCTCGTTCACTTCCATCCTCTTCCACTACCATCCTACTCCCCCCATCTTCATTCTCCCTCCTCTCTGACTTCACCCTCCTAGCACTTACTCCTATCATCTGTTCCTTGACTCTTGATAGCATCTTGTCTGTCTCCCCACCTCCCCCCTTGTTCTCCCCCTCTCCCCCTCCCCTGCTCTTCAAATTTGTCACCGACATGTTTGCTTAGTAGCGTGCCTTGTTCTCCTTCCCCCTCCGTCCCCTTGCCCCCCCTCCCACCCCGCCTCTTGTTACCACCTGCACTGCGTAAATTGTCGTCAGACATAGTAATGTTACTGCTTGCTTTGTTCTCCTTCCTATCCATTACCTCCTGCCTTACTTGTCTATGCACTTGCACTATCAGAAATGTCGACAGGCCTATTATGATAGTTATTTTCACATTCTGTATTGCTTCAAGGACTTTTGCTGAATGTAACTGTATTTTCCTATGTCCCCCTCCCTCCTTGAAGCGCTTTGAAACACATTGTGTATAGGCGCTATATAATGGGGCTGGGCCGGGGCCCTGCCGGGGCCCCCCGGCCTCACCACGCCATGGCAGGACGCATTATCCCGTCGCAGCCGCGACGGGAGATGCGCCCGCCACTTTAACGTCAGGCAAGCTGACAGAAATGCCAGACAGGCACAGCGTTGCTGTGACTGGCTGGCACTTCTGTCAGTCACTGTAACTTTCTCTGATGACCCCTCATCTGAGGGGCCATCAGAGGAAGCTAGAGTCCCTTAGTTTTCCCTCGCCAGGTCACTGACCCTCAGCGAACTCGTGGGCTCCATGATCTAATATGCAGATTAGATCACGGAGCCCGCGGGTTCTCAGAGGGTGAAAGGTGCCTCGGGCTCAGTGATCTCTGCTCTGAGCAGAAAGATAACTGAGCCCGAGGCGCCTTTCTCCTTTGGCAAGGCTTTATAAAAGGTGCCTTCAACTGTGTACGTTTAAGCCATCTTTTATAAACGTAGAAATATTTCTATGTTTATAACAGAGTGCTTGAATCGTACACAATTCAAGGCATCTTTTATAAAGCTTTGTCGACGGACAAAGCCACCTTGGGTTTTGTCCGTCCTCAACGCTTTATAAAAGATGCCTACGTTTCAAGCCATCTTTTAGAGACATAGAAACATGTTACAAATGTCTATGTTTATAAAAGGCAGCTTGAAAAGTACACAAACCATAGTAAGATAAGCACAGAAGTGTGCGTAACTCACTATGGTTTGTGCACTTACAAGCCACCTTTTATAAACATAGAAATATGTAACATTGCTACATTTATAAAAGAAGGCTTGAAAAATCACAAACCATAGTAGCACGCAAACAAATATATAAATGCTCAGATACATTTATATATTTGT
The DNA here is from genome assembly GCF_040938575.1 of Ambystoma mexicanum. Classification (NCBI taxonomy): domain Eukaryota; kingdom Metazoa; phylum Chordata; class Amphibia; order Caudata; family Ambystomatidae; genus Ambystoma; species Ambystoma mexicanum. The sequence continues at coordinate 1,425,888,044 of NC_090924.1, forward strand.
TTGCACACCTTACTATGATTTGTGCACTTTTAGGCCACGCCCACAATGGAAGCCACGCTCCCAAACCAGGACCACCCCCCTCAATTTCTTACCCCACTTAAAGCACTGCGTTCCTTTTCTCTCTAAACCTTGAGTAAACTGCTTACAAAATGTTCACTGACTGTTTATTTTTCCAATTTACATTTGTCATGCCCTATGCACACCTGGGTGGTTGTTAAATGCTTAAATAAGGCATTTTGGAAGCTTAGTCAGGGCTCAAGACAATACATTTCATTTTTCCCGGGCCATTAACAAATGGCACGAACCTACCAGCCTCATTCGGTCATGCAACTCACCCACCTTCCATTCTATTTGCTCGGAGTGTGTCTTCGGAGCGGGATTAAAAGGAACTAAGCCTGAGTCTCCCGTCTGATTAAAAATACTGTTGGTGACTCCCTGCCCAAATTTTAAAAAAACGTTGCTGAATGGGTGGTATAGCGTTGCACTGTGAAAATATTTTGACTGTATTTATAACAGCGAATTTTCCAATTGAAATGTACCCTTTCACCTATCATTGTATCTTCTTCATTATTTTTTCTGTCACATTGAATTTCTTGCTTCATTTTAAATTTTGTAAAAGTTTTAATTGTTTTAATATTACACCTCTAAGATTATTGCAGCTCAAAAATCGATCTGTGCCTCCAGAGTTGGGGAACATGGAGTCTTCTTGCGGTAATGCCCAGTCTCACTGTGACGTCATTACTGAAACATAATGTAAGCCTGTGGTAGTACCCCCATACAGTGACATCGCCCCTGTAGCCTGACATCAGACAGCAACGACATAACCTCACACTTCACCTCTGCCAGCTAGCATGGCACAGCTGGATAAAGAGAAAGACCAGCATGGCGTCACAGCCCCTCCTAGGCTTAGCGGCCAATCACAGCAGACTCATGCTGCAGGATCACGACAGGGAGTTCAAGAAAAGCACGCTCAGATGGAGAATCAGCAGATGGGGAAATGCCCTCAAGTCTGAACGCAAAACGGCCAAGCTTAGAATCCAGATTCTCCTAAAAAGGATCCATTGGCAATCTTCTATAGAGCAAAGGGATTGACTGATAGACTAGATGCTGCAAACCTTGCAGGAGCAGAACCGAACATCATAAAGAACACGGCTAGGATAAATATGGTCCCCACATCTCCTGTTTATATCAACACACCCACACCTTATGCAGCATCCACCTCAGCATCTGCTCACACACACCCAACCCATACACTCTAAAGGTGGCTTAGATGTGCCTCAGAGATGCATGGCTATTCTAAAGGCGGCCCATAAGCCAAGCACGAGGCGGATTGAGGATGTGTTTGAGTGAACAGACACAGTGTGGTGCAGTGCACAGACGCAGGTGTAGCTAAATACCTGTTACATCTCCGCATCAGTGGATGGTACACAATTCAATAGAGGTCCACCTTACAGCTTTAACCACAAGTACTCCATCACAATATATAATAACATGATGGAAAATTCTATTGATTAACGCCTTGATGGAAAGAGTAAATACAGGTGAGAGATACTTTGTTATATGCCATAAAAAGACGGTCCTCTAGGTGAAACAATGTTTACTTTTTGTTGTAGCGTTTTTACCACTGTGACCGTGGGGGGTGGGTATAGTTAATACATAATGGACCTGGGGTCCTCCTGTCAATTCTCTTTTTTTCAAATTGTGTTTTTGTCTTAATGTTGTATAGAAATTTTAGGTCCCTTTGTTATGAAAACACAGTGAGAAAATCCTTGATCGTTCCTTTTTTCCTTGTTACCCACCCCCACACACCACGGTAACAGTGGTAAAAACGCTACAACAAAAATGAGTGGACTGTGGGTTTTTAGAAGAAAATCTGCCCTCTACGGAAACTGAATAAAAGTAAATAGTGTTTCACCTAGAGGACCGTCTTTTTATGACATATAACAAAGTATCTCTGACCAAAAATCCTTTGTTGTCTTTTAGCAAACTATTAAAATAAAAATACCCGGATCTCATTGTGGGACTATCATAGCCAAGGGAAGATTTGGGTACCAGGCCTCCCTTTAGGTCCAGTACGTGGATACCCAATAGTAAATATAGAACACTCAGCGGTCACCATACCAGCAACAGGTTAGGAGCTAAATACTATTTTAAACAGGCTCATGGTTCTACCTTTCTAAAACCATGCACAAATGTTTGCTATATCAACGTTGAAAAGTGGCCTTTTTATAGCAGCCACCTGTGGATGAAGGTTTTATGAGCTCCAGGTCCTATCATGGCAATATTTGTGTCAATGCACAAGGACAAGGTGGTATTCAAGATCTATATTTTCACAAAAACCTATCTCTGTAGAGATAAGTGCAAACACACTTTGTGTATATAAAACATTCATGTTGCACATGGAAAGAAAACAAGTCTTCACAAAGGCAGAGAGCTCCTCCACCTGGTAACTCTTAACGCCCGTTCAGCCAACAAACACTCTGCTGACATCTGCCTCCTTCTTGAAGACGCTGACCTCAACTTCCTCGCTCTCACCGAGGCATGGTTCAGTGCCAGCTCAGTCACTGCTTTTGACTCCCTCCTCGCTGACGGCTTCAAGATAATTTACAAGCCTCAACCGCACTGTGCTGGCAATGGGATCGCCTTAATCTATCCTGAGTTGGTTCCTTCTTCCAACCTACCCACCCAGCCCTACTCTTCCTTTGAGAGCCTGGTATGCAGGTTGGTCATCTCTCCCTCCTCCACTCTCACCATTGCTACCATTTACCGTCCTCCAGGCGCTAACACCATGTTCCTCTCTGAATGGGCTGATTTCTGCTCTTCCTTACCTTCAATTACATACAACCTCCTCCTCTTGGGGGACTTCAACATCCAAATGGATTCCCCTGTCTCAGTATCCACTCTTATCATTGTCCTATGCGCCTCACTATCCCTCTTCATTCTCCCCTTTGGTCCAACCCATTCAGTTGGACACCCTCTGGACGCCATCTTTCACTCGTCATCTCTCTCACCCCCCCCCCGGTCATCTCCCTCTCTTGATCAGATCATTCTCTCCACTCCTGTGACCTAGGTCCCTTCGGCCCTCCTACCGCACCCTCAATAACCTTCCAACCTCATTCACAAACATCCACCCAATGAAACGAGTGTCAGCTGCCGCATTTGCATCTGCCTTTGTCCCTCTTACTCCCCACTGCAGAATGTTCCACTGACTCTGCTGTCAGCAACTTTCACTTGCCATCACCAATACTCTTGACATCCTTGCCCCTGTCATGAGGATCCGCCTGAAATCCGCCTCTAAGCATAACACCTGGTACGGCTCCGAAATTGAGGCCCTGAAATGAAAGTTCAGAGCGGCGGAACGGAAGTGGCAAACCTCAGGCTCACCCTCTGACAAACTGGCCTGCCATCTCCAAAGGCAATACAGTCTCTTCATCCGTGCCAAAATAAAATTGCCCACATTCAGGCACGGGTATCTGGTGCATCCAATAACAATGCTGAACTTTTCAAAATCTGAAGGAAACTAACCAACCCTTCCTCAGTCTCCTCCTCCCCTCTTCTGTCCCAGGCCCTTTGCAATGCACTAGCCACACACTTTGTCACCAAATCTGAGAACATCCTGAACACCCTTGTTGCCCACCTGCCAAACCCGTTGCACACCCCTTGCCACCTTTGGCCACTCACCCTCCTCCTTCCACCTTCTACTCCTTCACCCCTGTCACACCTGAAGAAGTTACCAGAGTTGTCTGCTTCATGAAGGTTTCTTCCAAATAGTTTCTCACCCCGCTCATCCAGAACCATCAAGGACAATATTGGCTCTCTGGCCCCTGCACTCGCTGATTTCTGCAACCACCTTCCTCAAGCACTCCCTGTTCGCCCCCTCCCGAAAAATCTTTCAGCAGACCCTACCTGTCCAGCCGACTTCCACACTATTTCCATCACCCCCTTCCTGGGGAAACTTCTGGATAAGCTGGCCTTGCCCAACTCAACTCGCACACTAAACTCGGTGGTCCCCACGACCATCAGTCTATTTTCCCGCCTTCCAGAGGCATGTCATTTTCTCTTCTGAACATCTGTGAAGAACTGCTTGCATCCCTGGACTCCAACTCCCCAGCTGTCCTCATCCTACTTGATATCTCCTCTGCCTTTGACACTGTCAACCACTCCATCCTCATACAAAGGCTCTACAATACCCTTGGTATCTTGGAACGGGCACTGGAGTGGCTGACCTTTTACATAACAGACCGCTCTTCCCAAGTCACCTTTGGCACCTTCTCCTCTCCTATTTCCTTCTCCACCTGTGGTGTCCCCCAGGGTTCTATCCCCTCCCCCTGGCTCTTTAACATCTACCTTGCTCAGCTGGCACTCATCTCCTTCTTTTCCCCCTACTTCCAGTGTTATGCAGAGGACACCCAACTCTTTTCCAGACATTTGGCTGACTCACTCGCACCTTCCTTCATTCCTGACTGCCTATCTGCCATCCAGGCCTGGTGCACTTCCAATGATCTCTGCCTCAATGCCAGAAAAACCGAGATCCTTCCGATTGGTACCCCTGCTCCCTCCCTGTTCCCTTGCTCTATGGTCTCCCTCAATGATCTCTACCCCTGCTCCTTCTTCTGAAGCTAGAAACCTTGGAGTCATCTTTGACTCCTCTCTCTCCTTCCTCACTCGCACTCAGGAAATTGCTAAGAAGTCCCACTTTCAACTCTTCCTTCTCAAAGGAATTGTCCCTTTTCTCACTTTGCCCCAGAGCCTCAATGTTTTCCAAGCCCTGGTTCTCTCTAGGCTTGACTATTGCAATAGCCTCCTCCTCAATCTTCCTTCTTCCACTCTGTGACCCCTTCAGCTAATCCAGAATAGAGCAACAAGACTTATCCTTGGTCTCAAGCCCAGGGACTGTATCTCTCCTGCCCTAAAAAGTCTTCACTGGCACGCGGTTGCTGCACGGAGCAAATTCAAATCCCTCAGCATCATCCACAAGGCTGTCTGGAGCCGGGGGACAACACTATCTGCAACCCTCTCTTACAAAATACTCTCCCTCTAGATCTCTACATTCCTCTGTCACCAACTCCTTGTGTGTAAAGCGTTTCGCTAAACAGAGATCAAGAGGTTGTTTGCTTTCCTCAGCTGGATCCCTCTTTTGGAAGACCATCCCCCTCCTTCTACGTCTTGAGCAGGACCTTCTTAAATTCCGAAAACACCTCAAGTTTCATCTTTTCCACTTCCTTCCCTTCTTCCCTCCTCTGCTAATTAAACAGTTGCTGTGGTTGATGTCTTGGACCCTTATGCATCCTCTGGGCCCCTGACCACTCACACCCAACATTCCCAGCTTCTGTCTTCAGCACTTGCTTTGGCACACCCTGCGCCCTAGAGACTCACACTTTTCCACCCAATGCAACTCCAGGCCGAATAGCATTTACCACACCTTTCACTTCATCTGTGGCTCACCCAGCACGGACACCCCTGCACCTACCCCACTGCCCTCTGCCTTGCTGCACTTGCACGTTCCAAATACTCACAAGGCATAGTAGGCTTGTTCATTCCTTCCCCCACTGTATTTATATTTGTGCTTTTAATGTACTTCAATCCCATGTTTCCCCCCTGTTGCCCTGTGGATGCTTTGAAGCAGAATTAATTTGCTGCATAAGCGCCTAACAAGCAAGCAATAAATACATGAATAATCATGCAGGTTAGTTGTGACTTTTGGCAGTGTACAAAAGGGGTCCCTAATCAGCAAGGCAGGTATTGCAATATGGATAGTAGAGTGCATGCAAGAATTCTATCTACTTGCACGCAAGGAACGACAGGGCATCTGGACTGACATTTGCTTTTCTAGCTAAGGTGCCATTAGATTGCAACCTGGAGTTCATTGCACATATTCACAAATTACTACTGTGTAGAGAAACAGACAAGGTACTCAGGTGGGACAGGCAGTAATGAGAAATGCATTTAATACAGTACCTACAGGGCCCTGGAAAGGCGTTTTGTGCCAGATAAGGAAGAATGCGCTAGAATTCAGAAGGCCCTCGCTGATAACATTTCAATAGCACACAATAAAATCAGTCAGGACTTAAACAAAAAGAATTACTTATCACAGATAGACTCCAAAAAGACCTTGGGCCATTCAGTCCATCAAGTGTTGTTTGAGTTCCGTTCCATCTCAGTTATTGAAATGGAAAAGTGTCTAAAGGACATGCATCCTACTGCTTGCCCCAGAGATATCTTACCCTCCAAGATTATTCTGGAAAATTGGGAAATGTTTGCTCCACACCTTAGGAGATTTGTGAATGATTTGTTTCTTCACAGATGAATTCCATCCGTGGTTGTAAAAAACCTGGATTTGATCCCAAGGCGTCCGCCAATCTTAGGCCAATTACAAATACCCTCTTCTTGCTTAAAATAATGTATAAAGTGGCCACAGCTGCAATACAATAACATATGGAAGCTTATGAACTTGTACAAATGAAACAATCAGTGTTCCGACGGAACCATGAAACGGAGAGCGCTCTTCTCGACCTACAAACACAAATGCGGACTGCCTTGGAAAAGAGTAGTACAGGGCTGCTAATACTTCTCGATCTATGAGCGGTCTTTGACCTGCTTGATCACAAAAAGCTACTTGACACCTTGGCAGATACTGGTAACTGCTCCCAGAATGTGATCAAGTGGATGGACTCTTTCCTCAGGGGCAGGAAATCTAGGATTTGTTGGTGGAATGCCTCATCAGAACCATTGCATATCTTCCATGGGGTACCACAAGGTGCTTGCCTGTCTCCATCGTTGTTCAATCTCTACATCAAACCACTGTGTGTCAAAATGGAAGAACTCAGCCTAGAGTTCACTAATTATGCTGACGATATACAGCTGATTATGGAGCTCAGCAGGGATTATGATTTAAACTAGTAACATTTTTATCAAGTGTATTAGACTATTAAATACTGATGACAACAAACTGGCTCTACTTGAATAACGCAAAAAAGGAGTTGATGGTTTATGGGTCTAAACAAGCCAGGACAAATCTGAGGCTAGCCTACAATGGGTTTTAAATTGAACATTGTCAAATATCAGTGGTCAACAAGGTAAAAACTCTATTTATTTATTTATTTATTTATTTATTTATATTTATATAGCACGCAAGCAGCTCAGGGGCATTGAGGCACTGATCTAGGTATCTACGTGGAAGCTTCTTTGAATGTGAAAGCGTAGGTGAACTTTGTGGTAAAAAACGTGTATTATTACCTGAAGGTCTTGTGGCAGATCAGCCCCTTAGTCTCTCAAATAATCTGTGAAACGCTGGTCTGGGCTATCATATTACTGAGACTAGATTACTGTAACTCCCTTTTAGGAGGGGCAAGCAAAGAGTATGGGGAGATTTCAGAAAATCCAGAATGACGCTGTACGTATTGTCTGCAATATCTCCATGAGCGAACAAGTATCGAGAGCCCAGAAAGAGATCCAATGCCTCCCTCTGGCGGCCAGATTCCGATTTAAAATTCTTACGGTGGGACATAAATGTTTATTTGGAGATGCCCCTATCTACTTGAAAGTGAATATTACAAGCCTAGTGGAACCTTACGGCAGTATGATGCACAACAGCTCACAATCCCATATTTTAAACCAGCCAGAGGGAATGGTAGATCATTCCCAATACTGGCTGCACAGGAGTGGAATGAACTCCCAATGGAACTACAAATGAATAAATGTCATCGTACTTTTAGGAAACCCTCCTATTCGAGTAGAATAGTCAGATAATCTCTTTATGATGTCCTGTTGCTGTCTTCGTGTCTTGTCTTTGTGTAAGTGTCCTGATGGGTAAGAAACGAAGCGCGCACTTGACGGAGGGGGTTGACCTACCCTGCTGGAGGCCGCAGAGTGGAGGCACGGAGCTCCGGAGCAGAAACAGCCAACAATTAGCAACACACAGTCGGGAGGTACTGTCCCAGCCCCCCAGGACACGGCAACAGCGGTCGGCGCGGGACCCAGGCGCCAACGGTAGAACTCGGCCTGTGGGGAAGAGGACAGCCCGTGCTTGAGGACCTCCCGCCCATCAGAGCAGCACGACAGGCCAGGGGGAACTTGCGTGAACCAGGCAACAGAGGGCCGGGACACCAGCGCCGGCCGTGAACAAAGTACCTGCGGCTGCAGCAAGCGAGGCGGAGTGTCGGGGGGAGAGGGAGTCCTCAGCGACGGTCAGATGAGGTAGAGACAAGCGCCGAGGGAGAAGACCAAAGGCGAACTGGCCGAGAAGTAGAAGAGGCAGGAAGACGTAGCACTGCGGCAATCCGGGACCCCCTTGACGAACTGGGAACCGACGCTGGAGGAATCAAGCGGTTTGAAGACACACCAAGCTCCGGATTACAGGTTCCTGATATTTCCTGGATGACAGAAAACTCCGACGTAGAGCAGAGCCCAGGGCCCCCCGTGGAAACCTGGCACGCATCTGAAGGAGAGTGAGGGCATGCCCTGCTTGAGGCCGCGAGGTGGAAGAGCGGAGGTCCCAGGCCTACCCAAGTAGCACCACACAGTCGTGGGGTGCCACTTCTGCACGACATGGCAAAAACGGTTGGCGTGGTTCCCAGGAACTAAAGAAGGAGCCCGGCTGCAAAGAGGACTGGCCAGGATCGGGGCCCTCTCACTAGCCGTAGGGAGCAGCGCAACAGGCCTGGGGAACACACTTAGACCTGGAAGCGGAGAGCCAGAGCACCAGCAGCAATCGAGGACAATACACCTGTGGCACCTATGCAGTGGGGTGGAGTGTCGGAAAGAGGAAGAGTCCCCAGCGACGGCAGAGGCAGAGAAGCACACCGTGGGTGGAACGCGAAGGTGAGACTGCCTGAGGAAAAGGAGAGGCGAGAAGAGGTTTGCACCGCGGCAGCCAGGAGTGCCCTTGACGGACAGACAACCTCCGTTGGAGATAGGAACCGGGAATGACCCTGCTGGAATCTGGCAAAGCGCGGAGGCTGAGACACAACAACAGCGGACCCCCCCCCGCTCACGGAACAGCACGGTAAGAGCGGGACAGAGCAGGCAATAAAGCCGGTTGGGGGGAGTAGCGGAGGCAGCAGGTGCTCTACACAGGGAGCCCTTTGAGAAATCCAGAAACAACACAGGCCTGAGACAATCAACAGGGCACCTCCAACGAAAGGAACGCTGACCCGGGGACACTAGCAGACACTAGGGGGGATATCTCCCCTCCCCGCATCTTGAAAACTGGGGCTCTCGAAGGCATCTGGACACACCCAGTAGAGAGGCGACTGGAGGTCAAAGCATAGGCTCTGGAGCATAGAGCCAGTTAGGAGAGCGGCCGTTTCCTAGAGCCCACACAGCGAGGAACATTCGAGCTGTTTTAAGGGGTCTCCCAAGACCTGAAAACATCATCAGTCCTGCCGCTGGACACCCAGTTCCAACTCAAAGAGGCACACAAAGCCCTACATCCCAAACAGACCTGAGAAGTAAAGAAAACCACCCCAGAATAGTGGACCAGACCCGGAAACCACAACAGGCATTCAACAGGCGGATCACTCAAACCAAAGCAAAAGTAGGTTGGCAACAACAGCGGCATACACTTTACACCACGGAACAACGCTAGCTGACAGTGGCCAGAGCGACCCAGATGCCAGGCACTAAATCCAAATCTGGCCCATCAAGAGCAAGAACCCCAGTGAGAGCTCAGGAAGGGCAAATAGAGAAGTGTTGGAGGCAGAGACACCAAACACACGTGGAATCACCTTCCCCTCTGCCGATTCTGACCACCGGAACAGAAGACCTTCCTCCAACACAATGGCATCAGATAAAGAAGAACTCTTGAATTGATTAAAGGGAATGGAGGCCAGATTGACACAAGCTTTCCACAGCCAAATGGATCAACTGAAGGAGGAACTGAAACCCTTCCTCCAGGAGGTCAACAAAGAAATGGCAGAGATAGGAGAAAGAGTGGACATAGTCGAAAGCGGACTCTCGAACGTTGCGGAGGAAACCAATCAACTCAGTGTGCTGCTGGATCAGCTAGCGAACACGACGAACAATCTGGAACTCCAGGCAGTGGATCTTGAAAATCGCTCAAGAAGATCCAATAATCGGGTCAAAGGTCTGGTAGAATCGATGCTGGATAAGGATTTAAAAACCACCATGCAACTTTGCTTCAGCAACCTGCTAAACGACACACAACCTGAGGTGATTGGATTCAACAGAATACATCGAGTGGGCCCAAAACGAAACGAACCAGGGTCGAGACCTAGGGATGTCCTGATAGCAATGTCATCATATTGGGCCTCATTACAACCCATGCGGTAAGTTCCATAATTTACCACCATGGTGTAAACTCTTTTTACACCATGGTGGATGGCGGATTTACCGCCCCATTCCAAGGTGAGTGGGGCGGTAAATCCCCATTCCCCATTTACCCTTCCCCATTCCCATTTTTGCCCCATAGGGCATAATGGGAGTGGGGAAGGCGCTAATTACGGCACCGTAAATTACGGTGCCGTAATTAGCACCATAGCGGGTTAGCACCTTGCATTTTAACACCTGCTAAAAGCAGGCGTTAAAATGGTAATCAGGCGTTAAGGGTTAACGGCGCCGACGGCTCCGTTAAACCTTTAACGCCTGGGTTGTAATGAGGCCCATTGTCTGAAAGAAGGCATACTACGAGCAGCTAGAACATACAGTGACCTTACGATTAACGGCACCCGCATACAGCTATATCAAGACCTGGCGCTGGTCACTCTCCACAAAAGAAGGCTAATGCAGCCAGTCACGAAAGCCCTCCAAACACAGCAAATTCAATACAGATGGACATACCAGTTTTGCCTATCATTCACATGGGAAGGAAAACAGAGGAGAATAGGGAACTGCGCTGAAGGACTAGCATTACTACACCTGGAAGATGATCAACCAGAAGCAGCCGTGCGCCCGCTGCACAACATGTCAGGCCCACCTAGCAGACCATGGGAATGGTCAAAAGAGAGAAAGCAAAGAAGAGGAAGGGCTAGAAAAGCTGGAAGTTCACAACAGAGTCAAGACTGAGGGAGGAGAGGAGCAACGCTGCCGAACAAGGCCCATAACAAGGACAATGCATGAAGGGCCAGTCGCACCTGAATAGACCAAACAACACGTGTAAAATTGTCTGCACGGAGGTAGGAGGTCACACATCTTGGAAGCAGAGTCAGCTAAAGAGTAATTCCTGACAGTTTGCGAACTGGGGGGAAATATAGAAGCCCGAAGCCCGTTCTCGATCACCGGGGGGCTCTTCAGGAGCCCAGGCCTCATGTACGCCCAGAAATGGGGAGAGGGGAGGTGGAGGGTAGGGGAGGGGAATGGAACGAGAAAAGGGAGAGTGAAGTACTAAAAAACCACGAAGATAGTAGAGCCAATACCTCAAGGGGGTAAAACAGAAACAAAACCAGACCGACGAAAGTCACAGCGAATGGAGCGAGGGGCGAGAACTGTAGTTAACACTAACCCAGGGTACAATGGAGGAGGTGAACATTGTCTCAATTAATGTACAGGGGCTGAACTCCCCAGCTAAAAGAAGGGCGATTCTGGGTAGATTGGAGGCGATGCATGCGACACTGGCAATCCTACAGGTGACGCACCTCTTGAAAGATGAAAAAGGATGCGAAGCAGAACATACCCCCTCCAATATTTTGCCTCTAGTGGGACAAAAACTAAAGGGGTGGCAATACTATGCAGCAGTGACCTGGGCTTCCATAAACAACACATGATAAAGGATGAGGATGGTAGATATGTGGGAATAAAGGGCACAATTAAAGGCCAAATATACACAATTATAGCCGTCTATGTCCCCAACGAAAAACAAGACCAGTACATCCCTCCCCAAATTGCTTCAGAAGGTGGGAGGGTGGTGTGAGGGCTGGGTGATTATAGGAGGGGACTTCAACTGTGTGATGGACCCAATATTAGATAAAACACTCCCCCTGGCTACAGCGGGTCAGAGGAACAGACAGGCCCTGGGAAAACTCTTTAGGGATTTGGGACTGGTGGAAACATGGCGGTTTTTTCAAGGGGAGAACCGAGAATACACAAACTACTCAGCAGTACATAGGGGATATTCTAGAATAGACATGATACTAGTCTCCTCCACATTAATACCCTACGTCAAGAAGATAGAAATCGGAGTCCAATACCTCTCTGATCATGCCCCAGTCTCGATCCACATAGAACTGGAGGGAACCAACAACAGACCCCGACCACAATGGAGGCTAAATGAAACAATCTAAAGGGATATCGCACTCAGGGCACACATGGAGGGAGTCGTCAAAAATTATTTCCGGGAAAATGATAACGGTGAAGTCGACTGGAGGGTGGCGTGGGACGCTCGGAAAGCAGTAGTCAGAGGGGAATTTATCGCACAAGCAACGCAATATTGCAGAGAAAAAGCCCTTATAACACGTAAACTGGAGGTAGAAGTGGGTGAGGCCGAAAAACTCCATAAGTCTCGTCAGACGCCCAGAACCTGGCGGGCACTCAAGAAGGCTAGAGCCAAATTAGAAAATCACACTGCAGATAGAACCGCACAAGCACTACTGAACACTAAACAATCATACTACATACACGGGGGGAAGGCAAACTAATTTGTACCAGCTAAACTGCGTAAACAGAAGGCATGCAACAACATTACCCGGCTCAGAAATAGCAGGGGGGAATTACAAACGGGATGTGGAGAAATTAGAAATGATGGTCCAATTTCACAAGAACCTGCAGACTAACGATAACATAAACATAGCAGAAAAGACATCCTATATGTCTGTAATATAATTGCCACAGATTACGGAACAACACAGAACAGTGTTAGGAGAACAAATCACAGCGCAGGAGGTGAGCGATGCAATAGCAGCCCTATCCAGAGGGAAGGCACCGGGCCCAGATGGCTTAGGAAACTGGTACTACAAAACTTTCCACACACAGTTGCTAGCCCCCCTCACCCAGCTTTTCAACGTTATCAGGGACAAGGGGTCAATCTCAAAGGACATGGGACACTCGGCCACAATATTACCCTTAAAACCAGGAAAAGACCCAGTAGAATGCACTAGCTACCGCCCCATAGCACTCCTCAACACGGATGCAAAATCGTATGCAAAAATACTAGCGAATCGTTTGGCGACAGTGCTGCCAGAAATAATACACGAGGATCAAGCAGGCTTTGTAAGGGGGAGGCACACACAGGATAACGTCATGCAAGTAATCGACATCATCGATTGGGGGGTGAGAGGAAATCAAAAAGTCTCGATCGCAGTTATAGATGATAGGCGAGCTTTCGCTAGCATAGATTGGGACTACCTAAGACTGGTTCTGGAAGGGTTTGGCTGTGGTCCGACATTTATTAAGATGGTTTTAGCAAACTACCAACACCCCTCTACGCAACTTATAGTGAATGGCTATACCTCAGAAAGAATCAGCATTAGGAGAGGTACTCGACAGGGATGCCCTCTATCCCCGCTCATATTTGCCATGGCAATGGAACCATTTGCAACTAGAATAAGGGAAGATCCAAGTATTAAAGGAATATGTAGCGGGGACTCCCAAAATAAAATAGCACTCCATGCAGATGATGTCATGCTCTACATGGGAGATACCACACACACTACCCAGAATTATCAACGAACTACAGAGGTTCGCAAAGACATCAGGATTTACAATAAACTACTCAAAATTCAAAGCGCTGAACATCACAGAAAAAAGGGAGGACATAGCTCTCATGAAGGAACGCTTCCCCCTAAAGTGGGAAAAGCAGTCCCTGGAGTATTTAGGAATTCAAATCACCAGAGAAGTAAAGAACCTATTCAAGGCCAACATCACACCCCTATGGAAGAGCCTCCAGAAGGACTTGCAAAGGTTGGATGTTCAGGAACTATCATGGTTTGCAAGAATAGCGGTGACAAAAATGACCTTGCTTCCCAGGTTACTGTATGTGGTAAGCTCTATCCCGGTGGAGATACCCCCAAAGCTAATTAAAGAACTTCAGAGGTCAGTGTTCAAATTCATTTGGGGAAGTAAGAAACCAAGGATTCAAAGAAAGATCCTGATGCGACCAATGCTTACTGGAGGGCTGGGAGTTCCAGACGTAGGGAGGTATATACTAGCTTCCCAACTGACACCAATGTTGGAATGGGCGGGCAAGGATTCTCTTCCGGGATGGGGAAAAATAGAACAAACAGCGACAGATATCCCACTAAAAGTGCTACAATTCCTAAAACCAAGCGCCCGAGAAAAGGGGGGCACCCTACTGGAGGCAACAAAGATAACCCTACATAGCTGGGAGAGAGCACTCCGAAGCAGCAAGGTCAGACAAGGTCTGGGTCCGCTATCCCCCATAGTACATAACACAGAGTTCTCACCCGGTCTCCATAAAACATTCTGGGTAGGATGGAATGATGCAGCCACACTGTCTTTACAATATATGTACCAGGATGGGGCCCCATTATCATTCGAAGACTGCAAACAAAGATTTGGTTTTAGCGAAAACCACAGATTCAAATATATGCAACTGCGCAATTGGATCTCACATCCAGCGGTTAAAAAGGCAGGGCTAAGACCTCCAATGGGCCTTGAATTAACAGTACGGGAGGGGATACCCACAAAGGGGTTAACCAGACTATATAAACTCCTAGACAGGGCGCAAGTAGAGGATACCCTCCAATACATGAAGGACTGGGAGCGGGACATAGGGGAAGAGTTCACGCAGGAAGAATGGAGTCAAATTTGGAGGAGGGCACATAAGCTATCCAAATCCACACCAATCAAAGAATCTGCATACAAACTCTGTTATTGCTAGTACATGCCCCCGAATAGGCTACACAATATGATCCCCACGTATCCCTCCAGAATGTTGGCGACAGTGTGGGGAAAGAGGAGACATGTTTCACGTGTGGTGGTCATGCTGAAATGAAAGTGTATTGGAAATAAATCCTGGGCCACATCAGAGACATAACGGGCACTGACCTACCATGGTCGCCAAAAGTAATTCTGCTAGATGCAGTAGCGGAAGGGAAATATGCGGCCTCAGGGAACAGAGCGGCCCTCATAACCCATCTTTTAACAGCAGCAAGAATGACAGTGGCCCAACGGTGGAAGACAGTGGAGGGCCCCACAGCACCATGGTGGTGGGTTAAAGTGTGGGGAGTCATGTCAATGGAAAACATCTGCACCACAAAGGCAGGGAGCTATTTGAAATGCTTGGCTATATGGGAACCGCTCCAGGACTATGTGGGAGAAAGAGAGGCTCACTATTTCAAACCACGGATCCTCAGAAACCTTCACATCAGATAAGAGACAGATGGGATTACACCAGATAACTTGGCTCATGGACCGATTTGGTTACGAACCAAGAGAGGTTTTTTTTGTAAAAATAACAAGGGGGGTGGGTGGGCTAGTAGGGGGGGTCGTAAAGAAAATACGACAAGGGTATGTTCAAGAAGACAATCACTGGAGATAATAGAAAGGCTTAAAGATAAGGAATAAGGGTGTTAAGAGAGTAGTAATGTTCATAATGCAAGTTGTAACCAATGCCCAGTTATTGTTTCAGTAAAAATGAAAATAAAGTTGGTTAAAAAAATACTTTTTAATGTAGTTTGTATCTGTTTTAGAGTAACATGGGCCCACACACTCTGTTCACTTAGGGATGTAGCAAAAATAAAAGGAATAAAGGGGAAAAGTAAAGCTTCATGGATGTAAATAAATAAATACAATAAAATAGCTATATGACTGTCCTTTACAGTGAAGATTCTAGGGATTATGTTTCAGTAAATATATTCAATAGCATATATACATATGCTTTGTATTTTTAGATATTTACTCACTACTGTCGGGCTGAGGGTTATCCTGTGTCTGCAGAAGCTGCTGAACCCCCGACAATCCCCCTGAAGTGTAATCCTCAGAACCCGACAATTCTCGGCTCTGTTAACTACATCCCAAAGGGAAAGGGGGAAGTGGATAGCATAAGAAACACCAGGCTGGCGATGTTCTGACTAGCTGATGTGGAACCTGCAGTGAATAAATAAGAACATACAGAATGCTCAAATTACTTTACTACCTTTAAATTATGAAAACTTTATATCCTTAACTAAAATGTAAAGAATCATACCTGGTTCTTCTCTTTTAAGATCTTAGAGAAGATTGGAGTAATAGCTGATAAAATCTTTCTACCTTTCTTGTGGCATTGAAAGTCTTGAAAATAACAGCAACTCCTTTGATTATTGAACTCTTAAATTTACCCGTGCAAAACACGCGTTGAAGAAAACACGCGCCGGAGAAAAAACACGCGCTGAGGAACACACACGCTAAGAAAACACACGCTGAAAAAAAGTCACGTAGCAGTCTTTTCCTACTCTCGCGTACATGCGCTTTAAACACCCGCGCTATGAACACACGCGCTGTAGAAATCACAAAGCAGTCTTTTCTCGCGCACGCGTACTCGCGCTATGAATACACGTGCTATGAACACACATACTTTGAACACTCGCGCTGGAACATGCACTATAGAAATCACGTAGCAGTCTTTTCTCGCGCACGCGTACTCGCGCTATGACTACACGCGCAATGAACACACGTGCTTTGAACACTCGCGCTGGAAAACATGCGCTATAGAAATCACATAGCAGTCTTTTCTCGCACACACGTACACGCGCAATGAATTCACACGCTGTAGTTTTCACGTGCCGTCTTTTCTCGCGCGCTCGCGCTATGATCACACGTAACAGTCTAACATTGCTCGCGCGCGTTTAAAAATTAAACGTTGAACTATAAACAGAGTAACATCAGTTCTTCTTTTGAATTTTCATTTACAATCTCCTAAAGTTTCTAATGAATCTGAGCAAAGATTGACTTATCCAAATAAAGTCACTTAGCTTAAGAATTTTTTCTTCTCCAAAAGAAATTCCAGAAACTCTCCTGTGAACCTGAATTCTTCTCCTGAACAACCCCGCATAAGTAGCCGCTCGACTGCCAGGATTTGAAAGTTCAAATCCACTAGGCCCAAGACTTCAGCAGGAGCAGCTACAGACACGTCCTCTCAGCTGGTGTTACGACGATGAAAGGCAGAGAGTGACAGTTTAGCACGTTCATTGTTGTCCTGCAGTTCTCTCTAGCCAATCAAGGCTTCTATTGTAAAACTCCATCTTGCCTTGGGCCAGAGCCAGGAATCTGTATAGAAAGGTCAAGGCCAAACCCACACAGAAAATAAGGGAAATAATTAAAGGGAACCTAAAAGTAATTAAAGGAAACCTGATGACAGTAATTAAGGAAACCTAACAGTACCCCCCTTCTAATGCCCAGTCCCTGGGCCAAACTTATGTGGATTTTTAGCATGAAACTTAGCAACTAACCTAGGAGCATGTACATCATTGAAATCTTCCCAGGTACGTTCCTCAAGTCCATATCCCTCCCAGTCAATCAAATATTGCAACCTTCCCCTCACTTTCCTAGAATCCAAAATGTTATTAACTACAAACTCCTCTGAAGAGTCCTCCATAATCACAGGAGTGGGATGAGTTCTAAACCTGGTGCCTGGACTAACGGGTTTCAAAAGATTACCATGGAAAGTGGGGTGTACTTTCAACTGCTTGGGTAACTTTAATCGTACTGCCACTGGATTTATGATTTTTTCAACCTCAAATGGACCTACAAATCGAGGACTAAATTTATTCTTCCCCTTAATTCTTAAATGTCTGGTAGAAAGCCACACTAAGTTCCCTACCTCATACTTAGGGCCAGCTTTCCTTTTCACATCCGCACACCTTTTATATCTCAATGTGCCTTCTCCGAGTAGCCTTTTTGCTTTATCCAAATTATTCTTCATCAGCAACAAACCTTCTTCCACTCCAGGATTCCCTGAATCTTCCAACACCTCAAAACTCAGAAAACGAGGATGAAAACCACGTCCCAAATAAAAACGTGACATTGAAGTAGCTTCCTTATCACAATTGTTGTAGGAAAACTCAGCCAACCACACCAAATCAACCCATTCCTCACTAGCTTGTAGATATCATCTTAAACATTTCTCTAACTCCTGGTTGACTCTCTCAACTTTTCCATTAGCCTCTGGATGATACCCTGAAGTTAAACTAACCTCCACCCCAAGTTTTTTACAGAAGGCCCTCCAAAATTTTGAGATAAATTGAGACCCCCTATCTGAGATAACTTTACAAGGAAGACCATGCAACCTAACCACTCCTTGCAAGAATTTATGAGCCAGTTTTTCAGCAGTAACCTCTCCCTCCATCGGCAAGAAATGCGCTTCCTTAGTAAGAAGATCCACCACAACTAAAATAGTTGTACAACCTTTATCCAGGGGAAGCTCACTGATGAAATCCATAGAAATCGTGTGCCGAGGTCGAGGAGGAACAGATCACGGCTCTAATAAACCATGCGGCTTCCCAACTTGACTTTTTGCCTGCGCACAGACTGCACATGTCTTGACAAAGTTCAAAGTATCTTGGCGCACCTTCTCCCACCAAAAATGTCTACGAGCTAATTCCAGTGTCTTCCTGAATCCTGGATGTCCAGACAAGATCGATTCATGGCAATTCTTCAAGATCTTTTCTCTCAATTCAACTGTGGGCAAATAAAGCCTATCATCAAAAAAAGGAAGACCCTCCTTTAAACTCCTAGCTGGATCCAATTTCACCCATTCTTCCATCTTCTGTAATGACATAGATTGGCGAACTTCATTCAACACATCTATACATTTAAAAATTCCAGCTAACAGAAAGCATTCAGGAGCAATAAGCGGTTCTGGTTCTTGAACCTCTTTCACCTCACTTCCAGGAAATTGACGGGATAGGGTGTCTGCTTTTCGGTTTAAACTTCCGGGTTTAAAAGTCACTACAAAATAATAGTCTGCAAAAAATAAGGACCAACGAAGTTGTTGTGGTGACAAAGTTTTAGCAGAATTCAAAAACAATAAATTTCTATGATCCGTAAGTACCGTAACCGTGTGTCTGGACCCATTAAGAAAATGTCTCCATTCTTCAAAAGCGGACTTGATAGCTAGCAGTTCACGATCTGAAATCGTATAATTCATTTCTGCCGTAGAGAACCTTCTAGAAAAAAAAGCTACTAGGTGTAACTGATCAGTTTTTTCATGTCTCTGTCAAAGCACCGCCCCGATTGCTAGATTGGAAGCGTCCGCTTCCACAAAGAAAGGTTTAGAAACATCTGGATGTATCAAAATTGGACTAGTTTAAATTTCTTATTTAATTCTTGAAAGGCTTTTTCAGCTTCAAGGTCCCATTCAAATTTTACTCCCTTTTTTAGCAGTCTGGTTATAGGAGCAACTAGTCGTGAAAATCCTTCTATAAATCTTCTATAGAAATGTGCAAAGCCTAAGAAACTCTGTATTTCTTTAACCTTTGTGGGGGCAGGCCACTCCTGAACTGCTTGTATCTTCTTAGGATTCATTTCCAAACCTTTTGGCGAAACTATAAAACCCAAGAATTCCACTGAATCTGCATGAAATTGGCTTTTTTCCAACTTGGCAAACAAATGATTGTCACGTAGTTTTTGCAAAACCGGATGAACATGTCTCTGATGTTGATCCAAATCAGAAGAAAAAAAATCAAAATGTCGTCTATATAGACAACTACAAAAATATCCAAGAATTCTCTAAAAACTTTGTCAATAAAATATTGTAAAGCCGCTGGAGCGTTGCTTAGTCCGAATGGCATCACCTGATATTCATATAGTCCGAACCTGGTCTTAAACGCTGTTTTCCATTCATCTCCTTCTTGCACACGCACTAGATGGTAAGCTCCCCTCAAATCTAATTTAGTAAAAATGGTGGCTCCCTGAATTTGATTAAGCATTTCTGAGATGAGAGGAAGACGATACCGGTTTTTAACTGTGACCCTATTAACTGCTCGATAGTCTATGCACGTTCGGAGGGTTCCATCTGGTTTAGGTACAAAAAATAAAGGTGACGCTGCAGGAGACTGAGAATGACGAATAAAACCTTTGGCCAAATTCTCAGTTAAATATTCTTCTAGATAGTCATTTTCTTTCTCTGTGAGAGCATATACTCTGCTACTAGGCAAAATTGCTCCTGGCTCTAATTCAATTTTACAATCGAAAGTTCTATGAGGTGGTAATTCTCCTGCTACTTTCTCATCAAAAACATCCCAAAAATCTTGATAACATTGTGGAAGTTGTCCAACAACTGCTCCAACATCATGACCTCCAACTCCAAACTCAGCCAAGAAACAAGACGCTGAATTTATCTGTTTAACTTCTCCCTCAATAGACCCTCCCGAGATACAATTCTCTTTACAGATATCAGATTGCATATCAATTGTCCTAGCACTCCAATCAATCAAAGGATTATGCAGAGTAAGCCAAGGCATCCCCAAGATCATCTTTACCAAAGGGGCATCAATCAACTCAAAAGATATCCTCTCACTGTGACACCCATGTTAACTCCAGAATCAAAAAACTAGTTCTGTGAGTAAATGGACCTGAAGAAAGAGAAGTCCCATCAACTGCTCTAACTTGTTCCACAACCTCCTTCTGAATAATAGGGATTCCCAAAGATTTAGCAAGTCCCCAATCCATGAAGTTTCCAGTGGCTCCTGAATCTACCATAACTGGACCCTTTCCCTTAAACCCTTAAACTCTGTCTCCAAAAACAAGGATACATCCATTGTGATATGAGGAACAGCAGTCTGCATGGTGTTGGCGATCTGCTGCACCTTGCCAGTTGAAGTAGAATTTCTTTTTGGTGTGAAAGGACAATTTCCTAAAAAATGTCCACTTCTTCCACAATATAAACACAGATGATTTTCTCTTCTCCTAGCCCTTTCTTCTTTAGTTAAAGGACCCCGGGCCCTTGAAGGTGAATCATTGCTTTTCATCTTCATATCCACTTTAGGTTTATCCACTTTAACTAGAGACTTAGAATCACTCTGACTATGACGCCGTTCCGCTCTTCTTTCACTCAAGCAAAAATCTAATTGAATAACTAAATCTATTAAAGCATCACAAGTAGAGGGCCGATCTACAATTCCTGATAAAGCATCCTTTAACTCATCTCTAAGACCTCGATAAAACAACGAGGCCTGTTTATCCTCGGGCCACCTGCTTTCTAAAACCAGAGACTTAAATTGAGTAATGTAAGCAACTAATTATTTATTGCCTTGTTTCAATTCTAAAAGCTCCCCATCCACCTCCAAAGATATCTGCCTTCTGTCAAACATTTTTCTGAAAATTTCCAGGAAACTAGAATAATTTCTCAAAACTTCACTCCTTTGAGGAAACCAACAACCCCGCCCAAGCAGAAGCCTCCCCCGAGAGATAAGACAATATGAAAGTTACCTTGGAAGCATCTGTAGGAAAAAATCTCAGGCCTACTCATGAAATGTAACTCACATTGAGTTAAGAAAACCCTAAACCTCTTAGAGTCTCCTTGATAACGTTCAGGGAGCGCCAAGGGAACCGGCATTACTAAACATCTAACTCCTTCACTAGCATGTGAGGGCCGTAATAAATGTGATAACCGGTCACCTTCCTCCCTTACTAACACAGGTGGAGAACCTGAACCCCCAGCCATCTCATCCTCTCTCCTTGCTCCCATCTGCTGAATTTGTGCCACTTTCCCATTTAAATCATCCACCTCTTGACTAAGTGAAGCATTCTCACTACGAGAAATCTTTAACTCTTCCCGTAACTCCCGGATCAAAGATCCTAAAGCCTCCATTGCGGTCTCGTCGGGGTTCATGACAGCTCAGGCGGACTAAGGTTAAAGGCCTTTCATTCTGTCAGGCTGAGAGTTATCCTGTGTCCGCGGAAGCTGCTAAAGCCCCGACAATCCCCCTGAAGTGTAATCCTCAGAACCCGATAATTCTCGGCTCTGTTAACTACATCCCAAAGGGAAAGGGGGAAGTGGATAACATAAGAAACACCAGGCTGGCGACGTTCTGACTAGCTAATGCGGAACCTGCAGTGAATACATAAGAACATACCGAATCCTCAAATTACTTTACTACCTTTAAATTATGAAAACTTTATATCCTTAACTAAAATGTAAAGAATCATACCTGCTCTTCTCTTTTAAGATATTAGAGAAGATTGGAGTAATAGCTGATAAAATCTTTCTACCTTTCTTGTGGCATTGAAAGTCTTGAAAATAACAGCAACTCCTTTGATTATTGAACTCTTAAGAAGCTTGACTCTTGCCTAATAAACTGTTAAATGTTCCAATTAAGAAGACTTAGATGAATCCTGTTCTTTCGTCTTAATAAATAGAGTTCATAGTCTCTTGAAGAACTGGCAAACTTTTCCAAGTCCGTTGAAACCTTTTCACGCACACGCACAAAAATGTACACGTGCAAAACACGGGTTGAAGAAAACATGCGCCGGAGAAAAAACACGTGCTGAGGAACACACGCGCTAAGAAAACACGCGCTGAAAAAAAGTCACGTAGCAGTCTTTTCTTACTCTTGTGTATATGCGCTTTAAACACCCGCGCTATGAACACACGCGCTGTAGAAATCACGTAGCAGTCTTTTCTCGCACACGCGTACTCGCGCTATTACTACATGCGCTATGAACACTTGTACTTTGAACACTCGCGCTGGAACACATGCGCTATAGAAATCACGTAGCAGTCTTTTCACGCGCACGCGTACACGCGCAATGAATTCACGCGCTGTAGTTTTCACGTAGCAGTCTTTTCTCGCGCTCGCTCACTCGCGCTACGATCACACGTAACTGTCTAACATTGCTCGTGCGCGTTTAAAAATTAAACGTTGAACTATAAACAGAGTAACATCAGTTCTTCTTTTGAATTTTCATTTACAATCTCCTAAAGTTTCTAATGAATCTGAGCAAAGATTTACTTATCCAAATAAAGTCACTTAGCTTAAGAATTTTTTCTTCTCCAAAAGAAATTCCAGAAACTCTCCTGTGAACCTGAATTCTTCTCCTGAACAACCCCGCATAAGTAGCCGCTCGACTGCCAGGATTTGAAAGTTCAAATCCACTAGGCCCAAGACTTCAGCAGGAGCAGCTACAGACACGTCCTCTCAGCTGGTGTTACGACGATGAAAGGCAGAGAGTGACAGTTTAGAATGTTCATTGTTGTCCTGCAGTTCTCTCTAGCCAATCAAGGCTTCTATTGTAAAACTCCATCTTGCCTTGGGCCAGAGCCAGGAATCTGTATAGAAAGGTCAAGGCCAAACCCACACAGAAATAAAGGGAAATAATTAAAGGGAACCTAACAGTAATTACAGGAAACCTAATGACAGTAATTAAGGAAACCTGACAACTACAAACCTCAAAAATGTATATACATTAAAGGCAAAAAACCAACAGTCTACAGAGGTCACTGACTGGATGGAACATTGTGGGTAGTTAGTACCCCTGTGGACACTTAACTTTCAATTTAGAAAAAAAGTTGTAACATTCTCTACAAATCCTTAGTTGGCGCACTGTGCAGCACATGACTAAAACAAATCTAAACTACACAAAGTCTATAACGGGTACGTATAATTTGGCCTCTAGGCGTAAGAAGAGCATGTTCGTTCATTTAAAGCACAGAATGATGATGATGGTGTGTTATGATGGACCTACTCTGATCTCGTTTGTTACCTCCACAGTGTTTCTTTGATGGGGTGAAAGCACGAGTGGCACAAGGAGTGAAGGAAGAGGATGTGAGCTTCCAGCTGGCATACAGCAAACAGGAGCTTCGCAAGATGATTGCAAAGTACCCGGGAAAGGAAGTGAAGCGGTCCCTGGAGTTGCTCTATCGCAAGATCCTGAAGTATCTCTCGCCTGAGGAGAACCTGATGCCGGTAAATAAGTGGGTCTTCACATCAAACAAGGGATTAATGTAATAGAGACATAGGGCCTCATTACGACCCGTGCGGTGTCGGAATGAAGGGCGCCGGTACGGGACCGGCCCCCTTCATTCTGACAGGGCTGATTACAAGCTTCCCATCGCGGGACCCAGATCGCACGCCTGGTAAAACCAGGTGTGCTTTTCGAGTCCCGCGAGGGGAAGAAGGAGGTAACAACGGGCCAGTTGTAATCTGCCCGTTGTTACCTCCATCTCCATTCCCATTGAGCCCTATGGGGGCTCAAATGGGAATGGAGAATGGTTCCTGCAAGGAGGAATGACCAGGTCCTCCAATGTTGGAATGACCCGGTTATTCCTCATTGCAGGAACCCGGTAAATGAGCCCGGTTTGGTGGCAGCCATGGTACTAATAGCTCCATGGCTACCGCCAAACTCGTAGTGAGGGCCCTACTAATGGTAGAATGGGGGATACAAATGGATTAATTGGGGCAGTGGTATCCATGGAGGTAGCATGTGGAATCAGGTACGTTATTCACAAGTTCAATAAATATATCCAACTAGAAACACAACTCCTGATCAAGAGACCAGCCATCCACCCTCTGAAAACACAAGCACGAACGGATACTGGGCTACGAACCGCCATAATACAAGTTTGGTGGTGGGGTGGCTGGATTTACCTGCAGCTCCGAGCTGCTGGTAATTCCGGCACCCCACCACCAAAAAATGATGGCATCCTGGCACTGGGATTACCGGTGCCGGTAATACTTGCAATTCCCCCCATGGAGTCCTATGGAATGGGGAATTACCGCCATTGCCGGCTCTTGGTAATGCCTGTAATTCCAGCATTCCAAGTTCTGGTAACGGTATTACTGTATGCCGGTATTGCGCCAAATTTACTGGCCGGATTCCGCAAACACGTAATGAGGCCCACTGTGTTCGAAATCTTTCTTCATGCATATTGCTTTTATTCATTATCCACACTCTTGCATACTTCCTCTAGGGCTCATGTATGAACACTAAGATTTACACGCATCAAGGTCACAGATTGAACGTGGTCCATACAGTAGGTTTCCCTGTTGCGAAGATATATGCAGTTCCTAGTCGCAGAACTGCGAGCCAGGGATTTAACCCATGACTAGGAACTGCATATATCTTCGCAACAGGGAAACCTACTGTATGGACCACGTTCAATCTGTGACCTTAAGAGCCAGGCCCAGTTTTATCTCTTAATGGGGATTCAATGTACAGAAATTTCTCAATGGACAGGAACAATCTATGAGTGGCAAAATGGATTGTAGTATATAACAGGATATCCCTCAAATAGACCCGGATGAAACTAGCCTTGAAGACGATGCATATGTCGAAACACGTGTCAGCTGATTAAGAGTGTTAATAAATCTCACCAATATATGATGTCTATTTTTGCTGTGTACCAGTAGGCATGCACAGCTGATTGACCACAGCAACGCAGCTTGACTCCCCAATTGCTAACTCTGACGTGTAAAGTGCACGCATCGGGCCTTTGCCTGCAATCTTGCTTTGAGACGACCTCTAGGCTATACTGTGTGCTGATAGACACACCCAACCCCAAAGACGTAGTGCTGAAAGAGCAATGGGAGAGAGACCTAGGCGCAACCATAACAGAGAAAGAATGGGAGAGAATACTGGGCTTTCCTAACGCTGTATCAAGGAACCAATGCTACAAATTAATACAATTGAATGTGCTGTATCGCACATACATGACCCTGCACAGAATAGCTATGGCTAGAAAGGAAGCGAGTTCCCAATGCCCGTGGTGCAGGGGCGAGGATGCTACACATGTTCTGGGGGTGTGTGCGGGTGCAAAGTTTCTGGGCATGCATAGAGCAAGCATGCAGGGAGGCTGGAATACAGAGGTACGAGTGGTAACTGAAAGAATGTCTGCTTGGTGCCTATCCCAGGATCAGCAAACACAAACATGTGGTTAGGTTCATGTACCTGGCATGCATACTAGCCAAAAGAACCATCGACATGTCCTGGAAAGCTGCTGCCGGGCCACAATACGAAAAGTGGCACAAGGAATTTGAAAGGTGGGCAGAGGCAGAGACCAAGGTGTGGGTGGATGGAGCGTACAGGTCAGAAGCAGATGGTACGGACAAATGTGTGGCATGGAAAACGCTGCTCTGGGTCATGTTTCACCCGTCTGACGATAAACCCCCATGAATGCACCAGTTAAGAGAAGGTAGCACCAGAGATTTGCCCAATTAATAATTCCCCAATTGAGATACGAGTAAGGAAGCTACAGCCCGAACATCGAAGCGCTTGCCCCACGGAGGTCGTACGTAACACAAGCATGTGTAGGAAGTTGTTGTTAATGGTTATTTGTTGCTGTTGATTAAATGCAGGCATGTGACATGGAAACTGAAATGCATGATTGTAACTATACAAATGGCAATAAAAATATTACAGGATGCTTCTAACCCCTCCTTGGGGCTCTTTCGCAATCTCTGTGACTCGCTTTCTCTTTCTATTCTACCCTCTGGCCCAACACACTCCGCCAGGCGCACCCTGGAGGTTCTCATATCTTCTGACATCCCCCTCTCAAACCCTCTCACCACTCCTCTCTCTTGGACTGACCACTTTCCTCTCTCTTCCCACCTGACGCTCTCTGTCCCCCAGGTGAAGCCATCCCCAGCACTGCCACCCACCTTCAGGGCAATCCGGCCCATGAAGCCTGTGTCAGTGGAGGCATTTGCTGCCACTTTCTCGCCTCCTCATACGCCTACGGCTGACTCACACTCTGACAAAGCCCACTCTAGCCTATATCTCTCTATCGCTAACACTCTTGATGTCCTTGCCTCTGTCATGAGGATCCGTTTGAAGCCCACCTCCAAGTGCAACTCTTGGTATCCTTCTCATTGGGACCCCTGGTGCCGCTTTCCCTCTTTCACTCTGGCCGCCCTCTTTGGGCCCTCTACCTGCGCCTTCCTGCGATGTGAAAAAACCTTGGTGTTATCTTCGATTCCACCCTCTCCTTCTCTCCTCACATCACAAATGTCTCTATGAAGTCCCACTACCAGCTGCACCTCCTCACAGGTATTCTTCCTTTTCTCACTTTCCTCCAGAATGTCACTGTCTCCACAGCCCTGGTTCTCTCTAGGCTGGACTACTGCAACAGCTGCTTTCTCAATCTGTCTGCCTCTACTCTTCGTCCTCTGTAAGTAATCCAGAACAGGACTGCAAGACTTGTCCTTGGCCTCAAGCCCATGGATCGTATCTCGCCAGCCTGAAATCTCTCCACTGGCTCCCGGTGGCTGTAAGGATCAAGTTCAAGACCCTCTGCATTGTCCACAAGGCATTCTGGTGCCGGGGAACACAGCACATCCAACTCTCTCTTCCTAAGCACTTCCCTTCTCGCGCCCTTCTCTCATCCATCTCCAATTCTCTCAGGGTCAGACGCTGCTTCAGGCATAGAGCGCGGGGTAGATCTCTCTCCTCAGCTAGTGCCTCCCTCTGGAACAGCCTCCCTGCCTCTCTCATACTTGAGGGAGGACCACTTCAGGTTCCGGAAGCAACTCATGACCTTCCTTTTCGCTTCTGCTTTCTCCCACTCTCTCCCCTGCTCATGCTCCGGTCTTCTGCACTAACTGGTAACCTGGCCTCCCTCTGAACCTTACGGGGGCCAGGCTCCTTCATGACCAGTAGCCCCATGCAGTGCCTCCGGGCCTACTGCGCACTAGGCACTGTATCTGCAACCCTATAGTCCCCTGGCACTTCTCCTCTCCCTTCCCCTTGCACTTGCACGATCTGCATGACACAAGACCTAGTAAGATTGTTTGCTTTGTTACCCTTTGTCTTCCCCTTCCTTGTCTTGTCACGCCTAGAAACACTGGTGTACAAGCACGTTATTAATGATCTATCATATCATATATCATATCATATGGTTCAACCCTCTTTATTATACACAACAGGGTAATGCCAATAGGGTGTAGGGGAGTCACTGTATAAAGAATGAAGGACAATATTACTAATGCTAAAGGTGTTATGATGATATAACTCACAGTGGTCAAGGGGCTAACTATGGGAAGCTTCATAGCCCTTGCTCTCTAATCTAAGAAACAGTGTGATGGATAAAGCCTCCCACTGCTTGATGCACTTACAGCAACAGGGATGTAGCATCCAACTTGCTTCTTAGCCCTTCTACCTGCTCCCTCTTACTTTGGGGTGTATGTCAGCCTCGGAAACAATTGCCATGTAGCCACAGGTCTCTCTCCGGAGCCAACCTCCGAAACCTTAGTCACTGTTCTACCAACACATATTTTCTTCTCCTTGCTCAGGCTTGAACACACACTCCTGTAAGCAAGTATTTGTTTCCCGTTGTTTATGGTCTTTGGCTGGCTGTATTAATTTTACTCACTACCCTGAGGACACCCGCCTGGCCCACAATCTTAGCAGGGATCTTTGTAGTGTCTGGCACCTTCCTAGTCTTTGGAAGCAGGATGTAACTGGCTTTTTGTATCTTCTCCTTCCGGCACTGGGCTCTTATCCACCATTCTCTGAGATTTAGACCTCAACCGGTTCTTGGCTTTCTTCTCCTACTCCTCTGGGACTGGTCTCAGCCAATATCTCAGAAATAGCCCTGAGCGGGCTCATGGCTTTCTTTCCTTTTCCTCTTCGAGTGGTCTTGAAAAAAAATCTTAGTGCTAAATTCAGAAAAAGTCATGCAAATTAAAACATGCGCAGAGGATGTGTTTTCTATGTTCATAACTTTGAGAATTGCACTGGTCACCATATTCACAAAGGTGGTCTGTGCTTTTCCTGGGGTCTGTGATGCACTGGCCAGCTACCTTGCATACGTTAATGTCGGGAGGATGTCTCGTGCTCCCTGCACGCACAGGCTTCTTACTGTACACGTGTTATTTTCCCAGGTAGAAAGCTTATAAGATTGAAATCTTACCTGAGTAAATGGTATTCCTTTAACTAACGTGAAACTCTACATAATGAATGGTTGGCTTGCTCATACTTGCTGGCCTTTCTGAGGTCATTTACGAGCTGCTATGGCCTCTCACTATTATTAAATGAATAGCCCCAGTTGTCCTATTGGAGGCAAAATTAGCAGGATAAAATGTCAGGTACCCCTAATGCATGACTGACTGTTCCCCAGCTTTATAGGCTTTTCAGATGCCCATGAAGGTTATGAATGACCTATATTGTAATATTATAAACCTCAGTAATACATGTGTCGGCTTCTAAACCATCAAAAGCAGTCACAAATATGCCTGACTTGTGACTGACTCTGCTGGTCTGACATGCATACTTGCAATTCCCCGCTTCAACTTTACTAATTTGATTAAATTGAGAACAATGAAGCAGGGTTGAGTTCTTCTTACCCAAATTCCAAAATTGGACCTGCAGGTTACACATAGATCTCTGCAGTAGGTGCATTAATCTACAAAGATAACATACTGTAGATTTAAAGGTTCTGTCCCACTTGGATCACATTCACAGATGCACAGCCCAACTTCCTCATTTCCCCACGTAGCCTCGCCTGTCCTCGCCCCTTCCAATGGTTCTATGTGTTTTGAAGGCCGAACACAAAAAAGACAGATTTATTTTTGTCGATTTTGTGTGGCCTCCAAAATACAGAAATATCACTCCGACCCCTCTTCCCCGACACTCCTCAGGAAGGCGATCCACCACAACACCCCCACTCCCACGCCGACTGGATTTCAATGAATTTGGGGGGGTTTCATCCCACAAGCCCCTTTTCATCCCGCGAGGCTCCCTTACCAGTGCAACATATTCTCCACTTTCCAACACTCTCACGCGCAAACATACTTTTACCTGCTCTTATGATGTATAGCTCTTAAAGGCGATTTGGTTAGATTCAGGAGTGGAGATAATTCAGCGGAAACCAGAATCCTGACTGTATATCACTATGAGATTCCGGAAGCCTGCGGATCGCTTTTGAAATAGTTTGTTACACCTTTGTCTCCAGAGCAGCAGCTATACCACACCAATCATACAACTTCCTTCCTTCTCAGAGTCTGGCAGTATGCTTCCATCTCTTATCTAGCTGATGATCACTGGCAGTGCGAAAAACTTTGAGACTCCGACTGAGAACGCTTGCTGTGCAGCAGATTACATCTGACCGTCCTTTACAAATGGCGCTGGTCTAATTGACAACAATCCCTTTAGATGTAGCTCTGAAAATGAAGGAGCAGCTCCTAGTGTCGTAGGCCCAGGTATGTTTCCATCACATAGCTGAAATCTCATCACTTCCTCGTGCTCCCTGTTCACGTTTATGAGAAGAACGCTGCCTGCATATGCGGGTTGAAATCCCTGCAGACCTGGTGGTACTAGACAGAACTGGAATATTTTGCAAAAAGGCATCCCTTATTTATCAGATTCAATGCATATATTGGCCTCATTACGATTATGGCGGTAAGTGGTATCCGTTACAGACAACCGCTACGCCAAATTATGAGGTTGGGCTTGGAGTGGAGGATTTAGCTGGAGGTAAATCTTTCCACTCAATGCCAAAAAATCAGTAGAATCGGAATTACAGCGGCGGAATGTCCTCTAAAAAATCCCTATTCAGTCCAAACGACTCAAAATAAATGGGGATTTATAGCGCCACCACCACTTATAATCCAGCGGAAATTCCGCCAGACCAACAGTCGCTCAGTTGGGCAGTATTCTAGCGGATTCACTGCCAGGAAACGTCCAACGCGTAATGAGGCCCAATTGAGTAGGACGCTCCTATATGAGATAATGTTATAAACACTGTTTAAATGATGGACGTCATGCATGTTTGTCTTCATGTATAAATGTTTTCTAGGTGTCTCTCCAGTATCTTTACATGAAATGTTTCAATTTTTTAATAGTTCTTTCAGTAGTTGGGAACACAGGTGCACCCCAGATGGCAGTGTATGTCAATTGTCTGCATACCAGCATTTAATATGCACATAACACCAACAGCATAGTCCATTTGATTTCATGGGGGGCATAAAAAGAAAATTGAAAATTAGCCAATTGGATAGTGACACATTATTCCAAGGAAGAGGCAAAGTTGAGACATGTTTAGATAATTACAGCATCCTGCAGTGTCTGTGTTAAGTTACAAATGAACAGTTGAAAAGTAAATAGAATCGAAGTGCTACAGTGTGCAGTAGCCAGTCCCAGTCATAAGGTTAATCCTGATACAGTGTGCAGTAGCCAGTCCCAGTCATCGGTTTAGGCATGATACAGTGTGCAGTAGCCAGTCCCAGTAATCAGGTTGAGCATGATACAGTGTGCAGTAGCCAGTCCCAATCATCTATTTAAGCCTGATACAGTGTGCAGTAGCCAGTCCCATTAATCAAGTTAGGCATTATACAGTGTGCAGCAGCCAGTCCCAGTCATCGGTTTAGGCATGATACAGTTTGCAGTAGCCAGTTCCAGTCATCGATTTAGGCATGATACAGTGTGCAGTAGCCAGTCACAATCATTAGGTTAATCATGATACAGTGTACAGTAGCCAGTGCCAATCATCAGGTTATGCCTGATACAGTGTACAGTAGCCAGTCTCAGTCATCGGTTTAGGCATGATACAGTTTGCAGTGGCCAGGCCCAGTCATCGGTTTAGGCATGATACAGTGTGCAGTAGCCAGTCCCAATCATTAGGTTAATCATGATACAGTGTACAGTAGCCTGTGCCAATCATCAGGTTAAGCCTGATACAGTGTGCAGTAGCCAGTCTCAGTCATCGGTTTAGGCATAATACAGTGTGCAATGGCCAGTCTCAGTCATCGGTTTAGGCATGATACAGTGTGCAGTGACCAGTCTCAGTCATCGGTTTAGCCATGATACAGTGTGCAGTGGCCAGTCTCAGTCATCGGTTTAGGCATGATACAGTGTGCAGTGACCAGTCTCAGTCATCGGTTTGGGCATGATACAGTGTGCAGTAGCCAGTCCCAATCATTAGTTTAAGTCTGATACAGTGGGCAGTAGCCAGTCTCAGTCATCGGTTTAGGCATGATACAGTATGCAGTAGCCTGTCCCAATCATTAGGTTAATCATGATACAGTGTGCAGTGGCAAGTGCCAGTCATCGGTTTAGGCATGATACAGTGTGCAGTGGCCAGTCTCAGTCATCGGTTTAGGCATTATACAGTGTGCAGTGACCAGTCTCAGTCATCGGTTTGGGCATGATACAGTGTGCAGTAGCCAGTCCCAATCATTAGGTTAAGTCTGATACAGTGGGCAGTAGCCAGTCCCAGTCATCGGTTTAGGCATGATACAGTGTGCAGTGGCCAGTCTCAGTCATCGGTTTAGGCATGATACAGTGTGCAGTGACCAGTCTCAGTCATAAGTTTGGGCATGATACAGTGTGCAGTAGCCAGTCCCCATCATTAGGTTAAGTCTGATACAGTGGGCAGTAGCCAGTCCCAGTCATCGGTTTAGGCATGATACAGTGTGCAGTGGCCAGTGCCAATCATCAGGTTATGCCTGATACAGTGTACAGTAGCCAGTCTCAGTCATCGGTTTAGGCATGATACAGTTTGCAGTGGCCAGTCCCAGTCATCGGTTTAGGCATGATACAGTGTGCAGTAGCCAGTCCCAATCATTAGGTTAATCATGATACAGTGTACAGTAGCCTGTGCCAATCATCAGGTTAAGCCTGATACAGTGTGCAGTAGCCAGTCTCAGTCATCGGTTTAGGCATAATACAGTGTGCAGTGGCCAGTCTCAGTCATCGGTTTAGGCATGATACAGTGTGCAGTGACCAGTCTCAGTCATCGGTTTAGCCATGATACAGTGTGCAGTGGCCAGTCTCAGTCATCGGTTTAGGCATGATACAGTGTGCAGTGACCAGTCTCAGTCATCGGTTTGGGCATGATACAGTGTGCAGTAGCCAGTCCCAATCATTAGTTTAAGTCTGATACAGTGGGCAGTAGCCAGTCTCAGTCATCGGTTTAGGGAGGATACAGTATGCAGTAGCCTGTCCCAATCATTAGGTTAATCATGATACAGTGTGCAGTGGAAAGTGCCAGTCATCGGTTTAGGCATGATACAGTGTGCAGTGGCCAGTCTCAGTCATCGGTTTAGGCATGATACAGTGTGCAGTGACCAGTCTCAGTCATCGGTTTGGGCATGATACAGTGTGCAGTAGCCAGTCCCAATCATTAGGTTAAGTCTGATACAGTGGGCAGTAGCCAGTCCCAGTCATCGGTTTAGGCATGATACAGTGTGCAGTGGCTAGTCCTATTCATCGGATTAGGCATGATACAGTGTGCAATAGTCTGTCCCAATCATTAGGTTAATCATGATACATTGTGCAGTGGACAGTCCCAGTCATCAATTTAGCCATGATACAGTTTGCAGTGGCCAGTCTCAGTCATCGGTTTAGGCATGATACAGTGTGCAGTGACCAGTCTCAGTCATCTGTTTGGGCATGATACAGTGTGCAGTAGCCAGTCCCAATCATTAGGTTAAGTCTGATACAGTGTGCAGTGGCCAGTCCTAGTCATCGGATTAGTAGTCTGTCCCAATCATTAGGTTAATCATGATACAGTGTGCAGTAGCCAGCCCCAATCATCGGGTTAAGCCTGATACAGTGTGCAGTGGCCAGTCCCAGTAATCGGTGTAGGCATGATACATTGTGTAGTAGCCAGTCCCAGTGTGCAGTAGCCAGTCCCAGTCATCCGTTTAGGCATGATACAGTGTGCAGTAGCCAGTCCCAGTCATCAATGTTAAGCCTGATACAGTGTGCAGTAGCCCGTCCCAGTCATCAGGTTAGGCATGATACAGTGTGCCGTAGGCTGTCACAGTCATCACGTTAGACATGATACAGTGTACAGTAGCCAGTCCCACTCATCGGTTTATGAATGATACAGTGTGCAGTAGCCTGTCCCAGTCATCAGGTTAGGCATGATACAGTGTGCAGTAGCCAGTCCCAGTCATGGGTGTTGGCATGATACAGTGTGCAGTGGCCAGTCCCAGTCATCGGTTTAGGCATGATACAGTGTGCAGTAGCCAGTCTCAATCATCAGGTTAAGCCTGATACAGTGTGCAGTAGCCAGTCCCAGTCATCGGTTTAGGCATAATACAGTGTGCAGTGGCCATTCCCAGTCATCGGTTTAGACATGATACAGTGTGCAGTAGCCAGTCCCAATCATTAGGTTAATCATGATACAGTGTACAGTAGCCAGTGCCAATTATTAGGTTAAGTCTGATACAGTGTGCAGTGACCAGTCTAAGTCATCGGTTTGGGCATGATACAGTGTGCAGTAGCCAGTCCTAATCATTAGGTTAAGTCTGATACAGTGGGCAGTAGCCAGTCCCAGTCATCGGTTTAGGCATGATACAGTATGCAGTAGCCTGTCCCAATCATTAGGTTAATCATGATACAGTGTGCAGTGACCAGTCTCAGTCATCGGTTTGGGCATGATACAGTGTGCAGCAGCCAGTCCCAATCATTAGGTTAAGTCTGATACAGTGGGCAGTAGCCAGTCCTAGTCATCGGTTTAGACATGATACAGTGTGCAGTGGCCAGTCCTAGTCATCGGTTTAGGCATGATACAGTGTGCAGTAGCCTGTCCCAATCATTAGGTTAATCATGATACAGTGTGTAGTGGCCAGTCCCAGTCATCAGTTTAGGCATGATACAGTGTGCAGTGGCCAGTCTCAGTCATCGGTTTAGGCATGATACAGTGTGCAGTGACCAGTCTCAGTCATAAGTTTGGGCATGATACAGTGTGCAGTAGCCAGTCCCAATCATTAGGTTAAGTCTGATACAGTGGGCAGTGGGCAGTAGCCAGTCCCAGTCATCGGTTTAGGCATGATACAGTGTGCAGTGGCCAGTCCTAGTCATCAGATTAGGCATGATACAGTGTGCAGTAGTCTGTCCCAATTATTAGGTTAATCATGATACAGTGTGCAGTAGCCAGTCCCAATCATCAGGTTAAGCCTGATACAGTGTGCAGTGCCCAGTCCCAGTCATCGGTTTAGGCATAATACAGTGTGCAGTGGCCAGTCCCAGTAATCGGTGAAGGCATGATACATTGTGTAGTAGCCAGTCCCAGTGTGCAGTAGCCAGTCCCAGTGATCGGTTTAGGCATGATACAGTGTGCAGTAGCCAGTCCCAGTCATCAATGTTAAGCCTGATACAGTGTGCAGTAGCCCGTCCCAGTCATCAGGTTAGGCATGATACAGTGTGCAGTGACCAGTCTCAGTCATCTGTTTGGGCATGATACAGTGTGCAGTAGCCAGTCCCAATCATTAGGTTAAGTCTGATACAGTGTGCAGTGGCCAGTCCTAGTCATCGGATTAGTAGTCTGTCCCAATCATTAGGTTAATCATGATACAGTGTGCAGTAGCCAGCCCCAATCATCGGGTTAAGCCTGATACAGTGTGCAGTGGCCAGTCCCAGTAATCGGTGTAGGCATGATACATTGTGTAGTAGCCAGTCCCAGTGTGCAGTAGCCAGTCCCAGTCATCCGTTTAGGCATGATACAGTGTGCATTAGCCAGTCCCAGTCATCAATGTTAAGCCTGATACAGTGTGCAGTAGCCTGTCCCAGTCATCAGGTTAGGCATGATACAGTGTGCCGTAGGCTGTCACAGTCATCACGTTAGACATGATACAGTGTACAGTAGCCAGTCCCACTCATCGGTTTATGCATGATACAGTGTGCAGTAGCCTGTCCCAGTCATCAGGTTAGGCATGATACAGTGTGCAGTAGCCAGTCCCAGTCATGGGTGTTGGCATGATACAGTGTGCAGTGGCCAGTCCCAGTCATCGGTTTAGGCATGATACAGTGTGCAGTAGCCAGTCTCAATCATCAGGTTAAGCCTGATACAGTGTGCAGTAGCCAGTCCCAGTCATCGGTTTAGGCATAATACAGTGTGCAGTGGCCATTCCCAGTCATCGGTTTAGACATGATACAGTGTGCAGTAGCCAGTCCCAATCATTAGGTTAATCATGATACAGTGTACAGTAGCCAGTGCCAATTATTAGGTTAAGTCTGATACAGTGTGCAGTGACCAGTCTAAGTCATCGGTTTGGGCATGATACAGTGTGCAGTAGCCAGTCCTAATCATTAGGTTAAGTCTGATACAGTGGGCAGTAGCCAGTCCCAGTCATCGGTTTAGGCATGATACAGTATGCAGTAGCCTGTCCCAATCATTAGGTTAATCATGATACAGTGTGCAGTGACCAGTCTCAGTCATCGGTTTGGGCATGATACAGTGTGCAGCAGCCAGTCCCAATCATTAGGTTAAGTCTGATACAGTGGGCAGTAGCCAGTCCCAGTCATCGGTTTAGACATGATACAGTGTGCAGTGGCCAGTCCTAGTCATCGGTTTAGGCATGATACAGTGTGCAGTAGCCTGTCCCAATCATTAGGTTAATCATGATACAGTGTGTAGTGGCCAGTCCCAGTCATCAGTTTAGGCATGATACAGTGTGCAGTGCCCAGTCTCAGTCATCGGTTTAGGCATGATACAGTGTGCAGTGACCAGTCTCAGTCATAAGTTTGGGCATGATACAGTGTGCAGTAGCCAGTCCCAATCATTAGGTTAAGTCTGATACAGTGGGCAGTGGGCAGTAGCCAGTCCCAGTCATCGGTTTAGGCATGATACAGTGTGCAGTGGCCAGTCCTAGTCATCGGATTAGGCATGATACAGTGTGCAGTAGTCTGTCCCAATTATTAGGTTAATCATGATACAGTGTGCAGTAGCCAGTCCCAATCATCAGGTTAAGCCTGATACAGTGTGCAGTGCCCAGTCCCAGTCATCGGTTTAGGCATAATACAGTGTGCAGTGGCCAGTCCCAGTAATCGGTGAAGGCATGATACATTGTGTAGTAGCCAGTCCCAGTGTGCAGTAGCCAGTCCCAGTGATCGGTTTAGGCATGATACAGTGTGCAGTAGCCAGTCCCAGTCATCAATGTTAAGCCTGATACAGTGTGCAGTAGCCCGTCCAAGTCATCAGGTTAAGCATGATACAGTGTGCAGTAGGCTGTCACAGTCATCACGTTAGACATGGTACAGTGTGCAGTAGCTAGTCCCAGTCATCAATTTAGGCATGATACAGTGTACAGTAGCCAGTCCCACTCATCGGTTTATGCATGATACAGTGTGCAGTAGCCTGTCCCAGTCATCAGGTTAGGCATGATACAGTGTGCAGTAGCCAGTCCCAGTCATGGGTTTTGGCATGATACAGTGTGCAGTGGCCAGTCCCAGTCATCGGTTTAGGCATGATACAGTGTGCAGTAGCCAGTCCCAATCGTCAGGTTAAGCCTGATACAGTGTGCAGTAGCCAGTCCCAGTCATCGGTTTAGGCATGATACAGTGTACAGTAGCCAGTCCCAGTCATCAGGTTAAGCCTGATACAGTGTGCAGTAGCCTGTCCCAGTCATCAGGTTAGGCATGATACAGTGTGCAGTAGCCAGTCCCAGTCATCGGTTTAGGCATGATACAGTGTGCAGTAGCTAGTCCCACTCACCGGTTTATGCAGGATATAGTGTGTAGTAGCCTGTCCCAGTCATCAGGTTAGGCATGATACAGTGTGCAGTAGCCAGTCCCAGTCATCGGTTTAGGCATGATACAGTGTGCAGTAGCCAGTCCCAGTGAATTGGGGGTCCTCTTCCGATCCCATCAAGCATCTGGCATCTATGAACACTTCTCAGAGACAGGAGAAAATCAGGCACCTAGAAGTTTTTCTCTGCAGTCTTTATTAGTTGTAGCTTCAAGACATTCTCTGGAAATAAACTCTAAAACATTTTGCCTTCAACCTGCTTATATAGGCTATTTGGATGATACTTCTGATAGGTCCTCTTAGTCAGAGGAATAAACTCACTTCAACATGATTGGGTGGCTTATCTGCTATACACCAAGCCCACATTAGCATAGTGTAACGCTCACCTGATTCCCGTAGAGGCGCCGGTCTTGACTGGGCGTATACCGTATCTTCAAAGGTGATGTGTAACACACAGCTGGCTCTTTGGGCTGGACCTCTGTGCACTGTATGTCTGCCTCGAAGGGTAAGATGTCTGCAGATAGAAAATATGGGATTAAGGAACTGGGTTATTGATTGTCTCTCTCTTCTTCCCTTTCTCTTCTCCTGTAGAACCCCAAAGGTTAACGCTCTCACCTTAGGTAAGTGAAAGCCGTGCTCTCCATCTGCCTCGGGGCAGGGTGCTGTAACCAGTTTCTTCACTGGATAAGGGGAGCAGGCCTCTTGACTTCAGAGGACTGCTGTCCGTCGTTTACTGCACGAACGATAAGTTTCGAGTAATTCTAATGTCTTTAAAGTCTTTAGTAATGATGTTTCTTGTTTTGCAGGGTTCCGGCGATGGCGGATGACGGGCTGAAGTGAGTTGAAGATGGAGCCCGTGTGATGAATAGAAGCGCCTGGAAGCACGTAAGTAAGCGCTTGTTGCCTGCTTCACGATGCGCTCTAACTGTCTTTTTATTTTGCAGGTACAAGTTCGGAGCGGCTGCAGGGTGCCGGAATACCCACTGGGTTAGATGTGGAAAGGAGTAATGGCACGTCAGTATTAAAGTTCCCCAATGTCTTTAAACGCACCTTGTTTTGTCTTTCAGATGCGGGATGCAGCGCCGAAGGCCTCCGGAGCGTGCAAAGAGTTGGTAAGCTTTTGTTTTTCAGATGCCGGAATGCAGTGTGAAGACCTCCGGAGCGCACGAAGAGTAGGTAAGCCTTTGTCTTTCAGATGCCGGAATGCAGCGCGAGGCGTTGGTGACAGCCGATGGACCAGGTAAGTGAAGAGCTGTCACTGAAGACCGTAATGCTAACCTGTTCTTTCTTGTCTTTATAGGTGTTGCTGAAGACTGGGTTCAGGATGGTAAGCCTTTTTCCTTAGGCCCAGGATCAGATGCAGAAGACACGATGAGCGTTCTGCTGCAGAGGATGCAGAATAACGCAAAGCAAGATTCATCCATTGGGTGTGGTTTAAATAGCCTCCTGTAGTGCTTAGGTGTCTCCTTCCACAGCCACGCCTAGGTAAGAAAAGAGTTCCTGCTTTCCAGAAGAGTTCCAGTGTTCTGAATCTAGGGAGTGGCTCCTGCCCCACCCAACAGGAAAAGTAGTTCCAAACAGAAGAGGATCAGAGGCTCAACTGGCAGGCAAGTAAGCAGCATGGTCTGCTGCAGGTAAATCCACCCAAGCATTATGAGCCCGGCGCTTCCAGCGCTGGGACTGGGCATATTTATGAGCCTGGTGCCACTGGCGCCAGGACTGGGTCCAAAAGGTCCCAATTGGGACTGGTTGGCACTCGGAACCTGGGTTATGGATCTGCTTCCAAGGGAGTTGGGAAAACCCTGACCTTTTGGAAGCAGAGATCATGACACATAGCTAGCAGCCACACATTTCTCTGATGCACAAAACTGATAAGCTTATTTTAGACTTGGCTAGACACATTTATGACAATCGTCAACTTCTGCCAAAACCACCTTCATCACATCAATGTCAATTCTTTATTTAATTGTTGAGGTCCTGCCAAGTTAGTTAGTGCTTTATAGCATGGAGAAATGAATAAACTCTATTATATAGTGCCAAATAATGCAGCTGGTCTGTCAAATTGGTCTCCATGAAGCTCTTCTTATTAACAACATGGATACATGTATGCCCTTCTTATTAACAACATAGATACATGTATCCAAGTTTCTTCATTAATCTTGTCTGCTTTTCCTGCTAAGTACAATTTTCAACCTCACAGACTCAATTATCTCACCGTGAGATGCTGCCAAAGACTCTATAATGTATCAGCCTCGGTTGCTTGTCTGCATGAGCAAGGGTTTTTCACACCTGGCTTAAAACTGGACACCATTTTGTACTTCAGTCACCCCTTTTGAAATATATCTTTGTCTGGTACTGTTTTAATCCTTCAGAGAGCTATTATTTATTTATTTGAGCATCTCTCACTTTGTGTCGCTTATTCATGATATATCCTTATGCACTTATGACATGTGTGTGATATTCAAAGCACCCTCAAAGCACCCTTCATTTCCTGGGTCATCCTAACCCAAATGCGTAGTGCCCTGTGCACTTTTTACCTCAAATAAAGGCTCTATAATCCTGATTTCTGCAATAACAGAACCATTTGATCAGCCTATCATATTATCTATACTCTGTTGAGAGGTTAGCACCGCCTATACACCAGTCATCAGGTTAGGCATGAATCAGACATATTGAAGATGTGGGAAAAGGTGAGTACACCAGTGCGCAACACAGCCAAGTACAATGATTTTGCTCTATGAGGCCATTCTAGCCTTACATTGCAGGTGGGACTCAATGGGAACTGATTCCACTCAAGAAAGGGAAATGGTATCGTGCTTCTCGGTTCAAACATTTGGAAGCGACCGTCTTTAGAGGAAGTGGCTCTTTGCTATTCTAAAAGCACATTGGCTTCAATGTGCCTGGATTTCTGTGTCTATGGAAGTTATTGCAAGCAATTTCCTCAGGAACCAGGACATTGGGAGTGCTGACAGGGATGTTCTGCCGATGAGACAGAAGAAGAAGCCCTTTGTTCTACCTGCAAGAGCTGGATCCAGCGTGGCTTCTTTTGTTTTTAAATGGAGTTTAGATATTGGCTTACAGCCTCAAATGAGTCTGCCACTTTGGTAACATAAGTGCATAAGTGCCTTGCTTTGCATCATACTTGTAGCATTGGCAGTGGACTGATGTGATAACCCCTGACTCCAAGAAGGGGACATGTGGATGTTGAAAATGACTGCACGTTAGTACAATTACTGCAAAGATTTCCAAGTAAGAATAATATTCCATGAAAAATAAGATCCGACTTTACCTCTCTGAGGCTGCACAGTCATAATATTATATCATCTGCAAAGATGCCTGTATTTGTCCTCGCCAACAAAACTGTTTCATCCATCATATCAAATTCTGCAAACAGGTCATACAGCATATGGTTCACATCATTGCCTCATACCTCGAAGGTCATTGCATATCCAGGAGAGCAGTCTCCATCCTGTGTCCTGGCTTAGCGCCTAACTGAATTAGACCGAGACATTCATGGCTTCACCTGTAGTTAAGACACCAGTCCTCATTCTATTACGTTCCCTATAAAGGGGAGAGTCACAAACAGGGCTTAAGTTGATTTATTTTTCTTTATTTATTGGTCAGGTATTAGGCGCTTGTACAGTTAGAAAAACAGTTTCAAAGCGTGCACAGGGTAAACATGGTGGAAACAGGGGAGGTAGACAATGAATTACAGCAGGATAAATAATTGCATTAATAGTACAAATAAATATTGAGACTCGAGGGAAGGGGAGGTAACAGTGAGGGCCATGGGAAACAGCTGAAAGATCATGGGGGAACCAGGAAGTGTCCATGTAGGAATTGTCTCCAAAATGGTACAGTCACACTCATATGAAGGCAGTCTGGACAAAACCTTCTGAAAATCATTGGCTTTTCATCCTATGAATTATGAATTTTAAAATGTATAGGTGCGAGTTTGATAACCACCCATGGTCCAAATAAGGCGTAAGCGTGTTGGCTTATTTATCAAGGAGAACCAAAACTAATGCTAGGGTCACTGGAGTGCTTATATGACGTTTGGTGGTAGAGATTACCCCTCTTATTGTAGTAATTTTATGAATGAAAATATCTCCTAGCTAATCTGCAGTCTCTGTGAGGGTGTGGTTTGTGTATTGCACGCTTGCCAAAGATTACACTAGGTGAAAGTGAGTTATGTTTTGTTTTTTGTTGAGGTCTACAGTTTGTGCATTGTGGGCTGCATGAACAGTCATTATTGAGGGATAATTGCTAGCCCTGACCTCTTGTCCTGATTAAGGGCCATGAACTGGGCTGGGCATTTATACCAAGCGATGATGACCGCTCCAAAGGTCTAAAATGTTATTAGCATATTGTGTCCATCTCCTAATGTCTTAACAAGTTGCTCATCATGGAGAGCGAGGTATGGGAAAGGAGTGCTCATGGTGGGACACAGTGCCCTGCAATGGAGATAGAACTATTGCAAAGAAACCCTGCACCGCCTATATTTGCGTTAGCCTGCTTTGTTCACTCTTTTGTTCTATCATGGCTTGTTGATTTCACAGTTCACTCTGTTATGGTAGCTGTCAGTAATGTTTGGGAGGGTGACCTGTGTGTGGTGTGGCACCAGCAAGCCTGGAATGTAGAGCCCAGGAGGGAAGAAAGAGCAGCGAGGACAGGGAGAGCACAAAAGCACATTTCAGTGTGAGGCAGCTGACAGTGCCACATGGTCATGGGTACGCTGAAGGGTATCTGCATCAAACCACATTTTGCCATTGGCACAGCATGCAGTGTTAGAATGTTCGCAATGTGATCAATAACACTGGTCAATGACACTATTATGGACCGCATGCAAGCATCCTGATTGGCGGAGCAATGGCTAATTGTTTCCTTGTCCACGCATGTGCTTGTACACTAATGAGGGTCTGCACCTGGAGCATGGATGCAGCATATCCAGACTATACAGTGCTGTAACTGCCTGTCTCCTGTTCCTCTCTTTACAGGTCGTGTGGCGTGCTATGGAGCAAGAATTTCTGCGTCAGTACCTTGAGTTTGAGGACCTGATCCGCCGCTGCTATAAAGGATCGGAGATTACCATGAACTTCTCAGTGGAGGACTTGCTTAACTACTTTAGTAGCATTACGAAAGCCAATCTCTAACTTCTGCCCACACCAGGCTGGCATGGGGGCTGGCATAGGTGCCACCACCGTTGAATGTGTCCATGATAGCCCTGATGAGCTTGTCATCACTGTGGCTGTGCAAGTGTCCGCAATGCCAGGGTCACCTGGGAGCTGCTGTGGAGGCCTGAGATTTTACCTGTGCATGTTCATCTGATGGAACATATAATGGGTAAATCTTGAAATGTCAAGACCACACTATGCAATCCTTACCAGAAAAGACAACTGTAACTTGCATAGTCACTGCTCCTAAAGCAGACGGACCTAGTACATTACATGTGTCTTCAGATGTCAATATGAGATACTTGTATTT
This sequence comes from Ambystoma mexicanum, assembly GCF_040938575.1. Classification (NCBI taxonomy): domain Eukaryota; kingdom Metazoa; phylum Chordata; class Amphibia; order Caudata; family Ambystomatidae; genus Ambystoma; species Ambystoma mexicanum. Next base: position 1,425,930,825 of record NC_090924.1, read on the forward strand.
TGGTTATATGTACTTATGTGGATGCAGGGGTGTGGCAGGCAACGTCTTAAAAGGAACTGAATCCATTAGCAGGATTATTGCATATGCAAATGGACATGTTTCGCTCTGCATTTCCCTTAGCTCTTTCAAATTTGTTCCATTAACGCTTCTGGCTGAGAGCTTTTTCGGGTGCGAGTATTAAGCCCTCTGTGATTGGCATTGGGTATCAATGCTGCACTGCGTCTCTGTGCTCCCTCTGTGAATTTAGCCAACACCACGCTGTTATCGATCAAACCGACTGTGCATCCATGCTTCACCAGGAACCTGATGATTCAACGCATGCTGAAAGATATTGACAACATGGCGGCCGGATTGCGTTGTTGATTGCAATACATAGTGGACAGGAAAAGCAATCACAGTCTGGTGAAATCAAGTCAGAACTTGAGGATCTGAATACTGGTCCCACTATACTGACATGAGTAATTTCCAGACTATGATGGGACTTCCATTCACTGAGCTGATGTCATACTGTGACTTAACTCTGGGAGTCGCTGCTGTACCAGAGACTGTCTGCCTGCTTGGCTTCATACTGTGACTATGAGCTATGTGTCGCTGTTATACTCGAGTCTGACATTCTCCTCCTGCTGGACTTCAGCCAATGCCTTACTCACTGGATACTGAGTGTCACGGCTGCATGACGCTCTCCCTGTTCCTTCCATGGACTCAGCCTAACCCCGGGCAGCCACTCAATGCAGTCACTCCTGGATGCTACCCAGTGACATATTCTGACTGGTCACTGAGAGTCACCGCAAGACCATTGGGCGCTCAGTATCCTGTGACATGAAATTACCTGCTCCCCCATATAAAACATGTTGCTAAATAGTGGTGTCCATCTTGGAGTCACATGCTGTAGCTAGGTGCATTTTCTGAGCTCTCAAAGCCACACCTTACATCTTTCTTACCCCTTCTTAACCTCTGCTATGAGATGTGTCCCTCTTCAACTTGTTTCTGATGAATCCGTAATGTGTTAATTTGAGGTGATGTTTAGAATTTCAGACGTTTAACAGTTCGAATAAAGTTAACAATACATGAAATGTGTGTTTGTTAATCTATGTATTATTCCCTTTGGTGATGCCATGAGTGATTGTGAGCAGGGAGCTATCATAGTGCATTTGCCCAAGAGTGAGCGTATTCAGTAGAATCCTTCAGTGAGAGCCTCCCACTCTCTTTTCCCTCACTGTTACCTCTCCTTATCTCCTGCTTGAATTCATTTAGGGTTTGCAGAAAACTTTAGGAAATCAGGAAGCAAGATGCCCCATTTAAACACAGCACGACATTGTGTAATATAGCAGATACTTGGGATCTGTAGGCCACACGGTCCAGGAAAGCCAGAAAGGAAACAAAGGTGGGATCATGTTCCAGGTGCAGCAGATAAGAAAGTATGTAATAAAATACAGATGCCGTCCTTCCGCGATTCCTCATCTTTAGGTATAAGTCACCGGCAAAGCTGGCATTCGAAAAACATTTGTATCCCAGTAGGGGGTGTGGTGGACCAAAAGAAGGAGTCAGACATAGGTTGGCCATTTCTTAGGCTTTTTATTGAAATAATAACAAAATACCTAATTCTCCCTATCGCTAAGGGAATGATCCCTACCTAACCAAACTAACTAAGGGTGCTTGTCGGTCATCTGAAGTCCAAATCAAATGTCCACAGTCCAAAGTCTACTTCTACCTGACCCTACCCCTACAACTAATAACTAAAGCTAGCCGGAATATATATCTTCTGGCACCTTCCCTTTAGCGTGGGCTGTGTTTCAGGGTTATTCCAATTGCAACCAGTTCTTGAAATTCAGCCAACTCAGTAGCGTATATTTATCTAAGTTTACAAATTCTCTTTCATGAGCTTTTGCAGCTCGTGGTACATATTCATAGGTTGTATATCGCAGAGTTTGTGAGGCCTATCAATATCCTCCTGACACCCTTTCTGTATGGAATCTCTTCAACTTCTTCCTTTTAATTTGAATCCTTCAGACTCTTTTCATTTAACTCTGTCTTTGTTAGGGTTCAGTGTACCCATTTTAAACTTGCAGCACCTCCGCTCCTGTGGCCTCTCCCCTGGTTTCCCTTTACTTTCTCTGGGATTGGTACTTGTGCTTAATTCCGAGGTCTTCTCAAAGGGCCTCATTACGACCCTGGCGGAAATCGAAAAACGATGGCGGAAATGCAATACCGCCATCGAATAGCGCTCGGTGCGACTATGACCCGTCACCGCAAAGTACGATGCCATTAGCGACACCGTAGTGAACGCCAACGCTAACTGCACCAAGTACGCGCGCGCGCGCCATGCCAAACCGTAAATACCACCATGGCGCAAGGGTACGCGAATTCCGACCCTAGCGGACATGTACCTAACGCCATCAAGCACGGCGGAAAGTACCATTCCCCATGGTGAGAAGTACGGCATCGCGAATCAACCGTAAACGGCCCCACTGAGTGCCTGTACACCGCTCCCTGCCCACAAAGTACAACTCCCCGTAGGTGCAATGAAGTCACAATGCAACCAGTGAAATGTACAAGTCACCCATAGAATACAGAAGCCATTCCAATGGACATGACCACAGTCCCCCACCAAGAAACGCACGCAAACACAGGCACCTGTGACCAGCAATATTCCGAAAATCACATCATTCCACCAGTCCACCTGGCTGACCGGCATCTGTTACACAAAACCTAATCCCCCGCCCCTGAGCATGACATCATTCAAACAGTCATATTGGCAGCCCCCATCCCTGACCTCACTGGGCTTCGTAGGCAAACGCGCCCAGCACAGTACCACGCAACTAAACTCCGAAGCTGGAACCCAATGCAGATCTCCTCACAATACATCGCTCCCCAAATAGGAATATGCCACATCACTTGCAAAGAAGAATGCTACACGGCCCATATCAGAATAGAAATTTAATGCACAACAAAATCACCAAGCCCATACAGCCATTAGGCCATGAACTCCAAAACACATTTCACCATTGTGGGCTGCATCCGCAAGAAATGACCAGCTACTACTTGTGTGACGCCCTGTTCCATCATGGTACACAGAGCCACATTCACGTACGAAAAGGCAACATGGAAGCGCACAGAACCGCAGGGCCGTCCCAATGGGGAGGCACTAGTCCAGCTGAAAGGCCGAAATGTTGCTCCGAGCCACTAGTACTGCGTAAGGGCATGTGGGCCATTGGCGATCGTCCCATAAGATCGTAATGCTGCTCCACTGATTAACACGAAGCAGCAGGTGTCGGGAGTAAAAGCCATCTGCAGGAGTGGCATACAGATGGCAGTGGCAAAAGGGGAGGAGATACCTGTCAACCAAAAGAAAAGAAAAAGAACAGAATGGCCATCAGAACTACATTCGAACAACTCACTTCAATGATCACACTAAATCCACAGCCATATGCATGCTAGCCCACTCCAAAGGATCATCACCACCCCAAAACCACTTGCGACTCATAACTATCTATATCGAGGTGTAAACACCATCACAAACGAGTGTACCTGTGCATGCGTCTGTGAAAACAGAATCCATCTGATGGGAATGTTAACGTGCATGGACACAAGTGTCTGAAGACGCGTCGAGACAGGGAGGGCTCAACAAGGCCAGATAGACGATGGTCCCACTATGGCAGCCCTGCATCACATAGCGCAGGGGAGGCGGACAGATTCCAAGAAGCCCTGTACATGGCAAACTCTGTATCAAATCATCTGCCCATGCATCCATTCATCATTCCCACATCCCGGTATAAAAACGCCTGAATATTTACTCACATAACATTAGAAATATCCATTGAGTCTGTGCGTTATGCAGCCTGCAAAATCCACAGTGCCCCAGCCCGTAATTCCAGTGTTGTGAAGTAACATGTATTTGGGAACGTCCGGCCTCATCGCCCACGTCGCTATTGCGCATCCCAAACTATTCATATCAATCATTGCATCCTCGCCATGGCCCCTGTCTCAAGGACATTGAACAATAGAACGTTATATTTGCAGTCAGACCTGTGGGCATCTCCTCGCCGCTAGCTGATAACCGAAAGCGCCGCCCTTCGAATTCCTCATTTGCAACATCACGTCGAAAAGGCATCTGTGGCCGCTTGAAATCACAAATTAATCCATCTAGTGCGGCTGTGTGTGAAAATGGCAACTGCCTTCACCCACAAATGGGACGCCCCGCCCGTCGGTGCAACTCGGTACAGTGATGCATGAGGGCCCACCGTTACTTGAGTACTACGTTCCACTGACCCTTCACAAGTCTGTTCGCCACTGCAAAGATTGTATGTGAAACAATGGGACCATAGCCGAATGAACATATCAACCAATGTTACACGGCCATCGGATACAAATACATGATTGCAATAGCAAGATGCCATTACTCGAATTGCAGCGTTGTGTGCGGGACGTGCTCGGCCAAAGGGGAGAGCAGCTTGCACAGGTGGAATGAATCACCACAGGTGGAGGCCATACAGCCTGAAAACACATAAATTGCACACCCAGTCTCCTCCCACAACCACACCCACTCCGAAATGCTACCGGCAGGACGGAGGAGACGCAGGAGGAGGAGGAGGCCAAGGCAGGGCCAGCAAGGGCCGCCAGCACAGCCACTACCACCACGCAGGCAGCCCGCAATCCCACGCCTCCGAGCACATCCGTTCAACCTCACTGATGAGCAGATCCACACCCTCTACCGTTTGGACCGGGACACCATAGCCGCCATTGTGGACATGACACAGGCTGACCTTGTCAGCATGATAGATAGCCCAACCGCCATCCCACCCCTACTGAAGGTGGTGTCTGTACTCCACTTCCTGGCCACAGGCACCTACCAGCACACAGTCGGACAGTTGCATGGCATTTCTCAGCCACTGTTCTCACGGACACTATTGCAAGTGCTCGATGCCCTCCTGCAGCACGCAGACGACTACATCTCTCTACCACGCTCGGAGCAGGAAATTACCAACACAAAAGTGGGATTCCATGCACTTGGCGGCATACCGGGTTGCCTTGGTGCCATCGACTGCACCCATGTGGAATTGGTCGTCCCACATGCCATGGAGGCCCAGTACCGCAACCGAAAACAATTTCATTCCCTGAATGTACAAATGGTGTGTGACTCCAACAGGATCATTACACATTGTTGTGCCCGATTCCCTGGATCAACCCATGATTCTATGGTCTTGAGGAACTCTACAATACCACGCTACATGGAGCGACACGCAGGGAACAGATCCTGGCTACTCGGTGAGTCTCATTTCATGCATGATGATGTGGGGTATGTGATTCGGCAATGACCTGGCAGGAAGGGGGGGGGGTGTGCGTACGTAGCAATGGCATTCCACATCATACGTTTATCGTCCACATACAGGTGATGCTGGATATCCACTGAAGAGATGGCTCCTCACACCAGTCTGGAACCCACGGGACCAGCATGAGGAGGACTACAACCATGCCCACTCACGTACCCGTGTAGTCATTGAACAGGCATTCGGCCTACTGAAGACTCGTTTCCGCTGCCTCAGCAGGTCTGGCGGGGCACTCCTGTACCGCCATGAGAAGGTTGCAAAGATGGTCATGGCATGTGTCATGCTCCACAACATGTGCGTACGTAGAAATGTGCCCATGCCCCCTGACGCAGAACTGCAAGCACCTGAAGATGGTCATGATGAGGGTGGGGATGTGGCAGCACCTCAAGGAGTCTGCGAGGCACCGGAGGGCCGTGACATTCGTCAGCATCTCATTGATGCATGCTTCTAGCACTCACGCCTGGTGGCTGATACATGGACACGGTACTCGTGGCACTGTGTGTGTCTGGTACATGCACAATATGGACTGTACGCCTATGATGGCCTAGTACACAAAGATCATTGTCCACACATCTCATTGGTTGATCGTGCATTGTTTATGGCATATGTGATATCATGTTGAACACCCTATCGACCCGCCACCCAAGTGAGCCCAACACACCCCCTCCACCCTCCTACCTCCCCCCCGAACACCAGTGTCCAAAGATGCTCATTGTCAGTGGGCAGTCGCTATTGCAAGCCCCCTCTGCGGGTATCAGGGGCACCCCTGCCTGTGGAGCGCAGGTTCCTCCCAGATCTACGTTGGGGGCTGCCCTGGACGGAACTTGCAACGGATGATGTCTCTGCCTGCTCACGTCCATGCATGCCCTAAGGGTTTGTGAGAGCTCAGTGAGCACACGGCGCACTGCGGCAAGTTCGGCACATACGTCTTTGGACGTCGAATGCAGTTCCCCCCTCAGGCTCTCGGTGCTTCTCTCCATTTGGACTCTCAGGCTCTCGGTGCTACTCTCCATTTGGACTCTCAGGCACTCGGTGCTACTCTCCATTTGTGCCCTTAGTGTCTCTGTACTTCTCTCCATTTCTGCCCTAAGTGTCTCAGTTGATGTTTCTATGTCTGCCTTAGTGCCCCCACATTCATCGGCATGGTCCTTGAGGAGCGTGGCCAGTTGCTGCTGTTGCACGATTAACTGGTCGAGGGACTGTTGCCTCTGCTGGGCCATGGCCATTTGCGGTGGTGTCACAGAGGGGCTGGTGACCTCATGTTGCCTTGCCACAGGGCTTGTGGGGGATGGCCAGTCGTCGTCTTGTGGGTGCCCCTGCGTGGTATCCTCATGTTGTACGGGATGGGACAGACAGGGGGATTGGGACAGGTCATGGATGGATCTGACTTCGACATCCCCGTCTTCTGTGTCGGAGCATGCTGCCATCAATGGGGTGTCACCTATGGTGCTGCTGCCACCAGAGGCAGTGCCTTCTGTGGCATCCATTGGGGGGACCTGTGGTGCTGCTGTTGTGGGCATGCTGGCTGCTGGGGTGCCGGTTGATGTTCCCTCCTGTGTGCTGCCACCTGATTTGTGCTGCTGCCGTGTCTTGATGCGTGCAGCTGAGGTGGAGGGTCTTTGGCCGTTGGTCTTGGCCCTCTTTGCAGGTGTGCTGGTAGGGGTGTCCTGATGCTCGTCGTTTGGATCGGACCCTGTGGTGGAGTAAAGGAGGGCGAGGGTTATTAATGGGTCTGTGGGAATTGGAATGGCATTGTATCACATGCATTGGGGTGGTACCTGAGGGTGATTTGGGTCGGGGCCTTGGAGGTGCTTTCATTTGTGTGTGGAGTGAGGGTGCAGTTGTTTGGCAGCCTGCAGTTAGGGTGTGCCTGCTGCACGTGTAGTGGGTGTTTTAGGGGTTTTTAATTATTTATGTATTTATTGTGAGTTTTAAAGTGCGCTATCAGGCCAATGTGTGTGGACGTTCTCCTGGACATGTGTTTCTGTTGCACTATGTGGACACATGGTACTTCACATGATTGGACATTGTGGATTTAGCTTTGTTTCATTTGGGCCACCTACCTGATTCTTCGGATGTCTGCACTCCTTTCTCCATCCCTCCGTCTCCCTCTATGCTCTCCATTCCAATGGTGGAGGCACAGATTTCTTCCCAGGGGGTCAACTTGATGGGTGATTCCGATCCTCCCCCGGTGGCTGTGGCAATGTTGCGGTTGGCAGAAAGTATGCTACGGACGCGTATCCGCAGGTCGTCCCATCGCTTTCTGCATTGCTGTGGGTTGCGGGGTGCGGTCCCCACCGCACTTACCCGCTGTGCCACCAGAGCCCATATGGCCTTCTTGTTCGCAAGTGCCGTCCTGGTCATTTGCGTCGAGAAGACGACGGCAGCATTCTCCTGGAGGGTCTCTGTTAGCACGGTGAGTTCCTCACGGGAGAAGTGGACCTGCCGCTTGCGGTCGCACGCTTTCTTCGCTACTTTTCCCATTTTTCTTGGTTTCGCTAGGGTGGATGACGGGTTGGGGTGTGTTTCAGGGTAGTGTTTTTAGTGGTTGTGTGGATTTTGTGGTTTTATAGGTGTACGGCGGGATGTTTCCCGTTCCGGGCCCATGTTTTTACTTCCGTTTCCGTATATTTACGGTCACCGTACTTTCCGGTTGGCGCTCACTGCGGTGTCCGCTAAGATGTGTGGCGGTATTGCACCTAGGGCGCCGTACGGCGGCGGTGTGGGCCGTTTTGGGGTCATTTCCGCCATCGCGGACTTTGCACTTCCGCCATGCCGTGGTGCTCGTGCACGATGGGTCGGAATGGGCCGCACTTTGCTCCATCGTGCAATGGCGGAAACGCTATTTACGCTGTGGCGGTCCGGTCAGTCACTTTCCGCCAGGGTCGTAAAGTCTCTTAGTAATAGATTCCAGTATTCATCACAGTTACACTTGACAACTTCCTTGGTACTTCACAATATATAGGTGTGTGCTTTCTCCATGACCCACAGTCAATATTGCAGTTCCTTTTGTTAATTGGTATAATTCCTGCCCCCCCCCCTTATCCACCCTGGTACCTTCACTTGAAGTAGGTGGATTTACGAGGTCGGCCATCGGGGCAGATTTGCTGCCTCTAGTCTCTGTCTCTTCTTTCTCAGCCCTATCGCGGAGTCGCTCTCAGCATCTCATTATGTCTGCGTGCTCGGCATGGGTCTGCCGACCAGAGGTTTCCTTCCTCCCATTCTTTCTGGTTTCAACGTTGTTGATCGGCCCCACCATGGCTTTCCCACGGTCACGCCACCATGTAGGACAGTCTCCAGGACTCTGTCCTGACAGCAGTTTGCCCACTCTTCATTACGCTGAAACTCCAGCATCCTACTCTGGCGTTCTCTCGCTCGCAGTTTGCCACGGCCTCCACGGCTCCACACTCCTCCACCCCACCAAGACGTGACTATGTCAGAGGGCTTCTCCTGCGTGTGGTTCTCCATCTCTCTCTTCTCGATCGGTTTGTCGCTGTTATATACAAGTCCCCGTTCAAAGGGACGTTCCATTTTCCTTCACGTGTCGTATTTGATACAGCATTATCTGAAGCCAATGGAGAGAGAGGAAGGCACTTTACTGGTTATTTCAGGGAATCCGTTATAAGCATGTTGCTTGCATAGGGAGTTCCATGTGGGAATGAGAGTCCTTGTACCTTAGAGGGGAGTCACTTCCAGTGAGGCCCTACTTGCCCAGACCTCCAGGAATGGTCTTGCTAAGCCCTCACCTCTCTAGCCTCACAGGATTGGCATCCTCCTTGGGGTGAAGCAACAAATACTGTTGATTCGTCACAGGGGTTTCATGCCCATCTGCGTCAACTTCGTTTGCAGGTCCGCTATTCAACTCCGGAAGTGACAAAACCACCAGTACAAAAGAGAGGTGCGATGTCCTGGGAGCTCAGCTCCTTTTTTCTGCATCCTCAACATGCTGCTTTGGCACACTTCTCTTTCCCTTAGGAACCTTTTTAAATTGCCTCATTATGTCGACCTAGAATGTTTTGGGGGATAAGGACTTAAGTGTCGGGGCTTCTGACACCAGAGAAGTACCCTTTCATAGAAAAGGATGGGTGCTGTAAAACACACAAAAAACACCACAAAAGGACTCAGTCGTAAAGGGAACAGAGACATTCGTCCTGATCCTTTTTGAAAAAAAGCGATGCAATCCAGAAAAGAAGGTAGCAATGATACCTCCTCCAGTTCAAAACAGATAACTTGCTCAATGGCGAGCTCCTCAGCCGAGGAGTGGGAAAAGTTCAGAAAACAAATAGTTCAATTTCCTCAAAGGTATCGAAAGCCCAGTCCTCAGCCTCGGCTGAGAAAGTAGGTCCCATCATCCCTAGTCAAGCCGGCAGGATTCCTAAAAGAGTGGCGTCCGCATGCCTTAGGGCTTGGACCCCATCTCAGAGGAACAGATGGTAGTTGAGAAATTGACACATAAACCGATGGAAGCGCCATCAGAACTATCTGTGCCAGACCAATGAAAATTTTGATTTTCTACCATTGCCATCCTGCTCGAGCCAATATTTGCCGTCTCAAGGGCCAGATATTTCAAGACTATGTAGGTGGTGTACAATGAAGAAGGTGACCCGATACCCTTTGGATTTGAGCTGTTGGGGCAAGGGGTAGATTGGATGGACCCAATGCTTCTCGACTCAAAATAATCCCATTTTTATAGAACCAGATCTGATCCACTTGTCTTCAGATTTCAGTGACTCGACACATCCCTCAACCTCAAAATTGCAGAAGCGTTCCTTACAAATGTCTAAATGGGTTTTTTTGGGTCACAATTGAAAAGGTGGTAGATTCCTTTGAACTTGGAGCTCCATCCAGGCAGATATACCAATAGAGTTTAGCTGACTACCCGGACAGTGTGCATCAAAGAGAAGTCGTTCTTCATTTCACTCGGTGGTCCATACTTTTGCTAATCATTACTGTCTAGACGCAATGAAATCTCAAGATGACCGATTTGAAAGGGCAGTAATTCCATTGCTCTCCTCCCACCTCCACACTATGTTAAATACGGCTGTGGGAGTCATGTTCTTTCTGGTGATGTCTACTACCACCAATTCCTCATCGCCCTCCCAGTCATCCCCTCAAATAGAGAGCATTAAGGGATATTTTTTGTGATAAGGAGGGAAAGAAAGAAAGTTCTCACCCATATATTTCCAGGAGTTGCTGAGCATGTGGAAAAAGGGGTGCAACTTAGATGTCGCGCCTCCCTTTTGTAGCGGATGAGCAGTCACTTCTGGAGTCGAGTAGCGGACCTGTGGACAATCCCCTGCTGGGGAACAAATGTTTTCCGAATGCCAGCTGTTCTGGTGACTTATACCAGAAGATGAGGAACCTGTGGGAGTCGCCATCCACCAGATAGAACAGGACCCTAGCTAAGTAATTTGTTCTTCCCCAACTAAATGCTATCAGCAACATCTGGGGTGGCGCTAGCATATGCACACCTGATAATGCAATCCTTCATAAATACAGAGAAATAGGTGGTCCTTTTCTATCCCCATGGAGCATAAAAGGTAGGCGGTCAACCAAGGTGCAAATGGTTTTTGCCTTGTTCTTCTGCTCCTGGGGAATGTTAAAGGTTTTTGCAGGTATGCGCCAGTGTATGTTAAAGTTGTTTTGCATGTAGGGCATGAGACAGGAGTGGAACAGCTATTTTTCCTCCTGATTTCCAATCCGCCTACAAAACCACCTAGCTCTAAGCTTGCATGAGATTTCATGCAGTCATAAAAAGAATGGATTGCTATAAACCCGCCTGCACTTAGCACCTGCCAAAAGCAGGCAGATTTCATAGCTTAATTTGCAGGCAGCCGTTACACCCATATGTACTTTCTTTTTACACTCTGTTTTTTTTAAAGTGCAAATTTCTGGGGTAAATTCTCCCCTTCAAGGTCACATTTGGGGTCTGGCAGTGCATGAAAAAGCAGTCATTCTGCTATTGCAAAAAGGTGGCTGGAACGGACCCATGTCATTTCAACAAATTACATTACTTCAGTGTACTTTACTTCATTGCTATTACTTCGAAAATATACTTCAAATTATTTTTTGTTTTTGTGGAGGCGTCCACTCTCCTCATACACACCTTCTCTTTCACTACCACCACACCTCAAACAATTCCCCAGCCACCTTTTACACCTGGCCCCACAAATACATATAAAATTTGAAGTATTTTCGAAGTAGTATCCACAAAGTAAATCACATCGATATGATTTACTTTGTGGAAACAACGGGAGACCGGCAGCAACAGAATTTCTGCCACAAATATACTGCAATGTCAAAGTCGTAAAGAGCCCACAAGTTCTTACAGATGGTCACAAATGACACCATCTATGAACTCAACAAATAAGCCCTCTGTTGCCAGTAGGTGACCCAAATGCACTCCTGTGGAGAAAACTCTCCTAATAAGCGTTGTTTGCTAATAAATTAAATCATAAACTACGTATTGAAGTAAATAATAAAAATGGAAAGACTCTGTAACCCATTCAAATTGCAGACTCAAAGTCATTTGTAACACCAAACAGTGTTTATGATTATATACATTTCAAACAAGTTTCACTTATCTCCGAGGTGTAATTGTCTCAGAATCAACAGGATTATTAGCAGTGTCAATACCTGTCTCGCTAGCCCACTCCTCACCTGAGGTATCCGAGAGGTCTTCAGAGGGTTCTTCAGAAGATGATTCGTTTTTCTTTCCTCTCCAGGCACTGGCGACTTCTTTCCTTCCTTTCTTTCCTTTCTTTTGGTAGAGGTAAGGATGGGCTTCCCCAGAGGGCACTTTGCCTTATAAGCAGCCTGCCCGGCAGCGGGGACTCCGGGAGCCCACCTCAGTCCAGGGAAAAGCTGAGGCTAAAAATCCCTGGTGTTGTCTGCAGCGGCCGAGATGACTGGTAGTCCCTGAAGAAAGGTCTGATCTTCCTTGATGAATGGAAGTTTCGTTGTCTCTTGACAGAAGAAGGACTATGGATCCCAGCATGGACTGGGGTCAACAGTGTTCCGTAAGAAGGACCAGGAGACAAAGGTAAGGGAACAGAAGAGTAGCGCAGTAGCAGGATACCAGGTAATGCACTTCGGTACCAGACAGCAGGAAGTCTGGAACCAAAGAGGGAGACCGGTATGTGACCCAGCAACCCGTTTAAAAACGAGAAGGCAAAGGGAGGAGACCACGCGGGATGCAGTGAAAGAATGAAAAGCTAGGCAGGAAGAGGGAGAGAGAGGAGTTCTCCCAGAGAGCATGGAAGACAGAAGAAAAACTGATAGCAAAAAACACACACTAGCGTTAACGTACCCGAAACAGAGGGTTGCAACGCGCCGACCTGTATCCCGTCTGAAGTATATATGCAGTAGCGGCGGCCATGATCGAAGACTAGATTACTCTCTGACGCTACAGAAATGACGTGATGGTCCGATCAGTGAGCTCTCCAGCGATCCCATAGCCACCAGGGTTGGATTGTGACAAATTGATAACATTTTATAAAAGACAATTTTACAAAAACACAACCTTTTATTTCTTGAACTCAATATCATTAAGTATTACCACATCACACTTAATTCTTGATCATCACAATATCAACAAACACTGAACATATTTCTTGTCAACAAATAACAGTCTGGAGATGTTCATTCAGATACCTCGACAGTGTTGCCAACCCGTTTCGGATTAGGTATCCATCTTCAGGGCCTGTACAGTGTTCTTCTAAATTGGTCTTTCTTTGATTAACCTAAAAAACATGTATGCAATTACCAAGTGGTAACTACGGCTACCCTGCCAGATGAATATTTATAAAGCACAAATTAAATAAAGTACACTAACCTTCCCATTGGAGGCAAATCACTCCTGTTTGTAGAAGCTACAAACCAAAGTAAAACAAATATATATAGCCATTCTCTCCTGTATGAATTGGGTCATTAGAAAAAGGTTTTTTTGCAGCAACATAAATCAACTCCTCTCTCAGTTTGTTAATGTCTTTCTTCCTATTCATAAGTGACACATAAATCCATCATAAATCACTGCACATATATGGAGCCTAAACCATTCCTTGTGTTCCATCTGCAAACACTCCCCCTCCTCTACTTACCAATACAGAATTTCATCTGCGCTCAAACAGGAACTCTGCAGAATGACTGTGCTCAATAAAGATTTCCCTCCCTAAAGGCATTCGTACACATCAGGCAGATGCGATTAGTCCCATGGGGCCGTAAAGACGGCAGCCATCTTGTAAGTGCTAACTTACAATGTTAATAGTTAAGAATTTTCCACTTGTGAACATTCTTTCTATCCTGTACCCATGGTTTTGGTTTTACTGACAGTCACAATATCAAAATCAATAAATTATACGGGACTTGGAGAACACATTTTTTATTTCAAATGATGTAATGCTCTTCATTAACTTCATCAGGGAGGATGTCAAGAATGATGGCATCTAAATGTCACCAGTCCAGGGATGCCGGTCCGGTGTCATTAGGACCCTCCCCTTCCCACTCCAATGTTTACATGTTAATTCAACTGAACTCACTCACTCAGATCAACAGAGCACAATAAGGAGGATGCCATAAATGGCACAAATTTGCCAGAGCCGGTCGGTGTCACAAGGCGCCTCCCCATTGCACTCAGTTGTATCTATACAGCACCCAACTCAATGGGCCAACACACTCTCTCTTACTCTGACCTCATTGATATTTTCAGAAAAATATGCCCTGTATTATCCGGTCCTAGGATACAAAGACTAGAGTTTCCAACTGTCAGGTACCTCCTGCTCCCAATCTGATTAAATATACCATACATAATGACTGGTTAAACGTACAGACCCAATTTATACCAGAGTACAGTTTTTCAACATAAGTCCAACATCACAGGACACGCCTGCGCACAATCTCTCCAAATCGAAATTTCAAACCCAACAGAGCCTGGTAATTTTTTGACAGTAGCATGTAAGAACACACTCAATGTTCAATCCCCTTGGTACCAGACAGTCCAAACGATCAATCCACTCAACTACTTTCTGCAGTTGCAATCTATTCAAATCACCACCTCGCTTTGGCTTGTGTACCTGTTCTAAGATTGCACATTTAATTTGTGCTACACTATGTTGGTCTTCTAGGATGTGTAACGCAACTGGAGAAGGCACATTTATAGTTCTTATATTATTTGTGTGCTCGGTCCAACAGACCTTGGCCTTCCTTGTTGTCATGCCCACGTACTTGAGTCCACATGGGCACTGCAGTGCATAGATGACGTTAATGGAATCACAAGTACATGAATGTATCAATTTGATCTTTCTGCCAGTGTGTGGATGAGTAATTTCATTGCCTTTAATAATATTGTACTCTATTCACACTGCATTCATTCATACTGCATTCACATGCGTGTGTACTTGCAGACACCCCCTGACATACATACATACACTGACTTACACACCCCTCACATGCATGCATACATTCAGTCATACATATCCTAGCACACATGCAAACACACAGCCATACAGCTAAGGTGTGTATCAGCCACTTTTACTCCCTAAAATTAGGCAAATACTCCCAAAAAATAAAAATAGGGAGTAAAAATACTCCATCCAAAAAATAGACAACTAGGACCATGTGCCCCTGCTTACACACACGCAGCTCCAGAGATATGTATGGACCAATAGGGAAGGTAGTGGCACGGAAAAGATGGGTGGTGAAGCTAAGGGGGAGTTGGTGAAAAGAACCACAGAGGCAAGGGTGAATTAGCCAGCCCTTAAAATAGAGGTGCCTAAAGAGAAGGCATTGAAAAGTGAGGAGACATCAAAGAGAGGGATGAAGCAGGGAATGAGCAGGAGTGCGAGAGAGGAGCGGGACAAGAACATCAGGGGTAGAATAGCAAAGCAGGAGGAGGAGGAGAGGATGGTGAGAATGGGCAAGGCGAAGCCTGGGACCGGTTTAAGAACAAGCCCAAGGCAAAGCATCAAGAAGGTGCAAAAGATGTGAAAGTATAAAGATAGAAAGAAGGAAGACACAAGAGAAGGTCTCCCAGGTACGAGCCTATGACGGGACGTCAGGGAGGAGGGAGAGAATGGGTTCTAAGGCTGTAGAACCAAGACCCTGATAGAGGAAGATGGTGAGCAGCCTAGCGAGGACCCCCTTAAAGACCTTAGGATGGCGTTAGGCATATTTTGAAGTCCCGCTCCACCGTCACAGAAACTATAGAATCAACCATCAGGTACTACTATCGATTTCAGATCCAGAAAGAGGACTGTAGGTGCACAGGAACATTGCCTAGGAGATTACCAGAGACTCTGCTATTAACTGAAACAATAAGACAGGTGAGAAACCATGTTTGTTTGGGAGAATGGGCACATACCCTCACATTTGGTTTTGCTGTGTAAAGCTGCGGGGAAGAACCAATGATCAACCTCAAGGAAACATAAAGAGCTTCCATGTTGCACCTTTTGAACCTTCTTGAGAGACTGTTAAACAAGCTTTAGTGCACAGCCATCTTAAAAGCAATTGAGGTACTTTTATTCACATCCTTAGCCCCTTATAGGATTGTGTTAGTTGTCCTTACAACCCGAATAAAGATATGTGGAGAAACATATCCCATGTCTGGTTCATATCTGGTCCTTGTATGCTTCATGACAGCCTGCAATGGATAAGTGAAGCTAAGTCAGGTGACAGTATTTGGTCCAGCGATGTATTTCTTCTTTGCAATCTGACTGTAGTTTTCATTTCATGTTTGCTCTAATTGGTCGACTTAAAATAGAAGCATGCAAATAAAACTAAAGACTATAGTATGTACATGACAAGGGGCAGCTTGAGAGCTCTGCCTGAACCTTAAATCTAGTGAACCGTTCATGGGTAAAGGACTTGGGGCGTGTGTGGAAGTGGTGGCTGGGAGATGCGCAGATTCTAATGGGGGTATGGCGGAGTGCGGTGAGTGTGCTGCTGCTGAGGTGCTACTCTGAACAAGTCTGTCTTCCTGTTTGTTGCAGCGTGGAGGCGGCACCTCATTCCATTCACCTCAACAAAAACTAGCTCCCTAAGCGGAGTACGGCGGAGTGCAGCGAGTGCTGCAACTAATTGCAGCCATCAAGCATGGTGCAGAGGATGAGCAAACTTGAAGCACGACCCTGAGCGCAAAGATAAGAGAGAGAAGCCAGGATCCTAAGGTCACATTGGATGATGAGAGGTCTACAAGCGTGGGCATAGGTGAACATAGAATCTATACTAAGGCGGCAGAAGTAAGGGTTGGAGCGGGACTTGATACAGCTCCTCCTAGAACTGCACTAACTAGTACAGAAAACAACAATATGGACGCATCGAATCAATTTATGGGAAGACAAACTAGGCAGCTGCAACGGGTCTCATGCCTGCGGCAAAATGACCCCTCTTTGAGGAAGGCCAAGATACTGCAGTGGGGCTAAGCTCTCACAACCAGAAAGGGGTTCAGGGAATTATGTCTGGTATGGGAGCTGAGCGGGATTCCGAACGGCCTACATGCTCACCTAACCAGGAGCACATGAACAGAGCAAAGACGGCCAAGTTTCTACCCAGGTTGGGAGCGTTGGTTGGTGATAAAGTTCAACCAGATTGGCCATGACGTCCAACCAATAATCTTTGAATCAGTATTCGATGATGACGGACAGACTCCGTGAAATAGAACAAGACTATTGTCAATTCTTTCTTCAATTCCAGAACTAAGAACGATCTCGACGTCAGATATAAAATGTGTACACGCATTTCACCGCAACCACCTGGGTAAAAGTGCAGTGCATTTCCACTCATGGCTAATCGCAGGGATCATGAGTGAACATCAAGAAGACATCTTACTCCTCGGATTCGAGAGCTACCTCCCTCATCGCGCTCACAGCAACCCTAAGGATGGAGTTCAAGAAGAGTGCTATTTTGATAACAATCCACGCAGGCAAACTATCAGAAACCTGTCGCCTACCAAGGTGGGGGTGGCTTGCATCAGCCGTCCCTGCCAGTTCCAGCATGAGACCTAGCCTCGGGAGGATGTAAGATGACACTCCCAAGCTGGAACTCGCAAGGGTTTAACTCCTTTCTGATCCCAAAGGCAAAGCAGTTGCTTGAGAAATTTGACTATATTCTTCTGCAGGAAACCAGGTTAAAAGAGTCCCCGACGATGGATGGCTATATGGTCAATACCAAAAACATTAAGACATGTGAAAATGGGCGCCCAGTGGGTGGGATCCTTACAGCAGTGAAAGTCAGGAAACAGCTGTCATTACAAACTGGAACTGTCCTTGGGAGGCCATTTTTGTGACACAAATGGTGACTAAGCGATCCTATTAATACGTCCATGCTGTTAATTAAGATGTACTATAACCCAGTATGGGCCAATACAGATAAGGTATTGAATGTTTTGGAGGAAGTAGTCATAAGGTGGCAAATTGTCAATGGCTCCAGCCCAATAGTTTTCAGGGGTGACTTTAACTGTGGATGTGAGGTGTTGGAATGTGAGGAGAACGGAATTGCTATAGGAACAAAAATAATTCAAGGCATAGTATTTAAAAAAATATATAAATTGCAATGTGAAACCTAGGCCTTTTTCCCCTTATTCAGGATTCTCAGACTTAGGTTTTTTTCCCCAGTAGCTAAACCACATTGTGAAAGGAGTACCATTCTATGGTTGCTTCTTAGCAAAGCATCCATCTCGCTTACTTCTACCAGCATCTGTTCGCCTGTCGTACTGTCCACTTGTTTCGCCCCCCCTGTCTTGTCTGCTTGCGCCAATCCCTGCGTCTTTCCCTAGTGTTCCCCTGCTCCTACTCCCCCCTCCTCTTCTCGACTATTGCCCACCTACTCTATGGTGCTCTCTGTCTCTCCTATTTTTTCTAACTGCTAATCTATCGACTATCCTGCTCTCCTCACTAAATCTGGTAGGAAGACGTTTAAAAAGGATATCTTGGTCTCTAGCCCAGGCTTCCCTATCGCTGACACCTATCCCAGTGCCTCCTCTAGGCAAACCCTCACCAACATCCTCTTTGTCGTTCCCTCACAAAACCTATGGACTCTTCATGTGGTCTCTGTGCTTTCTCCTCTCTCTTCTTCTCCCATTAATGGTGGCACCCCGTGGGATGCCCTCCTGGCCTCCTTCTACTCCTCCAAGGTCATCATTAATGTTTACTTGAACTGTACCGTCTTGGCCCAAGGCACTCATGCCACTCTTCTCCTCTTCGATAGACGCTTCCCGCACCTCATCAACTTCCTTCCTTCTACTGCTGTCCCTTCTCTTCCAGCCACAGCTTCCTTGCCTCCCCCTGCTGTGTCCTCATTGGCTACCTTGCCCTTTTCCCCTTCCTCTTCTGCCCCCCCTCGAGCCTCTTCTACACCTCCACAGGGTGTACCTCTAAATTGCACCCCTCCCCAGAAGTCTTTCAAGAGTGGCAACCTTCTCCATATTGCCACCCTTAACTTTCGCTCTGCTGTCAAACATTCCTCTGACATCTGCCACCTTCCTTGAGGAACTTAACCTCAATGTCCTCGGTCTCACCGAGACATGGTTCACGGCCAGCTCTGTCACGAGCTTTGCACTCTCCTCCCTGATGGCTACAAGATCCTCTCTGCGCCCAGTCGTTCCAGAGGGGGTGTAGCCCTGGTCTTCCCGGAGTGGATTTCTGCCTCTGTCATCCCTACGTAGGCCTACTGAATTCCTCGTCTGCAGGCTCTCTCTCTCCTAGCCACTCACTTACTGTAGCTACTATCTATCGGCCACCTAGCCAGATCTCCTCCTTCCTCTCTGAATTGGCGGACATTTCCTCTTCCCTCCTGGTCTCAGCCATTCAACTCCTCCTCCTTGGAGACTTTAACCTCCACCTGGATACTTCTTGTCCTTCCTCCGGACTCTTTTGCGACATCTGCGACTCTCTCTCACTCTCTATTCTCCCCTCCGGCCTGCCTCATTCTGCAGGGCACACTCTGGATGTTCTGATCTCTTCAGACCTTCCCCTTTGTATGCCTCTCACCACTCCTCTCTCCTGGAGCGATCACTTTCTCCTCTCCTCCCAGCTCACCCTCTCTACCCCTCGGGCCGAGCCAACTCCAGCACTGCCTCCCACCCTCTCGGTCATCCGACCAATAAAGCGCGTGTCAGTTGAGGCTTTCGCCGCCACTTTCTCTCCCCCCTCAACCCCGCTGGCTGACTCACACCATGACACAGCCCTTTCCATGCTCCACTCTGCTATAGCTGATACTCTCAATCTACTTGCCCCTGTCATGAGGATCCGCTTGAAATTCAAAGCCAAGTGCAACTCCTGGTACGACTCAGACCTCGTCATCCCCAAATGCAAGTGCAGGGTGGCTGAGAGGAAATGTGCGTGCTTCTGGTTCATCCTCTGACAAACTGGCCTGCCGCCTGCTCCAAAGGCAATACAGGCTCTCTGTCTGCACCAAAAAGATAGCTCACATCCAAGCCTGCATCTCTGCGGCATCTAGCAACTCGGCCAAACTCTTTAAAATTTGCAAGGAACTGGCCAATCCTGCTGCAGTCTCTACCTCTCCTGTCACTTCGCAGGCCCTCTGCACAGTCCTGGCTTCTCATTTCATCTCTAAAAGCCCAGGACATCCTGTCTTCTCTCTCTTCCTCTCCCCCTCCTCCCTCGACTCCCTGCTCTTCCTCTGGCCCTTCTTCGGCCACCTCTCCTCCCTCCTTCTCTGCCTTTCCCCTTTTCTCCCCAGACGAGCTTTCTAGACAGAAAGTCTCGTCAAAACAGGTTCATCTCTGTTCCTCCAAAGCTATCAAGGACCACATCGACTCCCTGGCTCCTGCTCTGACCGACTTCCCGTCCCCCGTGAAGCACTCGTTGTGCACTGTCATCTTAAGAAACCCTCTGCTGACCCGTCCTGCCCAGCTAATTATCGCCCAATCTCCATCACTCCTTTCCTGGGCAAACTCCTAGAAAAGCTGGCCATCTCTCAGCTCAATCTCCACACTGAATCTGTTGGTTGCCTTCATGATCATCAGTCTGGCTTCAGAGCTGCCAGAAGCACAGAAACTGCTCTACTGAACATCCATGAAGACCTGCTCTCCAACCTCGATTCCAACACCCCCTGTGTCCTCATCTTGCTTGATCTCTCCTCTGTCTTTCACACAGTCAACCATGCCATCCTGCTGTCGGGGGGAAATTCTGCCGGGGTCGGCCGGGCCGTCCGCAGACCTCCGGGCAGGGAGGCCCCAACTCCTCCCGTATATCCCAGATGAGATAGAGTATGAGACACACGCAAGAAGCAAGGTGACTCTGCTGTTTATTAGACAAAAACGGCAGGGATGGGTCAAGGAGCGTACGCGTCCGTCCTGACACACACACAATCGTGGGGCTCGCAGGCCCTTTTTACTGTATTATGACGCGCTACTCGCGTCACTTTAGAAAGTTAACAAAAAACCTATTGCCACTCTTAATTGGTTGCTCGAGTGGTAGGGTTAGTATAGCATACGTATAGAGAATAATATGAGTGGACGAAGGTTAGTCAGGTGATATATCTGGGTTGTCCCTACAATTAGATACATGAGAATTGTTACATGAAGACTCCTAATGATTGGTTAATATTACTGGCGTCAGTGATAAGAGCCCCATGTTCTGATTGGTGCGCCCGTGAGCTTCCCAGCCTGGGACCACCGCTGTTCCCAGCTCTCGGTGTACCTGCAATTTGCAACAATGTTTCACTATGGGTACGTGCAGACAATGTGAGGATTTATTCATAGCTGGAAGGCTGACCGCTCCCACTGTCGCAAATGTCCATTGAGCCTTTCAAGTGTATCTGCCTGTGTCTCGTAACGAGGGATCCAGACGCCTCTTTTCTCCTGGGCTTGGCATCTCGTCAGGTTCGGCTTGGTCACGTGAGGTGGGACCGTGTTTGAGGCAGAATTCTGCACAATTAATATTGTTTTTCCACTGTGTGTTTGGTTTAATTTGCAGGTGTGACTTTATCGTTGGTGCGCGGCGTGCGAGGTTGCAACATCGTGCCCTTGATGATTTGCTCTTGGAATGTGGGTTTGCAACATTGCGACCTTGGCTGGTTGCTTCGCCGGGCTCATTCTGCAGGATCAGCAACCTGACTCTTGTTTTGTTAATGTCCACGGGAGCTCTTGCTTGCGGCCTACTTAGGCCTGGTGTATAAGTGGGTCCGTCTGGTGCACAGGTGCTTTAGGTTACAGTACCATATAGTTTCATGACCAGTATCGTGTCTTCATTATATTTCTCATGGTGGCAACTGGTTTTAAGAGAAGCGTGAGCAAGCTTTTTAGATGAGTTCATGACGCGTCTTGCGTTTCTGCATTTTGAAAGCCTATGTAGAAAATAATAAAGATGCACGTCCGTGAGTATGCCTGTCACCTACGTCATAGCACTGGGTATATTCTTCGTGTAGATTGGTGCGGGAGTGTCCAGTGTGTATATTTGCACAGGTGTGCTTACCGTTGGCTAGGTCGTCATGGCATCTCTAACGACGTGTAGATTTTAGTCTAGTTGGTCCGTGCCGCAGGTGTCAGCATGGCCAGTGCGGGCTGCTGGGCAGGCAGATGGACACATCCGTATGTTCCTGTACCAGGGTATCTGGTCGTCTGGTAGATGGACAAACTCTTCTTGTGGCGGGTGTCTGGGTCGTGACCCTTTAGGCCAAGTGCGAGAGGTGAAGGACGGGAGCCTGGTCTTCCATTCTCCCACTTCAGTCCCCCGTCTGGTCGACTTGTCGACCACAAACATATCCTTTTCGTTATCTCCTCTTACTCGCCATATCTTAGTTATTCCTCCTAGATGTCCATAGTGGTTCACATGATCTTCAAATGACCAATACATATATTCACAGGTTCCTCCAGGAGTACAGTATACCCATTTCCCTATGTAGCTCCTGGGGTTTCTTGGGTTCTCGATCTTCACCGATGGTGGGTCTAGATGGTTGGTGATGATTTGGTTGCGCAACTTCTCCCTCTCCTGTATTATCACGCCTGTGTGTTGGCCGTCATCTGCTGGCATCAAGGGGTGCATACCCACCATTTCAAGCAACTCGTCAGTGGTACGTGCCTTCCGGGCCTCCCAAAATCTTATTATGATCAGTGTAGCTCCAGCCAAAATAGTACAACCCACTATAATTTTCAGTCCATCTGACAGCCAGGATGGCATCCATGACCATAATAGTGAAAACCAGCTCTTATCCTTGTTTACACCGTTACTTTCATCCATCATTTTGGAGTGCATCTGGGCCAATTATGAAACTGCTTCTGTCAGTGTACCATTGTCAGCATCGTTGGCAGGAATGAACGTGCAGCATGATTGTCCTATCTTTGCACAAACTCCTCCTTCCATGGCTGTGAGAAGGTCCAATACATATCTGTTCTGGAGTGCTACCATCCTTATAGCTCGCAGCTCCTCTTTTATTGCGTTGAATCCATTCACTGTAGAATTGATGGTCATCATTAGTTCCCATCTAGTTATCTGGAGCCATTTTGCATTTGCGTAAGCCTGCAGTCCCGGATGTATTATTGAGGAGAAGAACATTGCTGCTCTGCTGAATAGTCTGTGTTCTGGCGGTATTGAAGTGAGTGCCGTTTCCGACCTTCCCCACAGGTAATTTCCTGTCAGAGGTTCTCCTTGTCTTTTCCTTCTATTTAGGACAGTATCATTGCCGTTGGTCCTGTTCCTTTGCCCCTCCTGAAGTGGTGCAGATCTCTTTTTTCTCTTGTCCCCTTCATCCATTTTGGGAAAGTTCGCCACATTGACATGCTTCTTGGGTACCACTAGTGATGGTACATTGACGTGCACCATTGTGCACACACCTTTCCACAGGAGAGGCAGTGTATGGTATGCCTTTTCTCCACAGGCCCAATAATGGTCCATTATTACTGCTGTTCCTGCTCCCCCCTCAGGTAACTCCATCACACTTGCACAGTTGGTGTTATATCCTACGTCCACCTCTCCTTTATGCTGGTAGCATACCTTGGGCGCAGTCAGCGGCAGTATTGTTATTGGGTCTTCATCCGTTTCCACCCACGTAAGCATTGGTACGTACTTGATCCACGTCGTCCAACATCGGTGGTTGTGTGCCTCAATAGTTGAGATAGTTTCTTTTGTTACCATGTTGCTGCCAATCACTCCTATCTCCCAGCTGTTGTCCAGGTACACCTTCCCGGTTATCATCACCAGCGGCCTCTCCCAACATCCTTGTTTACCCGGAACTTCAGTGGCGTATCAATCACATGGTAGATACTGCAGTGTTACTTTCTTTGTTTCTCCTTTTGCAGGACCACTTGTTATGTATTTGAATGCTTCAGCATGTAAACTGCTCTTGTGGTAACTCAAATAGGTCTTGAGGAAGTTGTTTTCATATGGGTATGAGTCTCGTGTTTTCCATGTCATATGCACCACTGTCCCTTGAAATCTTCCTTTCGTTTGGAACAGTGCCAAGTATATTATGCACTGTGCTGTCTTTTCATCTATTTCTGTGGCAACAAATGTTCGAGAAGCACTCATGGCGTATGGTATTAATGAGCAAACGTAGCAGCTGTCCTCTGTTGTCTGCTTACCAATGCGGGTCATGTGTTGGTACCATATGTTGTTTGAGACGTGTGCTGAATCTTGTATATAATTATCAATACCTTTATTGTCTGAGTATGTGCTGCGTTTAACTCTATTTTGCTTGGGTGCAATGTTACTACTATCACCTGACGTAACACCTGTTGCAGCAGGGGACGGGGTGTATTAGGTTTGGGTGCAGCAATAAAATGAATAGCATAGCTGTACTGCCATACAGAGGCAGCCAAGAACCCGGTGATCATCAAAATCCCTATTAGTTTTATTACATATGCTAATCTCACCGGCATTTTGCTCTTACCTTGCTGCAGTCCTGGCAGCGTATTCTTGCGACGTTAAAGTTGCCCGCCTGAAAATTCTCAAAATGCTTGTTATTAAATGTTAGTTGTTGGTTTTCTTTAAGCTCTCCCTATCAAATAGTCATTCAGTGCCCAGGCGAAGAGCTGTTCCCACGCTACTCTAAGTGATCTATCTCTTAGGACCGGCAAGTATGGGTGGAGGTGGGGCATTGAATATTCTATGGCCAAGAGGAATGCTGTGTAGTAGACACGTACCCTTCTCCTTTTCAGGTACGTTGGCCTTTTTATTTCGTATACAAATTGGTGTGACAATTCTTCCGGGTAGTTATCGTCTGGGAGTACCATCTACGCCTGGGCAGTGAACTTGTTAGTTATCTATTTTCTTAACAATACAATAATACGCAGTTCCTGTATGTGCGAGAGAAGAGAAAAAGAGAACATTCACGTGTTTACATGTGTACTTGTGCAGGCAATGTCCTTCAGTTCAGGTATTACTATATTTGGGGGTCAATGGGCAGGGGGTTCGGGCTCAGTTGGCGGAAGTATTTTTACTCTTTGAGCGTGTGACCATGGGGTGGGCAGTATGGGGATCACCCCTTTCTTCGTCAGTTATTGTCTCCGGGGAAGCTGGGGAGTGACAGGGTATGGGAACAATTGGGTCGTTGGCTGTGGTAGAACTCTCTTCCGCCGTTGGTGATGTTGTTGCTGTTCTCCCAATGGACCTGTCGGTGGCGCTGGGGCCGGTCTGCAGTTTGTAGATCTTTACATCATGTAGGTGGTTCCAGGCACGCTTGTCCTTTAGCTTTACTGCTCTTGTTGATACTTCCTCTACCAGATGGGGGCCAGTAAATCGTTTATCATTCCATTTCCTGTTGAAATTGCGAAGTAGCACGTGGTCACCTTTAGCAAGTTTGCACAGGTTTTCCTTTTCCAATTCTGTATTGGCGCCTTCTTGTTGATTGCTGGTAGACCCGCCCCGTGTGCGCTCGAGCTGTTGAGACACAAACACAACACTAGTAATCAAAGAAGACACATATTGGTACCTTTCATCACCTAAAACACTCGCCGTGCTTTCGTGATCAGTGAATGCCCTTGACGTTGGCGTTAGGGGAAGGCGCATTTGACGTCCGGTAACCACCTCGTGTGGAGTGAGGTGGTGGTCGGACCCTGGCCTATTCCTTAGTTCAAATAGGGCTAATGGAAGGCAATACAACCAGCTTTTCTTTGTTGTTTGTTGTATCTTTGCAATTGCCTCCTTTAATAGGCCATTCAGGCGTTCACATATACCGTTGGCCTGTGGGTGGTATGCACATGCGAATTTGTGTTTTATGCTCAGCAGGGATGTGATATGCTGGAACATTTCGTTTGCGAAATGCGGGCCATTGTCTGACCTTAACACCTCGCACACTCCCCACCTGGGGAAGACCTCCCTCACTAGGAATTTGGCTGCTCTAAATGCATCTGGGTGTGAACAGGGCCCTGCTTCAATCCACCTAGAGAATGGGCATACTACAACAATCATATACCTATTACCTTGACATATGTTGATCATATCAACATAGTCAATGTGAAGATGCCGAAAAGGTCCCTCTGGCCGGGGTATAGTACCTCTTATTACTTTTAGGGTATGACCGGCCGTAAACTGTTGACATGTGAGACAATTGCTGATAAAATTCGACACATGAGAATTTAACTCGGGGCAGAACCAATCTTCTCTAATTCGTGCTGCAATTACTTCCTTGCCTGTGTGGGCTGGGTGATGTAATTGGCTCAGGGCGGTGTTCAAAAGGGCCAATGGTATTACAACTTTTCCAGTGCCACCCTGGCGCCATAGTGCGTCGGTTGGTGACATTGTACATCCTCTTTTTACCCATATTTCTTTTTCGGCCATTGGTGCAGCCGCTTGTAGCTCCATAATCTGCGTGGCTGGGAGATGGGTGTACCCTTCTCTTATCAACATCTCCTTAGCCATTCCCCTCCCTCTCCCTCTCTGTGATTCTGGGGGGTTCCATATCTCACCAAAGTATGCAGCATATTTCGCATGTGCGTCTGCCGCTGCATTCCCTTTTGAGACGTGGTCTTCACCATTGGTGTGTGCGGTGCATTTTACTAGGGCTAATTCTTGGGGGTCATTTATTACTTCAATTAGTTCAGCCAATAAGAGGGCATGTTGCACTGGAGTGCCATCAGCTCTCCTAAACCCTCTTCTTCTCCATTTTGATAGCCCTGAGTGGACAGTGGATGTAACATATGCACTGTCGGAGTATATGGTTACTCGTTTGTCAAAACTTTCCTTCAATGCCAATATTAGTGCAACCAGTTCCGCGGCTTGAGCGGAGTAATGCTGTGGTAATTGTACACATTTCATAGCCACACACACCGGCGCCTCCATCATTTTTACCACTGCTGCCCCAGTCCTCTGTATCCCATCTCCTTGATCAATAGTTGATGACCCATCAATAAACAAAATCTCACCTCCCTCTAGTGCGTTTTCTTCAACTTTTCTAGTACATGAGTACATTTCAGTTATTTGTGTACAGTCATGGGCATAATCTCCCTCCTCAATTACTTCTGCTAGGAACCTTGCAGGGTTAACCGTGCTACATCTAACAATTGCTAGTTCAGCTCTAGACAAAATGATCTCATAACCTGATGCCCTCTGCATGGTTAGGGTGGACTTAGGTTTATTCAATATTGCAAATAGTGCATGTTCCACAAACAGTGTAGTTGGACACCCCATGGTTATTGCTGATGCTTTTTCCACTGCAAAAGCAGCTGCAGCGAGACCTTGTTCGCAAGGGAAGTGACCTAACATCTCAGGGTCCAAGTGACCGCTGTAAAATGCTACTGGTTTATAGCCCATGCTTGTTTTTTGGGCCAATACTGCTTTCATCACTGCTGAGTCGCAATGTGAAAATATAAAAAATCGTCGCTCATAGTCTGGGGATGCTAGTACTGGAGCAGTTGATATCGCATCTTTCAATTCGTCAAAGGCCTCTCTCATTTCCATAGTCCACCCCAACTTTTTCTCCCCTTTATTAGCTTCCCTTAAAGCCTCAAGCAGGGGTCCTATGTATGAACTGTAATCAAATACCCATGCTCTACAGTAGTTGCACAGCCCCAGGAATTGCTGCAGTTCCCTCACAGTCTGTGGCATTGGAGTGCTTGAAATGGCCTGTGCTCTTTGTGGTGCAATCTTTCTTCCATGTTGTGATATGAGTTGGCCAATGTAAAGTACTTTTTCAGCCAATATTGTCAACATCTTTAAGGAGTCCTCTCTGCATTTACTTTCGTTTGTACTGCAAATTATTATGTCATCCACATACTGTAACACTGTGCTTTCCACTTCAATGTTACCCAAATCCATCTGTATTACTCTATTGAAAATTGAGGGTGATTCGCAATACCCCTGTGGCAATCTGGTATGTTTCCACTTTGTATTTCGGTATGTGAAGCTTGTCAAATCTTGTGAGTCTGGGTGTAATGGTATTGAGAAAAAAGCATTTTTAAGGTCGATCACTGTAAATCGTGATGCTTCCGCTGGAATGCCACACAATATTGTGGCCGGGTTTGCTGTTACTGGATATTCTGCTTCTACTATGTTGTTCAAGGGCCTGAGGTCCTGTATGAAGCACCAAGACCCCCCTTTAGCCTTGCGCACTGGGTACACAGCCGTGTTGCATGGTGATTCTAAGGGGACCAATATGCCATTGTTTATAAGGGCCGTTATGGTTTCATATATGCCCTCATCTGCCTCTTTTGACAGTGGGTACTGTTTCACTCGGGGTAGTATGGCACCTTTTTTCAATTTTATCCTTACTCCCCCTATGCTTTTTATGCATCCCACGTCATAAGGGCTAATAGTCCACAATGATTTGGGCACCTTTGACATATCCTCCTTAAAGAAGGGTACTGGGGTGCATGCGGGTGCCTCAAGTGCCATCGCAATTTTCTGTGCTACTTGTTTGTGAGCCACTCTTAGCCATATTTCTACACTCATCATGAACACCATTTCACCTTCCTCCTTTTCTTCTGAGAACAGCTCCTCATCTGACACCTGGGTCAGCCTACATCCTTCTGCTAGTGCTATCACTGCCCTCCATGCTCTCCCTTCTTTATCTTGGGCGTGCACAGCAATATAATCAGCTGTTGCAATAATGCTCTCAATGTCCATTAGAACCACCTTTCCTCCTGGTTCATTAACAGGTGTTTCTGGTCGGAACAGATAGGCTGCTGGCCTCCTCCATATTTTCCCTTCTATCCCTGGCATCCATGCAAATGCCATATCTGTTCCATACTGGAATAGCTCGCCATCTACTGGCTCCGCCCTAATCGCTGTCTGTCCACAGTATGCTTGCATAATCTGTCGTGCTGCGAACATGTTAATCCCTGGAGTAGAGCAAATTATGCCGTCCTCTGTAAAGGAGATCGTCATATTCAACCTGTTCATTATGTCCCTCCCCAATATATTTACTGGTGAGGCACTATAATATAAAAGTGGAACTGACAGATCATAATCTCCAATAGATAAGGGAATGTTATCAGTAAAGGGAACCAACCCTTTAGCCCCAGAGAATCCTTGGGTGTTCATGGCTTCGCCTGACATCTTAAATTTACCTTCCCTTATGCAAGACCGGGTTGCCCCGGTGTCAACAAGGAATGATAATTTTTTGTCACCTATCGTTACCTCTATGCGTGGCTCCTCCGCACTATTAGGTGTTACTGACAGGATGGGACACACCAAGGCCGTCTGTGGGCTGTCCTATTGAGGGTACAATGATTGGCCATTTCCTGTGTAAGGGTTGTGTCCCAAGACCGTCACCCTACCCAATTGTGTTTGTTGCGTTTGGGGTTGTTGTGTTATCGCTACCTGTTGTTGTGGCAGTGAATATGTCTGTGGCTGTTGTTGTGTTATTTGTTGTTGTTGTTCACTTCCCTGTTGCAGCGTCTACTGTTGTTGTATGCCCTGCTGTTCTTGTGAGGTCCTAGGTGGTCCCTGTTCATTCCATGCTGGTGTTCCTGGCCTAACCCTACACGTGCGTGACATGTGTCCTAACAATCCACAACTCCAACACACGGGTGGTTCCCTGTTTTGCCATGGGAAGCTCCCTGTGTTGTCCTGGTATACTGGTTGTCCTGTGGGGTAGGAATTTCTAAGTCCTCCCACCTGCTGTTGGGTGTTATATCCGTATCCTCTCCCTCTCATAAATCCTCCTCTCCCCCTGTTATAATTATAATACCCAGCTCCTTGCATTGGGTACCCTCCTCCCATGTTTGGTGTGTGTAATTGCAGTGGCGGCGCTTGTTGTGTTATAGTCAGTGAAGGTGGTATTTGGGCGGGATCTTGTGCAGCCACTACTTGTGTGGGGCTTTGGGCCATTGTTGTGGGCGTGGTTATTAATGCCCCTTCCATTGTGTATTTAGTAAGTTTTTTCTGTACTAGTTTAGCCTCTTCTGTTTTCCTGTCCTCTTCCTTTTGTTTCATTTTTCCTTGCCATGTCCTGCAGTGATGTACTATAGTCAGTTGTATTTCTGGCCATGGTTTTGCTTCCATTCCCACTACTTTCTTTAGTTGTTTCTGAACTTCTTCTGGGAGCCCTTGTACTAGTATATGATAGAATATTGCTGGTGTTTTATCCCATTGCTCTCTACTTTCCATGCGCCACTTCTCTTGGGTATCCTGGATATAATCAACAGGATCCTCATTCTCACGCATTTTACGGGAAGTAATTGCTCCTATGTCTGATGTGTCTGGGTACTGTACTCTCAGTGCCTGCCATAGTGCATGTCTGCAGTTTGCAAAGGGTGCCCCATCATGCGATGTGTTTGTTATTGTTACCCCATGAAATCCCGCTCTCTTCCAAATGTCATCCGCTTTATCCCCTAATATTGATATTAACAGGCCCTTTACATCTCCTACTGCTAGTTTCTGTCCTGCGGTGTGTTTTTCCATTTCATATATCCACTTACCCGCACCTCCACTTAATGATGGAAGCCTACATTTTATATTTTCTTTATCTGTATGCTTCCAAGGGACATACTGTGGTCTAACCCCTCCTCTCTCCAACAGTGGCATTAAGTTGTGTCTCGTTTCACCCTTTAGGTTCCATAATATCCAGTCCTCACACCCGTCTTCCTCTCCCGTTTCTTTTACATCTTCAATTTCGTCCTTATTACCCCTGCTCTTAACTCCTTCTTCTCCATCCTTTCCCCTCCTTTCATCATTTCCTGTATTTAATGTGGGCATGTTTATTCGTCTGTCCTGCCTGCGACTAGGGAGGTCTCTAAGCCAACATGCATAGGGTGTCAGTTCGTCTATGAAGGGCGCGAGCTTTATTCTGCGCAGCGAGCGTGAGGTGGTTGAGCATGTAGGGTGCGATGGGGGAGGGCGTGATGGGGATGGGGATGGTGTGGTTTCATGGGTTTGTCTTTCCACTAGTCCTTGTTCTCCCTCCTCACTTCTCTCCAGCTCCTCCTTTCTCCTACTGATCCATGGCGAGTCTATGTTGGTTCGAGTGAGGTATAGCTTATCTAAGCTTTCCCTTTCACTTTTTCTTCCTTCCCTCTCCACTCCTTCTTCCTCCTCACTACAAAAATCATTCATAAATGGCATCCCCCACTCTGTCTTTTTCCCTTTTATTGTTACTGTTTGTAAGTCTATTAGGTCTATTTCTCCTTTTTCTCCGTTACCAACTGCTCCCCCTAGTGCTGATGTTGTCGCTACTTCTCTGCTTCTATATACATCCCCCCATCTTTCACTCTCCCTACTCCTCTCTTCTCTTCCTCCTTCACTTCTCTCCTCCATCTCCCTACTATTTTCCTCCCTTTTCCTTTTCAATTCCTCCATCACTTCATTGCTCATCTTTTCCAATATTCTTTCATCCTCTTTCTTCCTTTCCCATTTCACCCTTTCTCTTTCTACTATACTCTCTATTACCTTCCCCTCTTCATATTTCTTAGCTGTCTCTGATAGTAACCTCCTCTTCCATATTGCCATTTCCTTTTCTTTTTCTTCTTCTTCCCTCTTCTTCTCTCTCAGCACTACTCTTGATACCCTGTCTGCTGCTGCTTTTACCCTTTCAGCTTCTCTCCTTTGCTCCTCATTTCGTTCCCTTAATTTTTCCAATTCGTTCTTACCTTCTTTCCTTTTCCTCGCTCTCTCTGTTTCCTCCCTCTCGAGCTGTTTGATCAATTCATTCTGCTCATCCCTTAACTTTGCTAATCGTTCCTCCAAAATCTCTTCCTTTTGCCGTAATAGCTCCTCCCCCCTCATTTCACTCTCTCTGGCACCATCCTCGTCTGTTCTCTTTACTACCTCCCTCTCTTCTCCAGTTAGTGAACCTCGTAATTTCAATAATATCTGTGCAGCTACCCACTCATCATTTCCTATCTCTACAGTCTGTTCACCTCCAATCCTCCCCTCCCCCACTGGCATCTTCCTATGAGCCACATATGGTGGAGGGCTGTATGCTGGGTTCGAGTATCCTTCAGCCGCCCTTAACTGTCCTCCTTCTATTTCGCCTAATTCTCTTAAAGGGTACAACCCCCCTCCCTCTGTTTTCACTCCCTGTGTTATGGGTATCTCGTTGCTTGGTTCCTTTTTTATGTCATCTGATTTATCAATCTTTTCTCCTACCTCTCCTCCGTTCCCCGTGTTCTTTTTGCTTTCACTCCCCTTTTTCCCATCCTCTCCTTCCTTCTTAATCTCTTTTTCTTCCGGTGTTTCCCCCATAGTGAACATTCCATTTGGTCCTGGTCGGGACCCCTGGAACATCCTCCATAAGTTAAACACCTCCACATGGTTTGCCAACTTCTTCCCCTTGTATGTATTGTGCAGATGGTTTAGCAGTGAATGTTGGGCATATGGATCGAAGCTAACATTAGGCGGCCATGGTGTTAGCATTTTGTTATCCGTCCCCTGGGTCCATTCTATGCTGTACTTAATTAGTTTCTCCCTATGGGGTGGCAGTGTGGTGCATATGTGTTGTAGTGGGGTAGTGAGGGTGTTCCCCCACCCTCCCGACCCTGTCTCGTATGACATAGTAGCGCTCCACTTGTTACTCTTCCCCTATCTGGTAGCAGGTTATCTCACTAGCAGTTTACAATATACAACCTTATATTGTTTACCTGGCCCCGTGAGTTTGGGGACTTACGACAATCCTTTGACAAAATTATAAAATAAAAAAAAATATATGGGGTTTTACATTTGTATATTCCCTTCTATCTTTCTTTCTTTATACAACACCCTTACGGCCCCCTGCGGCCGAAGCGCACGCAGCCCCCTGCGGCTGCGTACCCCTTATGACGCTTTTATATAGTCGTCCTGTTTCCACGTTCTCCTCCCCCTTTTACACTCGCCGTGGCCGGCGTTCTCCGTGCACAGCCACGCCCCTCCCCCTTTCTCCTTTCCCCGATCAACTTGTTTACCGTTTATCTCCGTGTCCGCTCCCTTACCATATTTCTCTTCCCCACCACTCTCAAAACCAATGTGCCTTGTGCTCGTGATATCCTATTAAAGCCCTACTGGTGACGTCACCGATCTCTTCGAGCTACTGGTAAGTTCTTCATATGTTCTTTAAGTTCAAAATACACTTGCAATCTACCCCCGTTAACCCTACAGCTGTCTTCCTGTCACTCCTGGAACAAGGTAATCAAATCAATAATATAATCGGACTGCGCACGCTGCGTCGCCTCGCGTGTGATACGCCCCTCAACAGGAGGGCTTAACCAGCCAATTATCTTCCGTATTGGGCAACTAGCTTAGCTACCGCCTACAGGGAAACGTCATCTACCTATCGAGTTTCTTGCTCGAACAATAGGGATCCTCATCTACTCATTGATCAATAAATGCCAAATCGTAGGAAACCACACACACACCCACCCTTACACGTGGTCGCGACCTAGGCCAATCAGTGTCTACGAGCGGCCGCACGTGATGTTTTCATGCTCCGCCCCCCTCTTTCGCGTGACGTAGCCGACTGCTCTCGCACTCGTTTCACTACCATTCATTCCATTGCCAACACTAAGTTGTTAAACCTTCGCCGCGCACCTGTACAACACCTCCCTCCTCCCTTATTTACTTCCTCCCCCCTCCCTCACAATTTCGCATTGCTTGTTGTGCGTGTCATGCTCACCAAGTTCTCTCGATGCAGGGCCGCTCGACTGCGTGCACCCCTCCAAGCGGCTCGCCACCTCCCCTCGTCTGGACCACGTCTGGACACTCGCCAACCGCGGGCGGGATACTTCTCAACCGGCTCCCGAGGGCCAATATCCGGATTGCGCTGTCTGGTCTTCTCGCAGCTCCGCGATGGTCCTGTAGTCCTCAGAAGGGGGCAACGGCAGAGGGGGCCGCGCCGCCGGGCCTCCTCGCAACGGGAGTGCCTGGAAAAAGTAAAAATAAAAAGGTGGATCTTAAACAGATCTCAGCAGTGCCTCCAACTTGTCGGGGGGAAATTCTGCCGGGGTCGGCCGGGCCGTCCGCAGACCTCCGGGCAGGGAGGCCCCAACTCCTCCCGTATATCCCAGATGAGATAGAGTATGAGACACACGCAAGAAGCAAGGTGACTCTGCTGTTTATTAGACAAAAACGGCAGGGATGGGTCAAGGAGCGTACGCGTCCGTCCTGACACACACACAATCGTGGGGCTCGCAGGCCCTTTTTACTGTATTATGACGCGCTACTCGCGTCACTTTAGAAAGTTAACAAAAAACCTATTGCCACTCTTAATTGGTTGCTCGAGTGGTAGGGTTAGTATAGCATACGTATAGAGAATAATATGAGTGGACGAAGGTTAGTCAGGTGATATATCTGGGTTGTCCCTACAATTAGATACATGAGAATTGTTACATGAAGACTCCTAATGATTGGTTAATATTACTGGCGTCAGTGATAAGAGCCCCATGTTCTGATTGGTGCGCCCGTGAGCTTCCCAGCCTGGGACCACCGCTGTTCCCAGCTCTCGGTGTACCTGCAATTTGCAACAATGTTTCACTATGGGTACGTGCAGACAATGTGAGGATTTATTCATAGCTGGAAGGCTGACCGCTCCCACTGTCGCAAATGTCCATTGAGCCTTTCAAGTGTATCTGCCTGTGTCTCGTAACGAGGGATCCAGACGCCTCTTTTCTCCTGGGCTTGGCATCTCGTCAGGTTCGGCTTGGTCACGTGAGGTGACACCGTGTTTGAGGCAGAATTCTGCACAATTAATATTGTTTTTCCACTGTGTGTTTGGTTTAATTTGCAGGTGTGACTTTAACGTTGGTGCGCGGTGTGCGAGGTTGCAACATCGTGCCCTTGATGATTTGCTCTTGGAATGTGGGTTTGCAACATTGCGACCTTGGCTGGTTGCTTCGCCGGGCTCATTCTGCAGGATCAGCAACCTGACTCTTGTTTTGTTAATGTCCACGGGAGCTCTTGCTTGCGGCCTACTTAGGCCTGGTGTATAAGTGGGTCCGTCTGGTGCACAGGTGCTTTAGGTTACAGTACCATATAGTTTCATGACCAGTATCGTGTCTTCATTAT
Source organism: Ambystoma mexicanum (assembly GCF_040938575.1). Lineage (NCBI taxonomy): Eukaryota > Metazoa > Chordata > Amphibia > Caudata > Ambystomatidae > Ambystoma > Ambystoma mexicanum. The sequence continues at coordinate 1,425,965,515 of NC_090924.1, forward strand.
ATTTCTCATGGTGGCAACTGGTTTTAAGAGAAGCGTGAGCAAGCTTTTTAGATGAGTTCATGACGCGTCTTGCGTTTCTGCATTTTGAAAGCCTATGTAGAAAATAATAAAGATGCACGTCCGTGAGTATGCCTGTCGCCTACGTCATAGCACTGGGTATATTCTTCGTGTAGATTGGTGCGGGAGTGTCCAGTGTGTATATTTGCACAGGTGTGCTTACCGTTGGCTAGGTCGTCATGGCATCTCTAACGACGTGTAGATTTTAGTCTAGTTGGTCCGTGCCGCAGGTGTCGGCATGGCCAGTGCGGGCTGCTGGGCAGGCAGATGGACACATCCGTATGTTCCTGTACCAGGGTATCTGGTCGTCTGGTAGATGGACAAACTCTTCTCGTGGCGGGTGTCTGGGTCGTGACCCTTTAGGCCAAGCGCGAGAGGTGAAGGACGGGAGCCTGGTCTTCCATTCTCCCACTTCACTGCTCAACCGTTGCCATGATAACCTGGGTATCACCAGTCAGGCCCTGGCGTGGAGGCTGGCTTCTTTCCTCTCTGATCGACCCTCCCAGGTCCATCTTGGGTCCATCCTCTCCTCTATCTCTATCTCTACCTGTGGTGTTCCCCAGGGCTCTAACCTCTCTCCCTGGCTGTTCAACCAATACCTGGAACTTCTTGCCCACCGCATTGCTGCTCTCTGCCCCAACTTCCAGTGCTATGCGGATGACACTCAGCTCATTTTCAGGCTACCCTCAGCCACCTCTTCTCCTTCACTCATCTCTGCCTATTTGCTATCCAGGAGTGGTATGCCGCCAATGATCTCTGTCTTAATGCAAGTAAGACCGAGATTCTCCTCTTCGGCACAGCCGCTCCCCCCTTTCCTGTCACTCTCTGGCCGGCCTTGCATGGCCCTCTTCCTGCTCCCACCTGCAAGGCTAAAAACCTTGGGGTCATCTTTGACTCTACACTATCCCTCTCTCCTCACATCTCTGACGTCTCTAGGAAGTCATACTACTAGCTGCTCCTCCTCAGAGGTATTCTTCCTTTCCTCTCCTTCCCCCAGATGCTCACTGTCTCCAGAGCTCTGGTTCTCTCTAAGCTGGACTATTGCAACAGCCTCTTTCTAAATCTGCCTGCTTCTACTCTCTGCAACTCATCCAGAACAGGACTGCGAGATTTGTCCTTGGCCTCAAGCCCAGGGATCGCATCTCTCCAGGACCAAAATCTCTGCACTGGATCCCAGTGGCTGCGAGGATTAAGTTCAAAACCCTCTGCATTGTCCACAAGGCCTTCTGGGGCCTGGGGCCTCAATACCTTCAACTCTCGCTTCCTAAATATCTTCCTTCTCGAGCTCTTCGCTCATCCGCCTCCAACTCCCTCAGGGTCAGTCGCTGCTCCAAGCAACGAGTTGGTGGTAGATCTCTCTCTTCGACTGGGGCCTCCCTCTGGAACAGCCTCCCTGCCTCCCTGAAACTGGAGGAGAACCATCTCGGGTTCTGGAAGCACCATAAAACCCTCTTTGCTTCTGCTTTCTCTCCCCCTCTCCCCTGCTGAATTCCTGGCTTATACTGAAAGTGCACTATTACCTGGCGATCCTTCTGATCTCGGGACCAGGCCCCACTAGTTGCACACCTGCACTGCCTCCCTGGTAACCCCCGCACCTGGGGACTATGTTCTGTATCCCTACAGACCCCTACCAGCACTTATGACTGCACTTACCTTGCACTTTACACCAGCTGGCCGTATATTTTAAAATGTATTTTATTTATTCTATTATGTACTGCACTTTCTCCTCCACCTTGCCCCCACACTTTCCCTTTCCCCCTTCCCATGCACTTGCGCTATCTGAATGACACCTGGCCTAGTAAGATCGTTGTCTGTCTTCCCTCTGTTCCCCCTCCCTTGCCTCATCGCGCCTCGAAACACATGTGTATAGGTGCTTTATAAATGCCATATCATATCATAAGAGAGGCAAGAAAGGTCAAAAGTAACAACGGGAAAGGTTGTTTACAATTTCTATCCAGATGGGAGTTCCTACAGACTAATATGCTGTTCGAGGAGAGGCTGAAAAAGGAACCCACGTGGTTTAATGCAGTGACCTCTTGGGACAATTGACTACATGTTCCGGAAAAATATTCGGAGGGAATCTGTTCAGAATTTTGAAATAAATAGAACAGTGTTAAGCGACCACGCGTACTTGGAACTGACCCTATTTGTGAGCATGAAGGGTACAGTTGGACAGGGGGACAAGGAACAGGGACTACACGTTCTGGTGGTAACATAGGGCGGATACAGGGTCTCACTCAGATGTAGCAATTTCAAAAGCGCTAGCCAGAGTCTAGAGATCTTGTGGGAAAACTTAGATGCAGAGCTGAGAGACTGGCATCCGTCCCAAGAGCAGTTCTAGGGGCTGTTAGCCAGATTGCGAGCGTGGGGGACTGATAGACTTAACTTCCCACAGCGACCCTTTATCGCACAAAAGAGTAAGCAACAGGACATGGACTTTGAGTCCAAAAACCAGGAATTTCGGAATGCAATTAGAATTCTGCACAAAGGCTCGGACCTCTTGAATGTAGAAAGAGAGAAATAAAAAACGACCTTAAAGCAGAGATTTAAAACCTAGCAGAAGAACCACAGATTCCAGCAATATATTGGTAAGCACCAAAAGATCTTTGAAAAACTCATCAGAAAAGACGCAAGAGCAGTCTGCTGTATCTTAAATAATAAACGCGACTACAACTAAGATCTGAACCCCGCTGTGTTGCAGAACAGGTTTGGTAGACATTTTTACAAACACATTTAAATGCAACTCGGATGTTCCTGGTTCATGCGCCAGATAAAAACAACTCACCAGCTTGGTCTGTCAAGTTTGACAGGTCGGACATCGAAAACGTCATTGCTAAGATGAAAGATTCACAGGCCTGTGGGTCAGACGGGGTGGTGAATGGAATCTACAAGAACAGCCCTCTCCGATGGGCCGATATTGTGTACAGACTATTTTCACAAATAGCTGTCAATGGTCAATGCCAGGATTCATGGTTGGAAGCCACTCTTGTAGCAATTTTCAAAAAAGGCAGGAGAGAGGATCCCCTTAGCTATTGCCCCATTTCACTGATCGACTGTTCATTAAAGATCTTTGCGTCTTTGGTACTGCAAGAACTCACGTCATGGGCGGAGAAGACGCATAGATTCAACCCCCAACATACTGTGTTTAGGAAAGGCGTGGGGACACTGTTGAGTGGATTAGCGATTTCTGACTGCATTTCCAACACTGGACAGCAGGTCCTCCGAACACTTTATGTGGCTGCGATAGATCTATCCACAGCATTTGATAATGTGAACATTGATCTCCTATGGAGGAAATTAAGAACTTGGGGGATCGATCTGGGGTTGTTAAATATGATCCGGATGTTGTACACAGGGATGTCGGTGAAGGTGCGATTGAATACTCTGGCCGATCTTTCTCGAAGTATCTGCCTGGAGAGGGGGGTGCGCCAGGGGTGTGTTCTCGCCCCAGCTTTGTTCAATCTTTAACTTGCAGTCCTGGGGGCCGAGGGCACCACCTTGGGAGGGTATGCTCCTAAGTGGCCCATGCTGACAGTCAACTGCATAGTTTATGGGGATGACATTGTCCTCATGGACTTCACACCAGTGGGGCTTCAAATATCACTAGATGGGATAGAGAGGTACTTGAAAGCCAATCAATTGGTCATTAATACAAGCAAATCGTACATTATGATCTCACAGAGTAATAGAAAAACTAAGTCCTATGTCTGGAAGCTGGGCAATGAAAAAATAACAAGAGTCCGTTCATTGTGCTACCTGGGGTCCTTGATCACTGCAAATAGACGGGTTGAAAAATGCAAAGTAAGGATGGAGGAGAAGACAAGGGTTTATTAATCCATGATGAAGATGGTACAATCCAAACTATGCACCTACTCATTGAAACCACTGATAGAGTTCTACAAATTAAAAGCGGCATCGATGGTGGAAGCAAATTAAAGAATTTCAACAATAAGAGTGCAGAATCCTAAAACACTCGCTGGGGCTCACATTGTCAGTTCCAATCGGCGTTATCAATCTGGAACTGGGGCTGACCTGGTGGTGGGCCCAGTATGTTAAACAAAGTGTTGCATTATGGAACCGATTAATGAATGCAGATGGAAAGAGCCTGGGTTCCCACATAAGAGCCCTACTAATGGGTGTTGCTAACCCCTTCCTAAGGAAGTTTAAAACGAGATGCGATGCGTTTCGTAACATGGTAGAGGTGGTGGGAGGGGAGTCAGATTACATGATAAAGAATAAGACAAAAAGATGGGACACAATAAATGATATTCATGATTTGGGGGGATTATCCTTATAAAGTGGTGCAGAAAAGTACTATACCCCGATAGGGCGATCGAAAAACCTATGTAAACAAATTTCACTCACAAGTACAGTGGGAATGGTACCTCAAATTCCAAATAAACTGTCTCCCGACATTAGAGGTCATAGGTCCTAAAACAGGTGTACAGAGAGAACGCATAAGTGCAGGTTGTGTGACTCAGCCCAGCTTGAAACATTATATCATCTGGTTATGGAATGCCGCAAGTTGGGTAATGACAGGATTCTGAGGCTGGGTCCATTCATCCATTCCACAGCTCAGGTGCTAACCACTAGTTTATGGGAAAGGCTGATGATGACACCCCGACTAGCGCTGATTTTGGCCCTGGTAAAATTTCTAAAAAATATCTTCTTAGACATCAATACTGTGATGCAACTGTGAGAGGTGGACCTTTGTAACGGATGTTATGTTATGTTATGTTACCAGAATTTATAACGCACTCAGTCGCCCAAGGGCATCATGGGGCGAGAAGGAACACAGTAGGCAAAAGCTGTACAGTAACCTAAAAGAGCCACGTTTTTAAGAGGTGACCAAGTTAAAGGTGGTTCTCGACCTGCCTAAGAGTGATAAGAAGACCGTCCCACAATTTGGACACAGAGACCGAGAAACCTCGCCCCCCAGTCCTTAAATGACGGAATTTGGAGATAGCCACCAAATGGGCGTTTTCAGAGCGGAGAGCCCGACCAGGTACATAAAGCTGAAACTTATCCTGCAGATATTCTGCACCCTGATGGAAGAATGCTTTGTGCACCAAACACAGAGACTTATATTCAATCCTTTTTCTACTGGCAGCCAATAAAGGGTAAGAAGCATAGGGCTGATGTGGGACCCATATGGGGTAGAGGTGGCCACCCTAGCTGCCAGATCTTGAAGGCGATGCAGCCGATGAATCAGGCCAAGTCGTTGAGCCAAAAGCAAGGCATTACAACAGTCGATTCAACTGACGACAATTGAGGCAACAACCTGAGGGCGAAGGTGGATAGGTAGATAGGCTTGTACTCCACGGAGTACATGTAGCAAGAAATGAGCCGTTTTGAATACTGCATTCACCTGAGTGGACATAGAGAGTGAGGCAGAGCGGTAAACCCACACATTCTTAACCACTGTCACTGGAGTAGGTAAAACACTGAACGCAGTGGGCCAGAAAGAAGAGGGAAGAACGCACCACCAGGATCTCAGACTTCTCCCTGTTAAGCTTCAGCCAATTGCTGCTCATCCAGCCCCTCATGGCCAGCAGGCTCTCGAATAGCCGGGAGGACACCTCAGAATGGTCAAGATCTAAACGGATCAAGATCTGGGTGTCATCAGCATATGCGTAGCACCGGAAGCCGTGGGTGCGGATGAGACTAATCAATGGCTGAAAATAGATGTTGAATAATATTGGGGACAAGGCAGAGCCCTGTGGAGCCCCACTGGACAGAGAGCAGGAAGAAGAGCAGAATGGGGAAAGAGAAAGCAATTGGCCCCAACCAGACAGAAAGAATGAAAACCAAGCCAGGACTGGACCACGGAGGCCTGCTGATGCCATGCGGAACACAAGGATGGAGTGGTCGACAGTGTCGAAGGCCACTGACAGATCTAGCAATATCAGGGCTCCCACTCCACCCTGGTCACCCAGCATGGTAAGGACATAAACAACTGACACCAGGACACTCTCTGTTTCACGTCCAAAGCCTGACTGGAAGGAGTCGAAAAACAGAGACGACTCGAGAAAAGAAGAAACCAGTGGGGAGACCAGAGATTCCAGCAGTTTCATAAGAAATGGGAGAAGTGAGATAGAACGGTACTTTGCAAGAACAGAAGCGTCCAGTGACTTTTTTTAGGGGGCATAACCATTGCCTACTTAAGATTATTAGGAATGATGACCGATTTAAAAGAAAAGTCAACTGCTTTGTGTAAGGAAGACATGGTATCAAACAGTGATGATAGTTCATGGGTGTTTATTGAACTTCAATGGGTTGGTAGAGTGCCTATCTAAATCTGAAGATGGGAGTAAGCTACGACCATCAAATACTAATAACGCAGTCCCAGTGGAGTCTGTCAAAATAAAAGGGCCAAATACGTGCTCTGTAAAGCGCTTTGGATAAAGGCGCTATATAAACAACACATCATTATCATTAATAAACCTATTGCCAATCTTTACTTCTAAACACAAAATGGTGTAGGATAACATTGTATGCAAAAGAAAAGTGTACAAGAAATCATACGTCAGGATAGTTGAGCAGTTAGCTTCCCTTCCACACGTTTTCAGCACAGGGCGAGGCGGCACGTGCAGGCTTTCACACACACTCTGGCTTCTTGGCCGCAAGGTAACAGTTCAACACATAGGCATCAGGGCAATTTGCCAAAGTCTCTCTCGCAATGATAGTCTGTTATTGTGTAGGGCCTGATGTAACAAACAAAACACAAAAATGTTCCTTTCCTTTGTTAGGGTTTTCACTTTCAGAAGCTCAAGACTGGTCTCCCTCTATCGGGCTCAGACCATGGGTCCCCCCAAACGGGCTCAGACCCCTTTTCTACAATGTTCGCAATTTGATCTCCCTCGTTCGGGCTCGGACCATGGAAACCCCTCGGCTGGGATCAGATCCCTTTTCTACAATGTGCACAATTTGGTCTCCCTCGTTTGGGCTCGGACCATGGATCCCCCTCGTCCAGGCTCAGATCCCCTTGTGATACCAGAATCGAAGACTTTCGAATGTGCAATTGGTTTTGCTTAAAACCGTTGCAGTACCACTTCGATTCATTTCACACAATTTACACTTCACATCAAACTTCTACTTTTGTTTCCTTTGTCAGGATACCATACAGAGACCTTCGACTGAGCACATTCATTGTGCTGGACCACTCTGTCAACGTCATTGTTTCTTTCCTTTTAATGTTCAAATATTCACCAGCAATTTAGCTTCACTCGCGTCTTTCATCACACGCGTTTAACAATGTTCGTTCCAGAGCTCCTTTTACAATATTGCCCCTTGCAACCTTGACTTCAACACAGACTGGCCTGGCATCAGTCTCCCCAACTCACTGGCTGTGTTGTTCACTGTCCCTTCTTTGTTCTTGGAGCCAAGGACGATACAACCGCGTCTGCTGCTCCTCCCTGGCTTGGTCAGTTACGTGGGAGGACCTTCAGTATCTCTGACACACAATGCAGGATTCTTCAGCCTGGTTTCCTGGTATTAAGTTTTCTGCCTTGAAGTATTCTTGAAAGTAACGGCTTCCTGCCAACAGGCTCATGAGTGTTGCCCCTCTAACGAACCTCACATGCCTGATCGTCTTTCCTCGTTCAGCTGCCGACTCAAAACTGATGTACCTTTGTTTGTTTTGCCTCTCTCAGAGTGTGCTCTCGTGCTCCACCTTTTATCCGTGTGGGGAAGTGTAATGGAAGTCAGGTGTGAGTGATTGTCGATAATTGCCTGACCTCGCCTGACCATAGTATTGGGACATGTCAGGTACATGGCTCGGGTGTGAGTCTGTTTTCTCTTAGAGCCGGCATTGTCCGTGTGAAAGTGTTCAAGAAGGGAAAGGGGTCTGGGGGTAAAAGTCCCACATGTCCTACCTGGTAGGGTGGGATAAAGGTGTTACAGTGGGAGGAATACCGTGTCTCGCCATTCCGTGTCCCACTCCAACTCCCCCAAGACCCCTCACCCAGGTGATCCTCCCGCACTGGTCTCCCCCCAGGGTCTAGATCTAAAGGCGATGGCCGTTCCCTGGCCACCCAAGAGAGAGATCGCCGGGGACTAGTAGGTGAGACTCCTTCTGGTTTCTCACAGTAGGCACATGTCCAAGTAGATGTGGACCTGTCCAGGTTGCTGAACTTTTTTACATGTTTATGATGGGTGAAAACCAACTTGTGGTGCTGTGTACATTTTCTATGAGTCTGGCCTTTTCTAGGGCCAATAGGTCCCACTGCACTTTGGCATGCATGTGGAATAGTGTTTTTCAGTGTCTCCAAGCTCTGAGTTGAATCGTCTTGCCGATTTGGAGTTCAATGACTGTGTCCTTCATGCAGCCGATGTCCGTGAACATCTCTTGAAATTCGTCAGTTAATCTAGGGTGAAAACATGGATGCTGAAGGTAAATCTGATGTATTCCAGGTGTTATACAGCAGGATAGGTGAGTGCATTGTCGGTGACAATTTTTGCGACAAATGCCTTGTTCTGCGTTTAGTGATCTTCATGCCACAGCTGGGCAGGAATGTTCACATTGTTGAAGAACATTCAGCATTTGGTAGACACATGCCAGCCTTTGTTGTAATTGTTGTTGACAGGAAATCTAGAATGTATTTTTAAGTGTGTTTCTGGGTTATAGGTTAACTCAGAAGGATCCATTCCCAGTCGATCCAACATGCTATCATTAATATTTGCGAATTAACATATCATTGGTATAGTGTTTGCTTGTATGATCATTTTTAGATCTACAAATAAGGAATTTAACAGAGGATTCAAAATCTTCTCATAAAAAACATATTCTCCTCAGGCACCACAGCTTCTAAAGAAATTAATTCTAATTTGACTTATTATACAGTTAGGTTAGCGTGAAGGTAAAGATAGAACTTGCTTGCATATTGTATCTTCAAGGATATTAAGAATCCCACCCAGAGTTTCCAGCCTAAACTCTAACCCGTAGATGACAACAGGTACCAACTTCATGATACAGCACTAGATTGACAGATCCATAGACAACTTTGAGAATCAGAAAAATATTTGTTTGAATGTATTTTTAGATGCAGCATCTGATAGCGTATACCCAAGGTAAAGGAGGCTTGTGACGTTTGTGATCTTATTCCTTGCTACCAACCAAGTCATCCTTTTCGGGATCCTTCATTTTGTGAACATTATTATTTTTGGCCTAGGGGAATTGACAATTAGATTGTTAGCCGTAGCGTACACTGAAAAAGCTGTTAATTTATGCTTAAAATCAGTGGGAGTAAGAGCAAAAAGTAAAAGATAATCTGCAATTGGCAACTAATATAAAATATAAAATATAAATATTCAAAATATAAACATTGAAAAGTATGGGAACGAGAATACAACCCTGTTGCAGGCCTACTGATGTACAGATTGTCTCCCAACAAGACACCATCTATATTTAATCTAATTTTTATATTTCTCCAGCATGGGGTCTTACATGGATTCTCATGCTATGAATATTCCCTGTAGTCAGGCTTGGAACGCTCTGTAATATAAAGCAGTATAGCATTAAGCTAAAACTGCTTGTCGCTTGCTGTCACTTTAGGCCATACTGACCCAGGCAATTACATTGATCGTCTTTAGCTCCACCCTGCACATTGACCACACATTTTCATGTTGGGAGTTCTTGAGTTTCGCTCCTTGACTTTCTTGAGATGTTTTTCCAATTTATTATTTATAAATCGCTTCTTCTACTTCATCTGTCACCGTAGTGACCTGTCGCAGCGGGGACCTGTTGCCGATAGAGATTTTGCCTTCCGTCAGATCTCCAGTGTGTTTGAGCTGCGTTTTTGTGCCTACAGCACTCGCCATGTCGACGGCCGAAAAGAAGTGTCTCTTCAAGACTTGCTCAAGATGCGGTCAGAAGACCATCTACATGGAAGACTGCGATCAGGAGTGCATCTATTGTCTGCATGCAGACCACGTTATAGAAGGACGTCCCATCTGCCAGTCCTTCTCCTCAAAGACGAGGAAGGATCGCCATCGGAGGTTGGTGGCATGGCTTGAGGAAAAAAAGGCCTCTGACTCGGCATCTGTACGCAGTCATGCCTCTTCCAGGGCTAGCAGGCCCAAAGATCATGCTCCCTCAGAAAACAGATTGAGGTCCTTTGAGGGCGCTTGTGATGGGAAAGTAGCTAAAAAGGTGAAGTCATCGAAAGCTCCGGATTCCTCGTCAATGGGTGCCGCGGGTGTGGCATCTCCGTTATCTGGACCTACGACAACCACAAAAGTGACCCCGTCTTCAGAAGGCCAGAGATCGTCCACACTGTCAAGCACTCAGGCCCGACAACAAAGCATCACTCATCGTTGTCGTCAAGATCCTCTTCGACAACTCTAAAACTGGTGTCGTCCAACACATCATCGTTAACAAAAACTCTGTCGACGACATCGGCCACCAGCCCGGCGGTGCTGTGTTTTGTCCCATGAACTGACTCTTCGACGACTATGGTTACAGTCTCTATGGCACCTACGGCTGCTTTCAGAGTGGCTTTGCCTCCAAGGCCTCCGTCACACCCTGCTGGGTCTGCATCACTGTTACTACCATTTCCCGGTGCGCCTGTGTTAGCCACCTTCCAGAGATGTTCCAGCATGGACAAGAAGTTGCAGCCATCACTTATTTTTCTGCCGAAGCCCACAAGGGCTCCTCAGCTGCTGGCCATATGCCCTGTGAAGACGCCTAGAGCATTAACACCTACTCCTGTGGTTCTACCTTTCAACTTTTCAGAGGAGGAGGAGGAAGAATTTCCAGAGGACGTCTTACCACAGCCAGAGGAGGGTTAGGGAGGCCTTTTTACACAGCCAGCTCCACAGCCTGCATAGCCAGTTCAGCCAGCTCATCCTATGAGTCCCTAGCCTCATGCTCCAATACTGATACCACCAGCTCAAAGGGCTGTCTCCTTGGACATTTTGACGATGCTCCACACTTTGGTCACAGAGATTCAGCAGAGCCTACCGCCTGTGGCTGCTGGTGTTCCAGTGGTTCCTGGCCCGGCTCCTTTTCAACAGTCTGCCAAGACTTTTCCACCCAACCAGCGGCAGCTCTCCTAGTGCCTGCGGCCCCGCAATAGCCACCTGTCCCACAGCCCCCTATTGTGGTGGAGCGGGACCTGACGGGAACTGACACAAGCACAGATGCCAACCCGGATGCGGATGGTACTCAAGGAACGGGCGAGTTTGAAGACTACATCCTAGTAGACGGGGACTAGCCAGGCGTAGATTTGCCATCAGAGACACTCCTCCAGGTGAGGCTGGATCTTTCCAGGCGACGATCTCTAAAACTGCTAAACTCTTCAACCTGGTCCCAGAAGAGAAAAAGAAGGAAGGATTCCTGTTCCTGCGCTGTGAATCCTCCATAAAGACTGTAGTTGTGGTGTTGATACTAGACGACTTCTGGGATGACGGATTTGTGGTAATGAGGATTTCTTACTCTGCTCCAACTAAAAAAGAGAGGCTGGAAAAGAAGTTTAGGGTCCAGGACATGGCCCCTAAATGCCTCAGAAGCCATCCAATGATGGACTCATTAGTCTCAGCTGCTGCGAGAAAGAGGTCTTCAAACCCATCATCCTCTTGCTCAGTGCCACCTGACCAAGAGGGAAAGAAGCTGGATGCAGCTGGTAGATGCATCACTACCACTGCAGTGTCTATGGTCAAGGCCGCCAATGCCCTAGCTATCATTGCATGCTACGACAGTGAGCTCTGGTACAAGATGGGACCCATTCTCGATTTCCTGCTGGACGACAAGAAAGCAGAGGCAATGGCCATTTTTCATGAGGGTTAAGTGGCATCAGACTATGTGATAAGTGTCGCCCTGGATATTGCTGACTCCGGCTTCAGACAAATTGGCAATGGAGTCACCCAACACCGCCACGGTTTGCTGAAGGCTACTAACTTCAGGCAAGATGTGCAAGCCAGGGCTGTAGACATGTCTTGTGATGGTGAGAATCTATTCGGCAAGGCAGTGGACAAATCTCTCCAAGCCATTAAAATGGACACAGAGACAGCACACGCTATGGGCTCATTTCAACAGAGGAAGCAAGCTTTTCGCTCCCCAAGGGGGAAGGTCTCTCGAACATCTAAGGTTCTAAGTCAGTCCTACCACCAGCTATCTCGCTTCACTATGCAGGAAGCATATATAGGCCGATCCCAGGCCTAGAAAGTGGGTACCCAGCATCGTTGTCCACAAGCTGCCAGGACACAAATGCCCAAAGGAAGCCTGACCAGGCCCAGGACTTGAGTCCTGGAGCAATATCTCCACGGACAAATTGTTTATCAAAATTATCGAGCAGGGTCACACCCTAGCATTCCAGGGTAAATGCCTGTGCATTCCTCCTGTGACAAGACACATGCAGCACAGAGCTCAACTCCTCAAGGAAGTTCAGGCTATGCTGTGAAAAGGGTCCATAGAACCTGTCCCTCTGCACCTCTGGGGCTCTGAAGTATACTCCAGATACATTCTGGTACGCAGGAAGTCAGGCAGGTGGAGACCCATCCTAGACTTACGATGCCTCAACAAATTTCTGAAATCCCAAATATTCAGGCTGGTCACTTTACAGCACATGCTCAGCCAGCTGGAAGAGGGAGATTTCTTTGTGGCACTAAATCTAGACGACGCATATTTCCACATGCCCATTTATCCAAAACATCGGAAATTTCAAGGTTTTTCATCAAAGGAAGACACTACCAATTCAACGCTTTGCCCTTCGGCCTCAAATCAGCCTTGAGGGTTTTTACCAAGTGAGTGGCCCGGTGACACCGTTCCTTCCCTGTAAAGGAGTGTATCTCTATCCCTAGCTGGATGATTGGCTGGCATGGTCCCGTTCTCAAGCTCTGGCGGCACGACATAGTGGAGACGGTCCACACTCTAACCTCTCTGGGATTCTCTATAAACTATCCAAAGTCCTGTATGGTGCCATCCAAAGACGCACTGTTCCTGGGGTCCCAACTCAACACTGTATCGTACCTTGTGACCCCATCGGAGTAAACGATAGGGGCCATCCTAGGGAAAGTCCAATGGATGTTGTTGATCAGCGTTGCTACAGTCCGGTCCATCAAATCCCTGTTAGGGATTATGTCCTCTTTCATCTATCTGGTCCCTTACTGCAGACTGCAGATGAGTCCTTTTCAGGAGTTCCTGGGCGCCAGGTGGGAGCAGATCTCTGGCTCATGGAACTATAGGATAACCCTCAATCAAGCTTTCCACCAAGCCCTTCACTGGTGGTCCATTCGCCCACACATCTTGCAGAGAGCTCCCCTTAGGGGCCCTGCGCATCAGGAGACAGTCACGACCGATGCTACACTCGAAGACTGGGGCACCCACATGGGTCAGCTATATGCAATAGGCCTATGGCTCCCGGAGGAGAGGGCGTTGCATATCAACGTAATGAAACTACATGCAGTTTTCTGGTCTCTCAAGGCTTTCAAACCTCAGCTCTTGGGAAAGGTGGTCAGAGTCTTTACGGACAACGCAATCACCATGCATTATATCCAGAAGCAGGGAGGGACGAGGTTGCATGTCCTATCTTTGGAGGCAAAGAACCTGTGGCCCTGAGTCACAGATCACCAGATTGTTCTAGTCCTGTTCCGCCTGGCAGGTGTTCAGAACACCATTGCAGACTCTCTCAGCAGGGATCTGCGGTCCTGCCACGAGTGGGAGCTCTAGCAAAATCAAGGCTTTTGGATCTTCGGCGAAAAGGGCCAGTCTCAGATTGACCTGTTTGCGGCAGCAGCCATTACCAACTGCCTGTGGTTTGCCAGCATGTATCCTCAGGCAAGTAGTCTGGGGGACGCCTTCTCGTTCCCGTGGAAAGGCCTATTCCTTTACGCATTCCCACCAATTACGCTTTCCTACGTGTGATCAACACACTCAAACTATACTGCTGCAAGATGATCCTCATTGCACCGGCATGGCCCAGACAGATCTGGTACCGGACCTTCTTTCCTTGTCAGTGGTTCCGGCTATCAAGCTGCCTCCTCTTCCAGACCTGCTATCCAGGGAAGGAGGAGCAATCCTGCACCATGAGCCAGCGTCCCTGAACCTGTCGGCCTGGCTCGCTGGCGTTGGATTACAAGAAGATTCTAGCCAAGGCCACGGCCCTGTCTAAACTTGCATGCTACAAACACAAGTGGAAGCTCTTTAAGTTGTGGGGCCAGTCACAGAAGATCTTTCCTCAGCGCTTCACAGCACCGAAACTTCTGCCTTACCTGCCCTCGCTGTCTAAGGACGGCCTTGCACACACGTCCATCAAGGTGCACTTGTTCTCAATATACCGTATACCCAGGCCCTGGCAAGCACTCCTTGTGGTCTCACAGGCTCGTGAAGAAGATCCTCAAGGGCCTCTTCAGAACATTCCCTCCTGGTGAAGGCTCCTGCCACAGCATGGGAGTTGAATGTGGTCCTGTCCAAACTGGTGTGTGTGCCGTTTGATCCTATGCATCAGACATCTTCTCGTGAAAGAGTGCCTTCCTAGTAGCGATCGCCTCAGCCAGGCATGGTCCTACGCCATCCCCCCTAGTCTGGACCCATTATCCCCAGTTCTCATTGGAGGAGGTTTGTAGAGCAGCTAACTCACTTAAGTCTGCAGCTCCCTCTGACCCTGTGCATTTGAAGGTACTTGGGGATATTATGTCTTCTATCATCCCCTGGATGACCATGGCAGTTAATCTTTCTTGACAATCTGGCTTTATCCCTGAAAATCTTAAGATGACCATGATTATCTCCCTGCTAAAAAAGCCGTCACGCTTCTGTCTTGGCTAACTATCGTCCCATCTTACTCCTTCCCTTCTTTATGAAACAACTGGAATCTCTGATCTCACCATTACTGTCCTCTTTCCTGGAATCTTCTTCTCTTTGTGACTCCTTTCAGTCAGGTTTCCATCCAGCACGTGGCACTGAGAGTGTACTGGTGTCTGTCGTCGATGATCTTTACATGCTGGTTGACCGGGGTGGTCTGGGGGCCCTGATATTACTTGACCTATCAGCAGCCTTAGACACTTTCGACCACTCCATCGTGGTGTCCCGTATCGGGGCAGCAGGCCTCGCGGTCCAGTTCTGGCATGGTTCTCATCTTTCCTGTCTAAGAGGGGCCAATTTCTTTCTTGACCTCTATTCTTCTCCTCTTTTTATACTCTTTTCTGTGGAGTCCCCCAGGGCGTGGCTCTGTCCCCTTGTCTCATTCACTCGCACGGTTTTCGGTGCTACACATATGCCAATGACACCCAGAGTCTGGTCCATTTAGATCTTGATGAGGCTGGGGTGTCCTCTCGGCTATGTGAGTGCCTACTGGCCGTCAGGAGCTGGATGAACAACAATTGGCTGAAATTAAATGGGGACAATACTTGTGGTGGGCTCCTCATCTGACTCGCTTTCTTGGTCGTCCTCTTTCTGGCCCACTGCTTTTGGTGTTTGTCCCTCTCCAGTGTCGGTGGACAAGAACTTGGGGGTGTACCTTTCAGCTTAACTCTCCATGTCCGCTCAGGTGAATGCAGTATGTAAATCAGGGCACTTTCTACTCCGGGTACTTCGTGGAGTACTTCCGTATCTGCCCATTCATCTTCGCCCTCGGGTCGTAGCCGCCATTGTATTGAGTCGTATTGACTACTGCAATGCACTGTATTTGGCCCAGCCTCTTGGCCTTATCCACCGGCTGCAGCGCCTTCAAACTCTAGCTGCTAGGCTAGCCACTTCTACCCCTTATGGGTCACATATCAGTCTGGCGCTTGGTTCCATACACTGGTTACCGGTGTCTAAAAGGATATTCAGGACAAATTCCAGCCATACGTACCTGCTCGAGCCCCCGCTCTGCAACTGCACTTTTAGTGGCCATTCCCATGTTTTGCCGGATCAGAATGGGGGGCGATGCATTTTCAGTTGCAGCGGCCAGAATTTGGAATAATCTGCCTGTTGCTCTTAGTCAGGTGGAGAACCTTCTTCAGTCCTGTCATCTTCTGAGAACTTTACTCTTTTAGGTCCTTAAGCTCTCTGTGTCCTTCGCGCTATGATGCCCTTGGACGACCGTGTGTGCTACAAATGATGGTAACATAACATAAGACCAGACGTGTAAGCCTCCATATTTGTCTTTCCACCAATCCAAGGTGGTTCTACAAACTCATCTGTCCTTTATGCCGAAGTTCCCGTCTGGCTTTCATTTAAACAAACCTTTGGTCTTACCAGTTTCTTTGCAAACCCTTCTACACCAGCTGAAAGGTCCTTGCATTCACGTGACATATCACGTGCCTTGAGATTGGATGTGACACGCACTAAAGATTTTCAGAAGACATCTCAACTTTTCGCCAACTTTGTACCTATGGGTCATGGGAAGGCCCTATTGAAGGCTTCCATCTCCAGGTGGCTCTCTGTCTGTACCAATCATTGCCATCAGTTGACCAACAGACCATTGCCGGACCGGCTGAGAGCTCATTCCACCAGAGCCATTGCTCCAACTAATGCGTTCCTTTCTGGTGTTCCCCTGCTGAATATCTGCTGGGCTGCTACGTGGTGGTTTAGCCACACCTTCTCAAGGTTCTACTGTGTCGACAGGGATTCCAGGCAGGAGTCTTGTGTCGGCCAAGCGGTGCTTCGCAACCTGTTTGCATGAGGTTAATGTGTTCGAAGGGTGAGTGTATTGCTTCTGTTGAGCCTTGCCACCTACGGTGGTTGTGTAGGTGTACTATTTTGTAATCATATTCATAGCATGTGAATCCATGTAAGACCGCATGCTGGAGAAGGTGCATGTTCTTACCTGTAACTCCTGTTCTCCAGTTTGGGTCTTGCATGGATTCAAATGCAAACCCTCTCTTCTTCCCATCTTTGGCTGTTCTTGGGTCCTACTGCCACTGTATATGCACAACCAAATCTGAAGATGTCCACCAGGTGTGGAGCTAAGGAGGACCAATGTCATTGGCTGGGGCAGTATGACCCAAAGAGACAGCAATAAGCTATGCCATTGACAAGCAGTTTTAGCTTAAAGCTATACTGCTTTATATTACTGAGGATTCTCAGCCTGACGACAGGGAATATTCATAGCATGTGAATCCATGTAAGACTCTGGAGAACAAGATTTACAGGTAAGTAACTTGTACCTTCTGTTTGTATGAATCAGCAATATTCATTTTAATAAACTGTTGGGATGGACCAACTTTTTGATTGATTCCATAAAATTTCACCATTGACCTTGTCAGAAGCACCAGAGAAATTGCTACTTGCTATGTAGATGGCTTTTCCATGTTTGGTATGACATTGTGCATGGTGCAGGGTCCAAATAAGAGTGTTCAAGGAAGTTCCCATCTTCTTTCGAAAACCCACCTGAAATTCAGATAATTTCCACCAATGAGCTGCTCTTAACTCTAGATCCTACATAGACAAAGGACCTCATTACAACTAGTGCGGAATGGGTTTAATGACACTGGTTTTTCCAGACGTCCTAATAGCACCATGGCTACCTCCAAAGTCGTAATGAGGCCCAAAGAATACTTCTCCACTGGAAGGTTTTTTCCTGTGTCTTCTGCATCCTCGTGAACCCAGAACCCAGAATTGCTTGCAGCCATCTCTCTGTTTCTTCGCTGTAAAGCTGCAGACTGCAGCAAAATGGTTAAGCTTCCCACATCAGCAGCATGCATGCCCACGAGCAGGAGATCCAACGAGTCATGCCTCCAAAGTGTCTGGAGGGCCTACAGGTCCCAGCATGTTGCTGGTCATTCAAGTTGTCTCATCTGTGCTGGAATCTTGATTTAGTGCTGTACTTAGTGGGGGTGTTGCAATCCTGTTGTCTCAGCCAGTTTAAAGTTTTCTCCAGGGTGGAGCCTGGCGTGTCTACAAGCTTGATGGCGCATGCCATTTCCAGGAAATTTTGGAATAAGCTCTTAAATTCTCTAATGATTCAATTCTGGAATTAGATCAATGCACAGCCCCCATAAATTTAATCTTCTGCATCTGGTAACTCACAAGACACAGTGTCGGACTCTCCTATGAAAGCTGTCAAGCGATTCTTGTTGTGTCTGAAGTATGTCTTTACCAGCAGGTGAATTTTTGCGTAGTCGTTATCACTGCTGAGGTTCGGTGGTGACATTATAATCATTGTGTGTGCATTTCACTGAGCAGGTTCAGAAGAACAGACCTCTTCACTGCCAGGTGCGAAAGTAGTTGTTTAGCCAATCTAGCTACATCGCCCAGAGCAGGCCAACCGAAGATGTTGCGCTATTGCATATGAAATGCCGGCAGTCACATGAGAAAGGACATGCAGTGGGTATTGCCAATAGCTGGCGCTGTGAGCAGCTAAACGTGGTAGCTGTGCTTTGCATACCGTAAGAAAGGTTCATTTGCAGATAATTTTGTTTCTGGAATAGGAAGGCCTGCTAAATGCCAGCCCCATTAATAATACCTCCATGCCAAAAGCATAGTGCACACAGGTACCTTAGCTGCACTTGGCACACATACAGCTGCTGCTCTCCAGTGGCATGGGACAGGTTCAAAGTTCACCTGTACATCCCTGACAGCTACAATGAGCTAAAGTCACAGCAGGCAGGGACAGCATTTTAACTCTTGCACCAAAAGTGTAAAAACTGTCTGCCTTAATCAGTCTGGTGGCAGGGTAATCTCTAAATATTAAGTCATGTCTGCCTACGGGACGGTGACTCATAAGAGCACACAACTATCAAAGCAACACCAATTTGGTATCAGCAAATTTCAACTCTATAAACCCAAACCTAAGCTATGTCAGAACAATGTATATTCATGCATAGCCTGGCTGTCTCCACCCATCCAAGTGAGACAATAGCCAGAATGTCAACTTTATTAATTCCCAGGATGGGAGCATATCCCCTCAAGTCTCAGGAAGTTTCAATATGAGATCCCCTGTGATTGAGTGCTTCAAAGGCAGAGCTGACATAACAAAGTCAGCATCTCATCAGGCTACAAAATGAAGCACCCCCATTGAGAGGCGGTCTTTGTTATGTCAGTGTCAGGGGGCCTTTAAAGTCAGCTGGCGTTGGAAAAGGTGGAGTTAGAGCAACCATACAGGAAAGGTAGACCTATAAAGGGATCCCACCATCTCGATTTTCAGCCAGACCTCCCTTCCTGTCCCCTCCATTTCCTGCAGGACAAGGCACTCTAGTTATGATGTCAGAAGACAAGGATCATTTGTTACAACAGCAATTGGACTCTTTACAGCAGGCTTGATTTGAACCAATCCCCTGGGAATCTGTGCCTTTATAAGGAAGAGGTCTACCAATCCGTCCTTGATTACTCTTTGGACACCAGGAAGAAGAATACGACTTTGGACTTCTGTTGGGGCTGCAGTCCATTCCGTAGTCGTCGGCCAAAGAGGTAAAGACATAAGGAATTCAAGGCAGAGGATAGCTGTGCTCCCTAACTATCCCCATGGCACATTGGGCTAAACTGTTGTCAGATTAAGGCCTCAACTGCTGGTTGCAATGGAACCTGGAACCTGTCATTAAAGGTATAGGAACCCGCATAAGTGCTAGTCAAGCTTCCTGGACTGGAAGTGCATCAGTAGGACCCACACTGTCCTAGAACCCCTAGATTGGGAGTCACAGGAACCCGAAAATCCAAGAATCCTGGAAAATGCAATCCTGTTTCACTGCCTCAAACTGTCTTCAAGTTGTTTCAACTGTTTTTGTGCCCTGTAAGGTTGTG
This sequence comes from Ambystoma mexicanum, assembly GCF_040938575.1. Lineage (NCBI taxonomy): Eukaryota > Metazoa > Chordata > Amphibia > Caudata > Ambystomatidae > Ambystoma > Ambystoma mexicanum. The sequence goes on from NC_090924.1 coordinate 1,425,985,229, forward strand.
TAGCATCTGCGCTGTCCACAGGAGAAAACATTCTTTGGAATGCAGCAGCCAGCCGAGAGCGTGCTACAGCGAGATGCAGGGAAGAAGTGACGAAATGGAATGTCGAAGGCGAGTTGAGAAACAACAGCCACAGCGACGGATGGGTACATCTTCTCCCTCCTCCATACATAGTTATATACTTTTCAATATATAATAAATCACCTAAAGCCATTATATATTTCCCCTTTCGTGATCCTTTATTTACCCACGTTCGGGCACTTCATTTGGCGACGAGGAGCTGTGTAACTGTCAGTGTAAACAGTCTGACAGTTACGAGGCCGCTCCACCCATGCCCGGGTGTTGCAGCGGCCCGATTCTTCATACGGTAATGATTTTATGACCTCAATTTTGGCACAGAGATTTATTACCTCTCTCTTTTCCGGATTTCATATCGTGCTGCAACCCTTTCCATTCATCCGCACGCATGCGTGTTACAGATATGCCTAAAGAAAGCATATAGGAGGAGATTCCTGCATGAGATCATTTAAAGTGACACACATGCTCTGTGTTTAGTAGGAAAAGTGACTCCTTTAAGTGCACACATAATTACATTATATCAGCGTTATGTTACAGTGGCTGCATTTCAGTAAAATTTTTCTCAGAGTGACCCTCATGAGTAAAATATATTTCTAAAATTGCCAGCATACACAGAAATTACAGCAGCTTCTGTGGAACTCACATAAAGCATTTGCAAGTTTGCTTATACTTCACATGCCAAATCTTACATTTACCATTGTGCACTGTATAAGAAAATTATTGTCATTTGGACATTGACATAATTTGTTTCATTCCTGTGGTGATGGCATTCACCAGTGTACCTCCTCCTGCATTATTTATGCCTGATGCAGATGAACCTGCCATTCCTTGGAAGAGGTGGATACGATCTTTTGAACATTATGCAGGAGTGGTCTGTGGCCTGAATTGCAGTGCAGAGAAGAGGAAGTCACTGCTATTACATTGCTTGGGACCTGCTGGTCAGGAAAAATATGAATCCTTACCTGAACTTCCAACTGATGAGGACACGGACATTAATGAATATGAACGCACTGTAAAGAAAATAAACAAACATTATGAAAAGAAAGTGAGTATCATTCTGGAGAGATACAAGTTTGGCAAGAGGACACAAGAGGAGGGAGAAAGTGTTGAAAAATATGTGACTGCTTTACGAAAACTTGCCAAAACCTGTAATTTTAATGAGCAATTAGACGAAAGGATAAGGGACCAATTCATGTTGGAATGCAGAAGTGCGAAAGTAAGGGAGAAACTATGGTCTGAGAATGATCCTTCATTAGATATTGTGCTTAGAGTAGCAAAAGAAGTGGAGCACACCGAGGAGTGTGTGAAAGAATTAGAGAACAAGATGAAATCTGTCCAATTAGAGTCAAATAACGTAAAACTTGCTAGATTGACATGTGACAATACTGATGAAAGAGAATCCATCGCTATGGTAACTAACATCAATATAAAAAAGAAAATGCCCAATAAGTCACATCAACCACAACCTGACAGAGGGAAATATAAGTTCAATCAGAAAAACAATCCAGGTAATTACTGCAAGAAAGAAGGTTTCATTCCCAATTCAAGAAAAAAACGTCAAAGCAGATGTTACAGATGCGACAGTGTAAATCATTGGGCAGACGATCCCGAATGCCCAGCATTGAAAATCATATGTAGTAAATGTAAAGGAAAGGGACACTATTCCAAGTGTTGCAGAGTACGCAGCATGTCCACCAACTGGATAGGTGGAAATTCAAGTAGTGATCATAGTGATCAAGATGATGGTGAAGAATGTGTATTCATGGTCATGAATGATGAAGATAAAGAAGTACTAGATAGTCCCAAGGCCAAAGTCTACATTGATGGTGTTGAAATAGACATGATGATTGATACAGGAGCAAAATATACATTGGTACCACAACAACTTTGGGATAAGAAAAGACATGAATATCTACATGAGACAGATATAAAACCTAGAGCATATGGTGGTGTGAGAATAAATACCATAGGGTGGTTTTGGGGCAGTTTGAAATTCAAAGGAAGGAAAGCCAATGGGAAAATCTACATCACGAACTCAGGTCAAACTCCCCTATTAAGCTGGACTCATCAAAGCAAACTACAAGTTAAAATAGATTCAATTGCTAAGGAATCTGTGTTTGCTGTTCAAAATAAACCAAATAAACAGAAGAATGATTCCGAAGTGAAGAATCACACTCCTGAAGATGTCATGGCAGAGGTGTTTTGTGATGGGATTGGATGTCTGCGAGGATATGTGCATGAAATAAAGCTGAGAGCCAATCACACGCCTGTAGTTCAGAAATTAAGGAGTGTTCCGATATCCATGAGAGATGAAGTCAAGAGGGAAATCAAACTCATGGAAAGTCAAGGCATAATAGAAAGCATTGACGCTAGTGAATGGGTGTCGCCATTGATAGTTCTCAGAAAAAAGTCTGGAAAGCTGCGAATATGTATTGATATGAGAGAACTCAATAAATGTGTTATACCGGACAGGCATCCTCTGCCCAATATTCAAGAGTTAATATCTACCATTGGGCCTTCGAGTCATTTCTCCACCCTAGATCTTACATCAGCTTACCACCAAGTCAAGTTGCACGAGAAGTCAAAACATCTTACGGCATTTATTACACCAGATGGATTATATCAGTTTAAGAGGATGCCATTTAGTCTTGTGTCGGCAGCATCTGTCTTTCAGAAGATTATGCATAAACTTTTTGAAGGAGTTCCAGGAGTGATATGTTTCCAGGATGACATATTGATTCATGCTGATAGTAAGAAACTTCATGATGAAAGGTTAAAATATGTGTGTAGAAAACTCTGGGGAGCAGGAATGACATTAAGCAAAGAAAAATGCAAAATTGATTGCTCTGACATTGAATATCTAGGACATAAGATTTCGGCTGAAGGAATATCTCCAAAAGAACAATTAGTTAATGCCATAAAGAAGATGCCCAGACCAAGTACTAAAGAAGAAGTACGTACGTTTTTAGGCATGGCAGAATATTATTCAAAATTTGTACGTGATTTTGCTGTACATACCATTCCTCTTCGTGAAATCAATAAGAAGAAGAATTTTACATGGAATAACGAATGTGAGGAGGAGTTTGAATTCATTAAATATGCAATTGATAGGGCTCCTGCTTTGAAGAATTTCAGTAGTGATAAGAAAGTCATAATCACCACAGATGCCAGCAATGTTGGGTTAGGAGCTGTCGTCACGCAGGAACATAATGGGCAAGAGATGGTGATCGCATTCGCTTCAAGACTTCTGAAAGGGGCCGAAAAATCTTATGCAGCCATAGAGAAAGAAGCCTTGGCAATAAAGTGGTCAGCAGAAAAATTCAGGAGTTTTATTTGGGGCCATGAAGTAGAGTTCCGTACAGACCACAAACCATTGGTTCATGTTATAATGTCCAAAGGGTTGGACAAGGTGTCCAACCGAATCAGAAGATGGGTGATACTTCTTCAGGAATTTAATTGTAATGTGCGATATGTACCAGGAAAAAATAACATTACAGCAGATTGTTTGTCACGGTTGACCAACGTTTCAGAAATTGTAGATGAAGATGATAATGCAGAAAATGTTCTTAATATTGAGTCCACATCTATTTCAAGGATGGAATGGAGTGATGCTGAAAAGATGACAATACTATGAACAGTCTTAAGGAACTCATCTGCAATCAAGATTCATGGAACAAGGCCATGTTTGAGAAAGCTAATCTTTCGGAATATTGGCTTATTGCTGATGAATTGCATATTCAGAATGATATAGTAATGAGAGGAGACAAGATCATTCCACCTAGTAGTTTGCGACGAAGAGTCATCGAATTAGGTCATGAAGGTCACCAAGGGATGGTGAAAACCAAGCAACGCATAAGAAATGATTACTGGTGGCCAGGATGCGACCTGCAGATAGAGCGACATATCAGGGATTGTATCCTTTGCAACAATAATGACAAGAGCTGTGTGGGAGTGAAACAAACCATGGTGGTGACTGAAATTCCTGATAAAGCATGGAAAGATTTGGGAATGGATGTGTTGGGCCCAGTGTGCAGTGCTGGGATACAAAAGTATTGTCTGGTAGTGATTGACCTACTCACTAGATGGGTTGAGGTACTTATAGCACCTAATATCACTGGAAACATTGTAATAAACTTCTTATCTAACATATGTGAGAGAGAAGGCTATCCTAATAGTATTTTGACAGACAATGGCACTCAATTTAGATCCAAAGAAATGAGAGAATTTTGTAAAAAATATTCCATATTACACAAGAAAAGTGCCATTTACCACCCTCAAACTAATGGCACTGTGGAACGTTTCAACAAAGTGTTGAAACAGACCATTAGATTGGCGTGGTCCAACGGCATAGATTGGGAAACAGCCGTTAAGGAAAGAATTATTGCACATCGCTTCACACCTCATTCCACTACGGGACTTTCCCCGTTTGAGTTGAGCAGGGGTAGGAAAGCATGCACTAAATTGGCGCCAATGTGGCTAGACAATAAGAACAATGGAGTCAACAAGGACTTCGGGGTGGTGTGTGACAATATCAGGAGTACGCAGTTGAAAAACAAATCTGTATATGATGAGAAGAGACCCATAGGCAGATTCGATAAAGAAACTGTAGTGGGGAAGATGGTAAGAGTTAATTTACCGCCTGTTCTCAGGGAAGGTCCCTGCAAGTGGTCCAAACCCATCAGAGTACTGGAGGCTTTTAAACATTCGGTCAGAACGGAAGATGGTAGAATCTGGAATGTTGAAAGAATATGGATATGTGGTGATAGAAAAAATTCTGATGACAACAGAGATAGAGCGATGGTGAGACATGAGAATGAGAAAAAGAAAGGCCAAGGTGATGTAAGTAGTTGGAAAGATCAGGGTGCTGTATGTAGAATGAAAGATGTGCGGGATGTAAGGTCCAACAAATCGGAAGTGATTTCCTTGCCAAGTCACATCAGCGAGATGCCTCGAAGTTCTAGATACGGGAGAGTTCATCGCAGGCCAAGAAGGATGGAAGACTTTGTGTGTTAGTGTACATAGACTGTATTTTGAGTTGTTAGTTGAGTTCTTTTGTTTACACATAAAGGAAGGGAGATGTGTAGCATCTGCGCTGTCCACAGGAGAAAACATTCTTTGGAATGCAGCAGCCAGCCGAGAGCGTGCTACAGCGAGATGCAGGGAAGAAGTGACAAAATGGAATGTCGAAGGCGAGTTGAGAAACAACAGCCACAGCGACGGATGGATACATCTTCTCCCTCCTCCATACATAGATATATACTTTTCAATATATAATAAATCACCTAAAGCCATTATATATTTCCCCTTTCGTGATCCTTTATTTACCCACGTTCGGGCACTTCAGGTTGGCATTATGGAAGGAGACACAGACAACAAAGCATTCAAGTTTTACAGCTTTTATTAACCAAATGTCAGGATGGTGTAGCGCCTAATTTGCGCTATGCTGAGGTGGGATGTCCCTACCTAAAGTAAAATAAGGATAGTCTGTGTCTAAAAGTCTCTAACTAATTGTCTGTGTCCAAACCTATGCTCGTCCTCACAATAAACTAAGCAAAAATGTGCAAGGTTGTTGATTTGAACAAAATAGTGTTCAAACTCCATTCCAGTTCAACTTCCTTCTCCAAGCAGTTCATCACATAAAGGAATTCCAAACAGTTCACAAAACAGAAATGGTGCTTCTCATGGGGATTTCCCTTCTCCTTGTTTCAAAAATAGTTCATATAATAAAGGAAGTTCCCTTTTGAAGTGGTTCACAAAACAAATGTATTTCTCTATTTGAATAGTTCACATATACTTGACTTTCATTCAATGCTTTATTCAAAATCATCTCTGTGGCACTGTTATGTAATTTGACATTCAAAACTTGCTGCTTTTAACTACAGGTTCCATAAGGCCTTGCTTCTCTGGCAATGCTGGATTCACATTCAAACTTATTGGCTTTTGATTTCATATTCCATATGTCTTTTCAACAAAATGATATTGAGGTTCCATTCCCCATGAAAATAAGCAGCTTAAACAAAACAAAGAAAGGCAATGGGACTCCCGTCCCCACACTTTTATCCAGTTTCTATAATTTTAGATTTAGTCTCTTTGGGGTTTTCAGCCCTGGCGCAGTTATGGTACTACATAGTCCACCCCTTACAGGTCACGCCGCGTACTCACCTTTTCTACTTTTCCCACTTTTGTAAACTTCAAAACCACTGGTTTCATCTTACAATCACTGTAGCATCATTTTTGAGTTCAACTTTTATTTTTTTTATTTTATTCATTTATTTGTAAAGCGCTGAAAGCCCACGGGCATCAAAGCGCTGACAAGAAGACAGGACAACGAATAGTGATAAACAGGACACAAGTAAATTGACCGATTTCCTCAAAGAGATTTAGCCTGTTCCGCGGAGTTAATTGAAAAGTAATGTTTTCAATTTTTTACAGAATGAAATGTAGTTGGACTCGAGCTTCGGTGAGGTGGGAAGTTCGTTCCATTTTTTTATACTTAGAGTCGGAAAGGCTTTTCCAAGTCCATGCTGCTTTTTTGTTGTGAATATTTGCAGTTGGCCTGTATTAGAGGATCTGAGCCGCCTAGTTGGGGCATACCAGTTGAAGTGGTTCTTAAGGTAAGCTGGCGCATTACCGTATAAGCAACGGTGAACCATCGTGAGAGATTTAAACGTGATTCTTTCTTTCATGGCCAACCAGTGGAGGGCCTTCCTTTCGCCAGTGATGTGTTCCCTCCAAGTTCTTCCTGTGATGGTCCTGATGGCGTTATTTTGAATCACTTGACATTTCTTCACGCAATTGCTGTTTGCTCCTAGAAGTAGGGCATTACCATAATCCAATCTGGATAGTATTGTAGCCCTAGCGATGGTCGTGCTATTCTTTTGGTCTAATAAAAGTCTGATTTTTTTTAGTAATATCTGGTGATATTGACAGTTTTTCTTTAGGTAAGCTGTGTGGGCTTCAGCACCTAATGAAGCTTGAAGGTATACTCCTAAGGTCTTCACTTTTTCAGAGATCGGTATTTTGGTGTTTTTAATGGGAAATGAGGAGTAGAGTGGACTCAATTTTCTTCTGGCCTGTGTGGAACCGAATATCATGAGCTCGGTTTTAGAGCCGTTTAGACACATCCAATTTGCTTTCATCCAGCATTCTATGATGTTATATAAAGATGAGAGCATGTCACTGTCCTTGTCGTTGAAAATTCATTAAGGATTCAGAGACTTTCAACAACGTATTTCTTATAACACAGGAAATACGCGACCACTCCATTACTTGGTATCTTATAAATACTGGGGATTGACTTTCAGTACACTCACCGGGCTCTCCTGAAGGCTTCTTCAGATCCTGTTCACCAATGATCAGGCTTCTGGCAATCAGGGGTTCCTCTCCTACCCCTGTGACACTCCTGCTCCTTGGCAGCACTGTGGGAGAACGAGTATTCGCTGAATTCATAAAAGGGACGGATCCTTCTCTTGCTGCATTTCTCCGTCAGGCACCAGCTCTACATGGATACTGTTTCTCCTTCGCCAAAACCTCTCGGCCTTTCAGCCTTCACATTCCTCAGTCTCTCGCTTCTTGCAGATTTCCCCCTTCAGTGTTTCGACTCCCTCTCCAGGCTTGCTTTGGATTCAGGTTTCCCTGTTGCTGTCTCTCTTGTTTTTCCCTACTTCTTTTATGCACCTGCAACCCAATTGCAGGTTGCAGGTGTGTTCGATTATTTAGCCCTGCGAGACCCTGATTAAGGGTATATGCCTGACCTTCATACCTTGCAGGCATTTTTTTTCGTCTCAGTATCAAAGTGATGAAAGTGTGTGGTGTTCATTGCCCTCAGTTGCTTCTTCCTTTTATCAGTACAAGAGTGATGAGAGTATGTGGTGTTCATTACTCTCAGTTGCCGCTTCCTTGTCTCTGTACTGTCAGGTGTCCCAAGGGGGGAAAGAAGGGGTGCTGACTTACAATAACCCATAAAGGTCGGGGGAGGTTTAGGTTGGTCGTGACTAGGGAAAGGGGGATACCATGTCTCGGCAAGGGCACCAGCATTCCCAATCCCCAAGGACCCTCCAACCAGGTGATGCTCCCTCGCTTCTCCACCCCCAGGGTCGGGGATCCAAGAGCGAAGGCCTTCCCTGTCCACCTGCGCAGAGGATTCAAGGGGAGTAGGAGTGGGAATACCCACCGGTTTCTCACAGCCCTTTGAGCCTACACAGGTCATGGGGTGCTACTCTTGGAACTTCATGCAAGCTTTGAACCGCTCGCTATATTTCAAGTCATTCAGGCGCCATCCTGACCCGTTGCCGTGGACCATCTCCACCAGCATGATCCCAGGGCTGATCTTCGTGGATGCAAGCGACTCAAGCTCGACCTGCTGTAAGCGTCAAACTCGCCATTGTAAACACCAACTCAACCCAACGGAAGCTATTGTGTCTCTGCTGACTTGATCGCTGTTCAAACCGTTAGAAGACATCATCTCGCCATCTGGAAAACTGACTCAACCTCTTCTGAAGCCTGCACCATCAAACTGATTTGACTTTGATTGCCAGTGGGATCACATAAACTCGAACTAGCTCGACATCAGTTAGACCACAGCTGGACCACAGCTGAATCACCAAGATGGCCCAGCTCGATGCTGTCAAGCCTCCTAAAACACGAATAAGGTACTGTAAGGAGGCCCTATCTCTCTGGTTCACTTTCTGGGACCTTTGTGAAATGTAAGCCTCCATGTCCATCTCATTCTTCAAAGACATATCCTTTTTGAACAGTGACATTGTGCCAATTTCTTTCCTAAACACCCCCGCTCAATAGCCAGAGTGCCTTACTGGCAGTCTACATTTTTTCTGTTCTCTTTGGAGGGGTCGATCTTTGCTAATGTTTTTAGTAAGTTGATTACATCTTCATTGTTTAATTAAAGTATCTACATTTCTATAGAACCTTTATTGGAAATGCCTTTATTTTGGAGTCTTTGTACTATTGCTGTTTGGGTTGCTGCCGTTATCACCTCACACCCGTCCTGAGGAGAATATATAGCCTGCTTCGCCCATGTTACCACAAAAGGCAATGGAGGTATACCCATCAGGCTGTGTCTGCTTTACCTTTATGATTGGCATCACTGAAGATTTAGTAGTAGTGTTGGGCTGAGTAGGTGGTTTAGCCACTACTCATCCCTGTAATCCTGCAGAGCAGTAATCATTTTGTCATATCGGTGGCAGCGGTGTGATTTGATACAGCCTGTCAAGCTTAGTCATCCAACATAGAGGTCTGTCACAGTAATGTTAGAAACACTGCAGGCATTTTTTAATTGTCAACACAAAGGAATTGGACATGAGCTCTGTCCAGGGACTGAAGGCCCAGTGCCATATGTGAGCTGTGTCAAGAAAGGGGACTCTCATGCAGAAGTAAGGCTATGAAGGCGGAACTTCTTAACAGCCTCCATTGTCTTGAGGAAGGTATGGCGATGGAGGAGGCCCAAGGGGCCGGTAGTGACCTGTAACCCAAAGCACAGGTACTCATGCCACTGGGGGGCCTGCAAGTGAATGGGGATAGCGATAGTAATAGGTGTTCTCACCATTCCTCCCAAAGAGGAGGGTAGATAGTTCTCTCATAGGTCCCACGGTTTAGCTACATCCTAAGTTTCTGTTAGGTGCCGCGTCAGAGCAAAGTCCCAGGATGGCCTCTCTAAGGCAGAGCTGGCTGTGAGAAAGATCCTTTTCAGAGGGAGGAAGGTGGTCCTAGTAAAACCGAAACAAAGGATTTCATAAGGTTGCGTAACTAGCACTTGAGAAACCGAGGAAGCCCGCAAATAGCCAGCTAGTGAAGAGGGAAGTATCTGATATGATATGATGTGATATGACATTTATAACGCGCCTATACACAAGTGTTTCAAGGCGCGACGAGGCAAGGGAAGGGGAACAGAGGGAGGACGGAGAATCTTACTAGGCCAGGTGACATTGACATTGTGCAAGTGCAGGGAGCGGATAGGTACTATTGACCCACAACTGACCCTCTGGCCATCTTTGGGCACTAGAGACTGGGTAGGTCACTTCAGCACCCCTTTTCCACAGTACACCCTACCCTTTTGAAATACTTGGTTGCTTATTTCGTTTTCACCGCTGTTTTCATTACCCAGAGTGCTACATCTCACCATCTCTGCCTATTCTGTGCTCTCTCTTACAGGGGTGGATTTACATAATGCTTTTAATAGTTATATGTACATTGGTGTGTTTAATTAAAGTAAATATATTTTATAGAACACTGGTTGGAGATGCCTTTATTTTAGACCGTTACAGTTTTCTGTATGGGTCACTACTGGATCACATTCACACCCTTTCTAAGGTAAAGCCTTCCTCTCGGCCCACGTTACCACGAGAGGTGAAAGAGGTATATCTCTTGGCGGCGCTTGTTTTACCTTTATGATTAGGATCACTGTTGGTTTGTAGAAGTGTGGGGGCTGAGCAGGTGGTTTAGCCACTATTCATCCTTATACTCCTCCAGAAGTCCTTTTGTCTCATTTAGTCCAACCGCATGACGTGGGAAAGGACCTCTTCCACTGGTTCCAGGCACTGGAACCAACTTTCCGCCTCCAGGAGGTGAAAGAGAAATTGGGGTTAGCAGCCCCTTTGAGTCACCTACCAATGGCTGGAACTGTTGTCATTACTGAGTTAGCTTGTGGGAAGAGAGCCATTTATAAGAAAATGAAGGCTGCTGTCATCAGTGAATTCTGCAAAACTCCAGAACAATGACTTAGGAGCTTTAGAGAACTTAACAAAATGGGGATTTTTTTAGGCATTTGCACATCAGTCATTGATATACTTGAGTGGGTGGGTCACAGATAACAAAGTTGACACGTTTGAAGGGATGTATAATTTGTTCGCATTCGAGAATATCCTTAAAAATTGTGAAATGGGGATACAGCACCATCCAATGGACAGGAATAGCACAGACCCTAGGGAGCTTGCAAAAACTGCTGACACGTATGTATTTGTATTTTATTTAGATTTATAGAGCGTTCTGCGCCAAAGTGCTACACATAACCAAAGCGGTACCAAAAGTGTCAACAAGGAGAAAAACCAGCAAAGACTAGAAAGATAAGAAGTGTTGAAAATCATCCCAGCTGTCAGGCAAGGGTGGGTTCAAGAAGAAGTTTCCGGGTCCAGCCAAGTGAGTTAGGGGTTATGATGGCCTTAGTCGATGCCCACTGGCAATATTGGAATTTATCTGGGGAGGGAAGACATCACAGTGCTGCTCTGCCAACAAAGTTGCAATTTCAGTAGATTGCCTATTATGGAATGACCTTCATGAACCAGTGATGATCGCATTGGGCACTAGGTTTAGGGGGCTATTAGCAGCTAGGGAGAGCACACTTTAGGCCATGGAGACAGGCTTTTCCAGCTTCAGAAATTGAAGAACTGGAGACCCGTTAATGCCTAGTCTAGATTTTACATTCCCAGTCGTCCGCTTCCGCCGAAGAGGGCCTAGTAACCACTGTGGAGCGTACTGTGGCAGCACCACGTCAAGTGATTTCAGGCTTGCCTGCTGGCATAGAACCAGAACCTGGAGTGAAGGGCACAGTAGTTTCAGCCCTTAAGGACCTGCCAGAACTGAGTGAGTCGTCATCACTGGAAAGTCCATGTCAGGCTGACCCTTTGCAGGGTACAGAGAGACTGCCCCGCTCTATCTGTTCTGCGTGAGTAGACAGAGAAACAGTATCAGGGGCAAGGCCGTGGGATGTTCTGGGACTGCTGAGAGAAATGTCTACTGTACATTGAACCCAAGAGTTCTGAGGCCGGAGCCAACGGCAGGTTGGTTTTGCCCCAGTGCCCCAGGAGGTTCCTACTGGACTTAGCTCCTTTTGCAGGTCTTTTAGGAATAACCAAGATAGCTGACAGTCTGTCACCTATTTTTAATGGCCACAGATGTGAGTAAAAAATAAAGGAGTTAGTCATGTCCTGTCATGCTTGCCAAGCATCTGATAAATTAGGCAGGGTGGCAAAGGCTCATTAAGACCACTACCCATCGCCCCCAAACCATCTCAAGAAACTGGTACATCTTGGTTGTGGTGGATTATGTCACCATGTACCCTAAAGCAGTCCCCTTGAGGAGCATCGAAATCCCTGTGGTGGTGAAGGCTCTATTGGGATGCGCTCTCAGATGGATGTTTCCATAAGAGGTAGTTTCTGACCATGGCTCCAACATCATCTATGCTTATATGAAGGTGATGTGGGAAGAGTGTGGGGTTCTATCTATCTATCTATCTATCTATCTATCTATCTATCTATCTATCTATCTATCTATCTATCTATCTATCTATCTAATATTTTCTTATTTTGCGCCACACGCGGGCTTGGGTTACTTATAGGTTCAACATAGGTTTCCATCCACAAACCAGGAGGCTTGTTGAGAGATTTAATAAGACCCTGAAGGGCATAACAGGTGGCTTGGAAGAGTACCTGATGAGATAATTGGATATTTCCCTGTTACACCTTCTGTTTGGCTACCAAGAAGTGCCACAGAGCAGAGTTCAGTCGGTATGGCCTTCTGTTTGGCCATCCTGTCATGGTCCCTTATGAATGGTGCATGAAGGAAAAGAGGGTAAATTCATGCCACAATGTAGATTATGGATTATGTCCATGGGCTCAGATCCTAAGTACAGTAAATTGATCACTCAGAATCCAAAGGTAAGCCAAGAACTACTTTCTAGCAAAGATGGACTGGTGCCCTAACCAGTGGAATGCAGTGTCTCGAACGCTGACTCAACCCCTTCAGGAACCCGCACCGGCTAACCGATTCGACGCCGACTGCCAGTGGGATCATACTGACACAAACCGCCTCAGCATTGGCTCAATGACAGCTAAAATGGCAAGAAGCCTGGCTTGATGCTGCAGAGCCCCTAAAATCAGAATAAGGTATTGTTAAGAAGCCATGTCCTCCTGGTCCACTTTCTGGGGCCGTAGGGATTTGGAAGCTCCTATGTCCATCGTGAAAGACATATCATTTTGAACAGTGACACTGCTATATTTGTTTTGCCTGAGCACCCCTGCTCAAGTACCCATAATGCCATACTATACCAACCCACATTTTCTGTGTTCTCTTTACAAGGGTGGGTGTTTGCTCATTTTTTAGTTAGTTGATTGCATTTTTATAGTTTAATGAAACTATATATATTTATAGAGCCTTGAATGGCCATTCCTTTCTTTTGAAGTCATTGCACTATCACTGTCCGGGCTACTACTGTTATCACCTCACACCCCTCCTGAAAGTATAGCCTGCCCTCAATTCACGTTTTAAGAATGGGTGAAGGAGGTATACCCGCCCGCAGTGCCTGTTTCACCTTTATGATTGGGATGACTGCTGGTTTAGTAGTAGTGTGAGCCTGCGTATGCGGTTTAGCCTCTACTCATCCCTCTACTCGCACAAAGCTCTAGTCATTTCGTCACACACAGTGCCCAGGCGTCCAAGTACCGCTTTGATAATTCTGCAATGAAGTCCTAGAGTTCTGCAATGACGTTTTAATGTTTTGAGGGTCGGTGGTGAGCCCATGTGCCACTGATAATCACACACAGATGTAGTCAGCTCACAAACCTATGAATTCTTCCACAGCAACAATTAAACATAATTACGAAATATTCCTGTCCTTTTGTATAAACTGTGTAATTTATAATCATAGCCACACGTAGCAACATGTCATTCCAATCGATGGATGCATGTCAAGTCCTGTTTTTTGCTTTGCATTCTGGGACGTGTTGTCTTGAATTCATAATGGACCAAAGATACTACAAATCCAATGATGTAAGGATACAACTCAGAAATGGTCAAGCATCTCCATATGGAATGGACCATGCTGGCATGTATGGCATCTGCGTGTTATGGTACTTCGTATAATATTCACATCATATATTTATCTAAGAGTGTTATCTAGCACATTAATGTTGCTTTGCAGCTACTTCTGAGCGCTTTTTGTATGTAGAGCAGAGTTCAAAATGCACTCCATAATATCCAAACAATGGTGAACGACCGGTTGAGAGGTCGTGGACGATGAGTTACTGCTTAGCTGTTCAATTGGCACCGGCAAAGGTGGGGTCAGATGACCAAGCGAGGGTCACATTATGTGTGTGACGAAAGGACAAGGGAAGAGATGGGGTGAAAAGGAGGAGTAGACATTGAGTAATGTAATGTAGGGAGATATATAAAGCACAAGACCATGGCCAAATAGGAATCTGGACGCTAGGAAACCCAGTAAGGAGGACAAAGAAACACTACCGTATAAAGAAGAAAACACAGCCTACCTCAGGCAAAACAAACAAGTCTTAAGTGCCCCCTTGCGAAACCGAAGAGGATCCGGAATCACCCTTAAAGGACCTGGGAGAGAATTCCACAGAACTGTGGCGAGCACCAAAAAAGAACTCCCTCCACCTCGAGCTTTAAATAACGAGGTACTTCCAGCAGATTGGCAGAAGAGTATCGTAGGGTACGCACAGGCCGATAGAGGTCAATTTAGCTTGAGGGAAAGGGAGGCCCTACATGAAAGAAAGCACGATGGACCAGACACATTGGGCCTTATCACGAGTTCGGCGGTAGCCGCCACCCGCGATTGGGCAATAACCGGCCCATTACGAGTTGAATTGGCCGGTAATTGTCCATTCGCGGGTGGCGGTATTGCCGGGCTCCCGCAGAATGGGGTGGGGAGCATGGTTACACCGGCACAATTGATATTTACGAGATATGTTTACGGGTGCCGCACAGCCTGCCAGGTCAGACCTGGTGGGCTATCATGCACCCGCGAGCAGAACTCGGAATTCGGTGGCACAGTATGAACGGTGCCAGTGCCTTACCGATACCCTTCATACTGTGTCCGCCAACATTATAATGAGGACCAGTGTCTTACACTTAATCCGACGCTTAACCGGATGCTGATGCAGTTTAACTAACAATTGTGAAGCCGAAGAGCGGAATGGAGGATTAAGCGCCAAACGCGCAGCAGGATTTTGGCGAACTTGAAGACGATGGATTAAAAAATCTGGTTTGCTCAAGTAGATCCCATTGTAATAGTCCATAGCACCCGCAATGGAAGCAGTAACAACCGGTTCCCCAAACTGCAGAGGCACAAAAGGAAGTACTTTCCTAAGAAGTCACAGTTTATGAAAACCTGACTTACAAACTGTCGCAATCTGCAGCTTAACCCCTAGGCTCTTAACCTAGAGGCTACAAGAGGGGTATGGTCCCAATAAGTCAGTCCAGAAATCACAATGCCAGAGAGCATGCGTTTCGTGGGGAGGAGCCGGGGGGACCAGCCGACCTTAATCTCTGTTTTATCACAGTTGAGTTTTAACTCATTTTGACATCCAATGGTTGATCTCTCCAAGGCAAGATCTAAGCTTAGCAGGTGGATCAGATGCCAAGGTGTTCAATTTGAAAATTAATTGAGTATTGCCGGCGTAGGTATAAAAACGTATACCCAGTGACTCAATTAAAGTAGCCAGAGGATGCATACGTTAAAAAGCAGATACAACAATGAAGAGCCCTGTGGAGCCCGACAGTGGATTTGCATAGGTGCAGCAAGAAAGCCTGAAAGAGACACTGCACTCGGTCCTTCACGCGGTCCTGGGCCAGAGCAAAAACACCAGGATCAAGACCATGGGCTTCATTACGAGTAGCCCGGTAAAAAAGAGTTCATTAGCGGCATGCCGGTAAGAGCGGGTCCGTGGTCGTATGAACCCGCTAATAGCACGTGATTACGAGTGCGCAAGCACGCGCAAAACCCCATGCCGGTAATGGTAATACCGGCATGCCGCCAAAGGCCCTCCAACCCCCCGATTGCGGCATCACGGGTCCCGCCGATATCGGCACTGGCTCAGAGCAACCCCTAAATACCGGCCCGGTAATACCACCATGCTAATACCGGGATTGCAAAACTGGAGCCGGAAATTACGTCATTGCGCAGGAACAGGAAATGGGCCGGCGGCCACCTTTAAAAACACAATCCATTGCCATCCGCCCTAACCACCAGTCTTTTTGTGTCGTGCTGTGTTGGAAAACCCTGAGGATGTCCAAGGCCACCCGGAAGACGACCACCCGGCAGCAGAAGAAGCATTTTTCAGACGCTGAGCTCAATATGCTTGCTGACACTCTGGCTGCACATGCAGCCATAATGAAAAGCAATGAGAAGCCCAGATGAGGAGAAAGGAAATCTGGCAGGTGGTTGCCCGGAAGGTGTCGGCCGTGGGGACCATGCCACGCACTGTGCGTGACTGCCGCAAGAGGTGGAACGACCTCCGCTTGAAGGTGCGAAACATCCTATCGAGCAACAGGAGGGCGGTCATGGAGACAGGTGGGGGTCCACATTCACCTGCTAAGCTGATGCCCTGGGAGGAGACTGCCAGCACTTTTATTGATCCTGAGTCAATAGAGGGATTCAGAGAGATGGCCTGGGTGCGGCATTATCCACAGAAAGAGGTGAGTGACCCTGCACATCCCTGTAGGGGAAAACATGACTTAGCACTAGTGACGTGGATGTGAGACTAGGCAAGGCAATGCATGTCCCTACACCCACATCAACATATCCAAGTCAAGATTGCGGCCCAAACCCTGCCACACAGAAATGCATGCTGAGTGCCAATCCCATAACCTGCACACGGGCAACATACCAGGACCGTGCCCATGTAACCCAACACACAAACCCCATATCAATGGCATGCCACCTGCCATGCAGTGAATTCTAACATGCCCCCTCTGAATACCCTGCGTGACACACCTGTAAGACATGAATGCATGATCAAATGAATAATGAACAGCACCATCGTATGCCTCTGCCATGTCACACCATCACTGATGCCATGCATCTCTTCTACCACCCAGGCACCGATGAGGAAGAGGCAACCCAGGAGACCACCGTGAGGGCATCCACCTCACACTCTAAGAAGAGGGCTACCACCACCACCTCCGCTGGAGGCAAGCAGGCCACGGCCACTGCTAGTGTGCCTGTGCGCGCTGGGACACAGCCAGCAACACCTGCTGCCAGTGTGCCTGACAAACTATTGGCCCAGAAGGCCACACCCACACCTGTCGAAGGGGAGTCCCTGGAAGCACCCGCCTCCACTGTGGAAGAACTTGATGCCAGTGTGGAGCCTGTGGGAGACACCGAGGTGACATGCCCGGCCACCCCGAGCCCCGTGCCCACCCCCTCGCCCCAACACCTGCAGTCACCCACCTGCAGTGAAGCTGATCCCTGTCTCTGTGACTGTGACCTACCCACCTCTGAGGAGTACAGTCCCGAAAATGCCGTCCACGTGACTGCACAACCCACTACTCCAGCCCTCTCCAAAACCCTGGAGACACGATTGTCGACGGTGGAGGCCCAACAGGAGGCCATGTTAGACTTACTCCGCCAGTACATAGCGGACGGGGAGGAAATCAGGCGGGGTATTGCCACAGCAATTGCAGGGACCACAGCGGCCATCGCAGCCAACACAGCCGCTGTTAATGCATCGGCTCGGGTAATGAGGGACTGCCTGGGGGCGGTGACACAGGTTCTGACTTCAATGCTGCTCCATATGCAGCGGCCACGGCTTGCAGGAGGTGTGGAACCTGCCAGCGACTCACCTACTACCTCCACACCAGCTTCATCTGTCCCCACCAGCCCAGTGCGCCAGATACGTAGGAGTGCAAGGCACACTGAAATGCCGCCCCCGGACAGGAAGAAGTCCCGGAAGGAGTGTGGGCGCACAATGCGAGTGGCACACAGGTTTGGGGGTGAAGGGGTGCATCTTGTGGAGTCTATTGGGGATAGTGGTGTTGGTTGGGGGAGTTTTGGAGTTTGTTGGGGGGTCTGGGAGTTTGTTGTGGGGGTCTGGGAGTTTGTTGGGGGGCTTAGGAAGGGGGGAGTGGGCACATTTGTGCTGTTGTAAATAATACACACGTTGTGATAAGAAAAATCCATGGCTGGAAATTGTTATTTTCGTGTGCATCCATTTAATGTGTTAAGGAGTTCAGTGCCCAACTCCCAACATTCCCTGTGTGCATGTCCACATTGGCCCAGTGTCTGACTGACACATGTCTCTCATAGTCCCTGTGGGTCAGGAGTATTCGTGAATCTGTGCTTGGCGTACTGCATGGCCATCCCATGCATCATGTACTAGCAGGGGGGCTACTTCACCTCCGTCTCCATCCACATCATCCTCACCCGGGGCATGCATGTCAATGTCAGGTGGCAGTGGTACATTTCTCCGGACGCACATGTTGTGCAGCATGACACAGGCCATGGTGATCTTTGCCACCTTCTCAGGCCTATATAGGAGTGCCCCACCATACCTGCTTAGGCAGCGGAAACGCACCTTCATCAGGCCAAAGGTCTGCTCTATCACAACACGGGTGCGGGTGTGCACACGATTGTACTCCTCTTCATGGCTGTTCTGCGGGTTCCGAACCGGGGTAAGTTGCCATGGCCTCAAGGGATATCCTCCGTCACCTGCAAGCAAATACAAATAGGTGTGTGTCACTCTGAGCTGGCACCTTCAGGAAGCACAGTCATGGCGGCAGCTATTTGGTCTGGATATGCACATGTCCCTGTACGTATGCAAAATTGTCACCTAGATGCATTCTAAACTGTTATGAGGTGTGGTAGTCTGGATGGCGTTCAATAGATGATGCAGGGTGTAACCATGCATGCTGAGGCGGATGTACTGTGGTAGTACGACAATGTTTAGCCTCCCATTCAAGCAGTTAGTTCTATGCATGGTCACACTAGCCACATTGGCCCAGTTTCCATCCTGTACATTCATGCATTGCTTGCCATCACCATGGTGGCCTGGTTGTGCCTCTTACTTGTTGTCATCGATATGCATTATTTGTTTAATTTGTGCCAGTGATGTGTCATGTTCCGTTTGTGAGGTTCAGGTCTGGAGTGTTTAGCTCTGCATGCATTCTCCAATCACCGACAATTGCTACCCAGGTGGGGTATGCATCCACCAACCCCTTTCCCAACCAGGTGGAGTATGCATCCCTACACATCAGTACCCCAAAGCACTGCCATGGCTCAGTTGTGCAACTCACCAAGCAGCCAGGCACGTGGTCCAGCATGTAGCTCCATGTGACGGGGAGTATGGTGGAGTTGCGCAGTACCATGGCATCATGTGTTGATCCAGGATATCGGGCGCAGCAATGGGTGATGATCTTGCTGGAGTCACATGCCATTTGCACATTGATGGAGTGGTATGCTTGCGATTGCTGGACACTGCCTCTATGGCATGGGGGACTACCAATTCAACATGGGTGCAGTCCAGGGCACCAACACAATTGGGCATGCCTGCCAGTGCATGGAAGCTTACTTTGGTGTTGGCTATCTCCTGGCCAGTCCGTGGTAGGGATATGTGGGTGCTTGCGTGCTTCAGGGGGGCACCCAGCACTTGGTTCAACATGCACAAGAAAAGTGGTTATGAAATGCCATGCAGCTGCCCCACTGTGTGTTGATAGGTGCCTGTGGCCAGGAAGTGGCGCACAGACACTACCTTTAGTAGCAGGGTGATGGCAGTGTGTATTTCTATGAGGCTGCCTATGTCGTTGCGTATCATGTCCACTATGGTGGTGATGGTGTCCCGGTCCAACCGGTATAGGGTGTGGATCTGTTCAGGGGTTAGGTTGAATGGGCAGGGTCTGGTGTGAGGGATAGGTGGCTGCCTACGAGGCACTGCTGGCTGCGCTGGTGGTATTTGCTGGGCCTGTCGGACCCTCCTTCTCCTCCTGCGTCTCCTCTGTGCTGCCTGTTGTTGATGCTGTAGTTGTTGTAGTTGGTGTTGTTGCTGTAGTTGTAGCAGTATTGGCATGTCCTCCAGCACCATGATTGCAACAGCTAGTGGTGGCATTTTGGTGTTGGAAGGGGTGTGGTGTGTGGGTGTGCTCATTTTATACTGGCCCAGCCTCCATTGCCTCCACCTGTGGGGATTGTGTGCACCTCTGGCAGTTGGCTTGTTTCCTGATTGCTGTTTGCGGGTGGTCCACGATGCCAGTATGGCCAGCAGCGTGCAGCCCGTGATTACCGGCTTCGCGATGCCGGTATTTGCATGTCCGCGTGGGTTGGGATGTCCCACTATTACCGGCATGCCGGTATTTGCTCCCCGAAGGGGCACGAGTACGCGCCCATGCCGCTATTAGCGGCACCGTTATATAGGGTGCCGCTAATGCCGGGTCAGAAAACACTGGAGCGGTAAACGATGCCTGTATTACCATACCGGAATCGTTTTTGCCTTACCGCCAACCTTGTAATGAGGCCCCATGACTAATTCAGTGCCCCTGAGTGGTCTAAAGCCAGACTGGAAAGGATGCAGCCTGTCATTTATTTCCGAAAACCTACAAAGATGAGGAGTATAATAGCTTCCATCAGTTTCATCACTGCAGGGGGGAGAGACATTGGTTGGTAATTAGCACAAGAGAAGGACCAAGTAACAGCTTCTTGAGTAAAGGTACAACAGTTGCATGTTTCAGGGGGGCCGTAATAACCCCACTCTCAAAGGAAGGCCGAAGCGCTGCAGTCAAGAGGTCAATAGCATCTAAAGACAATGATTGCAGCAGCTTCAGAGGAATAGAATCGGACGACGAGGAAGATTTCACTTTCCATAAGGCCGACGGTATGATCTCATGCGAAACGGGATCAAAACAGGAGACCCTTTCCCCACTGGAGAGGGATTGAGGACAGAACTGAGTAGAGCCCAGTCCAGTCGACATAATCAATTTGTTCAGCAAAATAAAGACTGATAGCATCACAGGTAGCTTCGGAGTGAGAAGGGTCAAACAGGGCGGGAACTGGAGGGGCAAGGAGTGGTAGTAGTGCGAATTGCGTAATGTTGGGATTTAGCAGATTAAACCGCCAGTTAATATTGATGCGAAATCTCTTTATACTCTGGTTTGGCTGATACCTCATAACGCACTCGTCATTTACGCTGAACTCTACGGCACTTCTGCTCAAGAGCTTTCAAATCCAGCGAGAACCCAGGAGCCGGAGGTTTTAGGCGACACACTCCTTTCTTCAGGGGCGCCAGCAAGTCAGCAGTGGGAGACATAGCCGATGGCAATGTGCCACACGCAGCATCTTGGTTCTCTGGACCAGCTGCCAGGGCATGATGCTCCAATGCAGCCGTCAATTGCCCTGAGGACACGTTAGCCCACTGACGCTGATAGGCACCGATTTCATCCCTAGGGGCCTGTTTACGCAAAGGCAGGACGATCAAATAAGGCAACAAGAAATGGTCAGACCAGATCACTGGTAGAGGGCGGGAAATAGTGGTGAGAGATGGCTCTGAGAAAAGCAAATCCAGTTACCTCTGTTCTGAGTAGGCAGATTATTCTGCACATAGAGATGGCAGTCTGCCAGCCGTGAAATGAGATAGGGTGCCTGTAGATCTAAAGCTTCCTTGGCATGAATATTCAAATCGCCCCCAACGGTATCAGGTTAGTATACGCAAGAGCCAAATCAGTAACCATTTGATAAAGGCTACTAATAAAAGCATTAGTTCACAGGGGATAGATATCATGATCCAGAAGAATAGTGGAGCACTTCAAAGGTGCTACACGAATAAAAGCCAGGCCCCCACCTTTTATGACTAGGCTGCTCAGCTCAAGAATTAAATAAGAGGGATGCCAAAGCTGGACAATATCGAGCCTGAAACATCAAAAAACCAAGTTTCCAAAAGGCAAAACAGTTCAGGTTCATACTCTACTGGAAGATGAAAGATCTCCTGGCGATGAGCTCCGGCAGAGCGGGTCTTAATCAAAAATCCTGACAGCAGCCACTCTCGGGACATCTTCTCATCAGGTCGACTAGGCCCTTCAGACAGTATGCCAGCTGCCCCAGGTGGCTCGCGTGGCCATTTAAAAGGCAGGTCTGTATCCACGGGGGAAAGTTTGATCAACCCCACCCCAGAGTAGTTGATCATTTTCTTTTTACCGGATCTAGATCCGGAAGGCAGCGCCGGGGGCGCCCCTCAGAAGCCTTGTTCTGAGCTCTATCAGCACCCCATGGCCCAGTCGGGACCAGCACGGGCCCAGACGGGCATGCCTTTTGCGCGCCTTTGGCCCGCATCAGGCGTACCCACTGCACCCGCCCACTGCGCTGGCGTGTCTCCCGGCACATAGGTGCTCAGGGGAGGATCATGTGGCCCACCTTGTGGCCAGCTGTATCTATTTATTTTCTTGAGGATACAGTTTGGTCACAGACAGCCTTACTCATACACCCTAACAGCCAGTTTTCAGTCAGTCACAAGCCTCTCAGAACAGTTCTGTTTTTGGCACCAATGTGAGGTGGCTCAGTTGATTTCTCAGTGCTGGCTTGAGGGTGTTATGTTAAGATATACTTGTGCTCTGACGGTCACTGCCCCGCTGGGGTCTTACGGAGCCTAGCAAGACATAGAAGTAAAGATAGAAACAGCGTTATCAAATAGATCAAGGTTAGTCATATGACCCACAAGCAGTTTAAAAGGGTGGCAAGGGAAAGGTTTGTGGTGGTATGGATGTGTGTCCTTAGTCTGTACTTCCTAGTAATACTGTGTGAAGGCAAGTGCAATGGATGTGGAGCATGTAGTAAAACATAGCTTTCACGTGAGTGGCAATATCTATACAGAGGTCCCCTTCCTGAGGTGCATGACTGGGGCGTACAAAAATGCAACGGCTAAGGGAAAAAAGTGTTTTTAGCTGTACTTGTCGCGCACTTGACTAGGGGAGTGGAGTCTTAAGGGACTCTAGGAATAATAGAGAGATAGTTCCCCAGAATGCTGCAGTGATACAGTACAGGGTTGCAAGGACAACTACAGGACTGCAATCAGGTCACAGCATTCTTAGGCACCTGTGATACCGTCAGAGCACCTGTTGTGGAGAGACAGTGTAGCGTCAATGCTGTAAAGGGCACAGGGTAGGAGTGTGAGGTTGGAAGCCGGAGTTAACCTGCATTAGGACAGATACCAGTTACAGATTAGTTACAGTTTGCAGTTACAGATTACAGTTTCAGTTACAATGTGGCAGATGCCGGTCCACTTACCAGTTAAGATGTGGGGGCAGATTGTCATATAGATCGGGGTTGAGGGCAGTGCCGGAGAGGTTGAGGAGCATGGTGGACAATTGGGATGTGGATCCCCCAGTTGGTACAAAGGAATAAGGAGGTGGGAGTTGCCCAAGAACAGCAGTTACAAAGGGTACCGCCGGGAAGGGACAGGGGGGATAGTGCTGAACTACACGCGAACGACAAAGCTTTCACAAAGGGGATGAAGGTAGAGAGGGATACGAGACCCTCAGATGTTGCAGTAATGCTTACACAAATTTTCATGAGGGCCACAATATGGCGGCTGTTGCCAGACGAGATAATGAGGGTGGTGGAAGGGAGGGTGGATATGGAGGAAAAGTTAAGGTACACCCAGGGGTGGGCATACATTCTGAATGCAGCTGATGGCACATGGCTGATAGTGAGAACATCAATGCCGGTGAAGGAGTGCAAAGAGTGGGAGGAGGGAGAAAAACACTGAGGGGCAGGATTGTGAAGTGCTAGCACCAGTGCATGTGGGAGTTGGGGTTGATGAAGCCAGAACGCTGTGGGGGTGGCTCTATGTATTTCCAAGAAAGGGGAGGAAGAGGAAGGAGGAGGAGACACTGGCTGGCTAGGTACTGGGGGAGGCAATTGTGTGCAACAGAGGGGAGGGAGGACATTCTGAAAAAAGTGATGCAATGACAGATTTGGCAAATTGGTGCTTGCATGGAGAAAGAGGCAGGGTACAGTTATTCCCAATGGCTATGGTGATGGGTGCTACTGGAGTACCACCCACATTCTGACACACACAAACGGGGACCTGACAGCATCGGGGGAGTCATGGTCAGACAAAGGGGCAAGAAATAAACTGGATTTCGTAAGGACGGGTGACTGTGCAGAGTGCACCCTAGACACAGCCGTGACGAAAATGGCAGTGCAAGGGGTAGTGTCAGGCGAATGCATGTCAGAGATTGTCAAAACACAACAGGACACTTTCAGGGCATGTGCACCAGAGAAGACCATTGACAGGTCCATATATAAAGAAGGTGGTCAGTGTCAGCGTGACTCAATAGTGTTTGGGGGGGAGCACAGTATGGTGAATTACAATCAGTGGTGTTGGCTCTGGGAAGAAAGAAAAAACTGCATCTGAGCGAAAGTGACCCGTGGCACCTGACAATGACCCACAGCCACAGCTAATGGCATCCATAGAAGATAAGAAGTGGCATGTGGCGGAGGGCCCACAACTTGAAGTGGTGGAGATTACTGTACAGAAAAGCAAGAAGGTGGGTCAAAGGAAATGTGAGCGTCTCCTGGACATTTGGAAAAGGGAGGATGTAAAAATTATCCAATATATCAATGCAGAGAAAGAGCAAGAAAATGTGTTTCAGTGCCCAACAGAGATGGCCTGGTGGCCCAGGGCACAAGAAGGCAGGCGCGTGCACATGGACATTTGTGGGACTTGCTGGAAGAAAGAACAGAAAGAGGAGCCAAAGAAGGAGCAGTTCGAGCCGATGGATGAGGAAGGCACACAGTGGGAAGACTGGCTGTTGTTTCTTCTCCATGGCCTACAACTGAGAGAGCGGTCAGCGATCAGGTATTCACCATGCAAGATGCTATTTGGGAGAAATATGGCAAGCACTGACAAGTTGCTGCTGACACTGACTGAGGATGCATCTAGGGACTGGGAGGTACTAGAGGATGACGGTATACTTCAGAGTAAGAGAAACATTGACTTTGACTTGGACAGTGCACACAAACATGACAGACACATGAAGGAGGTGGTGCTGGATGTTAGAGTGACAGGGATGCTCAGAGCTAGAAAAGGAGGCACATGTAGTTATGATTGTTTTTGTTGTTTTAGATGCACCCTAGATTATGGCTGATGCTAATAGGTGGGGTGTTTATGCAATGCAGTAATCAATGGCTTTAGATGAGTTAGGACATACATCAGTTGTCTTAGTGTTGGTTTTTCTGTGCTTCTGTATTGCGTTTGTATGTATCAGAATAGCTGTATTGCAGTGTGCTTTGTGCAAAGGTAGTGCAAGGCGTTGGTCAGTGATTCATAGATAAAATGATAAGAGAGGGAAAAAAAATGGGCACATGTTACCTTTTCTGATACTGCACTTTCTTTTGGTTTATTTGAGGTACATCTGATGCGTAAGGACTGGCCTACTGGCTTGCCTAAAAGACTGGACTAACAGCTGAACACCCATGCCAAGCGATGTCGCAGAGCACAGCACAGCTGTGGAGTGCTTTGATGCCTCAGAGTTCCGGGCATGAAGAGCCCCTCCGGAGAAGTACACAGTGATGAAGCTGCTGGGTCAAATCCCAAGGCTGCTAGAGGCTGCTTCGTGCCTTCGCAACTGCAGGCTTCGTTCCCCAAGTTCTACAAAATGACCTGTTTGTTATCATACATGCATTATACGTGCTGGTTTATGGGTGGAGAATAGATTTAGCTACTCCACCGGGCATTAGGACGAGCCAGGCCTGGGAGGGGCAGAGCAGAATGCAGCCCTCCAATGCACTTGTGTGTGTTTGCATTACAGATCATTTCTCTCTACTTCTGGTCTCCTGTGTATTATTTGTATCCAGGTACTGAGTGCCTGGAATGCCTGAGGTGTCGTGGGGGAGCTGGATGAGCACTGGTATCGTGGGGAGCAGGGGGGGTCTGTTACACAGTCACCCTTTGAATGGGATGCTCAGGGCGAGGACTCTCCCTAGAGAACTAGAGGCTTAGAGGGAACACGTGATCCCTCATGTGACCACAGAGGGGCGTGCTGGTGGGAGTGTGCAGGAGAGGCCTGGCTGCAGATGCTGCAATTTTAGAAGAGCCTAGGGCGACAGCCCTCCCTCCACTTGTGCAGTCACGACAGCAGCAGCTATCCCCACCCTTCATGATGCAGCTAACGGCTTAATAATCTGATTATTTGTTTTTAATTATTTGCCTTTTAATAAGGGTCACACCCCCCACGTTAGCATCTCTTGCTAACTAAGCATCCTTAAACTGCCCAACAACCTTGGAGAGTGTGACAATTGCTATACAAGGACAATGGCATGCCATAACAAGGCCCCTTTTTGCTTGCCCTGCCTGCAGGAATTGAGGGTTGTGGGTGCATTGGTGGGATGCAGAATAAATGGCCAAAGGAAGGCATGGCATATGATGAGGAAGGGGGTTTTGGCATTCATTTACGGCCTTGTAACAAGTAACTAGGCTTATTTATGTTCTTGTTTATGGGATGTTTTAGGGGGTTAAAATTAGTGACTCCATATCATGCGGACACCACTGGCGTTTCTTTGGAATATCACTGCTTTGTGGTATGTAAATCGAAAACAAAAAAGACTACAACTCCCAGAATGCATCGCTCTGTAATATAAATGCTCGGGATTGCATAACACTTGTTCAGGTGGCATGGAGTCACAATGCCAAACTATGCTGATTACTGGGAAGCAAAAAGAATGTGAGTCAGAAGGGGAAAAAGTCATGTTGTACCCAATGATGTCAGTTGCTGCCCTTTATGTTTTAGCAAAGGGCCCAGGAGTTGAACAAATCAGAGAGTAATAGTTTAGAGCTTAAAGGAAATAACTCCCTTTTTTTGGTGTCTTATGCATCTTATAGCACATTTGTGTGTGTGTTATATCGTGAAAAATATATGCACAAAGTAGAGAACAAACATGAACAACGCCAACAGTTTTGCCTTGTGTACAGTGATTGTTTTTTCTTTTTTGCTACTGCGGTTATTGAGAACATATGTCCATATACCGTCACAATTGTCCTATTGTCATTTACTAGGTATTTCAGTACATTGGCCTTATACTTGCATCATATGCTAATCATTTGGTGGTTTTTATAGTGCTTCATGCCGATGGGCCTCTTCTAAGCTCTTTAATAATCAGTGTCATTACCCACTGATGGTACTTAATTCATCGCCCACAGAAGGATGAAGGGCCTGGTTAGTCATGGGTTCAAACTTGTCGCATGGCATCGTCCCATTCCCAAAAGAAGCATGTTGCGCATGGGCTATGCATCCCGTGTGCATCCATATACCAGAAGTTATCATTACATGTCCAGGTACTGACACCATAGGAATCTATTGCCAACACATGGCTTTAGACGCGCCGAGACTCACTCCCTCTGCAATCATGCTGCAGTGCTTTCCTTTGGACGTGTTGAGACTCACTCCCTCTGCAGTCATACTGCTGTACAAGAGGGCGGAGCAACCTCTGACGGGCCCATGGGATCAGAGCTCACCCTCGAGTACTTTAAGATGAGATAGCTGCACCTTGAGGTGGATGCGGTGCGGGATTCTTTTACTCCAACACCAATCAATAAGGCCAACTCAATGGTTTGGCAAAGGGAAGTCTGTTTAATGACAAGTACAAAAAACATGGAAGCAATAGGAGATCAACAGTGATGCGGTCGCCATTTGTAAGAAGATTCAATTCAACACTACAGCTAAGTCAACGCCTAGTCTAGAATACTGAATGAAAACCCTTATTGATATATCTTTATGTCCAGTTCATGCGTTCTGGATGACTACCCCTATATAACACCCCTCTCTTGGAATCCCCCTGACCCCACTGAGCCAAGAAGTAGTTCTGTTTTGCAAGTTTAAAAGGTTTATTTGATAATTTAAACAATCGATATATATATCACACTTTATAATTAATTAATAATTGAATATCACACTTAATCTGAGCAGTAACCAATAATGGATAGTCCGGCACTAGCACACTTCTTTATAATCAATGATGAGTGGTTATAGGATGGATAAGATAGCAACAATACTTTGATGGTTTCAAATGGATGCAATGTGGAATGAAATGCAGTACAGAAAATAACTTGATAGGATTTCAGCAAAAGACAATGTAATCACTTTCTTGGACAATTCACCCCACCTTTTATGCAATGCAAGGAAATGGAAGGAAAGCACACAGTTCTCAGAAATGCAATCAAATGTAATTCAGTTCACCCCAGCAAGCTTAGACTACAGAAGTTTGAAACACAGGCCCAAAATGCTTTTATATGTGCTGGCAATGAAGTGAAAAATATGCTAAAATGCTTTTAATTCCCTCTTGACGTTCAGGGTGAGTGGTATCAAGTTAATATTAGTCCAGACTCACTCTAGCAATGATTCAGGGATGGTTCTTAAGAGGCAAACGAATTTTTAGCAAGGAAAGCAAGGAAACTGCTGTTTTCACACGTGGAGAAATTGCAAATCGCGGTAAAATTCGCGAATGCGTTTTTCGCGAGTGTGGAAAAAGTGTATGGAATAGGAATGCGGTTCTAGGTTCTTTGAAAAGCCAAGATTCTAAGCTTTCAGAGGAAAGTTAAACCAAGTTCCTAGCACAAACGGTTACGGAGTTATGAACGATTTTGTGAAGGTTGTTTTTCGGATTTGAAATTTTAAAGTTCAAAGTGACAAGTGACAGCTAGCAGCTAGAAATGACAGGTGACAGCTTTGCAAATGACAGGTGACAGTTAGGAGGCAGTTCTACTTAGATTAAAATAGATTGAATTATATTATTTTAACTAAGAGATTGGCTCTGCACAGTTCTGCTAGGTACTCACAATATATTTAGAAATAGAATGGGCCTCGCCACGGATCTGGTCAGGTTTTCTTCATTCGCCACGGACGGTCTCTGCGCACAGCGGTCTGGGTCAGCTCTCTGGTTCTGCGAACAGCGGTCTGGGTCAGCTCTGCTCTGCCTCTGGTTCTGGATACTGCTCTGCTTTCTCTGGGTACAGCACTGCTTCTGGATCTTTCTGCACAGCTTTCTCTGGACCCAGCGCTGATCTGCACGGCTCCTGGATGCTGCTATCGCTGTTAGGTTTGCTGGATGCTGAGGCCCACTGAGAAGAGTTCTCAGTTTGTGGGTTTAGGCCCTTGCTTTGAGTTCTGAATCAAGTTCTTTGGAGTTTTAAAGTCTAAGTGTTGAATCTAGTATCTTCTGGATGTTGTGTGGCCCGGCAGAGCGCGTTGCAGCAAATGGAATTGAATGTCCCTATCTGTCCTGACTGTCTGCTTTTATGTGTTTTGAAAGTGGGTGTGTGTGCAGCATCACTAGCCAGCCCCTCTCTCAACTGCCCATTGGCCCAATTCTCCCCTCTCCCATGATTGGGGAAGGAACTGTGAGTCAGAGTGATGCTGTAGGTTTTATGGGTCAGAGGATCCTCCCCTGGTCAGTTTGCCCACAAAATCTATATTTGATCAAAATGCACACTTCATAGATACACAGTGGTTTGAAATTACATGCATCCATCATGCATTTACTGATTGTAGCCCCTGTTCAAACTCTGCTCTTCCTGGGGGCTTGCATTCAGAAATGGCAATATTTTGTGCTTTTTAGTGGTTTTGCATAATCAGATTTTTCTCCAGATTTGTACACATGTACACGGCCTGTCCATACATACTCCAGTAAATTAACATGTCTCTAGCTTAAACACAGAGTCTGTAGTATACATAAATAGCAGGGTTTTGCCCCAGAACATCACACAAATTGGAGTTTGGGCTTGAATTGAAGGTACATTTTTTAAATTAAGGCTCTCAAAGTTATACATTTCTGTCATTTGATTACAAAGAGTTATCAGTGTTTCTGTAAATATATATTTTGCTTTCAATTCAGTTCTCAGAGTGTTGGAGTCCGCCTCCACGACTTGGGTGGGTCAGTCACATGTGTCTTCTGGCAGGCAGGCCTTTGTTGACAGAAAACAGTCAAAATCAACATATCCGATTCAATTGCAAGAGCCTATTGTGTGGTCTCCAGGAGGCTCCCAGCCAGTCTGCCTTCTATCAATCAAGAGGTCATGTGAGATTCTAACTCCTGGTGTGAATCTCTGGAGGTGAGAGGGTTTCCCAGGCTTCAGGCCTCTGGGAACAGCAGGTGGCTAATTTTTAATTAAAATGCAGCCTTTGAAGACAGCTGAGTCAAATCCCTTTGTCAGCAACTGCACTCAGTTCTCCTGTCAGAGTTTAGACTGCTAGCGCCGCCTTGAGGATTTTGTTGGTACTGCATGCAATTTTGGGATCTTTCTTGGATTAATGCATTCTAAACAGGAATGGTTCTTACATGGTAGTAAATAATCCTTGCTTAACATTGTTTTGATGGGGCTCCTTACAGTAAGATGGTTATGTGGAACCCCACAAAAGGGTTGAATCTTTAAAGTGGTCCGGTGAGCCACGACTTCAGCAACTTTTTGACATCAGTAACAGTGGATTTTGTTAACAAAGATCTTTCTTTACACTGGTGAGTGGCAAGTTAGGTAACCATTTTGGTGTGCGCACAAACTGCGTGGTTCTCCTGGATTCTGGCGCACTTGTGGGCTTTTTGGCCATCTTGGATTTTTTAAGCCCACAGCACCAAAAGTTTCAGCATGATAGCTCAAACGTGGGTCAGGACACCCAACAGATCCCCCCACGTGACTGCCCTTTGAATTTGAGTCGATGGGGAGTCGGGTGCACAAGGGTTTTGACCCACGCACTGGTCTGTCCGAATAATCTTCTTCCAATTCTGCAAATGGCACAGTTCAGCATCTTTTCCTCCATCCAGTACTGATAGATCGGTTCTCCTCGCCGGTCCTGATGGGAATATTGGGCGGTACCCTGGGCCCCCCGCGTCTCTGCTCCCGGTCTCCGGATCGTCCTCCTTGGCCAATCTACAGGTTTTCTTTCTCCTAGGACGACAAAAGAAGAGCGGCAATACCTATTCATAGACATTTTTCCCCCACTATTGGTATAGTGGGGTGGCATATAAATGTATAGTCAAAACATATGGACATGCACATTTCTTTTTGCATTCAAAAACGAAAACACCCACATTGAGAAACTCAGAATTTGATAGGCGATATGTAGGATATTTTAAGTTAGAACTGAATTAATCTGAGACAGTACCCTCTAGGATTCCAGAGGATTCCTCCAGTTGTTGCAGAGTGTGCCTGGGATGGCAACACTTCAACTGGTTAATGAGGACCCACTTGTCTTCCCCCTCTGCCAAACCGCCTTTGGGGATGCGGATCTTGTAGGCCACAGGGGAGATTTTGTCTATAATCTCAAAGGGTCCCTTCCATGTAGGCAAACATTTTCGCTGTTTGGCCTGGTTGCTTTGGAAATTGTACAGATAGACCCGGTCCCCCACCTGATATTCCTTCCTGGAAGTCTTCAGGTCATAGTGGGTCTTCATGCTATCAGCTGATCTTTCTACATTCCGCTGAGCATAAGCAAAAGCATGTTGAAGGTGTTTCCTTAAATTCTCCACATACTCATGAGTTGTGGAGGCATTTATCAGTGTCTGCTCTTGGGTCCTGTAGAGCAAATGCTGAGTATGAAGACCGGTGGGGGGGTCTGTACTTCCGCTCTCTATATGGTAGAGGAGAGGCACAGAGGACCCCAGCCAAGATTCTCTATTACGGTAGCGATGGACGAGCAATCAAGGCCTAGCTTCTCAGGAGGTGATGCAGGCTGGTTCTTAAGTACAGTGTATCCCCCAAGCCCCCACAAAGGAATGTCCACACACTGTATTACTGAAAACACAGTCTTTATATAATTAATATTCAAAGGTTATGTACACTTATCACAATAACGCACTTTGTGCTCAGGAAAATCAATAATGGTAAATATCTACAATTCTAAAGTGGTACCACTAATATTAGACCTCATTAAAGTGCATTCACAATACTGTTAAAATGGCACACAGATCAATAAGAAGGAAACCAGCAATAGAGAGAGGAGAGATAACAGAGGGTTGAAACAATAGGCAGAATACTGGCCCCTACCACTGGACACAGTGCTGTGTGGAGATCCCCCCACCTGGGCAACCTGTAAAATAAAGAGATATAACACAAGCCCAGTCCATATATTGTTCAATAGTCTTATTCTCTCCTACAATGTTTTTACCCCCCCAATGTACCTGGTGGAGTCGAGTTCTTCGAAGAGGCGTCGACAGATCCTTCTTGAGTGACCCCCTTTAAAGCAGGAGTCACGGATCGTCGAGAGGCGTCGAGAAGCGTCGAGGAACTCGGTGTTCGGTGTCGGGGAATCGACGGCCCTTCTTGAATGCCTTCCCTTTCAAGCGGGAGACACGGGGCGTCGAACGTCCGACAACAAACAGGGTAGAACGGCGTCGATGAGGCGGCAGGCTTCGATCCGAGCGGTGCTCGTCGGCGTCGAGACGTCGGCGTCCTGCGAGGAAGAGGCGTGCGGGGCACCTCGGCGACACTAGTTCTGGACCGCAAAGATTGTGAATGACGGTAGCCCAACAAGGGCGTCGAGTCGCTCGAGTCTTTGGGGTCGTGAGGTGGCGGGAAACCCACCGGCGGATTCTCCTCGGCGCGTTGGTCGTCCTCGACTTTCTCCGGCAGGATAAAGCGGTCGACGGTGCGGTCGAGGAAGTCCTTCAATTCAAATGTTCTTAGGCAAGGAGCGGACGGCTCCGGTCGTCGGCGGCACGGCGTCAAGTGGTTCCCACGGCTGGGCAACACAACTTCGACGGGCCTCCAGCGGTTACACAGACCTGCGAACCCTGGTCGACGGCAATGGACTTCGACGGCGTCGATGTCCGGGTGCTTCACTTCGATCTCCTCGGCGGTCCCGTCTCGGGTCGGCAGCCTTTCGAGGGTCTGACTTCCAGGGCGCTTCGGCGAAGATTCAGCGGTGCTCGATGGTCCCTCGGAGCACGGGAAGAGGGCGCCTAGCCAGGTCCTCTCTCGGATCAGTCCTCGACAAATTCGGCAACCTTCAGATCTGTCGAAGCAAATGCAGCAGCAAGTCTTCTTCTTCCAGCTGGACGTCGAGGATCAGCAGTTCCAGTTACTCTTGAGTGGAGACTCAGCTTCTGAACGCTTCTGAACAATTTCCAGTGGTGAGAGGTCCCCAGATATACTATTCTGTCTCTCATCCACACTGCTGGCACACACACAGCAGCCAATCACACAGAAGGGCATTCATGCAGTCAGTCAGCCAATCAGGCACACAGTGCATTCAGGCCACACTCCTCCCTTTCAGACACTCACAACAAGGAATGTGGATTGGGACAAGTACCCAGCCATTCAACACTACACACTGCATTCAGGCCAGTTTCGGGCAGGGCTGTCTCAGTCTTTGTCTCATATGCCAGAAACCAGACAACCACAACAAGGAGTGCATATTGGTCACCCACTCCATTCACCCAGGTCCCACCCACAGGAGGTACCCATAACATACAGTCACTGGGAAGGCTCCAGTCAGTCTAGCTGGGCCTTCACAACAACACCATATATGGAACTTCCACCCAACAGCCAGTCAGGGGGAAGGGACAGAGTCAGGGCTTCCCAGGACTTTGGGAAAAACAAGACAACAGGCAATAGAAAGCAGGAGGCCACAGGGGCCATCTTGTTTCTATCAGGAATCAACTGATCCCAATGGCAGGGCTTGGGTATCCCAAAATGGAGGACACCCAGAGCACCTGTCAAGTTCAGCATGGAGCTTCCACCAGCCCATACCCTGCTCTGTGGGCCACCCACAGGTGCCCAAAAACATACACTAGGGGCACAGGGTTGTACCCCTACCCATGGGTGCCATAAGGGTATCCCATGGGTCTGTTCACCAAACCAAAAGAGAGAGCTGCACTGCCAGGAGTCCCACATGGACTCCTGGGCAGAAAACATGACAGAACACAAGGATTCAGAGGCCCTGTCCCTCAGATGCATTTCCAGCATCACACTGAGGAAGCACCATCTTGCGCCCAGTCATCAACTCAAATGGTGACATTTTGGTTGCAGATGAAGGGGTAGATCTGATGGCCATTAGGACCAGAGGTAATCGGATATCCCAACTTGGCCCAGAATCTGCCACAAACTTTTTTAGTATGCTCACAATGGTTCGGTTATATCTCTCTACTGCCCCAGAAAGAAGCTGGCCGGTAAGCAATATGCAACTTCCTTTTGACCCCCAGTATCTCCCACATCTTTGTCATTACTTCACTGGTGAAGTGGCTACCCCTGTCTGACTCAATCCTTTGAGGTAGACCAAAACGGGAAAAGATGTGGTTAATCATCAGGGCAGCTGCAGTTTCTGCCTTGCAATTTGGGGCTGGGAGACATTCCACCCACTTGGTAAACAAGCATGTCACAGTCAACATGTACTTATTCCCCCTAGCAGAGCGAATCACGGGGCCTACAAAGTCGATTTGTAAATCTGACCATGGCAGTGTCATCCCCCTCTTTTGGAGAGGCGCACGGTGCGTGAGGGATGATGGCTGAAATTGTGCACACACAAGACACCCCTTCAAGTATTGGTCGAGGTCCTGCCCCATGTGTGGCCAGTATGCAACCTCTCTTAAGATTTCCAATGTTGTGTGAAACCCCCTATGACCGGCGGTGGCCGCATCATGGGCGTGACTTAACATCAGGCTTCGGAATGAGGTAGGAACCACCCACTGATCGTGGCCAGCTTTGGATTTCCCTACCAGCAAACCGTCTTGGATCCGGAACATTCTTGGACATTTCATCAACACCCTTAGGTCCTCTTTCCCAATGTAATCGGTATCCGTCAGGGGAAAGTTCTCAGGGTCCTCAATGTGCTGGTAAAATTTACCAATTATTGGATCCCCTTTCTGAGCTGTAATTAAATCAGCATCAGGGATCTCCTTACTCCATTGTGCAATTGAAAGATCATTGTGAGCATTTGTCTGGGACCTAGTGATAGCAGTGACCTGGATTTCCCCCAACAGGGACTCAATCTCAATTAGATCCCCTTGGATGGCCCCGATTTTGGCCAGCTGATCAGCTAAGTCATTTCCAGTTTTGTCTGGTCCCTCTATTTTGGAATGACCCTTGATCTTTTTCCAATAGATGGTCATCTCATTCGAGGTGACCAGATCATCAATGTTTTGGATCAACTTCCCATGTTTCAAGGGTTTGTTGTTAGCGCATAACATGCCTCTGGTTTTCCAATTAACCAGGTGCTCCACGAACCCGTTCCGTACATAATCCGAATCTGTGATTATGACCAGTTCGTGGAGTTGATGCTGGACAGCAGTGAGGATGGCCTGATGCACAGCCATCAATTCTGCCACCTGACTACTTCAGGGACCAATTTTGTATCCAGCGGAGGGTTCTGGGAACTCCTTCACCCATGCATTCCCTACGCCGGCCACCAGTTCTTTCTCCCCGTTGTTGTCAACATGGTAAGAGCATCCATCCACATAGACAGTGGGCATTCCCTCACACTTGTCCTCTTCAAAGACTTTGTGGGGGGAATTAAGGTATGCCTCCATGTTGTCCTTTATTTTTAGACTTTCGTCCTCGAGACAGTTTTCTCTGGCACAATCATGCAAGTCAGCCAGACCTTTCGCGAGGGGACTCTTCTTGTTTTGGCCATATCTGACCTCCACAGGAAAGCCTTGCATTGACAGAATCCAGGAAGTAATTCGGGAATTACTCACATTTCCGGCCCGGATTCTGTCACTTTGGAGATATTGCAGAGGCTGGTATGGAGTCTCCACTATGATGTGTTCCCCCTGGATAAACGGGCGGTAATTCTTCAATGCCCACACCGTTGCCAGGAGTGCCTTCTCACAATCGTTGAATTTTTCCTCCACAGAGGATAAAGTTTTGCTCGCATAGGAGATTACTTTATTGACCTTGTCATGCTTTTGGTATAATACTGCTGTCAAGCACGTATTAGAGAACCCCGTCTCCAGGAAGAACTCCTTGTTTCTGACAGGGTAAGCTAGGCAAGGCGCTTTTGAGATGCTTCTTTTGAGTTGTTTTACCGCCTCGGCTTGTTCTGGACCCCATTCCCACTTGACCCCCCCTTCAGGAGATGAATCAGGGGTCTGGTGATCTCTGCGTAGCTCTCAATGAACTTTCTGCTGTAATTAGTCAGTCCAAGGAGGCTCCTTAGTTCCCGCAGAGTTGTGGGGTCTTTCAGTTTCTGAAGTGCTTCCACTTTCTTTTCCTGGGGACAGAGACCCTGAGGAGTAATCTCATGCCCCAAGAAATTAACACGGGTTCTACACCACTGTGCTTTCTGAAAGGAAAGTTTTGCTCCGGCGGCCCTCAACTGGGTCAGAACATAACGGATCTCCGCTATGTGTTCCTCCACAGATGAACTTTTTATGAGGACATCATCTACATAAGCCACGTTACCCCTTGCACCCAGGTCGGGCATGGCCTTGTGTAGGAAAATATTGAACTAATTGCCGGAGTTGAGGTATCCGAAGGGAGTCCGGGTCCATGTGTATTGCTGGCCCCCAAAGGTAAAAGCCAGCTTGTATTGGTCCTCCCTACTGACCGGCACAATCCAGTATCCATTGGTCAGGTCTATTTCAGTGAATACCTGTACCCCTGGATCTGGGCCAGCCCTTGGTCAATGTAGGGCAGAGGCCATCGGGAAGTATGGACCTGTTTGTTGAGCTCCCTGAGGTCGGCGCAGAGTCTCCACTGGCCGTTTGGCTTCAATATTCCCAGCACCGGATTATTGAAGGTGCTGTGGACAGGACGGATTATTCCCCTGGACTCAAGGTTCTTAATTATTTCAGTAAGGGACTCCATGGATGCGAGAGGCAAACAATATTTCTTCACAAACACAGGAGTCATGCCAGGGTCCGTGGGGATTGTTGTTGTGTGGATGTCAGTGCGACCACAGTCATATGAGTCTACCGCAAAGAGATCTTGGAAATCCAAGAAAACTTGTTTCAACTTTTGCTTTTGTTCCAGAGTCACACAGGCATCGGCTAGGTTGACTCTCTCTTCCACCATCTGCCTGAAGCCTGGAAAGACTTCTGGTTTGGCTATTTCAGCAGCCTCCTCCAGCTGGGTGGAGAAGTCCCTGGTCAGAGTGCTGATTTGGACTGGAGGCTTCAGGTGGGAAAGGCAGCCCTCATGGACCTGGAAAATCACCTCATCCCTCTGAAGTCAAAAGTCACATCTTCCTTACCATAAGGGCAAGAAGTGTACACCAGGAAGTTCCCCCCATGCCGGGTAAAAATCCTGTCTGGTGTTGTATTGTCATCACTGTCACTGTCAAAGCAGTCCTTGGGGATTGGCCCTAACAGTTCATTACCTAAATCTATGGAAAAATGTTGGTCATCAACCGCCATTCCAATAATGGTGCCTGCGGCTAGAGTAATACTCTTTAAATCACTGTTATCCACCTCTATTGGAATGGTGTCATGTTCTATGTTGACTAATGGAGTTGGGTTTACCCCCAACCCTTGCTGTTGGAGAGAAGCATTTAGATGTTTATAAGCATCAGGGTTTTGCAAATGTTGTCCTCTTTTAACTTTCACTTCCAGGGAGAATTGTCGGGTCCTTTCTGGGATGGTGACTTCCTCTTTGATCTGAATTTCAACTGCATAAGGTAGCAATTGAGCTGACCTAAATGCTTTTTCTGGATCATCAAAGCCCATTGGATTATCCGCTAATCGGGACCAAGCTTTGAAGTTTATTAGGTCCAAACTAATGGCAAAGCGATTGAGAATGTCACTGCCTAAGTAAAAGGCGGCAGGGACGTCTTGCACGACCCAACAATTGTGGACTATGCTCTTGTTGCCAATGGAGATTTTGAGCATACACCTGCTTGGCAGGAGATGTTTGGAATTAGGTGCTTCCAGGTCCATTTCCCATTTGTCTATCAGTTTGAAGGTGGGAATGGCTGGATCTTTTGGGAGTTGGCGGAACATGGCTTCGCTGATGAAGCTCTTACCGTTGTTCACACACACTCGAGCGAGAACAGAGTTCTTCCCATCATTTAACTGGACAGGG
This sequence comes from Ambystoma mexicanum, assembly GCF_040938575.1. Lineage (NCBI taxonomy): Eukaryota > Metazoa > Chordata > Amphibia > Caudata > Ambystomatidae > Ambystoma > Ambystoma mexicanum. The sequence continues at coordinate 1,426,023,037 of NC_090924.1, forward strand.
ATGAACAACTGCTCTCCAATTTGCTGAATATCAGCCAGGCTCTGAGCTGATTTCACATCTTTCTGGACTATAGGAGTGGGAGTTTCTGATTGTGGATTAGTATAGAATTTCAGCGTATTTCCTTCCAGCGTGGAATACCACTTTAGGCTGGAATGAAGGTTGATTTTCAGAAATAGAGAGGACCCCCATCACCAGTCTGTTGTCCTACTGCTATTACTGTCACGTCTGGAGTTTGGTTGTTCTGGAAGTGAAATTCTACTTGGTCAGATTTTTGTTCAACCATGTGGCAGGTGCCGTTTAAACTAACATGGTTGACACTCTGTTTTAATTTTATTTGTCGGCTAGTCTTGGTCCAGAGGACCTTGTTTACGCAATCTATTAAGGGTGACAACCACCTCAGGAGGTCATTCCCCAGTATACAAGGGGTGCCCTCTGGAGTCACTACTATGACCGGGTGTTTCAACTTGTGTCGCCCAATTTTAATGTCCAAGTCTGCCGTCCCCTCGACGGGAATTTCCTTCCCGTCGAATTTCTGGAGTTGTCCAGGAAGTGAGGTGAGAGGAATTTGGTAATTCCCTCCCCTTCCTGCATTCAGTTCATCAAAGGCCCTTCTGGACAGAAGGGTAGCTTGAGATCCCGTGTCCACCAGCGCTGAAATCGTACCCTGCCCCTGTACTTGTACCGGGGCATAATATCTTCCCTCCTTCTCCTCAAGGGGGCACAGATAATGCACATTTTTGGACAACTTGTGGGCTAACTTACTGGTTTTGGACATTGCTAGCGAAGAGGTTTGGGCAGAATTCTGTGGAGAGCCTTGGGAATCTGAAAGAAAAAGTTGGCAACTGGAGATCAGAGCCATTGTGGGTTCCCCTGGTTCCGGTTCTGGGCCGCCCCCCCCTTTTTGGAGGCAGTCATCAGGATGGGTTTGAACCAGGGGATTTTGGTATTGTGGGTTCTGGGATGAGATGATGGGCGGCGGTAGCTCAGTCTCCATATCTCCCCAGTCTGGATTGGAATCCCTTGGGGCCCATTTTTCCTTGGGAGGAGTTCCCCCATCTCTGAAGGAGAAGATCCTTTTCCCAGGATCTTCTGAGGATCCCTCTCCCTCAAATTGGAAGATCTGTACCTCCTCCTCAAACTGGGTCTGTTTGGGTCTTTTGTTTCTCCTACCGCCCCTCTGCTCCTTAGGAGGCAGACTTTCAGGGGCAAGAGATTTTGTTTCCGGTTCCTGGGTTTCCAGGGGCTGTTTACAAGTGAGGAAGGAAGCTTCCTCCAAGGCTTTACACCCCCCTTCCCTTTGTGCCTCCTCCCTGGGAACCGGTGAGTTATCGGGGTGCTGCCCCCGTCATTGTTCTGGAGCACCAGGTCCAGAGTTGGGTGCGTTCTGCGGTGGCATGCCGATCTGAGGGTTCTGCTGAGCCCTCAGTATGTGACCCAGATCCCGCGCCATGTTTTGAACCTGGCGCTCTAACTGGGAAACCCGCTCAGGCTGATACGGGGCTCTGTTTTCTCCCCTGGGCTGATCCCGGGAAGGGTAGCTATCCCTTCTTTGGTAGTACCCCTGGTTGGGAAGATTTGGATACCCCTCCACCCTTGGCCTCCCCTCTCCCGGATTCGGTTGTCTGGGCTCAGGGAATTGGGGAAAGAAGGGTGGAGGATTTTGGGGCTGGAAGTTGGGTGGATACCTGGGGAAGAAGTTCTGCCCAGGGTTTGGTGAGTTTCTGCCCTCCTGTGAGAAGTTGGGAGGGAAGTTCTCTGGGTTAGGTGCTTGGCTGGATCCCCCCCCTTGGGCTGGAGGAGTCCACACATAACCCAGGATAGGTCTGTTTCCCTTGTACCGGGGGCTTACATAATCAGGAGAGCGAGGGACCCCATTTGTGGGGCTGCCTCCCTGGCTCCCTGTCTGTGACTGGCCCGAGGACCTTCTGGGCCTAGCATTATTAGGTGCAGGTAGGTTTTTAGGCCCCCCCATCTCCAAATCTAAAACGGGGGTGACCTTTACCTCTGCCACCTTGGCAGCAGCAGGGGTGTTGTTGGCTTTGGGGTTTATGGGCGCATTATTTTTATTTTCTATTGGCTTCTGCACCTCATAGATCCGGGTCGCCTGTTCAATGACCCAGTCTAAAGATCTTTTCTCGTGAAAATCCCTCACGAGCTGGGTCATTATGTATTTGGGCAAGGCATGGAAAAACGTATTAATAAATTCTCTGCTATCCGTGCGCACCCTTCTTGTGGTCTGTGCAAAAGCACGCTTTAACTCCTGCACAAACTCTTGTGGGGCCTGATCCTCCCCACATTGTAAATTGTAGGCTGGAGTATTCCGGGGAGAAGGTCCACTTTACATATTGAATACAGCTTTGGCTGTCCTTCAAATGGAAAGTCTCCATCATTTGCTCAAACAACTCTAAGTGCTCCCAAACAGAATACTTGGCGTTCTTATGATAAGGCGTGATGACGCTCCTGATTGCCTTAATCTGCTTTAAGGGGTCCTTAAGCAAGGCCCTTTTTGTCTTATTGGCCCTTTTGGTCCGGGTAACCCTGGTCCATTCATCTTCTGACTCAGAGGCACTGCTCCCAGAGGTTCCCGTCTGTTCTTCCAGGTTTTCCCAGATTCTGCGAGCCTGGGAATGGCTGGCAGAATGTGGGGACCTGGTCTCCGGTGTCCTGTACCGGTCAGAGGAGTCTTCAGATCCCTCCTTGCTGCCCCATTAAATTGCACTGTGCTTGGGTGCCCATACCCGGATGCCCGCCCCTCCATTCCTGGGTGGTACTGGCCTATGAGCCCCATGCTTCTGGCTGGATAGTAATCTGCCATCCCTGTGGCCCTGTGCTCATGTGCGCCAGGAGACATGGGGGTGGCAGAGTCCAGGGACTGAGAGAAATAAAGGCCTCTGGTACTAGGGCTCCTGGGGTTATGCTCAGGAGTTTCTCTTTCCCAGCGAACCTCATCTCTATCCGCCCCTGCTCCCTGTTGCAATGCAAGAGCCTGCGCCTTCAGTTCCTCAGTTAAGGCCTTACTAGACTCTATCAGTCTCTCCTGCATCGCTACCTGTTGTTGGAGTCTATCATTGTGCTGGCAGAGAGCCTCATTCTCTCTCTGCGTTTCCTGATTGGTCCTGGAGCACTGGGCCAGTCTTTGCTGCAGGATGGTTACCTCCTGAGCTGTGTCCCTATTGGCCTGCTCCTGTCTTGCCAGAGCCTCCTCCACCTTCCTGGTGTGCTCTAACAAGTTCTGGTGTTCTTTTTGGAGGTCACCCAGTCCCTGGAGGGCCAGGTGATTTTCTTCCATTTTCCTTTTTAAGTGGCAGACTTCCTGGCCTAAGGTATCCCTTTCCTGACTAAGAGCCTGCATCTGTGCCGCCAGGTCGTCCCTTTGCCTTTGGAAGGCACCAGTTTTCTGGCGCTCCTGGTCAAACTCTGCCTGGGTATCCAGGTCTTTCAAAATCAGTTTATTGCTCTCTGCCTTCTCCCTATCAAGGTGGCTTTGCAGGGTGACTACCTGCTCAGCACATGCCCTATTGAAGTCTAACTGTCGCTCCAGCTTTTTCTGGCTCTTCAGTAGGGAGTCCAAACCTTCTTGGTACTCCTCTGCAAGGCCAGAAATCTGGTATCCTGGTCCGCCTTTTCCTGTTGCAGCACATCCATATCCTCCTTTATTTTAGTGATGTACCGTCTGCTGTCATTTTCTGACTCCTGGCTCCTGAGCAGCCTCTGCTCAGAAGAGTCCAGATCAGATTGGGCCTTCTGTAATGCCAGCAGTTGCCTACTCGCCAGATCTTGGCCTACAGCACATTTGTCCTGCATGGCTCCCATATGTAAATATAAATATGCCGCTACCCTGGCAATCTTGTGGTGCTCATCCTTGGCCTTCGGGGCCAAATATAGTTCACTCAGGGCCACATGTAAGGGACCCTGGTCTCTCCATTTATCTGACCCTGTTTCCGTGATCTGGGGTGTGATTGCTTGCAACCAGACCGTCTGGTCCTGATGAGTCCACTCACCTCTCACAAATAGCTTATGTAAGAAGTGCTCTCTGGCTATTTTCATATCTACCAAGGTCATTCTGGAATTTGAGTTCCTTCCTGACTTACAGAAGTTTGTATTTTATTTTTGCAAAACAGACCTTTTCCTTAGAGCGTTCCTTTGAGGAGTGCTTTACAGCGTAACACAGCGTGGTGATCCGACCGGATATGTGTATCTGGTCAGCTGCCACGCTGTATTAATCTGCACAAGTGATAGATCTAATCCAAACGTCCGGCACAAGCCCCCAATTTGTAAGAGGATTCAATTCAACACTACAGCTAAATCAACGCCTAGTCTAGAATACTGAATGAAAACCCTTATTGATATATCTTTATGTCCAGTTCATGCGTTCTGGATGACTACCCCTATATAACACCCCTCTCTTGGAATCCCCCTGACCCCACTGAGCCAAGAAGTAGTTCTGTTTTGCAAGTTTAAAAGGTTTATTTGATAATTTAAACAATCAATATATATATCACACTTTATAATTAATTAATAATTGAATATCACACTTAATCTGAGCAGTAATCAATAATGGATAGTCCGGCACTAGCACACTTCTTTATAATCAATGATGAGTGATTATAGGATGGATAAGATAGCAACAATACTTTGATGGTTTCAAATGGATGCAATGTGGAATGAAATGCAGTACAGCAAAAGACAATGTAATCACTTTCTTGGACAATTCACCCCCCCCTTTTATGCAATGCAAGGAAATGGAAGGAAAGCACACAGTTCTCAGAAATGCAATCAAATGTAATTCAGTTCACCCCAGCAAGCTTAGACTACAGAAGTTTGAAACACAGGCCCAAAATGCTTTTATATGTGCTGGCAATGAAGTGAAAAATATGCTAAAATACTTTTAATTCCCTCTTGAGGTTCAGGGTGAGTGGTATCAAGTTAATATTAGTCCAGACTCACTCTAGCAATGATTCAGGGATGGTTCTTAAGAGGCAAACAAATTTTTAGCAAGGAAAGCAAGGAAAGCAAGGAAAGCAAGGAAAGCAAGGAAACTGCTGTTTTCACACGTGGAGAAATTGCAAATCGCGGTAAAATTTGTGAATGCGTTTTTCGCGATTGTGGCAAAGGTGTATGGAATGCAGTTCTCGGTTCGTTGGAAAGCCAAGATTCTAGGCTTTCAGAGGAAAGTTAAACCAAGTTCCTAGCACAAACGGTTACTGAGTTATGAACAATTTTGTGAAGGTTGTTTTTCGGATTTGAAATTTTAAAGTTCAAAGTGACAAGTGACAGCTAGCAGCTAGAAATGACAGGTGACAGCTTTGCAAATGACAGGTGACAGTTAGGAGGCAGTTCTACTTAGATTAAAATAGATTGAATCATATTATTTTAACTAAGAGATTGGTTCTGCACAGTTCTGCTAGGTACTCACAATATATTTAGAAATAGAATGGGCCTCGCCACGGATCTGGTCAGGTTTTCTTCACTCGCCACGGACGGTCTCTGCGCACAGCGGTCTGGGTCAGCTCTCTGGTTCTGCGAACAGCGGTCTGGGTTAGCTCTGCTCTGCCTCTGGTTCTGGATACTGCTCTGCTTTCTCTGGGTACAGCACTGCTTCTGGATCTTTCTGCAAAGCTTTCTCTGGACCCAGCGCTGATCTGCACGGCTCCTGGATGCTGCTATCGCTGTTAGGTTTGCTGGATGCTGAGGCCCACTGAGAAGAGTTCTCAGTTTGTGGGTTTAGGCCCTTGCTTTGAGTTCTGAATCAAGTTCTTTGGAGTTTTAAAGTCTAACTGTTGAATCTAGTATCTTCTGGATGTTGTGGGGTCCGGCAGAGCGCGTTGCAGCAAATGGAATTGAATGTCCCTATCTGTCCTGACTGTCTGCTTTTATGTGTTTTGAAAGTGGGTGTGTGTGCAGCATCACTAGCCAGCCCCTCTCTCAACTGCCCATTGGCCCAATTCTCCCCTCTCCCATGATTGGGGAAGGAACTGTGAGTCAGAGTGATGCTGTAGGTTTTATGGGTCAGAGGATCCTCCCCTGGTCAGTTTGCCCACAAAATCTATATTTGATCAAAATGCACACTTCATAGATACACAGTGGTTTGAAATTACATGCATCCATCATGCATTTACTGATTGTAGCCCCTGTTCAAACTCTGCTCTTCCTGGGGGCTTGCATTCAGAAATGGCAATATTTTGTGCTTTTTAGTGGTTTTGCAACATCAGATTTTTCTCCAGATTTGTACACATGTACACGGCCTGTCCATACATACTCCAGTAAATTAACGTGTCTCTAGCTTAAACACAGAGTCTGTAGTACACATAAATAGCAGGGTTTTGCCCCAGAACATCACACAAATTGGAGTTTGGGCTTGAATTGAAGGTACTTTTTTTAAATTAAGGCTCTCAAAGTTATACATTTCTGTCATTTGATTACAAAGAGTTATCAGTGTTTCTGTAAATATATATTTTGCTTTCAATTCAGTTCTCAGAGTGTTGGAGTCCGCCTCCAAGACTTGGGTGGGTCAGTCACATGTGTCTTCTGGCAGGCAGGCCTTTGTTGACAGGAAACAGTCAAAATCAACATATCCTATTCAATTGCAAGAGCCTATTGTGTGGTCTCCAGGAGGCTCCCAGCCAGTCTGCCTTCTATCAATCAAGAGGTCATGTGAGATTCTAACTCCTGGTGTGAATCTCTGGAGGTGAGAGGGTTTCCCAGGCTTCAGGCCTCTGGGAACAGCAGGTGGCTAATTTTTAATTAAAATGCAGCCTTTGAAGTCAGCTGAGTCAAATCCCTTTGTCAGCAACTGCACTCAGTTCTCCTGTCAGAGTTTAGACCGCTAGCGCCGCCTTGAGGATTTTGTTGGTACTGCATGCAATTTTGGGATCTTTCTTGGATTAATGCATTCTAAACAGGAATGGTTCTTACATGGTAGTAAATAATCCTTGCTTAACATTGTTTTGATGGGGCTCCTTACAGTAAGATGGTTATGTGGAACACCACAAAAGGGTTGAATCTTTAAAGTGGTCTGGTGAGCCACGACTTCAGCAATTTTTTGACATCAGTAACAGTGGATTTTGTTAACAAAGATCTTTCTTTACACTGGTGGGTGGCAAGTTAGGTAACCATTTTGGTGTGCGCACAAACTGCGTGGTTCTCCTGGATTCTGGCGCACTTGTGGGCTTTTTGGCCATCTTGGATTTTCTAAGCCCACAGCACCAAAAGTTTCAGCATGATAGCTCAAACGTGGGTCAGGACACCAAACACTGTCTCGCTTCATCTCCCACAATCTTCATTCTAACAGCAAAACTTATAGGCAAAATTCGTCATCATTGACGTGTAACACTCCAAAGTTTGTCATGCAATTCTATTGGTTGGAAAAGGTAACTTAAGTATAGGTGCTATATCTGTATATGGTAACGGGGTGTGAGGATAACTCTTATCGGGTGGGCATCTACACCCATCCCTCTACATCACTCGTGATAGACGTCACTACAAGCACGTCTCATTGGTTCTACTAGCTATAGGACCCTAGATTATTTGGTCCATTGTGATTGGGTAGGTTACACCCCTATACATAAATGTCCACTTTAATTAGCAGCATGCAGAATGGACACCCAGATGCGGAGTGCCCCAAGATTCACCCTGTCTCCCTTCCATCAATCAGTACTTTAGGGCTATGTGTCAATTAGTTGGCTGAGGATGGCCTCGAAACTGTAGCTTCTTATCAGGAAAGGTTATGGCATCCTCTGGTCTGGGTGACATCAGACGTTGGTACCTCTCTGCGCCAGGCTGGTCACGTGTTAGTACACTGTGAAGCTGCTTCATTTTCTTTCCATTTGCGTTTTTGATTCTACCTTCGGCCTTGCCACCTGCCTGTGCCTCCTTATCTTGACCTTCACGGGACAGTCTGCTGTGCTCTGAAGTTTCGATTCTTCGAAGTTGCCACTCTCCTCCCTTCCTTAGGTTGACCTCGAATTCCCAGGCCTGAGTTGCTTCTTGCTAAGTTTCGATTCCACTCTTTCGTCTGGCTTTGTGCTGGTATATGAATCCTGGCCTTGTTGATCCCTACCATCCTGGATTTAATTCTGCTTTTGTACAATGGATTCGCACTTGTATAATGTGCTTCTTTGAGGTAGATGTATAGTTGGCGCTTGCCGTTCCATTCTTCTACTAAGCATAGCAAGCAGTACTGTTTCCTTAGCTTCTTGCATTCCAAGCCTACTTACAGGCGTTAGCTAGTTGCGTATCTTCATCCTGTTTTATGGTTACGTTTCTTTACAATTCAGCAACGTCTCTTCTTATATGTCCATTACATCTTTATTCATAATGTTTCGTCTTTGCGTGTCTTCTTTTGGTTGTCATTTCGTTCATCTGTAAGTCTGTCTGTGCCCTTGTGTCGTCACCATTCCCCTTCAATTAATGCCCTTTGTGTCTCTTCTGGGACAGTTTGTAAGTAGTCTTCATGTCGTGTCAGCTGTTGGTATGGTTGTCTCAATGGGTACCGCGCTGCCCACGGTTCTCTGGTTATTGGCACTTCAACAGGTATTACTCTTCTGATGGGCACTGGGCAGAGCCCTAGTGCTGCTCTCTGTTTGTTTATTTGCTCATCATACGTCACATATCTCGGTGAGTATGTCCCTGGTATTTCAAAATGGGTGGCCTGAGTGCAGGCCATATCTGGGACCTCCTCTACACTGTGCGCCTTGTTTTAGATGCGCTAAGACTCACTCCCTCTGCAGTCTTGCTGTGGGGCCTTCCATTAGACGTGCCGAGACTCACTCCCTCTGCAGTCATGCTTCAGCACCTTCCTTTAGATGTGCTGAGACTCAATCCCTCTGCAGTCATACTGCACGTCTTGCTTTAGACACGCCGAGACTCACTCCCTCTGCAGTCATGCTGCAGCGCCTTCCTTTAGACACACCGAGGCTCACTCCTTTTGCAGTCATGCTGCAGCGCCTTCCTTTAAACACGCCGAGACTCACTCCCTCTGCAGTCATGCTGCAGCACCTTCCTTTAGATGCGCTGAGACTCACTCCCTCTTCTGTCATGCTGTGGCACCTTCCTTTAGACGTGCCGAGACTCACTCCCTCTGCAGTCATGCTTCAGCGCCTTCCTTTAGACGCGCCGTGACTCACTCCCTCTGCAGTCATACTGCGCGCCTTGCTTTAGACATGCTGAGATACACTCCCTCTGCAGTCATGCTTAAGCGCCTTCCTTTAGATGCGCCAAGGCTCACTCCCTCTGCAGTCATGCTGCAGCGCCCTCCTTTAGATGCGCCGAGACTCACTCCCTCTGCAGTCATGCTGCAGTGCCTTGCTTTAGACGCGCCAAGGCTCACTCCCTCTGCAGTCATGCTGCAGCGCCCTCCTTTAGATGCGCCGAGACTCACTCCCTCTGCAGTCATGCTGCAGTGCCTTGCTTTAGAAGCGCCGAGGCTCACTCCCTCTGCAGTCATGCTGCGGCACCTTGTTTTAGACACGCCGAGATTCACTCCCTCTGTAGTCATGCTAGGCACCTTGCTTTAGATGCGCCGAGACTCACTCCATCTGAAGTCATGCTGCAGCACCTTCATTTAGATGCGCTGAGACTCACTCCCTCTGCTGTCATGCTGCGGCACCTTCCTTTAGATGCGCCGAGACTCACTCCCTCTGCAGTCATGCTGCGGCACCTCCCTTTAGATGCACTGAGACTCACTCCCTCTGCAGACATGCTTCAGCGCCTTCCTTTAGACGTGCCGAGACTCACTCCCTCTGCAGTCGTACTGCGCGCTTTGCTTTAGACACGCAGGAGATACGGAAGGAGCTGAAGCATGCAGTCATGCTTCAGCTCCTTCCGTAAGATGCGCCAAGACTCACTCCCTCTGCACTCATACTGCACGCCTTGCTTTAGACGTGCCGAGATTCACTCCCTCTGCAGTCATGCTTCAGCGCCTTCCTTTAGATGCACCGAGTTTCACTTCTTCTGCAGTCATGCTGCAGCGCATTTCTTTAAACGTGCTGACGCTCACTCCCTCTGCAGTCAATCTGTGCCGCCTTGCTTTAGACGCGCTGAGATTTACTCCCTCTGCAGTCATGCTTCAGCGCCTTCCTTTAGACGCGCCGAGGCTCACTCCCTCTGCAATCATGCTGCAGCACCTTCCTTTAGATGAGCCGAGACTCACTCTCTCTGTAGTCATGCTGCGGTGCCTTGCTTTAGAGGCGCCGAGGCTCACTCCCTCTGCAGTCATGCTGCAGCGCCTTCCTTTAGACGCCGAGACTCACTCCCTCTGCAGTCATGCTGCAGCGCCTTGTTTTAGACGCGCTGAGATTCACTCCCTCTGCAGTCATGCTAGGCACCTTGCTTTAGACGCGCCGAGACTCACTCCCTCTGCAGTCATGCTGCAGCGCCTTGTTTTAGACGCGCCGAGATTCACTCCCTCTGCAGTCATGCTGCAACGCCTTGTTTTAGACGTGCCGAGATTCACTCCCTCTGCAGTCATGCTGCAGCGCCTTGTTTTAGACGCGCCGAGACTCACTCCCTCTGCAGTCATGGTGCAGCGCCTTGTTTTAGACGCGCCGAGACTCACTCCCTCTGCAGTCATGCTGCAGCGCCTTGTTTTAGACGCGCCGAGATTCACTCCCTCTGCAGTCATGCTGCAGCGCCTTGTTTTAGACGCGCCGAGATTCACTCCCTCTGCAGTCATGCTGCAGCGCCTTGTTTTAGACGCGCCGAGACTCACTCCCTCTGCAGTCATGCTGCAGCGCCTTGTTTTAGACGCGCCGAGATTCACTCCCTCTGCAGTCATGCTGCAGCGCCTTGTTTTAGACGCGCCGAGATTCACTCCCTCTGCAGTCATGCTGCAGCGCCTTGTTTTAGACGCGCCGAGACTCACTCCCTCTGCAGTCATGCTGCAGCGCCTTGTTTTAGACGCGCCGAGATTCACTCCCTCTGCAGTCATGCTAGGCACCTTGGTTTAGATGCGCCAAGACTCACTCCCTCTGCAGTCCTGATGCGGCGCCTTGCTTTAGACGCGCCGAGACTCACTCCCTCTGCAGTCATGCTGCAGCGCCTTGTTTTAGACGCGCCGAGATTCACTCCCTCTGCAGTCATGCTGCAGCGCCTTGTTTTAGACGTGCCGAGATTCACTCCCTCTGCAGTCATGCTGCAGCGCCTTGTTTTAGACGCGCGCTTCAGCGCCTACACTGGCTGCTGGTGAAAGCTTGGGTAGAGTTTACAATCTTATGCACCACTCGCCGGGCACCTCATAATACTAGGGCAGCTTATTTGGAGACTAAGGGCCCGATTCGCAGAATATTTGCCTGGTTCAAAATGAATTTGCACTGCTGAAAAGTAACTTTGTACTGTTGACACTAACCCTGATTCGTGGAACCGTGCAGAGTCATTTTGCAGTATACAATGACTTTGCACGACAATTGCACGGTTCCATGACTCCGGGTTTGTTTTGGTAGTGCAACGTCACTTTTCAGCAGGAACATTTTAACCTAGCAAATATTCGTTGAATTGGGCCCTAAATTGGAACGATACCAACCTATCGGGTGCCTTGTTCTTCGCAAGTGTTACTCAAAATTCCACGCTATCAGTGAGCCCAGATAGGTGGCGCTCCTTTTCGGTACTTGCCACTACTATGTGGAATGCTTTACCCACCTCTGTGCGTGAGACTGTAGGCCACCTTCAGTTTCGAAATGCGTTGACAACTCATCCTTTCTAGTTGTCCTCTATGACGCTGTAGCACACCGGGATGGTCCTTCTTTAGCGCCTCGATGCCTTTGGGCCAGAGTTAGAGCTTTAACAGTATGGTGCATCACATTACAAGTACTCGTGCTGTTTTCTGCATATTGGCATCCTGTATTCAGATGATCTCCCTACATGGTAGAGGCTATTTATTGCGAATTGGTTTAAGAAAATTAAACCTTACAAACATATATTCCATACATGGCCGATTATGCCATTACATGAGACCATTTGTCAGCCACTGTTATAGCATGTGTCTGTGTAGTCACGTCACGTGGCATATGAATGTTTCTCATAGTTTACCTTCTTCTCTTATCTTCGCTATAGTGCTTTGAAGCAGCATCGAGGCACTCTTTGTAAGCTAATCTTACTTAATATAGCTGAGAACTGCCCACTTTTCCCCCAGTGTCGCTTTTCCTTTCTTTCACACCTCCTCCTTCCATTCTCCCCTTGTAGCGTTTGGAACGGCCTCTGGGCGCTCTGTTCACCAGCAGAAGAGAGTAAAAACTCTCGCACTTGCTACTTTTTTAAATTTAGAACAACATTTTTCGAAAATGATGCACCACCAAGTGCGCACTTCATCCAGATAATAACATAAACACGGGTTAATGAAGTTGAACTCCTCTCTGTAATATGTTTGTATATGTTGTTGTGGTCTGTAAGTCCAGGTCACTATAAGATTATTTAAATTGCAATGATTTAATAATGTTGGCGAGGGGGAGGAGAGCGGGGTATGCGTAGAGTAGCACCGCACGTGGGTGGGCATTTGTCTGTGTTTCGCCCGGGATCAATATTGTCCAGATAGTCATGGGCTTCTCTTTTGGGAATTTGCTTCAGTTGCTCACACGCCAGCCAGACCCTAAAGCACACTGCCCTCATACTCCAGTCATTACGGGGCGCTCTAGCTGCATGCTTTGGCGCTCGCTCCTACACCAGTCACTACGGTGGGCCGGCGCTGCCCTCATACTCCAGTCATTACGGGGAGCTCTAGCTGCAGGCTTCAGTGCTCGCTCCTACACCAGTCATTACGGTGGGCCGGTGTTAAGACGGATTTCTGAACTCTGTCCTGGTGGCGCAGAAGTTCAGAAGGCCAACCTAATTACTTGGAACAGGGTAACCTCTGGACGAGCCAGACCAATCAAGGATCGCGGCGGTCAAGACTAGGTCTCAAGAGGGGTGAGGGTGACTGAAAGCCTGCAATGAGCACACAAAGCAAGAACACTTACAAACTACTCCAAACAGTTGTTATATTAAAAATATATACACATTTATTTCAAGGCCTTTAAAACAATGACCGTAGCGAGAAAATCACAATATAACGATAGTAAACCAACACATACCATATCAACACCTCATTACGACCCAGGCGGTAAGTTACCGCCTGGGCCGTGACTTTACCACCATGGCGTAAACTACGTTTACGCCATGGTGGTTGGCGGACTTACCGCCCCATTCCGAGGTTGGCGGGGGCGGTAAGTCCCCAATCCCCATTTACCCTTCCCCATTCCCATTTTTGCCCCATAGGGCATAATGGGAGTGGGGAAGGCGTTAATTACGCCACCGTAAATTACGGTGGCGTAATTAACTCCATGGTCCCTTAGCGCCATGGTTTTTAACACCTGCTAAAAGCAGGTGTTAAAAGCGCCATGGCGCTAAGGGACCTCGTAATTGGCGGTAAGGGGTCGGCGCAGCTAACGCTGGCGTAAACCCCTTACCGCCAGGGTCGTAATGAGGCCCAATATATATACAAATACAACAAGTCTCAAGCGTTATATGCACGAAATGTGTAGTCCACCTAGAAGGGAGGGAAAACAGGCAGTGCGCAATAATGCTTAGACCCAGTTCGCCTTCAGAGGCACCTAACTAGATGGAAGTCCGAGCCCTGCGAAGAGTGGAGCCTTGTGCTCAAAAGTACCTGCACGCGCTGGTGCCAACGGGCAAAAGAAGAAGCTCTTCGAGGGAAATCAGGCAGTACAGTTTAGTGCACAAAAGAAGAAGAACACGTTCCGCGACTCAAGCGCAGCCTCCACAGTGGGCAGAAGCAGAGCGCGAGTACGGAAAAGCGTGCTGTTTGACACAGCGGGGAAAAGCAATGGGCTCCTGCAGGAGGGCGACCAGATCCTAGCTATGCTACTCACCGGTGCCCGATGCAAGCAGACCAGGCTTCTCTGCGTCCGTTTCAGTAGCTGGCAGGTTCAGAAGAGCAGGGAATGCCTCGTCGTCGTGTTGAGTAAAAAGACGTCCCAATCGAAGAAACCCGCACAGTTTGTTACCACACCAGGGCAACGGAGCAGCCGTGTGTATCTGAGCCAAATGTACACTACGCACTTCAGACCTGGGGACGCCAAGTGTACGAAGCGTGTGAGAGTGAGAAGGACTCGAAATACTACACAACCTGGTGGCGGTTACAGAGCAAGAATCCCGTGTAAGCTGGTCAGTCAGCTGGATGGCCCAAAGACGCTTCCGAAGGCTTACTGGCAGGAGATGGTGAAGATGCCGAGAATAGCTGTTCCCGCTATTCCAAGGGTCGAAGTAGAGGCCTTCTGGTTCGATCAAAGGTGAAAAGGGTTTCACAAGGCGACAGCAGTGCAGAGGAGAAGTCCTTCAGCGGGTCACCAGCGATTCCTCGGTCCAGCCTCTTGGTTGCAGGATACTTGGCTCCTGTATTCCTTCGTTCGTGAGAACTCAGGAGATCGACATGGTAGTGGTGTTTCCAGCCCCCTCTTATCTACGGTTCCCTTCGCGCCAAAACGGAGGGGACCCAATGGGAGATCCGCTCATCAACACTCACACCATTCGTGGACCAATCACGGACCACGGTGGTCCCAGGCATTCACACCACCCTAGACTCTCTGGCACCCAGGATGTGTATTGGGACCAGACATCCCAGCCCACATCCTGGAGGCACACAAGTCATGTAGAAGCCCGCGAAAGCATCCGTGTTTCGCAGGAAAGTACATGCCCAAATAAGGAAGGCCCCGGGTCGCCTCGACCTGGGGAAGGTGAAGGGAGCAAGACGGTCAGCGGACAGGACAAAGGAGCCTTGTGGTCTGGCCATTTTGGGAGCCAGGCCACCATTTTGGGTTAAGCGCGAGAAACGCGCTTAGAACGCCAAAAGGAGCTCAAAACACAAGAAACGATCGCTGCCACCATTCCCGTCCCTGAATCACTTGCACCGATCCGATACAATCCTAAACGAGTATCTAGGGCCTGTAGAAGGCTAGAGACCCAAGAGAGCTGTAACTTAGCTTACAATGCCCTCTTGTGTCATGTTGCACAAAAGCCGCAACATGATAAAAGAAACTACGGGAAACAGCGTTCCCGGGTACTGACAGTCTTAAGGGCATGTCAGTTTCCCCGTAAGAAAGGAGCGAATGCCCAGAGGAGTGCGGCAGAAGGCTGCACTTCTCTGGCAAAGTCAAGAACAAGGTGAAAAACAACAGCAAAAAGTTTAGGGGTTGCCACATGGAAGGAAAATTACCTACAATTACGAAATCTTTCCTAACACTCGCCCCTCCCAGACTATGGACAGGGGGAACTAATCCACCCCTGGATGAGTCTCTTGTTTAGGTCGGTTAAACATTCTGGACAACCCATCAGCATTGCTATGTTGGACACCTGGCCTATGCTCAATAGTGAAGTCGAAGCCTTGTAGGCTTATGGACCACCTAAGCAACTTTGGATTCTCCCCCTTCATGTTCATTAGCCACTTTAAGGGCTTATGGTCAGTTTGCACAGTGAAGTGAGTCCCATAGAGGTAGGGCCTCAGCTTCCTTAGGGCCCACACAACAGAGAAACATTCTTTCTCTACCGTGGACCATCTGAGCTCTCTGTCCTTAAGCTGGCGGCTAATAAAACCAATAGGGTGTTCCTTACCCTTCTCATCTACTTGTGATAGTACAGCTCCTATCCCAGTGTCAGAGGCGTCCGTCTGGACGATAAAAGGTCTTTGATAATCAGGGGCCCTGAGGACAGGGGCCTGGCACAAAGAGTCTTTTAAGCCATTGAAGGCCTTCTCACACTCGTCGGTCCAAGTTACCTTCTTGGGTTTCTTCGGAGTTGTGAGGGCAGTCAGAGGGGCAGCTATGGTGCCATAGTCTGCCACAAAATTGAGGTAATACCCCGTGAGTCCTAAGAAGGCTCTCACTTGGGTTTGCGTAGTGGGGGTAGGCCTGTCTTGTACTGCATGTACTTTACTGGGAAGAGGCTGTATCCTCCCTCCACCTACTTCATGTCCAAGGTAAACCACTGAGCCTTGTCCAATCTGGCATTTACTAGCCTTTATGGTCAGGTGTGCTTTCTGAAGAGCATGTAGCACAATCCCGAGGTGTTTCACATGGTCTTCCCAGGTGGCACTGAAAACTGCTATATCGTCCAGATATGCAAGACAGAATTCGTCCAACCCATTCAACACATGATTCACAAGCCTCTGGAAAGTGGCATGTGCATTCTTCAACCCGAACGGCATTACCCGGAATTGGTAAAGGCCGTCTGGAGTAGAAAATGCTGTCTTCTCCTTGGCATGTTCTGCTAAAGCTATTTGCCAATAGCCAGCAGTGAGGTCAAATGTGCTGAGGTACTTGGAGGCCCCCAAAGTATCCTCCAGCTCATCTGTTCGAGGCAAGGGGTGTGCATCTGTCTTGGTGACAGCATTCAGAGCCCTGTAATCCACGCAGAACCTCAATTCAGAAGTGCCTGCCTTTGGAACCAAAACCACAGGGCTGGACCAAGGACTACTAGAGGGTCTAACATCTTGTTGACCTCGGTCTTAATATAAGACCGTACTTTGTCTGACATCCTGTATCCCCTACTTTTGGTAGGTACACTGTCTCCTGTGTCAATGTTATGTTTGCACCAAGGTGTCAAACCAGGCGACTGTGAAAGCAGGGGGGAAAACTTCCTAAGCAAACTTTTCACCTCAGCCTGCTGATCAGAAGTCAGGTGAGGGGCCACTCGGACACCGTCAAAGGAGCTATCTGAAGGACCGCTTTGGAACAGGTCTGGGAGAGGTTCAGACTCCTCTTCCTCAACATCTGAAGCCAGTAGCAGTGCTGCGATTTCGACTCTTGGGACGAAAGCCTTCAGCCTATTCACGTGAAACACTTTTGGAGCCTGTCCAGGCCTTCCAAGGTCCACTAAATAGTTAACCTCACCCAGGGGCTCCACCACAAGGCCCTTGCCTGACCATTTGTCCTGTAAAGCTTGAGGCCTTATGGGATTCATGATCAGGACTTGCTGACCAGGTGTAAAGTTGATGAGGGAAGCTTTCTGGTCGTACCAATGTTTCACCAGCGCTTGTCCTGCCTTCAATTTATCACTAGCCAAGCCCATCAGAAGTACCATCCGTTTTCTGAGCCCTAGCACATAATCAACTACGTTGGTAGTAACAGGGGGAGTGGGCATCTCCCATCCCTCTTTGACGATGGCTAAGGGTCCCCGTACGGGATGACCGAACAGAAGTTCGAAGGGGCTGAAGCCAACACCCTCCTGTGGTACCTCTCGGTAGGCAAACCGTAAGCATGGTAAAAGAAGATCCCATTTTCTTCTCTGAGGTTCCTCCAGAGCCCCAATCATGCTCTTTAACGTTCTGTTGAAACGTTCCACCAGACCATTGGTCTGGGGGTGGTATGCAGAAGAGAACTTGTAGGTGACCCCACATTCTTTCCACATAGCCTGCATATACTTCGACATACAACTTCTTTAGGGAAGCCAACCCTAGTAAATATGCCAAGTAAAGCTTTTGCAACTGACTTGGCAGTTACAGTTTTCAATGGGATGGCCTCAGGATATCTGGTTGCATGGTCGACCAACACCAGGATAAACCTATTGCCCGAGGATGTTTGCGGGTCAAGGGGACCAACGATGTCGATCCCTACCCTTTCAAATGGTACCCCCACAACTGGGAGCGGTACCAACGGGGCTTGGATTGTCGCGCCAACCTTACCAGACAAATGGCAGGAGGCACAACTCCTGCAGTGACTTTCTACTTGCACCCCCATCTTGGGCCAGTAGAAGTGCATGGATAACCTTTGCTTGGTCCTCTTCATACCAAGGTGACCAGCAAGGGGAACTTCATGCGCCAACTGCAGGAGGAAGGGCCTAACAGCAAGGGGAACCACCAACCTCCTATGGTCCCCTTCTGTAGACTCTGTGGGCTCACTATACAGGAGTCCACCTTCCCAATAAATCCTACGCTTCCCAGGAGGTTCACCCTCGAGCTGGGAGCAGGCCTGTCTCCTTAGGCCTTCCAGAGATGGGCACTCACATTGGCCTTTACTGAATTCGTCCCTATCAAGACCTCCTTCAACTAACAAGTCTTTTAGTTCAGGATGATCGTTGGGGTCAAATACTTCAGGCATCGCCACCTCCTCTTCAGACCCGGGCGATTGACCAACTTCCTCCACCGCAGTGGTAGGCGAGCTCGGGGGAATATTCTCTTTCCCTCGTCTTGACTTGTCGACTCCTTTCGCCTTGGGTTTCCCCTTCGGCTGGGGCGGCGTATTGGTCTTGGCCAATGCTGCCCGTGCTTGAGACCGTGTGTAGGGTCTTTCGGCAGTGTCTCCTACGAGCCCTAAAGCTCTGAGATCATTACCTAAAAAGACCTTTCCCGGGATGTTTCTCTGAATGCTCACTGGAATCCTGACTGCTGTACCATTTAAAGTAAGATTTACAGGTATTACTGGGAACATACGGAGTGGGCCGTCAGCCAACTTAGTGGGCATCAGAGTAGCTCTGGCAACTTCCTCTGAGTCTACCAAGGTAGAATCCACTACAGTGCGACTGCACCCACTATCCCTAAGAGCTGGAGTATCTACTCCATTGATCAGCACACTGTCTTTAAAGTAGTGCTTGGTATTATCCGGAATCCTAGCATACGCCTCTGCGACTTTAGGCTCCCAGGAACCCAGGGACACTAAAACTACCTCAGCCTCTATCCCGCTGGGAAATGAGTCTGAGGAGAAGGATGCTCCTGTAATCTCTTCTTCCTCGTAGGAGGAGAAGGCCAGATTAGCGGAGTGGACCCCCAAAGGTCTAACCTTACACCGGGGATCCCCCTTCACGTGGTCAGTTGCTCCACAAGCAAAACAAGATCCATCGGGTCTGTTTACATAGGGAGGCTTATTGTAACCAGAGTTCTGTTTCGGAGGCTGACCTCCACTACCCTGTGAGTTCTCTTGTGTCTTACCCTTATTTTTCTTTTTGTGGCCCTTATGAGAAGAAGATTTATCAGATTCTCCACCCTCCTTATCTTTGGACTTTTTCCCTTCCTCCTGCTTACCAGGATGAGTTTTGTCCTTATAGGACACTCGATGTGACACCCATAAGTCGGCTGCAATGGCCAGCTTCTTAGGATCTATCTCCTTCGAATCGGCCAAATGCTGCTTAAGCTCCGGGGAAGAAGATGCAAAAATGTGTTCCAACATGACAAGATTTATCATGCCTTCGGAGGTAGACACCTTATAACCTTCGACCCAGCCAGTTAAGTTTTTCAAGGACTCAGTGACATAAGATACCCAAGTACCACCTTCCTTTTTCTTATACTCTCTGAAACGTTTAAAATATTGGGCCGGAGTCTTCCCAAACTTTAAAATGAGAGTTTGCTTTAACATTGCGAAATCAGCTCGCTCAGCCTTCGACATTTCCATAATGGCACTACAGCCAGAATGGGGCAGTCTGCTGAGTAACCAGGCAATCTTATCAGCATTGTCAACTTGTTGAACTTCGCATGCATACTCAAACGCATTCAGCCAGTCCATAATGTCATTCCTTTCCTCATACACACTGAGCAGATCTTTCGGAAACCGTGGATGAGAGGAGGCCCCAGACCCATGTCCAGGACCCTTGGACCCATTTGCAACCTGAAGCTTGGCCAGTTCCAACTGGTGATCCCCGTCTTTTTGTTTTTCTGCCTGTTCGATTTTTAGTTTGGCTATGCTGAATTCAAGCTCCTGCTGCCTAAACCGCAGCTCTTGCTTCTTGAATTCAAGCATAGCCTCCCCATCAGCACTGGCAGAGGAAACATTAGACATCTCATCCTCCCTGTCCTCGTGGTCGCGATGGATCAGTGCAGCGGCAGAACTGTCGGTTCTACCAGTGAGAGCAGCCCCACCTCCTTCCGCACTGTCCTCAGAAGTTATAGCTTCAAGCTGCGCTTCTTGCCACGCCACGATTCTTTGGATCATTTCTAATTTCGTGCCTTGAGAGGAAACACCTCTCTCCGCACACATCTTTTTCAATGTTTCTGATTTGGAAGCATTTAAAGTTAGCAAGGTATTTGTTTCCATACTGTTAGATAGGACTATGGCCTTTTTAAAGTTATACTACAACAATTCACTACGTGTCCTGGTTGGAATAACCTGAAATGCCTTAGTTCGTGCGCAACACTGGATACCTTCAGTCGTATCCCACCGCTGTACACCAATTTGTTAAGACGGATTTCTGAACTCTGTCCTGGTGGCGCAGAAGTTCAGAAGGCCAACCTAATTACTTGGAACAGGGTAACCTCTGGACGAGCCAGACCAATCAAGGTAGCGATCGCGGCGGTCAAGACTAGGTCTCAAGAGGGGTGAGGGTGACTGAAAGCCCGCAATGAGCACACAAAGCAAGAACACTTACAAACTACTCCAAACAGTTGTTATATTAAAAATATATACACATTTACTTCAAGGCCTTTAAAACAATGACCGTAGCGAGAAAATCACAATATAACGATAGTAAACCAACACATACCATATCAACACAATATATATACAAATACAACAAGTCTCAAGCGTTATATGCACGAAATGTGTAGTCCACCTAAAAGGGAGGGAAAACAGGCAGTGCGCAATAATGCTTAGACCCAGTTCGCCTTCAGAGGCACCTAACTAGATGGAAGTCCGAGCCCTGCGAAGAGTGGAGCCTTGTGCTCAAAAGTACCTGCACGCGCTGGTGCCAACGGGCAAAAGGAGAAGCTCTTCGAGGGAAATCAGGCAGTTCAGTTTAGTGCACAAAAGAAGAAGAACACGTTCCGCGACTCAAGCGCAGCCTCCAGAGTGGGCAGAAGCAGAGCGCGAGTACGGAAAAGGGTGCTGTTTGACACAGCGGGGAAAAGCAATGGGCTCCTGCAGGAGGGCGACCAGATCCTAGCTATGCTATTCACCGGTCCCCGATGCAAGCAGACCCAGGCTTCTCCGCGTCCGTTTCAGTAGCTGGCAGGTTCAGAAGAGCAGGGAACGCCTCGTCGTCGTGTTGAGTAAAAAGACGTCCCAATAGAAGAAACCCGCACAGTTTGTTACCACAGCAGGGCAACGGAGCGGCCGTGTGTTTCTGAGCCAAATGTACACTACTCACTTCAGACCTGGGAACGCCAAGTGTACGAAGCGTGTGAGAGTGACAAGGACTCGAAATACTACACAACCTGGCGGCGGTTACAGAGCAAGACTCCCGTGTAAGCTGGTCAGTCAGCTGGAAGGCCCAGAGACGCTTCCGAAGGCTTACTGGCAGGAGATGGTGAAGATGCCGAGAATAGCTGTTCCCGCTATTCCAAGGGTCGAAGTACCAGTACAGGCCTTCTGGTTCGATCAAAGGTGAAAAGGGTTTCACAAGGCGACAGCAGTGCAGAGGAGAAGTCCTTCAGCGGGTCACCAGCGATTCCTCGGTCCAGCCTCTTGGTTGCAGGATACTTGGCTCCTGTATTCCTTCGTTCGTGAGAACTCAGGAGATCGACATGGTAGTGGCGTTTCCAGCCCCCTCTTATCCACGGTTCCCTTTGCGCCAAAACGGAGGGGACCCAATGGGAGATCCGCTCATCAACACTCACACCATTCGTGGACCAATCACGGACCACGGTGGTCCCAGGCATTCACACCACCCTAGACTCTCTGGCACCCAGGATGTGTATTGTGACCAGACATCCCAGCCCACATCCTGGAGGCACACACAAGTCATGTAGAAGCCCGCGAAAGCATCCGTGTTTCGCGGGAAAGTACATGCCCAAATAAGGAAGCCCCCGGGTCGGCTCGACCTGGGGAAGGTGAAGGGAGCAAGACGGTCAGCGGACAGGACAAAGGAGCCTCGTGGTCTGGCCATTTTGGGAGCCAGGCCACCATTTTGGGTTAAGCGCGAGAAACGCGCTTAGAACGCCAAAAGGAGCTCAAAACACAAGAAACGATCGCTGCCACCATTCCCGTCCCTGAATCACTTGCACTGATCAGATACAATCCTAAACGAGTATCTAGGGCCTGTAGAAGGCTAGAGACCCAAGAGAGCTGTAACTTAGCTTACAATGCCCTCTTGTGTCATGTTGCACAAAAGCCGCAACATGATAAAAGAAACTACGGGAAACAGCGTTCCCCGGTACTGACAGTCTTAAGGGCATGTCAGTTTCCCTGTAAGAAAGGAGCGAAAGCCCAGAGGAGTGCGGCAGAAGGCTGCACTTCTCTGGCAAAGTCAAGAACAAGGTGAAAAACAACAGCAAAAAGTTTAGGGGTTGCCACATGGAAGGAAAATTACCTACAATTACGAAATCTTTCCTAACAGCCGGTTCTGCCCTCATACTCATTACGGGGACCTCTAGCTGCAGGCTGCAGCGCTCGCTCCTACACCAGTCAGTACGGTGGGCCGGCGCTGCCCTCATACTCCATTCATTACGGGGAGCTCTAGCTGCAGGCTTCATCGGTCGCTCCTACACCAGTCATTACGGTGGGCCGGTGCTGTCCTCATACTCCAGTCATTACGGGGAGCTCTAGCTGCAGGGTGCAGCGCTCGCTCCTACTTCAGTCATTACGGTAGGCTGGCGCTGCCCTCATACTCCAGTCATTACAAGGAGCTCTAGCCTTCAGGCTTCGGTACTCGCTCCTACACCAGTCATAACGGTAGGCCAGTGCTGCCTGCATACTCCAGTCATTACGGGGAACTCTAGCTGCAAGCTTCATCACTCTCTCCTACACCAGTCATTACGGTGGGCCGGTGCTTCCCTCATACTCCAGTCATTACGGGGAGCTCTAGCTGCAGGGTGCAGCGCTCGCTCCTACATCAGTCATTACGGTAGGCTGGCGCTGCCCTCATACTCCAGTCATTATAAGGAGCTCTAGCCTTCAGGCTTCGGTACTCGCTCCTACACCAGTCATAACGGTAGGCCAGTGCTGCCTGCATACTCCAGTCATTACGGGGAGCTCTAGCTGCAAGCTTCATCGCTCGCTCCTACACCAGTCATTACGGTGGGCCGGCGCTGCCCTCATACTCCAGTCATTACGGGGAGCTCTAGCTGCAGGCTTCAGTGCTTGCAGCTACACCAGTTATTACGGTGGGCCGGTTCTGCCCTCATACTCCAGTCATTACAGGGATCTCTAGTGGCAGGCTTCAGTGCTCCCTCCTATACCAGTCATTACGGTAGGCCGGCACTGCCCTCATACTCCAGTCATTACGGGGATCTGTAGCTGTAGGCTTCAGCGCTCCCTCCTACACCAGTCATTATGGTGGGTCGGTGCTGCCCTTATACTCCAGTCATTATGGGGAGCTCTAGCTGCGGGCTTCATTGCTCACTCCTGCACCAGTCATAATGGTGGCCTGGCGCTTCCCTTATACTCCAGTTATTACGGGGAGCTCTAGCTGCAGGCTTTGCACTCGCTCCTACACCAGTCACTACGATAGGCCGGCGCTGGCCTCATACTCCAGTAATTACGGGGAGCTCTAGCTGCAGGCTTCAGCGCTCGCTCCTACACCCGTCACTACGGTGGGCCGGTGCTGCCCTTATACTCCAATCATTATGGGGAGCTCTAGCTGCAGGCTTACTCGCTCGCTCCTACCCCAGTCATTACGGTGGGCCGGCGCTGCCCTCATACTCCAGTCATTACGGAGAGCTCTAGCTGCAGGCTTTGGCGCTCGCTCCTACACCAGTCACTACGGTAGGCTGGTGCTGCCGTCATACTCCAGTCATTACGGGGATCTCTGGCGGCTGGCTTAAGCGCTCACTCCTACACCAGTCATTACGGTAGGACGGCACTACCCTCATACTCCAGTCATTACGGGGATCTGTAGCTGCAGGCTTTGGCGTTCGCTCCTACACCAGTCACTACGGTAGGCTGTTGCTGCCGTCATACTCCAGTCATTACGGGGATCTCTAGCGGCTGGCTTAAGCGCTCACTCCTACACCAGTCATTACGGTAGGACGCCACTGCCCTCATACTCCAGTCAATACGAGGATCTGTAGCTGCAGGCTTTGGCGTTTGCTCCTACACCAGTCACTACGGTAGGCTGGTGCTGCCGTCATACTCCAGTCATTACGGGGATCTCTAGCGGCTGGCTTAAGCGCTCACTCCTACACCAGTCATTACGGTAGGACGGCACTGCCCTCATACTCCAGTCATTACGGGGATCTGTAGCTGCAGGCTTCAGCGCTCGCTCCTACACCAGTCATTACGGTGGGCCGGTGCTGCCTGCATACTCCAGTCATTACGGGGAGCTCTAGCTGCAGGCTTCAGCGCTCGGTCCTACACCAATCACTACGGTGGGCCGGCGCTGCCCTCATACTCCAGTCATTACGGGGAGCTCTAGCTGCAAGCTTCATCGCTCGCTCCTACACCAGTCATTACGGTGGGCCAGTGCTGCCTGCATACTCCAGTCATTACGGGGAGCTCTAGCTGCAGGCTTCAGCACTCACTCCTACACCCGTCACTACGGTGGGCCGGTGCTGCCCTCATACTCCAATCATTACGGGGAACTCTAGCTGCAGGGTTATTCGCTCGCTCCTACACCAGTCATTACGGTGGGCTGGTGCTGCTTGCATACTCCAGTCATTACGGGGATGTGTAGCTGCAGGCTTCAACGCTGGCTGCTACACCAGTCATTACGGTAGGCCGGCGCTGCTCTTATACTCCAGTCATTACGGGGAGCTCTAGCTGGAGGCTTCAGTGCTCGCTTCTACACCCGTCACTACGGTGGGCCAGTGCTGCTCTCATACTCCAATCATTACGGGGAGCTCTAGCTGCAAGCTTCAGCGCTCGCTCCTACACCCGTCACTACGGTGGGCCGGTGCTGCCCTCATACTCCAATCATTACGGGGAGCTCTAGCTGCAGGCTTATTCGCTCGCTCCTACACCAGTCATTACGGTGGGCCGGCGCTGCCCTCATACTCCAGTCATTACGGGGAGCTCTAGCTGCAGGCTTTGGCGTTCGCTCCTACACCAGTCTCTACGGTAGGCTGGTGCTGCCCTCATACTCCAGTCATTACGGGGATCTCTAGCGGCTGGCTTAAGCGCTCACTCCTACACCAGTTATTACGGTGGGCCGGTTCTGCCCTCATACTCCAGTCATTACAGGGATCTCTAGTGGCAGGCTTCAGTGCTCCCTCCTACACCAGTCATTACGGTAGGCCGGCACTGCCCTCATACTCCAGTCATTACGGGGATCTGTAGCTGCAGGCTTCAGCGCTCCCTCCTACACCAGTCATTATGGTGGGTCGGTGCTGCCCTTATACTCCAGTCATTATGGGGAGCTCTAGCTGCAGGCTTCATTGCTCACCCCTACACCAATCATAATGGTGGCCTGGCGCTTCCCTTATACTCCAGTCATTACGGGGAGCTCTAGCTGCAGGCTTTGCACTCGCTCCTACACCAGTCACTACGATAGGCCGGCGCTGCCCTCATACTCCAGTCATTACGGGGAGCTCTAGCTGCAGGCTTTGGCGTTCGCTCCTACACCAGTCATTACGGTGGGCCGGCGCTGCCCTCATACTCCAGTCATTACGGGGAGCTCTAGCTGCAGGCTTCAGTGCTTGCAGCTAAACCAGTTATTACGGTGGGCCGGTTCTGCCCTCATACTCCAGTCATTACAGGGATCTCTAGTGGCAGGCTTCAGTGCTCCCTCCTACACCAGTCATTACGGTAGGCCGGCACTGCCCTCATACTCCAGTCATTACGGGGATCTGTAGCTGCAGGCTTCAGCGCTCCCTCCTACACCAGTCATTATGGTGGGTCGGTGCTGCCCTTATACTACAGTCATTACGGGGAGCTCTAGCTGCAGGCTTCATTGCTCACTCCTACACCAGTCATAATGGTGGCCTGGCGCTGCCCTTATACTCCAGTCATTACGGGGAGCTCTAGCTGCAGGCTTTGCACTCGCTGCTACACCAGTCATTACGGTAGGCCGGCGCTGCACTCATACTCCAGTCATTACGGGGAGCTCTAGCTGCAGGCTTCAGCGCACGCTGCTACACCAGTCATTACGGTGGGCCGGGTCACACGCACTCTTTGCAGCCTGAGACTGAGTTCCTGGCAGTGCTGGTGAGGGGAAACCGCCCGGTGCCCGCAGGAGATGGTGCCCCTCTGGACTCTGCTCCGGGCCGGAGTGAGGGTGAGAGCGCAGGGGTGGGGGGTGCTTATGTGGGGTTGGTGGTTCTGTAGAAGGAAGCAGGACTTCCTCGGAATTGCAAAGTTTGCTGCGTGAGTGCTCGTTGGTCCACGGATTTGTCTTGTTTGCAGTGTCTTTTCGCGACCTTTGCGTCCTACCTAAGTAAACGAGCCAACATACCCAAGATCATAAAGGCAGTGCTTGTGCACTGTGCATTCTGGGAAATGTAGTTACGAATTTATAATAGCAAAGCAAAAGAGCAAATGCCAGAATGCAAAAAGAGTTGGCATGTATATTTTAGGACAGCCTGTCAGCGCTTTGGAGAATGTCCTGTCCAGCTGGCCTTTAAGTGGGCCGGGGCCAGCCAGGGAGGAGCAGCCTTGGGAATTTCCAAACTGCCGTTGATCCGGTGCTCCTTGAAATGACTTCCGACGTGATTTCCTCGTTTGGTACTTTTGAAAAACAGGATGATTGACAAAACCTCTCATGTCCAATAGTAACTATTTTTACAATCCCAACATCAGCTCAAAACATGTCAATCCCAGCTATGTTTACAATCCCAACATCTGCTCAAGACATGTCAATCCCAGCTATGTTTACAATCAGCTCAAGACATGTCAATCCCAGCTATGTTTACAATCCCAACATCAGCTAAAAGTATTTGCAGTTAGATTGTTTTGTAACACAAAAAATGAAATTATAGATAATAGGTTAGTTGATTTTTGGAAAACATTATATTAAAATATTGCAGTGTTTTAATTGAATCGCTGCATAAAAATCAAGGATTTCCTTCAAAATATCTGTGGGATAAGATTGCATGGTGCATGGACCTATTATGAGTTCAATGTTACCTTTGTTTATCTGTGTTTAGTCGGTGAATACTCTCCTCTTTATTGCAGGAACCAGATCTCAAATCGTGTGTGTTGGGAACCAACTTTACTTCCAGGGGTCCCACATCTTGTAAAGGTTTCTGAGGCTGCATCACACCCCTAGGCCCTACCCCCAAATCATGCTTTGTGGCTCATTCGTGCCACCCTCGATCTCTCAACCCCACCCCCCAACCCTTGAAGCACTGCTGCCCAGCACCTCCTCTGAAGTCTACACTGGCTGGACCTTCTCCTGCCCAGTGTGCACATTGGAGGTGCTGGGGGTGTGGAGGTGGGCAACCTGGCTAATGGCCCGCAGCCCCCCAGAATAGGGTCAGCCTCCCCACCCTGGGATAATATGGGGCATCAATGGCAGTGATCTGTCACACAAGCCATACTAGAGCAAAATAGAATAAGCTACTAAACAACTTGGCCACCTGCCTGGAACCCACTGGACTGCCCTGGCATCAGCCTAGGACCTTCTCACAGCCGCCACCATGGGGGCAAAAGGGGCAGCTGCCCCCCCCCAGGTGCAGGAGCGTCTTTTTGCCCCCAAGTAGATAAGGTAAGTACTTGCATGGGCGATCCTTGCAAGTGCGCGTAAAAAACGAAAATAATGAAACATCCAGATCGAGAGAAGGCAGTCTCAAAAGGCAATCAAGCTGTGACTGTCTATACTCTCACCGGGCACCGGTAGGGCGTCTGACCCCTCCTGCTGTGCTCAGGGCCGGTGAAGTGTTGGCAGCATTATGCAAAATGAGCACGTGCTGCTCACTTCAAAGTGGGGAGGCAGCCTCCTCATCGCCACAGCCTTAATTGTGGGGACACTAGACCCTCCCTGCTCCCCGTTTGCAATTTCTCACTTTTTTCTCTTTAGTTTGTTTAATGTTTCGTGCTTTGACTCTTTGCATTTCACTTTATTTCCATTCTTTCTTTCTGAATCTTTTTTCCAGCCAGCTTACCTGTAAACCATCTCTACTCTTTGACTCTTTCATCCCTCCCTGCCCCATGTTAATCTTCCACCCCCATTGGCTGCCGCCTATATACACAGGGGTGGACTGGTAACCAAAAGAGGCCCTAGAAATAATTTTCAAAGTGGCCCCATTTTACACAATTTCAACAATCCCAATCCTTTTCCTGTCGGAACATTTTGGAAATACCACACAAAAGAGGCCCAGGGCGCAGAGGCCTACCGGGAAATCCCCAGAGTTCCCAATAGGCCAGTCCACCCTGTATATACATGCTAATGATTGCGTACAACCCATCCTCCAGTTGGTTCTTGGTTCTGCTGTCTTCGCGCTCCTCTTCACCACACGTGGGTAACGTCTTAGTCCATCAAGGGATGCTAAAAAGCAATTAGTTAACATCCGCTAGCACCACCCTACCTTCAATCCTAGTCACGTGACATACACCTGGTTATCAACGTGAACTCAGTGGGTAACACCTTGGCACAAAACCTAGATCGTGTCATTCCCCCGCTTCCCCTAAACAGTTCTCCTCCCTGAGAATAAACCTAGTGTCCTACAAATCAATTCAATTCACAAAGAAGGTGGAGCCCATTTCCCTGCACATCTGGCAGTTCAAATAGCGAGACCATCGTTTTTTTGGGGGGGGGGGTGGGGGTTGCTGGTGCCCTTAATCATGGTTCATGTTTTGGCATCCTAGGACCTCTGCCTTCGCTCCCAGGAGTACGACATTGGTGCTGGGCCACAGCCCTTCACTTCTCCGGCTGCACCATTCCTACCTAATTAGTTTGAAGGCGTAACTGATGTGGGGGCACGCACTTGTTCTTCTGCTGTGCCTGGGAATTGAGAAGTAATGGTGGGGCGAGGGACGCGGCCTTGTTGTTCTGTGTTGCAGTGGAAGCACGGCCTGCATGGATTGAGGCCTACACCAACCAATCATTATGCTGTTTACCCCCACCTCCCGACTGTTACTCTAATGCCCAGAGATTCCCTGAGTCTCCCAGGGACAGTGTCGGTCCCTTTCAACAGTTTCAGTTAAAAATAGCCCCATGTTGCCAGTCTTATGAAATAGCAACATGGTCCTTTAATTCAGGAAATTGAATGTGTGTGCACGTTACAGGTTGCGTTTGCTGGCGCCTTCAGGCCATCACCTCCTTGGGCCTCTTGCAGTATCCAGCAACCTTCTAATCACCTCCTTGCATTTTTACTCCGGTTTCCTCTATAATAGCACCCTAATGTCAAAGCGCAATTAGGAAGTTTTCAGTGGTCATTTAGTGTTTCAGCTCCCCACTAGCTGCCTGTCCATGACACTCTGTAGCTATGGACCCCTGCATTGCATTCTTTTGACTCCATTATAATGTAAGCACCCCGTGGGTGCCATTGACTGTTTTTCCCATGTAGGTAAAAGGGCTCCAGAACATCTTTTTGAAATGGCTTCACCAGCCCTGGCACATTTTCAGACCTCCCTGTGGTTTCATATTGCTTTGTATTCACCCCTCCTAACCCTCTGGCCTTTACACCCTATGTTCTCTAGTTTTATTCTGATAGATGCAGGTGTCGATGAAAACTCCCAAATGGTTCCATGTGTGATTCAAGTTTCCATTCTCAGCGGGCAGACCCGTGCTTTATATCAAATCACAGCACATTAGTGCCGACCGGAACCTCATTGTTTGCTGTCTCGGCTATGACGCCGTGGTTCGAATTGACATGTATTAGGGCCTACCACACTCACCTGTTTTGGGCAGATTTTGGGTCATAAACTTTCTTGATTTAAAATTGAAACCACAATTCATATTACCTAGATGTGGTTAATTCTACACAAGCTCCAGGGTCACGCCGACACAAACTCTGGGTGTCGGTAAGAGGGCATGCATCTACACTGTTGTAGCCTCTGACCCCCAAAACCATCTGTAAAACATGGGTACTGTCTCTTAAGTATGTAGGCATACCAGTCACATAATCCTTGAGTATGCTGTATATGTAAGTGGAAGCCTCAAGACTTCAGAACAGGCAATCTCACAGTTTGAACCTTTCCAGACTTGCACAACTCTGGGAAGACATGTGCAATGCATTGCCCAATTTCCAGGCCCCACACAGTCGCACATGATACGAGGCTTCCTTAAACGTTGCCCTAATACCAGCCTAACTCGTACTCACAATTGCACAAATCGTTCCACAATGCCAGACTACGGAAAACGTTGCCCAACATGTCTGCTTCTCGCCACTACAGCCATTGCAGGAAACTCCATGACGTCCCTTCATTCCACTCTCCGAAACAGTTTGCACATTATCATCACGTGTTCCTAACGCACCACAAATACTTACTCACCCATGAATTCACAACTGAGAAGGCACCGCTCCTTCAACAAGAAGAGGGATGAAGAGAACGTTCAGATTTAGGAGCCCTGGAGTGGATCGCACTACATTACCAACTAACCACGGGACAGCTTTGACAGTAACCCATGAATGAACAGGCCTATGCAGGCTTTTATGTGTACAAAGGAACTGTCCTCAACAGCCTGCTCAGCCTGTCATGCGCATGCTCACCAGGCAGCAGCCCTTATCCGCTATAGTTTGCATTTTGTAATAAATTATATATTTGTTTATTGTGTTACAGTTTAAAAATAAACCTTTCACAAATGCATATAAAACACAACAAACACAAATCAGGGCTCGAAATGAAGATTGGATAAGCAAGAGCTAAAAGCAGCTCCTGGGTATCCGGCATTAACCAGTGACCAGGCGCTACCACGGGGAACCAGGAGCTACTACATAGAGTTCTGCAACTCTAACTTCCACGTAAGATGGAAACATTGAATTGTGTCCATTATTCATGACCCCTTATGCTTTAAATGCCCTATAGATGGGTGCTAGTGTTTATTTATAGATTGTCCCAAATGCACAGAGTTACATTCACATAGGGGTGTTTGACAGTTGAACTGGGGAGCCAGAAATTGCTCCTGGTAGCTGTTGGTGTCAAAATAAACGGGCTCTACTAGGCTAGAAGGAGCCAAGTAGCTCCCAGCTCCCCTCAAATTCGAACCCTGAACAAATATATTGTGTGTAATAGAATCGTATGAGTTGTCTCTGGACTTTTGACAATGCTCCAAGCCGTTCTACTGGTAGCGACTCCTACTCCTAGGGTGTGGCCAGAGCACTTCTTCACCCTATGCATACTGGCCCTCAACGCCCAGTCTTTCTAGGCCTCATGATCTTGAGAGTGCCTAAACCATAAAGAAATTGGGGTTTTTGGCTGAAAAAACTCATCGAAAAATAAGGGGGTGTGGGGAATGGGTAGTAAAAAACTGGAAAGGGGAGATTGGGGTAACCCCCCCCAAAGAAAAATAAAACAAATAGATGAGGTTTATTTTGCCAAAAATAGGCAGCAAAAAAATCCACGAAAAAAAGCCCGGCAATGGCATCACACAGAACCAGGAAATGGTCCCACTAGAGTGGTGTTAGTCTCTTGTGCCGGCCTGACCCCACCACTCCCAGTCTCAGAAAACCACGTTTCTTTGGTAGTCCCCATATTGTGAAGCAGTGCGAGGTACGTTGGGTGGGACTACATGTACAAAGGCAGACGTTTGCTGACATGCCACAACCGTCTAAAATGCAGAGGAAACACATGTTCTTTTGAATATTTTTTTTTTAAATTGTGCATTAGTCACATCAAGGACTTCTTACACACATTGTCTTTTTTATCACATCAAAAAAAAGCATAAAAGCGAGAAAAGATTAAACATATCCAATACAATCAAACAATAACAAGAAAAAACACAAATTCACAAAAATAAATACACGTACTAAATATGAATTACCATCTTAACCAAATTTTCCAACCACAAGGATATTTTGATAAAATGTAGTTCTTTTTAATCTTTGTTTAGCCGATTTGCCCACAGAAATGTACTCTAAGAGAGCCCGCCCACCTAAAGCCGGCGATGAACCACTGCAGTGGCTGGGTTATGCAGATGACCTGGTCATCATGGACTACACACCTATTGGGCTACAATACCAATGGGACGCCCTGGGCAGCTTTGCTGGTCTCAAACCGCTTAATATTCACAAGGTTATGGCTTTTCGTCGCAACAAGCGTACACGTAAAAACTAAATGATTTCCTGGCGGACTTGCCCTGGGAACTGTATGTGAGTACAAGTATGTACGCATAATTACTGATCACAAACTCAATTGACACTCTCAATTAAACCGCATTACACTGAAAGTGGGACCGCTTGGGGGAGCATTTAGGTCCTTTTCTTTTTGACATGGGGGTTATACTGTTGTTACCCTTATCAGGATATATCAAAGTAAAATATTTTTGGGAAATTACCTACAGACTGAGATTTGGGCTGCAGAAATGGGGGAAATCTTGCTCCATATTGAGAGTAGTGCACTTAAAACTCTTCTTAAATTACCCTCTCCCATTGAGTTTCTGTCCTTAGAGTTCTGCGTCTCTACAGTAAGCTCTGTACTACTTGCTAGACGGTGTTTTCATTGGAAATGTTGACCGGGACCTTCTGCGTCTCTGGTCCGCGATACTGTCCTGGGATGCTCTTCACGGTATTACCTGCATGTGGAATGCTTACTTGCGCATGTTTTCGATCCCCAATTGGCACGGAGAGCCGGTATCCCTGAGAATCTTAGTAGCGTTTACTATGAGCAGTATGGAAGCATAACACGGAAGGCCATCGGGCTCGTTGATCGTAAGCAAAACCTGGTGGATTTAGCGACTAAGTCCTCGACTGGCTTAAATTTGGCAACATGCGTTGAGGCAGCATCTTGCCTAGAAAATATGGATTTATCTTGAAAAATTAGCATTGAGGGCATGTTCTTCTTTTTTTTCTTCTGAAAAATGTTTCACTGAATTTACATACATAAAGTGAATACAGTTTATACCATATTCACGCCTTTCCTGAAAATGATATCTTGTGACATATCTAAGAATCCGAATGGATATGGTTAGTTCAGACCCAAAGGCTAGCGAGCCCCGAGTCCCCACGGCCCCGACATTAGCGTAGCCCCGGATCATTTCCAGACCTAGCAACACCCCTGGCTTATGGTAAACTAGATATGAATAATCTGGACTGAGCGAGTGTCTGGGACTGTTTTATGAAAGGTAACAATGTTAATGTGATTTATCATCTCACTAAATTCTGGATGTTTGTACAGGATGTTCCTAATGAATTAACTGTTTCTTGATTTTTAGAATTTTCAAAGTTTTTGGGTCTTGTATTTTAAGTTGCCATCCTTGATGACTTTTTTTAATGAATCAATTGACTTTTAGTGCTGCTTGTTCTTTGTTTTACACACAAAAAAAGTCTTTATTTGACTTTAATAGCTAATAAAAAATATACAAATGTTTTTGGTGGGCATAAAGCACACTTAGAACAGGCATTGGGCCTCTTTTCAGTGCAACACACAAGTCCTCATAAAGGGGTTCCATGACCCTCAGTTCCCCTCTTTAGTTTTCTCCAGAAGAGGAAGTCCTACTTTAGTGTCGTGCACAGCCCTGGCGAGGAACAGGGTGCAGGTAGTATGGTGGTTAGCTCCAACTCCTGTGTTTCGTGGCCTCATAATTGCTCCAGTAACCGCTTGAAGCGCGGATCCATCATGGGTCTGCCAGCGGGTACTGCGGGTGCCAGACACCTTGCCCTGATGCCCCCTTATTGCTGAGATTTCCACTTAATAAACTGCCCTCATGGTAACACAAATCCACCAGCTGAGTGCAGACTTAAAGTTACTTTGCTGTGGCGAAATGCCCCAGCGCGCCCTGTCAGCTTCTCTCCTTAAACCTTATGGGCCTCACCAGGAGTTGAGTGGTATTCGGCTGGCCTATATTGCGGAAGGAGCAATGCCAAGGGAGATGATTGGCACCCTGCCAATCTCCCTGCCCTGCTCTCTTCCCTGGTGCATGCAAGTATGTACTGTCTGTAGCATGCATCCAGGCCTGGCTGAAGATGTGCGGGGCCCATTTCACCATGATGGTTTGGGGCCCCCTACTGAGAGTGGAAACAGCCCGAGGCACCCTGGGGGATGGTTACATTACCATGGCAACACAGGTGAGGGTAATAGCCGCCGATATCAGGAGACGGCGAGCCAGCAGGGAGCTTAAACACTAAATGCACACTGATGAGTTATAAACCCTTCTTTGTCGGTGTTATAAGTCAATGAGGCAGTGGTCGAAGTACCTCATTTGTTAATCAGTACATGAGAGGTTAATGCCATGCACCAGAATAAGCAGGCCATCAGTTCCTTTTAACCTTCCAAGGTCTATTGCAGTGGTTCGTTGCTCTGGCTTTCGCGACTTGGAATGAGGTGATAAGACTTTGGTATATCCCGCGGGAAGAGAAGTCGCAGTTTACAATGCGAGTGCTTCCAAGCGCACGTGTTAAGCCCCAGAACGAAAATAGAGTAATGCATATTTTGCCGTGGTGCAAGACTGCTGACTGGCAACATGAGGGAAGTTAGTGGGGGGTGTGGGGGCCCTGAGGCACGAGGCCCCTTTCGTTTTGAAAACGTTGAAAGGCCCTGGCGCCACATCTGCATACCACTTTCCATACATATATAACCACATCCCTGGCTTGTTTTCAGATAAAGTGTAATCTGGAAGACAGCACTCTAGAGCTTTCTGGAGTGCTTAAGCGCCATTTAAGAGCCCAAAGTGTTGGATCTAAAGCGCCACCAAGATGCTGAGAAAATACTGATAAGGAGAGCACAGAGGAGATCAAAAGAGCCGCTGAAGAGCCAAGGGGAAACAAACAAAAAAAAGGGGCAGTCCAAGTGGACAAATGATAAAATGGGGACATCAAGGAGGATAAGACAGAAGAGGAATGATGAAAGGGGGAGCAAGTTAAACGCACTGGAGAACATTCACAGGAGCCACAATACTTAAATCTATGGTCAAGTCCTGGCACTGTTGGACCATTCCAGTGGGAACTGGAGCAGTATTAAAAAACAATGCCATAGCAAGCGAGAAAGGAAAGACAGGGCACATGAGAAAGAAACCCCAGTCCTTAATGCAGTCGCACAGCGGGCTTCATTATTGGAAATGTGCACTCTATGCAATTGGCACATTTGCATTATTGAAGGGCCCCTGTTGGCCCCTTCGTTTCTACTTAATTTCTGGCCCATTACCGACGTTCCTTTTATGTTGAAAATATTGGACAAGCTGGTGTTCAATCAATTTCAAAGCTTTGTGGAACAAAATGATATCCTTGCCAATGGCCAGTCCGGGTTCCGTGCGATTCACCGAACCGAGGCCGCTTTGTTTGATCTTAAATCTAACATTGTGGAGATAATTGACAAGAGCGGGCAGGCATTGTTACTTCTTCTTGATCTGTCGGCCGCCTTTGATCTGGTTGATCATGCCCTTTTGGCTAATAGACTGGTCAAGGTCGGTGGATGTACCGGTTCTGCAGCAGCCTGGTTTCGATCGTTTCTTGGTCCAAGAACCGCTTATGTGACCAAGGATGAGGCACAATCGCAAATGGCTTAATTGATATGTGGTCCTGCCTTTCGCCACTTTTGTTTAATGTCTATATCAAACCACTGTGTGACCTGCTATCCTCTCTGTGGGTACGTTTTCGAATTATGCAGGTGACACCCAGATTGT
The DNA here is from genome assembly GCF_040938575.1 of Ambystoma mexicanum. Classification (NCBI taxonomy): domain Eukaryota; kingdom Metazoa; phylum Chordata; class Amphibia; order Caudata; family Ambystomatidae; genus Ambystoma; species Ambystoma mexicanum. The sequence continues at coordinate 1,426,058,533 of NC_090924.1, forward strand.
GATTGAATTATCGGGTATCTATTGCAAAGACTTAGAAAGCGTGAATGAAGTCTTTTGTGCTATACAGTCTTGGCTGGCCACTAACTCCCTGGCTTTAAATAACAAGACAACAGAGCTGCTTATTCTAAGCACTCCCTACAAATCATTTTGATTCATCCTATAATAGTTTTACTATTGCAGGAAATATCATGAAGGTTTCTGACTCTGTAAAAACACTGGGGGTCTATTTTGACTCCCATTTATCCTTAAGTCTTCCTGCTCTTATTGCATTCCTCTCATCTCTTGTGGCAGATTTGCCCATACCTTTCTGAGTCTAACGGGGCTATGGTTGTGGCAGCCATTAGGATTACTGCAACAGCCGGCTGGTTGGGTCCTCTAAGGCAAATGTTAAAAGTCTTCAGGTGATCCAGAATGGAGATGTCCGTGCCGTATGTGGTATTGGTCGTGGGTTCCATTTCACGGCGGCCTGGAGAAAACTGCACTGGCTGCCTGTTCGTCAAAGAATCAGGTTTAAAGGCACCACCTCAGTGTTTAAGTGCTTGGCTGGTGGAGCCCCTGATTATCTCTCAGCCAGAGTATCTATTGTTCCTTTTAGGAGAACCCTTTGCTGATAAAGATTGGAGGCTCTAGCTTCCATGCCTGGGCCACAGTGTAGTGTTTGGAATCCGCTCCCTTCTGTTCTGAAGAGCTGTGTGTTGGGTGCCCAGTAAAAAAATAAACAATTAAAAACCTACCTCTTTGATCTGGGTACAGGTTAAGCCCATTTCCCCCTCAGTCTGACCATACCCTTCTGCATCTGGCACGTTATGTTTTTTGTTGTTTCTGTCATGTGAGCGCCTTGAGGTGCTTGGCCGTATGATGGCGCTATATAAAAATTGAATATATGTATATAGAATGTGCACCGGCTACCTTTGCAGCGTGCATTGGTGAGGGGGCATATGTAAAAGGAGAAATCTGGTTTACAGGTGATGCTACCCAGCGCCCCTTGTAATGTGCCCCCGCTTAATCCTTGCAACAGCTGTCAGTGTGGCAGGAATTGTGCTGGCAGCAGGAGCTAGAAGCATAATGCAAACATGCACTGCCACTGCGCGCGCCCACGGCAGTGCTACGTTCTTGGCTACCCTCGGTGCAGCCTGTATGCGCTACACCAAGAGCAGCCCAGAGCTTGATCAGTCTGGACCTTGGTGTCCAGCAAGCATGCGCGGGCAGATGTCAGGCCTCCTCACACGTGCGGGGCGGCCTTTGGTGTCCAGCATGCATGCGCGGGCAGATGTCAGGCCTCCTCACACGTGCGGGGCGGCCCTTGGTGTCCAGCATGCATGCGCGGGCAGATGTCAGGCCTCCTCACACGTGCGGGGCGGCCCTTGGTGTCCAGCATGCATGCGCGGGCAGATGTCAGGCCTCCTCACACGTGCGGGGCGGCCTTTGGTGTCCAGCATGCATGCGCGGGCAAATGTCAGGCCTCCTCACACGTGCGGGGCTTGTCCAATGAAACTGTAGGTGTGATTAAATAGGCACTGCTCCCCAGGGGTACAGTGATGAGCAATAGCTGTAATTCCTACTCAGCCCCACACTACTAATAAACCAGCAGTGACGACAACCGTAAATGTGAATTGAGAGCAACTTGAGTGGCATACTGCCTTCACCTCTTGCCGAAGCATGGGCCGAGGGCTGGCTGTACTCTTCAAGGGCATGTGAGCTTTGAAGAGCCTAGGCATCCAAACAACAATACTGCCGTGGTACCAAAATAAATAAAGGCCAACGAGGCTGTCTACAAAAATAGGAGTCTTTAATTAAACTACAAATACAAACCCACTCACCAAAAACACACTCCTGTAAGAGAAGACACACGCTATGCAGACTTGGTCATGAAAGGGGCTACTCTGGGCCTGAAGGCAGGGGTGCACAGGCAATAGGTTCAGCAGCAAAGTCAATGAAAGTGCCTTTAAAAAAGTTAGAGAGTGGGGTCTTATTAATCAGTATTGTCTTTTATTTAATTTAATTTACTTGATTTTCGAAATCCTCACACATACAGTATATTCACCAACTCGTACACAAAAACTGATACTTTAAAAAAAAATGTACACATCTCATCTTAATTACATTACCAATTTCATCACTTTATTAATACATTACTTACTATGTGTCTTTTAAGGCAGGCAGGCAGGCCAGTAGGGCATATGCACTTCAATTACATCTAGGCTTCTTCTGGCGATCCACAGCTTTGAGCCGGGCTGCTTTGGGCTTGACAATGGGTCCAGTCCGTGTTAAGACATTTCAAGTCGGTCGTTACCAATAATTCGAGTGTGTTGGTACAATCGAGTCGGGTGAAGAACAGGCAGGCAATGGTCAAGTCGCTGTCTCAAATAAGACAGGTAAAAAAGCACCAACAATGCGATATGATATTAAAGGGCATTTATAACGCGCCTATACACAAGTGTTTCAAGGTGTAGTTCTTCAGTGGTGATCAGTTCGAAAACGGGTGGCAGTGCAGGCGGCAGTCATCGAGACAGCAGATTCAAAAGCAGCGTATCAAAGGTAGATCCGTGTGCTTGCATGGCTCATAGCTTCTAAAAATGGTTGAGTCGACTCAAAAATGGAACGCAGTGGCTACCCCATGCCCAGAGCTGCCTCTAGACTTCTGGGTGCTGGAGGACCCCATGCTGCTTCTCTAGGTGCAACGTGGAACCCTTTTCTGTGCACTTTGCATGCAGGAAGGGTTCCAGAGAGCACTTACAGGGGCTGTCATCTCCAGTCAGCAGATTCCTGGGAACCCAAGGCCTTTCCATCAAACTCTGTGTCCAGATAGCAGACCACCTTAAATGTTCCTCTGGGATGGATAAGGGATGGGCTTTCTCCCTTCTTGTAACCTTTATCTTCACCTCTATGGAAGCGGACAATAGGGAAGACTATCCCCCCTTCCCCAATAAAGTTCTAGTTGTGAAGCTTCTTCTGTGGTCACAAGATGATTCAACTAAGGACGGGGGCTCACACCCCGCACATTTCATCCGCCCCATTGGTTTGGTTCCCTTCTAGCCTTCTGTAAGGGTGCGAGCATGGTTGCTGTCGCCACTTTGGATTGGTTCCCCTCTAGCCTTCTGTAAGGGTGCAATCATGGTTGCTGTCTGCAGAGGATTGCAATCAGCCACATTGTATTGGTTCCCCTCTAGCCTTCTGTAAGGGTGGGAGCATGGTTGCTGTCACCACTTTGGATTGGTTCCCCTCTAGCCTTCTGTAAGGGTGCAATCATGGTTGCTGTCTGCAGAGTATTGCAATCAGCCACGTTGTATTGGTTCCCCTCTAGCCTTCTGTAAGGGTGCGAGCATGGTTGCTGTCGCCACTTTGGATTGGTTCCCCTCTAGCCTTCTGTAAGGGTGCAATCATGGTTGCTGTCTGCAGAGGATTGCAATCAGCCACATTGTATTGGTTCCCCTCTAGCCTTCTGTAAGGGTGCGAGCATGGTTGCTGTCGCCACTTTGGATTGGTTCCCCTCTAGCCTTCTGTAAGGGTGCGAGCATGGTTGCTGTCTGCAGAGTATTGCAATCAGCCACGTTGTATTGGTTCCCCTCTAGCCTTCTGTAAGGGTGCGAGCATGGTTGCTGTCGCCACTTTGGATTGGTTCCCCTCTAGCCTTCTGTAAGGGTGCAATCATGGTTGCTGTCTGCAGAGTATTGCAATCAGCCACATTGTATTGGTTCCCCTCTAGCCTTCTGTAAGGGTGCGAGCATGGTTGCTGTCGCCACTTTGGATTGGTTCCCCTCTAGCCTTCTGTAAGGGTGCAATCATGGTTGCTGTCTGCAGAGTATTTCAATCAGCCACGTTGTATTGGTTCCCCTCTAGCCTTCTGTAAGGGTGCGAGCATGGTTGCTGTCGCCACTTTGGATTGGTTCCCCTCTAGCCTTCTGTAAGGGTGCGAGCATGGTTGCTGTCTGCAGTGTATTGCAATCAGCCACGTTGTATTGGTTCCCCTCTAGCCTTCTGTAAGGGTGCGAGCATGGTTGCTGTAGCCACGTTGGATTGGTTCCCCTCTAGCCTTCTGTAAGGGTGCAAGCATGGTTGCTGTCTGCAGCGTATTGCAATCAGCCACGTTGTATTGATTCCCCTCTAGCCTTCTGTAAGGGTGCAAGCATGGTTGCTGTCTGCAGCGTATTGCAATAAGCCACATTAGATTGGTTCCCTTCTAGCCTTCTGTAAGGGTGCGAGCCTGGTTGCTGTCTGCAGTGTATTGCAATCAGCCACGTTGTATTGGTTCCCCTCTAGCCTTCTGTAAGGGTGCGAGCATGGTTGCTGTAGCCACGTTGGATTGGTTCCCCTCTAGCCTTCTGTAAGGGTGCAAGCATGGTTGCTGTCGGCAGACTATTGCAATCAGCCACGTTGTATTGGTTCCCCTCTAGCCTTCTGTAAGGGTGCAAGCATGGTTGCTGTCAGCAGACTATTGCAATCAGCCACGTTGTATTGGTTCCCCTCTAGCCTTCTGTAAGGGTGCAAGCATGGTTGCTGTAGCCACTTTGGATTGGTTCCCCTCTAGCCTTCTGTAAGGGTGCAATCATGGTTGCTGTGTGCAGAGTATTGCAATCATCCACGTTGGATTGGTTCCCCTCTAGCCTTCTGTAAGGGTGCAAGCATGGTTGCTGTCTGCAGCGTATTGCAGCCAGCCACGTTGTATTGGTTCCCCTCTAGCCTTCTTTAAGGGTGCATGCATGGTTGCTGTCTGCAGCGTATTGCAATCATCCACGTTGGATTGGTGCCCCTCTAGCTTTCTGTATGGGTGCAATCATGGTTGCTGTGTGCTGAGCATTGCAATCAGCCACATTGTATTGGTTCCCCTCTAGCCTTCTGTAAGGGTGCAAGCATGGTTGTTCTCTGAAGAGTATTGCAATCATCCACGTTGCATTGGTTCCCCTCTAGCCTTCTGTAAGGGTGCAATCATGGTTGCTGTCAGCAGTCATCCACGTTGGATTGGTTCCCCTCTAGCCTTCTGTAAGGGTGCAATCATGGTTGCTGTGTGCTGAGCATTGCAATCAGCCGCGTTGTATTGGTTCCCCTCTAGCCTTCTGTAAGGGTGCAAGCATTGTTGTTCTCTGGAGAGTATTGCAATCATCCACGTTGTATTGGTTCCCCTCTAGCCTTCTGTAAGGGTGCACGCATGGTTGTTCTCTGAAGAGTATTGCAATCATCCACCTTGTATTGGTTCCCCTCTAGCCTTCTGTAAGGGTGCAATCATGGTTGCTGTCTGCAGAGTATTGCAATCATCCACCTTGTATTGGTTCCCCTCTAGCTTTCTGTAAGGGTGCAATCATGGTTGCTGTGTGCTGAGCATTGCAATCATCCACGTTGTATTGGTTCCCCTCTAGCCTTCTTTAAGGGTGCAAGCATGGTTGCTGTCTGCAGTGTATTGCAATCATCCACGTTGTATTGGTTCCCCTCTAGCTTTCTCTAAGGGTGCAATCATGGTTGCTGTGTGCTGAGCATTGCAATCAGCCACATTGTATTGGTTCCCCTCTAGCCTTCTGTAAGGGTGCAAGCATGGTTGTTCTCTGAAGAGTATTGCAATCATCCACGTTGCATTGGTTCCCCTCTAGCCTTCTGTAAGGGTGCAATCATGGTTGCTGTCAGCAGTAATCCACGTTGGATTGGTTCCCCTCTAGCCTTCTGTAAGGGTGCAATCATGGTTGCTGTGTGCTGAGCATTGCAATCAGCCACGTTGTATTGGTTCCCCTCTAGCCTTCTGTAAGGGTGCAAGCATGGTTGTTCTCTGGAGAGTATTGCAATCATCCACGTTGTATTGGTTCCCCTCTAGCCTTCTGTAAGGGTGCAAGCATGGTTGTTCTCTGAAGAGTATTGCAATCATCCACCTTGTATTGGTTCCCCTCTAGCCTTCTGTAAGGGTGCAATCATGGTTGCTGTCTGCAGAGTATTGCAATCATCCACGTTGGATTGGTTCCCCTCTAGCCTTCTGTAAGGGTGCAAGCATGGTTGCTGTCTGCATAGTATTTTGCTTGGTGATGTTCTACTCGGAGTGCTTTGTCTGCAGGAAGTGGGCACAGGAAATGTTAGAGAACGAGACAGTGGAACCCCTCTCCCGCTGATCATTTCCCTCCTGAGCCACTCTAAGCCTGCTATGGCGAGAAGCGATTGGGACACGATAGCTTATATATGAATGAAGGGATCTGCCTGTGCAGCTGTTATAAGGAATAGTCCCTCATGCGGTACGTAAGAATGACACGACACGTCTTCACAGTTTAACATTTTTTATTGAACTGCCCCTTTCACTTCCCTCAGCACCGCGGGCTCCTCCTCTTCCTCCTCCCACTTCGCAATCCTTAACCCCTTTTCTCCTGTCCTCTTCCCTCATGACAGCATTAGTTGTGTTCTTTCTCCAGAAACAGAGTGTGTTCTATTTATTGTGGGGCAGGGGTAATCCGAGCACTGCTGGGACAATGATTGGCATACAACGCCTGTGCCTTCAGCCCAGTGCCCGAAGCTTAGACCAGGTCATAGATTAGGGCAGTGTGTATAATAGAGAGGAGGGGTATGTTTGACGGTATAGCGTACTTTCATCGAAGGTTGGGATTTCGATGGGGTTTTTACTGAAAAAACTCATTGAAATATATAGGGGGGTTGGGAAAGTGTATATAAGCGGTGGGGATCGGGAATAGTTAAACAAAAACAATAGGTATGGGGCAAAGGGAGGAACCCCCCAAAATTAAAAATAAATCAATTTCCATGAGTTTGTTCCGTAAAAAATACTTTTAAAAAAAAATCGAAATTCATACCGTCGATGAAATGACATAGAACCCTGTTGACATTGTTACCTTCACCTTGAGGGTAACCCACCACCCCCCAAAATGTCAGTTATTTTATATAGGCTAGCGCTGCCCCCCATTTGAATTTTGCAGGGATCTAGCTTGGGTTTTGTTGCGTAGCAATTATAGTTATGTACGCATGCGCGAGCAGCATCGAGGCTCGCGCATGCGCTAATGGCATTAAAGGCGGTGCGCCGGCAGTTTGCGCCGGCGACCGGAGCAGACACACGTCTCCGGCGTCCTCTCTCTGTGTGCCTGCCTGCATGCGCGAGTGTGTGTGTGAGTGAGACCCCGACACGCCCTCAGGCCCATAACACTGGCGACGAGGGCGGACACGGAGCCACTCTCCGCTCCGACGACATCGGAGTGAAGGAACGTTACTGCGTGTGTATCGATCGGATGCACACGGACCCGCGCGCACGGCAGGCGGCCATTTTCTTACTCTACTCTACACGTGGATTGCAGTGGTTGCGGCCCGAGAGGGTGCTCGTGCGCCATCTGCCTCCTGCACTGCTCCAGAGAAATTTTTGGAACCACCACAGCCCAGACACCACGGGTTGTGGTAAGGACAAGAAAGAGGGTGTGAAAGCACTCTGAAGGTCACCAGTTACCTCGACTCCTACAGACAAGGATCACTGTGAGTACACAATGGGGGAAGAAAGAGAGGAAGAAGAAAATGCTGTCGCCCCAATACCTCGCAGAATGCACAGTACTCTAGCTCCTATGCCTGAATTTCATACCACGGGCCCCCCATCCAAGTTAAGACCGAAGTGGATCACATGGGTCAAAAAGCTGGAAATGTTCTTTAGAGCCTCGGGGGAAACGGAAGATGAGGCGAAGATTGCCATCTTGGTTTATTCTGCAGGGACCGAGGTTCAACGCATATATGACACTCTCAACATTCCAGCAGCGAATTATGATGCTGTCAAGCAAGCCTTCCGTGACCACTTCCTTCCTATGGCGAATGTTGACTTTGACAGGTTTGTCATGGGCGCTGAGAAACAATTGGAAGAGGAATCATTAGACCAGTTTTGCGCTCGTCTGAGACAACTAGCGAGCTCCTGTAGATGGGTCAACGAGGAAGAAATGGTTCGCAACCAACTGCTGCAGGGTTGCTGCTCAGGGAAACTGAAGAGACAAGTGCTAAGAGAACCTGAACTGACTCTGCAGCAAATTCTGGACATGGGGAGAGCGTACAAACTGGCGGAGGCAAGAGGGGCGAAAATGGACGCTGCTACACGCTCCAGGAAGGAGGAAGAGGCATATGCAATAGGACGTTCGGCCATGGGGAAGGCAAGATGGACACCAAGGAGAAGCGAAGGGCCTACAACGCAAGGGAATGTCTCAACGTGTTCATACTGTGGATACGATCTGCCACATGCGGGAGAATGCCCAGCAAAGTCAAGGACCTGTGGTCGATGCGGCACACCGGGACACTATGCGAGGATGTGCAGGGCAACAACGCCAGTAACAGTTTTGAGAGGACCAGAGAGAAGTGGTAGGAGTGTTGCTGGAAGAGTAAGGGGTGTGTCCTCTGTCGAACAAGGAATGCAAGACCTCAATATCGCGGAAGAGGAGGAGGAAGATGAAGAAATATTTTTCATCTCAAGCATTGCACAAGGCCCTGGGGATCGTCGACAACCCAATGCACCGTCAACATTAGCGAGATGCCAACTCCGGTCCTCATAGATACTGGGGCGTCCATCTGCGTACTCGCAACCAAACATTACAATGCTCTTCCTGGTCCACCAAGGCTGACGAATTCCACAGCGCGAATCTACGCATTCGGAGGGGATACACCTCTTCCCATCCAAGGAGTGTTTGTAGCCCCAGTCTCTCATGGTCAAAACAAAATAAAGGCGAGGTTTTTCATCACCAGCGTAAGCCCACATTCCCTCCTAAGCTGTGCCGCGTCAGAAGCGCTAAACATTGTACACTTCACTCTTGCTGTGTACTTCACCGATCTGGACCGCCTACTACAGCGTTTCGAGAAGATATTCACGGGTAATGGAAAACTCAAGGCAGAGCCCATACGGCTGCACATAGATGAGTCCGTGAGGCCGACTGCGCTTAAACATCGCCGTATCCCTAAGGGAACAAGTTGTGAAAGAGCTACAGTCACTGGTGGACAAGGACATTATCGAAAGGGTAGATGGACCCACTCCCTGGGTCTCCCCAATTGTGGTGGCCCTCGAAGCCGAAACAACCAGGGGCAGTACGCATCTGCATAGATATGAGGCTGCCCAATGTAGCGATCAAACGAGCATCTCACACCGACCCTAGATGACATCGTCAGAGAGCTCCAGGGAGCTAGGGTCTTCTCGAAGCTAGACCTAAGGTCAGGCTACCACCAGTTGGAACTCCACCCCGAGTCCAGATACATTACGACCTTTACAACCCATGAAGGGTTGTATCAATACAAAAGACTTAGTTTCGGGATCTCGTCCGCAGCAGAGGTCTTTCAGAATGCCATGAGGGGGGCACTGTCGGGACTCAAAGGGGTCATTAACATGTCGGATGACATCCTAGTTTTTGCGAAGTCAGAAGCTGAACACTTGAAGCGCCTCAAGAACACCCTTGAGAGACTGTGCAGTGTCGGCTTAACCCTACACAAAGAAAAATGCGAATTTCTGAAGGACAGGCTTGAATTTTTTGGGATTTATATTTCATGCTGGAGGAATTTCCCCGGATCCGGAGAAGGTAAAAGACATCCGAGATGCATCCCCACCAGCGTCCCCAGCCAAAGTAAGAAGCTTTCTAGGGATGGTCAATTATTGTGGCCGTTTTATCTGAGATCTAGCCTCCCTATCAGAACCACTGAGGGCGCTCACCAGAAATGATGTGGCGTGGACATGGACAGGGAAGGAACAAAGAGCGTTCACCGCCATCAAACATGCCCTGTCGGAGCAAGAAACAATGGCATACTTCCACCCCGGTCGCGAGTCGGAGATCGTAGTTGATGCTAGCCCGGTAGGGTTGGGAGCAGTCCTCATGCAAGCAGACCAGCAAGGGACCATGAGGCCCATCGCCTATGCCAGCAAGGCCCTGACCGACATGGAGAGGCATTACTCCCAAATAGAGCGAGAAGCCTTGGCCATACTATGGGGGTGTAAACACTTCAGAATCTACATTCTAGGGAAGCCAGTTGTTGTGGTGACTGACCACAAACCCCTCATCCCAATACTGTCTGGAATGTCGTCCAAACCACCTCCGCGCATAGAAAGGTGGATGTTGGCCCTCATGGAATATGGGGTCAAATTGCTATATCGACCAGGGACACAACCCGGCGGACTACCTATCGTGACATCCAGGCACCGGGAGGCTCAGGGACTCACTAGAGGTGGTGGACTGCGTGGAAGCCGTACATCTAGTGGTTGAGGCAGCACTGCCTGTTGCCCTGACGCGTCAGGAAATCGCGGATGAATCCAATAGCGATGAAGCATTCCGAAAGATAAAAGGTGCGGTGGACACAGGAGAATGGCGGGAGGTCCTCCTAGACAACTCCCGAAGGACTGCAGAAGCACAAAGAGATCTACAGGCACTCTGGAAGGCACGCCACGAATTGTCGGTGGCGGATGATGGAATACTGCTAAGAGGGCACCAGATCGTAATACCAGGGGTGTTAGTTGAGAAGGTCCTACAGCTAGTCCACAAGGGACATCAAGGAATGTCCAAGATGAAAGCTCGTCTCAGGTTGAAAGTTTGGTTTCCGGATCTGGAAGGAAGGGTGGAGAAATTTGTGAAGGCCTGCATCCCATGTCAAGCCGCAAGCCCTTTGGAGAAGGCGCCACCCATTCAGACCATGGAGAGGAGTGACCGCCCATGGGGGACAGTGCACGCGGACTTCGGATCCACGGGCCGAGGTTTATACTTTCTGGTGGTGACAGACCAGTGGTCACGATACCCAGAGGTGGAGTTGGTCGAATCCACATCCAGCGACCACACCATTTTGGCCATGGACAAAATATCCGCCACACATGGATTCCCTCTGGAAATTTGCTCGGACAATGGGTCACCGTTTCAGGGCCAACGTTTTGCTCAATACTGTGAGGACAGGGGAATAAAGCATCAAAAAATAACCCCACTATGGCCGAGAGCAAATGGCGAGGTGGAGCGGTTTATGCGAACGCTCAACAAAGTGTTCCGCATATCGATGAATGGGGGAGAAGATCTCAGGCGAAATCTGGTCGAGTTTCTCAGAGAGTATCGCACGACCCCACCTCAGTCCACTGGAGTCGCCCCCGCAGAAGTCCTTTTCAAAAGAATACCAAGAGGTCTACTACCCGAAATTGAAGGAAGACCACCAGGAGAGATCGACAACCGCAACGTGCGCACAGCGAGGGCCACTCTGAATGAGAAGGAGACTACACGGCGGGGACTACCCGAGAGGGCGATTGCAATAGGGGACACTGTGCTGGTGCGCAACAGGAAGCCAGACGGGAAGTTATCACTGCCGTATGAACCACAACCACTGGGCTTGACCCACGTCAAAGGGTCGATGGTCACGGCCGCCAATGCAAGAGGGACTGTTACCAGAAATATTTCGTTCTTCAAGCGCATAGGAACTGCAACCCCTGAAGCAGCCGTCAGAGATGATCCCGACCCGAATACTGGAGTGCCGGTGGAAGACGATGCGCCGCCAGAAGCTCCGGTGGCACCCGAGGACCCCGACGCCGGAGCACGCAGGTACCCAAGCCGGGCGGGGCGCAAGCCACCGCTGAGGTTCAAAGACTTCATCATGGACCCTACCTCGTAATTAAGGCAGAGGTATCGTGAAAGTTAAGATGGATCCTGTTGGTTCCCATGTTTGATAATGTTGATTTTGTTGTGGGGGAAAAGGAGGGATGTTGCGTAGCAATTATAGTTATGTACGCATGCGCGAGCAGCATCGAGGCTCGCGCATGCGCTAATGGCATTAAAGGCGGTGCGCCGGCAGTTCGCGCCCGCGACCGGAGCAGACACACGTGTCCGGCGTCCTCTCTCTGTGTGCCTGCCTGCATGCGTGAGTGTGTGTGTGAGTGAGACCCCGACACGCCCTGAGGCCCATAACAGGTGTTTAACTTCCTGTATCCTCCATAGCTTTCCCATTTAGGATTAAGTCATCGCTTTAAGCCAGGGATCTGGGCCAATGGCCTGCCCGGTCTCCTGGTTAGGCGATGGAGTCTACGGAAAGGCCAAACCCTCTGGGGTACATTTACGAAAGTCTGTGAGCACAGAAGGAGGGGTGCCACCTGGCCTCCCTCGCATTGTACAGCTGGAGCTCCCTGTACACTGGACTCCACAGGTTTGTGAAATATGATTTTAAAGTCATGTTTTACTTCCCTGCTGCTTGGTTTATTAACGTTTTTTCTACTTTCCTGCTGCAGTACATTGTCCTGGTGTTACTTCTCTTTTTGCTATCGCTGTTCTTTTGTTAAACTATATGATGAAGGTCCCAATCCATAATGGCAGAGCAAATGCTACAGTCCTATCTTCATCTCCATGGTAGGAGCTGTGCAGCTGGCTGAGACAAAATCATAACGGTCGCCAATGGCCGAGGCACCAGAACCAAGTATTCTCACAAAACACTCCTGCAGTACTTTATGTAGTCCAACCTATAAGGTTTCTAAATCTTACCCCGAATTCTCTAGGACTAAAGTTGGAATAGCAAGTGATACCCCCCTAGGATATTTAGGGGAAATGTTTCCATCGTTTATCATTTACTCTTCCTTCTTCAGTTTTAAAACATTTAAAAATACGCCTGTACTGAGGCCCCCGGGGGCACTGGTGACACTTGGGTACAGATTCTGTAGTCCTTCCTTCATCTTTCTGCAAAGGCCAGTGAAGCTTGCAGATGTTTAAGTTGGTGATGTGCTAAATGTTACTTTTCAAGGGCTTCAGTTTGGTGTTCATGCTGACTGATACAGTGATGTGCTGCCACGTGCCTGCTGCTAGTGGCGCTACATTGGGTTGAGAAATATTGAATTAAGCTTTGCTTTTAACTGCAGTTTTGTTTCCATGCTGCTTGTACAGTCCATTCCTGGGTACTAGGCAGTGCTGTGCAGTCTGACCCAAATAATGCATTGCTAAAAACTGAAAAAAATGTGTGACCACAAAAAACAAAGCTACTTTACCAAACCACCCAAACCCCCCCCCCCCCCCCACCCTCTAGCATGATCGGGCTCGTTGTCGTTGTTTATCTTGAAGATGAGTTGGGTGTCATCTGCATAATTGTAGGATGTCAGTCCATGGGCTTGAATTAGGGGGTGGGGGGCCGTATTAATGTTGAAGAGGAGTGGGGAGAGGCTTGATCCTTGTGGTACTGTGATATTTGTTGCGTTTGGTATAAATGGTGGAATGTGGCTTCTTTCAGCTCCGTCGGACTTCAGACATGGGTGTGTGCATCTTTGATTACCAGATTCCTCCAGTCTCTTAATTAGAATGCTGTGTTTGATCGTATCGCAGGCAGCTGATATGTCCAGTAGTATGATGGCTTATTGGGTGGTGTTGTCCGCATTCATTTTGAGGTCACCCCATATGGCGAGTGCTGATTCAGTTCCTCTCATGGGCCTGAAGCCACCCTGGGTATTCCGTTGTTTTGTACATGATTCATTGGTTCTTCAAGATTTTATCAAACGGTTGGTTTGATATGGGTCTGTAGTTAGTAAGGTCATCTGTGTTTCCTGTCTCATCCTTTAGGAGAGGTTTGATGTACGCTGGTTTGAATGACTTTGGTACTATTCCCTTGTTTAGGGATACATTCATTTGTAGTCTGATATAGAGGGCTGGTGTTTTGTTGGTCTGTGGCTTTTTGTAGATGTCCAGTGGGCCTGGGTTGCTAGAAGATCCAGCAATGTACCGGGAGGATAGTTCAGCGGCAACATGCTCGCCTTGGAAACAAGACGACACGAAACACAGGTTCGATCCCCGGGTTCGCGCTTAGAAACCTCTGGGTATTAAGCGTGTTATAAATACGCAACTAAGACATATTCCTATAACAGCGCCTTGATGCACCTGGGCTGTGTGAGCGCTTTAAAAATGCAAATAAATAAATAAATACATATGTTGGTAACTTTTAATAGTTTGTCAAAGATTTCCTCACTTATTTGTTTGAATCGATAGAGTGTTGAGTTGATAGTTTGGGTGCTGGTTTCTGGTCGGTTGTTGATTGTGGTCCTGCCGGATGTGTCAATTGCCTGTTGTATTGCTTCTATTGTTGCACTTGGGTGCGCCACAATGGTGTCGCATAGGGTTTGCCAAGGGTATAACGCTGTTGTTGCATGAAATTGGGTTTCTAATTTCCTTGATGATTCTAAACATTTCTTTTTGTGGATTTGTTGCTGGTTGGATTCTTGCTTGTTAGTGTACTTTCTTGGATTTCAGAACTGTCGAATTATATAGCAGAATGTGTCATTGGTTATTGATTTTGTCTATCTGGTTGTAGTGCTTCCTCCATCACCTTTATTGCTTACGGTTTGTTTCCTCTGTTGCTATGACTTTGTTGGGTTTGGGATTGAAGAGTTTTAAGGGTGTTAGCTGGTCTAACGCGTCTGTGATCCAGGTGTGAAGGTTCTCTTCAACTTTATCTGGTTTCATTTCATGTATGTGAGAGGTGTGTGGTTTGGTAGTTTCTAAGACCATGTCTAGCAGCCCCCAACTTCTGGAAAGCGAGAGAAAATGCCCCATACCCTTTCTGGTTTGTAAACTCCCACCTTTGCCAAGAAGTTAATATCTGGGCCGAGTCCCTCTATTTTAAGTTGATATAAGATTTATACTGTATTTAAATCAAATTCTCTATATGTGGGGCACCATACTGACTGATCTAGTGATAAACATCCTTTAGCTGAAGTCCATGGTTGGTTAGTAATGTTGTGCTAATTTTAAAAAACAAGAATTGGCAATGCCAGTCTGCAAAGCCACACCCGTTGGTGATTTGTTAATCATAATGTGTAATTTCTCACTGTTTAAAAAAAAGAAATGATATCGCAATCTGCTGTGATTTGAGACATCTTATTATGGGTAATCCAAAATGGCAGTATTTGTTTAGCGCCAGCTGCCCTGGAGTTAAATGGAGTCTTGTTTGGCGAACCAGTCCTTTCTAGAAGGGGGCTATATCGTGCCTAGGTATTTAGTTGCCTGGCCAATGTAAATCCAAGATGGTGATGCTTCGGATGCATTCAGATCCATTGACTGGTTTATTTATTTATAACATTTGTTACACGCCCAAACCCGGAGGTATCACGGTGTAGGGTACATAGGATTTCTTATCTGGATATCTGGTTGCTTCCTGTAGTGAGAATATAGCTTGTTCTGAGTGTGCAGCGTTCTCTCCTTGCAGGTATAATGGCATGTTTCCCTCACTATGTTAAGGCCATCTCTGGATGATGGTTCTGGATGGTTGTCTTCCGATGGGCATCGGGTTGATAGCTCTTGGATCATTGTTAATAGGGTCTGCTGTACTGCTGAAAATGCAAGTCGCATTTATTTTTTACTATGCACAGTGCCAAATATTTAGGTGTCAATCACTGGTTACAAAGGTGCCCACAGTCCCAAACGTTCACGCAGTGATACCATTTAATCTTTTACTTTTTGATAGTGTCGACTCTACGGCGGTTACTATTGAGTCCACACTCACCGATTTTGTTTTTTTTCCACCATATCAATACTGCAACGCATGTCAAAGGCTGAACGCTTGACTGGCTTGCAAGCTAAAATGTCATTAACAACTTAGAGGGGATCCCCGGTCCTTGGTCAGGCCATGCTTTGATTCACTTGAACCGTGTCTGTCTGTCACAGCGTAACAAATCTAAACCCGATAGGATTGTCGTCATATCAAGAAATATTCGTAGACTTTCTGCTGCTTCAATGGTACCCCGTTTTGATGCAACATTAAATAACTTGGCCAATTATGCTTCAGCTGGTGAACTCGCTGATGCAAATCAAAAGATGCTGTCTAATGCAGTTAACATAGGTGCACCAGAAAAAAACTCTACTAGTCAGGAAACTGAACACCGAAGTCTGGTATTCAATGAAATCCAGGAATTTAAAGTTGCCAAACGCAAAGCCTTTCTACTGTGGAGAACAACTAGCTCAGAGGAAAACATGATCGAATATACACTTGCAGAGAAGGCCCACGAATCTGCTATTATCTTGGCAAAACAATTCTCTTATGACCAGAGGACTGAAAATGCTAGGTCGGACTCCAGAGAACTCTTTAAGATTGTTATAGAGCAGGAAGACCCTTGCCCATCTGCTACTGTGGTCCATAACGATAAAGGCTTGTGTACGTCCATTCGAAGGCCAGGCATACATTTAGAACCCTCTAAATCTGAGCACACCATCTCTGCGTATGGTCACAGAACTTGAGGTTTCCGATGTGTTACAATGACTGAAACCAACCCATTGCAAGGGTGATGTATGTCCTGCTTTGGTTGTGAAGGCATGTGCTGCTCAGTTTATGCCTTTTATCACGAAATTTGTTAAAACATCTTTTAGGGAAAGTTTCGTACTGCCATGCATTAAACAGGCGTGGATTTTACCACTACTCAAAAAACCATCTCTTGACCCCAATGTCCCTTAAACTATCAGCCTATTACCAACACCCCGTTCCTGCTAAAGATCCTGGATTGGGTTGCTCAGATGCAAGTACAGGGCTTGTTGTCTAGATATAACCTCTTGGGCCAGAGACAGTTGGGGTTCCGGAGTGCACATAGCACTGAATCTGCCCTACTTGACCTGAAGGCTAACATTCTTGAAGTCTTTAAGAAGGGTGGTCCAGCGCTCCTTATGCACCTTGATCCGTATGCCGCCTTCGACCTGATTCACTACGCTATGCCGGTCTCTAGACCTTTACACTCTGCCTCTTTTTCGCCAGCAGCGGCCAACTGTGTCAGATACTTTCTGACAGACCGTTCAGCTAAGGCTTTTCATGGTGATGCCAAGACTGATAACTTAGTGGTGACATGCAGATTTCCTCAGCGTTCCTGACTGTCTCCAACATTCTACAACATCTTCACCAAGCCTCTATTCAAACTGCTTGATGTCAATGGCGTAATTTATACAAATTAAGCAGATGACACCCAGTGTCTCATACCTCTTTCAGGCGATTGCATCAGAGACCATCAGTTCAGTTTGCACTGTTATACAGACATGGACGGCGGAGAATGGTTAAGCCCTAAATGACACAATAACAGAGCTGAAGATAACTGGCACGGCAGCTCAGTTGAGAAAGTTGATCCCCAATTTCCAGGAATTTAAGATGGGGGGGGGGGGGGGCTGCGTCACTGCTACAATTCCCAAAGTGAAAACCTTGGGTATAATCGTAGGCCAAGAATTAAACATGAGAGAGCTTGTGAACAGTTTTGTTTTTTCTTCTATCATAAATTGCTAGTTTAATTAAGACCTTTTCTGAACACCAACAATTGTGCCACCATTGCTTGGGCTATAATCGGCTCCAGACTGGACTATTGCTACAGCCTATTGCAGGGTCTGGGCAAAGGAGAAATCGTCCGGTTACCAACAGTGCAAAATAATGCAGTAAGGGCTGTGGAAGGCTTACGCAGAAGGCATCATCTCTCTGAGGCCAGGAGGGCCCTCCATTGGCTGCCTATTGCCAGAAGAATCAACCTTCGCTTCTCGTGCATTGTACACAGGCGCCTATATGGCAGCAGCCCTGTGTATGTATCCGGCAGACCCTCCTGGCTCAGATCTAATGACTCTTTCCTCCTTCGGGTGCCCAGGGCCAAGCTGACTATGGTTGCTCAGGGGTCTTTCCCTTATGTGGCACCGGGAAGCTGCAATGCCCTTCCTCCCGATCTGAGGGTTTGTCACTCCTTTGCCAGATATAACCGTGGATTAGGGACCGCTCTGTTTTATTGACCTTCCGTCATACTCTGATTCCTATTGGTGCCTTGACACTGGTCTATCGTTTATTTTTATTTTGTTTGTATTGTTGGCGCTATTACGCCTCCAGGCCTTGTTTCAGCGCTATACACATAAAGTCGAGTATTGGTTTAGCGTATTGTAAGCTTGTGTACAGACGTCGAAGCTCGCAGTTTGCTTTTTTAGTTTTCACCTGTCGTAATTCACAGCCACCATTTTCCCACTGTTACCATCTGCATGGCGGAGATGGTAGAGGGCTCAGGAGATTCACTGAAGTTGGTACTGCATGCCAGCATGTCATGCTATGTGTATCCTTCCACATGGCATTCAGTTGTGCAAGGTGCATGCCAGGAAAGCTAGGGAGAGCATAGGGTGCCCCCCTAGAGTTTGGAGGGGTGGGAAGTGTGCTGCTGCCATGAAGGCATTTTAGCACCCGTCTTCCCAATGCCAGGAGTACCTGGCACATGGTGGCAGTGCCTGGTAATGGAGCGAGTGTATGTGCATTTAATGGTTATCTTTGGCAGTGGTCTGAGTACTTGGACCTTTTCATGTCAGAACCCGACATTGGGCCTTTTGTGGCAGTGGCTGGCATTTGAAAGTAGCACCTGTCATATGATGCGAGTATACCAGCGAAAGGGAGAACATAATGGTAGAACCTGGCAAATAAAGTCAGTAGCTGGCGGATGGGGAATCTGCAGCAAAGGTCTGTCCGGGGCCGGAGCCGGAATCTATTGGGGCGCTGAGGGAAATGGCTGTCCACTAAACACTAGAGGACTTGCCTACATAACTAAATGCCCCCCCATAGTGGCTTCCCCCATTCATGGCCACTGAGGGCATTTATGACATTCAGGCTCAGTTTAGGTGGAACCCTGGAGATGTTGGGCCCAAGGGTGAATATTGATGAAGGTGGCAGGATTTGCTGATGGTGACAGCAGGTCTAAAAGGGGACTATGAGACATCTAGTGACCGACGGCGACAATTTGAGCCTACTTTAACCACATTTCCCTGACCAACAACTCCTCCATACTTGTAATAGTAATTGGTTATTTATAATGCACTTAATACCCAGAGGTGTCTAAGTGTGGACCCAGGGATCGAACCTGTGTTGCTCCACGTCATCTTGCTTCCAAGTCGAGCGCGTTGGCCCAGAGCTATCCTCCCGAAACAGATTATTTATGGAAAAATGCACTGCGGATGGCTGACTGTCACTTATGCTTTCTTACTTAAGTTTTTAACAGTAAAAATGTATTTGTTAAATGGAAACTAAGTGTTACATTTTTAAGTAATGTAACTATAACTGATAATGGTGTATTAATCGAGGTAATTAGTGTTGCATAAACTAATGGCACTATAAAAAGGTTTTAAAATGTCATATCCTCTTTGCTTCTTTATGAAGACATGCTAAATGATGTCACTTCCCCCATCCTTCTTCCTGAGTATATGCTGTAAACACACCACTTCTAAGGCCATGGTAAATAACATTACTTCCTTCAGGCTTGCTCCCGAGGCCATTTTAAATTACATCACTTCCTCCATCCTTCTGAGGCCATGGTAACATGTTTGACTTCCTCCTGAAGACATGGATCCTGGGTTCCTTTTTCTTTGTTCACTGTGGTGGGGGCATTCCAGTACAGTCCCCTTCCTCTCTGTGGGGGCACCTAAGCTACGCTGAAAGGCACCCGGATAACTAGAGACCTCAAGGACTTTTTATGTAGACAGCAGTCTTTTCCATATCCCCCACCCTCTGCCCTATGTCCATACCTCAATGCTCTACCCACACCCAGACGTGGGTGTCTCTCACTCTTGTACCCTTTGACCTTCACAGAATCCAGTACCTTTTTCAAACTAGGCCTAGCATGAGTAGCCCCCAGTCATGGGGTTAGAGACATCCAGGCTGCAAGCAAGCTTCTGCTCCGTACACATGTCCAGTCCCGCTGTCACACAAGGCTTAATATGACTGCTCCTGCCACCCCACTATATAGATCTGATGGGAGGTACAAATGTGTTTCTATAATCTGGAACATCCTCGGTCATTTGCCCGCTGCCTTCATCTCCCCCCTTGATTTGGTGCACCCCCATTGCTGGAATTTTGCTGTATGTCCTATTTTCACCCAGGTCTGTATGGCTCGAATGATGGCTCCATAGTGATGGCACACAACATGGATTCGATCCCTGGTGCAGTGCTTTAGTACGTGATCTATAAATCACCAATATCGTGCATTAAAAACAAATCAGAATGTTTGAAATTCAGTCAGTAACTTGTATTGGCACGTGGAAATTGTTATTGACCGCCTCTCAGCCAATCCGAATGTGCCTGTGGATTGGGGAGAGGGCAACCTTGGGCGAGACATGGTATCCCCCATTCCCTTTGAACCCCTGTTCCCACAACCTTCATAGGTTATTGTCAGCCTCACATTGTTAATTCAGATAAATGTCAGCCAAATACCAAAGTGAGGAGAAGACAAAACAGAGTTATGAATAATTCCTTTTATGCAACCACCCCCAAACACCACTCTGGTACTGACACAAAGAAAGGGGCTATGGAGGAGTTCAAATGGAGAAGTAGGCATGTCCCTTTAACTATGGTTAGGCAATTGGACTAATTGACCACCACCTGTGGTCACTTAGTAAGCCCAACGGATATATAAATGCAGGCTATTCGCAAGAGAGGGTGACGCACAGCAGCCTGGTGCATGGAGCCGGCTGGAGCTGGAAGCTGGTGAACCGGAGCAACAGAAGCGGGAGACGTGAGTATAGGAAGACATGTCAGGCAAGGGCCAGAGACGCCAGGGCTGAGGCAGGCCCATAGAAAGTCTTGTAGTCCAACGTTGCTTTGTGTTGGGCGCAAGCGGGAGCTGTGGGGTGCCAAAGCACTTTGGTTGCTGCGGACCTCCGGGAGAGCAAGTAGCATTCTCCCCGACCTCCGATAGAGAAGAGTGGAGACCGTGGAAGGTGGAAAGGCAAGGCGTGGACAGGGACAAAGCCAATGGGAGCTGCCACCTGAAACCGGTGAGCGCAGATGGGAAACACTCATATTGGGACCCTCCAAAAACCTGTAATAAGCCTTTCTTGAATATGGAACGTTTTGGAAAACGTCATAAGCACTTTTGAATACTGAAGCAAGTGCTTATAATCTTGAAATTAATTGAAGGTTGTTTCAAGGGTGAAACAGATGTTTTGAAAACCGAACGAACTGAACGCTTTATTGAATACGGTGCAGAATTAAAGCAACATGGAAGTCTGATAGAATAAGCATTTCTCAATGCCGCACAGAGACAAAGCAAATAATGAGCAGGTTTTGAGTGGAATAAAAGCAACTTTGTACAGGTAGCAAATACCACGGAGTGAACTGATTGAAATACAAGTGTTGGCAAAGCAATACAAATCCCAAGAAGCGTGTGAATAGAGAAACAAGCATTGCTACAAGCCAAGTGGTAAAGGAACTACAGGTTAAGAGGAAACCTGTAGTGGCAAGAGCCAGAGAAGTATCGAAAGTGTAACCAAGTGCATGGTGATCAAGCTATCCTCAATGAAGAATTGGAAGTAAATAATCTTGATACAAGACATACTCATCGCTGCCAAGGGAAAGCAGTGTATAATTGTTGATAAAACAGATTGAAAAGAAGTATTGGTTTCGTGACCTGTAATGGGTGGGCTGTGTGCTCTGACAACAGCGCCGTGCATGAAAAGTACATAAAAGAAGGAGTCAAGAGTGTTAATATGAAAAGGAGCAAGGCAACGTAAATATACATGGAATGACTGGTGATGTAACAGACGTGTGTTGGTGAACCAGAGAAATTAGCAATGGTAAGAGGGCTGGAGAGGATCCCAGTCCTTAGAGAACTGTTTTGTTTTGAACTTTCTATCTTAAACTAGGGCAAGGGAATCTCGAGACTTTGTGGAACGGTCATGAACTTCGGGAAGGGAACCCGGGGAGTTTTGTGGTGCTGCTTTAAACTTGGAAAGGGGAGCTCAAAATTAAGCCAAGAGCTGGAAGAAGCTCAGAACTATTTGGAATGGGATTTCTTTTTATTGCTGATATCCCTACACATTGTTTAGCTTTAGTTGTGAGGGCAAGTATAGGTTTTGGACACAGACAGTTGTATGTGTTTATTCACATGTAATTTACATCTGCTCTGTATCATTTTTTGTTTCGCCTCATGACGCCACATGCTTTTGTGTTTGTTTTTTTTATATAATGTGTTAAACCGCAACAGAATGGGCTTAAGCATCAATTCAAATAAATGAGACATAACAACAAATATTGCATATAATGGTCAAACAAAAGAAATAAAAATGATTTGTGGGTGATATATGCGCCCGCTTTTGAAATAAAAGTTATTGTTTATGTTGCTAAAGACTAACATTAAGGGCCTCGGCACGGGTTGGGCGGAGCGGAGGGGTAAAATGCGGCGTCAACACTTAATGCCACATTTACCACCTTGCTCCAATCTCGAGTTGGGCGGAAAGTGGGAGTTTTAACTCCAGCATGATTCTGGAGGTTAAAATCTCCCCTTTCTGCCCATTTTCGGCGCTATTAGCGTGGCGCTAATTGGGCCAAGAAACCCCCATTGCAATAGGAATGAGGAATTACCCCTCCCACCGCAACTCAGGATCTGGCACAAATTGCGCTGTACCAAGTTGCCATAACATTAATAGCATTGTGCAGTATCTCGGTGCAATTAGCGCCAGCATACCGCCCAACTCATGATGAGGCCCTAAGTGTCATGTATGTTTATAAGAATAATGAACACAGAAGAGCACACAAACTGTCTGGTTAGGACATCCCCCTCGTTATATAAGTCACAAAGTGCTAATAGAGTTACAGAACTCAGGAGTGGTCTTTGTTGCTTGGGAACAGGAATTAACCCATGATAATGACTCTACCCTCGGTCTTTAAAGCTGGGTAATTTCTTTCCAGTTTCTCTCTAACTTCTTTAATTCATACTATTTTATTATCCCTCATTATTTTCAAGTTTCCTTCCTCTTTAGAGGTTTTTGCTTGCCTTCTCTGTTTCTCCTGCCTGTCTCACATGTATCTCTTTCTCAGCCTCTGCTCCACAGATCCCAGTGGACCTCTTTATCACTCCGAGGGTATAGCCAGGGGTCTCCCCCCTTCCGCATTCACCAGCTGGACCACCTGGTGCTGACTGTGAAGAGCCTGGAGAGCACCATAAACTTCTACTCTCGAGTCCTCGGCATGGAAGTGATCACCTTCAAGGTACTGCTGCAGAACCCCCCGGCCCCTCCCCGAATTTAGACCCAACCCTGAGGGTTGCCTTTGTAAAACAAATGATTTGGTAAATTCTTGTCTTTGTTGTCTGGCTACCCACATATACCTAGGATTTAAGATTATCTGTGCCCTGTGAAATACAGGCAGAGCAGCAAATCTGTCAAAGGGTTCTTCTGATGTTCCTTCCATAGATGTCACTCCTTCATCACCAATATAACAGAACCTTTGCTCTCACCACAAAACACCCTCTCACTCCTAGTTGTGACCTGGAAGCCATAACCATTCCCCGTCTCCAGTTGCAAGGCCGCAGCCCCTTTCCACACAACCTGTGAGACTGAAACACCCGCACATCCTACCCTACAGTTGCACGACGAGAATTCTGGATGCTCCCCATTTATGAAATTGGAACTGCCCTCCAGTTGTGGGAATAGTGCCTAAACCCCCCTTCCTAAACACTAGGCATCCCCACCTTGTTATCTGACCCTATTATGATTTTGGATCATTCTTTTTTTTCTTTTAATGTCCCCACACAGGGAAACAGGAAAGCGTTGTGCTTCGGAAATCAGAAGTTCAATCTTCACGAGTCTGGGAAGGAGTTTGAACCAAAAGCTCAGCGACCCACTCCTGGCTCCATTGACCTCTGCTTGATCACCAAGACCCCGCTGAGCAGAGTTCTGGAGCACCTGGAGGTCCGTATGAGCTGCTCGCTTCACATTACCTTAAGATCCCTGAGGGATAATGTGTGATTCCCTGAGGGAAGATCTGTGCGTCCCTTATGGACCTTCAGCTTATTGGGGTTGTACACGCTGCTTACAAGTTTATTTTTCCGTGATTGGTCATTTTTCTTTTTTCCAGAGTTTGTTTCATGTATTTATTCTCTAAATCATAGGATTTCTTAGTAGTTTGGTTTAAATTTCATACGCGAAGTTAAGCCGTTAATGCATAAAGCGGATCCTTCCTGTAGGCACATTCCCTGCTGATCTTTCAAAGTCTTTGGATTGTATTGCTCCCTATGGGATTGATTCTCCTGATGGCGCATCTCCATCCTCTGGTAACTCTCTCTTAGCCACTCTTCCTCCTCCTTATGAGTATTCCCTTCCTTCATCTCACACGTCCCTCCTTAACGTTGGGCTTCCAGCTCCACATAAGACTCTGCCTTCCCGTTGCCTGTTACTCTATTTTGGTACTACATGTTTTCATCCTTCGCGTCCACTACCACGCCTTTAAATCCACCCATCATTTACCAATATCGCCTCCACTAATCCCTTTGTCTCTTTCTATTTGTTCTCATATTGTCAACGTGTCATTCTTTTTCCTTTCACCATCAATCCTTCCTGTTATATTGCCCATTGCACGCAGTCCATCCTGGATTAACCACCCCTATTGTTGACACTTTGCTAATGTGTGGCCGGTTGACCTTTTCTTTTGTTACTCCTTTTGATGTCCCGATGTATTACACTCCTTTCTGATAACCATGGTCTCCAGGGCTCCCTTATTTCCTCCTCCTGTTTGAACTCCCTACCTAGTCCCTTTTTCTTTTTTTTTTTATAACTCTGTTTATTGCATTTAAACAACACAGCAACAACATAAATGTTAATCAGACATTCGTTGGAAAAAGAAAAACAAGGCAATATCGACAGCGGCAAGTGCAATGCAGGGCCAAGGGGCCGTGAGACGGTTGCGGGACAAAGAGATGCTGGTAACCCAGGTTGCACCCTACGTCCTAGAGTCAGGGAGAGGTGAGGAGGGGTGCGTGGGGAAGGGGAGGAGCGGAGGGAAATGGGAGAGGGTGGGTTTCAGCGAGCATCGAGCCATTTACCCCATATGTTTTCAAATTTACGGGGACAGCCCCGCGCGTTATAGATCCAGCGCTCTGAAGCAGCGCATCTGTCCAGTTCATTGCTCCATTGGTTCGGGCACAGTGGGTCTGCAGAGTCCCAATTGGCCGCTATGAGTCTTTTACCCGCCCCCAGCGCAATCGCAAAAAACATTTTCTCATATTTTGTCAAGTCCACTTCTCCCCAGATGCCCAGGAGTGACATTTTAGAATCCCTAGGAATTGGCGTCGCCAGGACCGTGGAGATCGTGTCGATACAGTCCCTCCAGAAGACTTGTAACACCTGACAGTCCCAGATCATATGGTAGAAGGTGGCCGGCTCAGTTTTACATCTGATGCATATCTCATCCTCGGATCCCCCCCATCCGGCCATATCAATGCGCGAATAATAGGAGCGGTAGAGAATTCTCAGTTGTATTAGTCTGAGCTTGGTTTCTATCCCAATTTCTCTAGGGGACATTAATGCATCTATCCAATCTTCAGGTTCCAGTTCACCCAAGTCCCTTTCCCACCGTTCTTTGAGCTTATTGAGTGTGCAGCCCAGATATTTAAATTCCCTGATACAGACATGATGTGGACAGGTCTCTGGGATCGCAGACTCGCCGCGCTGGATCGGGAAGTAGATGGTTTTGGCCTCATTCACCTTTAGGCCCGCAAAGTTTTGGTATTCCCTAAGGATACGGGAGACGGTCGGGCATGAAGCCCTCGGGTTGCTAAGGTATATAAGGAGGTCATCCACATAGAGCGAGAGTCGGTCCTCACCTCCCTCCGGCCAGGTAAATCCGGACCAGTTATTATTCGCTCTGAGTTCTATTGCTAGTGGCTCGATGGCAAGGAAGAAGAGGAGTGGAGATAATGGTCACCCCTGCCTAGTACCTTGGCCTAGAGGGAATGGTTTGGAGGACCTACCGTTTACCCTTACCGTGGCCTCTGGGGATGCATAGAGGAGTTTGACCCATGATATGAATGTTTGCCCGAGGTTCATTTGAGCCATGATTGCCCATATGGCGTCCCATCCCACAGAATCAAATGCCTTCTCAAAGTCCACTGCCAGAAGGGCCAGTGGAGCCGGTATTTCTGTGGCTCTGCTCAGGGCGATTTGGATTCTGCGTAAGTTCATGTGGGTGGATTTGTTGGGCATGAATCCACATTGGTCTGGGTGGACAGGTCTCAATCACCTTCAATAGTCTATTAGCAAGTGTTCTGGTGAGGATCTTGGCTTCTCTGTTGATCAGTGAAATGGGACGGTAGGAGGCACATTCCTCTGGGGGCTTTCCAGTTTTATGTATGACAACTATGCACGCCTTTCTGAGGTCCGGGGGAAGTGCCCCTTGTTCATTGCTACGTAGGAACATGTGATGCAAATGGGTCGATAGTGCGCCACCGAGGCATTTCCAAGTCTCGGTGGGGAAGCCGCTGGGGCCCGGAGTTTTCCCGGGTTGGAGCTGTGCGAGCGCCTCTTGTATTTCAGTCTCTGTGATTTCAGCATTCAGGAGGTCTGATTGGCGTTGTGAGAGTTTCGGGATCTCAATCCAGTTTAGGTAGCAAGAGAGCTCAAGTGCAGGTCTTCCGGTGGGCGGAGTATAGAGTTTCTTGTAGTAAGCCACAAATGCTTCCACAATGTCAGAGTCTTCCGTCAGCAATGTTCCCTCCGGAGATTTGATAGCACGCACCTGTCCTCTACTTTGCTCCCGCTTCTCCAACCAGGCCAGGGTTTTATTTGCTTTATCACTTCGTTCGTAAATTTGGCTCCGGACTAGCTGATGGGCAGTTCGTGCATTGTCCAGAGCTGTATTGCTGAGGGTATCTTGTGCCGTGATCAGGGCCTCCTTTGCTTCTTGAGTGTTGTGTGTCAGGATTTGCCGTTCGCATTCCAGGACTTGTGCGTCTGCTTCCCTGACCTTTTGGGCATGTCGTTTTCGGTGGGCGGAAACCGCCGAGATAGCTTCTCCACGAAGGACCGTCTTATATGCCTCCTATATGCCTCCCAGATCAAGATCGGGCATTTCACTGAGCCTTCATTTATGTCGAAGTATTCTGCCGTATTTTTTTCCATCTCTTCTGCGATTTCAGGGAGCCGCAAGTGGTATGTGCTCAAGCGCCAGTTGCAATCCGGGCGTTGGGAGGGATTCTTCATGGTTATGAGGAGCGGAGAGTGGTCCGAAATTCCACTTGCAAAGAGTTCAGCAGACAGCAGTCTGTGGTTTGTGTTACGGGGGATGAAGGCATAATCAATCCTTGAGAATGATTTATGCACGCCAGAAAAAAAGGAGAGCCTACCTCGTCACCATGGAGTGAGCGCCATGTGTCTGTTAGCCCCTGTGCCTCGGCGAACGTGGCAAGCGATGACAGGACGGGCCGGCCTCCCGGTCTACTGTAAGATCTATCGACTGTGACATCCATCACTTCATTGAAATCTCCTCCTATCACCCACAGGTTGGCCTCTTCTTCCAGGAGCAAGTTCCGCAGTTCGATCAACAGTTCTTTCGTAAGTGTGGAGGGGGGCGTAGATTACGACGAGGCCCCATTTCTAACCCCAGATATTAGCAAGCAGTAGCACATAGCGGCCCTGGGGATCAATTCTGACTTTTATGACCTGTAGGGGGACTCGCTTATGGACGAGCACCATTGTACCCCTGGCTCCTTTCGTGTATCCTGCGTGGTAGGTATGTGGGTAATTGGATCGTTTAAAGAAGTTGGTGTTCGTGCTGATCAGATGTGTTTCATTAAGGAGAGCTATGTCGGGTGAATACCGGTTGAGATACTGGAGCACCAATCTTCGTTTCACGCTGGAGCCGAGGCCGTTAACGTTCCAGGACAGTAAGGATAGCGTGTTGGTGCTTACTCCATCTGCGTAGGTTACTTAATGGGGCATCTGGAAGGAGCAATGGTGTCCCTTATGTTGCCAAGGTGCGCAGAGGTATTCACCAGAGGGAGACGTCTGGGGGTTGCCCTGTGGTTGTGTGGCTGATGACTGGGTAGCTCGGATGTGACTGGCCCCGCCCTTAGACGGCGTTTGATTGTCCTGCCAGCATGTGTCAGTGTACTGCCTTCTTATCCTGTGATTCCGATTACTTACACCCTTTAAACTCCCCCCCCTCCAACTGGGAGCACCTGTCGCCCAAACATCAAACTTATAACTTAGAAAACTTCCTTTGACGGGGCGCTGTGGCGACTCGGCTTCCGGGTGTACCGGAGTTAAGGGTGGCGAGCGCTGTTTGGGCCTGGCCTGCCGTGCGGACGGTCCGGAGGGTGAGCGTCAGGCCGCAGGCCCATTGAGGATCTGCATTTCGAGCCATTCCCATGCTTCTTTGGGATTGTGAAATAGGTGGGTCGTGCCCTCATGATGGACCTTGAGCAACGCCGGGAAGAAGAGAGCATATTTGATAGACAGGCATTGAAGTTTCTTCTTGACTGAGTCAAACGACTGGCGGGCCTTTTGAACCTCCTTAGTATAATCTGGGTAGAACCCCACTCTGTATCCGTTGAATGTGATTGGGCCAGCGGCCCGTGCCATCTGTAGGATAGCGTCTCGGTCCCGATAATTGAGGAGGCGTGCAATTATTGTTCTGGGCGAGGCTCCTGGGGTGGGCCGCCCGGTGGGTACCCTATGTGCTCTTTCAATGGAGAAGAATTTCAACAGTTTCTTGGGGGCGAAGATATGAGTCAGCCAGTCCTCTAGAAAGAGCTCGAGACTTGGGCCCTCCTCTTGTTCTGGAATCCCAAGAATCCTGAGGTTATTGCGACGTGCCCTACCCTCGGCATCTTCGGCTCAGAATTCAAGTTGGTTGACTTTCTGGGCAATTGTGGCAAGTTGCTGCTCCAAGTGACGGACGTTGTCTTCTGTGTCCGATACTCTTTGTTTTGCTTCGCCGACTCTGGACGATACGTTGCAGAGATCTTGGCTCAGGAGAGATACTTCCGTGGATACTCCACCAATTCTGAGTTCCAGCGATGTTCCCGAGTCACCAATGGCTTTCATTAAGTCGCTCAGGGAGAGCTGGGGGTCCTGAGACTCTTCCCTGGTTTGTGTTTCCGTTGGAGTTTGTATCTCCAGTCGGGGGTGTGGGCCTCCACTGTGTAAAGGTCCATCTTGCTTTATAGGGTTTGCCTCTTAGCCTTATCCTTGCCCATGGTGGAGTCGGTGATTTGCATGAGGCGTTAAGTCCAGGTGGGTCGTGTTGATGCCCCCAGGGGGTTATCTTGAAGTCTGAGTTGGGGTGGGCTTGTCGTAGGTCTATCTTCCACGGTTCTGTTCCTGTTCTGGAGCGCCAGCGGGATTATCTTAGCCACTGGGGGCGACCCCTTTGCTGCGGTTGGCCCGATGTGTCGGTTGGGGGGGGTCGTGGGCCCCCTGGGGGGTATCCGCAGGTACGCCCTCGCGAGGGCTGTGCGTGCAGCCTTGACTATGTTCTTTTCATGAGCAGCGTGTAGAGGGCAGCAGCCTCCGGCGTTGGTCACCAGCAACCCTCTGTGCGCACTATCTTGTAAAATAGTACCTCCCCTGTGAGTGTCGGTTGTGGAGTGGCAACGACTTCTCCCACCGTTGATGGTCCCCAGGATCCCAGGTCCGGGTTGGCCCGGTGAAGTTTGGGGTTTTAGGGTTTTTGCCCCAATGCGTAGTTTCACCCAGGGTTTTTTCTCCCCCCTATGGAGTATTTGTCCAGTACTTTATGCTAGCAGGATTGTGATCTTTCCAACCGGGGCCCCCGTCCCTCCAGCGGCCGCATTCCAGAGATGCTGCCTTGCTGCCCGGCCCCCTGGCCCCCTGGCCCCTGACCGATTGAGCAGCGTGGGGGGGGGAGCTGCGGGCGCTGTCACAGGTTCAAGGGGCTTATATTGTTGGGGAAGGGGAGTGCCCTCAGCCCCTGTCGCCCTGTGCCCCCTCAAGCAGATCTTTTATTTTGAAGAAAAAAGGAGAGGAGGGTGTGCTGCCTCCACAGTGCAGGTCACTGTCCAGTAGTTTGCAGGGTTGGAGGGGAGGGTGCACGTACCTTGTCGGTGCTGTTGTGGGAGCGCGGCATCACGTTACCTCCTTTCTTCCCCTTTTTTCCTTGCCGCGTCTCAACCCCAGGTGCTGCAGTGTCGCTGATGGGGGGGGGGGGGGAAGACTTTAGGGGGAGGACGGAGGGGCTCCCACACCGCAGTGCGTATCACGTCCCAGTTTATGGTGCCGGGTCGGGCGGTGTAGAGTGGGCGCCCCGCATTGTCGGCGTCCATTCGCCCAGCGCCTTGCAGATGTCTGGCCGCCGCGTGGATGAGGCGGTTCTCTCACAGGGGGCAGGGTCGCGGCAGCCGTACCCGCTATTCGGGCCCTCGTCTGGCCTTTGTGCCTGGAATCCAGCAAGGGGGGGGCAGGCAGTGGTCCGTTGGCGTTGATGTGGTGCCGTCGTCTATTGTCTCAGGTTCATCTGCTCCCCGGGGCCTCGAAGACCACGGCAGCCCAAGGGGGAGGGGCGGAACAGCCGCTCATGTCCGCCTAGCAATGGCGGCGAGTCTCGCGCTGGCGGACACCGGGACGTTGCTCGTGTTCCCAGGTCCGATTATGCCCCAGCTTGTGGGAGTTGTCGCCTGGATAGGTCCGCTGCCTCGATGCTTTCCGAGGTTGGGCGTATTTTCAGTAAAACTGAGTCTTTACAGGATATGTTGTCGCGGCCGCCGGGAGCCGATGCAATTAGCTTCTCATGCGCGGCTCGCGCATGTGCAGTCCCACTAGTCCCTTTTTTTCCGACTGACCTTTTCTTAATTATCCCCCCAGTTGAACCCCTCTTTCGCCGCTCCTTACTGTTGGCTTCCCCTCCATCACACTTCTCTAACCCCATGTTGACTTCTATTGGCTCTGCTGTCCATCGCCTCTTTATTCTTTCTTCCATTGCACCCAGTACTGTTGAGCCTCCATCTGTGCTTTTCTCTGGCCCCCGCCCTTTCCATATCTCCTGTTGACTATCCCACTGCATTTACCCTGTGGTTCGTATCCCCTGTGAATCCTCACTCCATTATTTCACCTCTTTTCTTCCCGCTCATCCATTGTTCCATCCCCTTCCTGTTAACTCTAATCACTATTGATCCCACTTCTGCTACAGCTTTCATCTGTTCCTCCCTATTAACCCTCTCCTCCATTTCTTCCCCTCCAACCCCAACATTTTCTCTGACAATCCTACCTTGGACTACTTTTCTCTGCACTTGATTAATCAATACCCTTCACTCTGCCCAGGCATGTTTGGTTTTAAATGTTACAGGACACCTGCACTTATCTGGTGTTTCATGGGGCTCGGTCTGAATGCATATGTGGTCCCTGACCTGGTACCCACGACTACGAAATGAATGTAGGGTCCATTGTAATCTCTCCTTCGATGCTCTGTATTTCCATCCATCCTTTGGTTCTCTACTCTTTTGTTCGCTCATTATCATGTTTGTAGGGTCCTTGGTTTTCCCCTCTCTTGTGGCCTTGGCTTTCTATGTACTCTGCTCTTGTCCTATTCTGTAGGGATCTGGTTCTCTTTCTCGGCTGTTAGCCAGGCCTGATTTTTCCATCCCTAGTTTTTGTAACACCACCACTTTTTTGCTGCAGTAACTGTTCATCACAGTCATGACTAAGACTCCTCTTAGATTAAGCCTAAACTTCTTTTTTAATGTGCCCTTTTATAAAGTATTTGACCACTTTGGTCTTGCCGGCTTTACTTGGGTCGGCTCTGTGGGGTGCAGGTTCCCTGTCTGAGACCCATACTTTATATCTTGCCTTGTTTCTCCTGTGGTTTCTTTGTTCCCAATCCTACAAAGTGACTGATATTTCTATGCTCTCTTGTTACATTGCCAGGCCTTGCCTTCCGAGGGTGCCAAGAACCATTCTCCTTTATTTTTAGATGTGTCCTCTCTATATCCAACTTGTACTTGGTTTGATCATGTGAGATTCTAGCTCCTGGAAGTCTGGAAGGTTACACATTAACAATAATGACTGGCAGGTGCTCTGGGAAAACTTGAAGACCATCATCTTCCTTCCTGGACCCCCTAAATACCTGAATCTTTCCATCGGTTTACAGAACCCAGCTATGTTGCATTGCATGCATGTGAATGTTCACTTCTGTACAGTGCCTGATTTGAGTCTTTTGTAAGCCTGTGTGACCTTCTATCTCACCCACCTCCTTGCATCTCTTGTAAGCCTGAATATTTACATCTCTGCACGCCTCCTGAGCTCTCTTGAGTTCTTGCAAGCCTGTTTCTCTATAGGGAACCTGGCTCTCTGTTCTCTTGTAAGCCTGTGTGTTTCCATCTTTGTATGGCAGCTAACTCCTTGGCTCTCTCGTAGCCCTGTATGCTTGCATATCTGTATGCCACCTAATCCTTGGTTCTCTTGCTTTCTTGTGAGCCTGTCTCTATATAGATCACTTGACTCTCTTGCAAGCAATTGTGTTTCCTCCTCTGGATGGCACCTGACCCGTTATCTGCCTTATATGGCTATGTTCACATCACTGTATGGCACATGGCTCCCATTACTCTCTCACAGCTATCTTGAAGGCCTATAAGGTTGCATCTCTGTATGGCATCCGACTCATTGGCTCCCTTGCATTCCTGTATCTCTGTGTGTGTTTACCTCTGAATGGCACCCACGTCCCCAGCTCTCTTGTAAGCGTGTGAGTTTCCATCTCTGTATGGTGACCGGCTCCTTGGCCTGTGTGCTCCCATCGCTGAATGGTACCAAACTCCTCAGCTCTCTTATTTGCTTGTGTTGCCATTGCTCTATGGTGCCTGACTGTTCTCTCTTATAAGCCTATATACGTCCATCTCTTTAGGGAGCCTGACCATTCTGTGCTCTTTTTTCCAGGCTTGCGGTGTGCCCGTAGAAGAAGGCCCGGTGGCACGCACTGGTGCTGTGGGTGAGATCACGTCCATTTACTTCAGGGACCCGGATCATAACTTGATAGAAATTTCTAACTACAGCGAAGAAGACAGCGATTGAACAAGACTTTTGATGCAGAGACTGCCTCATTTAGAAACGCCCTCCTACCCCTTTACAGGTGTTTGTTCTAATGCCCTTTGAACTGGGTAGCACAGAGGCCTGTTGGCATGATCCAGGCTAAAATGGTCATTTGCGAGAGTGCAAGAATTGGGCGTACCTGTCCCTGTTGTTGGGAGGTTTCAGTTATTCAATCCATGTGTCAGGGTTGATTGTTTCTCCTCCGCACCTGAGGATCATTAAATCATATCGACAAATAGATTCCTCAGATTGATATCCCCATTTGGATATATTTAATTGAATAAGGAAGGAGTGCTCTGTATACTATTCTGCCATTTTTGTAATTTACCCTTTGGGTTGACACAGAAAACACTGATTGTGCACCCATACACACAAGAATATCCTTTTGAAAAATTAATGCTTTGACTACAAAATCAGGAACTACCTCAGCATTTAGTGAGGAAGAGGCTAAACGCATCCTTGGTCTAATCACTGATTGAGATAACGACACGCCTACAGAAAAGAATCCAGAGAGATTGATTAACAAATAGGAAAGTTTAATTAGAAAAGCAATATCTCAGAAGTAACATGCCACCACATTGGCATCAAAAAGAATCCTGAGAGGATTAAGAGTATACTTGCGTCCAACCCTTTGCAAGGAAAATCAGAGTTTGTCAAACCTTGGGAACAGATCTTCAACAAGTGTTCCCTGGACCTCATACTGTTGACTATAGAAGAATTAGCCAAATCTCTCTCTGACATCAGGTCAGAGAATGGTGAAATCAAGGAACAACTATCGATACTAAAATCTGGTGAGGAACTTGGTAAGATCCTTGAGGACACCAATCAAAAGTTGCAAGCTTATCAAAGAGATGTAGAACAACGCAAAGTGAGGAAATTATTGAAGAGATACATTAGACTATGCCAGGGACATAGTGTATGCCTGGCAGGAATTGTACAACAACACAAGACCAGTACCAAACAGACAACCATCTAACCCAAACAATACCGATAGCAGTGATGAAACAAGTGGAGAAGGGGAAAGCGCAAACAATACTAGCATAGTAGCTATACCAACAAGGGAGACAGCATGGACACAACCAGGTACCAGCACCTCATTGACCACAGTGGCAACCCTGAACACTTTTTAAGAGTAGGAAAACCATAAGAGGTCAAAAGAAAGCAAAGAACAAGAAACAAATGTAAACATTCAATAGTGATGAATATCTCTTCTAAGCAACCTAGTGAGCCACAATTGGACACATTGAATCTAGGTTTATCCTTTATCCCGCCCAATAAAAGCACTTTCTTTGAGGAAGAGATCAACTTATTTAAACTAGTTAGAAAAATGGAACTCAGTTTTCTTTGACATACTACCCAATACAGAAGTACATCCCAAGATGAACAAACTTCTTGCGATGAAACCTAAGAGTGTGTTTCACCCTTAGGTGAATCACTCTGTGATTGATATGTTTAAACTCAAAACAACAAGAGATCTAAAGAGTATCAATTACAACAAAGACCAAACAGGTAATTTCAGGAAACACCAATTGAGATTACTGCGAGAACTGGCAGAAGACGCATCTATAACGATGAAACCAGCAGATAAGGGCGGAGCACTAGTTTTGATGGGTACTAGCACCTATCACCAAGGTTGTCTTAACCTACTTTTGGACACAAGAATATAGCTAATCTTGGACAATGATCCCTTGCCATCCATAAGAGAATTGATTAAGGATACCATAGTTAAAGCGCTAGAGGCAGAATTGATGGCACAACCCACTATTCTGATTTGCTCTTCCAAAAATGTCCAGTTACTCCGGTATTTTACTCTTTACCTAACCAACACACCATTCTGGCCTATCGTAGCAGGAACAGAAAGCATATTCTATCCTCTTGCCATATACTTGGACAAAGCACTGCAACCCTGGATACAAACAACATCTACCTATCTAAAAGACACAGCTCATATATTATTACTATTAGGCGAATTACAACATCTAGAACCAGACTGTATCCTATTCACTATGGACGTTAACAGTCTCTCTACATCTATCACACATGGTGAGGGGATTGACTCGATGGAACGGTTCCTCATGGACCATGGGGACACAAAAATACATAAGGTTTTTGCTATGAAACTCATTAACCTCATCCTCTACAATAACTATTTTAGATACCAGGGACAATTTTACCTGCAGATATCAGGAACATCAATGGGGTTATCCGTGGCACCTACTTACGCCAACATCTTCATGTATCAATTTGAGAAGCATTTTGTTCTGGATGTCCAACCCTTGGCATCTAAGATGATATTCTGGAAACAATATGTAGATGATATCTTTGCCATTTGGAAGGGCAGTAAAGAGGAACTACTTCAATTCTTTGAATATCTTAATGATTGCCATGACAGAACCAAATTCACAATGGAGGTGGGGAACCCGAGTGTACACTTTTTGGAAGCATAGTCTCATTTACAGGAACAGAAATTCGGACCACCATCTTTAGAAAACCAACTGATTTCAATTAAACACTACACTATAACCGCTTTCACTCCAGACATTCGTAGGTAACTTTACCTTACAGCCAATTCTTAAAGATGAAAAAGATCATCTCTGACACAGATAATCTACAAAAAGAATAGGAACAGATGTCAGAGTGATTTAAGGAACGAGGTTTCCCTGAAGAGATACTTAAGAAAGCTATAATCAGAACTGAGACACACAGAAGAGAGGATGCACTACAGTGACTACAGGGACAAAGAAGGACAACACAAGGTTGATACATTTGGGGATCAATGGGGATCAATGAGTATTACCTAGGCCCCTACCTATGGACCCGGACAGCATTATGCTGACAGGTCTGGTTCGGTTGATCTATCATATACTTATTACTGAACAAACTGGTTAACTTGTTATCAGATAATGAGCACAATATACAGCCACTTTCTTGGGCTTAACTACCATAAGAATGTGAATTCGTGAGAGATAGTCACACAGACACCTTAATGGTGTAAACTCAGAAAAGATTGGTGTAGTCTCATTTACATCCACATGAGGTAAGGTTTCGAACAAGTATGTGCAATCAGGAGAGCGAGGATATACAGTACACTTACATAGAAATAGAGCTTGGTGTTACGTTGATTCATTTACAAAAACAACTATTGTTTGACTTATCTAAAATTCCTAGTTACTCAACTGGTACGACACAGGGTATCAGAATGTACACTCAAGTGGAGTAGGCTAATTAGTACTCCATCTACCATTTAGAATCATCTACCAGGATACCAGGACTCACTTATATCCATGTCCATGAATGATTATCACCATTCCTTATCTCAGATTATCACAAGTGTAATGTTTAATCTTGTCACATTATATTCCTTGTTCAACCTTTGAATAGGGATGCACAAACCTACACGATCGTGTTAAAGTCTTAGTCCGTAATTACATTAACCTTTATTTCAATGCCATCAAGATGGGTTGTTGTCTTAATTTACGCCATGAACGTCTATGCCATTCGTGCTTGCGTAATGATGTCACACATACGTGTAACAAATAGACGCCCATTTTTGCCTCTCCCCAACCACGTCTTCCACTTTAGACCGCAAGGTTTTTCCCATCTATTGAATTGTGGGTAAGGGAAACGGCAATAGGCTGTTTGTTACTAAGGAAACATGTAGTCCCAATAACCATGTAATTGATTTCTCACTTGTACCGATCTGCGGGATAGTTTAGAGCTCATTAAGGCTTATGATTTATCCACAGAATCTGGGGACTCAAACACTTTGTGTGTTACCGATTAGACATGGGACATCTCTACCCACACTAGGTAAGTGGACACTATGGAATCCACTGCTAAACTGTGTTAACATTACCAAGGAAAAACTTTGTCACACTGTATATTTACTTCCAACCTTTACCGATCAGTGGTACAGTTTCAAGCTTATTGTGGCTTATGATTAATTCACACAATCTGTTGAGGCATACACTTGGTCTATGAGACGCAGTACAGCTCTGCCTACATTAGGTACGTGGACACTAGGAATCCACGTATGATAACATAGATCTATATCTGATGAGATCTAGGGAATAAAATAACACGTCTTTATTACTTCTTATTGACACAGAGTCACGAGGAACACAAGTTAACTATTGGCATAAGCAATAGTATTCTTTCTAACTCCAAAGACGTTGGATATCTCACAAGGTGAGATTTAGGCGATTTATACGAACCTCAGGATGGTATCTAAGGCCCTCTGGAAGAATCACACGTTACATAGGTTGTGACCAGATTTTTTGTTAAGGTGGCTGCCTCTGTTTTAAACACTCGGTCGGCTCATTCCTTATAAAATCATGCATTTCTTTGATGCAATACCGGTTATTTCTCAACCTATAATTCATCTATCTGTACTACGGTTTTATTCTTTGCATGATTATAAGGATATGAAAAAGTCCTTTTAGTTTTATGTTGAATTTACTTTTATGAGTGCACCTAAGTACAACATACTGAGGTATGATTTATTGTTAAAACAAATGCCTTAAAATATGGTCTTTACATTTGTATCATAGAAATAATTTGAATGATGAACCCCTGATGAAGAGAACACAAATGCGTTGGGCTTGAAGAATAAAATATCTATTTTAGATAAAATGCCTCAAGACACTTTATGTGAATATTTAACATATATCCGAAGTTTGATGCTATCATAAAATTCTGAAGTCCGTCACCAGTAAATCAAAAATGTATTTGAATGTTTGGCTCTCTTTTTATGAGAGCCTTTGAAAGTGTACGGGGGACGGGAGTTCCATAATTGGGTACCTCTCTCATGTTCCTAATTCAGGTTTCCTCCACTCGCCAAAGCTGGTAGCCCTGATGGCCAAAGAGGAGGTATTCAGTTTCCCGCCCGCTGCAGCAAGTGCTTGTGCGGTCCATCTTCCCTGCATTCCATTTCCGACTTAAGAGATAGTTTGCAAAAATGTCCAAACTCTGCACGATACATTTGTAGGACAATGGAGGGGCGGAGAATCATTTTGAAATAATTAATAAGAGTTCAGTCATAATCTCCCACCAAACAATGTTTTGAACACTTATAAATATGTTTTAACTTAATAATGTCATGATTGATTTTGTGCTAATCGGAAGTAGTTGGGCTGATTAGTGGTCCCCAAAGAACTCAAAATGTTTATGGTGTGGGAAGAAGATAGTTCATAGATCGAGCACTGCTTCGTGCCTTTTCTCTTGGCTAATTGAGCCACTCATTATGGCCCACTCATGCAATAACAACACCTGCACGCATGTAAGGGGCTGAAGAGTCAGTAGGATAGAACCGGGTAAGGATCATTAAGTGAATTGCCCTGTGCCTTTTTAGAAAAATAAGCAAGCTAGGGAAGAAATAAGTGATTCCGAGAGACTGGCGGTTTTAAAATAATAGCCAGTAAGTAGAACTAGTGTGGTCTCTAAATACTTCTCATCATGTGCGATTCCTCTGCTCAGGAGAAATTGGCGACAATATCCTCAATCACCTTGTAGCTGATGCTGTAAACAAATGTAGAATAAGACATTCTTGGTTTTTCTTTTACCAAATTGGCAAATTCTCCAGTAAGCAGGGTTTTGGCAGAAATATGGATCCATGTATGTGGATACACCACAGACTTGGGGACATCCTGTGTCTATGGTACAGGCGGAATGGTTGCATCTAATTTGCTGAAAGCAGAACTGTCATGATTAGACATTCTTGCTCTCGCAAGTTTCTCTGCTATCCTGAACATAATGAGATGGCTCAGGTTTAACCTTAGAAGTGGTTTTCCAGAGTGGGCATGTGGTGTAGATGGGGAGATACCGGATCTAGGCAAGAACAAGAGAAATTAAAAGAAAGGCATCTGCTTTGAAAGCTCTATGGCAGAGAGAGATCGATGATTGTCTGTTACAGGCTACTTTACCAGTGTTCTGCATCCCCAGGAAATTGCTGATCGGCAGCAATGAAGTGAAGATCAGAAGGAGTATTCCAGGGAGATACAGCGGTGACTCCGTTGATGCAGAAACCTTTATGCTATTCAGCAGGGATACTCCTGGGAGTGGGGTGAATTTGCCCCTCCCCTGCAAGTGATGGGCAAACCTAGAGATTGAGAAACATACATCGGGTGTTGCCAACCGATAGCCCTGTATTGCACTCTTAGTGGGATAGAATCCCTTGACAACTTGAATAGTAAATTATGAGTCGGAATCTCCTAGAAAGTGGGAGACACCCCCTCCATAGTATACAAAAAACTCGTCAGGAGCGAGGTAGTTTAGTACTTGTATACGTTCATAGCTAGAATAGGCTATGTATTTAAATAAGAAAGATGTGCACCTGGTAAAGTCAGTTCAAGAACCACCGAGAACCTTCAGACTGCAGGAGAATAACATGTTTTTATATAAGCATATGTAAATAAATTCATTACAAAAAATTAAATGAAAATAAACAATCAGTTCAAACCCAAGTCTAAACATCCAGTTGGTTTAAGGGTCGAACTCAACATTAACAAATAGCAAATATCTGATAACGTCAAAGAAAACTTCCCTTGATGTAAATGTACAATACAAATGGTAATTTAGATTCCAAGTTAGCATTAAGTGTATGTAGACACAAGAATGTGGATGGGTTGTAGCATAACATCCAATGATACACATTCACAATGATTCACATTCAAAAGTAATGGTAGTGTGTTTTGTCCTAAACACTCCTGGGTGTAATCGAGTGCCAACGCGTTTCGGATTCAGTTGAATCCATCTTCAGGGCAGGAAATGTGTAGTTCCTTCGTGCTTAAGTGGGTGTTCCTATAGAAATGTAAGGAAACTAATTAGCTCATGAGGAATTCGAAAAAGTAAAGGTTGTATGTAACATCCAAAGATAGGCACTAACCTTAATGGAGAGAGTTCTAAACCATGTGATATGATCTGTATGGGAAGCAAGAGGTATAGTATCAGCTTGTAAGTTACTAGGTTTGTGTTCCCCTAGAATTCAAAACTTTTAAGAGGGAAGAAGGAGTAAAAGTATGACTCACCACGTCCAGAGGCAAGTCTAAGGCACCCCTGGTATGAGTGGATAGACTGACGGTCGCTCGCAAAGTACGTGTGCTGTAAAGAATCAAAAAATGCAAGTTTTACTTTTCAGTCGAATTCCGTGACGAGGGAGAATTCATCTCATGACAGTGTAAAATTCAGAGTCACTGTATTAGCGGAGTCAGTAGTGTCTCATGGAAAGGGTCGAGTATCACGCCCGGTTATGGCAGCTGGTAAAAATCTATTTTAAGTAACATTGAGACTGAGCATGCAGCTCCTGCAGGTCCATTCTTACCTGCATTCACGATGCGGACGCAGTGTATGCGACATCCGCCAGGTGGACTGTCGTTTCCCAACTGCGAGTTGTTGAGAGGTCGTCATGGCAGCCGCGCTCATGCGCGGTCCTGAGGTGGACGCCATATTGGAGGGGGCATACGGCGGACAAAAGGAACGGGATAAATTGGTTTACAAAAAGTGTTCTAAGCGTACCTCAACTCTAAACTGCTAGTTTAGATAGTGTAGCGCTTCTAGGTGCAAGCCGAAGCCATTTATGACACTATTCACCCCGATCAATGTGGGACTCGCTACGCGAGTAGGTTGTCATGGTGATCATCGTCAACATGCACGGTGCTGCAGAATGCAGCGTCTAACCCTGATCAGTCATGTCACGGAAAGAAAAGAGAGATCGACTCAAGTAAGTAAAACCCAGTCAAGCATTGCAATGATGGGTATCTGTATAAAGCATCGACTGCTCCTACGGAGGAGCACCGGTGCAAATGGCATATATCGAAAATGGATTTCAGCCCAAGACAAAGGGCCTAACTAGAGAGAAGGGGGTAAATACATGCTGGGAGTGCATGGTCTAATGAAGTGTAAATGTGTGGGGAGGGGGCACCACCGCAGTTAGAGAACTGCATGGTGCCCCCCCTCACACACATGGTTCACAATGCTAAACCAGACAGAGGCACAACGCCAGGAAGTACCGGCGTGTCGGTCGACTGGTTTGCTGAGTATGGTGGTGAGTCATTGATACCTATAATTGACCATCAGCCATAATAGCATGTATAAATGCAGCAACAGTTAAGATTGTGCAGAAAAACACATGGAAAATGCAAGGAGCGAAAAACGATGAAGTTGCACATAAAGATCACTCATGACATGAAAATAATTTTACATTTAGAAGGACAACTTAAAAAACGCAGGGTGTCCAGCAGATAATTGCAGATAATTGTGTAAAACTAAACAAAACACATCAAATCAAATTCGCAGTTCATGCCCCTTGGGGCTAGGCAGTCTAGCAGATCAATCCAAAAAATGTCTCTTTGTAATAGGCGTCTATGTACATCCCCGCCCCTTGGGCCTACCTGTACTTGTTCCAAGACAATACATCTCAATTGGGCAACTGTGTGCCTTGCTTCTAAAAAGTGCATTGACACAGGAGATCTCAAACTTTTCGTGCAAATGTTTGATTTATGTTCCGTCCATCTCAACTTAGCTTTCCTCATGGTGATACCCACATAGTACCAACCACAGGGGCATTTTAGTGCATATACCACATTCGTTGAATCACACGTGCATGAATGTTTAAGTGTGATGGATTTGCCAGTGTGTGCATGAGAGATAGTGTTGCCCAGGAGGAGATTACTGCAGTGTTGGCAATTGTAACAGGGTTGTGTACCCTTATGTTGTACACTTGAGGAGGGGTCTACCCCCAATTCGGCTCGAATTAGGCTGTTCTTGAGACCCTTACTATTTCTATATGTGAAAATAGGAGGCTCTTGAAAGAGGGACACACTGCTCACGACCAAAACCAAGAACAAGGAGGACAGTCTGGTATATGTGACAACGCATTCTAATCAAAGCAGACAGATCAGGAGTATCATCCATAAGAACTGGCCAATGCTACAAATGGACCCCGAAACTCAATCCCTCTTTCAAGAGCCCCCTATTTTCGCATGTAGAAATAGTAAGGCTCTCAAGAACAGCCTAATTCGAGCCGAATCGGGGGTAGACCCCTCATCAAGTGTACAACATAAGGGTACACAACCCTGTTACAATTGCCAACACTGCAGTAATCTCCTCATGGGCAACACTATCTCTCATGCACACACCGGCAAATCCATCACACTTAAACATTCATGCACGTGTGATTCAACGAATGTGGTATATGCACTAAAATGCCCCTGTGGTTGGTACTATGTGGGTATCACCATGAGGAAAGCTAAGTTGAGATGGACGGAACATAAATCAAACATTTGCACGAAAAGTTTGAGATCTCCTGTGTCAATGCACTTTTTTAGAAGCAAGGCACACAGTTGCCCAATTGAGATGTATTATCTTGGAACAAGTACAGGTAGGCCCAAGGTGCGGGGATGTACATAGACGCCTATTACAAAGAGACATTTTTTGGATTGATCTGCTAGACTGCCTAGCCCCAAGGGGCATGAACTTCTAATTTGATTTGATGTGTTTTGTTTAGTTTTACACAATTATCTGCAATTATCTGCTGGACACCCTGCGTTTTTTAAGTTGTCCTTCTAAATGTAAAATTATTTTCATGTCATGAGTGATCTTTATGTGCAACTTCATCGTTTTTCTCTCCTTGCATTTTCCATGTGTTTTTCTGCACAATCTTAACTGTTGCTGCATTTATACATGCTATTATGGCTGATGGTCAATTATAGGTATCAATGACTCACCACTATACTCAGCAAACCAGTCGACCGACACGCCGGTACTTCCTGGCGTTGTGCCTCTGTCTGGTTTAGCATTGTGAACCATGTGTGTGAGGGGGGGCACCACGCAGTTCTCTAACTGCGGTGGTGCCCCCCCCCACACACCCTACACATTTACACTTCATTAGACCATGCACTCCCAGCATGCATTTACCCCCTTCTCTCTAGTTAGGCCCTTTGTCTTGGGCTGAAATCCATTTTCGATATATGCCATTTGCACCGGTGCTCCTCCGTAGGAGCAGTCGATGTTTTATACAGATACCCATCATTGCAATGCTCGACTAGGTTTTACTTACTTGAGTCGATCTCTCTTTTCTTTCCGTGACATGACTGATCGGGGTTAGACGCTGCATTCTGCAGCACCGTGCATGTTGACGATGATCACCATGACAACCTACTCGCGTAGCGAGTCCCACATGGATCGGGGGTGAATAGTGTCATAAATGGCTTCGGCTTGCACCTAGAAGCGCTACACTATCTAAACTAGCAGTTTAGAGTTGAGGTACGCTTAGAACACTTTTTGTAAACCAATTTATCTCGTTCCTTTTGTCCGCCGTATGCCCCCTCCAATATGGCGTCCACTGCAGGACCGCGCATGCGCGCGGCTGCCATGACAACCTCTCAACAACTCGCAGTTGGGAAACGACAGTCCACCTGGCGGATGTCGCATACACTGCGTCCGCATCGTGAATGCAGGTAACAATGGACCTGCAGGAGCTGCATGCTCAGTCCCAATGTTACTTAAAATAGGTTTTTACCAGCTGCCATAACCGGGCGTGATACTCGACCCTTTCCATGAGACACTACTGACTCCGCTAATACAGTGACTCTGAATTTTACACTGTCATGAGATGAATTCTCCCTCGTCACGGAATTCGACTGAAAAGTAAAACTTGCATTTTTTGATTCTTTACAGCACACGTACTGTGCGAGCGACCGTCAGTCTATCCACTCATACCAGGGGTGCCTTAGACTTGCCTCTGGACGTGGTGAGTCATACTTTTACTCCTTCTTCCCTCATAAAAGTTTTGAATTCTAGGGGAATACAAACCTAGTAACTTACAAGCTGATACTATACCTCTTGCTTCCCATACAGATCATATCACATGGTTTAGAACTCTCTCCATTAAGGTTAGTGCCTATCTTTGGATGTTACATACAACCTTTACTTTTTCGAATTCCTCATGAGCTAATTAGTTTCATTACATTTCTATAGGAACACCCACTTATGCACGAAGGAACTACACATTTCCTGCCCTGAAGATGGATTCAACTGAATCCGAAACGCGTTGGCACTCGATTACACCCAGGAGTGTTTAGGACAAAACACACTACCATTACTTTTGAATGTGAATCATTGTGAATGTGTATCATTGGATGTTATGCTACAACCCATCCACATTCTTGTGTCTACATACACTTAATGCTAACTTGGAATCTAAATTACCATTTGTATTGTACATTTACATCAAAGGAAGTTTTCTTTGACGTTATCAGATATTTGCTATTTGTTAATGTTGAGTTCGACCCTTAAACCAACTGGATGTTTAGACTTGGGTTTGAACTGATTGTTTATTTTCATTTAATTTTTTGTAATTAATTTATTTACATATGCTTATATAAAAACATGTTATTCTCCTGCAGTCTGAAGGTTCTCGGTGGTTCTTGAACTGACTTTACCAGGTGCACATCTTTCTTATTTAAATACATAGCCTATTCTAGCTATGAACGTATACAAGTACTAAACTACCTCGCTCCTGACGAGTTTTTTGTATACTATGGAGGGGGTGTCTCCCACTTTCTAGGAGATTCCGACTCATAATTTACTATTCAAGTTGTCAAGGGATTCTATCCCACTAAGAGTGCAATACAGGGCTATCGGTAGGCAACACCCGATGTATGTTTCTCTTCCTGTGTTCTGATCTCGAGTGGCCTCGGGACCCGCCCTGTTGCACCTGGAACTTTATTTATCCAACATTCTGAATCCACTGGAGTCATCATTTACATTTATATTGATCCCATGAACTCTCAGTAGTGCCTCCCACCCCATACCTCTTTCTTTTCACAAACCTAGAGATTGCTCCGAAGTGCCGGGCGAGAGGTCTGGGAATCTGGTCCACGTTCTCTTCCACCCACCTCCCACAAATCCAACCCCAACACAATCACACTCACCCCTCTTCCAGTCACATCTGAAAGGTGAGAACAGCCCAAAGATGAGAAAGGGTGCTGCCCCCAACATGCAGAACATTGAGAGATAACACCCTAACTTCTCTAC
The DNA here is from genome assembly GCF_040938575.1 of Ambystoma mexicanum. Lineage (NCBI taxonomy): Eukaryota > Metazoa > Chordata > Amphibia > Caudata > Ambystomatidae > Ambystoma > Ambystoma mexicanum. The sequence continues at coordinate 1,426,103,277 of NC_090924.1, forward strand.
TTAACCATTTCTCTTTTTAGTGTTCTAAAATGAGGCCCGTCTCCTTGTTCGCCACCCCAAGAGCTGGTTTTGTGTGTGTTTCCTTGATTTAGCAATGTCTGGACATGTTTGCGTGACCTGCTCAAGAATGAGAAGCCGGGGGATAAGCAGCCACGTTAGTGCCATATGTTAATGTGTAAATGGCCTGATCAAATCTCAGGGGCTCTGCCTTTTTAGTGCACCCTGGCAGCCAGAGTTGGAAGGAGCAGATGGGAGACTTCAAGGAGTGCTAAGAGCAAGGGGACAGTCTTCTGTAATACTTATATCTTTATTCAATCCATACTCCATCCCCACTCCCCTCTTTGACTTCCCTGGTGCTGCCTCGCCTAGTTCATGCCAACATAAAGATGTGGAGCTGAGCAGGTTGTATACCTCTCGCGGACTTAACAGAAAGCACACTGAATTTCTTCAAGCATCGTGCTTGGCACCTGATGACTCTCTAGCAAGGACCAGGCTTTGGATCTGTCACATCCTCACTAGGGTTTAGAAGTGTTTCAGGAGTGGGGGCCGCTCTTTCCTCAGTTGGAATTTCAGGTGTGCTGTCAGTGAGTTCATGTGCCTTTCTGCAATGGGATGAATTGCGAGTGATGGGTATCCCATCTTTCATCGGTTATGTGAGAAACTGAATGTGTCTCCCTGACTAGTCCCGGGGGGGGGTCTGTAATCCGGGTGGCCAGGGCACGGACATCGCTATTGGATCCAGTTCCTAAAGGGTTGACTAGTGAGGGAAGATTACCAGGATGGGGGATCCTTGGGGAGTGGAAGTGGGACACCGACGGGTGGGACGCGATAACCCCCTTCTTCCAACACCTTTTCCCCATCCTACCATGTATATTATCCCCCTACCCCTTGCCGCACAAACACTTTTGCACACCATGAAAGACAACGGACTAACACCAGAGCCGTTTACCTGACATATCCCAATACAAGGGTCGGGTTGTCGGGCAATTGACCAGAATCACACACACCGGGTCGCCCTTTTTCTTCCCCACAGGGATAGAAGGTGGAGCACGAGAGCACACGATGAGCAAGGCAGACCGCACAATGACTCAGATATCCAAGTATAGCAGTTCAAGAGGAGGAGAAAGGCGGCAAAAACTGAAAGGGTTACAAGGAAAGAAGTGACTTTGCCCTTTCTGCCCCAAGCCCACAAAGCCTTCGTGGAAGGAATCGTAGGACCGCGAAGAATAGCCAGCATGTGTTACAGCAGATGTCAATGGTATACAGGGCCCTCCTCTGCTGATAACCAAGCAAAGGAGAAATACTGGCCACCGTGGTACCGCCTTAAATCCATAGACGAGAAAAGCCAAGCAGTTCATCAAAGCCGGTGAGTCAAAGGGAGAGCCGATAAGAAACTGAATTGTGTTGAACAAAAGTAGCAAATGGCTAATGGAAGAAAAGTACAAAGAACTCTACAACAGGGGAAAACCAGCTGTAGAGGAGTCCGGCACCACCGTTACCATAAGGTCTTGGGAACGGGAAGAGAAGAGAGTCAAAGTAGTATAGAAAAATCCTCTGTGCAGTCGAAATACTTTGATCAGCAGAAACGAGTAAAGCTAAGGGAAGCGAATCCCGCAGCATAAGAAAGTAGAAGTATTTGGCAAGAGTGAACATGACAGAGGGATGCCGATGGAAAGGGGCAAACTCTAAAGTCCAGATGAACATTGTGTTGACACGAGTGAACCCGGCAGAGGGAAGTCCACAGTGAGCTGTTTAAAAAGGCATTAAGACTTGTGAATGAAGGAAATCTATAGTGAACCCAATGGAGGGAGGCTGACATTCAAGAGGGGTCTAAACCCAGAAGAGGGAGATCCAAGGGTGAAAAGCCATAACCCTATTGACAAGTGAATGCAACTGAGAAATCTTTTTGAATACAAGCCCGAGTGATCCTGACGGAGGGAGGCTGATATTCAAGAGGGGTCTGGGCCAGGTAAGAGGAGAGCCCAGGGGTGAAGAATCATCACCCCAAGTGCAATCCGAAAGGAATGTTTTACGTTTTTTATTTTGAATATTTCAGGCCTTTGGAAGCAAGAGAGTTAACCACCAAAGTTCCTGATATTGCTAGGAACTATTTGAGGGTCGGAGCTCGGAAGAAGGGGATCCAGAGGTGAAAAGTCATCACTCAACGTGTATACGGAAAGGAACTTTTGTTTATTATTTTGAACGCATCAGGTTCTCGGAGGTCAGAGACTTTTTGTAGAAAAGAGACTTATCTACTGAAGATCCTGATACCTGAGAAAGGAACAGTCATCCCGTGCTGGTAAAGCTCGAGCTTGTGCTATGCTCCGGAGTCCCACCTTGTCCCATGCCCAAAATGTGGGGAAGGAAAACCCTGGCTACCACATCCTGACGTATTATTTGTGAGCACTTCTTTCTTTCTGGTGAACATTATCCCACACCCTTTCTGTATCTAGCAGTAAGGTTTGGCAATAAGTTTTCTTTATTATAGGCCCTTTATTTGACAAGGCGCCACTAGGACTGCCTTATTTTTCATTTGATGGTCGTAGCTTGTTCCCTTCTTAGCTTTAGGTTTAGCTTAGGTGTTTTTCCAACCTGCATATCCAGTATAATAAACACCCTTGAACTGTGATCACTTGTGTCTATCTTTACTGTTGCCACCATGAGTTCCTTGCAGAAACCATAGATCCTTTTGCCTCCATGGTTGTCAAGGGTTGACTGTCAATTAGAGGCTTAGCCGTGTGTTGCCGGTTGTTTTAAGAGCACCATATCTACACTTTGAAAACGTGGAAGTTGATCTCTTCTGCGACTATTAGTAGGTATGCTCATGATGGGTTTCTCTTCTTCACCCATCTTTTGGAGAGCTTGTGTTTCTTCTGACATATGAGAATCAAGTATGAGGTGTGGGAATCACGTTCTTGCAGTGCTCCGAACATGTGTTGCAAAAGGCACATTTCTGTTACGCTGTGTGGGGTCTTTCGATAGTCTCTTAGCAATTGACATTGATCATGTGCTATTGATCCTCAAGGGATGTGACCACTTTGAAGGGTTCTCTTAAGGGTGTTCATAAAACGGTTAGACTGAGGCCAAAGTGGAGTTACTTCGGGAGGGTGAAAACATAACTATTCCGAGAATAGTTCAAAGTCTTGTCCACTGAATGACCATCCATTATCTGTCTTGACCATGCACGTGTTTCTAAGTTCTTGTTGAGTGTACAGATGACAGAAGAGTCAGCTGTCAATGAGATCACCTGTAGGTCTGGGTAACTGGAAACTGCATCTAGAACTACATTAACTTAGGTCCCTCTGCATAGGTTCAAAGAGGTGAGCAGCCACTTCTTTCCAGATGGCACAAGTACGCCTCATTTATAGAGGTTCAGGAAATCTGTGGGGCACAATGGTTTTAAATAAACAATGGTTCTTTCAAGATTTCACTGAGGTGACCATGTTCGGGAACCACACTGCTCGAAGCATTAATCGCTTTGTTGACATCACCCCTTGGTGACCTTCAGCAAGAGCCGCCATCTTCTGTTGCAAACATCCATGGATAGCGGTTATGTTGCGTTTGAGTTGTATTCTCTCCTGTGACAGGCAGAGCTCCTCCTTTATCATTATGACATTTTTCAGGACAGTGTTTGTGATTGAGCAAGCCATCTGCTTAGCATAACAATGTTTTCCTCATAGTGGTGAATGTTCATGATCCTGTCATGGGGAACGTTGACCCCCTCATCATCTTTCTGGTTGACCTACTCCGATACATGCCCGAGCCGTTCCAACCTCAGAGGTGGAGGTGGAGGTGAGGGAGTTGGGAGTAACTGCCCCCTAGAGTGTGTCTAGTATATGTCTGCTGGTGCCCCCCCCCGTCCCTTCCACAATGCTTGTCAGCTTCTTTTCTGGCCAGAGTTATTGTTTTCAGGACCGCAACTCCCAGAATTTTACTGGATCTTTCTGCTGCTTTTGATACTGTTGATCGCCAGCTTTTCCTAGCCTCTCTATTTACTTTTGGTTTCTCTGGCTTTGTTCTTTCCTGGTTTAAATCCGACCTATCCCATTGGACGTTCTCTGTGTCCTGGGGTGGAACATCTGATTCTTATTCTATTGTTCATGGTGTTCCACAAGGGTCGGTCCTAGGGCCTTTTCTGTTTTCCCCTCTACACCTCCCCTCTTGCTAACATTATCTCTTCTTTCGGTGTATCTCACCATTTCTACGCTGACGACACTCAGCTTTTTCTGTCATTCTCCTCTTTCTCTTCTGATATTCACACTCAGCTTTCCTCATACCTAATGACCATCAAGTCATGGATGTCTGCACATGACCATATGATATGGTATTTGTAACGCGCCTATACACAGGTGTTTCAAGGCGCGACGAGGCAGGGAGGGGAGGAACAAGGGGAGACAAAACAAACGATCCTACTAGGCCAGGTGTCATTCAGATCGCGCAAGTGCAGGGGTGGGGGAGGGGGGAAAAAGTGCAAGGGGAAGGGGAGGGGGGGAAGTGCAGTAAAGGTAAGTGGCGTAAGTAATAAATAAAAAAGGGCCACCTAGTGGCAAGTGCAAGGTAAGTGCAGTACAAGTGCTGGGGAAGGGGGGGGGGGCTGTAGGGATACAGAGACAGTCCCGTAGTGCAGAGGGGTTCCAGGGGATCAGTGACTGGGACCAGGACCGAAGGCAGTTTAGAGTGGTCCAGTTGCAGGATCAGTGCAGTTTAGTGAAGAATTAATTAGCTGTTCAGCAGGGGAGAGGGAGAGAGAAAGCAGAAGCAAAGAGGAAGGTTTTGAGGTGCTTCCGGAACCGGAGGTGGTTCTCCTCAAGTTTCAGGGAGGCAGGAAGGCTGTTCCAGAGGGAGGCCCCTGCCGCGGAGAGAGATCTACCCCCAGCTTGTTGCTTCGAGAAGCGGCTGACCATGAGGGAGTTGGAGGCGGATGAGCGAAGGGCTCGGGGAGGAAGATATTTGGGAAGAGAGAGTTGAAGGTATTTAGGACCCAGGCCCCAGAAGGCCTTGTGGACAATGCAGAGGGTTTTGAACTTTATCCTCGCAGCCACTGGGAGCCAGTGTAGAGATTTCAGTCCTGGAGAGATACGGTCCCTGGGCTTGAGGCCAAGGACAAGTCTCGCAGTTCTGTTCTGGATGAGTTGCAGAGGGCGGAGAGTGGAGGCAGGCAGATTAAGATAGAGGCTGTTACAGTAATCCAGCTTCGAGAGAACCAGGGCTCGGGAGACAGTGAGCTTCTGGGGGAAGGAGAGGAAGGGAAGAATACCTCTGAGGAGGTGCAGCTGGTAGTGTGACCTCTTGGCGACGTCAGAAATATGAGGAGAGAAGGAGAGTGTGGAGTCGAAGATGACCCCAAGGTTTTTTGCCTTGCAGGGAGGGGGCCAAGGGAGGCAGGCCAGAGAGCTGCAGGGAAGGAGGGAGTGGGAGTACCGATGAGTAGAATCTCAGTCTTACTGGCATTAAGGCAGAGGTCATTGGCGGCACACCATTCTTGGATAGCAGACAGACAGTCAGAGATGAGGGAAGGAGAGGGGGAGGCTGAGGGTAGCCTGAAAATGAGCTGGGTATCGTCCGCATAGCACTGGAAATTAGGGCAGAGAGCGGCGATGCGGTGGGCAAGGAGAGCCAGATACTGGTTGAACAGCCAGGGAGAGAGATTAGATCCCTGGGGGACACCACAGGTGGAGAAAAAGATGTCGGAGAGGAAGGACCCCAGTTGGACCTGGGAGGGTCGATTTGAAAGGAAAGAGGTCAGCTACGCCAGAGCCTGACCAGTGATACCCAGGTTTTCCCGGAGACGGTTGAGCAGGATGGCATGGTTGACAGTGTCAAAGGCAGAGGAGAGATCGAGCAGAATGAGAACACACGGAGTGTTGGAATCGAGGTTCAGGAGCAGGTCTTCACGGATGTTCAGAAGAGCAGTTTCCGTGCTTCTGGCAGCTCTGAAGCCAGATTGATGGTCATGAAGACTACCAACAGATTCAGCATGGAGGTTAAGCTGGGAGATGGCCAGTTCCTCCAGGAGCTTGCCCAGGAAGGGAGTGATGGAGATAGGGCGATAGTTAGCCGGGCAGGAGGGGTCGGAAGAGGGTTTCTTGAGAAGAGGGTGCACAAGGGAGTGCTTGAGGGGGGAAGGGAAGACTCCAGAGGCGAAGGAGTGGTTGCAAAAGTCAGCCAGGGCAGGAGCCAGGGAGTCGATGTGGTCCTTGATAGTTTTGGAGGAACAGGGGTGAACCTGTTTAGACGAGACTTTCATTGATCGGACTTGTCTGGAAACCTCGTCAGCAGAGAAGGGTGGAAAGGCAGAGAAAGAGGGAGGAGGGTTGACCGCAGAAGGGCCAGAGGAAGAGCCGGGTAGGGAGGGAGGGAGGTGAGAGGAGGAGAGCGAGGACAGGATGTCCTGAGTTTTAGAGATGAAGTGAGAGGCCAGTGCAGTGCAGAGGGCCTGGGAGGGGACAGGAGAGGTAGAGACTGCAACAGGGTTGGCCAGCTCCTTGCAGATTTTAAAGAGTTCGGCGGAGTTGTTTGATGCCGCAGAGATGCGGGCTTGGATAAGGGCTCTCTTCTTGGTGAGAACGGAGAGCCGGTACTGCCTTTGAAGCAGGCGGCAGGTCAGTTTGTCAGAGGATGAACATGAAGCACGCCATTAACTCTCAGCAACCCTGCACTTGCGTTTTAGGGTGACGAGATCCGAGTCATACCAGGAGTTACATTTGGCTTTGGGCTCCAGGCGGATTCTCATGACGGGGGCAAGGATATCAAGAGTAGCAGATATAGCAGAGTGGAGCATGGAGAGGGCTGTGTCAGGGTGGGAGTCAGCCGAAGGGGCAGGGGGGGGGAAGAGAAGGTAGCAGCAAAAGCCTCAACTGACACACGCTTCATGGGTCGGATGACCGAGAAGGTGGGTGGCAGTGAAGAGGGTGGCTTTGCCTGAGGGGTAGGGAGGGTGAGATGGGAGGATAGGAGAAAGTGATCGCTCCAGGAGAGAGGAGTGGAGAGAGGGACGGAGAGGGGAAGGTCAGAAGAGATCAGAGCATCAAGAGTGTGCCCAGCAAAGTGAGTAGGCCCAGACGGGAGAATAGAGAGTGAGAGAGAGTCGCAGAGGTCACGAAAGAGACAAGTGGGGGGACTGGAGGCATCAAGGTGGATGTTGAAGTCGCCAAGAAGACCTTACTCTTAATACTACAAAAACTGAATGACTCTTTTTTTTTTTCCCTCGCCTACCATGCCTCCTCCCATTCCTCCACCTTTTATTTAATTTCCTCCTTCTCAACTTTTCTTCGTATCTACTGCTCGCAATCAGGGACTCTACTTTGATTCTGCCTTATCTTTTAAACATCATATCTCTATCCCTTCTCGAGCTTGCCGCTATCATCTATTTAACATTAAAAATGTTTGTTCCTTCCTAACTTTTGACTCAACTAAGGGGGTAATTCATAGAATGCAGCGCACAAGTGGCGCACACGGCTGGCGCACAGTGTGCGCGTGCGAATCCCTGCGCCAGCCGCGCGCGCTAAAATCCATTTCCGCGCACAGCGTATTCATGGATTCCAGCCACCAAAACCAGCCGTGGCGCACAGTGGCGCAGCGACCCTGCAGCAGCGCCAGTTACGCCCCCAAGAACGCCTCTCGCGCAGGGAAAAGCCATCAAAATCCCCAATCCAGCGCAAAGGGCTGCGCTAACCCTGTACCAGCACGGCAAGCGGGCTACGTGTATCACTGGGGTGCGCGGGAAGTACCTCACGCGATTGGCCCCGTGCGAGCAGGGTACGCGTATTTCAGGGGTGCGCGGGAAGTTCCACATGCAATTGCCGCAGGGTACGTGTATTTCAGGGGTGCGCGGGAAGTTCCACATGCGATTTCAGCAGGGTACGTGTATTTCAGGGGTGCGCGTGTGGAACTTCCCGCGCACCCCTGAAATACACGTACCCTGCTCGCACGGGGCCAATCGCGTGTGGAACTTCCCGCGCACCCCTGAAGTTCCACACGCGATTGTCCCCGTGCGAGCAGGGTACGTGTATTTCAGGGGTGCGCGGGAAGTTCCACACGCAATTTCAGCAGGGTACGTGTATTTCAGGGGTGCGCGGGAAGTTCCACACGCGATTGGCCCTGTGCGAGCAGGGTACGCGTATTTCAGGGGTGCGCGGGAAGTTCCACACGCGATTCCAGCAGGGTACGTGTATTTCAGGGGTGCGCGGGAAGTTCCACACGCGATTTCAGCAGGGTACGTGTATTTCAGGGGTGCGCGGGAAGTTCCACACGCGATTGGCCCTGTGCGAGCAGGGTACGCGTATTTCAGGGGTGCGCAGCAAGTTCCACACGCGATTCCAGCAGGGTACGTGTATTTCAGGGGTGCGCGGGAAGTTTCACACGCAATTTCAGCAGGGTACGTGTATTTCGGGGTGCGGGAGAAGTTCCGCACGCGATTCCAGCAGGGTACGTGTATGTCAGGGGTGCGCGGGAAGTTCCACACGCGATTGGCCCTGTGCGAGCAGGGTACGCGTATTTCAGGGGTGCGCGGGAAGTTCCACGCGCGATTCCAGCAGGGTACGTGTATTTCAGGGGTGCGTGGGAAGTTCCACACGCGATTTCAGCAGGGTACGCGTATTTCAGGGGTGCGCAGGAAGTTCCACACGCGATTCCAGCAGGGTACGTGTATTTCAGGGGTGCGCTGGAAGTTCCACACGTGATTTCAGCAGGGTACGCGTATTTCAGGGGTGCGCGGGAAGTTCCACACGCAATTTCAGCAGGGTACATGTATTTTGGGGTGCGGGAGAAGTTCCGCACGCGATTCCAGCAGGGTACGTGTATTTCAGGGGTGCGCGGGAAGTTCCACACGCGATTGGCCCCGTGCGAGCAGGGTACGTGTATTTCAGGGGTGCGTGGGAAGTTCCACACGCGATTCCAGCAGGGTACGTGTATTTCAGGGGTGCGCGGGAAGTTCCACACGCGATTTCAGCAGGGTACGCGTATTTCAGGGGTGCGCGGGAAGTTCCACACGCGATTTCAGCAGGGTACGTGTATTTCAGGGTGCGGGAGAAGTCCCACACGCGATTCCAGCAGGGTACGTGTATTCCAGGGGTGCGCGGGAAGTTCCACATGCGATTGGCCCTGTGCGAGCAGGGTACGCATATTTCAGGGGTGCGCGGGAAGTTCCACACGCGATTCCAGCAGGGTACGTGTATTTCAGGGGTGGGCGGGAAGTTCCACACGCGATTTCAGCAGGGTACGTGTATTTCAGGGGTGCGCGGGAAGTTCCACACGCGATTGGCCCCGTGCGAGCAGGGTACGCGTATTTCAGGGGTGCGCAGGAAGTTCCACACGCGATTCCAGCAGGGTACGTGTATTTCAGGGGTGCGCGGGAAGTTCCACACGTGATTTCAGCAGGGTACGCGTATTTCAGGGGTGCGCGGGAAGTTCCACACGCAATTTCAGCAGGGTACGTGTATTTCGGGGTGCGGGAGAAGTTCTGCACGCGATTCCAGCAGGGTACGTGTATTCCAGGGGTGCGCGGGAAGTTCCACACGCGATTCCAGCAGGGTACGTGTATTTCAGGGGTGCGCGGGAAGTTCCCCACGCGATTTCAGCAGGGTACGCGTATTTCAGGGGTGCGCGGGAAGTTCCACACGCGATTTCAGCAGGGTAGGTGTATCTCGGGGTGCGGGAGAAGTTCCACACGCGATTCCAGCAGGGTAGGTGTATTACAGGGGTGCGCGGGAAGTTCCACACGCAATCTCATCAGGGTACGTGTACTTCGGGGTGCGGGGGAAGTATCACACGCAACATCATCAGGGTACGTGTATTCCAGGGGTGCGCGGGAAGTTCCACACGCGATTCCATCAGGGTACGTGTATTACAGGGGTGCGCGGGGAGCACCACACGTGAATTGCTCGTGTGGGTCCTCCCAGGTGTTCCCTCTACACCCTCCACGGCCTCTGCAGGTGGCTCACACCACAGGGGCCTACCCTGCACATGTCCTGCAGGCACCCCATCCACCATGGCCATGCCCCCCAGCCAACCCACATGTCAACTTGCACTACTGCCCACCAACGCATGTCCCCCTGCACCCACAGCCACCAGGGGCACCCTCCACCAGGCCCCCACCCATGTCTCCCACCCCCCCTACCCCCCAGCACTGTGGGGCACCTGCCAGCAGGCCCCCACCCATGTCTCCTGCACCCCCACCCCCCAGCACTGTGGGGCACCTGCCAGCAGGCCCCCACCCATGTCCAACTCATGTTCCCCATCCCCCCCAACCCCCCAGCAGTGCAGGGGCACCCTCCACCAGGCCCCCACCCATGTCTTCCACCACCCCCACCCCCCAGCCACCAGGGGCACCCGCCAGCAGGCCCCCACCCATGTCCAACTCATGTTCCCCACCCCCCAGCAGTGTGGGGCACCTGCCAGCAGGCCCCCACCCATGTCCAACTCATGTTCCCCACCCCCCACCCCCCAGCACTGTGGGGCACCTGCCAGCAGGCCCCCACCCATGTCCAACTCATGTTCGCCACCCCCCACCCCCCAGCAGTGCAGGGGCACCCTCCACCAGGCCCCCACCCATGTCTCCCACCACCCCCACCCCCCAGCCACCAGGGGCACCCGCCAGCAGGCCCCCACCCATGTCCAACTCATGTGCCCCACCCCCCCCACCCCCCAGCAGTGCGGGGCACCTGCCAGCAGGCCCCCACCCATGTCCAACTCATGTGCCCCACCCCCCCACCCCCCAGCAGTGCGGGGCACCTGCCAGCAGGCCCCCACCCATGTCCTACTCATGTTCCCCACCACCCCCACCACTGTGGGGCACCTGCCAGCAGGCCCCCACCCATGTCCAACTCATGTCCCCCCCACCCCCCAGCAGTGCAGGGGCAACCTCCACCAGGCCCCCACCCATGTCTCCCACCCCCCACCCCCCAGCACTGTGAGACACCTGCCAGCAGGCCCCCACCCATGTCCAACTCATGTTCCCCACCCCCCAGCACTGTGGGGCACCTGCCAGCAGGCCCCCACCCATGTCCAACACATGTTCCCCACCACCCCCACCCCCCAGCACTGTGGGGCACCTGCCAGCAGGCCCCTACCCATGTCTCCCACCACCCCCACCCCCCAGCAGTGCAGGGTCACCCTCCACCAGGCCCCCACCCATGTCGCCCACCCCCCCACCCCCCAGCACTGTGGGGCACCTGCCAGCAGGCCCCCACCCATGTCTCCCACCCCCCCACCCCCCAGCACTGTGGGGCACCTGCCAGCAGGCCCCCGCCCATGTCCAACTCATGTTCCCCACCACCCCCACCCCCCCAGCACTGTGGGGCACCTGCCAGCAGGCCCCCACCCATGTCCGACTCATGTTCACCACCACCCCCAGCCCCCAGCAGTGCAGGGTCACCCTCCACCAGGCCCCCACCCATGTCTCCCACCCCCCCACCCCCCAGCACTGTGGGGCACCTGCCAGCAGGCCCCCACCCATGTCCAACTCATATTCCCCACCACCCCCACCCCCCAGCACTGTGGGGCACCTGCCAGCAGGCCCCCACCCATGTCCAACTCATGTTCCCCACCACCCCCACCACTGTGGGGCACCTGCCAGCAGGCCCCCACCCATGTCTCCCACCCCCCCACCCCCCAGCACTGTGGGGCACCTGCCAGCAGGCCCCCACCCATGTCCAACTCATGTTCCCCACCCTCCCCCCCGCCCCCCAGCACTGTGGGGCACCTGCCAGCAGGCCCCCACCCATGTCCAACTCATGTTCCCCACCACCCCCACCTCCCAGCACTGTGGGGCACCTGCCAGCAGGCCCCCACCCATGTCCAACTCATGTTCCCCAGCCAACATGTCATCACAATCTAGATCCCTGGTCCCTATGGTCAGCCTCCAAATGCAAAACACCCACCCGAGTATTGCATCCACCCACTCATAATTGGCAATTACATGACAGAACACCAATTGCAAGTTCCAAAACAAACACATGTCCCTCACATACACCCAATGGGTGTCAGTGAATCTGAAAACCCATATCATGATATGCATAAAACCAATGAGATGATACTACACATTGAAGTATGATAAAAAAATATGTATTAAAGGAAACATAAATAGAATCAAAAATAAAGAAACATAAATGTGAATGTACAAAAATGAAAAGAAGCATGTCCGTGAAAAAAAGCAAAACCAAAAATCAAAATCCAAAGTAATAGTGTCCAAAGTCACTGTCCACAAAACAAAATCCAATGGGAAATAAAAAAGAAAGCCATTGCTCCATGGTTAAAATGTGAAAGAAAAATACAATCCAACAGTGAACTATGTACATACGAACAAGCCAGGGTCCATTATCCCAACAAAAGAAAGAAAACCTATCTAACTACACTAACTAATAAAATAAACTATATACAAAAATGTGGCCAATGTCCGAAAGGTCCAAAATAAATAAAAAAAAAAAATGAACCTAACACTACCTACATAACTATGTACAAGGGCAGCGGGCTAGTTTGACGGCTCACTTGTGGATGTCCCGGGCCAGGGCATCATCGAACTCCTGCTCAATGTCCCGGAGGCGGTCCTCCTCCATGGCCCCGAGGGTCTGCAGGGCCGTCGACGTGTCCACCTCCAAACCCCTGCGGATTGCCTCGAGGCACTCGGCCCGCCTCAGGGCCCTCCGCATGGAGTTCTCCGCCCTGACCATTGTGAGCCGTGCCTCTTCCGCCCGCTGCCGCTCCGCATCTATGGCGTGGCCCAACCGCTGCCACACGGAAGACACTGTCTGTCCTGGGTCCTCCTGCCCTCCGGCCGATGCCTGCCCCTCCGATGTTAAAGGCCCCGAGCCTTCATGGTTTCCCACCACGTTGCTGCTGCTGCTGTGCCTCTGCCCGTGCACTGCCTCCTGCTGCCTGCACATCCTCCGCCGGCTGGGGTGCAGTCGTTGATGTGGCTACCCCTGCTGGACGTCCGACTCCCGACTGTGGCAGGGATGCCTCCTCCACCAGCCTGGCCGCACCGTCAGAGGCAGCTCCACAGGGCACCCAGGTGACTGATGGGTGGGAAGATGGCACAGAGGACGACTGGTGCATAGGGGTTTCAGTTGAGGAGGGGGTCGTAGCAAGCCCCATCATACGGAGGAATCCGGCCTGGGTGACCTGTCCCAGCAGGCTGACGCGGTCAACGAGCCATTCGAGATGACGTGCAGTCTCCTCATGAAAAGACTGCAGGTAACCTCGCATGGCCTGTTGACGCAACGCCACACCAGTCAGGACAGGCTCAACCCGGACCCGGATAGCCACGTCCGCAGGCAGAGGAAGGCCAGTTGTCGTTTGCTCATCCCCTGCCTGAAAACGGGTCTGGACGTAGGCATCCCTGCTTGTGCAAGATGATGCAGGGACAGGATCAGGGACAGGATTGCACACAGGCACCTCCGCGGCGGCCTGTGCTGCCTCCTTTCCCTGGTCCTGCACTGCACCACTAGCACCAGTGGGATCCCCACCTCCAGACCCCGTCTCTGTTGCATGCACGGCTTCCTCCTCCACCAAACCCCCCACCAACCTGGATGACTCCGTGCCATCTTCCCCCGTTGGGCCCTGTGGGGTCCCAGCTGCCCCTTCTGCTGCCGAGGAGTCCAACTCCAACCTCCGCCTCTTGGACCTCCCCTCGGCAGCTGCGGCCTGGGACGCGGCACCGGACTCCTCACTCCCCGACGAGATCACAACATGGGAGGGGAGCCGGGCCTTGCGTCTCCGGCTGGCGGTGGGATCCCCGCTGCTGTGCTCCACAGCACCTTCTCCGCCCTCTTCATCAGTTGACGCTGCAGACAGGGAGAAATAAAACATAGGCATCAGGGCACTGTACAATGGACACATACACACATGACAGTTGTACATGAGTGGCATTGGCAAACCTCAGACATGTCATCACAATCCCCAACACACATGTCATTTCAACTCGCACACATGAGCCATACCACAGCCATATCGCAACTGCCAGCACCATCCATACACATACAACAGCATGAGCAGGCAAAGGTGAGCCAGACATCACATGCAACACAGGAAGTGCACCACACATGTACACACACCACCACACTTGCATGCATGTGTACACCTCTGCAAAGTGTCGCAGTGTTCAGATGGGCATCCATGTCACATCTGCCGATCAGGCTTCCACATACCGCTGTCACATGCATCCATGTTGCATCACTGTTGCACCCTTGTCAAATACACACACATGTACACAGTGCTGATACATGCAGCTGAAAACAACATACATGCGTGACATCACGGACATGTCTACTTACATACACATTCATCCAAACATGTGTGCCCACACAACTGCATTTGTCATGCAAGCCTACACACACAAGCACCATCCAGGTCTCACACATTACAGCCCTCGCATGTGTTACCCCCACGGCCCTGTACACCCCCACCCATACTCGACCCCATACAAACAGATGTGCAACCTGCACACTACTGAAACATCACCACATGCACAGCTCACAATCAGGATGCATGTACACTTACCGCTGCACACCAGACGGGTCTGCCTCTCAAGGACCTGGACGTGGAGCGCTGCAGATATGCGTTCCAGGACCCTCATCTGTTCTTCCGACAAGTGGCCCCGGCGCCCCTTGGCATCCGCTGCCTTCAAGAGGCGCCGGGCCTTGTTCAGGGTCCTGGACCTGAAATCCTCCCAGCGCTTCTTGACATGTTGTAAGTCGCGGACTGCCACCCCCTCCGCGTTGATGGCAGTCACGATGTCAGTCCAGATCCGAGTCCGTCCTTCCTTGTCGGCGCGGGAACTTCCGAAGAGGGCATCATACTGCCCCAGGACTTGCTCCACCAGGACACCAACGTCGGTGGCACTGAAGCTGGTGCCCCTCTGCCTCTCTGGCCGGGGGTTGTCAGTGGTCTCAGATGGTGTTTGCCACGACATGACAACCCCAGAGGCAGGAGTGGGTCGGCAACTGGGTCCTGGGGCTGGGCTGTGGAGCGATGGAATCCCAGTCGGGAGTCTTCGGTTCCAGCAGGGGTGGTCACAGCAACAGCACCCCTGGCTGATGTGCAGGCAGCAAATGGCAGGGCACGTGGGCAGCAGGCAGTCAGGCAGCAGCAGATGGCAGGTGGGAGCGTGCTCGGGGCTCTGGGGGGGCAGTAGTTCGGCCTTCTGGGCAGGAGCGTGGTCTTCCGTGTGCTTACGCGTGGCCAGCTTGATACGGAGTGATTTGGCACGTGAAAATTCGGCACGTCAGCGTGTAATTCGAGGAAAGGCCCTTAGCGCGTAAGCGCGTCTGCACGCATATGCAATTTCATTGGACAGAAGGCCCCTCAAGCGCAAGCGCCCCTGTACAGGCGTGCATGGGCATTTCAGCGCGCGTGAAAAACTGCACGTCCGCGTGTAATACGAGGAAAGGGCCCATGCGCGAAGTGACGTGACGCTCGCGTGCGTTTCCCTCAGCACGGGTTAAAGGTGAGCGGGCCCAGCAGTTCGCTGTACGTGCCTTTCGTGGAGACCGACGTGTGTTGCTGCTTCCTGTTGTTTCGCGCGCCATCACAACTTCACAGCTATCAAGGATGTATCTCTTCTTTTGGCGGGGGTATTGGCTACGCGTGTTTTTCTGCATCGCGCTAGTCAGACGGTGAGTCGCACACGCTCTTTTTCCCACTGCGGGTGCCCCTGTGTATCGCACCCATTTTCGATGTCATAGTAGCCTGCGTGTCCCACGCGTACGCGTTATTCGTGTTACTGGGTTCCACCACGTACTGCGGGAGGTTGAATCCACGCACGTAGGCTGCAGGGTTGCGTACACGGTTTTACTGCAGTTTTGGGGTGCCTGAGCGTTGCGTGACCCGTCGCCACATCACCCGGGTCACATACAGCCTTGCAGGTGCAGGGGGGCTGTTAACATTTTACTTCCCACCCCCTTCACCCCAATTGTCCAGGTCAATTGTGGTGTACACCTCCCATTGGCACCACTCCATCTGTGCCAGCACTACTACATCTGTGCCATGGTTGGGAGGGCACCAAAGGTGAGGGGCGCCTCAGCTGGGCGTCCTCCTCGCGGCGGGCGTGGTCGGGGACGTGGCCGTGGTGACCAGGGAGTAGGGGGACTCCAGGGTGTCCAGGGCGGCCACAGAGGGGGAAGAGGCAGGGGTGCGCCACTTGAGCACAATGTTGTGCCATGTGTCGGTGCAGTCATGCCACCACCCACTGTGGTTCCGGGGGATGCAGCTCCTGCATCTGGCACTGGCACCCGTTCGACCCGGCAGTCCGTTCCATCGACTGCCACGGGCCCAAGGGTAGTGGTAGCTGCAGGTGCAGCTGTGGACACCGCCACCCAGGCTCAGGGTCTGCCAGCACAGGCTGCGTTGGCACTTGAAGAGCCCTTGGTAGATCTCCAACAGGCCAGGGGGGAAACCATAGGGGCACGCCGGGCTGCTCAGACCAAGACACGTGTCCCTGGGGCAGTCATGTCATCCGCTGCCCCGAACAGCCGGGTGTTGGCAAGTGCAGGGGCAGATGCACCCAACAGCACCCCGGTTGTGAGTCTGCCAACCAGGACCGTTGCGGTCAATGACCCTGCCACAGCTGATGTTGCTGCGCAGGGTCCATTAGTGGACACCCAGCTGCCACTGACACAAGTCAGGCCTTTGGTCATCCCTCCACCTGCCACTCCCTTGGCTCAATCCACCAAACCCACTGGCCATACTGGTCAGGGCGGCATTAGCCAGCCAGGGTCTGCGCCACAGTCCAAGAGGAGGAAGGTTGCACCTGCAGCACAGGCTGGGACCCCACACACAACCACGACCTCCTGCACGTCGAGGAAGAAGCCTTTCTGTAAGCAGGAACTGGACTTCCTTGTGGACTACGTGCGGGGCCACAGCCGTGACATGCTAGTGGGTGCCAATAGTCAGACTACGGCTGCCCAACGTGACACCCAGTGGAAGCATGTTGCGGAACATGTCAGTTCATTCGGCCATGAGGTGCGCACGGCGCAGGAGTGCAAAAAGCGTTGGAATGACATCAAGCGCAGCACTAAGGCTAAGCGTGCCTCTAATTACAACTTGACTCTGGTGACTGGGGGTGAGCCTGCACCAGAGGAGGAAGAGCTCATTCCGCATGAGGCTCTCGTTGCGGAGTTCATACCACCTGAATTGGTCGAAGGAGTGGGAGAGATGCTGGACTTTGATGCGCAGTCAAGTGAGTGTTGATGCGTGATTGTTGAGGACATGTGTGTTTCACTTGTGGGATGTGTTGTGCATGATTGCTGCTACATGTGACGTGTACATGGTTCTGATGTGTAAGTAATGCAATGCTTCCGTCATGCATGTCTCCTCTGCCTGCATGCGGGACTCCATGTAGGCATGCTCCCTTGCCCCTCCTCCGCCACTCTGCACCCCAGTTCCACCTTTGCACTGGTCTGCTTCAATCTTGCCAATGTGTACTTTCTTGTTCATAAGTCCTGTGTAGATGCTAACTTCCAGCGTAGAATCTGCCAGACATATGCCGTGTGGTACAGCCTTAGTACTCGATGCAGGGTATCTCACTTGTACTGTACATGGGTCAGATGTCCCGCAGGGACATGAGTGCCCATTCATGCTCCATGTGCATTGCACGCATGCCCCTATGTGTCCTTGACTGGATGATCACTGTAATACAAGTCCTTGGTTACATACATTGCCTGCCATCTCATCAGCCTTCCCATGTCAACTGTGGCTCAGTCCTGCGTTGCACACATGTATGGGCTCTGACAATCTGTGTGGCTCACAGGCCTCTGCCTGTTAAATGGCCAATGACTCTGTCCAATTCTTGTTGTGTCTTCTTCACACGTGGGCGGCCTCCGGAGTTTCCATCATGTGTCCTGCCCACTGTCCCAGCATCATTTGCAGTGTTGTCATTTGAATCACATTAAGCTGTTGATGCCAGTCAACACTGCCTGTCAATACACAGGTGTATGGTCAGCCTTTTGATACCATGCTAGGCATCCCTGCATTGGTACTGGGGTGGAGGGGTGCTTGGCTTCTAGATATGGTACACATTGAATGCACAATGCACGTGATGTCTGAATTTGACATTGCACTGCCTTCACATTTCCTGGCACACACCATTGAGTCCTTGTACATGTAGGTAGTGAACGGCGTACACAGTTTCTGCACTGCATAGACCCACTTCCATGGAAACTGCCACCTTTCAACAGGTCTGATCACAGAAGCTATTCAAAGTTGACCCAGCATGCATGCCAGGTTATATGTTGTGTGTCACTTGTCTGCCGGATGCGTTTGCTGTCAGTGTGTGTGTGTGTTGTGTGCTTCTGACATGTGTAGTGACCTTTTTTCTCTCTATTTTTCAGGTGATGACTCAATGGAGGCGGAGGATGGTGTTGTCATGCCAGACACAGGGTTGGTAACACCACATCAACCCGGCACTAGTGGGGGTCGTGGGGTGGTAGGCCACGAAAACCCCCAAGTGCTGCAGTCCATCTTGTCTCTGGCTGCCTATGAGTCCAGCCTTGATGACGACTCTGACGTCCATGTTGAGTTGGATGAGCATCAGGTCCATGTGTCAGGGGTGAGTGATTCTGATGTGGACACTCCTCTGTCTGCGACCCCTGCACTGAGGGATCAGACAGTCTTGGTTCCTCCGCCCGTGGTGGATCGGGACGCAGGGTCACCCTCCACACCAGCCACTGATGTGCCTGGGACATCACGTCGACGGGGGCATGTAGTCGTGCAGCCGCGGGCGGTGCCAACTCAGCGAGGACCCCCGGTCCTTGGGTCCCGCAGGGGTCAAGCCCGGCAACGCGGTCGCCGCGCGCAACCGCTGTATACTGAGTGGGAGCAAGACATGACTGCCAATTCCGAACGGCAGGGGGCAGCAATGGAGAACATCGCTGAGAGCATGGAGCGCGTGGCCCGATCTATGCTCCCCCCTGCTAGGCAGGTGCTTCTCCAGCAGCAGGCGGCACGGTCCACGGCCCGCTCGCTCAGGCTGGGCATGGCGGCCTCAGACAGGGCACGCCAGGCTGAAATGTCGTCTCTGCATCAAGCAATTGCTGCTCACGCAGAGGCGCACATGGATGCCCTGAGGGAGGAGTATGCTTCCCTCAGATCCACTCTGGGTGTCCTTATGATGTCCCAGAGGCAGCAGGCAGAGGAGAGGTTTGCACAGCTTGAGCGTACCATCTTGGCTGAGCTACAGGCTTGCCGGGAGGTGCAGCGGTTGTCCAGCCAGGCCTTGCAGGGGGAACTCCGTGTTACACGTGCTACCTTGCAAGAGGAAGCACGTGTATCACGTGAGGTTCTGCATGCAGACTTACGTCACATCGCCACACAGAACCAGGCTCACCCGTCCGGCAGACTTGCTGCCGACGAGGGGCAAGCTGCGGCTAGGCATGGCCAGGCTACTGTGCCACGTCCTCCTTCACAGGATGAGCCAGACTCGGACGACCATCTATCTCCCACATAGGTCAGGCTGTGCAGCTGTCGAGCCCATGGAGGGTTTTTTTTTTTTGGCTCAGCATCATCGCATGTGGATGTTGAGCAGCACCCTGTACCTCCCCCCTCCTGGGTGCCTCCCCTCCCCCCCCGGGTCGTATGTGGCCATTTTTGATTTTTCTTTTAGTTTAGTTAGTTAAGTTTCTGTTTGATAGTTAGTTTAATTAGGTAATGTAGGTTTTCCATTGTTAGTGTAATTAGTTAATAGTTGATTTAGTTTAAAATTGCTAGTCTATTGTGCTTTCATGTGACGGTGCGGTGCTTTGTGGCTTTTGAAGGCATCCACTGTCTGTTCCAGCTGGGCCCTTCATGCTTGTCTTGTGTATGTGTTTGCTGCTTGGGGTCCTTGACTCACATATGCCACTCCTGCCTCCCTTATCCATGGGCTCGCAAGGATGGTTCGGTGTTACAGAATTTTACACAAGGGCTTTGGACTGTCATATCTGTGGCATGTCTGGTGCTGTGTGACTTGTGTTGACACCCCTAGTGGGGATGATTTTGGTGTTGTTGTCCGCTGTTCACCTTTTGCTAGATGGGGTGTGTCATGATTAATGTGTACATTAATTGCTATGCATTGTGTAGTATGTTTCATATCTTTACTGTACACGTGCTTGTTGCAATTCATGCTGTAGATAGTGTTCCAGTGTTCAACTACTGTTCCACACTTTGGATGTGAAAGACGGACTGATGGTGTGATTTGTGATGTGACTCTCTGACATGGTCAAGTAATGAGATGCCTGATGAGACACACACAGATGACTTTGAAGCATTAATCATGTGTTTCATGCCCTTTCTGCAGGGGGATGAGCATCCAGAGCACCTTTGCCAGCAGACATGGTCCATTGGACGACAGAATTCTGGACACGTTTGTTGGTGCCCACATGCACATGTGTGCACAAGTAGAGGCACAGGGATTGCAGACCCACATCCTAGAACTGCTGACATGTTCCAAGGAACTCCAGGCAAGGTGAGCAGCACAGGGGGGCCACGACACAGCAAAGCTTGCACCAGGCGAGTTGCACATGCAGGCTTAGTCACAGCACTGAGGGTAAGCTTAGACGAATATTGGTGTTGAAGCACACAATGCAGCTCAGATGTGTTGGTGGACTGATGGCTGTTGATAGTAGGGTTGTCTGGGACACATTCAGGGGCAGTGGCACATACCCTCCGGTACACCAAGGTCCATTGAGGCACTTGTTTCAACCATGTAGCCTTCCGAGACATGGAAAGGGGCAGCTCACAGGGACATACAGCAAGGGACATACTCGGGTGCAGTGCATGTATTTTCCATGTACTTTATGATAAATGCACTGCCAACTTTGTTTCGGCCATGGTGGTACGCAACTTGCTCAGAAGTCATGGCTTGCTATATGGGTCTGTCTGCTTACCCAGGGAACATTGCATGTTGTGTGAATTGTGACACATTGGTGTTCCATTTGCCACGCACCCACCGGCGGCTGACTTACTGCATTGACTGTGTATGACCCGTCACAGGGGTGATGTTATATATGGGGACGAAGCATCTACACCAGATTGTCTGTTTGTAGAGTAGTTTGTTGCTATGGGGCATGTTTGGTGTTGTGTTTTTGTGTAATTGGCACGTACAGGTTGTTGACTGTGGCTCTCTTTGCAGCATTGCAGTGGTCCTGTAACCGGACCTGAGAGTGCGCAGGCAGGAGGCCAGCACTCAAAACCAGAGCTAAGTGTCTTGTTGTTTTTCTTTCAAACTGCTCTGCATAGGCTTGCTGCAGAGTGTACCAATGCATGGATGTATGTGTGGTTCAATTTGGTATGTTTTTTCTCCCTAATCACCCATACTCCTATGCAATTTTGAACCCTGTACCCTCTACCCGGTGTTCCTGCTTCCCGTACCTATCCAAGCAACGTTCCCTGACCCTCTTTCCCCGCTGGGGTTGCGGATGCCTGTGTAAGCCCCGAACTTGCAGGCACCAAAACCTTAGAGGGGGTGGTTGGTTCGTACCACTCCTGAGCCTGGACTACAGAAGGCCATGACAATGATGTCCAAGTTTGTTTGGATTGTGTATGTGTTCATGCAGGTAGTACATTTTCGTGCATTCCCTAGTTTCATGTGTCATTCCTCCTCCCCTCTCCTGTCACTCATTCCAGTCATCCAGTGTGTCAACACCTGTCCCGACTGCATATCCCTGAACCTCCTTCCCCACCAGGGTCTCAGGGGCCTGTGTGAGTTTGACCTTGCAGGCACCCGGGACATGGTGGGGGTGGTTGTTTCGTGACACTGCCGCGCCTGTACAGGGGACCTGTGACAGTACACATCCGTTCATGGTGCATCATCCTATGTCATGTACCACACATGTTTCACATCCTGTTGTGACATTGTTTTACTGTGCTACCTTGGTTGTTGCATCATTGTGGTAGTACTTGGCCTTTGTGAGGTACTGCTACGTCAAGTCATCTACTGGAGGGTGTTCTGGTTCGTTTTTCTGGCTTGGATTTTGTGATTTTGGACATGAGTGTGGATTATGAGAGTGCAGGCACCTTTTTACACACAAGGTGGGAGATGGTGATGAAGGGTAAAGGTGATCCTGTGGCCAGGTGGAATTGAGGTTTGAAGGCTCCATGACCCAGGTGCAGTTGTTCAGTGGGTCATGGTCATTTGTGAGGCAGGGGGGGGTTGTTGTTGATAGTTGCTTTGCCCTGCATTGTGATGGGAACTCTGACATTTTAATGGTGGTATCCTAGGTACATGTTGTGTTCTGCTGATCAATGCCTGTTCATGTGTTGTGTTTTCCTTTCAGGTGCGAGGGGATAGTTGTGGTTTGACATGCTGGGGTGTACACATGGTGAATGTTCACATGTGATGTGTAGAGGACACTGATGGTCACTTGAGTGCACATGCATATGTGGAGTGCATGTCCTTGCAGAACCACACACTTGCACTCTGATGCACTACATGTACTCCCACCCTTGCATATCCACGTGTACACTGTTTGCCTTCTGGTGCCCACTGTGTCCCTGCAGCACATGTTCTGTGACCGATTATGGATCCTGTACATGCCTGATTTGCTGTTTGATGTGGTCTGTCACTTAGATGTGATGCTCAGGGTGTGCATCACACACAATGGCTGTTCACTGTGCTGTGCGCTGAGCAGTGTGTTGCAGGAGTAGGACACAGCACACATGAGCTGCAGTGTTGATTTTGCAATGCAAGCACCTCAAGACCTCCCTCTTAGCTTCTGCTTTCTCTCTGCCTCTCCCTTGCAGGATTCTTCACTGGAACTGCACTGGAGCTGCAACTGGGCCACTCTCACCGACCTCGGTCCCTGGCCCAGCCACTCTCCACTTGCACTGCCTCCCTGGCAACCCCTGCACTGCGGTACTGTCTCTCTATCCCTACAGCCCACCCTTCCCAGCACTTGTCTGCACTTACCTTTGCAGTTGCAACCAGCCGACCTATGTATTTTTATTTCGGTCTACTTCCCCTGTACTGCACTCCCCACCCCCCTTCCCCTTCACTTTTCCCTTCCCCCTACCCCTGCACTTGCACAATCTCAATGACACCTGGCCTAGTAGTACCGTTGTCTGTCTTCCCTTGTTCCCCCCTCCCTGCCTCATCGCACCTCGAAATACTTGTGTATCGGCCATATCATGTCATATGTCATATGTGTGCCTTTTGGTCACACGGGATAGCTTGTGTTTAAGTAGCTAGGGATGCAGACAATGTGGCACTTCCATGGCAACTATCTCAGGGTGGTAGGGTTGTGACAGTTGACTGTCTCTTTGTTATCATCGATTGTCACCTGGTATGTGCCAAGCCTGTGTGCACTCCGCAGTGGTGGGAGTTTAGGTGAAAAATGTGGCCACAAGCTGGGTCCGGGCTTCCTCACCACGTGCCATGTCCCCTCCCATGGGCAGCGCCTGTGCCTGTGGTTGTGGGGGCACCACCATGTCCACCGGGACGCCCTGCCGTGTTGCAACATTGTGCAGGACACATGCTGCCACAATGATCCTGCACACTACTGGTGGTGCATAGAGTAGTTGCCCACCAGAGCGGCCAAGGGAGCGGAAACGTGACTTGAGCACTCCGAATGTGCGCTCCACTATGCCCCTGGTTGCAATATGGGCGGCGTTGTATCTTACCTGGGGTGGTGTGGTGGGGTTCCGGATTGGCGTCGTCATGTGGTTGCTCAAAGGGTAGGCACTGTCCCCTGGGGAGGTGATAATAGTTGAGATTATTAGGTTTTGGATATTTGTCTGTGTGTGACTTGCATGCATGTGCAAGGGCATTTGTACTGACCTAGGAGCCATGTGTCGCCATGCTGCCCAGCTTCCAGGGCCCGGCTCAGGGCGGACATTCTGTATATGAAACTGTCATGGGTGGAGCCAGGGTAGTTTGCATAGACAGAGGTGATGATTCCCTTTGCATCGCATACCACCTGTACATTGATGGAATGCCAGTGCTTGCGGTTTCGGTAGATGTGCTCAGTGGCCCTAGGTGGACGTAGGGCCGCATGGGTGCAATCTATGGCACCGAGCACTTTGGG
Source organism: Ambystoma mexicanum (assembly GCF_040938575.1). NCBI lineage: Eukaryota > Metazoa > Chordata > Amphibia > Caudata > Ambystomatidae > Ambystoma > Ambystoma mexicanum. The sequence goes on from NC_090924.1 coordinate 1,426,127,267, forward strand.
GAAGTGTGCCACCCTGAAAAAATCCAGGACAACGGCCTGCCTTTCTGCGGGTGTTCTGGGCATGTATATGTGCCTGCGGACTGAGGGGCGCGCTGTCATGATTGCCAGTACCTGGTGTAGGCAGCGTGACTGCGTGGCCTGTGAGACCCCCCCACTATGGCAGTGGTCCGCTGAAATGACCCAGTGGCCAAAAAATGCAGGACATTGAGCAGCTTCTCCAAGGGGCTCAATGCTTGGGAGCAAAGGGTGGGGGATGTAAGGTCATCTTCCCACTCCCTGACCAGGTCTAGGATGATATGGGGTGGAAACCTATACCTGCCATAGACCTGGTCGTCAGGCATCCCAAAAAGGCTTGTCCGTGGTGCGAAAATGCGTGCCCTGGCTATTCTCCTCCTCCTGCGGTGTCCCACGATCAGTGCTGCGACAAATGGGGCATTCATCGTAGCTGTATATACGCGTTTGTTGTTTGCACGCACTTTTATGCTGTGCACAGGGACGCTTCCGCCTGCCTTTGTGTGGCGGACGCGTTGAAGCCTGTGCACGTCTTTTGCCGTGCGCGGGTTTCCCGTATTCGGATACGTGGTAAAACTGTACGTCTGAGTGTCATCGCGTGTAATCGGAGGGAAGTGAGCGTACACGCGATTGGCCTGGGTACGTGTGTTTCGGGGTGTGCGGGAACTTTCACACGTGATTGGTGGAAATCCACGTGTGCTCTGTCATCACGTGTAATGAGGGAAACACCTGCGCGTGTCACGTCACAGACGCGCTCACGCGCTAAGGGCCTTTGGTCCAATGAAATCGCATATGCGTGCTGACGTGCATACGCGCTAAGGGCCTTTCTTCGATTTACGCGCAGACGTGCAGGATTTTCACGTGCCAATTCACTCCGTATCAAGCTGGCCACACGTAAGCACACGGAAGACCACGCTCCTGCCCAGAAGGCCGAACTACTGCCCCCCAGAGCCCCGAGCACGCTCCCACCTGCCATCTGCTGCTGCCTGACAACCTGCTGCCCACATGCCCTGCCATTTGCTGCCTGCACATCAGCCAGGGGTGCTGTTGCTGTGACCACCCCTGCTGGAACCGAAGACTCCCGACTGGGATTCCATCACTCCCCAGCCCCAGGACCCAGTTGCCCACCCACTCCTGCCTCTGGGGTTGTCATGTCCATCTGAGACCACTGACAACCCCCGGCCAGAGAGGCAGAGGGGCACCAGCTTCAGTGCCACCGAAGTTGGTGTCCTGGTGGAGCAAGTCCTGGGGAAGTATGATGCCCTCTTCGGAAGTTACCGCGCCGACAAGGAAGGACGGACTCGGATCTGGACTGACATCATGACTGCCATCAACGCGGAGGGGGTGGCAGTCCGCGATTTACAACATGTCAAGAAGCGCTGGGAGGACTTCAGGTCCAGGACCCTGAACAAGGCCCGGTGCCTCTTGAAGGCAGCGGATGCCAAGGGGCGCCGGGGCCACTTGTCGGAAGAACAGATGAGGGTCCTGGAACGCATATCCCCAGCGCTCCACATCCAGGTCCTTGAGAGGCAGACCCGTCTGGAGTCGAGCGGTAAGTGTACATGCATCCTGATTGTGAGCTGTGCGTGTGGTGATGTTTCAGTAGTGTGCAGGTTGCACATCTGTTTGTATGGGGTCGAGTATGGGTGGGGGTGTACAGGGCCGTGGGGCTAACACATGCGAGGGCTCGAATGTGTGAGACATGGATGGTGCTTGTGTGTGTAGGCTTGCATGCCAAATGCAGTTGTGTGGGCACACATGTTTGGATGAATGTGTATGTAAGTAGACATGTCCGTGATGTCACGCATGTATGTTGTTTTCAGCTGCATGTATCAGCACTGTGTACATGTGCATGTGCATGTGTGTGTATTTGACAAGGGTGCAACAGTGATGCAACATGGATGCATGTGACAGCGGGATGTGGAAGCCTGATCGGCAGATGTGACATGGATGCCCATCTGAACACTGCGACACTTGGCAGAGGTGTACACATGCATGCAAGTGTGGTGGTGTGTGTACATGTGTGGTGCACTTCCTGTGTTGCATGTGATGTCTGGCTCACCTTTGCCTGCTCATGCTGATGTATGTGTATGGATGGTGCTGGCAGTTGCGATATTGCTGTGGTATGGCTCATGTGTGCGAGTTGAAATGACATGTGTGTTGGGTATTGTGATGGCATGTCTGAGGTTTGCCAATGCCACTCATGTACAACTGTCATGTGTGTATGTGTCCATTGTACAGTGCCCTGATGCCTGTGTTTTATTTCTCCCTGTCTGCAGCGTCAACTGATGAAGAGGGCGGAGAAGGTGCTGTGGAGCACAGCGGCGGGGATCCCACCGCCAGCCGGAGACGCAAGGCCCGGCTTCCCTCCCATGTTGTGATCTCGTCGGGGAGTGAGGAGTCCGGTGCCGCGTCCCAGGCCGCAGCTGCCGGGGGGAGGTCCAAGAGGCGGAGGTTGGAGTTGGACTCCTCGGCAGCAGAAGGGGCAGCTGGGACCCCACAGGGTCCAACGGGGGAAGATGGCACGGAGTCATCCAGGTTGGTGGGGGGTTTGGTGGAGGAGGAGGCCCTGCAAGCAACAGAGACGGGGTCTGGAGGTGGGGATCCCACTGGTGCTAGTGGTGCAGTGCAGGACCAGGGACAGGAGGCAGCACAGGCCGCCGCGGAGGTGCCTGTGTGCAATCCTGTCCCTGCATCATCTTGCACCAGCAGGGATGCCTACGTCCAGACCTGTTTTCAGGCAGGGGATGAGCAAACGACAACTGGCCTTCCTCTGCCTGCGGACGTGGCTATCCGGGTCCGGGTTGAGCCTGTCCTGACTGGTGTGGCGTTGCGTCAACGGGCCATGCGAGGTGACCTGCAGTCTTTTCATGAGGAGACTGCACGTCATCTCAAATGGCTCGTTGAGCGCGTCAGCCTGCTGGGACAGGTCACCCAGGCCGGATTCCTCCGTTTGATGGGGCTTGCTCCGACCCCCTCCTCAACGGAACCCCCTATGCGCCAGTCGTCCTCCGTGCCATCTTCCCACCCATCAGTCACCTGGGTGCCCTGTGGAGCTGCCTCTGACGGTGCGGCCAGGCTGGTGGAGGAGGCATCCCTGCCACAGTCAGGAGTCGGACGTCCAGCAGGGGTGGCCACATCAACGACTGCACCCCAGCCGGCGGAGGATGTGCAGGCAGCAGGAGGCAGTGCACGGGCAGAGGCACAGCAGCAGCAGCAACGTGGTGGGAGCCATGAAGGCTCGGGGCCTTCAACATCGGAGGGGCAGGCATCGGCCGTAGGGCAGGGGGACCCAGGACAGGGAGTGTCTTCCGTGTGGCAGCGGTTGGGCCACGCCATAGATGCGGAGCGGCAGCGGGCGGAAGAGGCACGGCTCACAATGGTCAGGGCGGAGAACTCCATGCGGAGGGCCCTGAGGCGGGCCGAGTGCCTCGAGGCAATCCGCAGGGGGTTGGAGGTGGACACGTCGACGGCCCTGCGGACCCTCGGGGCCATGGAGGAGGACCGCCTCCGGGACATTGAGCAGGAGTTCGATGATGCCCTGGCCTGGGACATCCAAAAGTGAGCCGTAAGACTAGCCCGCTGCCCTTGTACATAGTTATGTAGGTAGTGTTAGGTTTCCTTTGTTTTTTGGTTTTTTTGCACCTTTTGTACATTGGCCACATTTTTGTATATAGTTTATTTTATTAGTTAGTGTAGTTAGATAGGTTTCATTTATTTTGTTGGGATAATGGACCCTGGCTTGTTTGGCTGTACATAGTTCACTGTTGGATTTTATTTTACTTTCACAATTTACCCATGGAGCAATGGCTTTCAATTATTATTTCCCATTAGATTTTGTTTTGTGGACAGTGACTTTGGACACCATTCCTTTGGATTCTAATTTTTGGTTTTGCTTTTTTTCACGGACATGCTTCTTTTCATTTCTGTACATTGCCATTTCTCTTTCTTTATTTTTGAATCTATTTATGTTTCCTTTAATACATATTTTTTTGATCGAACTTCAATGTGTAGTATCATCTCATTGGTTTCATGCATATCATGATATGGGTTTTCAGATTCACTGACACCCATTGGGTGTATGTGAGGGACATGTGTTTGTTTCGAAACTTGCAATTGGTGTTCTGTCATGCAATTGCCATTTCTGAGTGGGTGGATGCAATACTCGGGAGGGTGTTTTGCATTTGGAGGCTCACCATAGGGGCCAGGGATCTAGATTGTGATGACATGTTGGCTGGGGAACATGAGTTGGGGCCTGCTGGCAGGTGCCCCACAGTGCTGGGGGGTGGGGGGGTGGGAGACATGGGTGGGGGCCTGGTGGAGGGTGCCCCTGCACTGCTGGGGGGTGGGGTGGGTGGGGAACATGAGTTGGACATGGGTGGGGGCCTGGTGGCGGGTGCCCCTGCACTGCTGGGGGGTGGGGATGGTGGGAGACATGGGTGGGGGCCTGCTGGCAGGTGCCCCACAGTGCTGGGGGGTGGGGGTGGTGGGGAACATGAGTTGGACATGGGTGGGGGCCTGCTGGCAGGTGCCCCACAGTGCTGGGGGGTGGCGGTGCAGGGGAACATGAGTTGGACATGAGTGGGGGCCTGCTGGCAGGTGCCCCACAGTGCTGGGGGGTGGGGGGGTGGGAGACATGGGTGGGGGCCTGGTGGAGGGTGCCCCTGCACTGCTGGGGGGTGGGGTGGTTGGGGAACATGAGTTGGACATGGGTGGGGGCCTGGTGGCGGGTGCCCCTGCACTGCTGGGGGGTGGGGGTGGTGGGAGACATGGGTGGGGGCCTGCTGGCAGGTGCCCCACAGTGCTGGGGGGTGGGGGTGGTGGGGAACATGAGTTGGACATGGGTGGGGGCCTGCTGGCAGGTGCCCCACAGTGCTGGGGGGGGTGCAGGGGAACATGAGTTGGACATGAGTGGGGGCCTGCTGGCAGGTGCCCCACAGTGCTTGGGGGTGGGGGTGCAGGGGAACATGAGTTGGACATGAGTGGGGGCCTGCTGGCAGGTGCCCCACAGTGCTGGGGGGTGGGGGTGCAGGGGAACATGAGTTGGACATGTGTGGGGGCCTGCTGGCAGGTGCCCCACAGTGCTGGGGGGTGGGAGACATGGGTGGGGGCCTTCTGGCAGGTGCCCCACAGTGCTGGGGGGTGGGGGTGCAGGGGAACATGAGTTGGACATGAGTGGGGGCCTGCTGGCAGGTGCCCCACAGTGCTGGGGGGTGGGGGTGCAGGGGAACATGAGTTGGACATGGGTGGGGGCCTTCTGGCAGGTGCACCACAGTGCTGGGGGTGGGGGGGGTGGGAGACATGGGTGGGGGCCTGGTGGAGGGTGACCCTGCACTGATGGGGGGTGGGGGTGGTGGGAGACATGAGTGGGGGCCTGGTGGAGGCTGCCCCTGGTGGCTGGGGGTGGGGGTGGTGGGAGACATGGGTGGGGGCCTGGTGGAGGGTGCCCCTGCACTGCTGGGGGGTGGGGGGGTGGGATACATGGGTGGGGGCCTGCTGGCAGGTGCCCCACAGTGCTGGGGGGTGGGGGTGGTGGGGAACATGAGTTGGCCATGGGTGGGGGCCTGCTGGCAGGTGCCCCACAGTGCTGGGGGGTGGGGGTGGTGGGGAACATGAGTTGGACATGAGTGGGGGCCTGCTGGCAGGTGCACCACAGTGCTGGGGGTTGGGGGTGGTGGGGAACATGAGTTGGACATGAGTGGGGGCCTGCTGGCAGGTGCACCACAGTGCTGGGGGGTGGGGAGGTGGGAGACATGGGTGAGGGCCTGGTGGAGGGTGACCCTGCACTGCTGGGGGGTGGGGGTGGTGGGAGATATGAGTGGGGGCCTGGTGGAGGCTGCCCCTGGTGGCTGGGGGGTGGGGGTGGTGGGAGACATGGGTGGGGGCCTGCTGGCAGGTGCCCCACAGTGCTGGGGGGTGGTGGTGGTGGGGAACATGAGTTGGACATGGGTGGGGGCCTGCTGGCAGGTGCCCCACAGTGCTGGGGGGTGGGGGTGGTGGGGAACATGAGTTGGACATGGGTGGGGGCCTGCTGGCAGGTGCCCCACAGTGCTGGGGGGGGTGCAGGGGAACATGAGTTGGACATGAGTGGGGGCCTGCTGGCAGGTGCCCCACAGTGCTTGGGGGTGGGGGTGCAGGGGAACATGAGTTGGACATGAGTGGGGGCCTGCTGGCAGGTGCCCCACAGTGCTGGGGGGTGGGGGTGCAGGGGAACATGAGTTGGACATGTGTGGGGGCCTGCTGGCAGGTGCCCCACAGTGCTGGGGGGTGGGGGGGTGGGAGACATGGGTGGGGGCCTTCTGGCAGGTGCCCCACAGTGCTGGGGGGTGGGGGTGCAGGGGAACATGAGTTGGACATGAGTGGGGGCCTGCTGGCAGGTGCCCCACAGTGCTGGGGGGTGGGGGTGCAGGGGAACATGAGTTGGACATGGGTGGGGGCCTTCTGGCAGGTGCACCACAGTGCTGGGGGTGGGGGGGGTGGGAGACATGGGTGGGGGCCTGGTGGAGGGTGACCCTGCACTGATGGGGGGTGGGGGTGGTGGGAGACATGAGTGGGGGCCTGGTGGAGGCTGCCCCTGGTGGCTGGGGGTGGGGGTGGTGGGAGACATGGGTGGGGGCCTGGTGGAGGGTGCCCCTGCACTGCTGGGGGGTGGGGGGGTGGGATATATGGGTGGGGGCCTGCTGGCAGGTGCCCCACAGTGCTGGGGGGTGGGGGTGGTGGGGAACATGAGTTGGCCATGGGTGGGGGCCTGCTGGCAGGTGCCCCACAGTGCTGGGGGGTGGGGGTGGTGGGGAACATGAGTTGGACATGAGTGGGGGCCTGCTGGCAGGTGCACCACAGTGCTGGGGGTTGGGGGTGGTGGGGAACATGAGTTGGACATGAGTGGGGGCCTGCTGGCAGGTGCACCACAGTGCTGGGGGGTGGGGAGGTGGGAGACATGGGTGAGGGCCTGGTGGAGGGTGACCCTGCACTGCTGGGGGGTGGGGGTGGTGGGAGACATGAGTGGGGGCCTGGTGGAGGCTGCCCCTGGTGGCTGGGGGGTGGGGGTGGTGGGAGACATGGGTGGGGGCCTGCTGGCAGGTGCCCCACAGTGCTGGGGGGTGGTGGTGGTGGGGAACATGAGTTGGACATGGGTGGGGGCCTGCTGGCAGGTGCCCCACAGTGCTGGGGGGTGGGGGTGGTGGGGAACATGAGTTGGACATGGGTGGGGGCCTGCTGGCAGGTGCCCCACAGTGCTGGGGGGTGGGGGTGGTGGGGAACATGAGTTGGACATGGGTGGGGGCCTGCTGGCAGGTGCCCCACAGTGCTGGGGGTTGGGGGTGGTGGGGAACATGAGTTGGACATGGGTGGGGGCCTGCTGGCAGGTGCCCCACAGTGCTGGGGGGTGGGGGTGCAGGGGAACATGAGTTGGACATGAGTGGGGGCCTGGTAGAGGGTGACCCTGCACTGCTGGGGGGTGGGGGTGGTGGGAGACATGGGTGGGGGCCTGGTGGTGGGTGACCCTGCACTGCTGGGGGATGGTGGTGGTGGGAGACATGGGTGGGGGCCTGGTGGAGGGTGCCCCTGGTGGCTGGGGGTGCAGGGGGACATGCGTTGGTGGGCAGTAGTGCAAATTGACATGTGGGTTGGCTGGGGGGCATGGCCATGGTGGATGGGGTGCCTGCAGGACATGTGCAGGGTAGGCCCCTGTGGTGTGAGCCACCTGCAGGGGCCGTGGAGGGTGTAGAGGGAACACCTGGGAGGACCCACACGCTCCCCGCGCACCCCTGTAATACACGTACCCTGATGAGATTGCGTGTGGAACTTCCCGCGCACCCCTGTAATACACGTACCCTGATGGAATCGCGTGTGGAACTTCCCAAGCACCCCTGGAATACACGTACCCTGCTGATGTTGCGTGTGATACTTCCCCCGCACCCCGAAATACACGTACCCTGATGAGATCGCGTGTGGAACTTCCCGCGCACCCCTGTAATACACAAGATGCAAAAATGATATGCACACCACTATGATGATTAAGACCTGTGCCCCCTCGCTTATCACCTCCATATGCCAATTTGTCAACACCTCTATCTCCACCGGCACGGTCCCTTGGGACCTTAAGAAATCATGGGTCATGCCCATTCTGAAGAAACCTGGACTCTCAGTCGACATGCCAAACAATTACCGCCCTATCACCAACACAGCATTTTTGCTTAAGATTCTGGACCGGGTGGCATATATACAGATTGCTGAGCACCTAAAGTCATACTCCATCCTCAATGACCATCAGTCGGGCTTTCGAGTTGGATATGGCACTGAAACTGCACTGCTCGAACTTAAATCCAATTGATGGCTCGCATGGATAACAAGGAGGCTTCTCTGCTTATGTTATTAGATCTTTCCGCAGCCTTCGTCCTGGTGGACCATGACATCATGGCCACCAGGTTGTCTGAAGTGGTTAACTTCTCCCCATTAGCTTGCAAATGGGTTTTGTCATTTCTTAGCAACCGAGTTAGCAGAGTCTTCCAAGGCAACGCCGAATCTGAGCCCATTCTTACTACCTGTGGTGTTCCACAGGGTGCCTGCACTTCCCCTTGCTTTTACAATATATTCACGGCTCCTTTGTTTGCAAGGTTAGACCATGAGAATATTATATTTACCAATTACGCGGATGACAATCAATGTGTCATCCCGCTTCTTGGGTCTCACAAACTGGATGAAATAGCCATTAATAAAGTTTTCACTATAATTGAAACCTGGATGGTTCATAACAAGTTAGCACTAAACAAATCCAAAACCGAACTATTGGTAGTTGGTTCACCGCATACCATTACTAAACTTGGCTCACAGTACGACAACTTTCAGCTGGGTGAAGAATCAATCAAACCTTTGAAAAAAGTAAAAACTTTAGGAGTAACCTTTGACCAACACCTGTCTATGAAATAGCATGTTAGTAGTATTGTGTCGTCTTGTGCATACTACATTAAACTCTTAACACACCTAAGGCCCCTCATTTCTCAGGATAACGCGGAAACTATCGCGAGAGCAATTGTAGGCTCAAAAATAGACTACTGTTCAAGCCTTCTGATGGGAATTAACAAATCCGAAAGTAATAGGCTGCAAACCTGTCAAAATGGGGCTATTAGAGCCGTTATGAAACTCAAACATAAAGATCATGTCACACCAGCGAGACGTGAGCTACACTGGCTGCCTGTGGCCGGTGGAGCGCTATTTCGCACCCTAACGATTGTCCATAAGTGTAGATCTGGGAAGATGCCTGGTTACTTACAACAACTACTACCCATAAGATCTAACACAAGAGCACTTAGGTCGAATGACTTGTTCCTTCTATCTGAACTTAAATACAACACTGTCAGAACAGCCGACTCGGCCTTCTTCTCTGTTGGCCCTAGAGCCTGGAATGCTCTCCCGCTGGAGCTAAGATCCATCGAATCTTTAGAACTCTTTAAAAAAAGACTAAAGACACATCTGTTTCATTAAATGACTTTTTGGTCCGTGATTTCACCCGCTCAGCCCTGCCTCCTGAAACCGTTTCCTGTTATCTGTTATATGTGTTTTTGTAGTGCCCTCACGCCTTCGGGTTCATGGCTGCGCTATACAAGTATATTAAAGTAAAGTAAAGTACCCTGATGGAATCGCGTGTGGAACTTCCCGCGCACCCCCGAAATACACGTACCCCGCTCAATCGCGTGTGTAACTTCCCGCGCAACCCCGAAATACACGTACCCCGCTCAATCGCGTGTGTAACTTCCCGTGCACCCCCGGAATACACGTATCCCCTCAATCGCGTGTGTAACTTCCCACGCAACCCCGAAATACACGTACCCCGCTCAATCGCGTGTGTAACTTCCCGCGCACCCCCGAAATACACGTACCCTGCTCAATCGCGTGTGTAACTTCCCGCCCACCCCCGTAATACACGTACCCCGCTCAATCGCGTGTGTAACTTCCTGCGCACCCCCGAAATACACGTGCCTCACTCGCACAGGCCCAATTGCTGTATGTTGCCACTTTTGTAATGCGCAGGGACGCTACCGCCTGCCTTCGTGTGGCGGACGTGTTTCGGCTTGTGCGTGTCTTTGGCTGTGCGTGGCTTTGCCCTATTCGATTCCATGAATACGTGTGGTTCGAGTGCGTGTGCGCGTTCCGTCTGCTTCCCTGCAGTACATCCCCAGTTACGCCCTTATTTTTGCGCGTTGTTCCCCATTCCGCGCGTTACGCCCCGTGTTCCGCCCACTTTCTGGTGTATGCGCCGAGGTTGTGCGCTTTCACTGTGCGCGTCGCGCACGCCTTTCGGGATGTTGCAGTGACTTGTGCGCCATGCACGGGTTTGGTGCACATCCCGAGGTAAACACGCGCAGGGACTTCCATGAATCGCACGCGTGCGCGTGCGCCTGTTTATTTGCGCTTGCGCCTGCTTGCGCCAAGATTTTCGGCACACATTTTTTCCATGAATCGGCTCCTATATTACTCCTATCCTCCCTAATCTTTTCACGTCTTTTCTATTGCTCTACTGCGCTTTTGGCCTTCCGGCATCTCGACTTGTTCCTCTAAAATCTATTTTTAATGCTGCGATTCAGCTTCTCTTTTGTTTGACCCCATGTGAATCAATATCATCAGCTCTTCACACTTTGGGTTGGCTTCCTTTTCATGCACAACTTAAATGTACCTTTCTTTGTTTGATATTCAAATCTCTCTATGCTCTTACTCCCGACTATGTTTCTTCATTAGTATCATTCTACACTCCCTCTTGTTCTCTTCATTCTAATACCCAGTTCGACTGGTATTCCAGCCCCTCTTTATGCACATTCGCGCTTTCGCACACCTTGCTCCCTTACACTGGAATCTTCTTCCTCGGTCTATCCGCTCTATCACCTCTTACTCTTTATTTCGCTAAGCATTGAAATTACATCTGTCCCAACAGGGCTGATTCTGTGCATCCAATGTCAATTCTCACCTGCTCAATTGTACTGTGTTTACACATTTGTTATGGAAAAGCGCTTTGGATTAAGGCGCTATATACATACAAAGAAACCCCAGAGCAGAACCAGGGGGATGGAATCGACAGACATTCAATGGATTGGGATTGTCTTGACAAACGGAGATGAAATACCCAACCTACCAAACCCAGACGGACCCCTGGTGAAGAGTGAGGCAACAGAAAACCAACTGGGAGTGATCAGTAACTGCAGGGGAGCAGGAGACATGCAGTAATCCTCCCCAAACTGAAATGGAAGCACCACTCACCAGCACATCGAAGAGCCTGAGCACAAGACTACTATCCTGCAAATGGAGATTGAAATGGAGCTGTGGGTAAAATACTTTTTGTTTCCTTACAGAGGTAGCTTAGTAAGTGGTCGTGCATGTGACAAATGGGCACCGGGGGTGTGTTGGAAGAGGGAAGGCAGGGCTATAAAAGTCCAGCCATTACAGAGGAGTTTGAAAGGTGTTTGGGTGCGATCAGGTGGAGCAGTGGTGGATCAATAGACCATGCAGAGGGTGGACGGTGGAGTGGAGTGGAGTGCTGAGGAGACACTGACAGTGTTCTGAGAGAGTGCATTTAAGGTAGTGGGTATTGGAGAGAGTGGCACCAGTTATGGAGTGTGGTGAGAGGGGTGTAAAATGTGAGTGAGAAAGAGAAAAAAGCTAGAGAGAGGGAGCAAAGTGTAGGGTAAATTAAGGAGTAAGACTGATAAAGAGAGTGGATGGTAGGAGGGCGTGGAGAGAGTGCACGGTGGTAATGCGATTAGAGGTGAGGGCGGAGGGAAGCAGGAGAGGGTAGGTGGAAGAGATGGGCATTGAGTGTGGTAAGATTATGACAGGTGCATAGACAGCGGATTGAGAGTAGAGGAAGGGAGAGTACAAGAAGGAAGAGGAGCGAAGGCAGGTAGAGAGCGAGGAATAAAGGGGAAAGGAGTGCACTGCAAGAGAGGCAGAGCAGATGGGAAAGGCAAGGAAAGCAGATAGGAGAGGAGCAAGGGAGAGAAGTGTGAGGAAAAGAAAAGGGGAAACAGTAGAGAGAGTGGATGACTAGGAAGATCATGGAGGATATTGGAGATAGTGGTAGAGGGGGAAATAGACACAGAGAGTTAGATAGGGAGATACTGGAAGGGAAACCCTAGTGACATTGGGCAGCCCAACAACCAGGAGTATATCTTAGAAAACCCAGAAAAGGTCATGGCCTTTAGGTTTCCCCATCAAGATTATAAAGACTTGGATAGTAGTCTTATATTCTTAATTAGTACCCGGGAAGGGTCAAAGAGCTTGTAAGTAGCAAGCTCATTGGCCCTCACCGGGTCATTACCAGTTGCGTATGCGTCCTGGCCGCCATGGAAAGGGAAAAGGGACTACGCGTAGTCCCTTCTCCCCCTTCCATGGGGACCATCTTTTTTGTTTACTTTTTAATTCTTTTTTTCAATAGCTGCCATGGAAAGGAAGAAGATACTACATGTAGGCCCTTAGCCCCCTTTAATGCAGCCATTGTGTTGTTTACTTTTTTTCTATAATTTTAATGGCCACCATGGAAAGGGAAAGGGGCTAACCTTCTCCCCGATACCTGGTGGCCATTTGTTTTCCCTTTTATTGAATAAAACCCTCAGAGGGGGGCATTACTGGTCGGGTATTGCCCCCGGGGCTATGTTAAGATCCTCGCTTCGCTCAGGCGTGTAACTATTGCCCTGGGGGCATTACCCGACCGGTTGTGCCCCACCCTCCTCGGATTCGATCGCTTAAGTCTGGAAGGCCAAGAATGACTCTGAGGTGTCTTCTTGAGGTAAGGACCTTTTATTGTAGGCTGCTGTGTACATCGGTAGAGGCCGGCCAGGTCAAAGCACAGATAGCGCAGAGATTCTGGGCATCCTCACCTTGCATAGATGGATAGCAACTGGTCCGAACTGTAAGACTTGGAATATTGACATGATTCACTGGCACGAGGACTCTGCACAGCTGTCACCTGCCCAGGGTTTCATTCAGCAGACTTCTAGCATTACAGGATACAATCATTAGAGGTTACCTTGCTTTAGAGTTTGTTGGGGAGATTCAGGAGGTTAGGGACATCTGGGTTTGGGTGAGGGGGAGCCAACTGGGAGGTTGAGAGAGGCATAGGGACCCACTTACTTTCAACTGTCCTAGTATTCCCAGACCAGTTGGATACATTATCAGTAATACACCTTAAATCAATGGATCAGACCGCAATTGGCTGCACTGACTACATATACTAATGACCTAGAGGTAAACAAGCAAAAAACGAAGATCATGGTGTTTGAAAAAAATCATAAAAAGAAAAAGAACAACTCGTGGTTCCTGTTTGGAAACAAAATCGAACAAGTGACAGAATTCAAATATCTTGGAGTGTCATGATCTCTGCTTTCAAAAGGTCAGGGTTTTCCCAACTCCCTTGGAAGCAGATCCATAACCCAGGTTCCGAGTGCCAACCAGTCCCAATTGGGACCTTTTGGACCCAGTCCTGGCGCCAGTGGCACCAGGCTCATAAATATGCCCAGTCCCAGCGCTGGAAGCGCCGGGCTCATAATGCTTGGGTGAACTTACCTGCAGCAGACCATGCTGCTTACTTGCCTGCCAGTTGAGCCTCTAATCCTCTTCTGTTTGGAACTACTTTTCCTGTTGGGTGGGGCAGGAGCCACTCCCTAGATTCAGAACACTGTAACTCTTCTGGAAAGCAGGAACTCTTTTCTTACCTAGGCGTGGCTGTGGAAGGAGACACCTAAGCACTACAGGAGGCTATTTAAACCACACCCGATGGATGAATCTTGCTTTGCGTTATTCTGCATCCTCTGCAGCAGAACGCTCATCGTGTCTTCTGCATCTGATCCTGGGCATAAGGAAAAAGGCTTACCATCCTGAATCCAGTCTTCAGCAACACCTATAAAGACAAGAAAGAACAGGTTAGCATTACGGTCTTCAGTGACAGCTCTTCACTTACCTGGTCCATCGGCTGTCACCAACGCCTTGCGCTGCATTCCGGCATCTGAAAGACAAAGTCTTACCTACTCTTCGTGCGCTCCGGAGGTCTTCACACTGCATTCCGGCATCTAAAAGACAAAAGCTTACCAACTCTTCGCACGCTCCGGAGGCCTTCGGTGCTGCATCCCGCATCTGAAAGACAAAACAAGGTGCGTTTAAAGACATTGGGGAACTTTAATACTCACGTGCCATTACTCCTTTCCACATCTAACCCAGTGGGTATTCCGGCACCCTGCAGCCGCTCCGAACTTGTACCTGCAAAATAAAAAGACAGTTAGAGCGCATCGTGAAGCAGGCAACAAGCGCTTACTTACGTGCTTCCAGGCGCTTCTATTCATCACACGGGCTCCATCTTCAACTCACTTCAGCCCGTCATCCGCCATCGCCGGAACCCTGCAAAACAAGAAACAACGCTCTCACCTTGGAGAGCACGGCGTTCACTTACCTAAGGTGAGAGCGTTAACCTTTGGGGTTCTACAGGAGAAGAGAAAGGGAAGAAGAGAGAGACATTCAATAACCCAGTTCCTTAATCCCATATTTTCTATCTGCAGACATCTTACCCTTCGAGTCAGACATACAGTGCACAGAGGTCCAGCCCAAAGAGCCAGCCGTGTGTTACACATCACCTTTGAAGATACGGTATACGCCCAGTCAAGACCGGCGCCTCTACGGGAATCAGGTGAGCGTTACATGGAGTCCTCATTGACTCGACGGCTAAAGACTCAGCGATGCAACATCATCTCTTGGAAAAAATGAAAACTCTAGCCTCGCAAGCAAAAATATTGGATAATAAATATGGACGCTTTTCATTGTTGCCCCTACTTAAATTCTACAGGGGCAAAGTTATCCCAGCTATTACCTACGGAGCTGATGCTATGCCATCTTTACCCAATTTTCTATGGGCTAAACTGGAGAGTCTCTTTTGGCGCTCAGTACTGAATCTACCATCTTCTACTCCGATCACCTTGATATGACGTGAACTCTCCCTCTCCTCTCTAGAGTCAATAGTTAAAAGAGCATCAGTCATTCTATACCGGAAGATCAAAGATCCCTCTTCCTCAGCAATTTTTTTGATGGTTCAGGCGGAGATGAATTCAAGTAAATCCATGCTATTGTCCAAATGGGAGCTAATGTGCCTACAGCAACACGAAATCAGCGGCAGCTCCATGGAAGAACTCTTGGGCAATCCAACAAAAACTAAATTACAAATCGAAAAAATGGATTGGATAAGTACATTGGATAAGGCATCTGAGTACAAGCTAACTAGTCACTTACCTCCAACACGCAGAAAATTAAATGTAATTCAATCCTTTCTGATAAAACATCCAAACAGAAAAACTCAGAACACTCTTCTGCGTGCGAGGTTAAATCTGTTACCCACGAATGAAATCCTGCACACAAGGGTTCTTTCTCCATCTAATACTTGCCGCTTTTGCAACAACACCGAACAAAGCGAAACACTACGGCACCTCTTATTACTGTGTCCAGGTACAGACAAATTCAGATCACCATACATACTCCATCACCTAAAGAATGCCTACCTGAGGGAAGAAGAACTTTGGTGGGAGCGTTTAATAGGAGGCTCGAGACCACCTTGGACTATAGCAGCCACTAAAATTTTGGACCAGATCTTTGCACACGCACCTCTGTGCTAGAGTGAGCCGACACAAACAGATGGTGGGGAGTGTTCTCACTTTGTGCTTTTGCCTCCGCTTTCACCCTCACTATTCTTGTCTTCACCTTTACCTTCATCCTCACCTTCATTTTACTTTTGAAACCTCATAATTTCTTCACGACTTTTCATTTCATTTTTTTTGATTGGACAAATATGCTGTGAAATTTCTGTTCATCTTCTTGTAAAAATCACTACGGTGATTATATACTCGTATAATAAAAAAATATATATATAATACACCTTAAATCTACTATTGTCGCCTGTAGATTATTGATGTCAAGTGGCACAGTAGTTCATGCACTGTTTAGCAGGAGATGATCTGGTGTTTTCTGTCAGCCATGGGTGTCTGGAAATGTAATCAGCCAGATGTTGCTCCTTTGCTAGAATGTGTACAGTGTCAAGCATGTAATCCTGTAGCAGCAAGCCCCGTTTGGCAATTCTGGTAGGATCTTTTATTTTTGATGTGATGGCCATTTCTAGAGCTGAATGTACAGCACAAGTGGTTTCTTGGCACTAGAGAGTGGGATTTGCCTATATAGCAGCCTGGCTTGACCGTCTGTAAACAATTGTAAATGCTTTTTCAAGCCAGGCTTCCCTTGTCCGCTTGCAAGTCAGCCTGTTCTGTGCCACTTGGGCTTCTGCTAGCATAAGATATTATGTAATGAAGATAATCCAAATCAGACATTTATTGGGCCAGGATGGCACCTAAGCCCAGTGGGCTATAGTCTACTGCCCGTTCAGTACACTTTTCACGATCAAAGTATGGCATGCAGACCGTGCTGGCAATCCGTTTGATTTGGTCAAAAGCAGATTGATCTTCATAGGTCCATGTGAGCTTTTGATTTTTTGTTAGGGAATGAGTGATGTATTAATAGACAGGAAGTTGGAATGTATCTGGCGCAGTACCCTGCCTGCTGTGCCTAGACATGAGCGTAAAGTTGGCATGTAGCGGGGCTGGCATTGATGTGAGGGCTTGCATCATTTCAGGATCTTGGTCTGTTCCATCCCCGGGGAAAATGTGAGCAGAGAATCTAAGTGTGTGCATGCAGAATTCACATGTGTTCTAATCAAGGGATGTTTCCCCATGCCAGACAGACTGCTGTTCTTCCTTTGTAGTGCCAGGTACTAAACCTTAACTGCTGTAATTTAATCAATCAGGGCTGTGACAAATTACTTTGCATAGTTTCTCCTAGAAGATTTCGGCAATCCATGAAACTCCAAAATGTAATCGTTAATAGAAGAAAAGGCCTTGATGAATGGCAAATGTGGTGGAGAGAGTTCCAGTTCAAACTGTTAACAAATCTTGTTTAGATCCACTTTCCAAAATGATTTTAGTTTAGCAACTACATCAGGTGGTTGGCTCGAGGGACAGAAGATGTTCCCTCTGGATAGCTTGATTTTGTAAGTACATGTTTACACAAATGCCGGTGTGACCACGTAAACCTTCCTTTAGGACTGGAACTATCGGTGGGACCCAAAGTGTGGGTCCTCTTGCTAGTTCAACAATGTCTTGATCCAACAACATGTGTAATTCACATTACGCGTTGGTGACTCTAGCAAGCCAGTGGTGCACCGTTATCACAGTAACCCATTCAATATTTTAAAAAACTGTGAAAAATGATTAGTTTGCCTAGCCCTTGAAATAGGGAGGGGTACACCTTTTCCATAGCTCAACATTGCTGCCCTGCTGGCCCCCCACGTTGTGATACAACATATACTCCATACCCATCTGTAAAACTGCCTTGACGTTACGTATGCATCTGCTGTTTCTTTAGGTGTGAATGACACAAGTGTTTGAAATAGCTTGACATGGCAGATTATGCCAGCCATAAGGGTATAGATCTGTGAAAGTCGAATTAAGAGTAGTTGGACCTTTTGAATCACAATTCCTCTTTCACAGATTTTAAATTGATTGGGCCCGAGTGTCTACCAGGGACTCCAAGGAAATCATTAACTTGAAGCAGTAAAATCTGGTTGGTGTCAGTCGATATAGTGTTGCCTAGCGTGAACACACAGGGGTATATCATGGATTTCCTGCTGGGTGGGCCTGCACATTAAACACGTGGGCCCAGGGCAGAGCGCTCTGCGACTAAAGGAAACCTACCCCTTTTACTCGGGTGTTTTCGTTCACGTGCCCCTGCTGATGAGGACAGAGTTTGAACTATTCTAGGAGAATTAATACTTTTAACTAGTTGGTCACAATTCAACCAAATGTCCAGTTACATTGTCTTAGAACATGAAGATATGTTAACACAAACTATAATATGAGTGTACCACTGAACTTTCCTGACACACAACAAAATATACTATGATAATGGTGCATGTTTATTGTCATTGGGCATGCAGCTTGTTGTGTGTGATGAAATGAAATAGCTGAAGTTCTGCAAAAAGGAGAGGTGGTTACTTTTCATGTTGTTTTGGAAAATAAGATTACTAAAAGAGGCTTGTGGGTACCAGGTCTGCCTACTGCAAAGGAGTTAAATTCACATCATCACAGTATCATTAACTTCACGACATTTAAAATAATACATCTTAATATTAGCCAACTAGACAGTATCCATTTTATAGACTAACAATAAAAAAAAGAGTTGGCTCTGGTAGAATTCAAGCATGCGCATGTTTTTTTCTTCTAGTGCAGAAGAGTGAAATGCATGCAAAATGACTGATGAAAAAGGAAATCAATAAGCCTGCTCAAGGTAGACAACCTGCAAAAACGAGACCACTTTTTTCATCTGACATCCTCTCTTCATGCACACTCCTTGCCACAACAGGCCTCTCAGATCATGCTCTATATGCCCTGTGATCTGTATTGCATGACATCCGATATTCCTGCACATTGATATGCAGGACTACATGTACCCGAAGGCTATGTGAAGTGAATCTAAAAGCCCAAACTAGTTTATTTCTTCACACCGGACATAGCACAACTTGAGATATTTGCAAACTAGCCCACCTCCGGCTGCGCTTCTTACAGACTTGTAACCACCTTCTATGCGCCGCGAGCCGTTCAGCTTGTTGATCTGTAATGAATTGTTGCAGCCCTTCGAGCCAGCTCGCCAACTCCAACCAGACTCGGTGAACCCGAAAGCTGCTAGAAGCCAGTCTAAACGCTGTAGAGATTCAGAAAGAAGCTAAGAAAGTTTTATATCTATGCAAAGAAAAAGGAAGGGTGGAAGGGGCGCTACTCTGGGTCCCAGCTGCAGTATAAGCTCAAACAGTCCAGAGATGTTCTCCTCCTAGCACGCTTTCATGCCTCAGCATATATATATATATATATGGTTCTGCTTCCATGTAGGTCTGCTTCCATAGCAGGCGGGGTCATGGTCAGAATCTCGTCAAGGGTACACTATTTCTGTAAGAGTTTCATAATCCGGTGAAACGTGATTTAAAATATAGTTTTTATTAGCATTTTTTTAAGGTTATTACAACAAACATGTCATTTCAATCCGATGCCATTCTCAAAAAAAACGTTCAAACAATAACCCTTTTCCAAAACCTCCCCTCCCCCACCCTCCCCTAGCCAGTGAACAGGTGCCGATTTCAAGCTTACCTTGCAGGGACGTGTTGTGCATTTATTGAGTTCGGACTGTCGAATAGATTGGTGCACACATAGTCTAGGGCTCAACCTAGCAGCGCCCCCCGGGGGGGCATGCCTTGTACAACGGATACCTAGTAGGTCCTCCATTTCCTCTGGACTCCAAACCCAAACAGGCCAACAGTTGTTAGGCTCACCCCTCAGGTCGATCGCTCATACTTTTCAAAGAAGGGGAGCCAAAGTTCCTCAATGTTGCATCTGGATTCATCCAGGACGTTGGTTAAAAATTCGAAGTCCTATATCGTCCGCACCTTCGTTACCCATTCCCTCTCATCAGGCATGTGCGGATTCCTCCACTTCTGGGCCAAGCAGCACCTGGCCGCTACGAGCATGACCTGCAACATGTGGCCCTGGGTGTCCTCCTGGTCATCACCCACCTCCATACCAAACAGAAGCAACCAGGCACAGAGGGGCCTAGAGACACCATCCACCCCCTTAACCCAGGATAGGACCTCTCCCCAATATGACTGCACCCTTGGGCAAGACCACCACATGTGCATGTAGTCCCCTTTTTTCTTTTTGCATTTCCAGCAGTGTGGGTCGTAGCCCGGACTCATCCTGGCTATCAACTGTGGGGGGTAGTGCCATCTGTGTAAAACCCTGAGGGCCTGGTGTCTGCACTGGGGGGAGGTTGTTGAGCGATGGGCCCGGATGCACATCTTGGTCTACCTTTTATGAAACGTGATTTAAATGCTTCCTCCTTTCAGGATCTATTAAAGTCACAGTTTTTGATGCGTGCTTTGAGGTGCAGGACGAAATTGGGCTTTCTCTCACTTGTGAAAGTGAATTGACATTCGTATTCCATGCTTTTGTTAGTTGCTAAACATGCAGCAAACGTGGTTTGCAGGCCATCAGACCTCTGTCTTACCTTCTGGCACAAACGGGAGGGCCCACACAGTGAATCAGTAGTCCCCTCGCGCACGTGTGTTCTTGCAGACCCATTGCAGTCAGCAGCAATGGGTCAATATCTCACTCATCTTATCAGTAATTTGAAGAAAAGTGGCGCTTGCAGGGAAATGGCGTTCATGGCGGGGCAGCAGCACAAGATAGTGTTCAGGGAGGCACCAAAAGCATGGTAGTGTTCCTATATAAGGAACAGTTTTTACTGATAGCAAGTTATCAGATTTTGTATCAATATCGAGAGGCACACAACAGGGTTATCCACCGTCTCCCTTGTTGTTCACGAACAGTGCACTATCCCAACACCCTGACCAGCGCATTGATCGAGTCACCCAAGTGCATCACTGCTGACATTGACATTGTAGACCCCACAATATGGGCATAGCAGGTATTTGTATTTATTGTTTTATATAGCACCTTAATCCAAGGCGCCTTACAGTTAACAACAAGAACACATTAAACATGGAACAGTAGAAGCAATAACTGTAAACATGAATCAAACCAGAAAAACGGCATGTAGAACAATTTGCATAAGAAAAGAGGAAAGGAGAGGAAGGGGTAGGGAAGAGGGGGAGAAAGTAGTGAGTAAAGTGAAGAGTAGGAGGAAGGAGAATTTAGAAGAGAAGGGAAAAGATAAAGAGAACAAAAAGAAGGGTACTAGTGGAAGGGAGAGAAGGGTGAGAGGGAGGGGAATGAAGGAGTGATTTCAATGAGGAGCGGAAGGAGGAATATATAAGGGAGGAACTGATAGAAAAAAGTAGGGAGTTCCAGTGTAAGGGGGCAAGGAGCTGAAAAGAGCGGAAACGAGAGGAGGCACAAGGGGGTGGGGGGACCGAGAGTAGGAAGAGATCAGCAGAATGAAGAGAGCGAGAGGGGGTCTAGAAAGAGAGAAGAGAGGAGAGGTAAGGAGGGGCAAGGTCGTGAAGTGATTTAAAGATGAGACAAAGGAAGCGGAATTTAAGTCGGGAGTGGAAAGGAAGCCATCCTTAGTGAGAAAGGGAGTTGGAAATGGAGTCATGAGGGGAGATAAGACAGAGGGTGCGGATGGAGGAGTGGTAAAGGGATTTGAGAGGGGCAAGATGGGAAGCGGGGAGACCTAAGAAGAGAGAAGAACAATAGAAGAGGCAAGACAAAATGAGGGATGAAGGCCATCCATACCCAAGTACAAATGCACGTGGGTATGGATGGCTGTCTCTTCTCACAGATATTTCTACACAAGATTGAGGCACTGCCTGTAACATTCCTGAAGTCCTTTGCGACTCTAGGATTGATACGAGTGGACAATATATTCCTGAAGGATCCTTTCTAAAATATGTATGCTGGCGTGAATTAGGGGGCAGGGGGTGAAACATCTAGTATGTGTTCTGAGAAACCTGAAGGTGTCTCCCTGCCTAGTCACTGGGGATCTGTCATCCAGGTGGCCAGGACACGGCCATCGCTATTGGATCCAGTTCCCAGGGGTAGACCAGTGGGGGAGGATCACCTGGATGGTGGGTCCTCGGGGAGAGGGAGTGGGACACCCATGGGTGAATGCGGTATCCCCCTTCTTATAACACCATTTCCCCATCCTACCTCTTAAGATACTCAAACACTCTACACCCCCCTTTTCCGACACAAACACTTTCACACGCCATGAAAGACGACGGACAAACACCAGAGCCGTTTACCTGGCATGTCCTACCACAAGGGTCAGGAAAAGTCAGGCAATTGACCAGAATCGCACACACTTGACGGCCCTTTCCCTACCCGACAGGGATAAAATGTGGAGCACGAGAGCACAATACAAGCAAGGCAGACCGCGCAATGAGAGAGCTAACTCAACAAGGCAGTCAAGAGGAGGAGAAAGACGGCGCGAACTGAGAGGGTGACAAGGAGAAAAGAGACCTTGCCCTTTCCGACCAAGGCCTGTGAAACATCTGCAGAAGGAATCGTAAGACCACAAACAATAGCCAGCGCGTGTTGCAGCAGATGTCACCAGTACACAGGGCACTCCTCCACTGATAACCAAGCCAGGGAGAGATGCTTGCCACTGTGGTACCGACCTTGACTCCAGAGACAAGCAAAGCCAAGCGGTTCATCACAGCTGGAGAGTCAAGGGGAAAGCCGATAAGAAACCAAACTGTGTTGAACAAAAGTAGCAAACGGCTAGTTGAGGAAAGTACAAAGAACTGTTTATGCGAGAGGGGAAATCCAGCTACAGAGGAGTCAGGCACCATGTCGGCGCTCACTGGGCAACTGCCCTATTGTTGAAACTACAGTTACAGAAGGCCTTGGGAACGGGATGAGAAAGGGGTCAAAGTGGTCATACAGAGGTTTAGTAAAATTCTCTGTACAGTCGAAAGTCATTGGCCTGCAGATGATTGTGACGCTAAGGGAAGTGAATCCCGTATCTTACAAACTGTTCAAGGAATTATGTAAATTGGCAAGAGTGAACCCGATGGAGGAATGCCGATAAAAGGGGGCGAAGCCTGAAGTCCCAGTGAATAGTGTGTTGACAAGAGTGAACCCGGCAGAGGAATGTCCACAGTGAACTGTTTAAAAAACACATTAAGGTTCATGAATGTCACTGTTGAGATTGTGTTCAAAACCGCTGTGAACCCGTCAGAGGGAGGCTAATATTCAAGAACGGTTTGAGCCCAGAAGAGTCGGATCCAAGGGTGAAAAGACATCACCCATCCTGCAAGCAGAACTGAACTTTTGTGTATTATTTTTGGAACACATCAGGTCCTGGGAGGCAAGACACTTTTTGAAGAGAAGAGACTTAACCACCGAAGGCTCCGATTGCTAAGAACGGAATGGTTGGCTCATGGGAAAGGTCGAGCGTGTGCTGTACTGCGGAGTCCCGCCTTATCCTGCCTTATCCCGTGCTCAAAACATGGGGAAGGGAGACCCTGACTACCGCATTCTGACTTATTATTTGTGAACACTTCTTTCTTTCCTGTGAATCCTATCCCACACTCTTAGTTTGTATTTAGCGTAAGGATTGGCAATAGGTTTTTCTTAGTATAGGCCCTTTTATCTGACAAGACGCCACTAGGACTGCCTGATGGTTGTAGCTTGCTGCCATCTTAGATATAGGTCCAGATTAGGCGTTATTCCAACCTGCATATACAGTTTAATAAAAACCCTTGAACTGTGATGACTTGTGTCTGTGTTTACTGTTGCCACCATGAGTTCCTTACAGTGTGCACAATGGTATAAATGTCTGCAGACCATGTGAAGGCATCATGAAGTAAGACACAGACAACAGGCGTAAGTTCAAACAAACAATATTTATTAACTTAAATGTTAATAGTTAAAGAAAAGGTGATCAACACAAGTTTTTAAGATTCTTCTAGCTCCCAGCTTATCTTCAGCTTCCCTTCCTCAAGTTGAAGAACGTACCATGAGATCCTTCAGGATTTACCTTGTTCAAATTCAAATAGATCCATGAGATCCTTAGGACTCCCTTCCCCAAGTTCAAAGTAATACAGTTTAAAAAAAAGAGGTCCTGGGGCCCTGTCTGCAAGATGGTAGTTCATCAAATCTCAGGGTTACCTTCCCCAAGTCTTCAACGTTGCAACCAATGGATGATTCTCTCTTTCAAAAGTTCAACTTAACTCTGGGTCAACTTGGCCCTTCTTCTAGTTTGCGTCTCCAGCTCACTTCTAGTGTTCCTTCTTGGTAGGTTTTTCAGTGTCTTTACCTTTTATAATGTGGGGCTCACTGATCTAGGCGCAATTATCAGACCACAACGTCCACCCATCACAGTTTGTGCAACCAGGGCCCCTTGGTTCTTCAGCCCACACAGGGTGATCTGCATTTGCCCCGGTGTGTTCTCCCCGTTGGAATCTTGGGTTCTCCCTGTTGGAATCTTGGCTTTGTCATACACCTTTTGCCAGTCTTGGCCTTTGCTGGACTCCTTTAATTCACAAAGTTAATTTGGTAATTCTATTTTTTCCCACCTTTGGTTGCACTCCTTCCCACTTTTCCTTATACGTTGCTTTCATATAGGCATTCTCCTTTTAGTCTGTATTCATTCTTGGTTTTATTTACAAAGTTAATTTATAATATGAGTGCAACTTTTGTATTTTCAGCCAATTCTGTGTTCAACCTGCTTGATTTATCACTGTTGTAGACTTTCGCTCAGCGTACAATATTAGTGGTGTAACGCTGTTTAAAACTTCCACTTAGTTCGGCATTCAATATATATTATTGTAATGCCGGTTTTAGATTTCATTCAGTTTGATATTCAAAATGTGCAGTTTAGTGCTATTTGGAAACTTTCATTCTGTTTGGTATTCAATATATTTATTGTAGTGCTATAGGAAAACTTCCATTCAGTTTGGTATATAATATGTATCATCTATCTCGTTTCGCTTGAAAGATTTCGTTCATACAGAGCTTCATTCTTAGTAAGTAGCCCGCCCGGGCGACCCCGGTTTCCAAGTGTCTTTTCCCCAGCACTCACCGGCCTGCAGCGTTTTCCTCAGCCAGCTCTTGCTGCTCCTCTCAACTCCCGAGGCTGGTGCCCCGTCCTCAGCGAACCCCGCTCAAATGTCGCTTTCGCTTCTGAGGGCACCGAAAACTTTGTTGCCTCAGGGTGGACGCAGACAGTGTCCTCTCGTTCTCTGGTGCTCATTAGCAGCTCCCAGCTGCTCAAACACTGCCACAGAGGCTGCCACACATCTGCTGGTGTCCTGGTCACACTTCAGGCCTCACCACAGTTGTCTCCACACGGAGAGGGTCACCTGGTCTCTCCTCCAAAGGCCTCCCAGCTGCTGCTCTCCTCATCTCTTCACTGGTTTTCCTTTGTACACCTGCAGCCCCTTGACAGGCTGCATGTGAGGACATCTAATTAGATTTGCCTGACCCTCTTTAAGAGGACATGCCTGACTCTCACCATACTTTACAGGCATCTTCCTCGTCTCAGTACCTAAGTGGTGAAGCAGTGTAGTGTTCATCACTCTTAGTCTCTTCTTCCTCATCCCAGTACCTCCAGATGTTAAATGAGGGGAGAGGTCCTACAATATCCCATAAAGTTTGGGGACGTTTCAGGTAGGTCACAATTAGGGTACCATGCCTTGCCTGCAGGCACCCACCTCTTTTTGACCCTCTTTCTGGTGTTTCTAGAGTGGTGACCTCCTTGGACATTTTCCTGGTCAAGGGGATAGGTATAGCAATACCCCATGACTGTCTCTGAGATATAAGGGTTTCCCTGAAAGGGAAGTGCGGAATACCGCATCTCGCCTAAGGACATCTGGCTCCCAATCCCAGAGGGCCCTCCACCAAGGTGATTCTCCCTTGCTTCTCCACCCCCAGGGTCGGGATCTAAGAGTGATGGCCTTTCCTTGGCCACCTGGGAGGAGGACCCAAGGGGAGTAGATGTCAGGACGCCCTCGGGTTCCTCACAGCCACCATGAGAGCTGTTATTAATAACTTTCCGACACTGCCCCGTGATAGCCCAATAGTCCATTTTATACTAAGATCAGATTGGTGCAAGCATGTTTTATCTTCACTCGATAAGTTGACAATAGTCACTTGTAAACAATCTCACATAACCAAGAACAGAAGTGAGAGATTCCTCAGCACACAATTAAGTGAAGCACATTGGAAGAGCACTAAGAGATATGTTCGTGGGATCAGCAGCGTAACACAGAAGCCTTGCTGAATCCCCTCACCCCCCCCCCCCCAAAACTCCATAAAGCACCAGACATGCCACATTACGTCCTGGCCTAGACCACCATGCATGCGCAATGCCCATGCTGGTCATGGTGCTGCAGGCACACATGCAAACTGCGTTAGGGTAAAGGTGTAGCTGTGCTTTTTAATCAAAGCTTAAACCTTTTACTTAGTGTAGAAACAGGGAGCAGTGACTATTTTAAATTGAAGGGACGTAAATATTTGCCTCAAGTATGCAAGAGTGGCAGAGCGTAGTGAGAGAGCCCAAACTTATTAAATGGAGTTCGGAGGGGTTCTGCTCCTTGAGAAAATGTTTTAAATAATGGGTTAAAATGGTACATTATGCAGCACAGTTTCTGTGAAAAATGGAGTAGTTTTCAATCGGTTTAACTCATGAAAAAATCCAGTAGATGCAAGACACCAACAGTGCACAGGAACATTTACCGACACATTGTCGTGCCTTTCCCAACAGTATGTCAGTTTAAAAAATATGTTTCATGTGGGCAGTGCCCATAAATTTCCATGCTGTTTCCACCAATATATGCCAGTATTCCCATATAAGAACACACTCATGGCTGCTTTGCTCATAATGTCAGTAATTATACTGTTAAAAAACATGTCCAACAAGCTCTGCCAGTACATGCCAGTGCCCCACGTAAGAACATCCTCCTGTTGACTTTCCCATGAAAATTGACATGCCACAATAAGAAAACATGTCCAGCTGGTTCCAATATAGACCAGTCTAAACTCTTAAGCACACTTACAATGCTTGCTTTATCCTAGATGCTCAGTGAACATTTTAATAGCTTGGATTGCTGCACCAAAATGCCAGTCTAGCCACATAATAACACTTATGCTTGCTTTATCATAGATGACCAGTAAAGAATGTCATGCTACAGTAAGAAATTGCAACACTGGCTGTACCAAAAGGCCAGCCTGGCTGCTTGCTAACACTTATCATGGTTGCTTTATTATAAATTCCTAGAATGAATGTCATGCCACTGTCAGAAATAGCTAGACGGGCTGCACCAAAAGGCCAGTCTAGTCCTGTAATAACACTCAACATGTTGGCTTTTCCCAAAATGCCAGTAAAACATGCCATGTCACTTTAAGGAAACAACAACAATGCTCCTGTGTGTTCGGGGGCCAACTGGTGCCTCAACATACACCAATACTCAAATGCATACCCATTTACCCACCAATCAATCTCCCATGCACCTTTTCTAACTTTCACTCACACACGCAATGCATTCTCAACATGTGCACCCACCTAGAACATTCACATGCAATCGCATTCATACCCATTCACCCACCAGTCACATTCATTCACACACGCACCAAGAGCATTCACACTGCATTCTCCACATGGACACCCAACCAGATTGTTCCAACACAAACTCCCATTCATACCCAATAACCCATAAATCACTCACCCTTACACCTTCATTCACACTGCATTCTCCACTCGCACACCCACCAGGACCATTCATATACAATCACATTCATACTCATTCACACACACGAGTCACTCGCCCATACACCTTATCTCACATTCACACTGCATTCTCCACATGCACACTCACCAAGATCATTCACAGACACAGCATTCTCCTTCACACGGCAACTCCCGTAATCACAACCATGTTTCCATACACACCATTCACAGACCCGTGTGCATATATACATACATACACATACATTCTACACGCATGCATCATATACACATACAAACATTACATACATACACAAAAACACTTTCTAACCTGCTTCCACATTGGGTCTGCTGCAATGATCCTTCTTTAGGCCTCTGGTCTCCCCCCTCCTCGCAGACAGGAACAGGAAGCTGTGAGCAACCCAAGGATGTTCTCATGGATAGACCCTGAGGATCTTTGTTCAGGTGACCAGGGCACGGCCTTCGCCTTTGGAACCAGACCCCGGGGGTGGATCAGTGCAGGTGTATCACCTGGACAGGGGGTCCTTGGGGACTGCTGGAGGAATGCCCTCGGGAGGGATGCAGTATCCCCCCTCTCTGATACGCCCTTACCTGATATCTCCTCAGCCTACATAGGATATGTTAAATCCAATTTTCCCATAGTTAAGAAAACACTATGACTTCCCAACTCCCCCAACCCCTTCTGTATCTATAAAGCTGAATGTGTGTATGTGTGTGTGTATGTTTATCCGGCTATACAAATCCACACTGTTGAACCCACGTCTACCAGATTTTGCATGATTCCTCTTGTGTCTGGGGCAAGATCGTAGTCTATGCTTAGATGCAAAAAAAATGTTTGGATGTTTGTGTGTGTGTGTGTGTGTGTGTGGGTTTGTCCGGCCATACAAATCCACACGTTGAACCCACGGCTACCAAATTTGCATGGATTCCTCTTTTGTCTGGGGCAAGATTGTAGTCTGTTTGGATGCAAATATATTCACCCCATAGACACCCTCATTCACTGATGCTCACCCCGATTCACTAAAGTAGGCACTAGAAGGAGGCAACATTTGGGAAAGTGTCTGAAGCAAATTGTTCGATGTGTTGGTTATTCCTTTGAAAGTATTTCTACTGTATACAGTTTGAAAGTGTTTATTGGAGCATTTTTAAAGGGAAATAAAAAAAAAGATTTTTATTACGCCACTGCAAATATGGTAAATGGCAAGGTTACGGTTTAATTAAGTTAACAAGAAGAGAGCACAATCAAACAATCTTTCTTGGACATGTTCTCAAATGTGCTGAAGCCATTGGGTGACTGAAACATGCCACACAAAAAACGAACATCACTTGGACAAGCTCCATTTTATGCAAAGCGAAAATCAATATCAAGAGCTTCTGAAACACAACAAACAGCAGCATGAATTGCCGACCAGGTGACAAGAGCAACTTTCTCCAGGGCAAATAAGATGCCAGAGCAAACTGAAGCAAGACTTGCTGACATGAGGACCAGAGCAACATCCTCCAGGGCACATGAGACACCAGTGCAAACTGAAGCAAGACTTGCCGACATGAGGACAAGAGCAATATCCTCCAGGGCACATGAGACACCAAAGCATCCTGAAGCAGGACTTGCCAACAAGAGGACAATAGCAACATCCTCCAGGGCACATGAGACACCACTTGATCAGGACATGGGCAATGCCGTGTACCCCAGCTAGTTCTATTTAAACACTGAGACGAAGAAGAGAGGGATTGAGAGAATGAAGTACACTGAGAAGAAATACACTCAGACACAGAAGACAGACTCTCACCTTTTACCAACTGACTGTCCCCTTAACAAGCACAGGCAAGGTAAGGCCTCCCTTGACAATCAGTCTCACCTGAAACCTATTAAGCCTCCCCCGCACTATAAAAGGCAGAGCACAATGGCACACTCTGAGCGAGCTGGGGATGCTGGATGGTGCATGGAAGACAGAGGGAGAAACCTCGAGCTGGAGAGACCCTGGAAGGCCTGGAGGATGAAGGACTGCCTGATTACTGGGCCTGTTAGTACAGGGGAGGTTGCAGTGTGGAAAGAGAACTACACCTCCAGGACGCAAAACTAGGGGAAGCTGGGGTTACATGGCTGTGCCCACACCAGAGCTCCGCCACTGGGCAAAACAGGCAAGCTTTTTAGGGAAGGTGGCGAGACCCTGACCTAAACGAGAATCCCCATGAACTCCTGCAGCTCCCAAAACCACCAAAGTGCCAAAAGCTGGAGCTAGCGAAGTGGAAGCAAAATCTGAATGAAGGATTCTGGGACTGGAAGTCCAAGGACATTTATTGTGTGAACCTTTGAAGTGGTCCGAACCCGGCTGAGGGAGACCCCTCTGTGAACTTTTGAAGGAGCCCGAGCCTGTCTGAGGGAGACCTGTGTGTGAACTTTAAGGAGGGGGTCATAGCCCGATCGAGGCAGACCTCGGGAGAAAACAAGGAAACTGAATTGTGCTCCAAGGATGCCAGCGCCCCTCCCGGGTGAATGGCAGAGTTGGAGAGGCGAGGTCTAGCCTGTGAAGTTAACCTTGACTCGTGTAAAACTGTAGAAACTAGAAGGAAGATGCACACGGGCTGTGAGTTGACAAGCGACCCGAGAGACCAGTGTCTGCTAAGAAAGATTGAAGTTTGCAACAATATATTGTAAGTGAAGGTTGCGCGCATGTGGATGAGATGCGATGAAAGGCAGACCTGCAAATGAACTTTAAAGCAAGGACAGTTGTGGAACCAGCAACACTGAGTAATGGAGTGGTCCGGCGAAGGGAAGTAGCCCAATTGAAAGTCTCTGTGAAAGGTACCTTGTTTGTAGAGATAAAAGTGAATGAACTGTAAAAGCAAAAGTGAACAAAGTTAACCCCTGAAGAAGGAAGTGGAAAAGCTGAACATTGAATTCTGAGTCAAAGTGGTCCTGCGGTGGTCTGTAAAGAAACCTTGCACATTCGAAAGTCTTCGACATCCGAAAAGCGGTCTGAGCCGACTGAGGGAGAGCAGAAGTGTAAAAAGCTTGGGGAAGGGAGACACGGCAAGTGTTGTTGAACTGTGATAGGTCTGAGCCCGGCAGAGCGGACCAACGTTGAACTTTTATTTTTTTAAGGTGTCTGAGGCTGACGTAGGCGGACCTACATGAGGTCTGAGCCGGACGGAGGCGGATCCACGTGAATTCTGTAGTTTGAAAGGTCCAAGCCCGACAGAGACCTACCTGAACTTTGCGTTTGGAATGGTCTGAGCCCGACTGAGGGAGACCGGTGTGAACCTTTTGTTAAACTAAATATTGAAGCTGAAAAGAGAGACTTTAGCATGGAAGGCCAGGCAGGCCTCAATCCACACTAGGAACTACCTTAAATATTGAGGAACCTGAGCTGAGCCAGAATGTGTCATCCTGTTTATGGGAGCCGCCTTTCCCTGTGCCGTCCAACAGGGGGTGGCGGGGGAAAGAGCTGACTCAGCAACATGGATTCTTTATAGTTTTGCACATTACTCCTTTAGCATTCACATTTATTCCCACACACATTTTGTTACATTAGATGAAGGGCTGGCATTAGGTTTTGTTAGCATAGGCCATCTTGTTTTGACCGACTCTACGAAGACTGTGTTATTTATTATTTGATAGTCGAGTGTGATGCCATCCTAGACGTAGGGCAAGATGGGCATTCTTCCAACCCCTTTTTCAAGAAAAATAAAGGTTTTCCAAATGTATCTTTTGTGTCTGTCTTGCTTTTGGTACCATGCTTTCCTTACAAAGCACTGTAGAGCTCTGGAGAGCTTCCTTTTCCTGTCTGTGTGCAGGGTGGGAGCCAGAGACCTAGAGACTGGGCCACTCTGCCTCTCGCTCCCCTGCGCACATCCGATCTGGCGTGTTCAGGGAATGCCGGAGGCCACCTGGATTCCCCAAGGCATGTCAGACAGTCTGGCCTGCCCAGGGGAGCCAGAGGTGGAGCGGCCCCTTACCTCGCCACCAGACATCTGCCCTCACCCTGAATTGGTCAAGGTTAGGGCTGTGGTGGTGCATCCCCTGGACTCGGGGCAGTGGAGTGCCCACACTGCCATGGCTGGGGAGACCCCAGTACACCATTGTGCTGGGTCTCGATGAGTTATTCCCATAAATTGCTTCAATTCAAGTACTTACATCCAAACTATTGCACAGCGCAACAGGGAGCTCAATACAGCCCACCTTCTAATGGGGATTGCCAGAAATCCCGGACCCCAAATGCCAACTTTATAAATTTATCATGGACATATCCCCCAATTCAGAAATTTTGGGAAGCAGTGTTGCAACAAATCACTGCAACTTGATGTATCTAACCCCCCAGAGTTCTGTCTCTTTGACTGTAGTAGTGGGAGGGGTAAGAGAGCCATGAAGTTCGTGGAAATGGCAAGTCCACTTGCCAAATCGCTTATTTGAAAGTTACGGATGAAAGGCGGAGTACCATCGATCAAGGCCTGTATGGGTTATTTCTTATGGTTTCGCGAACAAGGATGTGTATTTAGGACCCGGGAAAATCCGACCTCCCTCCGAGAGACTATTGGGGGAATTTCAGTAGTTACTTATAGAAACTCGTGCTGACTAAAAAGAAGGAAGCCCAGTCCTCTTGCAATGGATGCTAGTCACTGTACTCCTTGTTGTAATGGAAATTGCTCCTGTTGACTGTTTTGGGCACATGTTGCAATGTATATTTTTATTTAACCTGAGGGGGCCCTGTACTATTAGGAAGAAAAAGGGCAGATCAATACTGCTATAACAAGAAGTTTGCTCCTGTAGTTTCCAAGATGATTTTAGCTCTGTTATTTCATCATCCTTACGTGATAAATCCATTTCTCATTCCCCAGCGGGTACCATCAATACCAGACACAGTACACAACTTGAGTCATGTGTAAAAGATTTGTAAAGAGTTTTTTTTTTCAAGTAACCCTTTCTTATTTATTTTTCCGTTCACACTTTGTGCTAAAGGTTTATGGAGTCTCAATTACTATGAGCCCGCAAAGCTTTTGCTTAACATTTTTACTTTTTTAGTATACAAAAAACAAAAACGTGGTAAAATAAACATACAAACATAAGTGCAGTTAGACATTTCAAAAACTCATTGAGAGGGCATTCACCTTCCGGAATGGATTTGCTGGCCATTGCCAGATTATGGGCTTTTGTCTTCAGAGATCCTCCACTACCAGCTGTGGCGAGTCAGGAGAAGGACACGGACTCTCTGAGGACATGGTGTATGATATTTTATTAAAGTAAAACTATAAGGCCTATCTTTCTCTATCTCTGTGGGTGATCCCTACCTATGTTACTAACTAAGGCGCTTGTCAGTCAGTCGTGAACGTCTGAAGAAATACGTCTGCTGTCCAAAATTACCCTTATTGACCCTACCACTATGAAAACTAATTTAGGGCAGGAGAATGACTCCCTTCTCCGGAGGTTACTCCTAGTACCAGTCTATATGATTTTCTTTAATACATAATCCACAGATAGTCTCTCGTGACTTCTTGGATCAGTTGCTGAAGTTTCTTTAAATGGGCTATTCAGTTTTCTCTTCTCTTTGGGAATCCCTTTTGGGGATCTCTTATAAGATCTATATTCTTGGCTGTTGATCACAGTGTATCCTTTAAAGATATTTTTCCTCTGGTGGCCTTTCCCACCTTGGTAATATCCATTCAACTTGTTTTGGGCTTGTATGTGGCTCAATTGCCTATTTCTTCTAACCTCTGGCTCATTTGTTTTCCTTCTCTTTAATATTCTTTTTGTACAGAATATCTGGCTGCTTTACCCTTTTCTCAGGGTATTTTTATCCACTGTTCTTCTCTCTCATTAATCAGCTTTTGAATATTTTTTTCTCTTGAATCATAAAATTTCTATTTCATTTGTTGCCCGTTTGACTGTTTCATAGCTTCTACTGAGACAAGTTGCTTGTGCGGTGTAATGATTCTCCTGGGGCCTCCCGTTACCTTTGTTCTTGAAGGGAGAATTTCTTCGGGGGCCCTCATGTTAAGGGACCTTTTATCTGCTCATGCACCGCCGGCGCCTTCTCTTCTATGGCGTGTCCCGGTGGTCGCTGTATGATTGAACACCTTGTGAACTTCTATTGCAGGTGGTATCAGCAATGGATTGTGGACCAGCGGTCCACCATGGCCTCTCCTGCGTGGCCTTACCACCACTGTCTCCTGGGCTCCTGCATGTCTGTTTCTGGTGCTTCAGGTCCGCTAGAGCTCTGGTGTTCCACTCTGTGATAACGAGCGAGTTTGAAACTCATAGGCTTCCTTGTTTCCTTCTTCTCCAGGTGTTACACAACTTGGGGCCTTCCCAGGCTTGCGTATGCATTCCTCTCTATGAATACATGCTCATCAACGTACTCGTCCCAGTGGATTGGGTATTCTGATTTAAAGGGGCATTATCTTTTTCTATAAGATAACGGTATCTATTAGGAGTTTCTTCGTCCCAGTCTTGGTATTTCAAAATTTCTGGCATTTCAAAGTACCCCATTTAGGCAATAGTAGGCACAGCTTTAGGGAGTTCCTTACTGGAACAGGAGTCCTTGTCCCCTAACGGGGAGTCTCTGCTGTTGAGGTCCCACTTGCCGCTCCCACCTAGGGAGAGTCTTGCGGAGCGGGCTCCCCTCTCCAGCCTCACGGAGGGCTCCCTCTTGCGGAGAAGGGATGAATTCCCTCGATTGGTCACATCGCTTTCCCCTTATCTCTGTGGCTTTATCTTCTCCTATTCAAAGGTAGCCCTTTATTTCTGATATTTGGGCGTCTAGTCCTGTCCACTCTGGTCTGGAGACCTGGTGTGTCCCCAGTTCCATATGGGGAGGTCTGACAATTTGATGGAAGGATCATAAGATTATTAAGGAGAGTATGGAAGACTCGGCTTTTGAGCTCTGGGAGGTATTAACAGTACCCTTAAAATGTGAAAGTTTGTACCTATGATTACCTCCTCTGGCAGACCAGGTACCACTGCTGTTTTCGTAGTCATAGGTTGGTGTCTAACATTTAGGGACAAAGGTACCTTAGGCTAGGTCTCCACATTGTGATCACATGTTATTTTTACTTGTTGACTACCTAGCATGGCCTCGGGATATGGATCTATGTGGTTTCATCGAAAAAATACACTTCAAAGACGATTTCATCGAATGTTCAATTTTCTTTTAGAAGATTTCACTGCAAATATATGCGGGGGTCCCCACCCGCAACTCCCCCACCGTACCCATCCATAGTAATGATTATGCTAACCTACCACCCACATATATTTGTGGTGAAAATCGGACAAACAATTCGATGGAATATGTCTTTGATGTAATTCCCTGCGCAGTAAAACTACCTATCCCTTGGGATGTAGGCGGTCGGCTCGGACTGCTGTTTGTTTGCTTACCAAGTCTGAGCGCAGTAACCCACCTCCCATTTACTTGCACTTTCTCATGGGTCTTAAAAGGTTGGGACCCACAGTACTATATTTCGGAATTTTCCGGTTCTAACGCCAACTCTACTTTTGCTTCTTCCCATGGCTCTGCTGTTAGCCATCCTTTTTCCATGGGTTCTTCTAAGTTGTTTATGAGACAAAACCTCGCAATGTGCCCTTTTTCTCCACATGAGAAGCGTAGTGGGTCGTCGAGAAGAGAGTTCACTCTCCCTATTTCTTCTCTAACTGATGGGGAGACTTCACTATTGGGACTGGAGTACTTTTATGGGCCTCTTCCTTACTTAGGTTTCTTCGGGGTGGAATTCTTTCAGCTCTTATCCCTTTTTCAGGTGACATGAACTTGGGGTTGAATTTCACCTCTTTCCTCCCTTCTGCCGGTTTCCCTATGTGTTCCTCCCTTCTGCCAGTTTCCCTTGTGTTCCTCCCTTCTGCCAGTTTCCCTTGTGTTCCTCCCTTCTGCCAGTTTCCCATGTGTTCCTCCCTTCTGCCAGTTTCCCATGTGTTCCTCCCTTCTGCCGGTTTCCCATGTGTTCCTCCCTTCTGCCGGTTTCCTTATGTGTTCCTCCCTTCTGCCGGTTTCCCATGTGTTCTCCCTTCTGCCAGTTTCCCATGTGTTCCTCCCTTCTGCCAGTTTCCCATGTGTTCCTCCCTTCTGCCAGTTTCCCATGTGTTCCTCCCTTCTGCCGGTTTCCCATGTGTTCCTCCCTTCTGCCGGTTTCCCATGTGTTCCTCCCTTCTGCCGGTTTCCCTATGTGTTCCTCCCTTCTGCCGGTTTCCCATGTGTTCCTCCCTTCTGCCAGTTTCCCATGTGTTCCTCCCTTCTGCCAGTTTCCCATGTGTTCCTCCCTTCTGCCAGTTTCCCATGTGTTCCTCCCTTCTGCCAGTTTCGCATGTGTTCCTCCCTTCTGCCGGTTTCCCATGTGTTCCTCCCTTCTGCCGGTTTCCCATGTGTTCCTCCCTTCTGCCGGTTTCCCATGTGTTCCTCCCTTCTGCCGGTTTCCCATGTGTTCCTCCCTTCTGCCGGTTTCCCATGTGTTCCTCCCTTCTGCCGGTTTCCCTTGTGTTCCTCCCTTCTGCCGGTTTCCCTTGTGTTCCTCCCTTCTGCCGGTTTCCCATGTGTTCCTCCCTTCTGCCGGTTTCCCATGTGTTCCTCCCTTCTGCCGGTTTCCCTATGTGTTCCTCCCTTCTGCCAGTTTCCCTATGTGTTCCTCCCTTCTGCCAGTTTCCCATGTGTTCCTCCCTTCTGCCAGTTTCCCATGTGTTCCTCCCTTCTGCCAGTTTCCCATGTGTTCCTCCCTTCTGCCAGTTTCCCATGTGTTCCTCCCTTCAGCCGGTTTCCCTTGTGTTCCTCCCTTCTGCCAGTTTCCCATGTGTTCCTCCCTTCTGCCAGTTTCCCATGTGTTCCTCCCTTCTGCCAGTTTCCCATGTGTTCTCCCTTCTGCCGGTTTCCCATGTGTTCCTCCCTTCAGCCGGTTTCCCTTGTGTTCCTCCCTTCTGCCAGTTTCCCATGTGTTCCTCCCTTCTGCCAGTTTCCCATGTGTTCCTCCCTTCTGCCAGTTTCCCATGTGTTCCTCCCTTCTGCCAGTTTCCCATGTGTTCTCCCTTCTGCCGGTTTCCCATGTGTTCCTCCCTTCAGCCGGTTTCCCTTGTGTTCCTCCCTTCAGCCGGTTTCCCTTGTGTTCCTCCCTTCTGCCAGTTTCCCATGTGTTCCTCCCTTCTGCCAGTTTCCCTATGTGTTTCAGATATTTAGTTGCTTCTGAGTGTGCTTGAGCTCCCTGAATGGCCGACTCCAGCGAGGGTTTATGCTGCTGTGTAATGCCTCATTGTAAAGACAGAGGGAGAGCATTCATACATTGTTCTAGGGCGTCAAGGACATCTGATAGTCTTTTCCTCCCCAGTCATTGAATAAGCATGTCCTGGGCACGTTCCACTAACTCTAATGGGCTTTCATGGTTCAGAAGATTGATTTATCAGAACTTTACTCAATAAAAACCCTCTCTCTGTCTCACCCACTCTAGTAGACCCCTTTTGATTTCAAGAAACTGAGTATCCCCAAGGGATTAACGTTCTGATGGGGGCTTGCAAATGCCCCCTGAACAACAGGGCGAGATAATGTTTTCAACCCCTCGCCTCACTTAGACTGGGTAGCGAGCCTTTCAAAATGTGCATAGAACTCACCCAAATTCTCCCCATCCTGGAAAGGTTGTAATATACTATGGGGGACTATGCAGAGTTGAGGATTTGTTTTCACTTGTTCTAATTCGCTCCAGGAGGGCCTCGAGGGTACTCCTAATGAGGTCAGAGCTAACCTCAGATACTGAGGTTTTGGTATATTCACTTCTGGCTTCCTCCCACTCGTCTCAATTCTCAATGATCTCTGGGTAGTGTTCTACTCCTTCTGGATTAGAATCATCTGGTAACTTTGCATTAAGGGGAAAAGGTACTACTCTCTCTGCTGGAACAGAGGATTTTCTTCTCCTTAAGGTAGGTTTTATACCTAACAATCCTATGGGATTTCTGTAATGACTTCTTTGCCACCGCCTCCTTCTCTCTTCCCCTCAAGAAAAACCCTTGCGCATCCCCTTCCTTAAATAGCCCTATTCTGTCCCCTCCTGCTGTGACAACTATCGCCCTATGTCCATCACCCCCTTCCTGGGCAAACACCTGGAAAAGCTGGCTATCTCCCAACTGACCCAACACACTAAATCTGTTGGCCCTCTCCACGACCTGCAGGCACTGGACTGGTTGACCTCCTTCCTCTCCGCCCGGCCTTCCCAGGTTTAATTTGGCCCTTTTCTCTCCCCTATCACACTCTCCACCTGCAGCGTCCCTCAAGACTTGACCCGCTGCTGTGGCCTTTCAACATATACCTTGGCCCACTTGATCTCTTCCTTCTCTCCTCTCTTCCAGTTTATGGAGATGACACACAGCTCTCCTTCAAGTTCCCTGCCTCCTCCTCCTCCTTCTCCTCTCTCATCCATGACTGTCTGACTGCTAGTCAGTCATGGTGTGCTGCCAATGATCTCTGCCTTACTGCCTTAAGACTGAGATCCTTTTCATGGGGACCATAGCTCCCAGCTTCACTCCCCCCCCCCCCTCTGGCTGCCCACTATGGGTCCCCTTCGCTCGCCCCCTTGTGAGGCAAAAAACCATGTATCATCTTTGATTTCTCTTTCTACTTTTCTCCCACTATCAGCTGCACCTCAGAGGTGTTCTCCCTTTCCTCACCTTCCCCCAGAAACTCAGGCGGCCGGTAAGGGACTACCAGCACCAGTAAGGGCAACGGTGCCAGTAATCCCTTACTGCCCTACTACGAGTTCCCTTTGCGGGTCCTCCCTTAACGCCTGGTTTTTCCAGGCATTAAGGACGGGACCCACAAAGGGACTCTGGAGCTAATAACGGTACCACAATTTGCTGTACCATTATTAGCGCCTTCCCCGTTCCCATTTAGCCATATGGGGGCTCAAATGGGAATGGGGAAGGGCCCCGGTGAATGGGGAATTACCGGTCCCACCAACCTTGGAATGGACCGGTAATTGCTCCATTCACCAGGGCGGAGTCGGTAGGGTTTGGAGGCAGCCATGGAGCTAATAGCTCGTTTGGGGTCCCGCGCTGCGATATCGAGCAAGTTTCATCATTCTCGGGCTTCCTGGTTTCCATCTTCTCCAGGTGTGCCGCAGTTGGGGTCGTCCAAGGTGATCCTTTTCCACAAGAAAACGTTATCTATTGGGAGTTTCTTCATCCCAGTCTTGGCGCTTCACAATTTCTGGTATTTCAAAGCATCCCACATAGGCAGCAGTAGGAACAGCTTTAGGAAGTTCCTCACATGAGCGGGAGGAGTCTCTCGCACTGAGGTCCCACTTGTCCCTACCCCTAGGGAGGATTTTGCAGAGCGGGCTCACCTCCGTAGCCTCAGAGTGTGGGGCTCCCCCTTGGGAGGAAGGGACACATTCCCTCGGTTCGTCACACAGCATAGCAAGTCGCCTTTCTCATGGACCCAAGTGGGTGGGGTTTGGTGTAAGGAGAGTCAAACTTTCCTGTAAAGGTACTTTAGGACCTACCCAGTCTAAAGCAATGTCTCTCACCAGCTATGCTATAAAATTAACACTTTTCCAAAACACTTCTGAAGAAGTTCATGAGTGGCCAGGGATTGGGGATGAGTCCTATCCAGTTCATATCTATTTGTAAGGCTGAGTGCAATTTGCCTAACAGCCTCCTGTGTTCAAACCCTTAACTCATTGTGGTTGCCTTGAATTGGTTTTTAGATTTAAGCAATATTGCTGGACTGATTTACTTGAAAATGCAAACTCTGCCTCAGCTTTTCCTAAACACCACTGTTACACTGTCAGTAAGTGCTACCCAGTACTGACCAATGGCAGTGTCTCAGCATGCTTACAAATGCCCCATGTAACACACCTTTTGCTACACATGCCCTGGGGGAGATCTTACAGAACTCCCTGTAAAATCACCTTAATCTTCTCCACTCGTGACTAGTGTCGCTCTCGGACTGGACCCAATGGCAATACCCGAAGGCTGGCCAATCTGGGCCAATGCGGGCCACCTTAATCACTTGGTGTGCACTACCTAGCTGGTAGTGTTGCTGGCTTAGTGGGATGTAAAATGCACCCTTTTCCACACATCTCTGCTAGCAAATATGCCCACAGGCCTTAGTCACATACTATGTTGTGAAGTCTCTCGATTTGTGAACGTGACTCACTTTCTATTTTGGTCCCTGCAACTATTTTCTGTCCCAGTCCACTATCGACTAATGTTTCAATGTGCTATGCAGTGCACAATCTGCAAAACACGATATGCAAAACTGGGTTTATTTTTTTTGTTGTGCGTGTGTTCTTAGTCTGGCAGTTAAATGTCCTGCCGATGTGTCTCAAAGGTGCAATGTTCGTTTGCAGACAGGATTTTTCGATGGAATTGTTAGTGAAAGAAATCCATCGAAAAGTGAATCTAAATATTTGTTGGCACCCAAGCCCCCTTCCCGTTATGTTTATCCCTACCTCAACCCCTCCATACCACCTTAGCCCGATTTTTCTGGTACAAATTCCATTGAAAAAAACTCCTTTTGGCAAAACGACGCTGTACCGTTTTAAAGGCAACCAGACTGGGCAAGAGTCAGTCACATGTAGTCAGTCAGTGGCATGTCTTTTCAGTGGTAGGCCAAGGAGTGTGCCAGTTTCCCCATAGGTGATCATCTGACTTGAGAATGTGAATATAATGTTCAGGTTGGGTACCAGCTTCTACCCCTGGCAATCTCCTTGGTAGTCCTGGCACTGCCTCTGCCACCATTGGCCTATATGTGCTCAGCTTAGATGCTACAGTGATGCATTGCGCGATGAAAACGCAGCTGGCCTGAAACGAATCACCTTGGCTTGGATCCCTGAGGGCGTGAGCTCCCATTCACCTCAAAGTCATGACTGCTTGCATAGTGGATGCCATCACAACCACATGTAATTCATGAGAGAGTGCAAGCTTTACCTAGTGGTATAGGAAAAACAACATCACATCTTGCATAATACCAATTACATGGCATATGCTGAATAATCAGTGTGTTATTGTGTAGGGAGAAGCATTTCTCTCTATACATTGTGTTTGTGTGTGACCTCTGTTTTCGGTTTGCTTAAATGTGATCATTTAGGTCTTACTAGTGGAAAAACCTGCATCCACGGGCTAATGAGCGTAAAGGAAGACATTTTCGGCGTGTACAAATAGTGTGTGGTGTATTTTAACTTCATTTATGTTGATCAAATAAAGTGTAAAACGTACATGAAGAATAGTATTGAATTAATAATACATACCAAGAAATATTACAATGAATAATTACATAATACGTGAGTACATTAAAAAAAAGTAATTTTTATTTTTTATTTAATGAGATAGTTTTAACAACTTTTTTCACTATGTTACATGTCTCTTTCTGCGATATTAACATCAAGATAATGAAAGAAAAAGAAAATGAAGCGAATACAGGGCATAAGATACTAATAAAATTCTTCGTACATTCTAATATAGACATTTTCATGTTTCCTCAATCAGAATTTCTCTGGTTGCATTCCAATTGTCTTTAACCAAAATGCCTCTGAAGGGCAGTTGTTTGTCCTCCCCCCAGCATAATGTTTGACCATCTCTCCTTGTGATAGGGTAGCATTGCAGCATATTTTTGTCTTTCTTTATTCAGAGCACTGCATTTCATGATCATGTGATATAGGGATTCAATCACATCATTCTGGTTACACAATCAACACTGTCTGTCGTTTCCTGGGATCTGTTTTCTTGAGGCGAGGATTTCCTTTGTTGGGAGTATATTCAGTCTCATTCTTAGGAACAAGTCCCTTGTTTTTTGTTACCAGGTACCGGGTCTGGGTTCCTTGAATGAGGAATTACCGGGCCATTCCGACCTTGGAGGGCTCGGTAATTCCTCATTCAAGGAACCCTGACCTGGTACATCCCCATTCCCATTGGAGCCCCCATAGGGCTCAATGGGAATGGGGATGATGCTGACAACGGGCCCGTTGTTAGCATCCTTGTTTGCTAGCGGGACCCGCTAAGGGTGCCTGGTTTTACCAGGCGCCCTTAGCGGGTCCCGCAAACAGACTCGTAATGGGGTGGTAAGGGGTTGACGGCTCCGGCACCTTTACTGGCGCTGTTAAACCCTTACCGCCAACCTTGTAATGACCCCCCTTGTCTTGCTAAGGACTCCACTCTAGATCTTAAATAGTCATGCCATTCTTTTTCTGTGATCCCTTGATTCAGCCATATGCCCAAGTATTTTATTTTATTTACCACTTCCAATTTTTTTTTATGTAGATACAATTTAAGACCTTTTTGGTTTTTTCCCAGTTGGCGTGTTAAACACATTGCTTGTGTCTTTTCAATGTTCACCGTAAGATCATTTTCCTCTATGTAACTTTCAAAGGCGACCAATCTCTTCTGTAGGCCCACTTGGGTGCGGTCTAGAAGAACTATGTCGTCCGCATATTGTAAAAAGGGTACTGGAGTTCCATTTAATGCAGGTGGGTTTGTGGCTGGTAGTAACTGTGAAATTCCAATGTCAGAGATGTAGACAGAGAACAGCATAGCTGCCAAGGGGCAGCCCCGTTTCAGGCCATTCCAGGTCTGTATGGCTTTTGATACGACTCCAATCTTAGAAAGTCTCACTCTTATGCTGGTATTTCAGTACAGGGCTATTATTGGTTCTATGATGTCAGTAATTTATTTTGTTAGAGAAGTAGTACTTAATAAAATAAATTTCTGTTTATATGTTTTTTTTAAATGTATATATTTTCTTAGTGCATGCAACTTGAAGTGTGCTGTTAAAGTGCTATCACTGTCTTGGGCCTTTTCTGAAGTGAGTTGTATGTTATCATTTTTAAAATACTCATTTTGTTCGCCTGGAAGATGAACTGGATGTCTTATTGTTGTATGCGTAAGGCAACAGTTCCCTTTATTTGTATTTGTATTTATTGATTTATAAAGCGCCTTACACCAAAGCGCTGTACAATGGAACAACATAATACATAAACAAACAATATAACGGAAGAAGCAAATACATTATGAATCAATCGACAAAACAGTGAAAAGAGAAATTAACTGAGGGGGATAGGTAGAGAAGCGGAGTGGGACTGGATGGGGGAGTGGTGGAGAAGGGTAGGAGGAGGGAAGGGGAAGGGTGAGAGGCGGGAGGCAGGAGAGGGGGGAAATAGGGAGGAGATTAAGACTTTAGTAGCGTGGAAAGTGAGAGAAGGACGGATTTTGCGAATATTGAAGATGTGGTAGCGACAGGTGCGGGGAGTGAGGGAAATATGTTGGGAGAAGGAGAGAGAGGAGTCAAAGAGAATGCCTAAATTACAAGCTTGAAGAGAGATAGGAGGGGGGAAAGTGAATGAATGGGGGAGGAGAGGGAGGGGAAAGAGAGTTAGAGGGAAAGAATACAACTTCGGTTTTGTCAGTGTTAAGAGAGAGAAAGCGGGAAGATATCCAATTCTTAATGGCAGTAA
This sequence comes from Ambystoma mexicanum, assembly GCF_040938575.1. Classification (NCBI taxonomy): domain Eukaryota; kingdom Metazoa; phylum Chordata; class Amphibia; order Caudata; family Ambystomatidae; genus Ambystoma; species Ambystoma mexicanum. Next base: position 1,426,169,978 of record NC_090924.1, read on the forward strand.
GGCAGGAGGAGAGTTTTTGGTGAAGGTCAGTTGAGAAGGACGAGAAAGAGAGAAAGAGTTTGAGTGTCGTCGGCATAGAAGTGGTGGGAGATGCCAAACGAGGATATAACAGGGGCAATGAGGGAGGTGTAAAGAGAGAAGAGGAAAGGACCAAGTACTGATCCTTGGGGTACGCCGTATTCAAGAGGATAGGTAGGAGAGGACCGGCCACCCCAGGAGACAGTAAAGGAGCGGGAGGAGAGGTAAGAGGATAACCAGTTGAGGGCAGAGCCTTTGAAGCCAAAGGAAGAAAGAGTGTGAAGGAGGAGGGGAGGATCGACAGTGTCAAAGGCTGCAGAGAGGTCGAGGAGAATAAGGATAGAGTATTGTTTGGCATGGTGAGCAGAGAGAAGGGAGTTAAGAATAGAGGTGAGAGCAGTTTCAGTGGAATGTTTGGTACCGAAGCCTGATTGGTAGGGTGGTAGGAGAGAGGAGTTAGTGACAGTGATAGCAGGCGAAGCTGGCAGGTCGGCTTCAGACAAACATACATCTGGCCTTTTATAATATAGTATGATGATATGGCACTTATTTCCATGTGGCTTTGTACATTCAGGAAGTTACCTTCTCTTATCCAGTATAAAAACCGTGATTAAGATAGCTCAGAGACTTAAGTACTTGCCACCCCATCACGATAAATCATGCTTGTTTTACCCAACAGCTTTCAATGATTATTTATTTTATATTTTCGGATTGATTTAGAATATGGTTTGGTGCTTACCATATCCACTTTATAAAAAACCAACAACTGGTTTTGCTAATGAAAGAACACAGTGAGGAAATCTTGGCATGTTGTTGTAAAACTAAAACTGAAACTCTAGGAGATGTGGTCTACTGGATCAAGTGGAGAAGGTCAGGCTGGTCCTCTGGGCACACATCCTGACTTCTCCACTTGACAAACCTGTGTGATCCTGGGCAAATCACTTTACCTCTGCGCCTACTTTTCCTTAAATTATCGAATTGAGATCAACTGGAAGTGACTCAGTTCACTTTGCATTATGAAAACAAACAAGCTTGATCATTTGGTATTTCAGGCTTTATTTAACTGTCATCAGATGACAGTACTCGGTGACAGTCACTGCACCCAGACGCGTGCTTGCGGATGCTGATTGTACTTGGTGTACGAGGAATAACCTGCATAAAATGGAACTACCTGGGTGTAAGAGGCTGTGCTTAGTATTTAGCATACTATGAGTATGCATTCATGGGAGGCTGGGAGTTGACATATAGAAGATCGCAGTAAGTAACCATACCAGTGTGTACTAGCCTAAGAAAAGAGCGCCACCTGTCCTATATTGGTTCTGCTTGGTGTGCTACCAGCCGGTCAAGTCTGTGCCCATTACGTAATGAGACAAGGCCACAGTTTGTATACAGTAGAAAACTGAAATAACCTTTCGTTGGCATTATTTTTTTTTTATTGTCTTTTTTTTGCTTTTGTGTTATTTCCTGTGATGTCACCAGTGCCCAAGGTCGAATGACAACACTCTCTGGGATGTCATCAGGGGCGGAGTTGGTGTGATGGCACTTCTTGTGTTGTTCTCGGTTACGTGACGTCACTTCCGTTACCCCAGGCATTTTGATGAATTGCCTTCCCAAAACTCCAGGATGTTCTAGATGTGTTGTGCATTTAAGGCACTTTTCTAAAATTAGCAGATGTGACAGACAGCAGTATTTAGAATTGCATCTCCGTGGGTATTCCGAGAGGTGGAGACTTTTGCTACCCGTCCTTCCGAGCACCGAGGCTGAGCTAGACGAGGGCCTGAGGCCTCACAGACCCGTGACCAGCACGGGGGACCACACCCCCCGGGCTATTACCTCATGGGAAACTTGCCGAGGAGGAAGCGAGTGAGCTCAGAAGAAAAGAAACCAAAACCCAGGGTTACTTTCCAAGTCCTAAATACACCCAGGACCGGAAGCCAGATGTACTCTCGGAGTACAGGATGCGACCATCACAGAGAGAGGGCCTGCATTGAGTAATCGGTATGAACATGAATTATTTGCGTTTCATTTGTGTGCCATAGTTTTAGTTAGTAGGTACTGTACCCTGTTGCAATGATCTTCAGACTGGGGCTGCCCCCATGGGGGTTGCGGCAGGGAGCGAAGGGTGTCCAGCGGGACACAGGGCTCTTCCAAAAGGGAGTACAGTGACTGCTTTTAATAGAAAATATAAGAAAATATACAACAATGTATTTTCTGAGCGGGGATCAGCAAGACCCTTACTCAAGGTGGGGATTGCTATAAAGAAGTTTGACTATCACTGCTGTAGAGTGACAATAGGACATTAGGAAAGTGAAGGAGGCACACAGATCAACCCACACAAGCTCTCTCTCCTGCTCCAGTTAGCCAACAACTATTTAAGTTGCAATGGTAGACCTCACCTTATTGCACGAGGGTAGTGCTACTGAGGATGTAAGACGCATATGTTGAAGTTCCTCCTGGAGCACGTGCTTTTGGGTACAAGTTAGCAGCTTCTCCCACGTCCCACTTGCCTTATCTGTCAACAGTAGAAGTGCTTAGAAACAGGGTGACTAATCCCCAGGTGCCAGTGATCTACAAACTGTGGGACTGCATACCCCCCGCTCCCCAGGGGTCCCCTTCTCCCACTTCCCTGACTAATCCCCAGGTGCCAGTGATCTACAAACTGTGGGACTGGCACCCCACCCCAGGGGGTCCCGAAGCATGTCCGGGGGAGAGGTGGAGTGGGCATGAGCCTTTGTAAAAAGGAATTATGGCGACTGCTTTTAATAGAAAATATAAGCAGTTATAGCTTGGGGGGACGGGGCTGGGGGGCTGGAAACAATATTTTTACTCAAAGGGAGACTCACTATAAACCAGTTCCAATACCACTGGCCTACGCTATGGAATGCTCTATACCACTGCCCTACGCTATGGAACGCTCTATACCACTGCCCTACGCCTTGGAACGCTCTATGCCACTGGCATACGCTATGGAATGCTCTATACCACTGCCCTATGCTATGGAACGCTCTATGCCACTGCCCTACGCTATGGAATGCTCTATACTACTGCCTTACGCTATGGAACGCTCTATACCACTGCTCTACGCTATGGAATGCTCTATACCACTGCCTTACGCTATGGAATGCTCTATACCACTGCTCTACGCTGTGGAATGCTCTACACCACTGCCCTACGCTATGGAACGCTCTATGCCACTGGCCTACGCTATGGAATGCTCTATACCACTGCCCTACGCTATGGAACGCTCTATGCCACTGCCCTACGCTATGAAATGCTCTATACCACTGCCCTACGCTATGGAATGCTCTATACCACTGCCCTACGCTATGGAAAGCTCTATACCACTGCCCTACGCTATGGAATGCTCTATACCACTGCCCTACTCTAGGCAGTGCTCTATACCACTGCCCTACGCTATGGAACGCTCTATACCACTGCCCTACGCTATGGAATGCTCTATACCACTGCCTTACGCTATGGAACACTCTATAACACTGCCTTACGCTATGGAATGCTCTATACCACTGCCCTACGCTATGGAATGCTCTATACCACTGCCCTACGCTATGGAACGCTCTATACCGCTGCTCTACACTATGGAATGCTCTATACCACTGCCTTATGCTATGGAACGCTCTATACCACTGCTCTACGCTATGGAATGCTCTATACCACTGCCTTACGCTTTGGAACGCTCTATACCACTGCCCTACACTATGGAACGCTCTGTACCACTGCCCTACGCTATGGAATGCTCTATACCACTGCCCTACTCTATGGAATGCTCTATACCACTGCCCTATACCACTGCCCTACGCTATGGAATGCTCTATACCACTTCTCTACGCTATGGAATGCTCTATACCACTGCCCTACGCTATGCAATGCTCTGTATCCCTGCCCTACGCTATGGAACGCTCTATACCACTGCCCTATGCTATGGAATGCTCTATACCACTGCCCTACTCTAGGCAGTGCTCTCTACCACTGCCCTACGCTATGAAACGCTCTATACCACTGCCCTATGCTATGGAACGCTCTATACCACTGCCCTATGCTATGGAACGCTCTATACCACTGCCCTACTCTATGGAACGCTCTATACCACTGCCCTATGCTGGAATGCTCTATACCACTGCCCTACTCTATGGAACGCTCAATACCACTGCCCTACGCTATGGAACGCTCTATACCACTGCTCTACGCTATGGAATGCTCTATACCACTGCCCTACGCTATGGAATGCTCTGTACCACTGCCCTGCACTATGGAACGCTCTGTACCACTGCCCTGTGCTATGGAACGCTCTATACCACTGCCCTACGCTATGGAACTCTCTATACCACTGCCCTATGCTATGGAATGCTCTATACAAAGCTCCATACCACTGCCCTACGCTATTGAACGCTCTATACCACTGCCCTACGCTATGGAACACTCTATACCACTGCCCTACGCTATTGAACGCTCTATACCACTGCCCTACGCTATGGAACACTCTATACCACTGCCCTATGCTATGAAACGCTCTATACCACTGCCTTACGCTATGGAGCGCTCTATACCACTGCCCTATGCTATGGAACGCTCTGTACCACTGCCCTACGATATGGAACGCTCTATACCACTGCCCTACTCTATGGAACGCTCAATACCACTGCCCTACGCTATGAAACGCTCTATACCACTGCCCTACGCTATGCAGCGCTCTATACCACTGCCCTATGCTATGGAATGCTCTATACCACTGCCCTACTCTAGGCAGCGCTCTATACCACTGCCCTACGCTATGCAATGCTCTATACCACTGCCCTACGATATGGAATGCTCTATACCACTGCCCTACTCTATGGAACGCTCAATACCACTGCCCTATGCTATGAAGCGCTCTATACCACTGCCCTACGCTATGCAACGCTCTATACCACTGCCCTATGCTATGGAACGCTCTATACCACAGCCCTATGCTATGGAACACTCTATACCACTGCCCTACTCTATAGAAAGCTCTATACCACTGCCCTACGCTATGGAATGCTCTATACCACTGCCCTACTCTATGGAACGCTCTATACCACTGCCCTACGCTATGGAACGCTATATACCACTGCTCTATGCTATGGAATGCTCTATACCATTGCCCTATGCTATGGAATGCTCTGTACCACTGCACTGTGCTATGGAACGCTCTGTACCACTGCCCTATGCTATGGAACGCTCCATACCACTGCCCTACGCTATGGACCGCTCTATACCACTGCCCTATGCTATGGAATGCTCTATACGAAGCTCCATACCACTGCCCTACACTATGGAACGCTCTATACCACTGCCCTACGCTATGGAAAGCTCTATACCACTGCCCTACGCTATGGAATGCTCTATACCACTGCCCTATACCACTGCCCTACGCTATGGAATGCTCTATACCACTTCTCTACGCTATGGAATGCTCTATACCACTGCCCTACGCTATGCAATGCTCTGTACCCCTGCCCTACGCTATGGAATGCTCTATACCACTGCCCTACGCTATGGAACGCTCTATACCACTGCCCTATGCTATGGAATGCTCTATACCACTGCCCTACTCTAGGCAGTGCTCTATACCACTGCCCTACGCTATGAAACGCTCTATACCACTGCCCTATGCTATGGAACGCTCTATACCACTGCCCTATGCTATGGAACGCTCTATACCACTGCCCTACTCTATGGAACGCACTATACCACTGCCCTATGCTGGAATGCTCTATACCACTGCCCTACTCTATGGAACGCTCAATACCACTGCCCTACGCTATGGAACGCTCTATACCACTGCTCTACGCTATGGAATGCTCTATACCACTGCCCTACGCTATGGAATGCTCTCTACCACTGCCCTGCACTATGGAACGCTCTGTACCACTGCCCTATGCTATGTAACGCTCTATACCACTGCCCTACGCTATGGAACTCTCTATACCACTGCCCTATGCTATGCTCTATACAAAGCTCCATACCACTGCCCTACGCTATTGAACGCTCTATACCACTGCCCTACGCTATGGAACACTCTATACCACTGCCCTACGCTATTGAACGCTCTATACCACTGCCCTACGCTATGGAACACTCTATACCACTGCCCTATGCTATGAAACGCTCTATACCACTGCCTTACGCTATGGAACGCTCTATACCACTGCCCTATGCTATGGAACGCTCTGTACCACTGCCCTACGATATGGAATGCTCTATACCACTGCCCTACTCTATGGAACGCTCAATACCACTGCCCTATGCTATGAAACGCTCTATACCACTGCCCTACGCTATGCAACGCTCTATACCACTGCCCTATGCTATGGAATGCTCTATACCACTGCCCTACTCTAGGCAGCGCTCTATACCACTGCCCTATGCTATGGAACGCTCTATACCACAGCCCTATGCTATGGAACGCTCTATACCACTGCCCTATTCTATAGAAAGCTCTATACCACTGCCCTACGCTATGGAATGCTCTATACCACTGCCCTACTCTATGGAACGCTCTATAGCACTGCCCTACGCTATGGAACGCTATATACCACTGCTCTATGCTATGGAATGCTCTATACCATTGCCCTATGCTATAGAATGCTCTGTACCACTGCACTGTGCTATGGAACGCTCTGTACCACTGCCCTATGCTATGGAACGCTCCATACCACTGCCCTACGCTATGGACCGCTCTATACCACTGCCCTATGCTATGGAATGCTCTATACAAAGCTCCATACCACTGCCCTACACTATGGAACGCTCTATACCACTGCCCTACGCTATGGAATGCTCTATACCACTGCCCTATGCTATGGAAAGCTCTATACCACTGCCCTACGCTATGGAACGCTCTATACACTGCCCTACACTATGGAACGCTCTCTACCATTGCCCTACGCTATGGAATGCTCTATACAACTGCCCTACGCTATGGAATGCTCTATACCAGTGCCCTATACCACTGCCCTACGCTATGGAATGCTCTATACCACTGCCCTAAGCTATGGAATGCTCTGTACCACTGCCCTACGCTATGGAACGCTCTATACCACTGCCTTATGCTATGGAACGCTCCATACCACTGCCCTACTCTATGGAACGCTCTATACCACTGCCCTATGCTATCGAATGCTATATACCACTGCCCTACGCTATGGAACATTCTATGCCACTGCCCTACGCTATGGAATGCTCTATACCACTGCCTTATGCTATGGAACAATCTATACCACTGCCCTACGCCATGCAATGCTCTATACCACTGCACTACGCTATGGAACGCTCTATACCACTGTTCTATGCTATGGAATGCTCTATACCACTGCCCTACTCTATGGAATGCTCTATACCACTGCCCTATACCACTGCCCTACGCTGTGGAACGCTCTATACAACTGCTCTACGCTATGGAATGCTCTATACAACTGCCCTATGCTATGGAATGCTCTATACCACTGCCCTACTCTATGGAATGCTCTATACCACTGCCCTATACCACTGCCCTACGCTATGGAAAGCTCTATGCCACTGCCCTTACGCTATGGAACGCTCTATGCCACTGCTCTACGCTATGGAATGCTCTATACCCCACTGCCTTACTTTATGGAATGCTCTATACCACTGCCCTACGCTATGGAACGCTCTATACCACTGCCCTATGCTATGGAATGCTCTATACCACTGCCCTACTCTAGGCAGTGCTCTATACCACTGCCCTACGCTATGAAACGCTCTATACCACTGCCCTATGCTATGGAACGCTCTATACCACTGCCCTATGCTATGGAACGCTCTATACCACTGCCCTACTCTATGGAACGCTCTATACCACTGCCCTATGCTGGAATGCTCTATACCACTGCCCTACTCTATGGAACGCTCAATACGACTGCCCTACGCTATGGAACGCTCTATACCACTGCTCTACGCTATGGAATGCTCTATACCACTGCCCTAAGCTATGGAATGCTCTGTACCACTGCCCTGCACTATGGAACGCTCTGTACCACTGCCCTACGCTATGGAACGCTCTATACCACTGCCCTACGCTATGGAACTCTCTATACCACTGCCCTATGCTATGGAATGCTCTATACAAAGCTCCATACCACTGCCCTACGCTATTGAACGCTCTATACCACTGCCCTACGCTATGGAACACTCTATACCACTGCCCTACGCTATTGAACGCTCTATACCACTGCCCTACGCTATGGAACACTCTATACCACTGCCCTACGCTATTGAACGCTCTATACCACTGCCCTACGCTATGGAACACTCTATACCACTGCCCTATGCTATGAAACGCTCTATACCACTGCCTTACGCTATGGAACGCTCTATACCACTGCCCTATGCTATGGAACGCTCTGTACCACTGCCCTACGATATGGAATGCTCTATACCACTGCCCTACTCTATGGAACGCTCAATACCACTGCCCTACGCTATGAAACGCTCTATACACTGCCCTACACTATGGAACGCTCTCTACCATTGCCCTACGCTATGGAATGCTCTATACAACTGCCCTACGCTATGGAATGCTCTATACCAGTGCCCTATACCACTGCCCTACGCTATGGAATGCTCTATACCACTGCCCTAAGCTATGGAATGCTCTGTACCACTGCCCTACGCTATGGAACGCTCTATACCACTGCCTTATGCTATGGAACGCTCCATACCACTGCCCTACTCTATGGAACGCTCTATACCACTGCCCTATGCTATCGAATGCTATATACCACTGCCCTACGCTATGGAACATTCTATGCCACTGCCCTACGCTATGGAATGCTCTATACCACTGCCTTATGCTATGGAACAATCTATACCACTGCCCTACGCCATGCAATGCTCTATACCACTGCACTACTCTATGGAATGCTCTATACCACTGCCCTACGCTGTGGAACGCTCTATACAACTGCTCTACGCTATGGAATGCTCTATACAACTGCCCTATGCTATGGAATGCTCTATACCACTGCCCTACTCTATGGAATGCTCTATACCACTGCCCTATACCACTGCCCTACGCTATGGAAAGCTCTATGCCACTGCCCTTACGCTATGGAACGCTCTATGCCACTGCTCTACGCTATGGAATGCTCTATACCCCACTGCCTTACTTTATGGAATGCTCTATACCACTGCCCTACGCTATGGAACGCTCTATACCACTGCCCTATGCTATGGAATGCTCTATACCACTGCCCTACTCTAGGCAGTGCTCTATACCACTGCCCTACGCTATGAAACGCTCTATACCACTGCCCTATGCTATGGAACGCTCTATACCACTGCCCTATGCTATGGAACGCTCTATACCACTGCCCTACTCTATGGAACGCTCTATACCACTGCCCTATGCTGGAATGCTCTATACCACTGCCCTACTCTATGGAACGCTCTATACCACTGCCCTACACTATGGAACGCTCTATACCACTGCTCTACGCAATGGAATGCTCTATACCACTGCCCTACGCTATGGAATGCTCTGTACCACTGCCCTGCACTATGGAACGCTCTGTACCACTGCCCTACGCTATGGAACGCTCTATACCACTGCCCTACGCTATGGAACTCTCTATACCACTGCCCTATGCCATGGAATGCTCTATACAAAGCTCCATACCACTGCCCTACGCTATTGAACGCTCTATACCACTGCCCTACGCTATGGAACACTCTATACCACTGCCCTACGCTATTGAACGCTCTATACCACTGCCCTACGCTATGGAACACTCTATACCACTGCCCTATGCTATGAAACGCTCTATACCACTGCCTTACGCTATGGAACGCTCTATACCACTGCCCTATGCTATGGAACGCTCTGTACCACTGCCCTACGATATGGAATGCTCTATACCACTGCCCTACTCTATGGAACGCTCAATACCACTGCCCTTCGCTATGAAACGCTCTATACCACTGCCCTACGCTATGCAACGCTCTATACCACTGCCCTATGCTATGGAATGCTCTATACCACTGCCCTACTCTAGGCAGCGCTCTATACCACTGCCCTACGCTATGCAACGCTCTATACCACTGCCCTACGATATGGAATGCTCTATACCACTGCCCTACTCTATGGAACGCTCAATACCACTGCCCTACGCTATGAAACGCTCTATACCACTGCCCTACGCTATGCAACGCTCTATACCACTGCCCTATGCTATGGAACGCTCTATACCACAGCCCTATGCTATGGAACGCTCTATACCACTGCCCTACTCTATAGAAAGCTCTATACCACTGCCCTACGCTATGGAATGCTCTATACCACTGCCCTACTCTATGGAACGCTCTATACCACTGCCCTACGCTATGGAACGCTATATACCACTGCTCTATGCTATGGAATGCTCTATACCATTGCCCTATGCATTGGAATGCTCTGTACCACTGCACTGTGCTATGGAACGCTCTGTACCACTGCCCTATGCTATGGAACGCTCCATACCACTGCCCTACGCTATGGACCGCTCTATACCACTGCCCTATGCTATGGAATGCTCTATACAAAGCTCCATACCACTGCCCTACACTATGGAACGCTCTATACCACTGCCCTACGCTATGGAATGCTCTATACCACTGCCCTATGCTATGGAAAGCTCTATACCACTGCCCTACGCTATGGAATGCTCTATACCACTGCCCTATACCACTGCCCTACGCTATGGAATGCTCTATACCACTTCTCTACGCTATGGAATGCTCTATACCACTGCCCTACGCTATGCAATGCTCTGTACCCCTGCCCTACGCTATGGAACGCTCTATACCACTGCCCTACGCTATGGAACGCTCTATACCACTGCCCTACTCTAGGCAGTGCTCTATACCACTGCCCTACGCTATGAAACGCTCTATACCACTGCCCTATGCTATGGAACACTCTATACCACTGCCCTATGCTATGGAACGCTCTATACCACTGCCCTACTCTATGGAACGCTCTATACCACTGCCCTATGCTGGAATGCTCTATACCACTGCCCTACTCTATGGAACGCTCAATACCACTGCCCTACGCTATGGAACGCTCTATACCACTGCTCTACGCTATGGAATGCTCTATACCACTGCCCTACGCTATGGAATGCTCTCTACCACTGCTCTGTACTATGGAACGCTCTGTACCACTGCCCTATGCTATGGAACGCTCTATACCACTGCCCTACGCTATGGAACTCTCTATACCACTGCCCTATGCTATGGAATGCTCTATACAAAGCTCCATACCACTGCCCTACGCTATTGAACGCTCTATACCACTGCCCTACGCTATGGAACACTCTATACCACTGCCCTACGCTATTGAACGCTCTATACCACTGCCCTACGCTATGGAACACTCTATACCACTGCCCTATGCTATGAAACGCTCTATACCACTGCCTTACGCTATGGAACCCTCTGTACCACTGCCCTATGCTATGGAACCCTCTGTACCACTGCCCTACGATATGGAATGCTCTATACCACTGCCCTTCTCTATGGAACGCTCAATACCACTGCCCTACGCTATGAAACGCTCTATACCACTTCCCTACGCTATGCAACGCTCTATACCACTGCCCTATGCTATGGAATGCTCTATACCACTGCCCTACTCTAGGCAGCGCTCTATACCACTGCCCTATGCTATGGAACGCTCTATACCACAGCCCTATGCTATGGAACGCTCTATACCACTGCCCTACTCTATAGAAAGCTCTATACCACTGCCCTACGCTATGGAATGCTCTATACCACTGCCCTACTCTATGGAACGCTCTATAGCACTGCCCTACGCTATGGAACGCTATATACCACTGCTCTATGCTATGGAATGCTCTGTACCACTGCACTGTGCTATGGAACGCTCTGTACCACTGCACTGTGCTATGGAACGCTCTGTACCACTGCCCTATGCTATGGAACGCTCCATACCACTGCCCTACGCTATGGACCGCTCTATACCACTGCCCTATGCTATGGAATGCTCTATACAAAGCTCCAACCCACTGCCCTACACTATGGAACGCTCTATACCACTGCCCTACGCTATGGAATGCTCTATACCACTGCCCTATGCTATGGAAAGCTCTATACCACTGCCCTACGCTATGGAACGCTCTATACACTGCCCTACACTATGGAACGCTCTCTACCATTGCCCTACGCTATGGAATGCTCTATACAACTTCCCTACGCTATGGAATGCTCTATACCAGTGCCCTATACCACTGCCCTACGCTATGGAATGCTCTATACCACTACCCTAAGCTATGGAATGCTCTGTACCACTGCCCTACGCTATGGAACGCTCTATACCACTGCCTTATGCTATGGAACGCTCCATACCACTGCCCTACTCTATGGAACGCTCTATACCACTGCCCTATGCTATCGAATGCTATATACCACTGCCCTACGCTATGGAACATTCTATGCCACTGCCCTACGCTATGGAATGCTCTATACCACTGCTTTATGCTATGGAACAATCTATACCACTGCCCTACGCCATGCAATGCTCTATACCACTGCACTACGCTATGGAACGCTCTATACCACTGTTCTATGCTATGGAATGCTCTATACCACTGCCCTACTCTATGGAATGCTCTATACCACTGCCCTATACCACTGCCCTACGCTGTGGAACGCTCTATACAACTGCTCTACGCTATGGAATGCTCTATACAACTGCCCTATGCTATGGAATGCTCTATACCACTGCCCTACTTACCACTGCCCTATACCACTGCCCTACGCTATGGAAAGCTCTATGCCACTGCCCTTACGCTATGGAATGCTCTATACCCCACTGCGTTACGCTATGGAACACTATACCACTGCCCTACGCTATGGAACGGTCTATACCACTGCCCTACGCTATGGAACGCTCTATGCCACTGCCCTTATGCTATGGAACGCTCTATGCCACTGCTCTACGCTATGGAATGCTCCATACCCCACTGCCTTACGCTATGGAACGGTCTATACCACTGCCCTACGCTATGGAACGGTCTATACCACTGCCCTACGCTATGGAACGCTCTATGCCACTGCCATATGCTATGGAACGCTCTATACCACTGCCCTATGCTATGGAACACTCTATGCCACTGCTCTACGCTATGGAATGCTCTATACAAATGCCCTACGCTATGGAACACGCTATACCACTGCCCTACGCTATGGAACGCTCTGTACCACTGTCCTACACTATGGAACGCTCTATACCACTGCCCTATGCTATGGAACGCTCTATACCACTGCCCTATGCTATGGAATGCTCTATACCACTGCCCTACTCTAGGCAATGCTCTATACCACTGCCCTACGCTATGGAATGCTCTATACCACTGCTCTACTCTATGGAACTCTCTATACCATTGCCCTACACTATGGAACGCTCTATACCACTGCCCTACGCTATGAAACGCTCTATACCACTGCCCTACACTATGGAACGCTCTATACCACTGCCCTACGCTATGGAACGCTCTGTACCACTGCCCTATGCTATGGAACGCTCCATACCACTGCCCTACGCTATGGACCGCTCTATACCACTGCCCTATGCTATGGAATGCTCTATACAAAGCTCCAACCCACTGCCCTACACTATGGAACGCTCTATACCACTGCCCTACGCTATGGAATGCTCTATACCACTGCCCTATGCTATGGAAAGCTCTATACCACTGCCCTACGCTATGGAACGCTCTATACACTGCCCTACACTATGGAACGCTCTCTACCATTGCCCTACGCTATGGAATGCTCTATACAACTGCCCTACGCTATGGAATGCTCTATACCAGTGCCCTATACCACTGCCCTACGCTATGGAATGCTCTATACCAATGCCCTAAGCTATGGAATGCTCTGTACCACTGCCCTACGCTATGGAACGCTCTATACCACTGCCTTATGCTATGGAACGCTCCATACCACTGCCCTACTCTATGGAACGCTCTATACCACTGCCCTATGCTATCGAATGCTATATACCACTGCCCTACGCTATGGAACATTCTATGCCACTGCCCTACGCTATGGAATGCTCTATACCACTGCTTTATGCTATGGAACAATCTATACCACTGCCCTACGCCATGCAATGCTCTATACCACTGCACTACGCTATGGAACGCTCTATACCACTGTTCTATGCTATGGAATGCTCTATACCACTGCCCTACTCTATGGAATGCTCTATACCACTGCCCTATACCACTGCCCTACGCTGTGGAACGCTCTATACAACTGCTCTACGCTATGGAATGCTCTATACAACTGCCCTATGCTATGGAATGCTCTATACCACTGCCCTACTCTATGGAATGCTCTATACCACTGCCCTACGCTATGGAAAGCTCTATGCCACTGCCCTTACGCTATGGAATGCTCTATGCCACTGCTCTACGCTATGGAATGCTCTATACCCCACTGCCTTACTCTGTGGAACGCTCTATACCACTGCCCTATGCTATGGAACGGTCTATACCACTGCCCTACGCTATGGAATGCTCTATGCCACTGCCCTACACTATGGAACGCTCTGTACTACTGCCCTACACTATGGAACGCTCTATGCCACTGCCCTTACGCTATGGAACGCTCTATGCCACTGCTCTACGCTATGGAATGCTCTATACCACTGCCCTACGCTATGGAACGCTCTATGCCACTGCCCTTACGCTATGGAACGCTCTATGCCACTGCTCTACGCTATAGAATGCTCTATACCCCACTGCGTTACGCTATGGAACACTATACCACTGCCCTACGCTATGGAACGGTCTATACCACTGCCCTACGCTATGGAACGCTCTATGCCACTGCCCTTATGCTATGGAACGCTCTATGCCACTGCTCTACGCTATGGAATGCTCCATACCCCACTGCCTTACGCTATGGAACGGTCTATACCACTGCCCTACGCTATGGAACGGTCTATACCACTGCCCTACGCTATGGAACGCTCTATGCCACTGCCCTATGCTATGGAACGCTCTATACCACTGCCCTATGCTATGGAACACTCTATGCCACTGCTCTACGCTATGGAATGCTCTATACAAATGCCCTACGCTATGGAACACGCTATACCACTGCCCTACGCTATGGAACGCTCTGTACCACTGTCCTACACTATGGAACGCTCTATACCACTGCCCTACGCTATGGAACGCTCTATACCACTGCCCTATGCTATGGAATGCTCTATACCACTGCCCTACCCTAGGCAATGCTCTATACCACTGCCCTACGCTATGGAATGCTCTATACCACTGCCCTACGCTATGGAACGCTCTATACCACTGCCCTACTCTATGGAACGCTCTATACCACTGCCCTACGCTATGGAATGCTCTATACCACTGCTCTACTCTATGGAACTCTCTATACCATTGCCCTACACTATGGAACGCTCTATACCACTGCCCTACGCTATGAAACGCTCTATACCACTGCCCTACACTATGGAACGCTCTATACCACTGCCCTACGCTATGGAATGCTCTATACCACTGCCCTACGCTATGGAATGCTCTATACCACTGCCCTACTCTATGGAACACTCTATACCACTGTCCTACACTATGGAACGCTCTATACCACTGCCCTACGCTATGGAATGCTCTATAGAACTGCCGTATACCACTGCCCTACGCTATGAAATGCTCTATACCACTGCCCTACACTATGGAATGCTCTATACCACTGCCCTATACCACTGCCCTACACTATGGAACGCTCTATACCACTGCCCCTTCCTATGGAACGCTCTATAGCACTGCCCTATGCTATGGAACGCTCTATACCACTGCCCTACGCTATGGAACGCTCTATACCACTGCCCTACGCTATGGAATGCTCTATACCACTGCCTTACGCTATGGAACACTCTATAAAACTGCCTTACGCTATGGAATGCTCTATACCACTGCCCTACGCTATGGAACGCTCTATACCACTGCCCTATGCTATGGAATGCTCTATACCACTGCCCTACTCTAGGCAATGCTCTATACCACTGCCCTACGCTATGGAATGCTCTATACCACTGCCCTACGCCATGGAACGATTTATACCACTGCCCTACTCTATGGAACGCTCTATACCACTGCCCTACGCTATGGAATGCTCTATACCACTGCTCTACTCTATGGAACTCTCTATACCATTGCCCTACACTATGGAACGCTCTATACCACTGCCCTACGATATGGAACGCTCTGTACCACTGCCCTACGCTATGGAACGCTCTATACCACTGCCCTACGCTATGGAACGCTCTCTACCACTGCCCTACGCTATGGAATGCTCTATACCACTGCCCTACGCTATGGAATGCTCTATACCACTGCCCTACTCTATGGAACACTCTATACCACTGTCCTACACTATGGAACGCTCTATACCACTGCCCTACGCTATGGAATGCTCTATACCACTGCCCTACGCTATGAAACGCTCTATACCACTGCCCTACACTATGGAATGCTCTATACCACTGCCCTATACCACTTTTCCCTACACTATGGAACGCTCTATACCAATGCCCCTCGCTATGGAACGCTCTATACCACTGCCCTATACTATGGAACGCTCTATGCCACTGCCCTTACGCTATGGAACGCTCTATGCCACTGCTCTACGCTATGTAATGCTCTATACCCCACTGCCTTATGCTATGGAACGCTCTATACCACTGCCGTATACCACTGCCCTACGCTATGGAACGCTCTATACTACTGCCCTACTCTATGGAACGCTCTATACCACTGCCCTACGCTATGGAACGCTCTATACCACTGCCCTACGCTATGGAATACTCTATACCACTGCCCTATACCACTGCCCTACGCTATGGAACGCTCTATACCACTGCCCCTCGCTATGGAACGCTCTATGCCACTGCCCTACGCTATGGAACACTCTATACCACTGCCCTACGCGATGGAACGCTCTATACCACTGCCCTACGCTATGGAATACTCTATACCACTGCCCTACGCTATGGAACGCTCTATACCACTGCCCCTCGCTATGGAACGCTCTATGCCACTGCCCTACGCTATGGAACACTCTATACCACTGCCCTACGCTATGGAACGCTCTATGTCACTGCCCTTATGCTATGGAACACTCTATACCACTGCCCTACGCTATGGAACGGTCTATACCACTGCCCTACGCTATGGAACACTCTATGCCACTGCCCTTACGCTATGGAATGCTCTATGCCACTGCTCTATGCTATGGAATGCTCTATACCACTGCCCTATACCAGTGCCCTACGCTATGGAATGCTCTATACCCCACTGCCTTACTCTGTGGAACGCTCTATACCACTGCCCTATGCTATGGAACGGTCTATACCACTGTCCTACGCTATGGAATGCTCTATGCCACTGCCCTACACTATGGAACGCTCTGTACTACTGCCCTACACTATGGAACGCTCTATGCCACTGCCCTTACGCTATGGAACGCTCTATGCCACTGCTCTACGCTATGGAATGCTCTATACCACTGCACTACGCTATGGAACGCTCTATGCCACTGCCCTTACGCTATGGAACGCTCTATGCCACTGCTCTACGCTATAGAATGCTCTATACCCCACTGCGTTACGCTATGGAACACTATACCACTGCCCTACGCTATGGAACGGTCTATACCACTGCCCTACGCTATGGAACGCTCTATGCCACTGCCCTTATGCTATGGAACGCTCTATGCCACTGCTCTACGCTATGGAATGCTCCATACCCCACTGCCTTACGCTATGGAACGGTCTATACCACTGCCCTACGCTATGGAACGGTCTATACCACTACCCTACGCTATGGAACGCTCTATGCCACTGCCCTATGCTATGGAACGCTCTATACCACTGCCCTATGCTATGGAACACTCTATGCCACTGCTCTACGCTATGGAATGCTCTATACAACTGCCCTACGCTATGGAACACGCTATACCACTGCCCTACGCTATGGAACGCTCTGTACCACTGTCCTACACTATGGAACGCTCTATACCACTGCCCTACGCTATGGAACGCTCTATAGCACTGCCCTATGCTATGGAATGCTCTATAGCACTGCCCTACTCTAGGCAATGCTCTATACCACTGCCCTACGCTATGGAATGCTCTATACCACTGCCCTACGCTATGGAACGCTCTATACCACTGCCCTACTCTATGGAACGCTCTATACCACTGCCCTACGCTATGGAATGCTCTATACCACTGCTCTACTCTATGGAACTCTCTATACCATTGCCCTACACTATGGAACGCTCTATACCACTGCCCTACGCTATGAAACGCTCTATACCACTGCCCTACGCTATGGAACGCTCTATACCACTGCCCTACACTATGGAACGCTCTATACCACTGCCCTACGCTATGGAATGCTCTATACCACTGCCCTACGCTATGGAATGCTCTATACCACTGCCCTACTCTATGGAACACTCTATACCACTGTCCTACACTATGGAACGCTCTATACCACTGCCCTACGCTATGGAATGCTCTATAGAACTGCCGTATACCACTGCCCTACGCTATGAAATGCTCTATACCATTGCCCTACACTATGGAATGCTCTATACCACTGCCCTATACCACTGCCCTACACTATGGAACGCTCTATACCACTGCCCCTTGCTATGGAACGCTCTATAGCACTGCCCTATGCTATGGAACGCTCTATACCACTGCCCTACGCTATGGAACGCTCTATACCACTGCCCTACGCTATGGAATGCTCTATACCACTGCCTTACGCTATGGAACACTCTATAAAACTGCCTTACGCTATGGAATGCTCTATACCAATGCCCTACGCTATGGAACGCTCTATACCACTGCCCTATGCTATGGAATGCTCTATACCACTGCCCTACTCTAGGCAATGCTCTATACCACTGCCCTACGCTATGGAATGCTCTATACCACTGCCCTACGCCATGGAACGATTTATACCACTGCCCTACTCTATGGAACGCTCTATATCACTGCCCTACGCTATGGAATGCTCTATACCACTGCTCTACTCTATGGAACTCTCTATACCATTGCCCTACACTATGGAACGCTCTATACCACTGCCCTACGCTATGGAACGCTCTGTACCACTGCCCTACGCTATGGAACGCTCTATACCACTGCCCTACGCTATGGAACGCTCTCTACCACTGCCCTACGCTATGGAATGCTCTATACCACTGCCCTACGCTATGGAATGCTCTATACCACTGCCCTACTCTATGGAACACTCTATACCACTGTCCTACACTATGGAACGCTCTATACCACTGCCCTACGCTATGGAATGCTCTATACCACTGCCCTACGCTATGAAACGCTCTATACCACTGCCCTACACTATGGAATGCTCTATACCACTGCCCTATACCACTGCCCTACACTATGGAACGCTCTATACCACTGCCTCTCGCTATGGAACGCTCTATACCACTGCCCTATACTATGGAACGCTCTATGCCACTGCCCTTACGCTATGGAACGCTCTATGCCACTGCTCTACGCTATGTAATGCTCTATACCCCACTGCCTTATGCTATGGAACGCTCTATACCACTGCCGTATACCACTGCCCTACGATATGGAACGCTCTATACCACTGCCCTACTCTATGGAACGCTCTATACCACTTCCCCACGCTATGGAACGCTCTATAACACTGCCCTACGCTATGGAATACTCTATACCACTGCCCTATACCACTGCCCTACGCTATGGAACGCTCTATACCACTTCCCCTCGCTATGGAACGCTCTATGCCACTGCCCTACGCTATGGAACACTCTATACCACTGCCCTACGCTATGGAACGCTCTATACCACTGCCCTATGCTATGGAATACTCTATACCACTGCCCTATACCACTGCCCTACGCTATGGAACGCTCTATACCACTGCCCCTCGCTATGTAACGCTCTATGCCACTGCCCTACGCTATGGAACACTCTATACCACTGCCCTATGCTATGGAACGCTCTATGTCACTGCCCTTATGCTATGGAACACTCTATACCACTGCCCTACGCTATGGAACGGTCTATACCACTGCCCTACGCTATGGAACACTCTATGCCACTGCCCTTACGCTATGGAACGCTCTATGCCACTGCTCTATGCTATGGAATGCTCTATACCACTGCCCTATACCAGTGCCCTACGCTATGGAACACTCTATACCACTGCCCTACGCTATGGAACGCTCTGTACCACTGCCCTACGCTATGGAACGCTCTATACCACTGCCCTACACTATGGAATGCTCTATACCACTGTCCTATACCACTGCCCTACGCTATGGAACACTCTATACCACTGCCCTATGCTATGGAACGCTCTATGCCACTGCCCTTACGCTATGGAACACTCTATGCCACTGATCTACGCTATGGAATGCTCTATACCCCACTCCCCACTGCCTTATGCTATGGAACGCTCTATACCACTTCCCTATACCACTGCCCTATGCTATGGAACGCTCTATACCACTGCCCTACTCTATGGAACGCTCTATACCACTGCCCTACGCTATGAAACGCTCTGTACCACTGCCCTATGCTATGGAACGCTCTGTACCACTGCCGTACGCTATGGAACGCTCTATACCACTGCCCTACGCTATGGAATGCTCTATACCACTGCCCTACGCTATGGAATGCTCTATACCCCTGCCCTACTCTATCGAACACTCTATACCACTGTCCTACACTATGGAACGCTCTATACCACTGCCCTATGCTATGAAACGCTCTATACCACTGCCCTACACTATGGAATGCTCTATACCACTGCCCTATACCAGTGCCCTACACTATGGAACGCTCTATACCACTGCCCCTCGCTATGGAACAGTCTATACCACTGCCCTATGCTATGGAACGCTCTATGCCACTGCTCTACGCTATGGAATGCTCTATACAACTGCCCTACGCTATGGAACACGCTATACCACTGCCCTACGCTATGGAACGCTATGTACCACTGTCCTACACTATGGAACGCTCTATACCACTGCCCTACGCTATGGAACGCTCTATACCACTGCCCTATGCTATGGAATGCTCTATACCACTGCCCTACTCTAGGCAATGCTCACGCTATGGAATCCTCTATACCACTGCCCTACGCTATGGAACGCTCTATACCGCTGCCCTACTCTATGGAACGCTCTATACCACTGCCCTACGCTATGGAATGCTCTATACCACTGCTCTACTCTATGGAACTCTCTATACCATTGCCCTACACTATGGAACGCTCTATACCACTGCCCTACGCTATGAAACGCTCTATACCACTGCCCTACGCTATGGAACGCTCTGTACCACTGCCCTACGCTATGGAACGCTCTATACCACTGCCCTACGCTATGGAACGCTCTCTACCACTGCCCTACGCTATGGAATGCTCTATACCACTGCCCTACGCTATGGAACGCTCTATACCACTGCCCTACTCTATAGAACACTCTATACCACTGCCCTACACTATGGAACGCTCTATACCACTGCCCTACGCTATGGAATGCTCTATACCACTGCCCTACACTATGGAACACTCTATACCACTGCCCCTCGCTATGGAACGCTCTATACCACTGCCCTATGCTATGGAACGCTCTATGCCACTGCCCTTACGCTATGGAACGCTCTATGCCACTGCTCTACGCTATGGAATTCTCTATACCCCACTGCCTTATGCTATGGAACGCTCTATACCACTGCCGTATACCACTGCCCTACGCTATAGAATGCTCTATACCACTGCCCTGCTCTATGGAACGCTCTATACCACTGCCCTACGCTATGGAACGCTCTATACCACTGCCCTACGCTATGGAATACTCTATACCACTGCCCTATACCACTGCCCTACGCTATGGAACGCTCTATACCACTGCCCCTCACTATGGAACGCTCTATATCACTGCCCTACGCTATGGAAAGCTCTATGCCACTGCCCTTATGCTATGGAACGCTCTATGCCACTGCGCTAGGCTATGGAATGCTCTATACCCCACTGCCTTACGCTATGGAACGCTCTATACCACTGCCCTACACTATGGAATACTCTATACCACTGCCCTACGCTATGGAACGCTCTATGCCACTGCTCTACGCTATGGAATGCTCTATACCACTGCCCTTCGCTATGGAACGCTCTATGCCACTGCCCTTACGCTATGGAAAGCTCTATGTCACTCCTCTACGCTATAGAATGCTCTATACCCCACTGCGTTACGCTATGGAACACTCTATACCACTGCCCTAGTCTATGGAACGGTCTATACCACTGCCCGACGCTATGGAACGCTCTATGCCACTGCCCTTACGCTATGGAACGCTCTATGTCACTGCTCTACGCTATGGAATGCTCTATACCACTGCCCTTCGCTATGGAACGCTCTATGCCACTGCCCTTACGCTATGGAAAGCTCTATGTCACTCCTCTACGCTATAGAATGCTCTATACCCCACTGCGTTACGCTATGGAACACTCTATACCACTGCCCTAGTCTATGGAACGGTCTATACCACTGCCCGACGCTATGGAACGCTATATGCCACTGCCCTACGCTATGGAACGCTTTATACCACTGCCCTACGCTATGGAACGCTCTATGCCACTGCTCTACGCTATGGAATGCTCTATACAACTGCCCTACGCTATGGAACGCTCTATACCACTGCCCTACGCTATGGAACGCTCTGTACCACTGTCCTACACTATGGAACGCTCTATACCACTGCCCTACGCTATGGAACGCTCTATACCACTGCCCTATGCTATGGAATGCTCTATACCACTGCCCTACTCTAGGCAATGCTCTATACCACTGCCCTACGCTATGGAATGCTCTATACCACTGCCCTACGCTATGGAACGCTCTATACCACTGCCCTACTCTATGGAACGCTCTATACCGCTGCCCTACGATATGGAACGCTCTATGCACTGCCCTTACGCTATGGAACGCTCTATGCCACTGCCCTACGCTATGGAACACTCTATACCACTGCCCTACGCTATGGAACGCTCTATGTCACTGCCCTTATGCTATGGAACACTCTATACCACTGCCCTACGCTATGGAATGGTCTATACCACTGCCCTACGTTATGGAACACTCTATGCCACTGCCCTTACGCTATGGAACGCTCTATGCCACTGCTCTATGCTATGGAATGCTCTATACCACTGCCCTATACCAGTGCCCTACGCTATGGAACGCTCTATACCACTGCCCTACGCTATGGAACGCTCTGTACCACTGCCCTACGCTATGGAACGCTCTATACCACTGCCCTACACTATGGAATGCTCTATACCACTGCCCCTCGCTATGGAACGCTCTATACCACTGCCCCTCGCTATGGAACGCTCTTTACCACTGCCCTATGCTATGGAACGCTCTATGCCACTGCCCTTACGCTATGGAACGCTCTATGCCACTGCTCTACGCTATGGAATGCTCTATACCCCACTGCCTTACGCTATGGAACGCTCTATACCACTTCCCTATACCACTGCCCTACACTAGGGAACGCTCTATACCACTGCCCTACTCTATGGAACGCTCTATACCACTGCCCTACGCTATGGAATGCTCTATACCACTGCCCTACGCTATGGAATGCTCTATACCACTGCCCTACTCTATGGAACACTCTATACCACTGTCCCACACTATGGAATGCTCTATACCACTGCCCTAGGCTATGGAATGCTCTATAGAACTGCCCTATACCACTGCCCTACACTATGAAACGCTCTATACCACTGCCCTACACTATGGAATGCTCTATACCACTGCCCTATACCACTGCCCTACACTATGGAACGCTCTATACCACTGCCCCTCGCTATCGAACGCTCTATACCACTGCCCTATGCTATGGAACGCTCTCTGCCACTGCTCTACGCTATGGAATGCTCTATACAACTGCCCTACGCTATGGAACGCGCTATACCACTGCCCTACGCTATGGAACGCTATGTACCACTGTCCTACACTATGGAACGCTCTATACCACTGCCCTACGCTATGGAACGCTCTATACCACTGCCCTATGCTATGGAATGCTCTATACCACTGCCCTACTCTAGGCAATGCTCTATACCACTGTCCTACCCTATGGAATGCTCTATACCACTGCCCTACGCTATGGAATGCTCTATACCACTGCCCTACTCTATGGAACGCTCTATACCACTGCCCTACGCTATGGAATGCTCTATACCACTGCTCTACTCTATGGAACTCTCTATACCATTGCCCTACACTATGGAACTCTCTATACCATTGCCCTACACTATGGAACGCTCTATACCACTGCCCTACGCTATGAAACGCTCTATACCACTGCCCTACGCTATGGAACGCTCTCTACCACTGCCCTACGCTATGGAATGCTCTATACCACTGCCCTACGCTATGGAATTCTCTATACCACTGCCCTACTCTATGGAACACTCTATACCACTGCCCTACACTATGGAACGCTCTATACCACTGCCCTACGCTATGGAATGCTCTATACCACTGCCCTATACCACTGCCCTACGCTATGAAATGTTCTATACCACTGCCCCTCGCTATCGAACGCTCTATACCACTGCCCTATGCTATGGAACGCTCTCTGCCACTGCTCTACGCTATGGAATGCTCTATACAACTGCCCTACGCTATGGAACGCGCTATACCACTGCCCTACGCTATGGAACGCTATGTACCACTGCCCTATGCTATGGAATGCTCTATACCACTGCCCTACTCTAGGCAATGCTCTATACCACTGTCCTACCCTATGGAATGCTCTATACCACTGCCCTACGCTATGGAATGCTCTATACCACTGCCCTACTCTATGGAACGCTCTATACCACTGCCCTACGCTATGGAATGCTCTATACCACTGCTCTACTCTATGGAACTCTCTATACCATTGCCCTACACTATGGAACTCTCTATACCATTGCCCTACGCTATGGAACGCTCTGTACCACTGCCCTACACTATGGAACGCTCTCTACCACTGCCCTACGCTATGGAACGCTCTCTACCACTGCCCTACGCTATGGAATGCTCTATACCACTGCCCTACGCTATGGAATTCTCTATACCACTGCCCTACTCTATGGAACACTCTATACCACTGCCCTACACTATGGAACGCTCTATACCACTGCCCTACGCTATGGAATGCTCTATACCACTGCCCTATACCACTGCCCTACGCTATGAAATGCTCTATACCACTGCCCTACACTATGGAATGCTCTATACCACTGCCCTACACTATGGAACGCACTATACCACTGCCCCTCGCTATGGAACGCTCTATACCACTGCCCTATGCTATGGAACGCTCTATGCCACTGCCCTTACGCTATGGCACGCTCTATGCCACTGCTCTACGCTATGGAATGCTCTATACCCCACTGCCTTATGCTATGGAACGCTCTATACCACTGCCGTATACCACTGCCCTACGCTATGGAACGCTCTATACCACTGCCCTACTCTATGGAACGCTCTATACCACTGCCCTACGCTATGGAACGCTCTATACCACTGCCCTATGCTATGGAATACTCTATACCACTGCCCTATACCACTGCCCTACGCTATGGAACACTCTATACCACTGCCCCTCACTATGGAACGCTCTATATCACTGCCCTACGCTATGGAAAGCTCTATGCCACTGCCCTTATGCTATGGAACGCTCTATGCCACTGCGCTACGCTATGGAATGCTCTGTACCCCACTGCCTTACGCTATGGAACGCTCTATGCCACTGCCCTTACGCTATGGAACGCTCTATGCCACTGCTCTACGCTATAGAATGCTCTATACCCCACTGTGTTACGCTATGGAACACTCTATACCACTGCCCTACGCTATGGAACTGTCTATACCACTGCCCTACGCTATGGAACGCTCTATGCCACTGCCCTTACGCTATGGAACGCTCTATGCCACTGCTCTACTCTATGGAATGCTCTATACCCCACTGCCTTACGCTATGGAACACTCTATACCACTGCCCTACGCTATGGAATGGTCTATACCACTGCCCTACGCTATGGAATGCTCTATGCCACTGCCCTACTCTATGGATCGCTCTATAACACAGCCCTACGCTATGGAACGCTCTATGCCACTGCTCTACGCTATGGAATCCTCTATACAACTGCCCTATGCTATGGAGTGCTCTATACACTGCCCTACGCTATGGAAAGCTCTGTACCACTGCCCTACGCTATGGAACACTCTATACCACTGCCCTATGCTATGGAATGCTCTATACCACTGCCCTACTCTAGGCAATGCTCTATACCACTGCCCTACGCTATGGAATGCTCTATACCACTGCCCTACGCTATGGAACGCTCTATACCACTGCCCTATTCTATGGAACGCTCTATACCACTGCCCTACGCTATGGAATGCTCTATACCACTGCCCTACTCTATGGAACACTCTATACCATTGCCCTACGCAATGGAATGCTCTATACCACTGCCCTACTCTATGGAACTCTCTATACCATTGCCCCACGCTATGGAATGCTCTATACCACTGCCCTACGCTATTAAACGCTCTATACCACTGCCCTACGCTATGGAACGCTCTGTACCACTGCCCTACGCTATGGAATGCTCTCTACCACTGCCCTACGCTATGGAACGCTCTCTACCACTGCCCTATGCTATGGAATGCTCTATACCACTGCCCTACGCTATGGAACGGTCTATACCACTGCCCTACGCTATAGAACGCTCTATGCCACTGCCCTTACGCTATGGAACACTCTATACCACTGCCCTACGCTATGGAACGGTCTATACCACTGCCCTACGCTATAGAACGCTCTATACCACTGCCCTACACTATGGAACGCTCTATACCACTGCCCTACGCTATGGAATGCTCTATACCACTGCCCTACGCTATGAAATGCTCTATACTACTGCCCTACTCTATGGAATGCTCTATACCACTACCCTATACCACTGCCCTACGCTACTGAATGCTCTATACCACTGCCCCTCGCTATGGAACGCTGTATACCACTGCCCCTCGCAATGGAATGCTCTATACCACTGCCCTATACCACTGCCCTACGCTATGAAATGCTCTATACCACTGCCCTATACCACTGCCCTATGCTATGGAGCGCTCTATACCACTGCCCCTCGCTATGGAATGCTCTATACCACTGCCCTATACCACTGCCCCTCGCTATGGAACGCTCTATACCACTGCCCTACGCCATGGAACGCTCTATGCCACTGCCCTTACGCCATGGAACGCTCTATGCCACTGCCCTACGCCATGGAACGCTCTATGCCACTGCCCTACGCTATGGAACGCTCTATACCACTGCCCTACGCTATGGAACGGTCTATACCACTGCCCTACGCTATAGAACGCTCTATGCCCCTGCCCTTATGCTATGGACTGCTCTATGCCACTGCTCTATGCTATGGAACAGTCTATACCACTGCCCTACGCTATGGAACGCTCTATGCCACTGCCCTTACGCTATGGAACGATCTATGCCACTGCTCTATGCTATGGAATGCTCTATACCACGGCCCTATACCAGTGCCCTACGCTATGGAACGCTCTATACCACTGCCCTACACTATGGAACGGTCTATGCCACTGCTCTATGCTATGGAATGCTCTATACCACTGCCCTACGCTATGGAGCGGTCTATACCACTGCCCTACGCTATGGAGCGGTCTATATCACTGTCCTACGCTATGGAATGCTCTATACCACTGCCCTACGCTATAGAACGCTCTATGCCACTGCCCTACCCTATGGAACGCTCTATACCAATGCCCTACTCTATGGTACGCTCAATAGACGTATTGAAGTTTACAGGTAAGTGACCACTCGGTAAGTGCCTGGCAGATGGAGCCCTGGCAGTAGAGCACGTTTAATGTCGGCTGGAGTGCTCAGTGTGTGTGCAGTGACTGCAGCCACACGCACACGGGAACCCGCAGTGATCCACTCTACACACCGCCTCCTGCTGTGATGAGCCCCTTCCACTTGCTGTCATGTGCAGCATTGCAAAACAAGGGGCGAGGCCCAGGAGTGACCACAGCGTCATGAGACGCGGACAGCTCAAGGGAGAAACGAAAACGAAAGAAGCCCACATCAGTGTTTACACCACAGATCTTCCCAGCAGGGAGGGGCCTCGGCCTCTGGCCGAACATAAGAGGCCGGAGCAGGGCAGGGTGCTAGACGCCGGCACAGCAGCACCTCAAGAGTCAGACTGCATCACTAGCATCTTGAGAGTCAGAAGGGAACATCCACATCTATAGCACCTGGACCTTGAGCAACAGAGACTGTATCGTCTTCTACTAGAAGGCGATATTTACGTCTGGCACTCCAGCACCTTGAGCGCCAGAAGACTATATCCTCACCTGGGGCTTCGGCACCTTGAGTACAAGAACATATATCTGAAGCGCCAGAAGACAATATCCTCACCTGGGGCTTCGGCACCTTGAGTACAAGGACACTTCCTTAAGCCCAGAAGACTATATCATCACCTGGGGCTTCGGCACCTTCAGTACAAGGACACTACCTTAAGCCCAGAAGACTATATCATCACCTGGGGCTTCGGCACTTTGAGTACAAGGACACTACCTTAAGCCCAGAAGACTATATCATCACCTGGGGCTTCAGCACTTTGAGGGCTAGAAGATAACCTTGAGCACGAGAAGGTAATAACATCTGGAGAAGCCATTAAAGGCTATTAAAAGCACATTTCTCGAGGCCGCCATGAACGCTCAGCAAATGAAGACGCGCTACGACTCCCGCGGCTTCCTGACAGGAGTGCCGGTGCTGGGCGCGGAGGAGCTGGTGGAAGCCAGGAGAGCCTTTGCGAAGCTGGAGGAGGAGTTCGGTAAGTGCTGGGTGTTGTTAACAAAGGCATGGCTATAGTGCAGCATAACACAGGCCCAGGCACCAGTCCCAAGTAGCACACAATCCCAAAGGCCAATACAGTCATTTTCATGACAAATTGGTCTGCCAAACAACTGCCCTGCACGTGTATGGTGGGAATTGCCCTGTAGGCCAGTGAGGGCCGAAACTAGACTACACACTCAGGTGCACCCAGGGGATTTCTGCTGCTAAAGCCTCCAGAGCACGGACAGGCGAAACGCCCAGGGTCACACGGTGTCTAGGCCGAGGATAAAGAACGTCACCCCTCTTCCCCGATTGCAACAGTTTCATCAGGATGGCATATTTCTTTGGTGATGTTAGTGTGTACTGCCCCACCCACTCCTCATATGAGTGTTTTTAGCTAAAATGAGAGCTCCAGGAGGGACCATATGTGGAGTTATGGCCTGAGAATCGTATTTCATGGCCCACTCAGTGCAAGGAATTAAGGGACCTGAAAAAGAGGGTTCTCCTTTTTAACTGAAGGGATATCTTAACAGATGCGTTAGAGTTTTCGATCTATTATAAAACAAGCCTGTCATTACAGGGCGTGAAATCTATCATGTGGGTAATAATAGTACTCTCCCGTTTTTACTTAATATTTCACCCCAATTCCTACTGTTTCTAAACACTGTATTCATCTGCGCTATTGCCACATTTAATGGCACTCAGTGTATCGATCCCGAAAGATTGAGGGCTGAGTCGGCCTTTCAAGGATTTGAACTTTCAGACTGCAGGCTTGCCTCAGGACAGAGGCACGTTTTTAACTTGCAGAGCTGTCTTCTGAACCACTAGAAAAAGAACCCCTACGTTAAAATATTGAAATGTAAAAATTGAAACCAAAATAGGTCAATTCAGATTCCAATCCCTGTAGGACAACTCTAGGTGTTAAAGTGCGTGCTGCGGAGATGTGCTTGAGCTCTGAAAGGTCCGAATTTCCCATCCTAGTAAGAAAGCTTAAGGGGTTAACGTGCCTGCTGCATAGATGTTTGTGTAACGTGCTTGGCCCAGTCCCTTTCACAAGAACAACAGAAGAGGTGTGATTCCATAACTTGGGAATTTGTCCATCTTTGTACCAACACATTTGCTCATTCTCTTTGCCCCTTTCGGTACCCCCCCCCCAGTAAGGTGCAGAATGAGACATGTCTTCTTTGTTGGCATAAAAAGGCTGCAGATTTATTTTCTCAACATAATAAACTCATAACGCTGCAAACAAACGTTGTGAAAATAGTTCTGAAGGTGCAGTGACTGCTTCATGTCCAAAACTTGCTTCCCCCTTTTCCAACACAAGTCCACAGTAGGCCAAAGCTCCCCCAACCATTCCTGGCTGAGCCCTGACTGCCCTTGCAGGTGTTCCTGGGCTGGGAGGGTGCTGTTTGTTTGGGGGAAGTTGAACCCTCATTGCTACGACCAGCGCCCCTGCCGCTTAGGGCCCCAGAGGTGCTGGTCCCGAGAAGAGACGAGACCCTTCTGGCTTTCCCACGGCTCAATCGGAGTCTGTCTCTTGCCACTGGCCGCCAAAACACTGCCTCGCCGTTCTGCGACATCAACGTCCAGTCATTGTCATTCCGGTGCTCTCAAAACAGGGTGGGTGGGTGGAAAACGAAAAACAAGTCCTACGGTGCAGCGGGTGTCCTCCTCGAGCTGGATTCTCCTGCAGCAGGACGCCCGCCGGATTATATGCAGACTGGCACGCCCCCACCTATTGTTACCCATCGTGGCCATTTTCCTGGATTTGGCACGCTTCACGTCCCTCAGGCTGCCTTCAGCACGCCTCACCCTTAGCCAGGGGGGAGGGAGGAGGACCCTGCCCATGTTATTCTCACTATTTCAGCTCACTCTAAAAAAACTACAAAAATACACAAGAAACTGAAAATCATAAAGGTGGAAGTTACGTTTTAGGAAAAGGTTTTCCTTTTTGTAGCACTTGGTAGAGGTCACTGAGGTGTTAATGTCTCAAACTGATTCATTAAAGCAATACTCTCATGTATGGCGGATAACGGCCTTCCAGTGCAAGCCTAACTAGGCCTCAACTGAGCTAGGCCCTCTTTGAGGGTTTGGTTATTTGCCCTGTATGGGGGCTGGGGCAGTTAGAGCTATTAGCGCCCCTGACCATCTCCCAACCTTTCTAATTTTGTTCGAGTTAATTTTCAGCCCCATCTTTTTTGCGTGCCCAATTTCCCTGAAAAAAAAAAAAAAACAAGATGGTCAGGCTGGGATGCGTGGGATGGCTTGGTGCACAGTGCAAGTGGAGATTTGCCTTAGGTGTAGAGTGACCAGATCTTTAAAATAAAAAATCTGGACGGGCCATCAACATAGAAGTAAGACTACAGTTTCAGCGGACATAAAGACAAAAGGACTAAAATGCACAGTGGGTTCCAATGCAACTGTAGTGCTACGTCTATGTCAACGGCCTTTTCCACGCAAAGCATATGCTTATTAAAAGCTCATTGGAGGTGAGAAGCCGTGGAGGAAGAGGGAGAGTGTGAAAAACAATCAACCGCAATCATGAAGAGCCATGCCCAGCCAGAGAGTGGTATTTATTCAAGGATCACCAGAAAACAACGGGACATTAGCCCGCCATCCCTCAAACCCTGGGACATGGTTTTAACCGTTAAAAAAGTCTCAGGACGCCGGGACCAAAGGTAAAATACTGGGACGGTTCGGCGAAACCGGGACGTCTGATCACGCTACCTAGGTGGCCTTAGTGGGTGGTGGGCATGATTGCCAGAGATGTGCTTGATCGTTCTGCTGTGGGTTCGGCATGATGGAGTGACGCACTGACTCTTTGGCCTGTAGAGGTAGTTCACTCACACTGATCATGGTGCGGCCCTGGAGAGTGAGTAGGGCGTGCATTGCCTGTAAAGGGTGACTCGAAGATGGCATCGCTAGGGTAGGCATTAAACGTGAGCAATCGAAACAGCATCTGTGCAGCAATAAAGAGACAGCATTTAAGGGAAACATTGGTAAAGCCAATAGGTTTGGGTTTGCTTGAGAGAAGTGGTTCGGCTGTGCAGTCCTGCTCCAAGGTCCCAGGTGGAGAAACCATGGAGGTGGCATGCATTGGTGAAGTACGACAGCCATGGAAAAGGAGTGGAGGGTCCATCCATGCGCTGGTTCAGCTCTACCATCTCCCCAGGATCTTTCAGGGGACGCTGTTAGCCCCATCCCATTTATTTATATCAGTGTCCACGGATCGTTGTTTCGTAGTAAAGCACCGCGCAGAAGCTAAACCGTTTCACATTACTAGGTGAGCCAAAACTATACAGCCTCACTAGGGGGTGCTAAAGTGCCACTTATGAGCCTAAACTATGTACCCTCAGGCAGGGCTTTAAGTGGGCCAAGGGCTGAGCCCCAGCAGTCTCCAGAAAGAGCTCCCAATCCATGGCCCACCCCCGACTAGCCCCAGCCATGCCAACACATCAGGAGGTCTGCAAGGGTATACAGGCTGCCTGCAAGTGTCAGCACTTCAGATTAGAAAAAAGAAAAGGCAGTGTAACCGTGGCTTTGGCTACACCGGCTGCCTGATGACTCTGTACTCAGGAACAGGAGGAGGGCTGGAGGGCCCGGTTCTGCGATTGTTTCTGAGTAAAGAAATGCAAAATGGAGTGCCTTATCTTCATTTCTTAGAAACTGCTCGACACTTGAGGAATTCAAGAATAAACTTAAAGTGCACATTTTTAAATAAGAAGGGCTGTTCCGACCTCTACAACTGGATTTCTCGCTACTGATAATTTTCCTATGCCTCCGGGCCATTTTGGGTTGCGCCTAACAAATAATTTAAAGGAAAAGTTTAAAAAAAGAGTCATGAGGCAGCATGAAAGCCTTTTAACTGCGCGGTCAAAGGGCTTTCATGCTGCATGATGACTCTTTACTCAGAAACAATAGGAGAGCCGGACCCTCAAGCCCTCCTCCTTGTTTCTGAGTACAGGGGTCAACAAGCAGCATACAGACTCAATGCCTCCTTGAATGAAAGGGCTGCCTGCTGCATCTGGGGCGCTTTGGTCTCACGCCTTTGATGCACGCAGCACCTCCTTCTGTTTAAAAGGATGGACTGGGCACACCTGAAGTAATAATGACAGTACGCCCCAGCTCCCCTGCTTTCACCAGCCCCTAACCCCCTTAGGCGAGGGTGGTGGTCTTATTAGGAGTGTGGCCTAAATTTAGGCCATGCCCCCTAACAAGAGCCCCACCCATCGATTTAGCATCCCACTTAAAGCAGTTTAAGCCTCTGCAATGCAATTCTTCTCTGAGGCTTAGGGGTGCACTCGGCATGTTCAAGAGTTACAGTTCATACTGCACTTCATCGAGGCACACATCATATGCAGGGTCGGATTGGGCTGTCGGCCATTCGGCCCATGGCCGGGCTGAAATCATTTGAGGCCCTGGGGGGCCGGTTCCTGAAGCCCATGCCTGGGCTGGTTTGATTTAATGTAACTTACATTACTTTAAGTAACGTAAGTTACATTGATTTACTTTGCGGCCGCCGCTGATGCAGAGAAAGGTAACACCGAAGTGTTACCTGTCTTTGTTGAATGCGGCATGCCTCTGCCTGCACAACAGAGGCCCAGAACGGGTTTGGTGCCCCTGAGCCAACTGCCAGGAAACCATGGTGCCAGGCCAGCAGTGTTACTATTTTACAAAACACTGGGAGCGACTGGGTTGGACGGGGCCGGGGCTGCCTCAGCCCGGCCCGCTCCCAGTGAATTGTAAGTATTTGGAAACTGGATGTTAATCCCGGGCCTTCATTTTAATGTATGGGTTGTGGTTTTGAAAGGCGATGAGGGTGTAGTGAAACGCTCTCAGTGATGGAAGTGGAGATCCGCATGTCCGTGTTAGTGATAGATCAACATGTCAAAAGGGCCCCTGCACAGCATGAGGGGGAGCTCCAAAGTAAGGGATCACACGTACGAAGGGGCCTAGAAGAATTAAGGTAAGTGGATCTGGCCTGTAGTTGGGGTACCAGATGGGGATCTGGTAGGTAACGTGGGAGGCATGAACCGAAGGAAGGATAGCACAGGGGTTTATTATAACACAGGGTTGAGGTTGCATGCATTTATTGCAGGAAGAGGTATGGTAGTGGGGTCTACAGTGTCAGGGGGCAAGCAACTATTGAGCGGGTGGGCCGGTGGTCAGTTAGGGCGGGGTTTATATGATAAATAATTGTTGGGTCATCGGTAAGGGTGTATGCACAGGTTTTCATTTCTGCTGGGGGGCAGAGGCAGGCAGAAAAAGGCACTGGCATACTAGGCTTGAGCGGTGTGAGGCAGCAGTGGAGAAGGTGATGGGGTAATAGTTGCGGGGGAGATTCTTGTACCGGGCTACCTTGCTGGGGGTGGGGGGATTTGGCACACAAGGGACTGTATTGCCGTGAACTTCAAATGCCAGAATGCCAGGCAACGTCAAGAGATAGCCACTTGGTAGGGAAGGGTCCAAAATGTGGTTTGTCCACACGCAATGTGGAAGTTCTGTGAGGTGTGGCGGCACGTTCTTGCCTAGGGGTGAGAGCGCGATAGGCAAGTTCTCCTGTGGTGTCTAGCACGTTCCGCCCGGTACCGTAAAAAAAAAGATCGGGTGGCTTTCGGCCTCCCCGGGTTGGCACAGCATGTATTGGTTGGCTGTTTGTGGAAAGGGGGGATAGGAATAAGTGCTCAGCACAAATCAGTGTGAGGCCTTAAAGATCACACACTCTCACATTATTCACAACATATAATTTTGCTATTTGGGACCCCACCTCGCTGCACTTCAATACCGACAATTGCAACATATGCTATGCCAATTGCTTCACAATTAATTCTGTAAACTGGCTTGTAATTCAAAACAAGACTGAACGGACTTCTCACGCATTGCCAGGGGGCAGAGGCATTGCTAGGGGGGCATAGGAAGTTATAGCCCCAGGTCTTTTGGTTGTAGCCCCGGATAGAATCTCAGGGTCTACAAGGCTAGCTAGCCCTGAGTCCTGACAATCCTGACATTAGTGCAGCCTCAGATCTTTTCCAGACCTAGCAACACCCTAGCCAGGGGGAAATTGAGAGCTCTGACAATGGGCAGCGACTCAGTTCCAAGTGTATCTGAGAAAGTCAAGAGATCCGTTGACAACTTGCTTGCACATTTCGTATTCCAGCAAAGCATAGCATGAAAGGAGAGTTCTCAATGTCTCAATTCAAACATTCCTGCATTTACATAGTTCATTGAAATTCAAAGCACATCCGACTTGTATATTTGCAAAGTGATATGATTTGAAGTTGATAATCAGCAGGGGATGTTTTCGCAAATCCTACTTTTTCTGAGGTTTCACTTTCCTGTTTGCCGAGTGCAGAGCTCCAGTAAGTTCCTGTCTGTGCAAATACACCACCTCGTTAACTCAGTGGTGGCAACGAGTAGACATGCCTTGAGTCTGGTTCTGCAAAATAAGCATTTAGCTATGTGTTGTTGTTTTTTTAAAAGAACAAAAGAAATGTTATCACTTTCTTAAGTGTTTACACAAAACATAACATGCAACAGACACATGAACCCTTCATAAGTAGCATTTTCTGTAAAGTCGTGAATTGACGCGATTCACAGATGATGGTCTGAGGGCCACTTTTCTTTAAGGCGAGAGGTGGGCCACTTTCTTTTTGGGTGTCTGAGCCTATTTCTTGTCCCATTCTGACCCTGATCATATGCGTGTCCAGAGAGTGGCCTGGGGTGGCACGTTCTAACCCTGGAACGTAATTGGCCACCCCAGGTGCCACCCATTATCCTAAACTATGATAATTTTGTGTGTGTGCGCTCGTACTTCATGCCACCCCTGCGTCAGCACACCACGGGCCACACCAGTCAAAAGAGTCTGGACACGCCACAGGCCCACATAGGACCAACAGAGTGCCTAGAAGTCACAGTCTGAGGGAGGGGTTCATCAAAGTTATCCAGTGCACAGACCGACAAGCAGAGAACTAGCTGATTTATTAAACAGCCTTGCATTGAGTAGAGGCTTAGCGCTTCTGGCTTCTACACTGTGTAGCTCCCATGTAAGCACTATTTTCCTTAGCACACTTCACACTGATGCACAGAAACTGCAGGGCACTGTCTGACTCCCTTATGCTGCAGGAGCTCTGGCTTAGAAAGGCGTGTGGCGCGCAACCTCTGAAAATCTGGAGTCCTGCTGGCTGTCCCCACCAGTGCTCTTTTACTCCCTACGACCCCTCAGTTTTCCCTCCAGTGAAAAGGCCTGTCCTCATGCCTCTTTCCAGCTGTCGGAAGGTAGACTCCCGTTCCCCAAACGTGGCGACGATCTTTTCACAGCGACATTATTAGATGGAACCAACAAACCCATATCCTAGGAAGTCCTAGGATTGTCTACTTGTCTGACCCCCACTTTTACTTCCCAAATGTGATTAAGTCCTGGGGATGAATAGTGTCAGGTAATGCTCTGTGTGTAAGACACAGCATGTGATGGGGTCATAGTCTCCCCTTCTGTGTTCCCCTGCAGGTAAGGAGCACACCCAGTACAGCCTGCACAACATCCACCAAAGCCACCCGTGGGCGATGGACCTCGCAACCCACCCGCACACCCTCGAGGCCATCACCGCCGTGCTGGGACCCAACGTCATCCTTCTGGACTCCCGGTTCATATGCAAATACCCGTCTTCCGCAGTCCCACACAAGGAGGACACGGCCCCCTACGTGGCCTGGCATCAGGACATCAAGTAAGTAGAGGCGGGCCAATCAGATGCCACTATCGTTGCTTCAAGGGAGGGGTAGCCTGAATCAGGGATGATGGGATGTGATCACCACCTGCTAACAAGTGAGTGGGTGTCTCCTACGCCTGCCCCACAGCTTCCCAAATGGCCCCGCGACACCCCTGACATTACATCCCACAGGAATATCAATATGCATAGTGCTTGAACATTTAAAAAGAGATAATGGCACTAGGCCCTGCTTGTTCACCCTTCGCATGTCTGTCCCCTTATTTAGGTCGCTGGTCTATATCCGTGTTTGGTCGACCCCACCATCACTAGGCCTACCTACTCACGCTGCATATCGCAAAGGCGATTTCCTGGTGTTTTTACAAAGTCATTTACTTCGTGGAAATTACTTCCAATTTATATATGCATTTGTGGGTTAAAGGGCAAAAGGGGGTGGGGAGATGTTTGGGATAGGGGTGGTAGTGAAGGGGGAAAAGAGGGATTGGAGGCCACTCCCTCATAAAAATGAATTCGGAGTAAACATTCGAAGTGATTTCCACCAAGTCAATTAACACAAAGTAATGTATTTCATGGAAACGTAAAGGCTCTCTCACCCCAGGACTTCCTCCATCACGTGATACTGTGATATTTATGCTTGAAATGACATCCTGACTCCCGAAATAAATTAATACAAATCTAGAGATGAAGGGCCCAAGCTCCAACTAGCAGGGCCACAAGAGGCGGCTCCTGTGCCACGTGGCACGGATCCATGTATCTAGACAGGAGGCCTCAGGCTGTCATGGCTGCTGAACCAGGTGGGTAGGTACTGGACCTTGCTAAAGTGTGCAGGTCGGTGACCGTGGCAGGTGCGCCCTTTGGCAATCTCTAATCCTCAAATGCTTAAACCCCTACATCAGTCCATAGCAACGTTGAACGCCAAAAAAGGGCTACATTGGAAATGCTTTGGTGCTAGGAAACATCTGGCCTGGTGCTAGGAAACATCTGGCCTGGTGCTAGGAAACCTCTGGCCTGGTGCTAGAAGGCGCAGACATATTATCCAAGTGGCTCGGGTGCTAATATTCGGAAGTGCCTTGAGAAATCTGGCCACCATGACGGCGCGATCTTCATGGGAGACTAAAGGTTTGGATGAAACAGATGTCAAACCCATCAGCGGCACTGGGAGGAGACCAGCACTGGGGCCCCCCATTCGCTATGCATGCTGATTTCTTTTGAGCATACTTGCTGCCATTTTGGGCTGCTACAATTCCTTTATCCTGCCCCAAAATATGGAAGACCCTACCTATATAGTCTGGTGACACGTGATAACCAGGACGGCCACACTCACCCTACCGAAAAAATCAGGATTGAAAGAGCATTACTGCTGGATTTTTCCAATCATTTAAATGGTCTTTAAACCCTCTTTCAATGCAGAAATGCTGAGTATTGTAGTCATTGCATTGCATTTGCTTAGTGTTGGCTTAATGCACCTGAAAAAAGTTAACTAGATATCCTTATTGGATGAATCCCCTGGGTTGTGGGGAGAGCACAGACTCTACCCTAAAGACACCCTTTGCTGGATATTGGTTCCGCGTGTGTGCAGTTTTTTGTCTAAATGCATTGCTCTCTTGGGTCTTTTCCAGGTACTGGGGCTTCGAGGGGGGGCCAGTGGCTTCGGTGTGGCTCGCGCTGGACGACGTGGACACCGAGAATGGAGTGCTGCAGGTGATTCCAGGTATGGGTCAGTCGGCCGCCATCTTGAGAAGGTGTCTGTGATATTGGGAAATGCCCCTCACGTCTCCCAGGGACCATGCCACTGGTGTCCTGGCAGGTGGGGGGAGGGAGGGAGACTGTGCAGTTCCGTACCGGCCTCTCCTCAGGACTCAAAGGGGGGTGGGGGGATCCGGAAGATGTCCTATAGGTCATATAAGTTCAGTTTGTTAGCTAGAAATAGGCTTTATATTCGTTAACCTTTGCTGATGTGTTACTGTTGCGTGTTGTTTGTATGGACTCGTTGCACTTTGGGCAGCCAGGGGGTGCCAGGTTACAGTATTTTGGTTATCTGGAGGGGCATAGTCTGACACTGCATAATTAAGGGCATTGCACAAGGCATTGCAAAATGATAACGATTTTGCAAATTTTGTATTTGAAAATGGGTATTAACATGACCTTGCATGAAGAATAACATCATGGTAATGCTTTACAACAGCACGACACAGCAGGCTGCTGCCTAATGGTAATGCTTTACAACAACATAAGACATCCGCAGACATTGCAGGCTACTGCTTAGTGGTAATGCTGCACGACACATCTGCAGACACAGCAGGCTGCTGCTTAATAGTAATGCTTTACAACAGCACGACACAGCAGGCATAGCAGGCTGCTGCCTAATGGTAATGCTTTACAACAACATAAGACATCCGCAGACATTGCAGGCTACTGCTTAGTGGTAATGCTGCACGACACATCTGCAGACACAGCAGGCTGCTGCTTAATAGCAATGCTTTACAACAGCACGACACAGCAGGCATAGCAGGCTGCTGCCTAATGGTAATGCTCTACAACAGCATGACACATCCGCAGGCATAGCAGGCTACTGCTTAATGGCAATGCGTTACAACAGCACGACACAGCAAGCATAGCAGGCTGCTGCTTAATAGTAATGCTTTTACAACAGCACGACACAGTGGGCATAGCAGGCTGCTGCCTAATGGCAATGCTTTACAACAGCACGGCACATTGGCAGGCATAGCAGGCTACTGCTTAATGGTAATGCTTTACAGCAGCACGACACAGCAGGCATAGCAGGCTGCTGCCTAATGGTAATGCTCTACAACAGCACGACACCTCCGCAGGCGTAGCAGGCTACTGCTTAATGGCAATGCTGATCAACAGCACGGCACATCTGCAGGCGTAGCAGGCTACTGCTTAATGGCAATGCTGCTCAACAGCACAGTACATCCGCAGGCGTAGCAGGCTACTGCTTAATGGCAATGCTGCACAACAGCACGACACAGCCGGCATATCAGGGTACTGCTTAATGGCAATGCTGTACAACAGCACAGCCAATCCGCAGACACAGCAGGCTGCTGCTTAATAGTAATGCTTTACAACAGCACGACACAGCAGGCATAGCAGGCTGCTGCCTAATGGTAATGCTTTACAACAACATAAGACATCCGCAGACATTGCAGGCTACTGCTTAGTGGTAATGCTGCACGACACATCTGCAGACACAGCAGGCTGTTGCTTAATAGTAATACTTTACAACAGCACGACACAGCAGGCATAGCAGGCTGCTGCCTAATGGTAATGCTCTACAACAGCTTGACACATCCGCAGGCATAGCAGGCTACTGCTTAATGGCAATGCGTTACAACAGCACGACACAGCAAGCATAGCAGGCTGCTGCTTAATAGTAATGCTTTTACAACAGCACGACACAGTGGGCATAGCAGGCTGCTGCCTAATGGCAATGCTTTACAATAGCACGGCACATTGGCAGGCATAGCAGGCTACTGCTTAATGGTAATGCTTTACAACAGCACGACACAGCAGGCATAGCAGGCTGCTGCCTAATGGTAATGCTCTACAACAGCACGACACCTCCGCAGGCATAGCAGGCTACTGCTTAATGGCAATGCTGATCAACAGCACGGCACATCTGCAGGCGTAGCAGGCTACTGCTTAATGGCAATGCTGCACAACAGCACGACACAGCCGGCATATCAGGGTACTGCTTAATGGCAATGCTGTACAACAGCACAGCCAATCCGCAGGCATAGCAGGCTACTGCTTAATGGCAA
The DNA here is from genome assembly GCF_040938575.1 of Ambystoma mexicanum. NCBI lineage: Eukaryota > Metazoa > Chordata > Amphibia > Caudata > Ambystomatidae > Ambystoma > Ambystoma mexicanum. The sequence continues at coordinate 1,426,210,552 of NC_090924.1, forward strand.
TGCTGCACAACAGCACGACACAGCCGGCATATCAGGGTACTGCTTAATGGCAATGCTGTACAACAGCACAGCCAATCCGCAGGCATAGCAGGCTACTGCTTAATGGCAATGCTGATCAACAGCACGGCACATCTGCAGGCGTAGCAAGCTACTGCTTAATTAATGGCAATGCTGCTCAACAGCACAGCACATCAGCAGGCGTAGCAGGCTACTACTTAATGTCAATGCTGCTCAACAGCACGACACATCCACAGGCGTAGCAGGCTACTGCTAAATGGCAATGCTGCACAACAGCACGACGCAGCAGGCATAGCAGCAATGCTGCACAACAGCACGGCATAGCAGGCTACTGCTTAATGATAGCACAACACATCCACAGGCATAGCAGGCTACTGCTTAATGGTAACGCTGCACAGCAGCATGACACAGCCGGCATAGCAGGCTACTGCTTAATGGTAATGCGGCACAGCAGCAGCACGACACATCCGCAGGCATAGCAGGGTACTGCTTAATGGCAATGCTGCACAGCAGCACGACACAGCCGGCATAGCAGGCTACTGCTTAATGGCAATGCTGCACAACAGCATGGCACATCTGCAGGCGTAGCTGGCTAATGGCAATGCTGCACAACAGCACGGCACATCCGCAGGCGTAGCAGGCTACTGCTTAATGGTAATGCTGCTCAACAGCACAACACATATGCAGGCTTAGCAGGCTACTGCTTAATGACAATGCTGCACAACAGCACGACACAGCAGGCATAGCAGGCTACTGCTTAATGACAATGCTGCACAACAGCATGACACAGCAGGCATAGCAGCAATGCTGCACAACAGCACGGCATAGCAGGCTACTGCTTAATGATAGCAGAACACATCCACAGGCATAGCAGGCTACTGCTTAATGGTAATGCTGCACAGCAGCAGCACGACACATCTGCAAGCATAGCAGGCTACTGCTTAATGACAATGCTGCACAACAGCACGACACAGCAGGCATAGCAGGCTACTGCTTAATGACAATGCTGCACAACAGCATGACACAGCAGGCATAGCAGCAATGCTGTACAACAGCGCGGCATAGCAGGCTACTGCTTAATGATAGCAGAACACATCCACAGGCATAGCAGGCTACTGCTTAATGGTAATGCTGCACAGCAGCAGCACGACACATCTGCAGGCATAGCAGGCTACTGCTTAATGGCAATGCTGTACAGCAGCACAACACAGCCGGCATATCAGGGTACTGCTTAATGGCAATGCTGTACAACAGCACGGCCAATCCGCAGGCGTAGCAGGCTACTGCTTAATGGCAATGCTGCACAGCATCACGACACATCAGCATGGCGATGGCTGTTGCAGTGAAATTACTATGCAACATACTAATCGATGCCCCTATGGGTTTACACACTTTTTACATGTTTTTCAGAAATTGCAGTGGCGGGTTTGGAAACCTTCTCCTGGCATTTGTGTTTCCGAGGTCCAATTATAATGACCTTTTGACACATGACTGAGGTGGCCTTTTCTGGCGGCATAACACAGGTTCTAATGTAGGGCTTTCTACTATTAGGCTGCAGAAGTTGGACTTACCTAACGGCATGCATCGTTCGTTACAAGAGCAAATGGGGGGGTTATGTCACCCCTCTATTATATACGTCCTTTTTGGGGGTTTAGAATTGTATTTAAGAGGGAATGATCCATTGAAATATGGCATACCATAGACTGACACTTGAGTTCCTGATCCAGAATAATGGAGACATTGTGCGAAGGCGCAGGTGGTAGAGCGTATCATAGATTACAGGGCGTGCGCATGCGTGAACACGAAGGCACACAGGGCGTGCGCATGCGTGAACCCGAAGACACGCACAGGTGGTGGATGGTATCATGGATTACAGAGTGTGCGCATGCGTGAACCCGAAGGCACACAGGGCGTGCGCATGCGTGAACCCGAAAACACACATAGGTGGTGGACCATATCATGGATTACAGAGTGTGCGCATGCGTGAATCCGAAGGCGCGCACACAGGGCGTGCGCATGCGTGAACCCGAAAACACACACACAGGTGGTGGAGCATATCATGGATTACAGAGGGTGCGCATGCGTGAACACGAAGGCGCGCGCACACAGGGCGTGCGCATGCGTGAACCCGAAAACACACACAGGTGGTGGAGCACATCATGGATTACAGAGCATGCGCATGCGTGAACACGAAGGGTGTGGCAATGACTCAGGTGGTAAACTACACTTGTGCCATGGACATGGAACTGATTGCTATTGAGTTTAAGAATAGTAATGGAGTGTTTCTTGTGTTATTTCTTTCTCAAATCTTTCTCCTTTTTTCCTGTCTAAATTCAGCTGGTTATTATGGACATGCTACTGAATTGGATGCCCCCTGTTGTTCTACTCAAATCCTGTTATATGATGTTGCTTATGTTCTGAATTGGTATGTTTATGTATGTTCATGAGCCCAATCGCAATGGCTTTGGAATTATCAGTGGATATACTGTATACATGCATGCATTTGTGTACGACATGGATGTGCTTCAATGATATATTCAACCTGAAGAAACCTTGAAGGTCGAAACACGTGTGGACTGTGTGTTTTGATACATTGTATGTTCAATCCGCACAGTGTGATTTTGCATGATTTAAATTCTATTTGACCGAGGGTACCGTTGGCCACCGGGACCCAATTGGCACCATCACCCGCAGCCGATTCTTTGTATTGGGACTTGACAAGCACAGCTGGTTCAAGATCTCAGTGTCCCTTTTCTTGCACCTGCTTTTGGGCGTCTGGTCTCTGAGGGCCTCGTCCTTCAAGACTGGCATGTTACTGAGATCCCAGAGCAGGGCCCGAAGTACCAGAACCTAATGCATGCCCTTTGACTATCATGATTGTGGAGACCCAACAGAAATGGCCAACACCATGAACAGCATGTGTGATGGGCAGGGCTGGCCTGGGAGTTCTGGCCCTTCGGGCGGGTGATTGGTGGGTGCTGGGGTGGAGGGAGATTGGACGAGAGCCCAGGCCAGGAATCAATTAATATGTTTACATGAAGCCTTTCTCTTCTATAGGTAGCCACAAGCAGGGCATCCTGGAGCATCGAACCGCGACCGCCCCAGGCAACATGCTCTCAGCCAATCAAGAGATCCCCGGGCACCTGGTGGACGTCGAGAAGGCCGTCGAGTGCCCCCTGAAAGCTGGCCAGATGTCGGTGAGTGCGCAGTCATGTTTGGGCACCCCAACAAATTGCGCCCCAAGTGCCTTATAATGGTTGATTACTCTAGCGGGCTTTCAATTCGGTATCGAACCGTGTCTGCCTATTTTAAGGAAAGTTTTATGCATACATCTTTCTGTACCCCTTCTGCCTATGAATACAGAAAAATAACATGCCCTCTGTTTTCCTAATAAGAGATTAGCTACACTGCATTAATAAGAAGCTAATACCTACTGAATAACATTTTCAATGCATGCATCGAAATTCTGTCATGCTGTGTCTTTGACCAGGTAGCCAGGGTCGGACTGGTACATCAAATTGTCTCGGGCAGCAATGAAAAAGTGGCCCACAGTTGCAAATAGCAATTCATTCCTTTTGTGACAGACTGTTTGAGTAGGACCGAAGAGGGAGGTTTTTGATAACATGTGATGCAAAGGGTGCTTTTTAAAATGTATTCAGTAATACTGTTCAAAAGTACTAGCTGCATGGTGAAGTAACTTATCAAACTGATCCACATGGGCCAGAAAAGTGGCCCACTTTGACCAAAAACTGGCCCCCACTAGCATTTTGCGCTTTTTGGTTCAGGCATTGCCCTGTTGCCCTATAGGTCAGTCTGATTTGATATAATATGATAGTTTATTTATATAGCGCCTATACACAAAGTGTTTCAAAGCGCTTCAAGGCAAGGGAGGCAACAAGGGAAAATGCAGTGACATTCTTACAGGCCATGAACAGTAAGGATGTGAAATTAACTATCGTACTCGGCCTGACGACATTTCAGATAGTGGAAGACATAGATAAGGAAGCGAGGGGGGGAGTGGGAAGGAAATGGAAATGGACAGGCGACTACCGTACTAGGCCTGACAACATTTCTGGTAGAGCCAGAGAAAAACAAAAGATGAGGGAGAGTGGTGCAGAAAGGGAGCAGAGGAACAAAACAAGCGACTATCGTTCTAGGCCTGACGACATTTCAGATAGTGCTGGAGGGGGGAGGGGAGACAGACGAGGTTGCTATCATACTAGGTCCAGGGACAATTCTGATAGAGTAAGTGCATAGAAGAAAGTAAGGGGAGGAGGGGAGGAGATAGGAAAAGGGAGGAGGGGCGAGGAGGAGAGAACAGAGATCCTGCAGATAGCTATTAAAAGCTTGCCTATATTCAGGAAATCATTAAATACAATGACTACATCAGCACTGGCACCAATACCATTAAAGAGAACCATATGTCTCCCTCCAATGCACCTAAAAAGGTCAATTGTACTCACTCCACACCCATTGGCAAGACTGTTGGAGAACCCCACTTGATGTGTGGTTTGTTTTGGCTAATGTAAGCTCCTGCACAGATGTGAAGGAACATCACATCACATGACATCTCCTATGTACAATACCAAAATGATTTTACAATGGAAGTTCTGAATAAGTGAATGACCATTAGTTTTCCAAACTTGTGAGTATAATCCTATGACGAGGATAAATGTACGCACAGAGTGCAAATAGTTTATCTTATTCTTCTTGGGAGATGGGCTCCGCGCTTGCGTAAGCCCAATCTCCTGAGGAAAAAAAAGATGGCCGCTACCATAGCTTTTCCATTTCCATGGCGACAGACGTGGGCGGGAGGACAGGTACAGCAAGTAAGTGAGGGGACATGGATAGAGGAAAGGGTTCTAATGTCACAATCGAGATGGAGCCACCCGGGGAGGGGCATCGTGTGACTGGAAAGAACTGGCAGTACACACTACATTCTCTGCTGCTCTTCCAGCCATCTGATTGGCTGAATGCCCTTGCCGGGGTGCAAATGGTTATTAACTGTATTCAACGTTGCAATTAGTTTAATTATGAAAGATTCCAATGGATGCTTGTGTCTGTTCCTTGATAAGCACATGTGTGACCCAAGACCGTAACTATATTTAAGGGATAACTTAAATATAGGTATGGTTTTTGGTCGTTCCCGTGTGGAAGGATGAGGGAGGGAGCGTTTATGGGTGTGGCAGAGGGTGGGTTTATGGGTGGGGATAGGGCTGTAGTTATAGCTGGCAAGTGATAGTCTTGTAAACGAGTGTCAAAAACGAAATAACTGTGTTTTTAGAGTCAACCTGAAATAGGCACACATCTCATAACAAAGCAATCAGACAATATATACATTTTTACACACCCTGAATGGAATCCTAATGTTACCACCATGCCAAGTAACTGAACAGTCAAGAGTGAAAGAAACAAACCAGAAGAAAACATATGTAACTATTTTGCACATCATGTAGATTTATAAATCAGCTCCCATTTTTTCAAAATCCCCATAAATGAATTCTTTAACCATACGAAATTCCTGTTATCTAATCCCTGCATCTGCTATATATTTAAATTGTATTTTTAGGTCCATGATGGGCTGACAGTCCACGCCAGCGAACCAAACCTGTCCCACAGAAGAAGATGTGGCTTCGTGATTCGCTATGTCCCCACGACAGCCTACCCTGTGCAGGTGAGTTGAACCCCCAGTCTGGTGATGCGGGCTGGTCCAAGAGGAGAGCAGGTGGCACCATTTCCTTACTTATGCCCATGGCCCATGCCTTCTTAAGCCATTGAAGGTCCTTATGGAAGCGACAACGTACCCTGTGTTTCTATAGCGTACGCCAGAGTAGTTCTAGAGCATGGTCTGTGGCCTGTGGCTCACCAGATGTCCTGGAATACCACTTCCATTGTCCCTCACCATTGGCTATGCTGGCTAGTGCTGATAGGAGTTGCATATGTTCTGGAGCCTGGAAAGGCACTTCCTGAAATGTGCTGCCATGTTCGATGGGCAGTAGAAGTACTTTGCATTCTGGTCCCGGTAGAATCCCAGTTCAAAGTAAAGCTTCAGAAATGGGCCTGCTAGGAAACATGGTTTCTCATTGGCTTGTCATGTTTGGCTATAAGTCTCATTCAATATTGAGCAGGTGTAGCCAGCCTGTTACCGTCTAGATGTTTTGGCCTACAGTTCCCATGATCCCTCGGCCCTGACTGTGCTGGTTTGGGCTGATGGGAGTTGTAGGTGAAAGCATCTGGACAGTGACAGATTGGCTACTGCTTCGATTTGGTTACACTTTGAAGGTAAGGTGGCTCTATGGATTCATTCTTTGGAGGCTTCTTTGGAGACGTGTGAATGAAGGTGGGGTATACTTTTCTTGGGCTTTTCGCTTTTATTTCACAAAAGCACATGCATTCTAAGGCCTATCCAAGATGGCCATACTGTTTCAAACTGGACTTCCTTTGTTCATGTCCAGGCCCTGCCTACCTCTCCCATTGGTTGCCAGGCCTAGATAGGCCAATCAGTGCAACCGGGAGGCGAGAGCTGGCACATGACCACTAAGGCCCATAACAAAGGCCCTGTCTACCCCTGTGCACCATGGTATGCCACAATTTGTCTGTCTGAGCCCCCTCCCAGCCCAATGCCCCGTTTGTCTGTCTGAGCCACCCTCCCACCTCAATGCCCCCGTTTGTATGTCTGAGCCCCTCTCCCACCTCAATGCCCGCTGTTTGTCTGTCTTGTCACTCTTTCACAGTAAAAATTGCCGACAGGCATAGTAATGTAACTGCTAGTCTTGTCTCCTGTTTTCCTTCCCCACCTCTCCCTTATTGTTCCATGCACTTGTACTATCTCATATGATAGGAAAGTTTCTTTTCTCACATTCTGATTTGTTTCAAGGACCTGTAAGAATGTCATTGTGTTTTCCCTTGCTCCCTTCCTCCTTGAATTGCTTTGAAACACATTGTGTACAGGCGCTATACAAATAAACAATCAATCAATCAATATTTAGAGGTGAGGACATTTTTGAGGTGAAGTTTGTTTCGGGTGGGGCACCGTCCAATGGTTGGTTAACTCAATCATGAGAAGCTTTGAACCACTTTGAGAGCCGGCTTCTCATCCATGGCGCTACTCCAGTTTCATTCCTGACCCTAAACAAGATGTGATTCTCTCCTCTCTACCTGCAGGACCCTGAGCGTCCACGCTCTTTTCCTGCCACCGTGCTGGTCGCAGGAACAGATGAGTTTCAGCACTTTGAGGACCACACGCCCAGCTTCTTTTCCAAGGCTTTCTGATGCAGTTCTGGCAGCAGGAACTCTACTCTTCACTCCACTGCACAGGGATTAACAGTGGTTATTAAGGATAAGCAATGGCAATTTATGGCACAATGCAGTTAAATACCAGCACTGATGGAACCCCCATGGGTTGGAATGTGTCTTGCATCTTTGTAATTTGTAAGTGCCATTTACTGTAGTGTAATGTAATGTAATTGTCATTTGTACAGCGTATTTCACCATTGGTATGGTCCAAGCGTGCTGTAGGTTGTACGCCCTTGGGGGACAGAAGGCCAGGTATGGGAAATTCGTCTGAATATTATAGAATGCCTGTGTGCATTTTAGCCAATGCAAAGGTAGATAGGGGTGGACGAGCCCCTGCTAGTCACCCATTTTCAGCAGGCATGTGGATGGGTGCAGAGAGGTAGTCTGTAGAGTACGCGCGAGAGATACTATGTGTGGAGCTGGACCACATTTTTAACTTTTGGGGGATAGCTGCATTCTAATGGGAGAAGTGTTGTGCAATGTGTGTTAGAGTAGTGCATGATTGCAGACGTGTGCAGGTGGGTGGCAGTGTCTTCGGCTAGTAGCCATAGGCATGGAGTGTGATACGTGTGTCCTGGCCGGTTCTTGGATGCGTAGATGCAGCTGGATTTGGAAGTGGGTAAATGCAAAGTGCAGCTAAATATATGTACCTTGTATAATACCGTATTGCCTACCCTCAAAGGTTCATTTAGGTGCAAATACAATGGCCACCCTCAAAATTCATCTAAATGCAATACATTGGTTACCCTAAAAAAACAAATCTAAATGCAATACATTGGCTACCCTCAAAAATGCATCTAAATGCAATGCAGTACTGTGAGATTGCGAGCCCAGTATCACCCAACCCTACTGGAGAATAGACATTAACCCCTATCCTAACACAGATGATGTTTGTTTTTCAGAAATGGAAACAGTAACTTATTTTCTGCACAAGATCGCACTTTATTTTAGGAAGTAGAAACTGATGCTGAATACTGTGCTCTTGTTATGGGTCCATGGATGCTGGCCTTTTTTTTGTTATTTAAGTTTTTCAATAGTATCAAGTATATGTGACTATATTTTCTTTGAATGATGTATTTTTATAATTAAATTATAAGACACACGTGCCATAGCGTCCTTCTCCTTGGCTGGTCTTTACATTGATCTGCATCACTTGTACGGTTCTGCAATAGCACAAATCACTAGAGCCCTAGATTAGTGGTCTGCAACTTGCGGCTGGCCAGTTGTTTTGAACTACAACTCCCATGATTCCTCAACATTGACTCTGTGGCTATTCATGATGAGATGTACAGGTCAAAATATCTGCAGAGCCGAAGGTTGCAGACTCCTGGTTGAACTGCCTGTGGACGGCTTTGGGGTGTGCGATTGCCTCTTGGGAGAAAATGCCGCCCCCATAAGACCCTGCAAAAACGCGAGGTCACAATGGGGTAATCCAGTGGACAATCTGTGTCAGAGTTGTATGTTTTCTCTCTGGGGCAGATATACACATAAAAGTGCATTTTCACACATGTGTTTGTGTCTTGTTCATGTGCAAAATGGCTACATTTATAAGCATTGTGAAGTCAAAACACCCTGTATGCATTACACGTGACTGTTGCACAAGTACTACACATGACATTTGCAAACTGAGCACATCTCGACAAGTCTGACAATCCCACATTCTTCAGTTTAATTTTCAGTGTAACACTGCTCTGACAAAACCATTAGGAGATAAGATGGGTATCCAGAAATGTTGTCTTTCGACTTATTTGCACATTGACTGCTGGGATTCAGCGGTGACAGAGACACAAGCTTTTGTTATCATGATTTCTACGCAGCTTGAGGAGGGTTGCATGGTGCAGATACACTGTTGGACTTCAGAAGTGGATTAGAGAAATCTGGTGGGATCCCACCATTGGATCAGTGGGGTGTTGAATGTTCTCCGATGACTGGAGAGCTTTTACAGAAACCTATGCCCTTGCACTTCCTGATAGCTGGCAGTGTGGCAGCACAGCTGATGTGCTGCCAAGTTCATGTGGTTCCGTCCCGTTGAACTTGTGCATTGTCTGAGCGTGGGAAAGAGACCTTACAACCTTCCCTGTAACTCAACATATGCAGTAGGCTCATTGTTCCATGAAAATCCCCACGTGGGACTTCGGGAACCGGAAGTGGGTGCAAAAGACCAATAGGTTTGGCATAAGAATGTTTTGCCTGGGCACATACAGCACAGTACTTGATATAATTGGTGACGTTGTTGCTCACGGCGGGCCACCAACACCACCGGCATAAAAGGTCTGCAGTCATTCTTATGCCTGGATGCGCTTCTGCAAACTTGAAATCATGACACCATTGCAACGCCATTTGGCGTGTGGCTGAATCAGGTAAGTAGATTCTACCTTGCACATAAGGCAGGGACTGGACCATGTCCATGTTTTAATCTGTGATTGTTTGTGGATTCTGTCAAACACATTTCTGGTTTGATGACTTCATGCATGGCTGCAATGTGCATCTAAAAACCACTTCGTGAGGAAGAAGAAGAGTACCATCACCGCCACGCTGTGAAGGAGAACCATGAATGGGTGACAAGGCATCCGCCTTGGTATGCAAGGAGCCAGGGTGGTAGGAGATAACACAATTATACATGGAGAAAAACTCATGCCAACGGGCATGACGAGCGGTGGTGCATTTCACAGACTGCAGTAAGTTGTGGTGGCCTGTATACACCTGTACAGGGAGAATTGTACCCAGGAGATGATGTCTCCAGACTAGAAATGCATTATGAACGGCCAATAGTTCCCTTTCCGTGATGGTATAGTTCTGTTCATAACCTGATAATTTCCTAGAGTGATAGGCAACAGGATGAAGAGCATTGGTATCCTTGCATGTTTGTGACAAAACAACACCTATTGCTACATCTGAAGCATCGGCTTCTACGACATAGGACACTGAAGGATCCGGGTGTTGTAGAACAGGCGCAGTAGTAAAAGCTGTCATGAATGCCTCAAACGCACTTTGGGCTGTGGAATTCCAAGAAAAGAATTTTTTACTACTAGTAAGTGCGGTAAGAGATGGTGCAATTTCAGAAAAAGTTCCTATGAATCGCCTGTAAAAGTTGGCAAAACCAAGAAATGATTGTAAAGACTTTAGGTTGGTTGGAATCGGCCATTCTAGTACTGCTTTCACTTTGGATGTGCTCATCTGTACTCCCTTGTTGGTAAGTCATACCCTAAAAATTGGACTTCTTTGGCATGAAATATGCACTTCTCAAGCTTAGCATACAATGGGCCTCATTAAAGTTTGCCGGTCTGGTAACAACGGTACTGGTAAGCTTGCCAGTACCGTAGTTACCAGACCAGCAAATGACGAGTTCTGCTTGCAGGTGCCTTTTTGCCTGCCAGGCCGGACCTGGCGGGCAGACCGGCACCCGCAAGCAGAGCATGTTGGATGCACCGGCACCATTCACGAATGATGCCGGTGCATCCAACCTCCCCATTTCCATTGAGCCTCAAGGGGCTCAATGGGAATGGGGAGCATTTTATTCTGGCGCCCTTGAATGGGCAATTACCGGGTACGGTGGGGTAGTAATGACCCGGTAATTGCCCATTCGCGGGCACCAGAAAAAAAATTATACCAGCGGAAGCCGTGCCGGTTTTAGAGGCACGGCTACCGCCGGTCTCATAATGAGGCCCAATTAATTATCTCGAAAGCATTGCAAACCCAGAGAAACGTGTTTTACATGGGATTCCAGGGAAGCCGAATAAATCAAGATGTCATCGAGATAAACCACTAGAAATTGATCGACCATATCCCGGAAGACATTGTTAATGAAGAGTTGGAAAGTAGCCGGTGCATTGCATAAACCAAATGGCATAATGCAGTATTCAAACAAACCGTACCTGCTATTAAAAGCAGTTTTCCATTCATCTCCCTGGTGTATTCTCACCAGATTATAAGCCCCCCTGAGGTCCAATTTCGTAAAAACAACAGAAGAACCTAACTGGTCAAGGAGGACTGAAATTAGGGGAATAGGATACTGGTTCCTAATAGTCACTGTGTTAAGGGCTCGATAATCGATACATGGTCGAAGGTCTCCCTCCTTCTTGGGGACAAAAAACAAAGGAGAAGCCACTGGAGAACGAGAAGGGCGAATAAACCCAGTGCTCAATGCTTTTTTATTTAATGAAAAGAATATCATTTTATATATAGTTTTACAAAAAGGAAAACTTTTACAAACATGATTTATAAAAAACATTACTTCACAAATTCGAACATTGTTCTTTAAAATGTCCACTTAACAGAGAAAAAGAAATTTGAAGATTAGAATTTTGATTTCAGTTCAATTCATCAACCATTCCCTCATACAAAATGAAATTTTGCAATGCTAGTGAAAATAGGAGAAAAAATATGATAATTTCCTTATAATTGTTTCCTTTGAACATGCTTTTTCATCACCAACAACATAATTGGCCTGTCCCAAACATACCATGAACATTCAGTAGAAATTACCTTAAGAGCCATAGATTTAGCTTGAAGTTGTAGGAATAACATTTACACTTTCCAAGACCTTTTCGATTTTACCCAACAAGTGAGTTAACGAGATGACAAGTGCCATACTCCCCCCATACATACAACTGTCCCATAGAGAAGTTTTTGAAATATCGGTATCTTTAGGAGCAAGTTTCCCCAAGTAATTTTTTCTGTCTTGGTCAAAATATATACAATCAACTACAAGATGTTTCAGATTTTCAATGGTGTCACAATCACAAAACCTACATTCTTGATTAAAATAAACACCTTTGAAAATACGCCACTGGTAAATCCTTTCGAGGATGTGATATTGATTTAGCTTGAACCTTAAATGTGCTCTACGTATGTTACTTGATGGACATAACACCAGATATGAAGATCTTCTATGTGGCCTTCTTGCATATTCCACATATAGATGATAGGAATTATTACAATCTAGAGTGGTTGACCAATCCCGATCAAAAAGATTCCTTTTGACTTTGGGAAGCTTCAAATTTAAGTCTGAAATCGTGCAGTCACAATCGTCCAGAGTGTGATTCATTTGATTAACAAATACACACATAGATTTTCATTTAGACGATACAGCAAGCCCATGTAAGTCCTCATACAATGTATTCTTGTAAGGGGCCATAATATCAGCATAACGAGATAGTTTTCTCCAAACCCATCTGGCTGCTAGGGAAACTAGACCGAGTTGTGTCTAATTATAGAATTTGGAACAGATAGTGATAGCCTCAATACACTTTTCCAAACATTGCCTTGGATTTGATTTAATATAACCCCTACATCAAGAAGACACATATCCAACCCATATAAAAGGATTGGTTTCACTTTCAGCAGGTAGAATTCAATCAATGGTTGCAATGAGAATTCTCAGAGTGTTCTTAGCATGATCTTCATCATCGAGACTACAGGACGGACCTTCATCTTTAAATATGTTTGCCAAAATTTAAGAGAGTATTGGACATTTAGGGGATACCCCAGATAACAAATTGAATTTTCACATTCTATAACAATTCCATTTAATTGCCACTTATACGATTTAATTCTTCTAAAATTTCAGAATACCACATTTAGAAGAGTTTGGTGATAAATTGTGGGATGCTGCATATTTAGCAAATCAGTCCAGTTTTAGTTGTAGTCCACTAGGAGTGCAATCAAATAGTAAGATATCGTCTGCGAAACGTAGCCAAGAGATTTTCAGTTCCCCTAATTTTACAGGAAACATGCCAGATTCATTCCATAACATGTCCATATCACAAAGATATAGATTAAACAGTGTGGCGGCCATATTGCATCCCTGCTTAACTCCTGTCATTGTCAAAATGGGAGTTGTAAGAAAGCCATCTCTGTTCACCCTTATTTGATATGACGTGTGATTATGTAGCATTGCAACCAATTGAATCATTCTTTTGGTGAAGCCAAGTTTTAGGAGTTTAGACCATAATACCTCTCTTATTACTGAATCAAACGCGCAACTCATGTCAAGTGCTGCCATATAGACGGCACCAGAATCTGACGTTTTGGTTTGAGCAAAGATGTGTGAGATTATGAGAGCATTTAGCGAGGTCCCCATATACTTGCGAAACCCTGTTTGAAACTTTGAAAAAATATTCTTGGTATCAATAAAGTTTTGGAGACGTTTAAGTAGAATAATTGAAAAGACCTTTTCAGAGGCATCCATTAAGGCAACTGGCCTAAAGTTCGAAGGTAGTTTGGGATTACCTTTCTTATATAAAGGAATGATTATGGCATTAAGCCAGGATTTTGGAATACTGTTGGTAGATAGAATAGATGCAAATTTAGTGTAAAGAATAGCACCCCAAAAATATGGATCATCTTTTAAAATACATGTAGGCAGACCATCAGGCCCAGCAGCTTTGGAATAATTGAGCGAATTAATGGCATCCACAATTTCATTCAAGGAGAAAAAAAGATGATCCTTGCAGTTATACTCAAGTATTCCAGAGTTGTACTAGTTAAATTGCGCGGGCAAGCTGTATTTACTTTTAAAAAAGTCAATCCAAGTACTTGAGGCAATTGGAGAGGCAAAGTCATGTAGCTGTGCCCCTTTTTTATTGTTTAGTATTAACCAAATGTCCCTGGTGTCATGAGTGATAAGGTACTTAATCATTTTCTGATTAGCTGATAACTTTATTGATTTTATTTTTTGCCTATAGTCATTTGTGATCCTTTTTTTTGTGAGATAATAAGAAGCGAATTGCAGGTGGATTTGCTTTAAAGCCCGAAGAGATCGATTTTTGTCCCTCTTAGCCACTGCTATTTCCAGATTGTATCCATTTTCTTTAGTTGAATTAAAAGATTTCGTTTTTTGCATTAGGTATTCAATATGTTTTTTAATTATAAGAGAATTCCATTCTTCTCTTCTTCGTGCCTTAAGAAGCAAATTGACATTATTATCCACACGAATCACATCTCTATGAACTAAATAGGCAAACTCTCTACACATTTTGGGAGACCATCCAACAGAATTCTGTGTGCGATGGAGGGTCACCAATCCCAACGCTGCATCTTTATTTAAAGATGTCAAATCACATCTTATACTTGTGCTTATTGGAAAGTGGTCACTCGTTGTTAAATTATGGATTAGTACGTTGTTTACCAAAGGTGTACATATCGATGAAACAAAAAAATAATCAATATATGAGTAGTGCATCCCCCTCTTCCAAGTTCCTTTATGGTCGCCAGTCTGGTATTCCAACACTTGAATATTCCAATCTTTAAAATAGGAGACCCAACACTTCCCCATACTTTCTGAGACACCAGAAGAGGGCTTACATTTGTGCAGTATCTTAGATGATGGAGATAGACATACTGCGTTAAAATCACCCCCAATAACAATCGTGTAATTGGGGTTTCTAACCATAGCCTCCTCAAGTAACACATCCATATTATCCAGTGCAGCCTCAATCGATAAATTAGCAGGATTATGATACACACATACAATTAGCAATACACAGGACAATACACCTGAAAAGATGGACTCTACTGCCAACAATCCATGTTTCGCATACATAACCTTTGATTTATGATTCAGGGCATTATTGATAAGTATACCAATGCCTTCAAGCGGACGACCAGTTACACCTTTCACGGCTGGTACACAAAAGTTGGAAAAACCTTCAATATTCAAATCATTCATACACATAGTTTCCTGTAGGAATATAATTGAGTGAGAAACCATTGATGCATGGTGGGTGGACCAGTTCCCTAAATTCCTTTTCCCACAACAATTCCAGGATAGTAATTTAAGATTCTGTACATTTTGAACTATGACATTATTTGTCTATTGTTTGTTTTGCTTGGTAGAGAAATCAAGAATAGAGGACATTAAGGGAGCTAACCATGAAATATTCTAGGAGGCTCCCACCAGCTCAGATATTTTTGAAATTAGTTCAGCAGTTTTTTCAGATCCAGCTAGTGAATTTCCTTGTGTGTATCCAGTGACTACCTCTGGTTTTAGCATTTCATTTAGAAATACATCAGCTTCTTCAATCGTCCTAAAGAGATGTAATGTTAGCCCACGAGAGTAGAAATCCTCTCTATGGTCCCATAATAGCCCGAGTATCATCGCTGAGTGTGGGGCACAGATCATTCTAAGATTGTTGTGGTTTGCCAACCTTAACCACTCGATGTCATCCATATGGAGGGTTCTCAGCTGAGGACTCTCTTTAAAGATGTTAAACAAGAACGATCTGTTCAACCTTTGTCTGACATTTATTGCCTGATCACTAGACCAGCCCAAAAAGTACCTTACATCTCTATCAAAGATATATTTAGTTTCTTCTTTTTCAGTGCTACCTTGTAAAGGTGGCTTGTTCTCATCAGAGTCTCTAGTATCAGTAGCTTCCATTGCTACATTATTGGGTGCCTCCTCACATTTATTTGGTTCAATTTGGCTCATTGGATGAGAATTGTTATTTTCATCCTCTTCGTCAGATTGGGAATTGTTAGTGTTTCCGGCAGAGCTATTGTTATTTGTCATAGTCATGCCCATTTTTTGTTTAGAGACTGCACCCATAATCTTACCCGGATCCTGAACCATCATTCGCCCCTTCACTGTGATTTTTTTTTTCAATGATAGGATAAAAGGTCGAAAGACGGCCTTGTGCCATCTGTCCCGAGCTGCCAATCCCAATTCAACCAGAGATTTCTTCTTACTGGTTCCCGTTTTTTTTGTTTGGGAGTGTGTATCAACTACAAGGACCACATTTAGCACTACCTTTGATTCATCATTCAATTGTGTCAGGTCAATTTTTGATTTGTTTGCAGAGCCTAGATGTGGATTAGAGGACTGCAATTCATCCGAATCATCAACAACAAACTCCCTCTTTTTATTTTTCTTATTTTTTTGCTAATCATCTGGCCTGATTTTTTTGCATCCAGAATTGATAGCTTTTTTCAGTTTGTTTTCTTTTTTAATTGCCTTGATATGAGCACGCTTCATTTTTCATGACATAAAAGGCAATTGTGTCTCTTCAGAATCATTATCCCTCAACATCATTGCTCGCTATATCTCCATATTCACTGAATTTCGCCTGATTTTCAGCGATGATAGAGTCGCTTCTCAATTTTTCTTCTTCGGCTTCAATGATGACGTCTACCAGGGGAGAGGGGCTATTAGGCGAATTCTCTTGAGGAATTGGCATAGAACCAATTGCGTCAACAATCTCCTCAAGTCGTCCCCCACCAAATTCTGATTCTAAGTGTTGTCTTGTTATTAAGCAGGCTAACTCATCCAATCTCCTAGAGTTCTGCTTAACTTCTTCCAATAAGGCAGATGACCCAACAAAAGCCGTAGGCGAGCATACCTCCTTAGGGCCCTCCACAACGGCTCTTGCATAGGTACGTGAATCAGTTGTCACATTTTCAGGAAAGTCAGTCGTTTGAGTAAAATTGATGCCTGCACGACTGGCTATTGGTTGACAGAGCTTTCAATAGGCATGCATCTACAAGTTCCTGTTTCTCTGCATTTACAGCAGAGTGAGAAGTCAACATACCCTCAAGTTTAGATACCTTATTGGTCAGAGTTATTACCATTTCTTTTAGAGAGTTAATGTGCATGTGGGTTAGGTCATGGCCCTTATCCAGTAAACTTAGAAGAGATGAAATCACAGGGAAATTACCTAAATCATCATCATTGTTCGGACCCTTGGAGATTGATTGTAGATGCTTAACTGGAAGGGAGCGTGGCCCTGCCTCATAGCACATATCTTCATCAAAAGATTCATTCACCATTTGAGTAGGCATTGAAGGAGGCCCTTGAGCATTGGATATTTGACAAAATATAGGGGAGCTGAAAGAAGGTCTCTTTGCGCGTTCAGGATGGTAAGATTCTTTACCAACAAGAGCATGCATAGAGGGCCCATCTTGTAGGTTATGCAAACAAATGCGTTCAACCTCAGAGGGCAAAAATACAACCAGTGAATTGGGGGTGAGTGAGATTCGACAACGTTTCTCCCATTCACCAATCAATGCAGGGCACAACAATGAGACACCAGATATGACATTAGATCCCACAAAACGTTTGACATCTTGTTTTACAACTGCCAAATTACCTGCTAGCTCTTTTGAAGTTGCTACAACAGAAATTTGTTTGTTTGTGGGCATTTTAAATGGTTCACCAGCCACCAAAGAAACATTAGAAGTAAAGGAAAGCGGCTGATTAGATTTGTCATCATTCGGTTCTACTGCTAATGATTGCAAACTATATGGGATGTTTTTTGTGTCATTTATACCATCTTCACATACTGCCACATTTAATGTATTGAGATTTGGCTCTAAATCAGAGTCATGTAGTAACACCGGATTTGTGGCATTCATCCCTACATGAGAGTTACCTTCTGCAAGACTTTTGCTGCTGCGCAGACTAACCACCATTTTTAAATCGATAGTATAACAGTACCTTTAAACTCCTCTGTAAACAGTAGAGCAAAAATCAAAAAGCCCCGCGACCCGCACACCGCACACCGTGATCAGCGAACAGCCAACAGTACTTATCCTGTACTTGGCTGTGCGCGCGGTGCGCTTGTGGGTAGGATTATTTGGGTCAGGAAGAGGCATAGCCCACACAGAAGGTGGGGTTTCCAATGAGGAAAATCTGCCTAGACAAAAAACAAAGAAATGGTGAATTTACTTCCAGCTGAATGCTGAGTAAAGGTGAACTGCTGATAGAAACAAACAACAGCACTAAAAAAAAGCACACACTATTTTAGATAGACCTATGTTGATAAAGAATTAGGCACACTGACACGGAGATAGGCATACTGATAAAGTTAAAGCACACGCTATTGAGATCCTAGCATGCGTGAGTGTGTAAGTCCACGTTTGCATCACAGCCCATAGCACGGCGCTGCAGAGATTTAAACAAAACAGTCACCTTCTTCCTGCGAGGTCAGGCAGTGATGAGGTGTTGCAGCCTCAGACTTCCTCCATACGAAAAACGGACTTTGTTGAAATGAGCACAGCGGACTCAGCGGACACAGCCTCAGCCAACAGTACTTATCCTGTACTTGGCGGTGCGCGCGCGGTGCGCTGGTGGGTAGGATTATATGGATCAGGAAGAGGCGTAGCCCACACAGGAGGCGGGGTTTCCAATGAGGAAAATCTGCCTTCTTCCTGCGAGGTCAGGCAGTGATGAGGTGTTGCAGCCTCAGACTTCCTCCATACGAAAAACAGACTTTGTTGAAATGAGCACAGCGGACTCAGCGGACACAGCCTCAGCCAACAGTACTTATCCTGTACTTGGCTGTGCGCGCGCGGTGCGCTGGTGGCTAGGATTATATGGGTCAGGAAGAGGCGTAGCCCACACAGAAGGCGGGGTTTCCAATGAGGAAAGTACTTATCCTGTACTTGGCGGTGCTCAAGGCTTTGTCAATATACTCCTTCAATACAGCGTCTTCCTTCTGAGTCAATGATTATATACGTCCAGAGGGTATCTTAGCCCGTGGTACGAGATCTATCGGGCAGTCACAAGGCCTATTCGGAGGTAGACTTTCTGCCCTTTTGGAATCAAGGACATCCTGATATCCCTCGTATTCCTTAGGCAACGGAATGGAATGGACAGCCTCAATAGTAGGCATGTTATCAATAAGCAGACAACATGGTCTTTGTGGCATCATGTTAATACCCAGGCAAGGGGATTCACAGTAATCAGGCACAAATTCCACCTCACCTGTTTGCCAATCAATAACGGGATTATGGAGGGTTGACGAAGGCAAACCCAATATAAGCCGATATTGGGGAGCCACTATCAAGTTGAACCAAATGGATTCGCTGTGACTACTCTCCAGGACCATTGTCAGATCCACTGTGCATTCTGTAACTAGTTCTGACAACAAAATTGTTCCATCCACTGCATTGACTAGTTCGGGATGGGATTTCGAAATGACCAGAATATCCAATTTCCGGGCGTAGATACTGTCGACGTAATTACCTGTAGCTCCTGAGTCAAGAACTGCCTCAGCCCACCAAGATGAGCCACTAGGGTACGAGTACCTGGCAGTGACGGTGAAAGGGGTTGCTCCCATGGAGTCAGGGTTTGCAGAGCTCGGCAATTGGACTTCTTCTACTGCCGAGCGTTGGCGTTTCCCTGGTTTTTTTTTTTTTTTTACAAGACCGCAAGAGATGCTCAGAGGAACCACAATAGAAGTACAGGTTGTTTTTATGTCTGAGTTCCCTCTCTTCAGGGGAGAAAGGACCTCTCACTGCACCAGTTTGCATAGGTCCACTGCTACCTGTGGTGGGGCACACTCAGTAAATCCATTCAGTGCACGTACACGTCTAGAGGAATCTCTGTGGCATCTAGTCTATGCCCGCAGAAATAGTATTCGCAGAGAGCATGTCTGACTCGGGCTCCTCACCACACTGTACACTGGACAACGCAGAGAAACCCAAGCGTGGCAATGTGGTGTCCAGTCACAATCGAGCATTTCAACGCGTACAATTCAAGCAACAAGCTACTTGGTAAACCAAAGCGAAGCAAGACTGAAGAGAAGCATCACAACTGCAAATTAAAGCGAGACTCCACGATGGCCCACTCACCAGCTGCTGCCTTCACTGCTGAGTCCAACTCGTGCACAAGCAAACAATAGCCATGAAGGGAAATGTCCCTGTACCTCGAGCCGGCGCTTTCTGCAAAGCCAAGGTCTCCTAGGATATGAGTTATGTGCTGGAATCTATCCCCACAGCCCAGTAGGCCGAAGGTATGATATGAATCACAACAAAAGGGACGTCTCCTGGCCCAGGACCCGCTCCTTTTGCGATTCATTGCATTTGCAAGTTACAACTGGTGTCACGCCGTCAGTGGATCAGCTGAGGGCCCAGGGCACTGCCAGGCCATCACATCTACGTGATGCATTCATCAAAGAAAGGCTCTGGCCCTCTTTGGGTTATCAGGGCAAGGGCAGCCAGCAAGGGCGCTGCAAAGTTTCTCAAGAGGCTAAGATCATACTCCCCAGGAGAGAGGAAAGGGGTAAGCTCTGGGAAGAGAAAAGGGGCTAAAGGGAAACAAAAGAAAACAAAAGGACTGAATGCCCAAAAGAAAATGTGACTGTAGGGGACAGAGAGGTCGAGGCGCTCGTAAGGATGGTGGCAGTGCATAGGGTTGCTTGCCAGGCTAAGAGAGAGTAGTGCATGGCGGTGGTGGTACCACGCCTTCTAGAAGAAGCCAGAGGGCAGTATGGTAATTCTGACCTGAAGAGGGGGTGGTGGAGTGGGAATAAACAGTCAGCAACCTGCCCAAACTTTGCATGTTTTTGGTGCCTCAGATGCTGCTGTGTGGCCAAGTGTCCAGGCCCTGGGTGAGGACCTGATAAGCTCAAGTGGGGCAGATTTGGTGGACATGAGGTGCTGGAAACTGCCAATGAAAAGGCAGCCTGGGTAGAAAAGGTCACCTGGGCAGAAGAGGTGGCTTGGGCAGACGAGGCGGCCTGGGCAGACAAGGCGGCCTTGGGCAGATGATGTGGTCTTGGGCAGAAGAGGTGGCCTTGTGCAGAAGAGGCAGACTTGGTGTCTTGCGGAGTAGCAGGGTAGATGCCTGGTCTCTAACCGATAGCACATTGCCATCACAGCTGCAAGGCAGGGGCAGAGTGAAAGAGAATCATGGGGAGAACTTGAGAGGAGTATATCCCCTCTGCAGCAGCGCCAGGGCCGAGAGGAGATACCTAGTGTGAGCAGAAGCAGGCGACCGGACGGAGGGAGCGCTCCATGTGCCACATTTCGTGGGTATGAAAGAGTCTTTCATATTGGAAAAGACATAGGGTGTTTAGTGTGGCAGAATGGTCAGCAAGGCTGATGCACATTCTCATTTCTTAGCCCCTGGTTTCCCACCTAATTACCTGCATAAACAACATATAATGATATAATATGTCATTTATAGCGCAACAAGACAAGGAGGGGGAAACAGAAGGGGGACAATACAATGATGTTATTCGTCCTTGTGTCATTCAGATCGCGCAAGTGCGGGGAGGAGGTAGGGGTGAAGTGCTGCTGGGGGCAAAGGGGAAGTGCAGGTAACTCAAGAAGTGCTGCCAGAGGGTGGCTCATAGGTGCAGTGAGGATGGACTGTAGTGTTGCAGATACAGACCCTTAAGTGCTGGGGGGAGTCCAAGGCACTGCAAGGGCAACTGGATAGCAGGGGCCTGAGCCCGAGTTCAGTGGGTGGCCAGGTGACCAGTGTGCAGAGCCGTCAGGAAACAGCAGAGGAGGGGAAGAGAGAGCAGAAGCGAAAAGGAAGGTCTTGAATTTCGTCTGGAACCGGAGGTGGTTCTGCTCAAGTTTGAGAGAGGCAGTGAGCCTGTTCCAGAGGGAGGCCCCATTCTAGGAAAGAGATCTGCCTCCCACTCTCTGCTTGGAGAAGCGTCTGACCCTCAGAGAGTTGGAGGTGGCTGAGCGAAGACCTTGAGAAGGAAGATGTTTAGGAAGAGAGAGTTGGAGGTTGTGGGGTCCCAGGCCCCAGAAAGCCTTGTGGATGATGCACAGGGTCTTGAACTAGATCCTCGCAGCCACAGGAGAGAGATTTTAGTGCTGGAGAGATGCGGTCCCTGGGCTTGAGGTCCAGGACAAATCTGCAGTCCTGTTCTGGATAAGTTGTAAGGGTCAGAGAGTAGAGACAGGCAGATTTAGAAAGAGGCTATTGCAATAGTCCAGCCTAGCGAGGACCAGAGCTTTGGAGACAGTGAGCTTCTGGGGGTAGATGGGGTGCAGAGAGGTGGCCTTAGGAATTATTGGTAGTTGGGCACGGCATTGGTTTCCTGAAGGTTTTCCATTTGATAGTGGCAAAAGAGGTGGCCCACAAGAGACAACGACACTGTGGTCTCCATCATTAACAAACTTCGGGCATGCAATATTTGTGGTGTTGCTTTTACTCTATAGCTTGGAACTGCCAGGTAATCGTGAGTCACATGACCGGGCACATGACTTTCCTTGACAGCAGCATTGCACAGGTGCTGCCCTATTCACACTGATTGAGATTTTCTGGGTGCAAAGCAGAGGCCAGAGTGGAACCAGTGGAGGGTCAGTGGGAGGGTGTTTCTAGATGGGGGTGCCCACGCAGTAAGGCTGTGTCAACACAGGTCTGGAAGGTAGGAAGGACAGTGTGATGAAGATGTTATCATTCCTGATTAATAAAGGTCTAGCAGGGTTTATTTTGGGTGAGGTGGGGAAGGGAGCGAGGTTGGAGCAGGTGGTGCCATTCTGGGGTCATTGGGAGTAGAGGAGTTTGGGATAAGGAGAAGGGGAAAAGAGGGGGGGCTCAGAAATGGAGGCAAAGCTAGGAGGAGGTGGAGGAATGCCAGGGTCTGGGGAGGAGAGGGAAAAGGAATATGGGAAGGAGGTTGGGAAAACAACCACTGTGGGAGCTGGGTGGGGAAGTGGAAAGGGGGTGCAGGGCAGTCCCACGGGGAATGAGAGGGAAAGAAACGACGGAAGATAGGAAGCAAGGGAGGGAGGCACGAAGCAACGGGAAGGGAGGAAGGAAGGAAGGCAGGGAGGAAGGAAGGAAGGAAGGGAGGAAGGAAGGAAGGAAGGAAGGAAGGGAGGGAGGGAGGGAGGAAGGAAGGAAGGGAGGCAGGGAGGAAGGAAGGAAGGAAGGAAGGAAGGAAGGAAGGAAGGAAGGAAGGAAGGAAGGAAGGAAGGAAGGAAGGAAGGAAGGAAGGAAGGAAGGAAGGGAGGGAGGAAGGAAGGGAGGGAGGGAGGGAGGAAGGAAGGAAGGAAAGGAGGAAGGAAGGAAGGGAGGGAGGGAGGAAGGAAGGAAGGAAGGGAGGAAGGAAGGAAGGAAGGAAGGAAGGAAGGAAGGAAGGAAGGAAGGGAGGGAGTGAGGGAGGGAGGGAGGAAGGAAGGGAGGGAGGGAGGCAGGGAGGAAGGAAGGAAGGAAGGAAGGGAGGGAGGGAAGGAGGGAGGAAGGAAGGGAGGGAGGGAGGGAGGAAGGAAGGAAGGGAGGAAGGGAGGGAGGGAGGGAGGGAGGGAGGAAGGAAGGAAGGGAGGGAGGGAGGGAGGAAGGGAGGGAGGGAGGGAGGGAGGAAGGAAGGAAGGAAGGAAGGAAGGAAGGAAGGAAGGAAGGAAGGAAGGAAGGAAGGGAGGGAGGGAGGGAGGGAGGGAGGGAGGAAGAGACCGAAAGGAAGGAGAGAATGAATAAGAAAGAACGACAAGAAGACGTGATGGCAATGGAAAGATTTTAACGTTTAAAACCTAAAAAGAACAGTACATCTTAAAGACCACCAGGTGGCAATCAGTCACCACGTTCGCATAATGTGTACGAACATGAGAGCGAGATCCTTTATGAGTAACAAGAATGGATTTTAAATGAGGACAAGGAGAAGGTAAACTGTGGATTCCCAGGTAGGTTCAAAACAGAGCCTCAAGGAAGCCATTTCACCAAAATGCCAAGGGTAGCGGAAGTGACATCACATGACCCTTGCCCTCTGATTACATCACAGGACGTGCTGTAATTTGACCCCACCCCAAAGTGAAATCACGGGAAGCGATAGAACATGACCTTTCACAAAACAGGAAGTGGCATCACATGGCATTGTTCCTAAGTACACTACGAAAAATATGGTTACGATATCACTGTAATATGATATATATTTCATACAAGAATGGATCACCATATGTAGCGTTATCAGTGTGTATAGGCCCATATTGCTGCGGATGCAAGCAGACATCCAAGGCCAAATGATGATGATGTGTTTTTATATAGCACTTACACTTAAGCGCGTTATATAGAACAAATATACGTACAATATCACCCAACCTGTGTTGGTACTCATTTATCCACCTCAGAAAGAGGAACGGCTGAGTTGGCCTTGCCGGGATTCAAACCTGAAGATCACACACACACATTGCAGCAGCAAGCGCTCAACCCACTGAGCTATCTTACCAGCTATAGCTATCTTACCACTATAGTACAAAGAGCAATTACATGTCTGAATGTTCTCAAAGTCAGAAAGCAAATTACACTGTAGTGGATACCAATAAACTGGTAACTGAAATTTAACAGCAGGCCAGTTCATCTGCAGGTCTGGTGCTAAATTGTCCACATGTGAAGCCTGCGTGGATCTACTTTTCAGGCTTCAGAGGTTGGCAAAATACATACCAACTGTGTATTAAAGAATTTAGAGTAGCGCTGGGAAAGCAGCGCACTCACACAGCATCCCGTACTCTAGGCACTCGTTACCTCATACATGCAAACAAACATCCTGAAAAACATGCCAGGGAGATAGGAAAGAGGGACACATTACAACAAAACATTAATTGTGGCACAATGAAATCAAGGGCCACTTGATGTGCTATGGTCAAACATTTCTACACTGTACACAGGCTTTTAGGCACAAGGATTTAGTCAAATGACTGAGGACACCGAGATGGAATGTCTTTTGATGATCTTAACAGAGAGACAACAGCATTAAAAAACATGCTATAACTGCAAGTTACGAAAAGCAAAATCCATAGCCTGAAATGAATGCTTCTTTTACTCTAAATGCTTTCTGGAAGTTGTTGTCTGCATTGTGAATTTGAGGTGCTTAAGAACAGACTAAATCAGTGACTCACCCCCTGAAGTGTGCCTGAAATAAACCTTTAATGAGTCTAGCAAGTATTGTATAGAATTCCAGAAAGACAAATTATTTGTCATTCCTATTCTTTCTTATTTAGGGTCACTGCTCAAAGTGTTACACTTGTGAAACCCCCTGTCTTATTAGAGGCCTGAACAAGAAAGCCAGCCACCCCAGAAACAAAGAGCTACAGGGCACTGGCCACAGCCCAGGAGCTTCCATTTAAAAAAAGTGTTTTTATATTAGGGATAGCAAGGGAGACCACAGAGGTAGCAAGGGAGACCTCAGGGGTCGCAGGTGTGACCCCTGGCGACCCCCAAATGACATCCCTGTGGGCACTTGGCAGTGATTGCTGGCTGAAGAATGATTGGGTATGCCTCGTGGTGGCAATGAGGGCTGTCAGGGAGGAGGTAGGGGACTGGCACTGGACTGTGGCACAGATGGTGAGGGTCCAGAGGAACTACTTGGGACATGCCGGTGTAGCGCCTAGAGATGTCTGGGTGCCTTCCATCTGTGTAGCGGCCGTGCGTGCAGGTGCAGAGACGGCTGTGCCTGAGGAGCAATTGATGGGACTTGGCAGGTGACGCTTAGGGGTATTTAGGAACTGAATTATGGCCATAGGCAGGGGAGGAACCTGGACGTTGAATACTCTTTGCTAGGACATTTAACGCATGGCTGATAATGCTGGGTGGGAGCTGTAAATCTCTGGACAGAGGCTGGAGTTCAATAGCCCCCTCCCCATGCTGGCGTGGTTTAAACCGTAGAAGGGAGGAGGGAACATAGTTAGGGAGAAAGGTCCTCCAATGGGCTCAGCTGTCGCTAATTGTGATCAAATTGGAGTGTAACAACGGGCATATCATATGGTTTTGGTACATGCTTGGAAGACTTGGTGTTGGGGAGGACTTGCAAAGGTTAGTAGAAGGTACCTGGGGAGAGAGGAGGGTCAAGGAAGTGTGGCCTGGTAGGAGGGAGCTACGGGGTGGTATTTGCATCTGAAGTGGTAGGAGCACGGGGAGATCAGGCAGAGGTGGCGTGAATCACCTTTCAATGCTGAGATGAAAATCGCAACATTGCCTCCACACACCTCTTCCTCGTCCACCTCCCGCAGGGCCAGGTGCTCCAGAGCTTGTGGGTATCCAGAAGGAAAGCAGTCAATCCACACCCTTTCTAGGGAGGTGGGGGTGGGGTCCCTCTTAGTGGCTTTGTTTGCATTATTTGGGGTTGCTGCTGAGAAGGGGGAACTCTTCGAGAGTGAGTACTGAGACGAGGAAGAGTATGGCTAGGAGTAATGAAGATTATTGGTAAGTAATCCAAGCACTGTGGACACCATCAGCTGTTCTTTTGGGATTGGGGTCCGCTGGAGTGGGTGCCAGAAATGCCACCAGATGGAGGGTTAGCGGGATGTGGGTTAGATGTTAGAGCATATGTAAAAGGCCAGCCCTGGTCTGAGGTGGCCGGGTTCTGCTTGAATGCCAATAAAGGGAAGTGCCGTTTACCATGAGCCCCACTTTTGAATGACAGGTTGGCCTTGTGTACTTCAGGTGTACAGTGACTGGAGCGATTGCGCTAATGGCTATTTGCGACCTCTGCATCAGCCACTTAAGGAAATTATTGATGCACTTTAAATAACTTAATGCACTTTGGCAATCTGTATGGCCTCTGGAAGCATTTTGCACTTTCCAAGTACAGTGCGCAATCAGTCTTGTGTATCTCAGGTGCACAGTGTCTGGGTGGATTGCGGCATTGGTCTATTGCGCCCCCATACCAGCCACTTAGGAAGTTACGGGTTATAGGCCTTCATTACGAGTTAGGCGGTAATTCATCAATAAATCTGCCGAAAAACGAATTACCGTTACCGCCACTTGGTCAGGCAGAATTTCCGCCTCATTACAAGTGGTGGTGGCGGTGTAATTCCCCATTTATTTTGGGTCCACTGGACCCAATGGGGCTTTTCGTGCGGAATTACGACAGCAGAATTACCGCTGTGGTCATTCTGCCAATTCTGCAGATTTTTCGGCATTGAGTGGGAAGTTTTACCTCCAGGGTCTTCCTGGAGGTAAATCCTCCACTCAAAACCAAAAACTCATGATTTGACGTAGTGGTAAAATTGGCGGTAACTCAGTTACCATGAATTTTACCACTTACTGCCCAACTCGTAATGAGGCCCAGTCCCTTAGATATCCCATGCTCCAGGAGTGGTATACACTAAGGAGCGTCAGGTCCTAGGTGACCCCTAGGTGTTCCCTGGAGAGCCGGGATTGAGTTCCTAAGTGACCCCTAGGTGTTCCCTGGAGAGCAGAGGTTGAGTTCCTAAGTGACCCCTAGGTGTTCCCTGGAGAGCAGGGTTGAGTTCTTAAGTGATCCCTAGGGGTTCCCTGGAGAGCAGGGGTTGAGTTCCTAAGTGACCCCTAGGTGTTCCCTGGAGAGCAGGGTTTGAGTTCCTATGTGACCCCTAGGTGTTCCCTGGAGAGCAGGGGTTGTGTTCCTAAGTGACCCCTAGGTGTTCCCTGGAGAGCAGGGGTTGTGTTCTTAAGTGACCCTTAGGTGTTCCCTGGAGAGCAGAGGTTGAGTTCCTAAGTGACCCCTGGGTGTTCCCTGGAGAGCAGGGGTTGAGTTCCTAAGTGCCCTCTAGGTGTTCCCTGGAGAGCAGGGATTGAGTTCCTAAGTGACCCCTAGGTGTTCCCTGCAGAACAGGGTTTGAGTTCCT
This sequence comes from Ambystoma mexicanum, assembly GCF_040938575.1. Taxonomy (NCBI): domain Eukaryota; kingdom Metazoa; phylum Chordata; class Amphibia; order Caudata; family Ambystomatidae; genus Ambystoma; species Ambystoma mexicanum. The sequence continues at coordinate 1,426,238,152 of NC_090924.1, forward strand.
AAGTGACCCCTAGGTGTTCCCTGGAGAGCAGGGTTCAGTTCTTAAGTGAACCCTAGGTGCTCCCTGGAGAGCAGGGTTGAGTTCCTAAGTGATCCCTAGGTGTTCCTTGGAGAGCAGGGTTGAGTTCTTAAGTGAACCCTAGGTGTTCCCTGGAGAGCAGGGGTTGAGTTCCTAAGTGACCCCTAGGTGTTCCCTGGAGAGCAGGGGTTGAGTTCCTAAGTGACTCCTAGGTGTTCCCTGGAGAGCAGGGTTGAGTTCTTAAGTGACCCCTAGGTGTTCCCTGGAGAGCAGGGGTTGTGTTCTTAAGTGCCCCTGTGTGTTCCCTGGAGAGCAGGGGTTGTGTTCCTAAGTACCCCCTGGGTGTTTCCTGGAGAGCCAGGGTTGAGTTCTTAAGTGCCCCTAGGTGTTCCCTGGAGAGCAGGGGTTGTGTTCCTAATTGCCCCCTGGCTGTTCCTGGAGAGCAGGGGTTGAGTTCTTAAGTGCCCCTAGGTTTTCCCTGGAGAGCAGGGGTTGTGTTCTTAAGTGCCCCTTGGTGTTCCCTGGAGAGCAGGGGTTGAGTTCCTAAGTGCCCCCTAGGTGTTCCCTGGAGAGCAGGGGTTGTGTTCCTAAGTGACCCCTAGGTGTTCCCTGTAGAGCAGGGGTTGAGTTCCTAGGTGTTCCCTGGAGAGCAGGGTTGAGTTCTTAAGTGCCCCCTAGGTGTTCCCTGGAGAGCAGGGGTTGAGTTCCTAAGTGACCTCTAGGTGTTCCCTGGAGAGCAGGGGTTGTGTTCCTAAGTGACCCCTAGGTGTTCCCTGTAGAGCAGGGGTTGAGTTCCTAAGTGCCCCCTAGGTGTTCCCTGGAGAGCAGGGTTTGTGTTCCTAAGTGACCCCTAGGTGTTCCCTGTAGAGCAGGGGTTGAGTTCCTAGGTGTTCCCTGGAGAGCAGGGGTTGAGTTCCTAAGTGCCCCCTAGGTGTTCCCTGTAGAGCAGGGGTTGAGTTCCTAGGTGTTCCCTGGAGAGCAGGGGTTGAGTTCCTAAGTGCCCCCCAGGTGTTCCCTGGAGAGCAGGGGTTGAGTTCCTAAGTGCCCCCTAGGTGTTCCCTGGAGAGCAGGGGTTGAGTTCCTAAGTGACCTCTAGGTGTTCCCTGGAGAGCAGGGGTTGAGTTCCTAAGTGACCCCTAGGTGTTCCCTAGAGAGCAGGGGTTGAGTTCCTTTGGCGTGTAGATGTATTAGAGGTCATTTAGGGAATGTTCTAGACTATGATGCTGCAGCAGGTGCAGAGTCTGTGAGCTTGAACCTCTCTTTCATAAATGCAACCTTTTCACCACATCTGGATGTTGCCTGCACTGCCACACTCTCTATAAATGCCCCTGATGAGGAAGGGCGATACTCTTTTACAGGCCAGCAGTAAAACTCGCAGTCACTTGGCTCTGTGTGCATGAGGGACAGGTCGGATCAGGGCACACCCTCCCTTGGCGCGCGGGCAGGAACTCACACCACAAACTCGTGGTATGAAGCTGTAGAAATCTGAGTGCTGCCTAGGAGTCAGTCCCGAAGGTGAGAGGAGAGCTCTCATATCAGTCCCTTAAAGCGAACTGGGGTTCAGATAAGAGAAGAGAGACCGGTGTGTAGCAGCCAAACTACACTACGGGACCAGAAAAGGACCCCTTTCTCAGAAACAACGGAAAACAGCTCTGGGAGCCAAACTACACTCAGACAACAGAAAGAACAGCCCATCTACACAAAATCAACGGAAAACACCAGTGAGTGAGAGCCAAACTACACTCAAAGAGGGGAAAGGAGAGCCCACACACAGAAACAATGGGAGACACCTGTGAGTGAGAGCCAAACTACACTCTAAGAGGGGAAAGTAGAGCCCACACACAAATAACGGGAGACACCTGTGAGTGAGAGCCAAACTACACTCAAAGAGGGGAAAGGAGAGCCCACACACAGAAACAACGGGAGACACCTGTGAGTGAGAGCCAAACTACACTTAAAGAAGTGAAAGGAGAACCCTCACACAGAAGCAATGGAACACACTGCTGAGTGAGAGCCAAAATACACTCAAAGAGGGGAAAGGAGAGCCAACACACAGAAACAACAGGAGACACCTGTGAGTGAGAGCCAAACTACACTCAGAGAGGGTAAAGGAGAGCCCATACACAAAAACAACAGGAGACACCTGTGAGTGAGAGCCAAACTACACTCAAAGAGGGTAAAGGAGAGCCGACACACAGACACTACGGGATACACCTGTGAGTGAGAGCCAAACTACACTCAAAGGGGGAAAGGAGAGCCCACACACAGAAGCAATGGAAGACAACTCTGAGTGAGAGCCAAACTACACTCAAAGAAGGGAAAGGAGAGTCCATACACAGAAGGAAAGGAAGACACCGCTGAGTGAGAACCAAACTACACTCAAAGAGGGGAAAGGAGAGCCCACACACAGAAACAACGGGAGAAAACTGTGAGTGAGAGCCAGACTACACTCAAAGAGGGGAAAGGAGAGCCCATACACAGAAGGAAAGGAAGACACCGGCGAGTGAGAGCCATACTACAATCAAAGAGGGTAAAGGAGAGCCGACAAACAGAAACAACGGGAAACACCTGTGAGTGAGAGGCAAACTACACTCAAAGAGGGGAAAGAAGAGCCCACACACAGAAACAACGGGAGACACCTGCGTGTGAGAGCTAAACTACAATCAAAGAGGGAAAGGAGAACCGTCACACAGAAGCAACGGAAGGCACCGTTTAGTGAGAGCCAAACTACACTCAAAGAAGGGAAAGGGGAGCCCACACCCAGAAACAACGGGAGACAACTGTGAGTGAGAGCCAAACTACACTCAGACAACAGAACAGAAAGGAGAGCCTGTCTACACAAACCAACGGAAGACACCTGTGAGTGAGAGCCAAATTACACTCAAACAACAGAAAGGAGAGCCTGTCTTCACAGAAACAATGGGAAGGCCCCTTAGATTGAGAACAAACTGCACTGAGGGAACATAGAGGAGAGACCATACACAGAAGCCGCTGAGGACACCTGTGAGTGAGAGCCAAACGACACTCAGAGAACAGAGGAGAGACCATACACAGAATCAGCTGAGGACACCTGTGTGTGAGAGCTGAACGACACTCAGAGAACAGAGGAAAGACCATACACAGAAGCCGCTGAGGACACCAGTGTGTGACAGCCGAACAACACTCAGAGAACAGAGGAGAGATCATACACAGAAGCCGCTGAGGACACCGGTCTGTGAGAGCCGAACGACACTCAGAGAACAGAGGAGAGACCATACACAGAAGCCGCTGAGGACACTGGTGTGTGAGAGCTGAATGACACTCGGAGAACAGAGGAGAGACCATATACAGAAGCCGCTGAGGACACTGGTGTGTGAGAGCTGTACGACACTCGGAGAACAGAGGAGAGACCATACACAGAAGCCGCTGAGGACACCGGTGTGTGAGAGCCAAACGACACTCGGAGAACAGAGGAGAGACCATACACAGAAGCCGCTGAGGACACCGGTGTGTGAGAGCCAAACGACACTCGGAGAACGGAAAGGAAAGCCTGTCTCCTGGACACAACACAGAGAGAACTGTTGAGAGAGGTGCGAGCTTTATCCTCAAAAAACCCAGGCGCAGTATAAAGAGAATGCAGGGAAATGTGACTTAGAAAAGGTAGGAGGGCACTGAGTGAGAGCGAATACTATATGCAGAGAGTGGAAGAGAGGGCTGGAAGCGAGAGCCAGACTCCTGATATACACTGCAAGACATTGCTGTGAATGACAACCAAACACAACAGGAAAGAAGACTGTGTCCAAGACAAACTCCACCCAACACACAGGCGAAGGAGCTGCAACTGAGAGCTTAACTATACCTCGAGAAAAAACTCTACTGTAAGTGGTGGCCAAACAACACTCAGTCAACAGAAGATGAGAAAGTGCATGAGAACGGCCAATGACATGCACACACCAGAGAAGAGGGATTGGGAAGGATAAACTAACCAGGAAGGAGGGAGCTGGGAGCAAACATCACACTGCACTCGGAAGGCAGAAGAGAGGCTTTCAAATGAGTGCGAGACTACAGCTAGGGAACAGAACGCTGTGAGAGACTTACAACACACTTTCATTGAAGTAAGCCCTGCGAGTGGAAGCCAAACAACGCCCTGTGAATAGAGGAGAGATTTGAGTGAAACCAAGACAACATAAGACGGCATTGTGGGTGAGAACCAAACTACACCCAGCGAAAATAAGATTGTTCTGTGAGTGGGAGGTAAACAACACCCAGATAACAGAAGAAAGCAACGTCATTCAGAACCCAACTCAACATTAGAAGACTGTACATACCTTTTGGTAAGTAAGAGCCAAACTACACCCACTGACTGGAAGGAAATGCGGTGAGTGAAAGCTAAATTACACCAAGAGAATGGAATAAAGTGCAGAGAGTGAGAGCTAAATTACAACCAGAAAATGGAAGAAAGTGCCGTGAGTGAGAGCTAAATTACACCTAGAGAATGGAAGAAAGTGCAGTGAGTGAGAGCTAAATTACACCTAGAGAATGGAAGAAAGTGCAGTGAGTGAGAGCTAAATTACACCCAGAAAATGGAAGAAAGTACAGTGAGTGAGAGATAAATTACACCTAGAGAATGGAAGAAAGTGCAGTGAGTGAGAGCTAAATTACACCTAGAGAATGGAAGAAAGTGCAGTGAGTGAGAGCTAAATTACACCCAGAAAATGGAAGAAAGTACAGTGAGTGAGAGATAAATTACACCTAGAGAATGGAAGAAAGTGCCGTGAGTGAGAGCTAAATTACACCTAGAGAATGGAAGAAAGTGCCGTGAGTGAGAGCTAAATTACACCTAGAGAATGGAAGAAAGTGCAGTGACTGAGAGCTAAATTACACACAAAGAATGGGGGACCATGTGGGGAGTGAGAGATTTAATTACACACAGAGAATAGAAGAACATACAGCGAGTTAGAGGTAAATTCCATCCAGAAATAGGACGAAAGTGCAGTGAGTGAGAGCTCAATAACACCCAGAGAATAGAGGAACGTGCAGTGACTGAGAGCTAAATTAAACCCAGAGACTGTAAGAAAGTACAGTGAGTGGGAGCTAAATCGTACACAGAGAATGGAAGAAAGTGTGGTGAGTAAGAGCTAAATTAGACCCATAGATTAGAAGAACGTGCCGTGAGAGGTACATTTCATCCAGAAACGGGAAAAAAGTGCAGTGAGTGAGAGCTAAATTACAGACAGAGAATGGGAGAAAGAGCAGTGAGTGAGAGCTAAACTACACCCTGTGAGTGAAAGTTAACCTGCACCAATATAATGGAAGGACGTGCTGTCAGTGAGACCTAAACTACACACACAGTGGATGTACTGTAGTGAGTGAAAGCTGTACTAAATCCAGCGAATGGAAGAAACAGCGGTGAGTGAAATCTAAAGGACACCCAGAGAGAGGAAGAAAGTGCGGTGAGTGAAATCTAAAGGACACCCAGAGAGAGGAAGAAAGTGCGGTGAGTGAAATCTAAAGGACACCCAGAGAGAGGAAGAAAGTGCGGTGAGTGAAATCTAAAGGACACCCAGAGAGAGGAAGAAAGTGCGGTGAGTGAAATCTAAGGGACACACAGAGAGTGGAAGAAAGTGCAGTGAGTGAAATCTAAAGGACACAGAGAGTGGAAGAAAGTGCAATGAGTGAACTCTAAAGGACACACAGAGAGTGGAAGAAAGTGCAGTGAGTTAAATCTAAAGGACACCCAGAGAGAGGAAGAAAGTGCGGTGAGTGAAATCTAAGGGACACACAGAGAGTGGAAGAAAGTGCAGTGAGTGAAATCTAAAGGACACAGAGAGTGGAAGAAAGTGCAATGAGTGAACTCTAAAGGACACACAGAGAGTGGAAGAAAGTGCAGTGAGTTAAATCTAAAGGACACGCAGAGAGTGGAAGAAAGTGCGGTGAGTGAAATCTAAAGGACACAGAGAGTGGAAGAAAGTGCAATGAGTGAACTCTAAAGGACACACAGAGAGTGGAAGAAAGTGTGGTGAGAGTGGAAGAAAGTGCAGTGAGTTAAATCTAAAGGACACGCAGAGAGTGGAAGAAAGTGCGGTGAGTGAAATCTAAGGGACACACAGAGAGTGGAAGAAAGTGCAGTGAGTGAAATCTAAAGGACACAGAGAGTGGAAGAAAGTGCAATGAGTGAACTCTAAAGGACACACAGAGAGTGGAAGAAAGTGCAGTGAGTTAAATCTAAAGGACACGCAGAGAGTGGAAGAAAGTGCGGTGAGTGAAATCTAAAGGACACAGAGAGTGGAAGAAAGTGCAATGAGTGAACTCTAAAGGACACACAGAGAGTGGAAGAAAGTGTGGTGAGAGTGGAAGAAAGTGCAGTGAGTTAAATCTAAAGGACACGCAGAGAGTGGAAGAAAGTGCGGTGAGTGAAATCTAAAGGACATGCAGAGAGTAGAAGAAAGTGCAGTGAGTTAAATCTAAAGGACTCACATAGAGTAGAAGAAAGTGCAGTGAGTGAAACCTAAAGGACTCACAGAGAGTGGAAGAAAGTGTGGTGAGAGTGGAAGAAAGTGCAGTGAGTTAAATCTAAAGGACACGCAGAGAGTGGAAGAAAGTGCAGTGAGTTAAATCTAAAGGACGCACATAGAGTAGAAGAAAGTGCAGTGAGTGAAATCTAAAGGACTCACAGAGAGTGGAAGAAAGTGTGGTGAGAGTGGAAGAAAGTGCAGTGAGTTAAATCTAAAGGACACGCAGAGAGTGGAAGAAAGTGCAGTGAGTGATATCTAAAGGACACACAGAGAGTGGAAGAAAGTGCCGTGAGTTAAATCTAAAGGACGCACAGAGAGTAGAAGAAAGTGCGGTGAGTGAAATCTAAAGGACTCACAGAGAGTGGAAAGAAGTGCAGAGAGTGAAATCTAAAGGGCACAAAGAGAGCGGAAGAAAGTGCAGTGAGTGAAACCTAAAAGACTCACAGAGAGTGGAAGAAAGTGCTGTAAGTGAGATCTAAAGGACTCACAGAAAGTGGAAGAAAGTGCGGTGAGAGTGCAAGAAAGTGCAGTGAGTGAAATCTAAAGGACACAGAGTGGAAGAAAGTGCAGTGAGTTAAATCTAAAGGACACGCAGAGAGTGGAAGAAAGTGCAGTGAGTGATATCTAAAGGACACACAGAGAGTGGAAGAAGGTGCCGTGAGTTAAATCTAAAGGACACACCGAGAGTAGAAGAAAGTGCAGTGAGTTAAATCTAAACGACACGCAGAGAGTGGAAGAAAGTGCAGTGAGTGATATCTAAAGGACACACAGAGAGTGGAAGAAGGTGCCGTGAGTTAAATCTAAAGGACACACAGAGAGTAGAAGAAAGTGTGGTGAGTGAAATCTAAAGGGCACAAAGAGAGCGGAAGAAAGTGCAGTGAGTGAAACCTAAAAGACTCGCAGAGAGTGGAAGAAAGTGCTGTAAGTGAGATCTAAAGGACTCACAGAAAGTGGAAGAAAGTGCGGTGAGAGTGCAAGAAAGTGCAGTGAGTTAAATCTAAAGGACACGCAGAGAGTGGAAGAAAGTGCAGTGAGTGAAATTTAAAGGACACACAGAGAGTGGGAGAAAGTGTGGTGAGTGAAATCTAAAGGGCACAAAGAGAGCGGAAGAAAGTGCAGTGAGTGAAACCTAAAAGACTCACAGAGAGTGGAAGAAAGTGCTGTAAGTGAGATCTAAAGGACTCACAGAAAGTGGAAGAAAGTGCGGTGAGAGTGCAAGAAAGTGCAGTGAGTTAAATCTAAAGGACACGCAGAGAGTGGAAGAAAGTGCAGTGAGTGAAATTTAAAGGACACACAGAGAGTGGGAGAAAGTGTGGTGAGTGAAATCTAAAGGGCACAAAGAGAGCGGAAGAAAGTGCAGTGAGTGAAACCTAAAAGACTCACAGAGAGTGGAAGAAAGTGCTGTAAGTGAGATCTAAAGGACTCACAGAAAGTGGAAGAAAGTGCGGTGAGAGTGCAAGAAAGTGCAGTGAGTTAAATCTAAAGGACACGCAGAGAGTGGAAGAAAGTGCCGTGAGTTAAATCTAAAGGACACACAGAGAGTAAAAGAAAGTGCGATGATGGAAATCTAAAGGACACACAGAGAGTGGAAGAAAGTGCAGTGAGGGAAATCTAAAGGACACACAGAGAGTGGAAGAAAGTGCAGTGAGTGAAATCTAAAGGACACAGAGAGTGGATGAAAGTGCGCTAAGTGAATTCTAAAGGACACACAGAGTGGAAAAAAGTGCAGTGAGTGAAATCTAAAGTACAAATAGAGAGTGGAAGAAAGTGCAATGAGTGAACTCTAAAGGACACACAGAGAGTGGAAAAAAAGTGTGGTGAGTGAAATGTAAAGGACACACAGAGAGTGGAACAAAGTGCGGTGAGTGAAATCTAAAGAACACACAGAGAGTGGAAGTAAGTGCAGGGAGTGAAATCTAAAGGACACACAGAGAGTGGAGGAAAGTGCGGTGAGTGAAATCTAGAGGATGCACATAGAGTAGAAGAAAGTGCGGTGAGTGAAATCTAAAGGACACAGAGTGAAGAAAGTGGGGTGAGTGAAATCTAAGGATACACAGAGAGTGGAAGAAAGTGCAGTGAGTGATATCTAAAGGACACACAGAGAGTGGAAGAAAGTGCCGTGAGAGAAATCTAAAGGACTCACTGACAGTGGAAGAAATTGCGGTGAGTGAAATCTAAAGGACTCACAGAGAGTGGAAGAAAATGCAGTGAGTGAAATTTAAAGGACTCACAGAGAGAGGAAGAACGTGCTGTGAGTGAAATCTAAAGGACTCACAGAGAGTGGAAGAAAGTGCAGTGAGCGAAATCTAAAGGACACAGAGAGTGGAAGAAAGTGCAGTGAGTGAAATCTAAAGGACTCACAGAGAGTGGAAAGAAGTGCAGAGAGTGAAATCTAAAGGACACACAGAGAGCGGAAAGAAGTGCAGTCAGTGAAATTTAAAGGACACACAGAGAGTGGGAGAAAGTGTGGTGAGTGAAATCTAAAGGGCACAAAGAGAGCGGAAGAAAGTGCGGTGAGTGAAATCTAGAGGACGCACATAGAGTAGAAGAAAGTGCAGTGAGTGAAATCTAAAGGACTCACAGAGAGTGGAAGAAAGTGTGGTGAGAGTGGAAGAAAGTGCGGTGAGTGAAATCTAAAGGACACAGAGTGGAAGAAAGTGCGGTGAGTTAAATCTAAAGGACACGCAGAGTGAAAGAAAGTGCAGTGAGTGATATCTAAAGGACACACAGAGAGTGGAAGAAAGTGCCGTGAGTTAAATCTAAAGGACACACAGAGAGTAGAAGAAAGTGTGGTGAGTGAAATCTAAAGGGCACGCAGAGAGTAGAAGAAAGTGCGATGAGTGAAATCTAAAGGACACACAGAGAGTGGAAGAAAGTGCCGTGAGTTAAATCTAAAGGACACACAGAGAGTAGAAGAAAGTGTGGTGAGTGAAATCTAAAGGGCACGCAGAGAGTAGAAGAAAGTGCGATGAGTGAAATCTAAAGGACGCACATAGAGTAGAAGAAAGTGCAGTGAGTGAAATCTAAAGGACTCACAGAGAGTGGAAGAAAGTGTGGTGAGAGTGGAAGAAAGTGCAGTGAGTTAAATCTAAAGGACACGCAGAGAGTGGAAGAAAGTGCAGTGAGTGATATCTAAAGGACACACAGAGAGTGGAAGAAAGTGCCGTGAGTTAAATCTAAAGGACGCACAGAGAGTAGAAGAAAGTGTGGTGAGTGAAATCTAAAGGACTCACAGAGAGTGGAAAGAAGTGCAGGGAGTGAAATCTAAAGGGCACAAAGAGAGCGGAAGAAAGTGCAGTGAGTGAAACCTAAAAGACTCACAGAGAGTGGAAGAAAGTGCTGTAAGTGAGATCTAAAGGACTCACAGAAAGTGGAAGAAAGTGCGGTGAGAGTGCAAGAAAGTGCAGTGAGTGAAATCTAAAGGACACAGAGTGGAAGAAAGTGCAGTGAGTTAAATCTAAAGGACACGCAGAGAGTGGAAGAAAGTGCAGTGAGTGATATCTAAAGGACACACAGAGAGTGGAAGAAGGTGCCGTGAGTTAAATCTAAAGGACACACAGAGAGTAGAAGAAAGTGCAGTGAGTTAAATCTAAAGGACACGCAGAGAGTGGAAGAAAGTGCAGTGAGTGATATCTAAAGGACACACAGAGAGTGGAAGAAGGTGCCGTGAGTTAAATCTAAAGGACACACAGAGAGTAGAAGAAAGTGTGGTGAGTGAAATCTAAAGGGCACAAAGAGAGCGGAAGAAAGTGCAGTGAGTGAAACCTAAAAGACTCACAGAGAGTGGAAGAAAGTGCTGTAAGTGAGATCTAAAGGACTCACAGAAAGTGGAAGAAAGTGCGGTGAGAGTGCAAGAAAGTGCAGTGAGTTAAATCTAAAGGACACGCAGAGAGTGGAAGAAAGTGCAGTGAGTGAAATTTAAAGGACACACAGAGAGTGGGAGAAAGTGTGGTGAGTGAAATCTAAAGGGCACAAAGAGAGCGGAAGAAAGTGCAGTGAGTGAAACCTAAAAGACTCACAGAGAGTGGAAGAAAGTGTGGTGAGAGTGGAAGAAAGTGCGGTGAGTGAAATCTAAAGGACACAGAGTGGAAGAAAGTGCGGTGAGTTAAATCTAAAGGACACGCAGAGTGAAAGAAAGTGCAGTGAGTGATATCTAAAGGACACACAGAGAGTGGAAGAAAGTGCCGTGAGTTAAATCTAAAGGACACACAGAGAGTAGAAGAAAGTGTGGTGAGTGAAATCTAAAGGGCACGCAGAGAGTAGAAGAAAGTGCGATGAGTGAAATCTAAAGGACACACAGAGAGTGGAAGAAAGTGCCGTGAGTTAAATCTAAAGGACACACAGAGAGTAGAAGAAAGTGTGGTGAGTGAAATCTAAAGGGCACGCAGAGAGTAGAAGAAAGTGCGATGAGTGAAATCTAAAGGACTCACAGAGAGTGGAAGAAAGTGTGGTGAGAGTGGAAGAAAGTGCGGTGAGTGAAATCTAAAGGACACAGAGTGGAAGAAAGTGCGGTGAGTTAAATCTAAAGGACACGCAGAGTGAAAGAAAGTGCAGTGAGTGATATCTAAAGGACACACAGAGAGTGGAAGAAAGTGCCGTGAGTTAAATCTAAAGGACACACAGAGAGTAGAAGAAAGTGTGGTGAGTGAAATCTAAAGGGCACGCAGAGAGTAGAAGAAAGTGCGATGAGTGAAATCTAAAGGACACACAGAGAGTGGAAGAAAGTGCCGTGAGTTAAATCTAAAGGACACACAGAGAGTAGAAGAAAGTGTGGTGAGTGAAATCTAAAGGGCACGCAGAGAGTAGAAGAAAGTGCGATGAGTGAAATCTAAAGGACGCACATAGAGTAGAAGAAAGTGCAGTGAGTGAAATCTAAAGGACTCACAGAGAGTGGAAGAAAGTGTGGTGAGAGTGGAAGAAAGTGCAGTGAGTTAAATCTAAAGGACACGCAGAGAGTGGAAGAAAGTGCAGTGAGTGATATCTAAAGGACACACAGAGAGTGGAAGAAAGTGCCGTGAGTTAAATCTAAAGGACGCACAGAGAGTAGAAGAAAGTGTGGTGAGTGAAATCTAAAGGACTCACAGAGAGTGGAAAGAAGTGCAGGGAGTGAAATCTAAAGGGCACAAAGAGAGCGGAAGAAAGTGCAGTGAGTGAAACCTAAAAGACTCACAGAGAGTGGAAGAAAGTGCTGTAAGTGAGATCTAAAGGACTCACAGAAAGTGGAAGAAAGTGCGGTGAGAGTGCAAGAAAGTGCAGTGAGTGAAATCTAAAGGACACAGAGTGGAAGAAAGTGCAGTGAGTTAAATCTAAAGGACACGCAGAGAGTGGAAGAAAGTGCAGTGAGTGATATCTAAAGGACACACAGAGAGTGGAAGAAGGTGCCGTGAGTTAAATCTAAAGGACACACAGAGAGTAGAAGAAAGTGCAGTGAGTTAAATCTAAAGGACACGCAGAGAGTGGAAGAAAGTGCAGTGAGTGATATCTAAAGGACACACAGAGAGTGGAAGAAGGTGCCGTGAGTTAAATCTAAAGGACACACAGAGAGTAGAAGAAAGTGTGGTGAGTGAAATCTAAAGGGCACAAAGAGAGCGGAAGAAAGTGCAGTGAGTGAAACCTAAAAGACTCACAGAGAGTGGAAGAAAGTGCTGTAAGTGAGATCTAAAGGACTCACAGAAAGTGGAAGAAAGTGCGGTGAGAGTGCAAGAAAGTGCAGTGAGTTAAATCTAAAGGACACGCAGAGAGTGGAAGAAAGTGCAGTGAGTGAAATTTAAAGGACACACAGAGAGTGGGAGAAAGTGTGGTGAGTGAAATCTAAAGGGCACAAAGAGAGCGGAAGAAAGTGCAGTGAGTGAAACCTAAAAGACTCACAGAGAGTGGAAGAAAGTGCTGTAAGTGAGATCTAAAGGACTCACAGAAAGTGGAAGAAAGTGCGGTGAGAGTGCAAGAAAGTGCAGTGAGTTAAATCTAAAGGACACGCAGAGAGTGGAAGAAAGTGCAGTGAGTGAAATTTAAAGGACACACAGAGAGTGGGAGAAAGTGTGGTGAGTGAAATCTAAAGGGCACAAAGAGAGCGGAAGAAAGTGCAGTGAGTGAAACCTAAAAGACTCACAGAGAGTGGAAGAAAGTGCTGTAAGTGAGATCTAAAGGACTCACAGAAAGTGGAAGAAAGTGCGGTGAGAGTGCAAGAAAGTGCAGTGAGTTAAATCTAAAGGACACGCAGAGAGTGGAAGAAAGTGCCGTGAGTTAAATCTAAAGGACACACAGAGAGTAAAAGAAAGTGCGATGATTGAAATCTAAAGGACACACAGAGAGTGGAAGAAAGTGCAGTGAGGGAAATCTAAAGGACACACAGAGAGTGGCAGAAAGTGCAGTGAGTGAAATCAAAAGGACACAGAGAGTGGATGAAAGTGCGGTAAGTGAATTCTAAAGGACACACAGAGTGGAAAAAAGTGCAGTGAGTGAAATCTAAAGTTCAAATAGAGAGTGGAAGAAAGTGCAATGAGTGAACTCTAAAGGACACACAGAGAGTGGAAAAAAAGTGTGGTGAGTGAAATGTAAAGGACACACAGAGAGTGGAACAAAGTGCGGTGAGTGAAATCTAAAGAACACACAGAGAGTGGAAGTAAGTGCAGGGAGTGAAATCTAAAGGACACACAGAGAGTGGAGGAAAGTGCGGTGAGTGAAATCTAGAGGATGCACATAGAGTAGAAGAAAGTGCGGTGAGTGAAATCTAAAGGACACAGAGTGAAGAAAGTGGGGTGAGTGAAATCTAAGGATACACAGAGAGTGGAAGAAAGTGCAGTGAGTGATATCTAAAGGACACACAGAGAGTGGAAGAAAGTGCCGTGAGAGAAATCTAAAGGACTCACTGACAGTGGAAGAAATTGCGGTGAGTGAAATCTAAAGGACTCACAGAGAGTGGAAGAAAATGCAGTGAGTGAAATTTAAAGGACTCACAGAGAGAGGAAGAACGTGCTGTGAGTGAAATCTAAAGGACTCACAGAGAGTGGAAGAAAGTGCAGTGAGCGAAATCTAAAGGACACAGAGAGTGGAAGAAAGTGCAGTGAGTGAAATCTAAAGGACTCACAGAGAGTGGAAAGAAGTGCAGAGAGTGAAATCTAAAGGACACACAGAGAGCGGAAAGAAGTGCAGTCAGTGAAATTTAAAGGACACACAGAGAGTGGGAGAAAGTGTGGTGAGTGAAATCTAAAGGGCACAAAGAGAGCGGAAGAAAGTGCGGTGAGTGAAATCTAGAGGACGCACATAGAGTAGAAGAAAGTGCAGTGAGTGAAATCTAAAGGACTCACAGAGAGTGGAAGAAAGTGTGGTGAGAGTGGAAGAAAGTGCGGTGAGTGAAATCTAAAGGACACAGAGTGGAAGAAAGTGCGGTGAGTTAAATCTAAAGGACACACAGAGAGTAGAAGAAAGTGTGGTGAGTGAAATCTAAAGGGCACGCAGAGAGTAGAAGAAAGTGCGATGAGTGAAATCTAAAGGACACACAGAGAGTGGAAGAAAGTGCAGTGAGGGAAATCTAAAGGGCACACAGAGAGTGGAAGAAAGTGCAGTGAGTGAAATCTAAAGGACACAGAGTGGAAGAAAGTGCAGTGAGTTAAATCTAAAGGACACGCAGAGTGAAAGAAAGTGCAGTGAGTGATATCTAAAGGACACACAGAGAGTGGAAGAAAGTGCCGTGAGTTAAATCTAAAGGACTCACAGAGAGTAGAAGAAAGTGTGGTGAGTGAAATCTAAAAGGCACGCAGAGAGTAGAAGAAAGTGCGATGAGTGAAATCTAAAGGACACACAGAGAGTGGAAGAAAGTGCAGTGAGGGAAATCTAAAGGGCACACAGAGAGTGGAAGAAAGTGCAGTGAGTGAAATCTAAAGGACACAGAGAGTGGATGAAAGTGCGGTAAGTGAATTCTAAAGGACACACAGAGTGGAAAAAAGTGCAGTGAGTGAAATCTGAAGTACAAACAGAGAGTGGAAGAAAGTGCAATGAGTGAACTCTAAAGGACACACAGAGAGTGGAAGAAAGTGTGGTGAGTGAAATGTAAAGGACACACAGAGAGTGGAAGAAAGTGCGGTGAGTGAAATCTAAAGGACACCCAGAGAGTGGAAGAAAGTGTGGTGAGTGAAATCTAAAGGAAACCCAGAGAGTGGAAGAAAGTGCAATGAGTGAACTCTAAAGGACACACAGAGAGTGGAAGAAAGTGCGGTGAGTAAAATCTAAAGGACACACAGGGTGGAAGAAAGTGCGGTGAGTGAAATCTAGAGGACACACAGAGAGTGGAAGAAATTGGGGTGAGTGAAATCTAAAGGACACAGAGTGGAAGAAAGTGGGGTGAGTGAAATCTAAGGACACACAGAGAGGGGATGAAAGTGCGGTGAGTGAAATCTAAAGGACACACAGAAAGTAGAAGAAAGTGCAGTGAGTTAAATCTAAAGGACACGCAGAGAGTGGAAGAAAGTGCAGTGAGTGATATCTAAAGGACACACAGAGAGTGGAAGAAAGTGCCGTGAGTTAAATCTAAAGGACGCACAGAGAGTAGAAGAAAGTGCAATGAGTGAAATCTAAAGGACACGCAGAGAGTAAAAAAAAAGCGGTGAGTGAAATGAAAAGGACACAGAGAGAGCGGAAGAAAGTGCGGTGAGTGAAATCTGAAGGACTCACAGAGAGTGGAAGAAAGTGCAGTGAGTGAAATCTAAAGGACACAGAGAGTGGATGAAAGTGCGGTAAGTGAATTCTAAAGGACACACAGAGAGTGGAAGTAAGTGCAGGGAGTGAAATCGAAAGGACACACAGAGAGTGGAGGAAAGTGCGGTGAGTGAAATCTAAAGGACACACAGAGAGTGGAAGAAAGTGCGGTGAGTGAAATCTAAAGGACACACAGAGAGTGGAAGTAAGTGCAGGGAGTGAAATCGAAAGGACACACAGAGAGTGGAGGAAAGTGCGGTGAGTGAAATCTAAAGGACACACAGAGAGTGGAGGAAAGTGCGGTGAGTGAAATCTAAAGGACTCACAGAGAGTGGAAGAAAGTGCTGTGAGTGAGATCTAAAGGACTCACAGAAAGTGGAAGAAAGTGCGGTGAGAGTGGAAGAAAGTGCAGTGAGTGAAATCTAAAGGACACAGAGTGGAAGAAAGTGCAGTGAGTTAAATCTAAAGGACACGCAGAGAGTGGAAGAAAGTGCAGTGAGTGATATCTAAAGGACACACAGAGAGTGGAAGAAAGTGCCGTGAGTGATATCTAAAGGACACACAGAGAGTAGAAGAAAGTGTGGTGAGTGAAATCTAAAGGGCACGCAGAGAGTGGAAGAAAGTGCCGTGAGTGAAATCTAAAGGACACAGAGAGTGGATGAAAGTGCGGTAAGTGAATTCTAAAGGACACACACAGTTGAAAAAAGTGCAGTGAGTGAAATTTAAAGTACAAACAGAGAGTGGAAGAAAGTGCAATGAGTGAACTCTAAAGGACACACAGAGAGTGGAAGAAAGTGCGGTGAGTGAAATCTAAAGGACACCCAGAGAGTGGAAGTAAGTGCAAGGAGTGAAATCTAAAGGACACACAGAGAGTGGAAGAAAGTGCGGTGAGTGAAATCTAAAGGACACACAGAGAGTGGAAGAAAGTGCGGTGCGTGAAATCTAAAGAACACACAGAGAGTGGAAGTAAGTGCAGGGAGTGAAATCTAAAGAACACACAGAGAGTGGAAGTAAGTGCAGGGAGTGAAATCTAAAGGACAGATAGTGGAAGAAAGTGCAATGAGTGAACTCTAAAGGACACACAGAGAGTGGAAGAAAGTGCGGTGAGTGAAATCTAAAGAACACACAGAGAGTGGAAGAAAGTGCGGTAAGTGAAATCTAAAGGACACCCAGAGAGTGGAAGAAAGTGCAGTGAGTGAAATCTAAAGGACACCCAGAGAGTGGAAGAAAGTGCAGTGAGTGAAATCTAAAGAACACACAGAGAGTGGAAGAAAGTGCGGTGAGTGAAATCTAAAGGACACCCAGAGAGTGGAAGAAAGTGCAGTGAGTGAAATCTAAAGAACACACAGAGAGTGGAAGAAAGTGCGGTAAGTGAAATCTAAAGGACACCCAGAGAGTGGAAGAAAGTGCAGTGAGTGAAATCTAAAGGACACACAGAGAGTGGAAGAAAGTGCGGTGAGTGAAATCTAAAGGACACCCAGAGAGTGGAAGAAAGTGCGGTGAGTGAAATCTAAAGGACACCCAGAGAGTGGAAGAAAGTGCAGTGAGTGAAATCTAAAGGGCACGCAGAGAGTAGAAGAAAGTGCGATGAGTGAAATCTAAAGGACGCACATAGAGTAGAAGAAAGTGCAGTGAGTGAAATCTAAAGGACTCACAGAGAGTGGAAGAAAGTGTGGTGAGAGTGGAAGAAAGTGCAGTGAGTTAAATCTAAAGGACACGCAGAGAGTGGAAGAAAGTGCAGTGAGTGATATCTAAAGGACACACAGAGAGTGGAAGAAAGTGCCGTGAGTTAAATCTAAAGGACGCACAGAGAGTAGAAGAAAGTGCGGTGAGTGAAATCTAAAGGACTCACAGAGAGTGGAAAGAAGTGCAGAGAGTGAAATCTAAAGGGCACAAAGAGAGCGGAAGAAAGTGCAGTGAGTGAAACCTAAAAGACTCACAGAGAGTGGAAGAAAGTGCTGTAAGTGAGATCTAAAGGACTCACGGAAAGTGGAAGAAAGTGCGGTGAGAGTGCAAGAAAGTGCAGTGAGTGAAATCTAAAGGACACAGAGTGGAAGAAAGTGCAGTGAGTTAAATCTAAAGGACACGCAGAGAGTGGAAGAAAGTGCAGTGAGTGATATCTAAAGGACACACAGAGAGTGGAAGAAGGTGCCGTGAGTTAAATCTAAAGGACACACAGAGAGTAGAAGAAAGTGCAGTGAGTTAAATCTAAAGGACACGCAGAGAGTGGAAGAAAGTGCAGTGAGTGATATCTAAAGGACACACAGAGAGTGGAAGAAGGTGCCGTGAGTTAAATCTAAAGGAAACACAGAGAGTAGAAGAAAGTGTGGTGAGTGAAATCTAAAGGGCACAAAGAGAGCGGAAGAAAGTGCAGTGAGTGAAACCTAAAAGACTCACAGAGAGTGGAAGAAAGTGCTGTAAGTGAGATCTAAAGGACTCACAGAAAGTGGAAGAAAGTGCGGTGAGAGTGCAAGAAAGTGCAGTGAGTTAAATCTAAAGGACACGCAGAGACTGGAAGAAAGTGCAGTGAGTGAAATTTAAAGGACACACAGAGAGTGGGAGAAAGTGTGGTGAGTGAAATCTAAAGGGCACAAAGAGAGCGGAAGAAAGTGCAGTGAGTGAAACCTAAAAGACTCACAGAGAGTGGAAGAAAGTGCTGTAAGTGAGATCTAAAGGACTCACAGAAAGTGGAAGAAAGTGCGGTGAGAGTGCAAGAAAGTGCAGTGAGTTAAATCTAAAGGACACGCAGAGAGTGGAAGAAAGTGCCGTGAGTTAAATCTAAAGGACACACAGAGAGTAAAAGAAAGTGCGATGATTGAAATCTAAAGGACACACAGAGAGTGGAAGAAAGTGCAGTGAGGGAAATCTAAAGGACACACAGAGAGTGGAAGAAAGTGCAGTGAGTGAAATCAAAAGGACACAGAGAGTGGATGAAAGTGCGGTAAGTGAATTCTAAAGGACACACAGAGTGGAAAAAAGTGCAGTGAGTGATATCTAAAGTACAAATAGAGAGTGGAAGAAAGTGCAATGAGTGAACTCTAAAGGACACACAGAGAGTGGAAAAAAGGTGTGGTGAGTGAAATGTAAAGGACACACAGAGAGTGGAACAAAGTGCGGTGAGTGAAATCTAAAGAACACACAGAGAGTGGAAGTAAGTGCAGGGAGTGAAATCTAAAGGACACACAGAGAGTGGAGGAAAGTGCGGTGAGTGAAATCTAGAGGATGCACATAGAGTAGAAGAAAGTGCGTTGAGTGAAATCTAAAGGACACAGAGTGAAGAAAGTGGGGTGAGTGAAATCTAAGGATACACAGAGAGTGGAAGAAAGTGCAGTGAGTGATATCTAAAGGACACACAGAGAGTGGAAGAAAGTGCCGTGAGAGAAATCTAAAGGACTCACTGACAGTGGAAGAAATTGCGGTGAGGGAAATCTAAAGGACTCACAGAGAGTGGAAGAAAATGCAGTGAGTGAAATTTAAAGGACTCACAGAGAGAGGAAGAACGTGCTGTGAGTGAAATCTAAAGGACTCACAGAGAGTGGAAGAAAGTGCAGTGAGCGAAATCTAAAGGACACAGAGAGTGGAAGAAAGTGCAGTGAGTGAAATCTAAAGGACTCACAGAGAGTGGAAAGAAGTGCAGAGAGTGAAATCTAAAGGACACACAGAGAGCGGAAAGAAGTGCAGTCAGTGAAATTTAAAGGACACACAGAGAGTGGGAGAAAGTGTGGTGAGTGAAATCTAAAGGGCACAAAGAGAGCGGAAGAAAGTGCGGTGAGTGAAATCTAGAGGACGCACATAGAGTAGAAGAAAGTGCAGTGAGTGAAATCTAAAGGACTCACAGAGAGTGGAAGAAAGTGTGGTGAGAGTGGAAGAAAGTGCGGTGAGTGAAATCTAAAGGACACAGAGTGGAAGAAAGTGCGGTGAGTTAAATCTAAAGGACACACAGAGAGTAGAAGAAAGTGTGGTGAGTGAAATCTAAAGGGCACGCAGAGAGTAGAAGAAAGTGCGATGAGTGAAATCTAAAGGACACACAGAGAGTGGAAGAAAGTGCAGTGAGGGAAATCTAAAGGGCACACAGAGAGTGGAAGAAAGTGCAGTGAGTGAAATCTAAAGGACACAGAGTGGAAGAAAGTGCAGTGAGTTAAATCTAAAGGACACGCAGAGTGAAAGAAAGTGCAGTGAGTGATATCTAAAGGACACACAGAGAGTGGAAGAAAGTGCCGTGAGTTAAATCTAAAGGACTCACAGAGAGTAGAAGAAAGTGTGGTGAGTGAAATCTAAAAGGCACGCAGAGAGTAGAAGAAAGTGCGATGAGTGAAATCTAAAGGACACACAGAGAGTGGAAGAAAGTGCAGTGAGGGAAATCTAAAGGGCACACAGAGAGTGGAAGAAAGTGCAGTGAGTGAAATCTAAAGGACATAGAGAGTGGATGAAAGTGCGGTAAGTGAATTCTAAAGGACACACAGAGTGGAAAAAAGTGCAGTGAGTGAAATCTGAAGTACAAACAGAGAGTGGAAGAAAGTGCAATGAGTGAACTCTAAAGGACACACAGAGAGTGGAAGAAAGTGTGGTGAGTGAAATGTAAAGGACACACAGAGAGTGGAAGAAAGTGCGGTGAGTGAAATCTAAAGGACACCCAGAGAGTGGAAGAAAGTGTGGTGAGTGAAATCTAAAGGAAACCCAGAGAGTGGAAGAAAGTGCAATGAGTGAACTCTAAAGGACACACAGAGAGTGGAAGAAAGTGCGGTGAGTAAAATCTAAAGGACACACAGGGTGGAAGAAAGTGCGGTGAGTGAAATCTAGAGGACACACAGAGAGTGGAAGAAATTGGGGTGAGTGAAATCTAAAGGACACAGAGAGTGGAAGAAAGTGCAGTGAGTGAAATCTAAAGGACTCACAGAGAGTGGAAAGAAGTGCAGAGAGTGAAATCTAAAGGACACACAGAGAGCGGAAAGAAGTGCAGTCAGTGAAATTTAAAGGACACACAGAGAGTGGGAGAAAGTGTGGTGAGTGAAATCTAAAGGGCACAAAGAGAGCGGAAGAAAGTGCGGTGAGTGAAATCTAGAGGACGCACATAGAGTAGAAGAAAGTGTAGTGAGTGAAATCTAAAGGACTCACAGAGAGTGGAAGAAAGTGTGGTGAGAGTGGAAGAAAGTGCGGTGAGTGAAATCTAAAGGACACAGAGTGGAAGAAAGTGCGGTGAGTTAAATCTAAAGGACACACAGAGAGTAGAAGAAAGTGTGGTGAGTGAAATCTAAAGGGCACGCAGAGAGTAGAAGAAAGTGCGATGAGTGAAATCTAAAGGACACACAGAGAGTGGAAGAAAGTGCAGTGAGGGAAATCTAAAGGGCACACAGAGAGTGGAAGAAAGTGCAGTGAGTGAAATCTAAAGGACACAGAGTGGAAGAAAGTGCAGTGAGTTAAATCTAAAGGACACGCAGAGTGAAAGAAAGTGCAGTGAGTGATATCTAAAGGACACACAGAGAGTGGAAGAAAGTGCCGTGAGTTAAATCTAAAGGACTCACAGAGAGTAGAAGAAAGTGTGGTGAGTGAAATCTAAAAGGCACGCAGAGAGTAGAAGAAAGTGCGATGAGTGAAATCTAAAGGACACACAGAGAGTGGAAGAAAGTGCAGTGAGGGAAATCTAAAGGGCACACAGAGAGTGGAAGAAAGTGCAGTGAGTGAAATCTAAAGGACACAGAGAGTGGATGAAAGTGCGGTAAGTGAATTCTAAAGGACACACAGAGTGGAAAAAAGTGCAGTGAGTGAAATCTGAAGTACAAACAGAGAGTGGAAGAAAGTGCAATGAGTGAACTCTAAAGGACACACAGAGAGTGGAAGAAAGTGTGGTGAGTGAAATGTAAAGGACACACAGAGAGTGGAAGAAAGTGCGGTGAGTGAAATCTAAAGGACACCCAGAGAGTGGAAGAAAGTGTGGTGAGTGAAATCTAAAGGAAACCCAGAGAGTGGAAGAAAGTGCAATGAGTGAACTCTAAAGGACACACAGAGAGTGGAAGAAAGTGCGGTGAGTAAAATCTAAAGGACACACAGGGTGGAAGAAAGTGCGGTGAGTGAAATCTAGAGGACACACAGAGAGTGGAAGAAAGTGGGGTGAGTGAAATCTAAAGGACACAGAGTGGAAGAAAGTGGGGTGAGTGAAATCTAAGGACACACAGAGAGGGGATGAAAGTGCGGTGAGTGAAATCTAAAGGACACACAGAAAGTAGAAGAAAGTGCAGTGAGTTAAATCTAAAGGACACGCAGAGAGTGGAAGAAAGTGCAGTGAGTGATATCTAAAGGACACACAGAGAGTGGAAGAAAGTGCCGTGAGTTAAATCTAAAGGACGCACAGAGAGTAGAAGAAAGTGCAATGAGTGAAATCTAAAGGACACGCAGAGAGTAAAAAAAAAGCGGTGAGTGAAATGAAAAGGACACAGAGAGAGCGGAAGAAAGTGCGGTGAGTGAAATCTGAAGGACTCACAGAGAGTGGAAGAAAGTGCAGTGAGTGAAATCTAAAGGACACAGAGAGTGGATGAAAGTGCGGTTAGTGAATTCTAAAGGACACACAGAGAGTGGAAGTAAGTGCAGGGAGTGAAATCGAAAGGACACACAGAGAGTGGAGGAAAGTGCGGTGAGTGAAATCTAAAGGACACACAGAGAGTGGAAGAAAGTGCGGTGAGTGAAATCTAAAGGACACACAGAGAGTGGAAGTAAGTGCAGGGAGTGAAATCGAAAGGACACACAGAGAGTGGAGGAAAGTGCGGTGAGTGAAATCTAAAGGACACCAAGAGAGTGGAGGAAAGTGCGGTGAGTGAAATCTAAAGGACTCACAGAGAGTGGAAGAAAGTGCTGTGAGTGAGATCTAAAGGACTCACAGAAAGTGGAAGAAAGTGCGGTGAGAGTGGAAGAAAGTGCAGTGAGTGAAATCCAAAGGACACAGAGTGGAAGAAAGTGCAGTGAGTTAAATCTAAAGGACACGCAGAGAGTGGAAGAAAGTGCAGTGAGTGATATCTAAAGGACACACAGAGAGTGGAAGAAAGTGCCGTGAGTGATATCTAAAGGACACACAGAGAGTAGAAGAAAGTGTGGTGAGTGAAATCTAAAGGGCACGCAGAGAGTGGAAGAAAGTGCCGTGAGTGAAATCTAAAGGACACAGAGAGTGGATGAAAGTGCGGTAAGTGAATTCTAAAGGACACACACAGTTGAAAAAAGTGCAGTGAGTGAAATTTAAAGTACAAACAGAGAGTGGAAGAAAGTGCAATGAGTGAACTCTAAAGGACACACAGAGAGTGGAAGAAAGTGCGGTGAGTGAAATCTAAAGGACACCCAGAGAGTGGAAGTAAGTGCAAGGAGTGAAATCTAAAGGACACACAGAGAGTGGAAGAAAGTGCGGTGAGTGAAATCTAAAGGACACACAGAGAGTGGAAGAAAGTGCGGTGAGTGAAATCTAAAGAACACACAGAGAGTGGAAGTAAGTGCAGGGAGTGAAATCTAAAGAACACGCAGAGAGTGGAAGTAAGTGCAGGGAGTGAAATCTAAAGGACAGATAGAGAGTGGAAGAAAGTGCAATGAGTGAACTCTAAAGGACACACAGAGAGTGGAAGAAAGTGCGGTGAGTGAAATCTAAAGAACACACAGAGAGTGGAAGAAAGTGCGGTAAGTGAAATCTAAAGGACACCCAGAGAGTGGAAGAAAGTGCAGTGAGTGAAATCTAAAGGACACCCAGAGAGTGGAAGAAAGTGCAGTGAGTGAAATCTAAAGAACACACAGAGAGTGGAAGAAAGTGCGGTGAGTGAAATCTAAAGGACACCCAGAGAGTGGAAGAAAGTGCAGTGAGTGAAATCTAAAGAACACACAGAGAGTGGAAGTAAGTGCAGGGAGTGCAATCTAAAGGACACACAGAGAGTGGAAGAAAGTGCGGTGAGTGAAATCTAAAGGACACCCAGAGAGTGGAAGAAAGTGCGGTGAGTGAAATCTAAAGGACACCCAGAGAGTGGAAGAAAGTGCAGTGAGTGAAATCTAAAGAACACACAGAGAGTGGAAGTAAGTGCAGGGAGTGAAATCTAAAGGACACACAGAGAGTGGAAGAAAGTGCGGTGAGTGAAATCTAAAGGACACACAGAGAGTGGAAGAAAGTGCGGTGAGTGAAATCTAAAGAACACACAGAGAGTGGAAGTAAGTGCAGGGAGTGAAATCTAAAGAACACACAGAGAGTGGAAGTAAGTGCAGGGAGTGAAATCTAAAGGACAGACAGAGAGTGGAAGAAAGTGCAATGAGTGAACTCTAAAGGACACACAGAGAGTGGAAGAAAGTGCAGTGAGTGAAATCTAAAGAACACACAGAGAGTGGAAGAAAGTGCGGTGAGTGAAATCTAAAGGACACCAAGAGAGTGGAAGAAAGTGCAGTGAGTGAAATCTAAAGAACACACAGAGAGTGGAAGTAAGTGCAGGGAGTGAAATCTAAAGGACAGACAGAGAGTGGAAGAAAGTGCAATGAGTGAACTCTAAAGGACACACAGAGAGTGGAAGAAAGTGCGGTGAGTGAAATCTAAAGAACACACAGAGAGTGGAAGAAAGTGCGGTGAGTGAAATCTAAAGGACACCCAGAGAGTGGAAGAAAGTGCAGTGAGTGAAATCTAAAGAACACACAGAGAGTGGAAGTAAGTGCAGGGAGTGAAATCTAAAGGACACACAGAGAGTGGAAGAAAGTGCGGTGAGTGAAATCTAAAGAACACACAGAGAGTGGAAGAAAGTGCGGTGAGTGAAATCTAAAGGACACCCAGAGAGTGGAAGAAAGTGCAGTGAGTGAAATCTAAAGAACACACAGAGAGTGGAAGTAAGTGCAGGGAGTGAAATCTAAAGGACACACAGAGAGTGGAAGAAAGTGCGGTGAGTGAAATCAAAAGGACACACAGAGAGTGGAAGAAAGTGCGGTGAGTGAAATCTAAAGGACACACAGAGAGTGGAAGAAAGTGCGGTGAGTGAAATCTAAAGAACACACAGAGAGTGGAGGAAAGTGCGGTGAGTGAAATCTAAAGGACACACAGAGAGTGGAAGAAAGTGCGGTGAGTGAAATCTAGAGGACGCACATAGAGTAGAAGAAAGTGCAGTGAGTGAAATCTAAAGGACTCACAGAGAGTGGAAGAAAGTGCGGTGAGTGAAATCTAAAGGACAGACAGAGTGGAAGAAAGTGCGGTGAGTGAAATCTAAAGGACTCACAGAGAGTGGAAGAAAGTGCGGTGAGTGAAATCTAAAGGACAGACAGAGTGGAAGAAAGTCCGGTGAGTGAAATCTAAAGGACAGACAGAGTGGAAGAAAGTGCGGTGAGTGAAATCTAAAGGACACAGAGAGTGGATGAAAGTGCGGTAAGTGAATTCTAAAGGACACCCAGAGAGTGGAAGAAAGTGCAGTGAGTGAAATCTAAAGAACACACAGAGAGTGGAAGTAAGTGCAGGGAGTGAAATCTAAAGGACACACAGAGAGTGGAAGAAAGTGCGGTGAGTGAAATCTAAAGAACACACAGAGAGTGGAAGAAAGTGCGGTGAGTGAAATCTAAAGGACACACAGAGAGTGGAAGAAAGTGCGGTGAGTGAAATCTAAAGAACACACAGAGAGTGGAAGAAAGTGCAGGGAGTGAAATCTAAAGGACACACAGAGAGTGGAGGAAAGTGCGGTGAGTGAAATCTAAAGGACACACAGGGTGGAAGAAAGTGCGGTGAGTGAAATCTAGAGGACGCACATAGAGTAGAAGAAAGTGCGGTGAGTGAAATCTAAAGGACTCACAGAGAGTGGAAGAAAGTGGGGTAAGTGAAATCTAAAGGACAGACAGAGTGGAAGAAAGTGCGGTGAGTGAAATCTAAAGAACACACAGAGAGTGGAAGAAAGTGCGGTGAGTGAAATCTAAAGAACACACAGAGAGTGGAAGAAAGTGCGGTGAGTGAAATCTAAAGGACACACAGAGAGTGGAAGAAAGTGCGGTGAGTGAAATCTAAAGAACACACAGAGAGTGGAGGAAAGTGCGGTGAGTGAAATCTAAAGGACACACAGAGAGTGGAAGAACGTGCGGTGAGTAAAATCTAAAGGACACACAGGGTGGAAGAAAGTGCGGTGAGTGAAATCTAAAGGACACACAGAGAGTGGAAGAAAGTGCGGTGAGTGAAATCTAAAGGACACACAGAGAGTGGAAGAAAGTGCGGTGAGTGAAATCTAAAGAACACACAGAGAGTGGAAGTAAGTGCAGGGAGTGAAATCTAAAGGACACACAGAGAGTGGAGGAAAGTGCGGTGAGTGAAATCTAAAGGACACACAGAGAGTGGAAGAACGTGCGGTGAGTAAAATCTAAAGGACACACAGGGTGGAAGAAAGTGCGGTGAGTGAAATCTAGAGGACGCACATAGAGTAGAAGAAAGTGCAGTGAGTGAAATCTAAAGGACTCACAGAGAGTGGAAGAAAGTGCGGTGAGTGAAATCTAAAGAACACACAGAGAGTGGAAGAAAGTGCGGTGAGTGAAATCTAAAGGACACACAGAGAGTGGAAGAAAGTGCGGTGAGTGAAATCTAAAGAACACACAGAGAGTGGAAGAAAGTGCAGGGAGTGAAATCTAAAGGACACACAGAGAGTGGAAGTAAGTGCAGGGAGTGAAATCTAAAGGACACACAGAGAGTGGAAGAAAGTGCGGTGAGTGAAATCTAGAGGACGCACATAGAGTAGAAGAAAGTGCAGTGAGTGAAATCTAAGGGACTCACAGAGAGTGGAAGAAAGTGCGGTGAGTGAAATCTAAAGAACACAGAGAGAGTGGAAGAAAGTGCAGGGAGTGAATTCTAAAGGACACACAGAGTGGAAAAAAGTGCAGTGAGTGAAATCTGAAGTACAAACAGAGAGTGGAAGAAAGTGCAATGAGTGAACTCTAAAGGACACACAGAGAGTGGAAGAAAGTGTGGTGAGTGAAATGTAAAGGACACACAGAGAGTGGAAGAAAGTGCGGTGAGTGAAATCTAAAGGACACCCAGAGAGTGGAAGAAAGTGTGGTGAGTGAAATCTAAAGGAAACCCAGAGAGTGGAAGAAAGTGCAATGAGTGAACTCTAAAGGACACACAGAGAGTGGAAGAAAGTGCGGTGAGTAAAATCTAAAGGACACACAGGGTGGAAGAAAGTGCGGTGAGTGAAATCTAGAGGACACACAGAGAGTGGAAGAAATTGGGGTGAGTGAAATCTAAAGGACACAGAGTGGAAGAAAGTGGGGTGAGTGAAATCTAAGGACACACAGAGAGGGGATGAAAGTGCGGTGAGTGAAATCTAAAGGACACACAGAAAGTAGAAGAAAGTGCAGTGAGTTAAATCTAAAGGACACGCAGAGAGTGGAAGAAAGTGCAGTGAGTGATATCTAAAGGACACACAGAGAGTGGAAGAAAGTGCCATGAGTTAAATCTAAAGGACGCACAGAGAGTAGAAGAAAGTGCAATGAGTGAAATCTAAAGGACACGCAGAGAGTAAAAAAAAAGCGGTGAGTGAAATGAAAAGGACACAGAGAGAGCGGAAGAAAGTGCGGTGAGTGAAATCTGAAGGACTCACAGAGAGTGGAAGAAAGTGCAGTGAGTGAAATCTAAAGGACACAGAGAGTGGATGAAAGTGCGGTAAGTGAATTCTAAAGGACACACAGAGAGTGGAAGTAAGTGCAGGGAGTGAAATCGAAAGGACACACAGAGAGTGGAGGAAAGTGCGGTGAGTGAAATCTAAAGGACACACAGAGAGTGGAAGAAAGTGCGGTGAGTGAAATCTAAAGGACACACAGAGAGTGGAAGTAAGTGCAGGGAGTGAAATCGAAAGGACACACAGAGAGTGGAGGAAAGTGCGGTGAGTGAAATCTAAAGGACACACAGAGAGTGGAGGAAAGTGCGGTGAGTGAAATCTAAAGGACTCACAGAGAGTGGAAGAAAGTGCTGTGAGTGAGATCTAAAGGACTCACAGAAAGTGGAAGAAAGTGCGGTGAGAGTGGAAGAAAGTGCAGTGAGTGAAATCTAAAGGACACAGAGTGGAAGAAAGTGCAGTGAGTTAAATCTAAAGGACACGCAGAGAGTGGAAGAAAGTGCAGTGAGTGATATCTAAAGGACACACAGAGAGTGGAAGAAAGTGCCGTGAGTGATATCTAAAGGACACACAGAGAGTAGAAGAAAGTGTGGTGAGTGAAATCTAAAGGGCACGCAGAGAGTGGAAGAAAGTGCCGTGAGTGAAATCTAAAGGACACAGAGAGTGGATGAAAGTGCGGTAAGTGAATTCTAAAGGACACACACAGTTGAAAAAAGTGCAGTGAGTGAAATTTAAAGTACAAACAGAGAGTGGAAGAAAGTGCAATGAGTGAACTCTAAAGGACACACAGAGAGTGGAAGAAAGTGCGGTGAGTGAAATCTAAAGTACACCCAGAGAGTGGAAGTAAGTGCAAGGAGTGAAATCTAAAGGACACACAGAGAGTGGAAGAAAGTGCGGTGAGTGAAATCTAAAGGACACACAGAGAGTGGAAGAAAGTGCGGTGCGTGAAATCTAAAGAACACACAGAGAGTGGAAGTAAGTGCAGGGAGTGAAATCTAAAGAACACACAGAGAGTGGAAGTAAGTGCAGGGAGTGAAATCTAAAGGACAGATAGAGAGTGGAAGAAAGTGCAATGAGTGAACTCTAAAGGACACACAGAGAGTGGAAGAAAGTGCGGTGAGTGAAATCTAAAGAACACACAGAGAGTGGAAGAAAGTGCGGTAAGTGAAATCTAAAGGACACCCAGAGAGTGGAAGAAAGTGCAGTGAGTGAAATCTAAAGGACACCCAGAGAGTGGAAGAAAGTGCAGTGAGTGAAATCTAAAGAACACACAGAGAGTGGAAGAAAGTGCGGTGAGTGAAATCTAAAGGACACCCAGAGAGTGGAAGAAAGTGCAGTGAGTGAAATCTAAAGAACACACAGAGAGTGGAAGAAAGTGCGGTAAGTGAAATCTAAAGGACACCCAGAGAGTGGAAGAAAGTGCAGTGAGTGAAATCTAAAGGACACACAGAGAGTGGAAGAAAGTGCGGTGAGTGAAATCTAAAGGACACCCAGAGAGTGGAAGAAAGTGCGGTGAGTGAAATCTAAAGGACACCCAGAGAGTGGAAGAAAGTGCAGTGAGTGAAATCTAAAGGGCACGCAGAGAGTAGAAGAAAGTGCGATGAGTGAAATCTAAAGGACGCACATAGAGTAGAAGAAAGTGCAGTGAGTGAAATCTAAAGGACTCACAGAGAGTGGAAGAAAGTGTGGTGAGAGTGGAAGAAAGTGCAGTGAGTTAAATCTAAAGGACACGCAGAGAGTGGAAGAAAGTGCAGTGAGTGATATCTAAAGGACACACAGAGAGTGGAAGAAAGTGCCGTGAGTTAAATCTAAAGGACGCACAGAGAGTAGAAGAAAGTGCGGTGAGTGAAATCTAAAGGACTCACAGAGAGTGGAAAGAAGTGCAGAGAGTGAAATCTAAAGGGCACAAAGAGAGCGGAAGAAAGTGCAGTGAGTGAAACCTAAAAGACTCACAGAGAGTGGAAGAAAGTGCTGTAAGTGAGATCTAAAGGACTCACGGAAAGTGGAAGAAAGTGCGGTGAGAGTGCAAGAAAGTGCAGTGAGTGAAATCTAAAGGACACAGAGTGGAAGAAAGTGCAGTGAGTTAAATCTAAAGGACACGCAGAGAGTGGAAGAAAGTGCAGTGAGTGATATCTAAAGGACACACAGAGAGTGGAAGAAGGTGCCGTGAGTTAAATCTAAAGGACACACAGAGAGTAGAAGAAAGTGCAGTGAGTTAAATCTAAAGGACACGCAGAGAGTGGAAGAAAGTGCAGTGAGTGATATCTAAAGGACACAGAGAGTGGATGAAAGTGCGGTAAGTGAATTCTAAAGGACACACAGAGTGGAAAAAAGTGCAGTGAGTGAAATCTAAAGTACAAATAGAGAGTGGAAGAAAGTGCAATGAGTGAACTCTAAAGGACACACAGAGAGTGGAAAAAAGGTGTGGTGAGTGAAATGTAAAGGACACACAGAGAGTGGAACAAAGTGCGGTGAGTGAAATCTAAAGAACACACAGAGAGTGGAAGTAAGTGCAGGGAGTGAAATCTAAAGGACACACAGAGAGTGGAGGAAAGTGCGGTGAGTGAAATCTAGAGGATGCACATAGAGTAGAAGAAAGTGCGTTGAGTGAAATCTAAAGGACACAGAGTGAAGAAAGTGGGGTGAGTGAAATCTAAGGATACACAGAGAGTGGAAGAAAGTGCAGTGAGTGATATCTAAAGGACACACAGAGAGTGGAAGAAAGTGCCGTGAGAGAAATCTAAAGGACTCACTGACAGTGGAAGAAATTGCGGTGAGGGAAATCTAAAGGACTCACAGAGAGTGGAAGAAAATGCAGTGAGTGAAATTTAAAGGACTCACAGAGAGAGGAAGAACGTGCTGTGAGTGAAATCTAAAGGACTCACAGAGAGTGGAAGAAAGTGCAGTGAGCGAAATCTAAAGGACACAGAGAGTGGAAGAAAGTGCAGTGAGTGAAATCTAAAGGACTCACAGAGAGTGGAAAGAAGTGCAGAGAGTGAAATCTAAAGGACACACAGAGAGCGGAAAGAAGTGCAGTCAGTGAAATTTAAAGGACACACAGAGAGTGGGAGAAAGTGTGGTGAGTGAAATCTAAAGGGCACAAAGAGAGCGGAAGAAAGTGCGGTGAGTGAAATCTAGAGGACGCACATAGAGTAGAAGAAAGTGCAGTGAGTGAAATCTAAAGGACTCACAGAGAGTGGAAGAAAGTGTGGTGAGAGTGGAAGAAAGTGCGGTGAGTGAAATCTAAAGGACACAGAGTGGAAGAAAGTGCGGTGAGTTAAATCTAAAGGACACACAGAGAGTAGAAGAAAGTGTGGTGAGTGAAATCTAAAGGGCACGCAGAGAGTAGAAGAAAGTGCGATGAGTGAAATCTAAAGGACACACAGAGAGTGGAAGAAAGTGCAGTGAGGGAAATCTAAAGGGCACACAGAGAGTGGAAGAAAGTGCAGTGAGTGAAATCTAAAGGACACAGAGTGGAAGAAAGTGCAGTGAGTTAAATCTAAAGGACACGCAGAGTGAAAGAAAGTGCAGTGAGTGATATCTAAAGGACACACAGAGAGTGGAAGAAAGTGCCGTGAGTTAAATCTAAAGGACTCACAGAGAGTAGAAGAAAGTGTGGTGAGTGAAATCTAAAAGGCACGCAGAGAGTAGAAGAAAGTGCGATGAGTGAAATCTAAAGGACACACAGAGAGTGGAAGAAAGTGCAGTGAGGGAAATCTAAAGGGCACACAGAGAGTGGAAGAAAGTGCAGTGAGTGAAATCTAAAGGACATAGAGAGTGGATGAAAGTGCGGTAAGTGAATTCTAAAGGACACACAGAGTGGAAAAAAGTGCAGTGAGTGAAATCTGAAGTACAAACAGAGAGTGGAAGAAAGTGCAATGAGTGAACTCTAAAGGACACACAGAGAGTGGAAGAAAGTGTGGTGAGTGAAATGTAAAGGACACACAGAGAGTGGAAGAAAGTGCGGTGAGTGAAATCTAAAGGACACCCAGAGAGTGGAAGAAAGTGTGGTGAGTGAAATCTAAAGGAAACCCAGAGAGTGGAAGAAAGTGCAATGAGTGAACTCTAAAGGACACACAGAGAGTGGAAGAAAGTGCGGTGAGTAAAATCTAAAGGACACACAGGGTGGAAGAAAGTGCGGTGAGTGAAATCTAGAGGACACACAGAGAGTGGAAGAAATTGGGGTGAGTGAAATCTAAAGGACACAGAGAGTGGAAGAAAGTGCAGTGAGTGAAATCTAAAGGACTCACAGAGAGTGGAAAGAAGTGCAGAGAGTGAAATCTAAAGGACACACAGAGAGCGGAAAGAAGTGCAGTCAGTGAAATTTAAAGGACACACAGAGAGTGGGAGAAAGTGTGGTGAGTGAAATCTAAAGGGCACAAAGAGAGCGGAAGAAAGTGCGGTGAGTGAAATCTAGAGGACGCACATAGAGTAGAAGAAAGTGTAGTGAGTGAAATCTAAAGGACTCACAGAGAGTGGAAGAAAGTGTGGTGAGAGTGGAAGAAAGTGCGGTGAGTGAAATCTAAAGGACACAGAGTGGAAGAAAGTGCGGTGAGTTAAATCTAAAGGACACACAGAGAGTAGAAGAAAGTGTGGTGAGTGAAATCTAAAGGGCACGCAGAGAGTAGAAGAAAGTGCGATGAGTGAAATCTAAAGGACACACAGAGAGTGGAAGAAAGTGCAGTGAGGGAAATCTAAAGGGCACACAGAGAGTGGAAGAAAGTGCAGTGAGTGAAATCTAAAGGACACAGAGTGGAAGAAAGTGCAGTGAGTTAAATCTAAAGGACACGCAGAGTGAAAGAAAGTGCAGTGAGTGATATCTAAAGGACACACAGAGAGTGGAAGAAAGTGCCGTGAGTTAAATCTAAAGGACTCACAGAGAGTAGAAGAAAGTGTGGTGAGTGAAATCTAAAAGGCACGCAGAGAGTAGAAGAAAGTGCGATGAGTGAAATCTAAAGGACACACAGAGAGTGGAAGAAAGTGCAGTGAGGGAAATCTAAAGGGCACACAGAGAGTGGAAGAAAGTGCAGTGAGTGAAATCTAAAGGACACAGAGAGTGGATGAAAGTGCGGTAAGTGAATTCTAAAGGACACACAGAGTGGAAAAAAGTGCAGTGAGTGAAATCTGAAGTACAAACAGAGAGTGGAAGAAAGTGCAATGAGTGAACTCTAAAGGACACACAGAGAGTGGAAGAAAGTGTGGTGAGTGAAATGTAAAGGACACACAGAGAGTGGAAGAAAGTGCGGTGAGTGAAATCTAAAGGACACCCAGAGAGTGGAAGAAAGTGTGGTGAGTGAAATCTAAAGGAAACCCAGAGAGTGGAAGAAAGTGCAATGAGTGAACTCTAAAGGACACACAGAGAGTGGAAGAAAGTGCGGTGAGTAAAATCTAAAGGACACACAGGGTGGAAGAAAGTGCGGTGAGTGAAATCTAGAGGACACACAGAGAGTGGAAGAAAGTGGGGTGAGTGAAATCTAAAGGACACAGAGTGGAAGAAAGTGGGGTGAGTGAAATCTAAGGACACACAGAGAGGGGATGAAAGTGCGGTGAGTGAAATCTAAAGGACACACAGAAAGTAGAAGAAAGTGCAGTGAGTTAAATCTAAAGGACACGCAGAGAGTGGAAGAAAGTGCAGTGAGTGATATCTAAAGGACACACAGAGAGTGGAAGAAAGTGCCGTGAGTTAAATCTAAAGGACGCACAGAGAGTAGAAGAAAGTGCAATGAGTGAAATCTAAAGGACACGCAGAGAGTAAAAAAAAAGCGGTGAGTGAAATGAAAAGGACACAGAGAGAGCGGAAGAAAGTGCGGTGAGTGAAATCTGAAGGACTCACAGAGAGTGGAAGAAAGTGCAGTGAGTGAAATCTAAAGGACACAGAGAGTGGATGAAAGTGCGGTTAGTGAATTCTAAAGGACACACAGAGAGTGGAAGTAAGTGCAGGGAGTGAAATCGAAAGGACACACAGAGAGTGGAGGAAAGTGCGGTGAGTGAAATCTAAAGGACACACAGAGAGTGGAAGAAAGTGCGGTGAGTGAAATCTAAAGGACACACAGAGAGTGGAAGTAAGTGCAGGGAGTGAAATCGAAAGGACACACAGAGAGTGGAGGAAAGTGCGGTGAGTGAAATCTAAAGGACACCAAGAGAGTGGAGGAAAGTGCGGTGAGTGAAATCTAAAGGACTCACAGAGAGTGGAAGAAAGTGCTGTGAGTGAGATCTAAAGGACTCACAGAAAGTGGAAGAAAGTGCGGTGAGAGTGGAAGAAAGTGCAGTGAGTGAAATCCAAAGGACACAGAGTGGAAGAAAGTGCAGTGAGTTAAATCTAAAGGACACGCAGAGAGTGGAAGAAAGTGCAGTGAGTGATATCTAAAGGACACACAGAGAGTGGAAGAAAGTGCCGTGAGTGATATCTAAAGGACACACAGAGAGTAGAAGAAAGTGTGGTGAGTGAAATCTAAAGGGCACGCAGAGAGTGGAAGAAAGTGCCGTGAGTGAAATCTAAAGGACACAGAGAGTGGATGAAAGTGCGGTAAGTGAATTCTAAAGGACACACACAGTTGAAAAAAGTGCAGTGAGTGAAATTTAAAGTACAAACAGAGAGTGGAAGAAAGTGCAATGAGTGAACTCTAAAGGACACACAGAGAGTGGAAGAAAGTGCGGTGAGTGAAATCTAAAGGACACCCAGAGAGTGGAAGTAAGTGCAAGGAGTGAAATCTAAAGGACACACAGAGAGTGGAAGAAAGTGCGGTGAGTGAAATCTAAAGGACACACAGAGAGTGGAAGAAAGTGCGGTGAGTGAAATCTAAAGAACACACAGAGAGTGGAAGTAAGTGCAGGGAGTGAAATCTAAAGAACACGCAGAGAGTGGAAGTAAGTGCAGGGAGTGAAATCTAAAGGACAGATAGAGAGTGGAAGAAAGTGCAATGAGTGAACTCTAAAGGACACACAGAGAGTGGAAGAAAGTGCGGTGAGTGAAATCTAAAGAACACACAGAGAGTGGAAGAAAGTGCGGTAAGTGAAATCTAAAGGACACCCAGAGAGTGGAAGAAAGTGCAGTGAGTGAAATCTAAAGGACACCCAGAGAGTGGAAGAAAGTGCAGTGAGTGAAATCTAAAGAACACACAGAGAGTGGAAGAAAGTGCGGTGAGTGAAATCTAAAGGACACCCAGAGAGTGGAAGAAAGTGCAGTGAGTGAAATCTAAAGAACACACAGAGAGTGGAAGTAAGTGCAGGGAGTGCAATCTAAAGGACACACAGAGAGTGGAAGAAAGTGCGGTGAGTGAAATCTAAAGGACACCCAGAGAGTGGAAGAAAGTGCGGTGAGTGAAATCTAAAGGACACCCAGAGAGTGGAAGAAAGTGCAGTGAGTGAAATCTAAAGAACACACAGAGAGTGGAAGTAAGTGCAGGGAGTGAAATCTAAAGGACACACAGAGAGTGGAAGAAAGTGCGGTGAGTGAAATCTAAAGGACACACAGAGAGTGGAAGAAAGTGCGGTGAGTGAAATCTAAAGAACACACAGAGAGTGGAAGTAAGTGCAGGGAGTGAAATCTAAAGAACACACAGAGAGTGGAAGTAAGTGCAGGGAGTGAAATCTAAAGGACAGACAGAGAGTGGAAGAAAGTGCAATGAGTGAACTCTAAAGGACACACAGAGAGTGGAAGAAAGTGCAGTGAGTGAAATCTAAAGAACACACAGAGAGTGGAAGAAAGTGCGGTGAGTGAAATCTAAAGGACACCAAGAGAGTGGAAGAAAGTGCAGTGAGTGAAATCTAAAGAACACACAGAGAGTGGAAGTAAGTGCAGGGAGTGAAATCTAAAGGACAGACAGAGAGTGGAAGAAAGTGCAATGAGTGAACTCTAAAGGACACACAGAGAGTGGAAGAAAGTGCGGTGAGTGAAATCTAAAGAACACACAGAGAGTGGAAGAAAGTGCGGTGAGTGAAATCTAAAGGACACCCAGAGAGTGGAAGAAAGTGCAGTGAGTGAAATCTAAAGAACACACAGAGAGTGGAAGTAAGTGCAGGGAGTGAAATCTAAAGGACACACAGAGAGTGGAAGAAAGTGCGGTGAGTGAAATCTAAAGAACACACAGAGAGTGGAAGAAAGTGCGGTGAGTGAAATCTAAAGGACACCCAGAGAGTGGAAGAAAGTGCAGTGAGTGAAATCTAAAGAACACACAGAGAGTGGAAGTAAGTGCAGGGAGTGAAATCTAAAGGACACACAGAGAGTGGAAGAAAGTGCGGTGAGTGAAATCAAAAGGACACACAGAGAGTGGAAGAAAGTGCGGTGAGTGAAATCTAAAGGACACACAGAGAGTGGAAGAAAGTGCGGTGAGTGAAATCTAAAGAACACACAGAGAGTGGAGGAAAGTGCGGTGAGTGAAATCTAAAGGACACACAGAGAGTGGAAGAAAGTGCGGTGAGTGAAATCTAGAGGACGCACATAGAGTAGAAGAAAGTGCAGTGAGTGAAATCTAAAGGACTCACAGAGAGTGGAAGAAAGTGCGGTGAGTGAAATCTAAAGGACAGACAGAGTGGAAGAAAGTGCGGTGAGTGAAATCTAAAGGACTCACAGAGAGTGGAAGAAAGTGCGGTGAGTGAAATCTAAAGGACAGACAGAGTGGAAGAAAGTCCGGTGAGTGAAATCTAAAGGACAGACAGAGTGGAAGAAAGTGCGGTGAGTGAAATCTAAAGGACACAGAGAGTGGATGAAAGTGCGGTAAGTGAATTCTAAAGGACACCCAGAGAGTGGAAGAAAGTGCAGTGAGTGAAATCTAAAGAACACACAGAGAGTGGAAGTAAGTGCAGGGAGTGAAATCTAAAGGACACACAGAGAGTGGAAGAAAGTGCGGTGAGTGAAATCTAAAGAACACACAGAGAGTGGAAGAAAGTGCGGTGAGTGAAATCTAAAGGACACACAGAGAGTGGAAGAAAGTGCGGTGAGTGAAATCTAAAGAACACACAGAGAGTGGAAGAAAGTGCAGGGAGTGAAATCTAAAGGACACACAGAGAGTGGAGGAAAGTGCGGTGAGTGAAATCTAAAGGACACACAGGGTGGAAGAAAGTGCGGTGAGTGAAATCTAGAGGACGCACATAGAGTAGAAGAAAGTGCGGTGAGTGAAATCTAAAGGACTCACAGAGAGTGGAAGAAAGTGGGGTAAGTGAAATCTAAAGGACAGACAGAGTGGAAGAAAGTGCGGTGAGTGAAATCTAAAGAACACACAGAGAGTGGAAGAAAGTGCGGTGAGTGAAATCTAAAGAACACACAGAGAGTGGAAGAAAGTGCGGTGAGTGAAATCTAAAGGACACACAGAGAGTGGAAGAAAGTGCGGTGAGTGAAATCTAAAGAACACACAGAGAGTGGAGGAAAGTGCGGTGAGTGAAATCTAAAGGACACACAGAGAGTGGAAGAACGTGCGGTGAGTAAAATCTAAAGGACACACAGGGTGGAAGAAAGTGCGGTGAGTGAAATCTAAAGGACACACAGAGAGTGGAAGAAAGTGCGGTGAGTGAAATCTAAAGGACACACAGAGAGTGGAAGAAAGTGCGGTGAGTGAAATCTAAAGAACACACAGAGAGTGGAAGTAAGTGCAGGGAGTGAAATCTAAAGGACACACAGAGAGTGGAGGAAAGTGCGGTGAGTGAAATCTAAAGGACACACAGAGAGTGGAAGAACGTGCGGTGAGTAAAATCTAAAGGACACACAGGGTGGAAGAAAGTGCGGTGAGTGAAATCTAGAGGACGCACATAGAGTAGAAGAAAGTGCAGTGAGTGAAATCTAAAGGACTCACAGAGAGTGGAAGAAAGTGCGGTGAGTGAAATCTAAAGAACACACAGAGAGTGGAAGAAAGTGCGGTGAGTGAAATCTAAAGGACACACAGAGAGTGGAAGAAAGTGCGGTGAGTGAAATCTAAAGAACACACAGAGAGTGGAAGAAAGTGCAGGGAGTGAAATCTAAAGGACACACAGAGAGTGGAAGTAAGTGCAGGGAGTGAAATCTAAAGGACACACAGAGAGTGGAAGAAAGTGCGGTGAGTGAAATCTAGAGGACGCACATAGAGTAGAAGAAAGTGCAGTGAGTGAAATCTAAGGGACTCACAGAGAGTGGAAGAAAGTGCGGTGAGTGAAATCTAAAGAACACAGAGAGAGTGGAAGAAAGTGCAGGGAGTGAATTCTAAAGGACACACAGAGTGGAAAAAAGTGCAGTGAGTGAAATCTGAAGTACAAACAGAGAGTGGAAGAAAGTGCAATGAGTGAACTCTAAAGGACACACAGAGAGTGGAAGAAAGTGTGGTGAGTGAAATGTAAAGGACACACAGAGAGTGGAAGAAAGTGCGGTGAGTGAAATCTAAAGGACACCCAGAGAGTGGAAGAAAGTGTGGTGAGTGAAATCTAAAGGAAACCCAGAGAGTGGAAGAAAGTGCAATGAGTGAACTCTAAAGGACACACAGAGAGTGGAAGAAAGTGCGGTGAGTAAAATCTAAAGGACACACAGGGTGGAAGAAAGTGCGGTGAGTGAAATCTAGAGGACACACAGAGAGTGGAAGAAATTGGGGTGAGTGAAATCTAAAGGACACAGAGTGGAAGAAAGTGGGGTGAGTGAAATCTAAGGACACACAGAGAGGGGATGAAAGTGCGGTGAGTGAAATCTAAAGGACACACAGAAAGTAGAAGAAAGTGCAGTGAGTTAAATCTAAAGGACACGCAGAGAGTGGAAGAAAGTGCAGTGAGTGATATCTAAAGGACACACAGAGAGTGGAAGAAAGTGCCATGAGTTAAATCTAAAGGACGCACAGAGAGTAGAAGAAAGTGCAATGAGTGAAATCTAAAGGACACGCAGAGAGTAAAAAAAAAGCGGTGAGTGAAATGAAAAGGACACAGAGAGAGCGGAAGAAAGTGCGGTGAGTGAAATCTGAAGGACTCACAGAGAGTGGAAGAAAGTGCAGTGAGTGAAATCTAAAGGACACAGAGAGTGGATGAAAGTGCGGTAAGTGAATTCTAAAGGACACACAGAGAGTGGAAGTAAGTGCAGGGAGTGAAATCGAAAGGACACACAGAGAGTGGAGGAAAGTGCGGTGAGTGAAATCTAAAGGACACACAGAGAGTGGAAGAAAGTGCGGTGAGTGAAATCTAAAGGACACACAGAGAGTGGAAGTAAGTGCAGGGAGTGAAATCGAAAGGACACACAGAGAGTGGAGGAAAGTGCGGTGAGTGAAATCTAAAGGACACACAGAGAGTGGAGGAAAGTGCGGTGAGTGAAATCTAAAGGACTCACAGAGAGTGGAAGAAAGTGCTGTGAGTGAGATCTAAAGGACTCACAGAAAGTGGAAGAAAGTGCGGTGAGAGTGGAAGAAAGTGCAGTGAGTGAAATCTAAAGGACACAGAGTGGAAGAAAGTGCAGTGAGTTAAATCTAAAGGACACGCAGAGAGTGGAAGAAAGTGCAGTGAGTGATATCTAAAGGACACACAGAGAGTGGAAGAAAGTGCCGTGAGTGATATCTAAAGGACACACAGAGAGTAGAAGAAAGTGTGGTGAGTGAAATCTAAAGGGCACGCAGAGAGTGGAAGAAAGTGCCGTGAGTGAAATCTAAAGGACACAGAGAGTGGATGAAAGTGCGGTAAGTGAATTCTAAAGGACACACACAGTTGAAAAAAGTGCAGTGAGTGAAATTTAAAGTACAAACAGAGAGTGGAAGAAAGTGCAATGAGTGAACTCTAAAGGACACACAGAGAGTGGAAGAAAGTGCGGTGAGTGAAATCTAAAGTACACCCAGAGAGTGGAAGTAAGTGCAAGGAGTGAAATCTAAAGGACACACAGAGAGTGGAAGAAAGTGCGGTGAGTGAAATCTAAAGGACACACAGAGAGTGGAAGAAAGTGCGGTGCGTGAAATCTAAAGAACACACAGAGAGTGGAAGTAAGTGCAGGGAGTGAAATCTAAAGAACACACAGAGAGTGGAAGTAAGTGCAGGGAGTGAAATCTAAAGGACAGATAGAGAGTGGAAGAAAGTGCAATGAGTGAACTCTAAAGGACACACAGAGAGTGGAAGAAAGTGCGGTGAGTGAAATCTAAAGAACACACAGAGAGTGGAAGAAAGTGCGGTAAGTGAAATCTAAAGGACACCCAGAGAGTGGAAGAAAGTGCAGTGAGTGAAATCTAAAGGACACCCAGAGAGTGGAAGAAAGTGCAGTGAGTGAAATCTAAAGAACACACAGAGAGTGGAAGAAAGTGCGGTGAGTGAAATCTAAAGGACACCCAGAGAGTGGAAGAAAGTGCAGTGAGTGAAATCTAAAGAACACACAGAGAGTGGAAGAAAGTGCGGTAAGTGAAATCTAAAGGACACCCAGAGAGTGGAAGAAAGTGCAGTGAGTGAAATCTAAAGGACACACAGAGAGTGGAAGAAAGTGCGGTGAGTGAAATCTAAAGGACACCCAGAGAGTGGAAGAAAGTGCGGTGAGTGAAATCTAAAGGACACCCAGAGAGTGGAAGAAAGTGCAGTGAGTGAAATCTAAAGGGCACGCAGAGAGTAGAAGAAAGTGCGATGAGTGAAATCTAAAGGACGCACATAGAGTAGATGAAAGTGCAGTGAGTGAAATCTAAAGGACTCACAGAGAGTGGAAGAAAGTGTGGTGAGAGTGGAAGAAAGTGCAGTGAGTTAAATCTAAAGGACACGCAGAGAGTGGAAGAAAGTGCAGTGAGTGATATCTAAAGGACACACAGAGAGTGGAAGAAAGTGCCGTGAGTTAAATCTAAAGGACGCACAGAGAGTAGAAGAAAGTGCGGTGAGTGAAATCTAAAGGACTCACAGAGAGTGGAAAGAAGTGCAGAGAGTGAAATCTAAAGGGCACAAAGAGAGCGGAAGAAAGTGCAGTGAGTGAAACCTAAAAGACTCACAGAGAGTGGAAGAAAGTGCTGTAAGTGAGATCTAAAGGACTCACGGAAAGTGGAAGAAAGTGCGGTGAGAGTGCAAGAAAGTGCAGTGAGTGAAATCTAAAGGACACAGAGTGGAAGAAAGTGCAGTGAGTTAAATCTAAAGGACACGCAGAGAGTGGAAGAAAGTGCAGTGAGTGATATCTAAAGGACACACAGAGAGTGGAAGAAGGTGCCGTGAGTTAAATCTAAAGGACACACAGAGAGTAGAAGAAAGTGCAGTGAGTTAAATCTAAAGGACACGCAGAGAGTGGAAGAAAGTGCAGTGAGTGATATCTAAAGGACACACAGAGTGTGGAAGAAGGTGCCGTGAGTTAAATCTAAAGGAAACACAGAGAGTAGAAGAAAGTGTGGTGAGTGAAATCTAAAGGGCACAAAGAGAGCGGAAGAAAGTGCAGTGAGTGAAACCTAAAAGACTCACAGAGAGTGGAAGAAAGTGCTGTAAGTGAGATCTAAAGGACTCACAGAAAGTGGAAGAAAGTGCGGTGAGAGTGCAAGAAAGTGCAGTGAGTTAAATCTAAAGGACACGCAGAGACTGGAAGAAAGTGCAGTGAGTGAAATTTAAAGGACACACAGAGAGTGGGAGAAAGTGTGGTGAGTGAAATCTAAAGGGCACAAAGAGAGCGGAAGAAAGTGCAGTGAGTGAAACCTAAAAGACTCACAGAGAGTGGAAGAAAGTGCTGTAAGTGAGATCTAAAGGACTCACAGAAAGTGGAAGAAAGTGCGGTGAGAGTGCAAGAAAGTGCAGTGAGTTAAATCTAAAGGACACGCAGAGAGTGGAAGAAAGTGCCGTGAGTTAAATCTAAAGGACACACAGAGAGTAAAAGAAAGTGCGATGATTGAAATCTAAAGGACACACAGAGAGTGGAAGAAAGTGCAGTGAGGGAAATCTAAAGGACACACAGAGAGTGGAAGAAAGTGCAGTGAGTGAAATCAAAAGGACACAGAGAGTGGATGAAAGTGCGGTAAGTGAATTCTAAAGGACACACAGAGTGGAAAAAAGTGCAGTGAGTGAAATCTAAAGTACAAATAGAGAGTGGAAGAAAGTGCAATGAGTGAACTCTAAAGGACACACAGAGAGTGGAAAAAAGGTGTGGTGAGTGAAATGTAAAGGACACACAGAGAGTGGAACAAAGTGCGGTGAGTGAAATCTAAAGAACACACAGAGAGTGGAAGTAAGTGCAGGGAGTGAAATCTAAAGGACACACAGAGAGTGGAGGAAAGTGCGGTGAGTGAAATCTAGAGGATGCACATAGAGTAGAAGAAAGTGCGTTGAGTGAAATCTAAAGGACACAGAGTTAAGAAAGTGGGGTGAGTGAAATCTAAGGATACACAGAGAGTGGAAGAAAGTGCAGTGAGTGATATCTAAAGGACACACAGAGAGTGGAAGAAAGTGCCGTGAGAGAAATCTAAAGGACTCACTGACAGTGGAAGAAATTGCGGTGAGGGAAATCTAAAGGACTCACAGAGAGTGGAAGAAAATGCAGTGAGTGAAATTTAAAGGACTCACAGAGAGAGGAAGAACGTGCTGTGAGTGAAATCTAAAGGACTCACAGAGAGTGGAAGAAAGTGCAGTGAGCGAAATCTAAAGGACACAGAGAGTGGAAGAAAGTGCAGTGAGTGAAATCTAAAGGACTCACAGAGAGTGGAAAGAAGTGCAGAGAGTGAAATCTAAAGGACACACAGAGAGCGGAAAGAAGTGCAGTCAGTGAAATTTAAAGGACACACAGAGAGTGGGAGAAAGTGTGGTGAGTGAAATCTAAAGGGCACAAAGAGAGCGGAAAAAAGTGCGGTGAGTGAAATCTAGAGGACGCACATAGAGTAGAAGAAAGTGCAGTGAGTGAAATCTAAAGGACTCACAGAGAGTGGAAGAAAGTGTGGTGAGAGTGGAAGAAAGTGCGGTGAGTGAAATCTAAAGGACACAGAGTGGAAGAAAGTGCGGTGAGTTAAATCTAAAGGACACACAGAGAGTAGAAGAAAGTGTGGTGAGTGAAATCTAAAGGGC
This sequence comes from Ambystoma mexicanum, assembly GCF_040938575.1. Classification (NCBI taxonomy): domain Eukaryota; kingdom Metazoa; phylum Chordata; class Amphibia; order Caudata; family Ambystomatidae; genus Ambystoma; species Ambystoma mexicanum. The sequence continues at coordinate 1,426,279,871 of NC_090924.1, forward strand.
ACGCAGAGAGTAGAAGAAAGTGCGATGAGTGAAATCAAAGGGACACACAGAGAGTGGAAGAAAGTGCAGTGAGGGAAATCTAAAGGGCACACAGAGAGTGGAAGAAAGTGCAGTGAGTGAAATCTAAAGGACACAGAGTGGAAGAAAGTGCAGTGAGTTAAATCTAAAGGACACGCAGAGTGAAAGAAAGTGCAGTGAGTGATATCTAAAGGACACACAGAGAGTGGAAGAAAGTGCCGTGAGTTAAATCTAAAGGACTCACAGAGAGTAGAAGAAAGTGTGGTGAGTGAAATCTAAAAGGCACGCAGAGAGTAGAAGAAAGTGCGATGAGTGAAATCTAAAGGACACACAGAGAGTGGAAGAAAGTGCAGTGAGGGAAATCTAAAGGGCACACAGAGAGTGGAAGAAAGTGCAGTGAGTGAAATCTAAAGGACATAGAGAGTGGATGAAAGTGCGGTAAGTGAATTCTAAAGGACACACAGAGTGGAAAAAAGTGCAGTGAGTGAAATCTGAAGTACAAACAGAGAGTGGAAGAAAGTGCAATGAGTGAACTCTAAAGGACACACAGAGAGTGGAAGAAAGTGTGGTGAGTGAAATGTAAAGGACACACAGAGAGTGGAAGAAAGTGCGGTGAGTGAAATCTAAAGGACACCCAGAGAGTGGAAGAAAGTGTGGTGAGTGAAATCTAAAGGAAACCCAGAGAGTGGAAGAAAGTGCAATGAGTGAACTCTAAAGGACACACAGAGAGTGGAAGAAAGTGCGGTGAGTAAAATCTAAAGGACACACAGGGTGGAAGAAAGTGCGGTGAGTGAAATCTAGAGGACACACAGAGAGTGGAAGAAATTGGGGTGAGTGAAATCTAAAGGACACAGAGAGTGGAAGAAAGTGCAGTGAGTGAAATCTAAAGGACTCACAGAGAGTGGAAAGAAGTGCAGAGAGTGAAATCTAAAGGACACACAGAGAGCGGAAAGAAGTGCAGTCAGTGAAATTTAAAGGACACACAGAGAGTGGGAGAAAGTGTGGTGAGTGAAATCTAAAGGGCACAAAGAGAGCGGAAGAAAGTGCGGTGAGTGAAATCTAGAGGACGCACATAGAGTAGAAGAAAGTGTAGTGAGTGAAATCTAAAGGACTCACAGAGAGTGGAAGAAAGTGTGGTGAGAGTGGAAGAAAGTGCGGTGAGTGAAATCTAAAGGACACAGAGTGGAAGAAAGTGCGGTGAGTTAAATCTAAAGGACACACAGAGAGTAGAAGAAAGTGTGGTGAGTGAAATCTAAAGGGCACGCAGAGAGTAGAAGAAAGTGCGATGAGTGAAATCTAAAGGACACACAGAGAGTGGAAGAAAGTGCAGTGAGGGAAATCTAAAGGGCACACAGAGAGTGGAAGAAAGTGCAGTGAGTGAAATCTAAAGGACACAGAGTGGAAGAAAGTGCAGTGAGTTAAATCTAAAGGACACGCAGAGTGAAAGAAAGTGCAGTGAGTGATATCTAAAGGACACACAGAGAGTGGAAGAAAGTGCCGTGAGTTAAATCTAAAGGACTCACAGAGAGTAGAAGAAAGTGTGGTGAGTGAAATCTAAAAGGCACGCAGAGAGTAGAAGAAAGTGCGATGAGTGAAATCTAAAGGACACACAGAGAGTGGAAGAAAGTGCAGTGAGGGAAATCTAAAGGGCACACAGAGAGTGGAAGAAAGTGCAGTGAGTGAAATCTAAAGGACACAGAGAGTGGATGAAAGTGCGGTAAGTGAATTCTAAAGGACACACAGAGTGGAAAAAAGTGCAGTGAGTGAAATCTGAAGTACAAACAGAGAGTGGAAGAAAGTGCAATGAGTGAACTCTAAAGGACACACAGAGAGTGGAAGAAAGTGTGGTGAGTGAAATGTAAAGGACACACAGAGAGTGGAAGAAAGTGCGGTGAGTGAAATCTAAAGGACACCCAGAGAGTGGAAGAAAGTGTGGTGAGTGAAATCTAAAGGAAACCCAGAGAGTGGAAGAAAGTGCAATGAGTGAACTCTAAAGGACACACAGAGAGTGGAAGAAAGTGCGGTGAGTAAAATCTAAAGGACACACAGGGTGGAAGAAAGTGCGGTGAGTGAAATCTAGAGGACACACAGAGAGTGGAAGAAAGTGGGGTGAGTGAAATCTAAAGGACACAGAGTGGAAGAAAGTGGGGTGAGTGAAATCTAAGGACACACAGAGAGGGGATGAAAGTGCGGTGAGTGAAATCTAAAGGACACACAGAAAGTAGAAGAAAGTGCAGTGAGTTAAATCTAAAGGACACGCAGAGAGTGGAAGAAAGTGCAGTGAGTGATATCTAAAGGACACACAGAGAGTGGAAGAAAGTGCCGTGAGTTAAATCTAAAGGACGCACAGAGAGTAGAAGAAAGTGCAATGAGTGAAATCTAAAGGACACGCAGAGAGTAAAAAAAAAGCGGTGAGTGAAATGAAAAGGACACAGAGAGAGCGGAAGAAAGTGCGGTGAGTGAAATCTGAAGGACTCACAGAGAGTGGAAGAAAGTGCAGTGAGTGAAATCTAAAGGACACAGAGAGTGGATGAAAGTGCGGTAAGTGAATTCTAAAGGACACACAGAGAGTGGAAGTAAGTGCAGGGAGTGAAATCGAAAGGACACACAGAGAGTGGAGGAAAGTGCGGTGAGTGAAATCTAAAGGACACACAGAGAGTGGAAGAAAGTGCGGTGAGTGAAATCTAAAGGACACACAGAGAGTGGAAGTAAGTGCAGGGAGTGAAATCGAAAGGACACACAGAGAGTGGAGGAAAGTGCGGTGAGTGAAATCTAAAGGACACCAAGAGAGTGGAGGAAAGTGCGGTGAGTGAAATCTAAAGGACTCACAGAGAGTGGAAGAAAGTGCTGTGAGTGAGATCTAAAGGACTCACAGAAAGTGGAAGAAAGTGCGGTGAGAGTGGAAGAAAGTGCAGTGAGTGAAATCTAAAGGACACAGAGTGGAAGAAAGTGCAGTGAGTTAAATCTAAAGGACACGCAGAGAGTGGAAGAAAGTGCAGTGAGTGATATCTAAAGGACACACAGAGAGTGGAAGAAAGTGCCGTGAGTGATATCTAAAGGACACACAGAGAGTAGAAGAAAGTGTGGTGAGTGAAATCTAAAGGGCACGCAGAGAGTGGAAGAAAGTGCCGTGAGTGAAATCTAAAGGACACAGAGAGTGGATGAAAGTGCGGTAAGTGAATTCTAAAGGACACACACAGTTGAAAAAAGTGCAGTGAGTGAAATTTAAAGTACAAACAGAGAGTGGAAGAAAGTGCAATGAGTGAACTCTAAAGGACACACAGAGAGTGGAAGAAAGTGCGGTGAGTGAAATCTAAAGGACACCCAGAGAGTGGAAGTAAGTGCAAGGAGTGAAATCTAAAGGACACACAGAGAGTGGAAGAAAGTGCGGTGAGTGAAATCTAAAGGACACACAGAGAGTGGAAGAAAGTGCGGTGAGTGAAATCTAAAGAACACACAGAGAGTGGAAGTAAGTGCAGGGAGTGAAATCTAAAGAACACGCAGAGAGTGGAAGTAAGTGCAGGGAGTGAAATCTAAAGGACAGATAGAGAGTGGAAGAAAGTGCAATGAGTGAACTCTAAAGGACACACAGAGAGTGGAAGAAAGTGCGGTGAGTGAAATCTAAAGAACACACAGAGAGTGGAAGAAAGTGCGGTAAGTGAAATCTAAAGGACACCCAGAGAGTGGAAGAAAGTGCAGTGAGTGAAATCTAAAGGACACCCAGAGAGTGGAAGAAAGTGCAGTGAGTGAAATCTAAAGAACACACAGAGAGTGGAAGAAAGTGCGGTGAGTGAAATCTAAAGGACACCCAGAGAGTGGAAGAAAGTGCAGTGAGTGAAATCTAAAGAACACACAGAGAGTGGAAGTAAGTGCAGGGAGTGAAATCTAAAGGACACACAGAGAGTGGAAGAAAGTGCGGTGAGTGAAATCTAAAGGACACCCAGAGAGTGGAAGAAAGTGCGGTGAGTGAAATCTAAAGGACACCCAGAGAGTGGAAGAAAGTGCAGTGAGTGAAATCTAAAGAACACACAGAGAGTGGAAGTAAGTGCAGGGAGTGAAATCTAAAGGACACACAGAGAGTGGAAGAAAGTGCGGTGAGTGAAATCTAAAGGACACACAGAGAGTGGAAGAAAGTGCGGTGAGTGAAATCTAAAGAACACACAGAGAGTGGAAGTAAGTGCAGGGAGTGAAATCTAAAGAACACACAGAGAGTGGAAGTAAGTGCAGGGAGTGAAATCTAAAGGACAGACAGAGAGTGGAAGAAAGTGCAATGAGTGAACTCTAAAGGACACACAGAGAGTGGAAGAAAGTGCAGTGAGTGAAATCTAAAGAACACACAGAGAGTGGAAGAAAGTGCGGTGAGTGAAATCTAAAGGACACCAAGAGAGTGGAAGAAAGTGCAGTGAGTGAAATCTAAAGAACACACAGAGAGTGGAAGTAAGTGCAGGGAGTGAAATCTAAAGGACAGACAGAGAGTGGAAGAAAGTGCAATGAGTGAACTCTAAAGGACACACAGAGAGTGGAAGAAAGTGCGGTGAGTGAAATCTAAAGAACACACAGAGAGTGGAAGAAAGTGCGGTGAGTGAAATCTAAAGGACACCCAGAGAGTGGAAGAAAGTGCAGTGAGTGAAATCTAAAGAACACACAGAGAGTGGAAGTAAGTGCAGGGAGTGAAATCTAAAGGACAGACAGAGAGTGGAAGAAAGTGCAATGAGTGAACTCTAAAGGACACACAGAGAGTGGAAGAAAGTGCGGTGAGTGAAATCTAAAGGACACCCAGAGAGTGGAAGAAAGTGCAGTGAGTGAAATCTAAAGAACACACAGAGAGTGGAAGTAAGTGCAGGGAGTGAAATCTAAAGGACACACAGAGAGTGGAAGAAAGTGCGGTGAGTGAAATCAAAAGGACACACAGAGAGTGGAAGAAAGTGCGGTGAGTGAAATCTAAAGGACACACAGAGAGTGGAAGAAAGTGCGGTGAGTGAAATCTAAAGAACACACAGAGAGTGGAGGAAAGTGCGGTGAGTGAAATCTAAAGGACACACAGAGAGTGGAAGAAAGTGCGGTGAGTGAAATCTAGAGGACGCACATAGAGTAGAAGAAAGTGCAGTGAGTGAAATCTAAAGGACTCACAGAGAGTGGAAGAAAGTGCGGTGAGTGAAATCTAAAGGACAGACAGAGTGGAAGAAAGTGCGGTGAGTGAAATCTAAAGGACTCACAGAGAGTGGAAGAAAGTGCGGTGAGTGAAATCTAAAGGACAGACAGAGTGGAAGAAAGTCCGGTGAGTGAAATCTAAAGGACAGACAGAGTGGAAGAAAGTGCGGTGAGTGAAATCTAAAGGACACAGAGAGTGGATGAAAGTGTGGTAAGTGAATTCTAAAGGACACCCAGAGAGTGGAAGAAAGTGCAGTGAGTGAAATCTAAAGAACACACAGAGAGTGGAAGTAAGTGCAGGGAGTGAAATCTAAAGGACACACAGAGAGTGGAAGAAAGTGCGGTGAGTGAAATCTAAAGAACACACAGAGAGTGGAAGAAAGTGCGGTGAGTGAAATCTAAAGGACACACAGAGAGTGGAAGAAAGTGCGGTGAGTGAAATCTAAAGAACACACAGAGAGTGGAAGAAAGTGCAGGGAGTGAAATCTAAAGGACACACAGAGAGTGGAGGAAAGTGCGGTGAGTGAAATCTAAAGGACACACAGGGTGGAAGAAAGTGCGGTGAGTGAAATCTAGAGGACGCACATAGAGTAGAAGAAAGTGCGGTGAGTGAAATCTAAAGGACTCACAGAGAGTGGAAGAAAGTGCGGTAAGTGAAATCTAAAGGACAGACAGAGTGGAAGAAAGTGCGGTGAGTGAAATCTAAAGAACACACAGAGAGTGGAAGAAAGTGCGGTGAGTGAAATCTAAAGAACACACAGAGAGTGGAAGAAAGTGCGGTGAGTGAAATCTAAAGGACACACAGAGAGTGGAAGAAAGTGCGGTGAGTGAAATCTAAAGAACACACAGAGAGTGGAGGAAAGTGCGGTGAGTGAAATCTAAAGGACACACAGAGAGTGGAAGAACGTGCGGTGAGTAAAATCTAAAGGACACACAGGGTGGAAGAAAGTGCGGTGAGTGAAATCTAAAGGACACACAGAGAGTGGAAGAAAGTGCGGTGAGTGAAATCTAAAGGACACACAGAGAGTGGAAGAAAGTGCGGTGAGTGAAATCTAAAGAACACACAGAGAGTGGAAGTAAGTGCAGGGAGTGAAATCTAAAGGACACACAGAGAGTGGAGGAAAGTGCGGTGAGTGAAATCTAAAGGACACACAGAGAGTGGAAGAACGTGCGGTGAGTAAAATCTAAAGGACACACAGGGTGGAAGAAAGTGCGGTGAGTGAAATCTAGAGGACGCACATAGAGTAGAAGAAAGTGCAGTGAGTGAAATCTAAAGGACTCACAGAGAGTGGAAGAAAGTGCGGTGAGTGAAATCTAAAGAACACACAGAGAGTGGAAGAAAGTGCGGTGAGTGAAATCTAAAGGACACACAGAGAGTGGAAGAAAGTGCGGTGAGTGAAATCTAAAGAACACACAGAGAGTGGAAGAAAGTGCAGGGAGTGAAATCTAAAGGACACACAGAGAGTGGAAGTAAGTGCAGGGAGTGAAATCTAAAGGACACACAGAGAGTGGAAGAAAGTGCGGTGAGTGAAATCTAGAGGACGCACATAGAGTAGAAGAAAGTGCAGTGAGTGAAATCTAAGGGACTCACAGAGAGTGGAAGAAAGTGCGGTGAGTGAAATCTAAAGAACACAGAGAGAGTGGAAGAAAGTGCAGGGAGTGAAATCTAAAGGACACACAGAGAGTGGAAGAAAGTGCGGTGAGTGAAATCTAAAGTACAAACAGAGAGTGGAGGAAAGTGCGGTGAGTAAAATCTAAAGGACACACAGAGAGTGGAGGAAAGTGCGGTGAGTAAAATCTAAAGGACACACAGGGTGGAAGAAAGTGCGGTGAGTGAAATCTAGAGGACGCACATAGAGTAGAAGAAAGTGCAGTGAGTGAAATCTAAAGGACTCACAGAGAGTGGATGAAAGTGTGGTGAGAGTGGAAGAAAGTGTGGTGAGTGAAATCTAAAGGACACAGAGTGGAAGAAAGTGCCGTGAGTTAAATCTAAAGGACGCACAGAGAGTGGAAGAAAGTGCAGTGAGTTAAATCTAAAGGACACACAGAGAGTGGAAGAAAGTGCCGTGAGTTAAATCTAAAGGACGCACAGAGAGTGGAAGAAAGTGCGGTGAGTGAAATCAAAAGGACACACAGAGAGTGGAAGAAAGTGCGGTGAGTGAAATCAAAAGGACACACAGAGAGTGGAAGAAAGTGCGGTGAGTGAAATCAAAAGGACACACAGAGAGTGGAAGAAAGTGCCGTGAGTTAAATCTAAAGGACGCACAGAGAGTGGAAGAAAGTGCGGTGAGTGAAATCAAAAGGACACACAGAGAGTGGAAGAAAGTGCCGTGAGTTAAATCTAAAGGACGCACAAAGAGTGGAAGAAAGTGCGGTGAGGGAAATCAAAAGGACATACAGAGAATGGAAGAAAGTGCGGTGAGTGAAATCTAAAGGACACCCAGAGAGTGGAAGAAAGTGCGGTGAGTGAAATCTAAAGGACACAGAGTGGAAGAAAGTGGGGTGAGTGAAATCTAAGGACACACAGAGAGGGGATGAAAGTGCGGTGAGTGAAATCTAAAGGACAGACAGAGAGTGGAAGAAAGTGCTGTGAGTGAAATCTAAAGGACACACAGAGAGTGGAAGTAAGTGCAGGGAGTGAAATCTAAAGGACACACAGAGAGTGGAAGAAAGTGCAATGAGTGAACTCTAAAGGACACACAGAGAGTGGAAGAAAGTGCTGTGAGTGAGATCTAAAGGACTCACAGAAAGTGGAAGAAAGTGAGGTGAGAGTGGAAGAAAGTGCAGTGAGTGAAATCTAAAGGACACAGAGTGGAAGAAAGTGCAGTGAGTTAAATCTAAAGGACACGCAGAGAGTGGAAGAAAGTGCAGTGAGTGAAATCTAAAGGACTCACAGAGAGTGGAAGAAAGTGCTGTGAGTGAGATCTAAAGGACTCACAGAAAGTGGAAGAAAGTGCGGTGAGAGTGGAAGAAAGTGCAGTGAGTGAAATCTAAAGGACACAGAGTGGAAGAAAGTGCAGTGAGTTAAATCTAAAGGACACGCAGAGAGTGGAAGAAAGTGCAGTGAGTGATATCTAAAGGACACACAGAGAGTGGAAGAAAGTGCCGTGAGTGATATCTAAAGGACACACAGAGAGTAGAAGAAAGTGTGGTGAGTGAAATCTAAAGGGCACGCAGAGAGTGGAAGAAAGTGCCGTGAGTGAAATCTAAAGGACACAGAGAGTGGATGAAAGTGCGGTAAGTGAATTCTAAAGGACACACACAGTTGAAAAAAGTGCAGTGAGTGAAATTTAAAGTACAAACAGAGAGTGGAAGAAAGTGCAATGAGTGAACTCTAAAGGACACACAGAGAGTGGAAGAAAGTGCGGTGAGTGAAATCTAAAGGACACCCAGAGAGTGGAAGTAAGTGCAAGGAGTGAAATCTAAAGGACACACAGAGAGTGGAAGAAAGTGCGGTGAGTGAAATCTAAAGGACACACAGAGAGTGGAAGAAAGTGCGGTGAGTGAAATCTAAAGAACACACAGAGAGTGGAAGTAAGTGCAGGGAGTGAAATCTAAAGAACACGCAGAGAGTGGAAGTAAGTGCAGGGAGTGAAATCTAAAGGACAGATAGAGAGTGGAAGAAAGTGCAATGAGTGAACTCTAAAGGACACACAGAGAGTGGAAGAAAGTGCGGTGAGTGAAATCTAAAGAACACACAGAGAGTGGAAGAAAGTGCGGTAAGTGAAATCTAAAGGACACCCAGAGAGTGGAAGAAAGTGCAGTGAGTGAAATCTAAAGGACACCCAGAGAGTGGAAGAAAGTGCAGTGAGTGAAATCTAAAGAACACACAGAGAGTGGAAGAAAGTGCGGTGAGTGAAATCTAAAGGACACCCAGAGAGTGGAAGAAAGTGCAGTGAGTGAAATCTAAAGAACACACAGAGAGTGGAAGTAAGTGCAGGGAGTGAAATCTAAAGGACACACAGAGAGTGGAAGAAAGTGCGGTGAGTGAAATCTAAAGGACACCCAGAGAGTGGAAGAAAGTGCGGTGAGTGAAATCTAAAGGACACCCAGAGAGTGGAAGAAAGTGCAGTGAGTGAAATCTAAAGAACACACAGAGAGTGGAAGTAAGTGCAGGGAGTGAAATCTAAAGGACACACAGAGAGTGGAAGAAAGTGCGGTGAGTGAAATCTAAAGGACACACAGAGAGTGGAAGAAAGTGCGGTGAGTGAAATCTAAAGAACACACAGAGAGTGGAAGTAAGTGCAGGGAGTGAAATCTAAAGAACACACAGAGAGTGGAAGTAAGTGCAGGGAGTGAAATCTAAAGGACAGACAGAGAGTGGAAGAAAGTGCAATGAGTGAACTCTAAAGGACACACAGAGAGTGGAAGAAAGTGCAGTGAGTGAAATCTAAAGAACACACAGAGAGTGGAAGAAAGTGCGGTGAGTGAAATCTAAAGGACACCAAGAGAGTGGAAGAAAGTGCAGTGAGTGAAATCTAAAGAACACACAGAGAGTGGAAGTAAGTGCAGGGAGTGAAATCTAAAGGACAGACAGAGAGTGGAAGAAAGTGCAATGAGTGAACTCTAAAGGACACACAGAGAGTGGAAGAAAGTGCGGTGAGTGAAATCTAAAGAACACACAGAGAGTGGAAGAAAGTGCGGTGAGTGAAATCTAAAGGACACCCAGAGAGTGGAAGAAAGTGCAGTGAGTGAAATCTAAAGAACACACAGAGAGTGGAAGTAAGTGCAGGGAGTGAAATCTAAAGGACAGACAGAGAGTGGAAGAAAGTGCAATGAGTGAACTCTAAAGGACACACAGAGAGTGGAAGAAAGTGCGGTGAGTGAAATCTAAAGGACACCCAGAGAGTGGAAGAAAGTGCAGTGAGTGAAATCTAAAGAACACACAGAGAGTGGAAGTAAGTGCAGGGAGTGAAATCTAAAGGACACACAGAGAGTGGAAGAAAGTGCGGTGAGTGAAATCAAAAGGACACACAGAGAGTGGAAGAAAGTGCGGTGAGTGAAATCTAAAGGACACACAGAGAGTGGAAGAAAGTGCGGTGAGTGAAATCTAAAGAACACACAGAGAGTGGAGGAAAGTGCGGTGAGTGAAATCTAAAGGACACACAGAGAGTGGAAGAAAGTGCGGTGAGTGAAATCTAGAGGACGCACATAGAGTAGAAGAAAGTGCAGTGAGTGAAATCTAAAGGACTCACAGAGAGTGGAAGAAAGTGCGGTGAGTGAAATCTAAAGGACAGACAGAGTGGAAGAAAGTGCGGTGAGTGAAATCTAAAGGACTCACAGAGAGTGGAAGAAAGTGCGGTGAGTGAAATCTAAAGGACAGACAGAGTGGAAGAAAGTCCGGTGAGTGAAATCTAAAGGACAGACAGAGTGGAAGAAAGTGCGGTGAGTGAAATCTAAAGGACACAGAGAGTGGATGAAAGTGCGGTAAGTGAATTCTAAAGGACACCCAGAGAGTGGAAGAAAGTGCAGTGAGTGAAATCTAAAGAACACACAGAGAGTGGAAGTAAGTGCAGGGAGTGAAATCTAAAGGACACACAGAGAGTGGAAGAAAGTGCGGTGAGTGAAATCTAAAGAACACACAGAGAGTGGAAGAAAGTGCGGTGAGTGAAATCTAAAGGACACACAGAGAGTGGAAGAAAGTGCGGTGAGTGAAATCTAAAGAACACACAGAGAGTGGAAGAAAGTGCAGGGAGTGAAATCTAAAGGACACACAGAGAGTGGAGGAAAGTGCGGTGAGTGAAATCTAAAGGACACACAGGGTGGAAGAAAGTGCGGTGAGTGAAATCTAGAGGACGCACATAGAGTAGAAGAAAGTGCGGTGAGTGAAATCTAAAGGACTCACAGAGAGTGGAAGAAAGTGCGGTAAGTGAAATCTAAAGGACAGACAGAGTGGAAGAAAGTGCGGTGAGTGAAATCTAAAGAACACACAGAGAGTGGAAGAAAGTGCGGTGAGTGAAATCTAAAGAACACACAGAGAGTGGAAGAAAGTGCGGTGAGTGAAATCTAAAGGACACACAGAGAGTGGAAGAAAGTGCGGTGAGTGAAATCTAAAGAACACACAGAGAGTGGAGGAAAGTGCGGTGAGTGAAATCTAAAGGACACACAGAGAGTGGAAGAACGTGCGGTGAGTAAAATCTAAAGGACACACAGGGTGGAAGAAAGTGCGGTGAGTGAAATCTAAAGGACACACAGAGAGTGGAAGAAAGTGCGGTGAGTGAAATCTAAAGGACACACAGAGAGTGGAAGAAAGTGCGGTGAGTGAAATCTAAAGAACACACAGAGAGTGGAAGTAAGTGCAGGGAGTGAAATCTAAAGGACACACAGAGAGTGGAGGAAAGTGCGGTGAGTGAAATCTAAAGGACACACAGAGAGTGGAAGAACGTGCGGTGAGTAAAATCTAAAGGACACACAGGGTGGAAGAAAGTGCGGTGAGTGAAATCTAGAGGACGCACATAGAGTAGAAGAAAGTGCAGTGAGTGAAATCTAAAGGACTCACAGAGAGTGGAAGAAAGTGCGGTGAGTGAAATCTAAAGAACACACAGAGAGTGGAAGAAAGTGCGGTGAGTGAAATCTAAAGGACACACAGAGAGTGGAAGAAAGTGCGGTGAGTGAAATCTAAAGAACACACAGAGAGTGGAAGAAAGTGCAGGGAGTGAAATCTAAAGGACACACAGAGAGTGGAAGTAAGTGCAGGGAGTGAAATCTAAAGGACACACAGAGAGTGGAAGAAAGTGCGGTGAGTGAAATCTAGAGGACGCACATAGAGTAGAAGAAAGTGCAGTGAGTGAAATCTAAGGGACTCACAGAGAGTGGAAGAAAGTGCGGTGAGTGAAATCTAAAGAACACAGAGAGAGTGGAAGAAAGTGCAGGGAGTGAAATCTAAAGGACACACAGAGAGTGGAAGAAAGTGCGGTGAGTGAAATCTAAAGTACAAACAGAGAGTGGAGGAAAGTGCGGTGAGTAAAATCTAAAGGACACACAGAGAGTGGAGGAAAGTGCGGTGAGTAAAATCTAAAGGACACACAGGGTGGAAGAAAGTGCGGTGAGTGAAATCTAGAGGACGCACATAGAGTAGAAGAAAGTGCAGTGAGTGAAATCTAAAGGACTCACAGAGAGTGGATGAAAGTGTGGTGAGAGTGGAAGAAAGTGTGGTGAGTGAAATCTAAAGGACGCACAGAGAGTGGAAGAAAGTGCAGTGAGTTAAATCTAAAGGACACACAGAGAGTGGAAGAAAGTGCCGTGAGTTAAATCTAAAGGACGCACAGAGAGTGGAAGAAAGTGCGGTGAGTGAAATCAAAAGGACACACAGAGAGTGGAAGAAAGTGCGGTGAGTGAAATCAAAAGGACACACAGAGAGTGGAAGAAAGTGCGGTGAGTGAAATCAAAAGGACACACAGAGAGTGGAAGAAAGTGCCGTGAGTTAAATCTAAAGGACGCACAGAGAGTGGAAGAAAGTGCGGTGAGTGAAATCAAAAGGACACACAGAGAGTGGAAGAAAGTGCCGTGAGTTAAATCTAAAGGACGCACAGAGAGTGGAAGAAAGTGCGGTGAGGGAAATCAAAAGGACATACAGAGAATGGAAGAAAGTGCGGTGAGTGAAATCTAAAGGACACCCAGAGAGTGGAAGAAAGTGCGGTGAGTGAAATCTAAAGGACACAGAGTGGAAGAAAGTGGGGTGAGTGAAATCTAAGGACACACAGAGAGGGGATGAAAGTGCGGTGAGTGAAATCTAAAGGACAGACAGAGAGTGGAAGAAAGTGCTGTGAGTGAAATCTAAAGGACACACAGAGAGTGGAAGTAAGTGCAGGGAGTGAAATCTAAAGGACACACAGAGAGTGGAAGAAAGTGCAATGAGTGAACTCTAAAGGACACACAGAGAGTGGAAGAAAGTGCGGTGAGTGAAATCTAAAGGACACCCAGAGAGTGGAAGAAAGTGCGGTGAGTGAAATCTAAAGGACACACAGAGAGTGGAAGAAAGTGCGGTGAGTGAAATCTAAAGGACACACAGAGAGTGGAAGTAAGTGCAGGGAGTGAAATCTAAAGGACACACAGAGAGTGGAAGAAAGTGCGGTGAGTGAAATCTAAAGTACAAACAGAGAGTGGAAGTAAGTGCAGGGAGTGAAATCTAAAGGACACACAAGGAGTGGAGGAAAGTGCGGTGAGTAAAATCTAAAGGACACACAGGGTGGAAGAAAGTGCGGTGAGTGAAATCTAGAGGACGCACATAGAGTAGAAGAAAGTGCAGTGAGTGAAATCTAAAGGACTCACAGAGAGTGGATGAAAGTGTGGTGAGAGTGGAAGAAAGTGCGGTGAGTGAAATCTAAAGGACACAGAGTGGAAGAAAGTGCCGTGAGTTAAATCTAAAGGACGCACAGAGAGTGGAAGAAAGTGCAGTGAGTTAAATCTAAAGGACACACAGAGAGTGGAAGAAAGTGCCGTGAGTTAAATCTAAAGGACGCACAGAGAGTGGAAGAAAGTGCGGTGAGTGAAATCAAAAGGACACACAGAGAGTGGAAGAAAGTGCGGTGAGTGAAATCAAAAGGACACACAGAGAGTGGAAGAAAGTGCGGTGAGTGAAATCAAAAGGACACACAGAGAGTGGAAGAAAGTGCCGTGAGTTAAATCTAAAGGACGCACAGAGAGTGGAAGAAAGTGCGGTGAGTGAAATCAAAAGGACACACAGAGAGTGGAAGAAAGTGCCGTGAGTTAAATCTAAAGGACGCACAGAGAGTGGAAGAAAGTGCGGTGAGTGAAATCAAAAGGACATACAGAGAATGGAAGAAAGTGCGGTGAGTGAAATCTAAAGGACACCCAGAGAGTGGAAGAAAGTGCGGTGAGTGAAATCTAAAGGACACAAAGAGAGTGGAAGAAAGTGCGGTGAGTGAAATCTAAAGGACACCCAGAGAGTGGAAGAAAGTGCGGTGAGTGAAATCTAAAGGACACACAGAGAGTGGAAGTAAGTGCAGGGAGTGAAATCTAAAGGACACACAGAGAGTGGAGGAAAGTGCGGTGAGTAAAATCAAAAGGACACAATGGGTGGAAGAAAGTGGGGTGAGTGAAATCTAAAGGACACACAGAGAGTGGAAGAAAGTGCGGTGAGTTAAATCTAAAGGACACACAGAGAGTGGAAGAAAGTGCCGTGAGTTAAATCTAAAGGACGCACATAGAGTAGAAGAAAGTGCAGTGAGTGAAATCTAAAGGACTCACAGAGAGTGGAAGAAAGTGTGGTGAGAGTGGAAGAAAGTGCGGTGAGTGAAATCTAAAGGACACAGAGTGGAAGAAAGTGCTGTGAGTGAAATCTAAAGGACACACAGAGAGTGGAAGTAAGTGCAGGGAGTGAAATCTAAAGGACACATAGAGAGTGGAAGTAAGTGCAGGGAGTGAAATCTAAAGGACACACAGAGAGTGGAAGAAAGTGCGGTGAGTAAAATCTAAAGGACACACAGGGTGGAAGAAAGTGCGGTGAGTGAAATCTAAAGGACACACAGAGAGTGGAAGTAAGTGCAGGGAGTGAAATCTAAAGGACACACAGAGAGTGGAAGTAAGTGCAGGGAGTGAAATCTAAAGGACACACAGAGAGTGGAAGAAAGTGCAGTGAGTGAAATCTAAAAGACTCACAGAGAGTGGAAGAAAGTGTGGTGAGAGTGGAAGAAAGTGCGGTGAGTGAAATCTAAAGGACACAGAGTGGAAGAAAGTGGGGTGAGTGAAATCTAAGGACACACAGAGAGGGGATGAAAGTGCCGTGAGTTAAATCTAAAGGACGCACAGAGAGTAGAAGAAAGTGCGGTGAGTGAAATCTAAAGAACACACAGAGAGTGGAAGAAGTGCGGTGAGTGAAATCTAAAGGACACAGAGTGGAAGAAAGTGCGGTGAGTGAAATCTAAAGGACACAGAGTGGAAGAAAGTGCGGTGAGAGTGGAAGAAAGTGCGGTGAGTGAAATCTAAGGACACACAGAGAGGGGATGAAAGTGCGGTGAGTAAAATCTAAAGGACACACAGGGTGGAAGAAAGTGGGGTGAGTGAAATCTAAAGGACACACAGAGAGTGGAAGAAAGTGCGGTGAGTTAAATCTAAAGGACACACAGAGAGTGGAAGAAAGTGCGGTGAGTGAAATCTAAAGGACACAGAGTGGAAGAAAGTGCGGTGAGAGTGGAAGAAAGTGCGGTGAGTGAAATCTAAAGGACACAGAGTGGAAGAAAGTGCGGTGAGTGAAATCTAAAGGACACAGGGTGGAAGAAAGTGCGGTGAGAGTGGAAGAAAGTGCGGTGAGTGAAATCTAAGGACACACAGAGAGGGGATGAAAGTGCGGTGAGTGAAATCTAAAGGACAGACGGAGTGGAAGAAAGTGCAGTGAGTTAAATCTAAAGGACACACAGAGAGTGGAAGAAAGTGCCGTGAGTTTAATCTAAAGGACGCACAGAGAGTGGAACAAAGTGCGGTGAGTGAAATCAAAAGGACACACAGAGAGTGGAAGAAAGTGCGGTGAGTGAAATCAAAAGGACACACAGAGAGTGGAAGAAAGTGCCGTGAGTTAAATCTAAATCACAGAGAGTGGAAGAAAGTGCGGTGAGTGAAATCAAAAGGACACACAGAGAGTGGTAGAAAGTGCCGTGAGTTAAATCTAAAGGACGCACAGAGAGTGGAAGAAAGTGCGGTGAGTGAAATCAAAAGGACATACAGAGAATGGAAGAAAGTGCGGTGAGTGAAATCTAAAGGACACCCAGAGAGTGGAAGAAAGTGCGGTGAGTGAAATCTAAAGGACACACAGAGAGTGGAAGAAAGTGCGGTGAGTGAAATCTAAAGGACACCCAGAGAGTGGAAGAAAGTGCGGTGAGTGAAATCTAAAGGACACACAGAGAGTGGAAGTAAGTGCAGGGAGTGAAATCTAAAGGACACACAGAGAGTGGAGGAAAGTGCGGTGGGTAAAATCTAAAGGACACACAGGGTGGAAGAAAGTGGGGTGAGTGAAATCTAAAGAACACACAGAGAGTGGAAGAAAGTGCGGTGAGTGAAATCTAAAGAACACACAGAGAGTGGAAGAAAGTGCGGTGAGTGAAATCTAAAGGACACCCAGAGAGTGGAAGAAAGTGCAGTGAGTGAAATCTAAAGAACACACAGAGAGTGGAAGTAAGTGCAGGGAGTGAAATCTAAAGGACAGACAGAGAGTGGAAGAAAGTGCAATGAGTGAACTCTAAAGGACACACAGAGAGTGGAAGAAAGTGCGGTGAGTGAAATCTAAAGGACACCCAGAGAGTGGAAGAAAGTGCAGTGAGTGAAATCTAAAGAACACACAGAGAGTGGAAGTAAGTGCAGGGAGTGAAATCTAAAGGACACACAGAGAGTGGAAGAAAGTGCGGTGAGTGAAATCAAAAGGACACACAGAGAGTGGAAGAAAGTGCGGTGAGTGAAATCTAAAGGACACACAGAGAGTGGAAGAAAGTGCGGTGAGTGAAATCTAAAGAACACACAGAGAGTGGAGGAAAGTGCGGTGAGTGAAATCTAAAGGACACACAGAGAGTGGAAGAAAGTGCGGTGAGTGAAATCTAGAGGACGCACATAGAGTAGAAGAAAGTGCAGTGAGTGAAATCTAAAGGACTCACAGAGAGTGGAAGAAAGTGCGGTGAGTGAAATCTAAAGGACAGACAGAGTGGAAGAAAGTGCGGTGAGTGAAATCTAAAGGACTCACAGAGAGTGGAAGAAAGTGCGGTGAGTGAAATCTAAAGGACAGACAGAGTGGAAGAAAGTCCGGTGAGTGAAATCTAAAGGACAGACAGAGTGGAAGAAAGTGCGGTGAGTGAAATCTAAAGGACACAGAGAGTGGATGAAAGTGTGGTAAGTGAATTCTAAAGGACACCCAGAGAGTGGAAGAAAGTGCAGTGAGTGAAATCTAAAGAACACACAGAGAGTGGAAGTAAGTGCAGGGAGTGAAATCTAAAGGACACACAGAGAGTGGAAGAAAGTGCGGTGAGTGAAATCTAAAGAACACACAGAGAGTGGAAGAAAGTGCGGTGAGTGAAATCTAAAGGACACACAGAGAGTGGAAGAAAGTGCGGTGAGTGAAATCTAAAGAACACACAGAGAGTGGAAGAAAGTGCAGGGAGTGAAATCTAAAGGACACACAGAGAGTGGAGGAAAGTGCGGTGAGTGAAATCTAAAGGACACACAGGGTGGAAGAAAGTGCGGTGAGTGAAATCTAGAGGACTCACATAGAGTAGAAGAAAGTGCGGTGAGTGAAATCTAAAGGACTCACAGAGAGTGGAAGAAAGTGCGGTAAGTGAAATCTAAAGGACAGACAGAGTGGAAGAAAGTGCGGTGAGTGAAATCTAAAGAACACACAGAGAGTGGAAGAAAGTGCGGTGAGTGAAATCTAAAGAACACACAGAGAGTGGAAGAAAGTGCGGTGAGTGAAATCTAAAGGACACACAGAGAGTGGAAGAAAGTGCGGTGAGTGAAATCTAAAGAACACACAGAGAGTGGAGGAAAGTGCGGTGAGTGAAATCTAAAGGACACACAGAGAGTGGAAGAACGTGCGGTGAGTAAAATCTAAAGGACACACAGGGTGGAAGAAAGTGCGGTGAGTGAAATCTAAAGGACACACAGAGAGTGGAAGAAAGTGCGGTGAGTGAAATCTAAAGGACACACAGAGAGTGGAAGAAAGTGCGGTGAGTGAAATCTAAAGAACACACAGAGAGTGGAAGTAAGTGCAGGGAGTGAAATCTAAAGGACACACAGAGAGTGGAGGAAAGTGCGGTGAGTGAAATCTAAAGGACACACAGAGAGTGGAAGAACGTGCGGTGAGTAAAATCTAAAGGACACACAGGGTGGAAGAAAGTGCGGTGAGTGAAATCTAGAGGACGCACATAGAGTAGAAGAAAGTGCAGTGAGTGAAATCTAAAGGACTCACAGAGAGTGGAAGAAAGTGCGGTGAGTGAAATCTAAAGAACACACAGAGAGTGGAAGAAAGTGCGGTGAGTGAAATCTAAAGGACACACAGAGAGTGGAAGAAAGTGCGGTGAGTGAAATCTAAAGAACACACAGAGAGTGGAAGAAAGTGCAGGGAGTGAAATCTAAAGGACACACAGAGAGTGGAAGTAAGTGCAGGGAGTGAAATCTAAAGGACACACAGAGAGTGGAAGAAAGTGCGGTGAGTGAAATCTAGAGGACGCACATAGAGTAGAAGAAAGTGCAGTGAGTGAAATCTAAGGGACTCACAGAGAGTGGAAGAAAGTGCGGTGAGTGAAATCTAAAGAACACAGAGAGAGTGGAAGAAAGTGCAGGGAGTGAAATCTAAAGGACACACAGAGAGTGGAAGAAAGTGCGGTGAGTGAAATCTAAAGTACAAACAGAGAGTGGAGGAAAGTGCGGTGAGTAAAATCTAAAGGACACACAGAGAGTGGAGGAAAGTGCGGTGAGTAAAATCTAAAGGACACACAGGGTGGAAGAAAGTGCGGTGAGTGAAATCTAGAGGACGCACATAGAGTAGAAGAAAGTGCAGTGAGTGAAATCTAAAGGACTCACAGAGAGTGGATGAAAGTGTGGTGAGAGTGGAAGAAAGTGTGGTGAGTGAAATCTAAAGGACACAGAGTGGAAGAAAGTGCCGTGAGTTAAATCTAAAGGACGCACAGAGAGTGGAAGAAAGTGCAGTGAGTTAAATCTAAAGGACACACAGAGAGTGGAAGAAAGTGCCGTGAGTTAAATCTAAAGGACGCACAGAGAGTGGAAGAAAGTGCGGTGAGTGAAATCAAAAGGACACACAGAGAGTGGAAGAAAGTGCGGTGAGTGAAATCAAAAGGACACACAGAGAGTGGAAGAAAGTGCGGTGAGTGAAATCAAAAGGACACACAGAGAGTGGAAGAAAGTGCCGTGAGTTAAATCTAAAGGACGCACAGAGAGTGGAAGAAAGTGCGGTGAGTGAAATCAAAAGGACACACAGAGAGTGGAAGAAAGTGCCGTGAGTTAAATCTAAAGGACGCACAGAGAGTGGAAGAAAGTGCGGTGAGGGAAATCAACAGGACATACAGAGAATGGAAGAAAGTGCGGTGAGTGAAATCTAAAGGACACCCAGAGAGTGGAAGAAAGTGCGGTGAGTGAAATCTAAAGGACACAGAGTGGAAGAAAGTGGGGTGAGTGAAATCTAAGGACACACAGAGAGGGGATGAAAGTGCGGTGAGTGAAATCTAAAGGACAGACAGAGAGTGGAAGAAAGTGCTGTGAGTGAAATCTAAAGGACACACAGAGAGTGGAAGTAAGTGCAGGGAGTGAAATCTAAAGGACACACAGAGAGTGGAAGAAAGTGCAATGAGTGAACTCTAAAGGACACACAGAGAGTGGAAGAAAGTGCTGTGAGTGAGATCTAAAGGACTCACAGAAAGTGGAAGAAAGTGAGGTGAGAGTGGAAGAAAGTGCAGTGAGTGAAATCTAAAGGACACAGAGTGGAAGAAAGTGCTGTGAGTGAGATCTAAAGGACTCACAGAAAGTGGAAGAAAGTGAGGTGAGAGTGGAAGAAAGTGCAGTGAGTGAAATCTAAAGGACACAGAGTGGAAGAAAGTGCAGTGAGTTAAATCTAAAGGACACGCAGAGAGTGGAAGAAAGTGCAGTGAGTGAAATCTAAAGGACTCACAGAGAGTGGAAGAAAGTGCTGTGAGTGAGATCTAAAGGACTCACAGAAAGTGGAAGAAAGTGCGGTGAGAGTGGAAGAAAGTGCAGTGAGTTAAATCTAAAGGACACGCAGAGAGTGGAAGAAAGTGCAGTGAGTGATATCTAAAGGACACACAGAGAGTGGAAGAAAGTGCCGTGAGTGATATCTAAAGGACACACAGAGAGTAGAAGAAAGTGTGGTGAGTGAAATCTAAAGGGCACGCAGAGAGTGGAAGAAAGTGCCGTGAGTGAAATCTAAAGGACACAGAGAGTGGATGAAAGTGCGGTAAGTGAATTCTAAAGGACACACACAGTTGAAAAAAGTGCAGTGAGTGAAATTTAAAGTACAAACAGAGAGTGGAAGAAAGTGCAATGAGTGAACTCTAAAGGACACACAGAGAGTGGAAGAAAGTGCGGTGAGTGAAATCTAAAGGACACCCAGAGAGTGGAAGTAAGTGCAAGGAGTGAAATCTAAAGGACACACAGAGAGTGGAAGAAAGTGCGGTGAGTGAAATCTAAAGGACACACAGAGAGTGGAAGAAAGTGCGGTGAGTGAAATCTAAAGAACACACAGAGAGTGGAAGTAAGTGCAGGGAGTGAAATCTAAAGAACACGCAGAGAGTGGAAGTAAGTGCAGGGAGTGAAATCTAAAGGACAGATAGAGAGTGGAAGAAAGTGCAATGAGTGAACTCTAAAGGACACACAGAGAGTGGAAGAAAGTGCGGTGAGTGAAATCTAAAGAACACACAGAGAGTGGAAGAAAGTGCGGTAAGTGAAATCTAAAGGACACCCAGAGAGTGGAAGAAAGTGCAGTGAGTGAAATCTAAAGGACACCCAGAGAGTGGAAGAAAGTGCAGTGAGTGAAATCTAAAGAACACACAGAGAGTGGAAGAAAGTGCGGTGAGTGAAATCTAAAGGACACCCAGAGAGTGGAAGAAAGTGCAGTGAGTGAAATCTAAAGAACACACAGAGAGTGGAAGTAAGTGCAGGGAGTGAAATCTAAAGGACACACAGAGAGTGGAAGAAAGTGCGGTGAGTGAAATCTAAAGGACACCCAGAGAGTGGAAGAAAGTGCGGTGAGTGAAATCTAAAGGACACCCAGAGAGTGGAAGAAAGTGCAGTGAGTGAAATCTAAAGAACACACAGAGAGTGGAAGTAAGTGCAGGGAGTGAAATCTAAAGGACACACAGAGAGTGGAAGAAAGTGCGGTGAGTGAAATCTAAAGGACACACAGAGAGTGGAAGAAAGTGCGGTGAGTGAAATCTAAAGAACACACAGAGAGTGGAAGTAAGTGCAGGGAGTGAAATCTAAAGAACACACAGAGAGTGGAAGTAAGTGCAGGGAGTGAAATCTAAAGGACAGACAGAGAGTGGAAGAAAGTGCAATGAGTGAACTCTAAAGGACACACAGAGAGTGGAAGAAAGTGCAGTGAGTGAAATCTAAAGAACACACAGAGAGTGGAAGAAAGTGCGGTGAGTGAAATCTAAAGGACACCAAGAGAGTGGAAGAAAGTGCAGTGAGTGAAATCTAAAGAACACACAGAGAGTGGAAGTAAGTGCAGGGAGTGAAATCTAAAGGACAGACAGAGAGTGGAAGAAAGTGCAATGAGTGAACTCTAAAGGACACACAGAGAGTGGAAGAAAGTGCGGTGAGTGAAATCTAAAGAACACACAGAGAGTGGAAGAAAGTGCGGTGAGTGAAATCTAAAGGACACCCAGAGAGTGGAAGAAAGTGCAGTGAGTGAAATCTAAAGAACACACAGAGAGTGGAAGTAAGTGCAGGGAGTGAAATCTAAAGGACAGACAGAGAGTGGAAGAAAGTGCAATGAGTGAACTCTAAAGGACACACAGAGAGTGGAAGAAAGTGCGGTGAGTGAAATCTAAAGGACACCCAGAGAGTGGAAGAAAGTGCAGTGAGTGAAATCTAAAGAACAAACAGAGAGTGGAAGTAAGTGCAGGGAGTGAAATCTAAAGGACACACAGAGAGTGGAAGAAAGTGCGGTGAGTGAAATCAAAAGGACACACAGAGAGTGGAAGAAAGTGCGGTGAGTGAAATCTAAAGGACACACAGAGAGTGGAAGAAAGTGCGGTGAGTGAAATCTAAAGAACACACAGAGAGTGGAGGAAAGTGCGGTGAGTGAAATCTAAAGGACACACAGAGAGTGGAAGAAAGTGCGGTGAGTGAAATCTAGAGGACGCACATAGAGTAGAAGAAAGTGCAGTGAGTGAAATCTAAAGGACTCACAGAGAGTGGAAGAAAGTGCGGTGAGTGAAATCTAAAGGACAGACAGAGTGGAAGAAAGTGCGGTGAGTGAAATCTAAAGGACTCACAGAGAGTGGAAGAAAGTGCGGTGAGTGAAATCTAAAGGACAGACAGAGTGGAAGAAAGTCCGGTGAGTGAAATCTAAAGGACAGACAGAGTGGAAGAAAGTGCGGTGAGTGAAATCTAAAGGACACAGAGAGTGGATGAAAGTGCGGTAAGTGAATTCTAAAGGACACCCAGAGAGTGGAAGAAAGTGCAGTGAGTGAAATCTAAAGAACACACAGAGAGTGGAAGTAAGTGCAGGGAGTGAAATCTAAAGGACACACAGAGAGTGGAAGAAAGTGCGGTGAGTGAAATCTAAAGAACACACAGAGAGTGGAAGAAAGTGCGGTGAGTGAAATCTAAAGGACACACAGAGAGTGGAAGAAAGTGCGGTGAGTGAAATCTAAAGAACACACAGAGAGTGGAAGAAAGTGCAGGGAGTGAAATCTAAAGGACACACAGAGAGTGGAGGAAAGTGCGGTGAGTGAAATCTAAAGGACACACAGGGTGGAAGAAAGTGCGGTGAGTGAAATCTAGAGGACGCACATAGAGTAGAAGAAAGTGCGGTGAGTGAAATCTAAAGGACTCACAGAGAGTGGAAGAAAGTGCGGTAAGTGAAATCTAAAGGACAGACAGAGTGGAAGAAAGTGCGGTGAGTGAAATCTAAAGAACACACAGAGAGTGGAAGAAAGTGCGGTGAGTGAAATCTAAAGAACACACAGAGAGTGGAAGAAAGTGCGGTGAGTGAAATCTAAAGGACACACAGAGAGTGGAAGAAAGTGCGGTGAGTGAAATCTAAAGAACACACAGAGAGTGGAGGAAAGTGCGGTGAGTGAAATCTAAAGGACACACAGAGAGTGGAAGAACGTGCGGTGAGTAAAATCTAAAGGACACACAGGGTGGAAGAAAGTGCGGTGAGTGAAATCTAAAGGACACAGAGAGTGGAAGAAAGTGCGGTGAGTGAAATCTAAAGGACACACAGAGAGTGGAAGAAAGTGCGGTGAGTGAAATCTAAAGAACACACAGAGAGTGGAAGTAAGTGCAGGGAGTGAAATCTAAAGGACACACAGAGAGTGGAGGAAAGTGCGGTGAGTGAAATCTAAAGGACACACAGAGAGTGGAAGAACGTGCGGTGAGTAAAATCTAAAGGACACACAGGGTGGAAGAAAGTGCGGTGAGTGAAATCTAGAGGACGCACATAGAGTAGAAGAAAGTGCAGTGAGTGAAATCTAAAGGACTCACAGAGAGTGGAAGAAAGTGCGGTGAGTGAAATCTAAAGAACACACAGAGAGTGGAAGAAAGTGCGGTGAGTGAAATCTAAAGGACACACAGAGAGTGGAAGAAAGTGCGGTGAGTGAAATCTAAAGAACACACAGAGAGTGGAAGAAAGTGCAGGGAGTGAAATCTAAAGGACACACAGAGAGTGGAAGTAAGTGCAGGGAGTGAAATCTAAAGGACACACAGAGAGTGGAAGAAAGTGCGGTGAGTGAAATCTAGAGGACGCACATAGAGTAGAAGAAAGTGCAGTGAGTGAAATCTAAGGGACTCACAGAGAGTGGAAGAAAGTGCGGTGAGTGAAATCTAAAGAACACAGAGAGAGTGGAAGAAAGTGCAGGGAGTGAAATCTAAAGGACACACAGAGAGTGGAAGAAAGTGCGGTGAGTGAAATCTAAAGTACAAACAGAGAGTGGAGGAAAGTGCGGTGAGTAAAATCTAAAGGACACACAGAGAGTGGAGGAAAGTGCGGTGAGTAAAATCTAAAGGACACACAGGGTGGAAGAAAGTGCGGTGAGTGAAATCTAGAGGACGCACATAGAGTAGAAGAAAGTGCAGTGAGTGAAATCTAAAGGACTCACAGAGAGTGGATGAAAGTGTGGTGAGAGTGGAAGAAAGTGTGGTGAGTGAAATCTAAAGGACGCACAGAGAGTGGAAGAAAGTGCAGTGAGTTAAATCTAAAGGACACACAGAGAGTGGAAGAAAGTGCCGTGAGTTAAATCTAAAGGACGCACAGAGAGTGGAAGAAAGTGCGGTGAGTGAAATCAAAAGGACACACAGAGAGTGGAAGAAAGTGCGGTGAGTGAAATCAAAAGGACACACAGAGAGTGGAAGAAAGTGCGGTGAGTGAAATCAAAAGGACACACAGAGAGTGGAAGAAAGTGCCGTGAGTTAAATCTAAAGGACGCACAGAGAGTGGAAGAAAGTGCGGTGAGTGAAATCAAAAGGACACACAGAGAGTGGAAGAAAGTGCCGTGAGTTAAATCTAAAGGACGCACAGAGAGTGGAAGAAAGTGCGGTGAGGGAAATCAAAAGGACATACAGAGAATGGAAGAAAGTGCGGTGAGTGAAATCTAAAGGACACCCAGAGAGTGGAAGAAAGTGCGGTGAGTGAAATCTAAAGGACACAGAGTGGAAGAAAGTGGGGTGAGTGAAATCTAAGGACACACAGAGAGGGGATGAAAGTGCGGTGAGTGAAATCTAAAGGACAGACAGAGAGTGGAAGAAAGTGCTGTGAGTGAAATCTAAAGGACACACAGAGAGTGGAAGTAAGTGCAGGGAGTGAAATCTAAAGGACACACAGAGAGTGGAAGAAAGTGCAATGAGTGAACTCTAAAGGACACACAGAGAGTGGAAGAAAGTGCGGTGAGTGAAATCTAAAGGACACCCAGAGAGTGGAAGAAAGTGCGGTGAGTGAAATCTAAAGGACACACAGAGAGTGGAAGAAAGTGCGGTGAGTGAAATCTAAAGGACACACAGAGAGTGGAAGTAAGTGCAGGGAGTGAAATCTAAAGGACACACAGAGAGTGGAAGAAAGTGCGGTGAGTGAAATCTAAAGTACAAACAGAGAGTGGAAGTAAGTGCAGGGAGTGAAATCTAAAGGACACACAAGGAGTGGAGGAAAGTGCGGTGAGTAAAATCTAAAGGACACACAGGGTGGAAGAAAGTGCGGTGAGTGAAATCTAGAGGACGCACATAGAGTAGAAGAAAGTGCAGTGAGTGAAATCTAAAGGACTCACAGAGAGTGGATGAAAGTGTGGTGAGAGTGGAAGAAAGTGCGGTGAGTGAAATCTAAAGGACACAGAGTGGAAGAAAGTGCCGTGAGTTAAATCTAAAGGACGCACAGAGAGTGGAAGAAAGTGCAGTGAGTTAAATCTAAAGGACACACAGAGAGTGGAAGAAAGTGCCGTGAGTTAAATCTAAAGGACGCACAGAGAGTGGAAGAAAGTGCGGTGAGTGAAATCAAAAGGACACACAGAGAGTGGAAGAAAGTGCGGTGAGTGAAATCAAAAGGACACACAGAGAGTGGAAGAAAGTGCGGTGAGTGAAATCAAAAGGACACACAGAGAGTGGAAGAAAGTGCCGTGAGTTAAATCTAAAGGACGCACAGAGAGTGGAAGAAAGTGCGGTGAGTGAAATCAAAAGGACACACAGAGAGTGGAAGAAAGTGCCGTGAGTTAAATCTAAAGGACGCACAGAGAGTGGAAGAAAGTGCGGTGAGTGAAATCAAAAGGACATACAGAGAATGGAAGAAAGTGCGGTGAGTGAAATCTAAAGGACACCCAGAGAGTGGAAGAAAGTGCGGTGAGTGAAATCTAAAGGACACAAAGAGAGTGGAAGAAAGTGCGGTGAGTGAAATCTAAAGGACACCCAGAGAGTGGAAGAAAGTGCGGTGAGTGAAATCTAAAGGACACACAGAGAGTGGAAGTAAGTGCAGGGAGTGAAATCTAAAGGACACACAGAGAGTGGAGGAAAGTGCGGTGAGTAAAATCAAAAGGACACAATGGGTGGAAGAAAGTGGGGTGAGTGAAATCTAAAGGACACACAGAGAGTGGAAGAAAGTGCGGTGAGTTAAATCTAAAGGACACACAGAGAGTGGAAGAAAGTGCCGTGAGTTAAATCTAAAGGACGCACATAGAGTAGAAGAAAGTGCAGTGAGTGAAATCTAAAGGACTCACAGAGAGTGGAAGAAAGTGTGGTGAGAGTGGAAGAAAGTGCGGTGAGTGAAATCTAAAGGACACAGAGTGGAAGAAAGTGCTGTGAGTGAAATCTAAAGGACACACAGAGAGTGGAAGTAAGTGCAGGGAGTGAAATCTAAAGGACACACAGAGAGTGGAAGTAAGTGCAGGGAGTGAAATCTAAAGGACACACAGAGAGTGGAAGAAAGTGCGGTGAGTAAAATCTAAAGGACACACAGGGTGGAAGAAAGTGCGGTGAGTGAAATCTAAAGGACACACAGAGAGTGGAAGTAAGTGCAGGGAGTGAAATCTAAAGGACACACAGAGAGTGGAAGTAAGTGCAGGGAGTGAGATCTAAAGGACACACAGAGAGTGGAAGAAAGTGCAGTGAGTGAAATCTAAAGGACTCACAGAGAGTGGAAGAAAGTGTGGTGAGAGTGGAAGAAAGTGCGGTGAGTGAAATCTAAAGGACACAGAGTGGAAGAAAGTGGGGTGAGTGAAATCTAAGGACACACAGAGAGGGGATGAAAGTGCCGTGAGTTAAATCTAAAGGACGCACAGAGAGTAGAAGAAAGTGCGGTGAGTGAAATCTAAAGAACACACAGAGAGTGGAAGAAGTGCGGTGAGTGAAATCTAAAGGACACAGAGTGGAAGAAAGTGCGGTGAGTGAAATCTAAAGGACACAGAGTGGAAGAAAGTGCGGTGAGAGTGGAAGAAAGTGCGGTGAGTGAAATCTAAGGACACACAGAGAGGGGATGAAAGTGCGGTGAGTAAAATCTAAAGGACACACAGGGTGGAAGAAAGTGGGGTGAGTGAAATCTAAAGGACACACAGAGAGTGGAAGAAAGTGCGGTGAGTTAAATCTAAAGGACACACAGAGAGTGGAAGAAAGTGCGGTGAGTGAAATCTAAAGGACACAGAGTGGAAGAAAGTGCGGTGAGAGTGGAAGAAAGTGCGGTGAGTGAAATCTAAAGGACACAGAGTGGAAGAAAGTGCGGTGAGTGAAATCTAAAGGACACAGGGTGGAAGAAAGTGCGGTGAGAGTGGAAGAAAGTGCGGTGAGTGAAATCTAAGGACACACAGAGAGGGGATGAAAGTGCGGTGAGTGAAATCTAAAGGACAGACGGAGTGGAAGAAAGTGCAGTGAGTTAAATCTAAAGGACACACAGAGAGTGGAAGAAAGTGCCGTGAGTTTAATCTAAAGGACGCACAGAGAGTGGAACAAAGTGCGGTGAGTGAAATCAAAAGGACACACAGAGAGTGGAAGAAAGTGCGGTGAGTGAAATCAAAAGGACACACAGAGAGTGGAAGAAAGTGCCGTGAGTTAAATCTAAATCACAGAGAGTGGAAGAAAGTGCGGTGAGTGAAATCAAAAGGACACACAGAGAGTGGTAGAAAGTGCCGTGAGTTAAATCTAAAGGACGCACAGAGAGTGGAAGAAAGTGCGGTGAGTGAAATCAAAAGGACATACAGAGAATGGAAGAAAGTGCGGTGAGTGAAATCTAAAGGACACCCAGAGAGTGGAAGAAAGTGCGGTGAGTGAAATCTAAAGGACACACAGAGAGTGGAAGAAAGTGCGGTGAGTGAAATCTAAAGGACACCCAGAGAGTGGAAGAAAGTGCGGTGAGTGAAATCTAAAGGACACACAGAGAGTGGAAGTAAGTGCAGGGAGTGAAATCTAAAGGACACACAGAGAGTGGAGGAAAGTGCGGTGGGTAAAATCTAAAGGACACACAGGGTGGAAGAAAGTGGGGTGAGTGAAATCTAAAGGACACACAGAGAGTGGAAGAAAGTGCAGTGAGTTAAATCTAAAGGACACACAGAGAGTGGAAGAAAGTGCCGTGAGTTAAATCTAAAGGACGCACATAGAGTAGAAGAAAGTGCAGTGAGTGAAATCTAAAGGACTCACAGAGAGTGGAAGAAAGTGTGGTGAGAGTGGAAGAAAGTGCGGTGAGTGAAATCTAAAGGACACAGAGTGGAAGAAAGTGCGGTGAGTGAAATCTAAAGGACACACAGAGAGTGGAAGTAAGTGCAGGGAGTGAAATGTAAAGGACACACAGAGAGTGGAAGTAAGTGCAGGGAGTGAAATCTAAAGGACACACAGAGAGTGGAAGAAAGTGCGGTGAGTAAAATCTAAAGGACACACAGAGTGGAAGAAAGTGCGGTGAGTGAAATCTAAAGGACACACAGAGAGTGGAAGTAAGTGCAGGGAGTGAAATCTAAAGGACACACAGAGAGTGGAAGTAAGTGCAGGGAGTGAAATCTAAAGGACACACAGTGAGTGGAAGAAAGTGCAGTGAGTGAAATCTAAAGGACTCACAGAGTGTGGAAGAAGGTGTGGTGAGAGTGGAAGAAAGTGCGGTGAGTGAAATCTAAAGGACACAGAGTGGAAGAAAGTGGGGTGAGTGAAATCTAAAGGACACACAGAGAGTAGAAGAAAGTGTGGTGAGTGAAATCTAAAGGGCACGCAGAGAGTAGAAGAAAGTGCGATGAGTGAAATCTAAAGGACACACAGAGAGTGGAAGAAAGTGCCGTGAGTTAAATCTAAAGGACACACAGAGAGTAGAAGAAAGTGTGGTGAGTGAAATCTAAAGGGCACGCAGAGAGTAGAAGAAAGTGCGATGAGTGAAATCTAAAGGACGCACATAGAGTAAAAGAAAGTGCAGTGAGTGAAATCTAAAGGACTCACAGAGAGTGGAAGAAAGTGTGGTGAGAGTGGAAGAAAGTGCAGTGAGTTAAATCTAAAGGACACGCAGAGAGTGGAAGAAAGTGCAGTGAGTGATATCTAAAGGACACACAGAGAGTGGAAGAAAGTGCCGTGAGTTAAATCTAAAGGACGCACAGAGAGTAGAAGAAAGTGCGGTGAGTGAAATCTAAAGGACTCACAGAGAGTGGAAAGAAGTGCAGTGAGTGAAATCTAAAGGGCACAAAGAGAGCGGAAGAAAGTGCAGTGAGTGAAACCTAAAAGACTCACAGAGAGTGGAAGAAAGTGCTGTAAGTGAGATCTAAAGGACTCACAGAAAGTGGAAGAAAGTGCGGTGAGAGTGCAAGAAGGTGCCGTGAGTTAAATCTAAAGGACACACAGAGAGTAGAAGAAAGTGCAGTGAGTTAAATCTAAAGGACACGCAGAGAGTGGAAGAAAGTGCAGTGAGTGATATCTAAAGGACACACAGAGAGTGGAAGAAGGTGCCGTGAGTTAAATCTAAAGGACACACAGAGAGTAGAAGAAAGTGTGGTGAGTGAAATCTAAAGGGCACAAAGAGAGCGGAAGAAAGTGCAGTGAGTGAAACCTAAAAGACTCACAGAGAGTGGAAGAAAGTGCTGTAAGTGAGATCTAAAGGAGTCACAGAAAGTGGAAGAAAGTGCGGTGAGAGTGCAAGAAAGTGCAGTGAGTTAAATCTAAAGGACACGCAGAGAGTGGAAGAAAGTGCAGTGAGTGAAATTTAAAGGACACACAGAGAGTGGGAGAAAGTGTGGTGAGTGAAATCTAAAGGGCACAAAGAGAGCGGAAGAAAGTGCAGTGAGTGAAACCTAAAAGACTCACAGAGAGTGGAAGAAAGTGCTGTAAGTGAGATCTAAAGGACTCACAGAAAGTGGAAGAAAGTGCGGTGAGAGTGCAAGAAAGTGCAGTGAGTTAAATCTAAAGGACACGCAGAGAGTGGAAGAAAGTGCAGTGAGTGAAATTTAAAGGACACACTGAGAGTGGGAGAAAGTGTGGTGAGTGAAATCTAAAGGGCACAAAGAGAGCGGAAGAAAGTGCAGTGAGTGAAACCTAAAAGACTCACAGAGAGTGGAAGAAAGTGCTGTAAGTGAGATCTAAAGGACTCACAGAAAGTGGAAGAAAGTGCGGTGAGAGTGCAAGAAAGTGCAGTGAGTTAAATCTAAAGGACACGCAGAGAGTGGAAGAAAGTGCCGTGAGTTAAATCTAAAGGACACACAGAGAGTAAAAGAAAGTGCGATGATTGAAATCTAAAGGACACACAGAGAGTGGAAGAAAGTGCAGTGAGGGAAATCTAAAGGACACACAGAGAGTGGAAGAAAGTGCAGTGAGTGAAATCTAAAGGACACAGAGAGTGGATGAAAGTGCGGTAAGTGAATTCTAAAGGACACACAGAGTGGGAAAAAGTGCAGTGAGTGAAATCTAAAGTACAAATAGAGAGTGGAAGAAAGTGCAATGAGTGAACTCTAAAGGACACACAGAGAGTGGAAAAAAAGTGTGGTGAGTGAAATGTAAAGGACACACAGAGAGTGGAAGTAAGTGCAGGGAGTGAAATCTAAAGGACACACAGAGAGTGGAGGAAAGTGCGGTGAGTGAAATCTAGAGGATGCACATAGAGTAGAAGAAAGTGCGGTGAGTGAAATCTAAAGGACACAGAGTGAAGAAAGTGGGGTGAGTGAAATCTAAGGATACACAGAGAGTGGAAGAAAGTGCAGTGAGTGATATCTAAAGGACACACAGAGAGTGGAAGAAAGTGCCGTGAGAGAAATCTAAAGGACTCACTGACAGTGGAAGAAATTGCGGTGAGTGAAATCTAAAGGACTCACAGAGAGTGGAAGAAAAGGCAGTGAGTGAAATTTAAAGGACTCACAGAGAGAGGAAGAACGTGCTGTGAGTGAAATCTAAAGGACTCACAGAGAGTGGAAGAAAGTGCAGTGAGCGAAATCTAAAGGACACAGAGAGTGGAAGAAAGTGCAGTGAGTGAAATCTAAAGGACTCACAGAGAGTGGAAAGAAGTGCAGAGAGTGAAATCTAAAGGACACACAGAGAGCGGAAAGAAGTGCAGTCAGTGAAATTTAAAAGACACACAGAGAGTGGGAGAAAGTGTGGTGAGTGAAATCTAAAGGGCACAAAGAGAGCGGAAGAAAGTGCGGTGAGTGAAATCTAGAGGACGCACATAGAGTAGAAGAAAGTGCAGTGAGTGAAATCTAAAGGACTCACAGAGAGTGGAAGAAAGTGTGGTGAGAGTGGAAGAAAGTGCGGTGAGTGAAATCTAAAGGACACAGAGTGGAAGAAAGTGCGGTGAGTTAAATCTAAAGGACACGCAGAGTGAAAGAAAGTGCAGTGAGTGATATCTAAAGGACACACAGAGAGTGGAAGAAAGTGCCGTGAGTTAAATCTAAAGGACACACAGAGAGTAGAAGAAAGTGTGGTGAGTGAAATCTAAAGGGCACGCAGAGAGTAGAAGAAAGTGCGATGAGTGAAATCTAAAGGACACACAGAGAGTGGAAGAAAGTGCAGTGAGGGAAATCTAAAGGGCACACAGAGAGTGGAAGAAAGTGCAGTGAGTGAAATCTAAAGGACACAGAGTGGAAGAAAGTGCAGTGAGTTAAATCTAAAGGACACGCAGAGTGAAAGAAAGTGCAGTGAGTGATATCTAAAGGACACACAGAGAGTGGAAGAAAGTGCCGTGAGTTAAATCTAAAGGACTCACAGAGAGTAGAAGAAAGTGTGGTGAGTGAAATCTAAAAGGCACGCAGAGAGTAGAAGAAAGTGCGATGAGTGAAATCTAAAGGACACACAGAGAGTGGAAGAAAGTGCAGTGAGGGAAATCCAAAGGGCACACAGAGAGTGGAAGAAAGTGCAGTGAGTGAAATCTAAAGGACACAGAGAGTGGATGAAAGTGCGGTAAGTGAATTCTAAAGGACACACAGAGTGGAAAAAAGTGCAGTGAGTGAAATCTGAAGTACAAACAGAGAGTGGAAGAAAGTGCAATGAGTGAACTCTAAAGGACACACAGAGAGTGGAAGAAAGTGTTGTGAGTGAAATGTAAAGGACACACAGAGAGTGGAAGAAAGTGCGGTGAGTGAAATCTAAAGGACACCCAGAGAGTGGAAGAAAGTGTGGTGAGTGAAATCTAAAGGACACCCAGAGAGTGGAAGAAAGTGCAATGAGTGAACTCTAAAGGACACACAGAGAGTGGAAGAAAGTGCGGTGAGTAAAATCTAAAGGACACACAGGGTGGAAGAAAGTGCGGTGAGTGAAATCTAGAGGACACACAGAGAGTGGAAGAAAGTGGGGTGAGTGAAATCTAAAGGGCATAGAGTGGAAGAAAGTGGGGTGAGTGAAATCTAAGGACACACAGAGAGGGGATGAAAGTGCGGTGAGTGAAATCTAAAGGACACACAGAAAGTAGAAGAAAGTGCAGTGAGTTAAATCTAAAGGACACGCAGAGAGTGGAAGAAAGAGCAGTGAGTGATATCTAAAGGACACACAGAGAGTGGAAGAAAGTGCCGTGAGTGAAATCTAAAGGGCACAAAGAGAGCGGAAGAAAGTGCGGTGAGTGAAATCTGAAGGACTCACAGAGAGTGGAAGAAAGTGCAGTGAGTGAAATCTAAAGGACACAGAGAGTGGATGAAAGTGCGGTAAGTGAAATCTAAAGGACACACAGAGAGTGGAAGAAAGTGCGGTGAGTGAAATCTAAAGGACACACAGAGAGTGGAAGTAAGTGCAGGGAGTGAAATCGAAAGGACACACAGAGAGTGGAGGAAAGTGCGGTGAGTGAAATCTAAAGGACACACAGAGAGTGGAGGAAAGTGCGGTGAGTGAAATCTAAAGGACTCACAGAGAGTGGAAGAAAGTGCTGTGAGTGAGATCTAAAGGACTCACAGAAAGTGGAAGAAAGTGCGGTGAGAGTGGAAGAAAGTGCAGTGAGTGAAATCTAAAGGACACAGAGTGGAAGAAAGTGCAGTGAGTTAAATCTAAAGGACACGCAGAGAGTGGAAGAAAGTGCAGTGAGTGATATCTAAAGGACACACAGAGAGTGGAAGAAAGTGCCGTGAGTGAAATCTAAAGGGCACAAAGAGAGCGGAAGAAAGTGCGGTGAGTGAAATCTGAAGGACACAAAGAGAGTGGAAGAAAGTGCGGTGAGTGAAATCTAAAGGACACCCAGAGAGTGGAAGAAAGTGCGGTGAGTGAAATCTAAAGGACACACAGAGAGTGGAAGTAAGTGCAGGGAGTGAAATCTAAAGGACACACAGAGAGTGGAGGAAAGTGCGGTGAGTAAAATCTAAAGGACACAATGGGTGGAAGAAAGTGGGGTGAGTGAAATCTAAAGGACACACAGAGAGTGGAAGAAAGTGCGGTGAGTTAAATCTAAAGGACACACAGAGAGTGGAAGAAAGTGCCGTGAGTTAAATCTAAAGGACGCACATAGAGTAGAAGAAAGTGCAGTGAGTGAAATCTAAAGGACTCACAGAGAGTGGAAGAAAGTGTGGTGAGAGTGGAAGAAAGTGCGGTGAGTGAAATCTAAAGGACACAGAGTGGAAGAAAGTGCGGTGAGTGAAATCTAAAGGACACACAGAGAGTGGAAGTAAGTGCAGGGAGTGAAATCTAAAGGACACACAGAGAGTGGAAGTAAGTGCAGGGAGTGAAATCTAAAGGACACACAGAGAGTGGAAGAAAGTGCGGTGAGTAAAATCTAAAGGACACACAGGGTGGAAGAAAGTGCGGTGAGTGAAATCTAAAGGACACACAGAGAGTGGAAGTAAGTGCAGGGAGTGAAATCTAAAGGACACACAGAGAGTGGAAGTAAGTGCAGGGAGTGAAATCTAAAGGACACACAGAGAGTGGAAGAAAGTGCAGTGAGTGAAATCTAAAGGACTCACAGAGAGTGGAAGAAAGTGTGGTGAGAGTGGAAGAAAGTGCGGTGAGTGAAATCTAAAGGACACAGAGTGGAAGAAAGTGGGGTGAGTGAAATCTAAGGACACACAGAGAGGGGATGAAAGTGCCGTGAGTTAAATCTAAAGGACACACAGGGTGGAAGAAAGTGCGGTGAGTGAAATCTAGAGGACACACAGAGAGTGGAAGACATTGGGGTGAGTGAAATCTAAAGGACACAGAGTGGAAGAAAGTGGGGTGAGTGAAATCTAAGGACACACAGAGAGGGGATGAAAGTGCGGTGAGTGAAATATAAAGGACACACAGAAAGTAGAAGAAAGTGCAGTGAGTTAAATCTAAAGGACACGCAGAGAGTGGAAGAAAGTGCAGTGAGTGATATCTAAAGGACACACAGAGAGTGGAAGAAAGTGCCATGAGTTAAATCTAAAGGACGCACAGAGAGTAGAAGAAAGTGCAATGAGTGAAATCTAAAGGACACGCAGAGAGTAAAAAAAAAGCGGTGAGTGAAATGAAAAGGACACAGAGAGAGCGGAAGAAAGTGCGGTGAGTGAAATCTGAAGGACTCACAGAGAGTGGAAGAAAGTGCAGTGAGTGAAATCTAAAGGACACAGAGAGTGGATGAAAGTGCGGTAAGTGAATTCTAAAGGACACACAGAGAGTGGAAGTAAGTGCAGGGAGTGAAATCGAAAGGACACACAGAGAGTGGAGGAAAGTGCGGTGAGTGAAATCTAAAGGACACACAGAGAGTGGAAGAAAGTGCGGTGAGTGAAATCTAAAGGACACACAGAGAGTGGAAGTAAGTGCAGGGAGTGAAATCGAAAGGACACACAGAGAGTGGAGGAAAGTGCGGTGAGTGAAATCTAAAGGACACACAGAGAGTGGAGGAAAGTGCGGTGAGTGAAATCTAAAGGACTCACAGAGAGTGGAAGAAAGTGCTGTGAGTGAGATCTAAAGGACTCACAGAAAGTGGAAGAAAGTGCGGTGAGAGTGGAAGAAAGTGCAGTGAGTGAAATCTAAAGGACACAGAGTGGAAGAAAGTGCAGTGAGTTAAATCTAAAGGACACGCAGAGAGTGGAAGAAAGTGCAGTGAGTGATATCTAAAGGACACACAGAGAGTGGAAGAAAGTGCCGTGAGTGATATCTAAAGGACACACAGAGAGTAGAAGAAAGTGTGGTGAGTGAAATCTAAAGGGCACGCAGAGAGTGGAAGAAAGTGCCGTGAGTGAAATCTAAAGGACACAGAGAGTGGATGAAAGTGCGGTAAGTGAATTCTAAAGGACACACACAGTTGAAAAAAGTGCAGTGAGTGAAATTTAAAGTACAAACAGAGAGTGGAAGAAAGTGCAATGAGTGAACTCTAAAGGACACACAGAGAGTGGAAGAAAGTGCGGTGAGTGAAATCTAAAGTACACCCAGAGAGTGGAAGTAAGTGCAAGGAGTGAAATCTAAAGGACACACAGAGAGTGGAAGAAAGTGCGGTGAGTGAAATCTAAAGGACACACAGAGAGTGGAAGAAAGTGCGGTGCGTGAAATCTAAAGAACACACAGAGAGTGGAAGTAAGTGCAGGGAGTGAAATCTAAAGAACACACAGAGAGTGGAAGTAAGTGCAGGGAGTGAAATCTAAAGGACAGATAGAGAGTGGAAGAAAGTGCAATGAGTGAACTCTAAAGGACACACAGAGAGTGGAAGAAAGTGCGGTGAGTGAAATCTAAAGAACACACAGAGAGTGGAAGAAAGTGCGGTAAGTGAAATCTAAAGGACACCCAGAGAGTGGAAGAAAGTGCAGTGAGTGAAATCTAAAGGACACCCAGAGAGTGGAAGAAAGTGCAGTGAGTGAAATCTAAAGAACACACAGAGAGTGGAAGAAAGTGCGGTGAGTGAAATCTAAAGGACACCCAGAGAGTGGAAGAAAGTGCAGTGAGTGAAATCTAAAGAACACACAGAGAGTGGAAGAAAGTGCGGTAAGTGAAATCTAAAGGACACCCAGAGAGTGGAAGAAAGTGCAGTGAGTGAAATCTAAAGGACACACAGAGAGTGGAAGAAAGTGCGGTGAGTGAAATCTAAAGGACACCCAGAGAGTGGAAGAAAGTGCGGTGAGTGAAATCTAAAGGACACCCAGAGAGTGGAAGAAAGTGCAGTGAGTGAAATCTAAAGGGCACGCAGAGAGTAGAAGAAAGTGCGATGAGTGAAATCTAAAGGACGCACATAGAGTAGAAGAAAGTGCAGTGAGTGAAATCTAAAGGACTCACAGAGAGTGGAAGAAAGTGTGGTGAGAGTGGAAGAAAGTGCAGTGAGTTAAATCTAAAGGACACGCAGAGAGTGGAAGAAAGTGCAGTGAGTGATATCTAAAGGACACACAGAGAGTGGAAGAAAGTGCCGTGAGTTAAATCTAAAGGACGCACAGAGAGTAGAAGAAAGTGCGGTGAGTGAAATCTAAAGGACTCACAGAGAGTGGAAAGAAGTGCAGAGAGTGAAATCTAAAGGGCACAAAGAGAGCGGAAGAAAGTGCAGTGAGTGAAACCTAAAAGACTCACAGAGAGTGGAAGAAAGTGCTGTAAGTGAGATCTAAAGGACTCACGGAAAGTGGAAGAAAGTGCGGTGAGAGTGCAAGAAAGTGCAGTGAGTGAAATCTAAAGGACACAGAGTGGAAGAAAGTGCAGTGAGTTAAATCTAAAGGACACGCAGAGAGTGGAAGAAAGTGCAGTGAGTGATATCTAAAGGACACACAGAGAGTGGAAGAAGGTGCCGTGAGTTAAATCTAAAGGACACACAGAGAGTAGAAGAAAGTGCAGTGAGTTAAATCTAAAGGACACGCAGAGAGTGGAAGAAAGTGCAGTGAGTGATATCTAAAGGACACACAGAGAGTGGAAGAAGGTGCCGTGAGTTAAATCTAAAGGAAACACAGAGAGTAGAAGAAAGTGTGGTGAGTGAAATCTAAAGGGCACAAAGAGAGCGGAAGAAAGTGCAGTGAGTGAAACCTAAAAGACTCACAGAGAGTGGAAGAAAGTGCTGTAAGTGAGATCTAAAGGACTCACAGAAAGTGGAAGAAAGTGCGGTGAGAGTGCAAGAAAGTGCAGTGAGTTAAATCTAAAGGACACGCAGAGACTGGAAGAAAGTGCAGTGAGTGAAATTTAAAGGACACACAGAGAGTGGGAGAAAGTGTGGTGAGTGAAATCTAAAGGGCACAAAGAGAGCGGAAGAAAGTGCAGTGAGTGAAACCTAAAAGACTCACAGAGAGTGGAAGAAAGTGCTGTAAGTGAGATCTAAAGGACTCACAGAAAGTGGAAGAAAGTGCGGTGAGAGTGCAAGAAAGTGCAGTGAGTTAAATCTAAAGGACACGCAGAGAGTGGAAGAAAGTGCCGTGAGTTAAATCTAAAGGACACACAGAGAGTAAAAGAAAGTGCGATGATTGAAATCTAAAGGACACACAGAGAGTGGAAGAAAGTGCAGTGAGGGAAATCTAAAGGACACACAGAGAGTGGAAGAAAGTGCAGTGAGTGAAATCAAAAGGACACAGAGAGTGGATGAAAGTGCGGTAAGTGAATTCTAAAGGACACACAGAGTGGAAAAAAGTGCAGTGAGTGAAATCTAAAGTACAAATAGAGAGTGGAAGAAAGTGCAATGAGTGAACTCTAAAGGACACACAGAGAGTGGAAAAAAGGTGTGGTGAGTGAAATGTAAAGGACACACAGAGAGTGGAACAAAGTGCGGTGAGTGAAATCTAAAGAACACACAGAGAGTGGAAGTAAGTGCAGGGAGTGAAATCTAAAGGACACACAGAGAGTGGAGGAAAGTGCGGTGAGTGAAATCTAGAGGATGCACATAGAGTAGAAGAAAGTGCGTTGAGTGAAATCTAAAGGACACAGAGTGAAGAAAGTGGGGTGAGTGAAATCTAAGGATACACAGAGAGTGGAAGAAAGTGCAGTGAGTGATATCTAAAGGACACACAGAGAGTGGAAGAAAGTGCCGTGAGAGAAATCTAAAGGACTCACTGACAGTGGAAGAAATTGCGGTGAGGGAAATCTAAAGGACTCACAGAGAGTGGAAGAAAATGCAGTGAGTGAAATTTAAAGGACTCACAGAGAGAGGAAGAACGTGCTGTGAGTGAAATCTAAAGGACTCACAGAGAGTGGAAGAAAGTGCAGTGAGCGAAATCTAAAGGACACAGAGAGTGGAAGAAAGTGCAGTGAGTGAAATCTAAAGGACTCACAGAGAGTGGAAAGAAGTGCAGAGAGTGAAATCTAAAGGACACACAGAGAGCGGAAAGAAGTGCAGTCAGTGAAATTTAAAGGACACACAGAGAGTGGGAGAAAGTGTGGTGAGTGAAATCTAAAGGGCACAAAGAGAGCGGAAAAAAGTGCGGTGAGTGAAATCTAGAGGACGCACATAGAGTAGAAGAAAGTGCAGTGAGTGAAATCTAAAGGACTCACAGAGAGTGGAAGAAAGTGTGGTGAGAGTGGAAGAAAGTGCGGTGAGTGAAATCTAAAGGACACAGAGTGGAAGAAAGTGCGGTGAGTTAAATCTAAAGGACACACAGAGAGTAGAAGAAAGTGTGGTGAGTGAAATCTAAAGGGCACGCAGAGAGTAGAAGAAAGTGCGATGAGTGAAATCTAAAGGACACACAGAGAGTGGAAGAAAGTGCAGTGAGGGAAATCTAAAGGGCACACAGAGAGTGGAAGAAAGTGCAGTGAGTGAAATCTAAAGGACACAGAGTGGAAGAAAGTGCAGTGAGTTAAATCTAAAGGACACGCAGAGTGAAAGAAAGTGCAGTGAGTGATATCTAAAGGACACACAGAGAGTGGAAGAAAGTGCCGTGAGTTAAATCTAAAGGACTCACAGAGAGTAGAAGAAAGTGTGGTGAGTGAAATCTAAAAGGCACGCAGAGAGTAGAAGAAAGTGCGATGAGTGAAATCTAAAGGACACACAGAGAGTGGAAGAAAGTGCAGTGAGGGAAATCTAAAGGGCACACAGAGAGTGGAAGAAAGTGCAGTGAGTGAAATCTAAAGGACATAGAGAGTGGATGAAAGTGCGGTAAGTGAATTCTAAAGGACACACAGAGTGGAAAAAAGTGCAGTGAGTGAAATCTGAAGTACAAACAGAGAGTGGAAGAAAGTGCAATGAGTGAACTCTAAAGGACACACAGAGAGTGGAAGAAAGTGTGGTGAGTGAAATGTAAAGGACACACAGAGAGTGGAAGAAAGTGCGGTGAGTGAAATCTAAAGGACACCCAGAGAGTGGAAGAAAGTGTGGTGAGTGAAATCTAAAGGAAACCCAGAGAGTGGAAGAAAGTGCAATGAGTGAACTCTAAAGGACACACAGAGAGTGGAAGAAAGTGCGGTGAGTAAAATCTAAAGGACACACAGGGTGGAAGAAAGTGCGGTGAGTGAAATCTAGAGGACACACAGAGAGTGGAAGAAATTGGGGTGAGTGAAATCTAAAGGACACAGAGAGTGGAAGAAAGTGCAGTGAGTGAAATCTAAAGGACTCACAGAGAGTGGAAAGAAGTGCAGAGAGTGAAATCTAAAGGACACACAGAGAGCGGAAAGAAGTGCAGTCAGTGAAATTTAAAGGACACACAGAGAGTGGGAGAAAGTGTGGTGAGTGAAATCTAAAGGGCACAAAGAGAGCGGAAGAAAGTGCGGTGAGTGAAATCTAGAGGACGCACATAGAGTAGAAGAAAGTGTAGTGAGTGAAATCTAAAGGACTCACAGAGAGTGGAAGAAAGTGTGGTGAGAGTGGAAGAAAGTGCGGTGAGTGAAATCTAAAGGACACAGAGTGGAAGAAAGTGCGGTGAGTTAAATCTAAAGGACACACAGAGAGTAGAAGAAAGTGTGGTGAGTGAAATCTAAAGGGCACGCAGAGAGTAGAAGAAAGTGCGATGAGTGAAATCTAAAGGACACACAGAGAGTGGAAGAAAGTGCAGTGAGGGAAATCTAAAGGGCACACAGAGAGTGGAAGAAAGTGCAGTGAGTGAAATCTAAAGGACACAGAGTGGAAGAAAGTGCAGTGAGTTAAATCTAAAGGACACGCAGAGTGAAAGAAAGTGCAGTGAGTGATATCTAAAGGACACACAGAGAGTGGAAAAAAGTGCCGTGAGTTAAATCTAAAGGACTCACAGAGAGTAGAAGAAAGTGTGGTGAGTGAAATCTAAAAGGCACGCAGAGAGTAGAAGAAAGTGCGATGAGTGAAATCTAAAGGACACACAGAGAGTGGAAGAAAGTGCAGTGAGGGAAATCTAAAGGGCACACAGAGAGTGGAAGAAAGTGCAGTGAGTGAAATCTAAAGGACACAGAGAGTGGATGAAAGTGCGGTAAGTGAATTCTAAAGGACACACAGAGTGGAAAAAAGTGCAGTGAGTGAAATCTGAAGTACAAACAGAGAGTGGAAGAAAGTGCAATGAGTGAACTCTAAAGGACACACAGAGAGTGGAAGAAAGTGTGGTGAGTGAAATGTAAAGGACACACAGAGAGTGGAAGAAAGTGCGGTGAGTGAAATCTAAAGGACACCCAGAGAGTGGAAGAAAGTGTGGTGAGTGAAATCTAAAGGAAACCCAGAGAGTGGAAGAAAGTGCAATGAGTGAACTCTAAAGGACACACAGAGAGTGGAAGAAAGTGCGGTGAGTAAAATCTAAAGGACACACAGGGTGGAAGAAAGTGCGGTGAGTGAAATCTAGAGGACACACAGAGAGTGGAAGAAAGTGGGGTGAGTGAAATCTAAAGGACACAGAGTGGAAGAAAGTGGGGTGAGTGAAATCTAAGGACACACAGAGAGGGGATGAAAGTGCGGTGAGTGAAATCTAAAGGACACACAGAAAGTAGAAGAAAGTGCAGTGAGTTAAATCTAAAGGACACGCAGAGAGTGGAAGAAAGTGCAGTGAGTGATATCTAAAGGACACACAGAGAGTGGAAGAAAGTGCCGTGAGTTAAATCTAAAGGACGCACAGAGAGTAGAAGAAAGTGCAATGAGTGAAATCTAAAGGACACGCAGAGAGTAAAAAAAAAGCGGTGAGTGAAATGAAAAGGACACAGAGAGAGCGGAAGAAAGTGCGGTGAGTGAAATCTGAAGGACTCACAGAGAGTGGAAGAAAGTGCAGTGAGTGAAATCTAAAGGACACAGAGAGTGGATGAAAGTGCGGTAAGTGAATTCTAAAGGACACACAGAGAGTGGAAGTAAGTGCAGGGAGTGAAATCGAAAGGACACACAGAGAGTGGAGGAAAGTGCGGTGAGTGAAATCTAAAGGACACACAGAGAGTGGAAGAAAGTGCGGTGAGTGAAATCTAAAGGACACACAGAGAGTGGAAGTAAGTGCAGGGAGTGAAATCGAAAGGACACACAGAGAGTGGAGGAAAGTGCGGTGAGTGAAATCTAAAGGACACCAAGAGAGTGGAGGAAAGTGCGGTGAGTGAAATCTAAAGGACTCACAGAGAGTGGAAGAAAGTGCTGTGAGTGAGATCTAAAGGACTCACAGAAAGTGGAAGAAAGTGCGGTGAGAGTGGAAGAAAGTGCAGTGAGTGAAATCTAAAGGACACAGAGTGGAAGAAAGTGCAGTGAGTTAAATCTAAAGGACACGCAGAGAGTGGAAGAAAGTGCAGTGAGTGATATCTAAAGGACACACAGAGAGTGGAAGAAAGTGCCGTGAGT
The DNA here is from genome assembly GCF_040938575.1 of Ambystoma mexicanum. Taxonomy (NCBI): domain Eukaryota; kingdom Metazoa; phylum Chordata; class Amphibia; order Caudata; family Ambystomatidae; genus Ambystoma; species Ambystoma mexicanum. The sequence continues at coordinate 1,426,321,197 of NC_090924.1, forward strand.
GATATCTAAAGGACACACAGAGAGTAGAAGAAAGTGTGGTGAGTGAAATCTAAAGGGCACGCAGAGAGTGGAAGAAAGTGCCGTGAGTGAAATCTAAAGGACACAGAGAGTGGATGAAAGTGCGGTAAGTGAATTCTAAAGGACACACACAGTTGAAAAAAGTGCAGTGAGTGAAATTTAAAGTACAAACAGAGAGTGGAAGAAAGTGCAATGAGTGAACTCTAAAGGACACACAGAGAGTGGAAGAAAGTGCGGTGAGTGAAATCTAAAGGACACCCAGAGAGTGGAAGTAAGTGCAAGGAGTGAAATCTAAAGGACACACAGAGAGTGGAAGAAAGTGCGGTGAGTGAAATCTAAAGGACACACAGAGAGTGGAAGAAAGTGCGGTGAGTGAAATCTAAAGAACACACAGAGAGTGGAAGTAAGTGCAGGGAGTGAAATCTAAAGAACACGCAGAGAGTGGAAGTAAGTGCAGGGAGTGAAATCTAAAGGACAGATAGAGAGTGGAAGAAAGTGCAATGAGTGAACTCTAAAGGACACACAGAGAGTGGAAGAAAGTGCGGTGAGTGAAATCTAAAGAACACACAGAGAGTGGAAGAAAGTGCGGTAAGTGAAATCTAAAGGACACCCAGAGAGTGGAAGAAAGTGCAGTGAGTGAAATCTAAAGGACACCCAGAGAGTGGAAGAAAGTGCAGTGAGTGAAATCTAAAGAACACACAGAGAGTGGAAGAAAGTGCGGTGAGTGAAATCTAAAGGACACCCAGAGAGTGGAAGAAAGTGCAGTGAGTGAAATCTAAAGAACACACAGAGAGTGGAAGTAAGTGCAGGGAGTGAAATCTAAAGGACACACAGAGAGTGGAAGAAAGTGCGGTGAGTGAAATCTAAAGGACACCCAGAGAGTGGAAGAAAGTGCGGTGAGTGAAATCTAAAGGACACCCAGAGAGTGGAAGAAAGTGCAGTGAGTGAAATCTAAAGAACACACAGAGAGTGGAAGTAAGTGCAGGGAGTGAAATCTAAAGGACACACAGAGAGTGGAAGAAAGTGCGGTGAGTGAAATCTAAAGGACACACAGAGAGTGGAAGAAAGTGCGGTGAGTGAAATCTAAAGAACACACAGAGAGTGGAAGTAAGTGCAGGGAGTGAAATCTAAAGAACACACAGAGAGTGGAAGTAAGTGCAGGGAGTGAAATCTAAAGGACAGACAGAGAGTGGAAGAAAGTGCAATGAGTGAACTCTAAAGGACACACAGAGAGTGGAAGAAAGTGCAGTGAGTGAAATCTAAAGAACACACAGAGAGTGGAAGAAAGTGCGGTGAGTGAAATCTAAAGGACACCAAGAGAGTGGAAGAAAGTGCAGTGAGTGAAATCTAAAGAACACACAGAGAGTGGAAGTAAGTGCAGGGAGTGAAATCTAAAGGACAGACAGAGAGTGGAAGAAAGTGCAATGAGTGAACTCTAAAGGACACACAGAGAGTGGAAGAAAGTGCGGTGAGTGAAATCTAAAGAACACACAGAGAGTGGAAGAAAGTGCGGTGAGTGAAATCTAAAGGACACCCAGAGAGTGGAAGAAAGTGCAGTGAGTGAAATCTAAAGAACACACAGAGAGTGGAAGTAAGTGCAGGGAGTGAAATCTAAAGGACAGACAGAGAGTGGAAGAAAGTGCAATGAGTGAACTCTAAAGGACACACAGAGAGTGGAAGAAAGTGCGGTGAGTGAAATCTAAAGGACACCCAGAGAGTGGAAGAAAGTGCAGTGAGTGAAATCTAAAGAACACACAGAGAGTGGAAGTAAGTGCAGGGAGTGAAATCTAAAGGACACACAGAGAGTGGAAGAAAGTGCGGTGAGTGAAATCAAAAGGACACACAGAGAGTGGAAGAAAGTGCGGTGAGTGAAATCTAAAGGACACACAGAGAGTGGAAGAAAGTGCGGTGAGTGAAATCTAAAGAACACACAGAGAGTGGAGGAAAGTGCGGTGAGTGAAATCTAAAGGACACACAGAGAGTGGAAGAAAGTGCGGTGAGTGAAATCTAGAGGACGCACATAGAGTAGAAGAAAGTGCAGTGAGTGAAATCTAAAGGACTCACAGAGAGTGGAAGAAAGTGCGGTGAGTGAAATCTAAAGGACAGACAGAGTGGAAGAAAGTGCGGTGAGTGAAATCTAAAGGACTCACAGAGAGTGGAAGAAAGTGCGGTGAGTGAAATCTAAAGGACAGACAGAGTGGAAGAAAGTCCGGTGAGTGAAATCTAAAGGACAGACAGAGTGGAAGAAAGTGCGGTGAGTGAAATCTAAAGGACACAGAGAGTGGATGAAAGTGTGGTAAGTGAATTCTAAAGGACACCCAGAGAGTGGAAGAAAGTGCAGTGAGTGAAATCTAAAGAACACACAGAGAGTGGAAGTAAGTGCAGGGAGTGAAATCTAAAGGACACACAGAGAGTGGAAGAAAGTGCGGTGAGTGAAATCTAAAGAACACACAGAGAGTGGAAGAAAGTGCGGTGAGTGAAATCTAAAGGACACACAGAGAGTGGAAGAAAGTGCGGTGAGTGAAATCTAAAGAACACACAGAGAGTGGAAGAAAGTGCAGGGAGTGAAATCTAAAGGACACACAGAGAGTGGAGGAAAGTGCGGTGAGTGAAATCTAAAGGACACACAGGGTGGAAGAAAGTGCGGTGAGTGAAATCTAGAGGACGCACATAGAGTAGAAGAAAGTGCGGTGAGTGAAATCTAAAGGACTCACAGAGAGTGGAAGAAAGTGCGGTAAGTGAAATCTAAAGGACAGACAGAGTGGAAGAAAGTGCGGTGAGTGAAATCTAAAGAACACACAGAGAGTGGAAGAAAGTGCGGTGAGTGAAATCTAAAGAACACACAGAGAGTGGAAGAAAGTGCGGTGAGTGAAATCTAAAGGACACACAGAGAGTGGAAGAAAGTGCGGTGAGTGAAATCTAAAGAACACACAGAGAGTGGAGGAAAGTGCGGTGAGTGAAATCTAAAGGACACACAGAGAGTGGAAGAACGTGCGGTGAGTAAAATCTAAAGGACACACAGGGTGGAAGAAAGTGCGGTGAGTGAAATCTAAAGGACACACAGAGAGTGGAAGAAAGTGCGGTGAGTGAAATCTAAAGGACACACAGAGAGTGGAAGAAAGTGCGGTGAGTGAAATCTAAAGAACACACAGAGAGTGGAAGTAAGTGCAGGGAGTGAAATCTAAAGGACACACAGAGAGTGGAGGAAAGTGCGGTGAGTGAAATCTAAAGGACACACAGAGAGTGGAAGAACGTGCGGTGAGTAAAATCTAAAGGACACACAGGGTGGAAGAAAGTGCGGTGAGTGAAATCTAGAGGACGCACATAGAGTAGAAGAAAGTGCAGTGAGTGAAATCTAAAGGACTCACAGAGAGTGGAAGAAAGTGCGGTGAGTGAAATCTAAAGAACACACAGAGAGTGGAAGAAAGTGCGGTGAGTGAAATCTAAAGGACACACAGAGAGTGGAAGAAAGTGCGGTGAGTGAAATCTAAAGAACACACAGAGAGTGGAAGAAAGTGCAGGGAGTGAAATCTAAAGGACACACAGAGAGTGGAAGTAAGTGCAGGGAGTGAAATCTAAAGGACACACAGAGAGTGGAAGAAAGTGCGGTGAGTGAAATCTAGAGGACGCACATAGAGTAGAAGAAAGTGCAGTGAGTGAAATCTAAGGGACTCACAGAGAGTGGAAGAAAGTGCGGTGAGTGAAATCTAAAGAACACAGAGAGAGTGGAAGAAAGTGCAGGGAGTGAAATCTAAAGGACACACAGAGAGTGGAAGAAAGTGCGGTGAGTGAAATCTAAAGTACAAACAGAGAGTGGAGGAAAGTGCGGTGAGTAAAATCTAAAGGACACACAGAGAGTGGAGGAAAGTGCGGTGAGTAAAATCTAAAGGACACACAGGGTGGAAGAAAGTGCGGTGAGTGAAATCTAGAGGACGCACATAGAGTAGAAGAAAGTGCAGTGAGTGAAATCTAAAGGACTCACAGAGAGTGGATGAAAGTGTGGTGAGAGTGGAAGAAAGTGTGGTGAGTGAAATCTAAAGGACACAGAGTGGAAGAAAGTGCCGTGAGTTAAATCTAAAGGACGCACAGAGAGTGGAAGAAAGTGCAGTGAGTTAAATCTAAAGGACACACAGAGAGTGGAAGAAAGTGCCGTGAGTTAAATCTAAAGGACGCACAGAGAGTGGAAGAAAGTGCGGTGAGTGAAATCAAAAGGACACACAGAGAGTGGAAGAAAGTGCGGTGAGTGAAATCAAAAGGACACACAGAGAGTGGAAGAAAGTGCGGTGAGTGAAATCAAAAGGACACACAGAGAGTGGAAGAAAGTGCCGTGAGTTAAATCTAAAGGACGCACAGAGAGTGGAAGAAAGTGCGGTGAGTGAAATCAAAAGGACACACAGAGAGTGGAAGAAAGTGCCGTGAGTTAAATCTAAAGGACGCACAGAGAGTGGAAGAAAGTGCGGTGAGGGAAATCAAAAGGACATACAGAGAATGGAAGAAAGTGCGGTGAGTGAAATCTAAAGGACACCCAGAGAGTGGAAGAAAGTGCGGTGAGTGAAATCTAAAGGACACAGAGTGGAAGAAAGTGGGGTGAGTGAAATCTAAGGACACACAGAGAGGGGATGAAAGTGCGGTGAGTGAAATCTAAAGGACAGACAGAGAGTGGAAGAAAGTGCTGTGAGTGAAATCTAAAGGACACACAGAGAGTGGAAGTAAGTGCAGGGAGTGAAATCTAAAGGACACACAGAGAGTGGAAGAAAGTGCAATGAGTGAACTCTAAAGGACACACAGAGAGTGGAAGAAAGTGCTGTGAGTGAGATCTAAAGGACTCACAGAAAGTGGAAGAAAGTGAGGTGAGAGTGGAAGAAAGTGCAGTGAGTGAAATCTAAAGGACACAGAGTGGAAGAAAGTGCAGTGAGTTAAATCTAAAGGACACGCAGAGAGTGGAAGAAAGTGCAGTGAGTGAAATCTAAAGGACTCACAGAGAGTGGAAGAAAGTGCTGTGAGTGAGATCTAAAGGACTCACAGAAAGTGGAAGAAAGTGCGGTGAGAGTGGAAGAAAGTGCAGTGAGTGAAATCTAAAGGACACAGAGTGGAAGAAAGTGCAGTGAGTTAAATCTAAAGGACACGCAGAGAGTGGAAGAAAGTGCAGTGAGTGATATCTAAAGGACACACAGAGAGTGGAAGAAAGTGCCGTGAGTGATATCTAAAGGACACACAGAGAGTAGAAGAAAGTGTGGTGAGTGAAATCTAAAGGGCACGCAGAGAGTGGAAGAAAGTGCCGTGAGTGAAATCTAAAGGACACAGAGAGTGGATGAAAGTGCGGTAAGTGAATTCTAAAGGACACACACAGTTGAAAAAAGTGCAGTGAGTGAAATTTAAAGTACAAACAGAGAGTGGAAGAAAGTGCAATGAGTGAACTCTAAAGGACACACAGAGAGTGGAAGAAAGTGCGGTGAGTGAAATCTAAAGGACACCCAGAGAGTGGAAGTAAGTGCAAGGAGTGAAATCTAAAGGACACACAGAGAGTGGAAGAAAGTGCGGTGAGTGAAATCTAAAGGACACACAGAGAGTGGAAGAAAGTGCGGTGAGTGAAATCTAAAGAACACACAGAGAGTGGAAGTAAGTGCAGGGAGTGAAATCTAAAGAACACGCAGAGAGTGGAAGTAAGTGCAGGGAGTGAAATCTAAAGGACAGATAGAGAGTGGAAGAAAGTGCAATGAGTGAACTCTAAAGGACACACAGAGAGTGGAAGAAAGTGCGGTGAGTGAAATCTAAAGAACACACAGAGAGTGGAAGAAAGTGCGGTAAGTGAAATCTAAAGGACACCCAGAGAGTGGAAGAAAGTGCAGTGAGTGAAATCTAAAGGACACCCAGAGAGTGGAAGAAAGTGCAGTGAGTGAAATCTAAAGAACACACAGAGAGTGGAAGAAAGTGCGGTGAGTGAAATCTAAAGGACACCCAGAGAGTGGAAGAAAGTGCAGTGAGTGAAATCTAAAGAACACACAGAGAGTGGAAGTAAGTGCAGGGAGTGAAATCTAAAGGACACACAGAGAGTGGAAGAAAGTGCGGTGAGTGAAATCTAAAGGACACCCAGAGAGTGGAAGAAAGTGCGGTGAGTGAAATCTAAAGGACACCCAGAGAGTGGAAGAAAGTGCAGTGAGTGAAATCTAAAGAACACACAGAGAGTGGAAGTAAGTGCAGGGAGTGAAATCTAAAGGACACACAGAGAGTGGAAGAAAGTGCGGTGAGTGAAATCTAAAGGACACACAGAGAGTGGAAGAAAGTGCGGTGAGTGAAATCTAAAGAACACACAGAGAGTGGAAGTAAGTGCAGGGAGTGAAATCTAAAGAACACACAGAGAGTGGAAGTAAGTGCAGGGAGTGAAATCTAAAGGACAGACAGAGAGTGGAAGAAAGTGCAATGAGTGAACTCTAAAGGACACACAGAGAGTGGAAGAAAGTGCAGTGAGTGAAATCTAAAGAACACACAGAGAGTGGAAGAAAGTGCGGTGAGTGAAATCTAAAGGACACCAAGAGAGTGGAAGAAAGTGCAGTGAGTGAAATCTAAAGAACACACAGAGAGTGGAAGTAAGTGCAGGGAGTGAAATCTAAAGGACAGACAGAGAGTGGAAGAAAGTGCAATGAGTGAACTCTAAAGGACACACAGAGAGTGGAAGAAAGTGCGGTGAGTGAAATCTAAAGAACACACAGAGAGTGGAAGAAAGTGCGGTGAGTGAAATCTAAAGGACACCCAGAGAGTGGAAGAAAGTGCAGTGAGTGAAATCTAAAGAACACACAGAGAGTGGAAGTAAGTGCAGGGAGTGAAATCTAAAGGACAGACAGAGAGTGGAAGAAAGTGCAATGAGTGAACTCTAAAGGACACACAGAGAGTGGAAGAAAGTGCGGTGAGTGAAATCTAAAGGACACCCAGAGAGTGGAAGAAAGTGCAGTGAGTGAAATCTAAAGAACACACAGAGAGTGGAAGTAAGTGCAGGGAGTGAAATCTAAAGGACACACAGAGAGTGGAAGAAAGTGCGGTGAGTGAAATCAAAAGGACACACAGAGAGTGGAAGAAAGTGCGGTGAGTGAAATCTAAAGGACACACAGAGAGTGGAAGAAAGTGCGGTGAGTGAAATCTAAAGAACACACAGAGAGTGGAGGAAAGTGCGGTGAGTGAAATCTAAAGGACACACAGAGAGTGGAAGAAAGTGCGGTGAGTGAAATCTAGAGGACGCACATAGAGTAGAAGAAAGTGCAGTGAGTGAAATCTAAAGGACTCACAGAGAGTGGAAGAAAGTGCGGTGAGTGAAATCTAAAGGACAGACAGAGTGGAAGAAAGTGCGGTGAGTGAAATCTAAAGGACTCACAGAGAGTGGAAGAAAGTGCGGTGAGTGAAATCTAAAGGACAGACAGAGTGGAAGAAAGTCCGGTGAGTGAAATCTAAAGGACAGACAGAGTGGAAGAAAGTGCGGTGAGTGAAATCTAAAGGACACAGAGAGTGGATGAAAGTGCGGTAAGTGAATTCTAAAGGACACCCAGAGAGTGGAAGAAAGTGCAGTGAGTGAAATCTAAAGAACACACAGAGAGTGGAAGTAAGTGCAGGGAGTGAAATCTAAAGGACACACAGAGAGTGGAAGAAAGTGCGGTGAGTGAAATCTAAAGAACACACAGAGAGTGGAAGAAAGTGCGGTGAGTGAAATCTAAAGGACACACAGAGAGTGGAAGAAAGTGCGGTGAGTGAAATCTAAAGAACACACAGAGAGTGGAAGAAAGTGCAGGGAGTGAAATCTAAAGGACACACAGAGAGTGGAGGAAAGTGCGGTGAGTGAAATCTAAAGGACACACAGGGTGGAAGAAAGTGCGGTGAGTGAAATCTAGAGGACGCACATAGAGTAGAAGAAAGTGCGGTGAGTGAAATCTAAAGGACTCACAGAGAGTGGAAGAAAGTGCGGTAAGTGAAATCTAAAGGACAGACAGAGTGGAAGAAAGTGCGGTGAGTGAAATCTAAAGAACACACAGAGAGTGGAAGAAAGTGCGGTGAGTGAAATCTAAAGAACACACAGAGAGTGGAAGAAAGTGCGGTGAGTGAAATCTAAAGGACACACAGAGAGTGGAAGAAAGTGCGGTGAGTGAAATCTAAAGAACACACAGAGAGTGGAGGAAAGTGCGGTGAGTGAAATCTAAAGGACACACAGAGAGTGGAAGAACGTGCGGTGAGTAAAATCTAAAGGACACACAGGGTGGAAGAAAGTGCGGTGAGTGAAATCTAAAGGACACACAGAGAGTGGAAGAAAGTGCGGTGAGTGAAATCTAAAGGACACACAGAGAGTGGAAGAAAGTGCGGTGAGTGAAATCTAAAGAACACACAGAGAGTGGAAGTAAGTGCAGGGAGTGAAATCTAAAGGACACACAGAGAGTGGAGGAAAGTGCGGTGAGTGAAATCTAAAGGACACACAGAGAGTGGAAGAACGTGCGGTGAGTAAAATCTAAAGGACACACAGGGTGGAAGAAAGTGCGGTGAGTGAAATCTAGAGGACGCACATAGAGTAGAAGAAAGTGCAGTGAGTGAAATCTAAAGGACTCACAGAGAGTGGAAGAAAGTGCGGTGAGTGAAATCTAAAGAACACACAGAGAGTGGAAGAAAGTGCGGTGAGTGAAATCTAAAGGACACACAGAGAGTGGAAGAAAGTGCGGTGAGTGAAATCTAAAGAACACACAGAGAGTGGAAGAAAGTGCAGGGAGTGAAATCTAAAGGACACACAGAGAGTGGAAGTAAGTGCAGGGAGTGAAATCTAAAGGACACACAGAGAGTGGAAGAAAGTGCGGTGAGTGAAATCTAGAGGACGCACATAGAGTAGAAGAAAGTGCAGTGAGTGAAATCTAAGGGACTCACAGAGAGTGGAAGAAAGTGCGGTGAGTGAAATCTAAAGAACACAGAGAGAGTGGAAGAAAGTGCAGGGAGTGAAATCTAAAGGACACACAGAGAGTGGAAGAAAGTGCGGTGAGTGAAATCTAAAGTACAAACAGAGAGTGGAGGAAAGTGCGGTGAGTAAAATCTAAAGGACACACAGAGAGTGGAGGAAAGTGCGGTGAGTAAAATCTAAAGGACACACAGGGTGGAAGAAAGTGCGGTGAGTGAAATCTAGAGGACGCACATAGAGTAGAAGAAAGTGCAGTGAGTGAAATCTAAAGGACTCACAGAGAGTGGATGAAAGTGTGGTGAGAGTGGAAGAAAGTGTGGTGAGTGAAATCTAAAGGACGCACAGAGAGTGGAAGAAAGTGCAGTGAGTTAAATCTAAAGGACACACAGAGAGTGGAAGAAAGTGCCGTGAGTTAAATCTAAAGGACGCACAGAGAGTGGAAGAAAGTGCGGTGAGTGAAATCAAAAGGACACACAGAGAGTGGAAGAAAGTGCGGTGAGTGAAATCAAAAGGACACACAGAGAGTGGAAGAAAGTGCGGTGAGTGAAATCAAAAGGACACACAGAGAGTGGAAGAAAGTGCCGTGAGTTAAATCTAAAGGACGCACAGAGAGTGGAAGAAAGTGCGGTGAGTGAAATCAAAAGGACACACAGAGAGTGGAAGAAAGTGCCGTGAGTTAAATCTAAAGGACGCACAGAGAGTGGAAGAAAGTGCGGTGAGGGAAATCAAAAGGACATACAGAGAATGGAAGAAAGTGCGGTGAGTGAAATCTAAAGGACACCCAGAGAGTGGAAGAAAGTGCGGTGAGTGAAATCTAAAGGACACAGAGTGGAAGAAAGTGGGGTGAGTGAAATCTAAGGACACACAGAGAGGGGATGAAAGTGCGGTGAGTGAAATCTAAAGGACAGACAGAGAGTGGAAGAAAGTGCTGTGAGTGAAATCTAAAGGACACACAGAGAGTGGAAGTAAGTGCAGGGAGTGAAATCTAAAGGACACACAGAGAGTGGAAGAAAGTGCAATGAGTGAACTCTAAAGGACACACAGAGAGTGGAAGAAAGTGCGGTGAGTGAAATCTAAAGGACACCCAGAGAGTGGAAGAAAGTGCGGTGAGTGAAATCTAAAGGACACACAGAGAGTGGAAGAAAGTGCGGTGAGTGAAATCTAAAGGACACACAGAGAGTGGAAGTAAGTGCAGGGAGTGAAATCTAAAGGACACACAGAGAGTGGAAGAAAGTGCGGTGAGTGAAATCTAAAGTACAAACAGAGAGTGGAAGTAAGTGCAGGGAGTGAAATCTAAAGGACACACAAGGAGTGGAGGAAAGTGCGGTGAGTAAAATCTAAAGGACACACAGGGTGGAAGAAAGTGCGGTGAGTGAAATCTAGAGGACGCACATAGAGTAGAAGAAAGTGCAGTGAGTGAAATCTAAAGGACTCACAGAGAGTGGATGAAAGTGTGGTGAGAGTGGAAGAAAGTGCGGTGAGTGAAATCTAAAGGACACAGAGTGGAAGAAAGTGCCGTGAGTTAAATTTAAAGGACGCACAGAGAGTGGAAGAAAGTGCAGTGAGTTAAATCTAAAGGACACACAGAGAGTGGAAGAAAGTGCCGTGAGTTAAATCTAAAGGACGCACAGAGAGTGGAAGAAAGTGCGGTGAGTGAAATCAAAAGGACACACAGAGAGTGGAAGAAAGTGCGGTGAGTGAAATCAAAAGGACACACAGAGAGTGGAAGAAAGTGCGGTGAGTGAAATCAAAAGGACACACAGAGAGTGGAAGAAAGTGCCGTGAGTTAAATCTAAAGGACGCACAGAGAGTGGAAGAAAGTGCGGTGAGTGAAATCAAAAGGACACACAGAGAGTGGAAGAAAGTGCCGTGAGTTAAATCTAAAGGACGCACAGAGAGTGGAAGAAAGTGCGGTGAGTGAAATCAAAAGGACATACAGAGAATGGAAGAAAGTGCGGTGAGTGAAATCTAAAGGACACCCAGAGAGTGGAAGAAAGTGCGGTGAGTGAAATCTAAAGGACACAAAGAGAGTGGAAGAAAGTGCGGTGAGTGAAATCTAAAGGACACCCAGAGAGTGGAAGAAAGTGCGGTGAGTGAAATCTAAAGGACACACAGAGAGTGGAAGTAAGTGCAGGGAGTGAAATCTAAAGGACACACAGAGAGTGGAGGAAAGTGCGGTGAGTAAAATCAAAAGGACACAATGGGTGGAAGAAAGTGGGGTGAGTGAAATCTAAAGGACACACAGAGAGTGGAAGAAAGTGCGGTGAGTTAAATCTAAAGGACACACAGAGAGTGGAAGAAAGTGCCGTGAGTTAAATCTAAAGGACGCACATAGAGTAGAAGAAAGTGCAGTGAGTGAAATCTAAAGGACTCACAGAGAGTGGAAGAAAGTGTGGTGAGAGTGGAAGAAAGTGCGGTGAGTGAAATCTAAAGGACACAGAGTGGAAGAAAGTGCTGTGAGTGAAATCTAAAGGACACACAGAGAGTGGAAGTAAGTGCAGGGAGTGAAATCTAAAGGACACACAGAGAGTGGAAGTAAGTGCAGGGAGTGAAATCTAAAGGACACACAGAGAGTGGAAGAAAGTGCGGTGAGTAAAATCTAAAGGACACACAGGGTGGAAGAAAGTGCGGTGAGTGAAATCTAAAGGACACACAGAGAGTGGAAGTAAGTGCAGGGAGTGAAATCTAAAGGACACACGGAGAGTGGAAGTAAGTGCAGGGAGTGAAATCTAAAGGACACACAGAGACTGGAAGAAAGTGCAGTGAGTGAAATCTAAAGGACTCACAGAGAGTGGAAGAAAGTGTGGTGAGAGTGGAAGAAAGTGCGGTGAGTGAAATCTAAAGGACACAGAGTGGAAGAAAGTGGGGTGAGTGAAATCTAAGGACACACAGAGAGGGGATGAAAGTGCCGTGAGTTAAATCTAAAGGACGCACAGAGAGTAGAAGAAAGTGCGGTGAGTGAAATCTAAAGAACACACAGAGAGTGGAAGAAGTGCGGTGAGTGAAATCTAAAGGACACAGAGTGGAAGAAAGTGCGGTGAGTGAAATCTAAAGGACACAGAGTGGAAGAAAGTGCGGTGAGAGTGGAAGAAAGTGCGGTGAGTGAAATCTAAGGACACACAGAGAGGGGATGAAAGTGCGGTGAGTAAAATCTAAAGGACACACAGGGTGGAAGAAAGTGGGGTGAGTGAAATCTAAAGGACACACAGAGAGTGGAAGAAAGTGCGGTGAGTTAAATCTAAAGGACACACAGAGAGTGGAAGAAAGTGCGGTGAGTGAAATCTAAAGGACACAGAGTGGAAGAAAGTGCGGTGAGAGTGGAAGAAAGTGCGGTGAGTGAAATCTAAAGGACAAAGAGTGGAAGAAAGTGCGGTGAGTGAAATCTAAAGGACACAGGGTGGAAGAAAGTGCGGTGAGAGTGGAAGAAAGTGCGGTGAGTGAAATCTAAGGACACACAGAGAGGGGATGAAAGTGCGGTGAGTGAAATCTAAAGGACAGACGGAGTGGAAGAAAGTGCAGTGAGTTAAATCTAAAGGACACACAGAGAGTGGAAGAAAGTGCCGTGAGTTTAATCTAAAGGACGCACAGAGAGTGGAACAAAGTGCGGTGAGTGAAATCAAAAGGACACACAGAGAGTGGAAGAAAGTGCGGTGAGTGAAATCAAAAGGACACACAGAGAGTGGAAGAAAGTGCCGTGAGTTAAATCTAAATCACAGAGAGTGGAAGAAAGTGCGGTGAGTGAAATCAAAAGGACACACAGAGAGTGGTAGAAAGTGCCGTGAGTTAAATCTAAAGGACGCACAGAGAGTGGAAGAAAGTGCGGTGAGTGAAATCAAAAGGACATACAGAGAATGGAAGAAAGTGCGGTGAGTGAAATCTAAAGGACACCCAGAGAGTGGAAGAAAGTGCGGTGAGTGAAATCTAAAGGACACACAGAGAGTGGAAGAAAGTGCGGTGAGTGAAATCTAAAGGACACCCAGAGAGTGGAAGAAAGTGCGGTGAGTGAAATCTAAAGGACACACAGAGAGTGGAAGTAAGTGCAGGGAGTGAAATCTAAAGGACACACAGAGAGTGGAGGAAAGTGCGGTGGGTAAAATCTAAAGGACACACAGGGTGGAAGAAAGTGGGGTGAGTGAAATCTAAAGGACACACAGAGAGTGGAAGAAAGTGCAGTGAGTTAAATCTAAAGGACACACAGAGAGTGGAAGAAAGTGCCGTGAGTTAAATCTAAAGGACGCACATAGAGTAGAAGAAAGTGCAGTGAGTGAAATCTAAAGGACTCACAGAGAGTGGAAGAAAGTGTGGTGAGAGTGGAAGAAAGTGCGGTGAGTGAAATCTAAAGGACACAGAGTGGAAGAAAGTGCGGTGAGTGAAATCTAAAGGACACACAGAGAGTGGAAGTAAGTGCAGGGAGTGAAATGTAAAGGACACACAGAGAGTGGAAGTAAGTGCAGGGAGTGAAATCTAAAGGACACACAGAGAGTGGAAGAAAGTGCGGTGAGTAAAATCTAAAGGACACACAGAGTGGAAGAAAGTGCGGTGAGTGAAATCTAAAGGACACACAGAGAGTGGAAGTAAGTGCAGGGAGTGAAATCTAAAGGACACACAGAGAGTGGAAGTAAGTGCAGGGAGTGAAATCTAAAGGACACACAGTGAGTGGAAGAAAGTGCAGTGAGTGAAATCTAAAGGACTCACAGAGTGTGGAAGAAGGTGTGGTGAGAGTGGAAGAAAGTGCGGTGAGTGAAATCTAAAGGACACAGAGTGGAAGAAAGTGGGGTGAGTGAAATCTAAAGGACACACAGAGAGTAGAAGAAAGTGTGGTGAGTGAAATCTAAAGGGCACGCAGAGAGTAGAAGAAAGTGCGATGAGTGAAATCTAAAGGACACACAGAGAGTGGAAGAAAGTGCCGTGAGTTAAATCTAAAGGACACACAGAGAGTAGAAGAAAGTGTGGTGAGTGAAATCTAAAGGGCACGCAGAGAGTAGAAGAAAGTGCGATGAGTGAAATCTAAAGGACGCACATAGAGTAAAAGAAAGTGCAGTGAGTGAAATCTAAAGGACTCACAGAGAGTGGAAGAAAGTGTGGTGAGAGTGGAAGAAAGTGCAGTGAGTTAAATCTAAAGGACACGCAGAGAGTGGAAGAAAGTGCAGTGAGTGATATCTAAAGGACACACAGAGAGTGGAAGAAAGTGCCGTGAGTTAAATCTAAAGGACGCACAGAGAGTAGAAGAAAGTGCGGTGAGTGAAATCTAAAGGACTCACAGAGAGTGGAAAGAAGTGCAGTGAGTGAAATCTAAAGGGCACAAAGAGAGCGGAAGAAAGTGCAGTGAGTGAAACCTAAAAGACTCACAGAGAGTGGAAGAAAGTGCTGTAAGTGAGATCTAAAGGACTCACAGAAAGTGGAAGAAAGTGCGGTGAGAGTGCAAGAAGGTGCCGTGAGTTAAATCTAAAGGACACACAGAGAGTAGAAGAAAGTGCAGTGAGTTAAATCTAAAGGACACGCAGAGAGTGGAAGAAAGTGCAGTGAGTGATATCTAAAGGACACACAGAGAGTGGAAGAAGGTGCCGTGAGTTAAATCTAAAGGACACACAGAGAGTAGAAGAAAGTGTGGTGAGTGAAATCTAAAGGGCACAAAGAGAGCGGAAGAAAGTGCAGTGAGTGAAACCTAAAAGACTCACAGAGAGTGGAAGAAAGTGCTGTAAGTGAGATCTAAAGGAGTCACAGAAAGTGGAAGAAAGTGCGGTGAGAGTGCAAGAAAGTGCAGTGAGTTAAATCTAAAGGACACGCAGAGAGTGGAAGAAAGTGCAGTGAGTGAAATTTAAAGGACACACAGAGAGTGGGAGAAAGTGTGGTGAGTGAAATCTAAAGGGCACAAAGAGAGCGGAAGAAAGTGCAGTGAGTGAAACCTAAAAGACTCACAGAGAGTGGAAGAAAGTGCTGTAAGTGAGATCTAAAGGACTCACAGAAAGTGGAAGAAAGTGCGGTGAGAGTGCAAGAAAGTGCAGTGAGTTAAATCTAAAGGACACGCAGAGAGTGGAAGAAAGTGCAGTGAGTGAAATTTAAAGGACACACTGAGAGTGGGAGAAAGTGTGGTGAGTGAAATCTAAAGGGCACAAAGAGAGCGGAAGAAAGTGCAGTGAGTGAAACCTAAAAGACTCACAGAGAGTGGAAGAAAGTGCTGTAAGTGAGATCTAAAGGACTCACAGAAAGTGGAAGAAAGTGCGGTGAGAGTGCAAGAAAGTGCAGTGAGTTAAATCTAAAGGACACGCAGAGAGTGGAAGAAAGTGCCGTGAGTTAAATCTAAAGGACACACAGAGAGTAAAAGAAAGTGCGATGATTGAAATCTAAAGGACACACAGAGAGTGGAAGAAAGTGCAGTGAGGGAAATCTAAAGGACACACAGAGAGTGGAAGAAAGTGCAGTGAGTGAAATCTAAAGGACACAGAGAGTGGATGAAAGTGCGGTAAGTGAATTCTAAAGGACACACAGAGTGGGAAAAAGTGCAGTGAGTGAAATCTAAAGTACAAATAGAGAGTGGAAGAAAGTGCAATGAGTGAACTCTAAAGGACACACAGAGAGTGGAAAAAAAGTGTGGTGAGTGAAATGTAAAGGACACACAGAGAGTGGAAGTAAGTGCAGGGAGTGAAATCTAAAGGACACACAGAGAGTGGAGGAAAGTGCGGTGAGTGAAATCTAGAGGATGCACATAGAGTAGAAGAAAGTGCGGTGAGTGAAATCTAAAGGACACAGAGTGAAGAAAGTGGGGTGAGTGAAATCTAAGGATACACAGAGAGTGGAAGAAAGTGCAGTGAGTGATATCTAAAGGACACACAGAGAGTGGAAGAAAGTGCCGTGAGAGAAATCTAAAGGACTCACTGACAGTGGAAGAAATTGCGGTGAGTGAAATCTAAAGGACTCACAGAGAGTGGAAGAAAAGGCAGTGAGTGAAATTTAAAGGACTCACAGAGAGAGGAAGAACGTGCTGTGAGTGAAATCTAAAGGACTCACAGAGAGTGGAAGAAAGTGCAGTGAGCGAAATCTAAAGGACACAGAGAGTGGAAGAAAGTGCAGTGAGTGAAATCTAAAGGACTCACAGAGAGTGGAAAGAAGTGCAGAGAGTGAAATCTAAAGGACACACAGAGAGCGGAAAGAAGTGCAGTCAGTGAAATTTAAAGGACACACAGAGAGTGGGAGAAAGTGTGGTGAGTGAAATCTAAAGGGCACAAAGAGAGCGGAAGAAAGTGCGGTGAGTGAAATCTAGAGGACGCACATAGAGTAGAAGAAAGTGCAGTGAGTGAAATCTAAAGGACTCACAGAGAGTGGAAGAAAGTGTGGTGAGAGTGGAAGAAAGTGCGGTGAGTGAAATCTAAAGGACACAGAGTGGAAGAAAGTGCGGTGAGTTAAATCTAAAGGACACGCAGAGTGAAAGAAAGTGCAGTGAGTGATATCTAAAGGACACACAGAGAGTGGAAGAAAGTGCCGTGAGTTAAATCTAAAGGACACACAGAGAGTAGAAGAAAGTGTGGTGAGTGAAATCTAAAGGGCACGCAGAGAGTAGAAGAAAGTGCGATGAGTGAAATCTAAAGGACACACAGAGAGTGGAAGAAAGTGCAGTGAGGGAAATCTAAAGGGCACACAGAGAGTGGAAGAAAGTGCAGTGAGTGAAATCTAAAGGACACAGAGTGGAAGAAAGTGCAGTGAGTTAAATCTAAAGGACACGCAGAGTGAAAGAAAGTGCAGTGAGTGATATCTAAAGGACACACAGAGAGTGGAAGAAAGTGCCGTGAGTTAAATCTAAAGGACTCACAGAGAGTAGAAGAAAGTGTGGTGAGTGAAATCTAAAAGGCACGCAGAGAGTAGAAGAAAGTGCGATGAGTGAAATCTAAAGGACACACAGAGAGTGGAAGAAAGTGCAGTGAGGGAAATCCAAAGGGCACACAGAGAGTGGAAGAAAGTGCAGTGAGTGAAATCTAAAGGACACAGAGAGTGGATGAAAGTGCGGTAAGTGAATTCTAAAGGACACACAGAGTGGAAAAAAGTGCAGTGAGTGAAATCTGAAGTACAAACAGAGAGTGGAAGAAAGTGCAATGAGTGAACTCTAAAGGACACACAGAGAGTGGAAGAAAGTGTTGTGAGTGAAATGTAAAGGACACACAGAGAGTGGAAGAAAGTGCGGTGAGTGAAATCTAAAGGACACCCAGAGAGTGGAAGAAAGTGTGGTGAGTGAAATCTAAAGGACACCCAGAGAGTGGAAGAAAGTGCAATGAGTGAACTCTAAAGGACACACAGAGAGTGGAAGAAAGTGCGGTGAGTAAAATCTAAAGGACACACAGGGTGGAAGAAAGTGCGGTGAGTGAAATCTAGAGGACACACAGAGAGTGGAAGAAAGTGGGGTGAGTGAAATCTAAAGGACATAGAGTGGAAGAAAGTGGGGTGAGTGAAATCTAAGGACACACAGAGAGGGGATGAAAGTGCGGTGAGTGAAATCTAAAGGACACACAGAAAGTAGAAGAAAGTGCAGTGAGTTAAATCTAAAGGACACGCAGAGAGTGGAAGAAAGAGCAGTGAGTGATATCTAAAGGACACACAGAGAGTGGAAGAAAGTGCCGTGAGTGAAATCTAAAGGGCACAAAGAGAGCGGAAGAAAGTGCGGTGAGTGAAATCTGAAGGACTCACAGAGAGTGGAAGAAAGTGCAGTGAGTGAAATCTAAAGGACACAGAGAGTGGATGAAAGTGCGGTAAGTGAAATCTAAAGGACACACAGAGAGTGGAAGAAAGTGCGGTGAGTGAAATCTAAAGGACACACAGAGAGTGGAAGTAAGTGCAGGGAGTGAAATCGAAAGGACACACAGAGAGTGGAGGAAAGTGCGGTGAGTGAAATCTAAAGGACACACAGAGAGTGGAGGAAAGTGCGGTGAGTGAAATCTAAAGGACTCACAGAGAGTGGAAGAAAGTGCTGTGAGTGAGATCTAAAGGACTCACAGAAAGTGGAAGAAAGTGCGGTGAGAGTGGAAGAAAGTGCAGTGAGTGAAATCTAAAGGACACAGAGTGGAAGAAAGTGCAGTGAGTTAAATCTAAAGGACACGCAGAGAGTGGAAGAAAGTGCAGTGAGTGATATCTAAAGGACACACAGAGAGTGGAAGAAAGTGCCGTGAGTGAAATCTAAAGGGCACAAAGAGAGCGGAAGAAAGTGCGGTGAGTGAAATCTGAAGGACACAAAGAGAGTGGAAGAAAGTGCGGTGAGTGAAATCTAAAGGACACCCAGAGAGTGGAAGAAAGTGCGGTGAGTGAAATCTAAAGGACACACAGAGAGTGGAAGTAAGTGCAGGGAGTGAAATCTAAAGGACACACAGAGAGTGGAGGAAAGTGCGGTGAGTAAAATCTAAAGGACACAATGGGTGGAAGAAAGTGGGGTGAGTGAAATCTAAAGGACACACAGAGAGTGGAAGAAAGTGCGGTGAGTTAAATCTAAAGGACACACAGAGAGTGGAAGAAAGTGCCGTGAGTTAAATCTAAAGGACGCACATAGAGTAGAAGAAAGTGCAGTGAGTGAAATCTAAAGGACTCACAGAGAGTGGAAGAAAGTGTGGTGAGAGTGGAAGAAAGTGCGGTGAGTGAAATCTAAAGGACACAGAGTGGAAGAAAGTGCGGTGAGTGAAATCTAAAGGACACACAGAGAGTGGAAGTAAGTGCAGGGAGTGAAATCTAAAGGACACACAGAGAGTGGAAGTAAGTGCAGGGAGTGAAATCTAAAGGACACACAGAGAGTGGAAGAAAGTGCGGTGAGTAAAATCTAAAGGACACACAGGGTGGAAGAAAGTGCGGTGAGTGAAATCTAAAGGACACACAGAGAGTGGAAGTAAGTGCAGGGAGTGAAATCTAAAGGACACACAGAGAGTGGAAGTAAGTGCAGGGAGTGAAATCTAAAGGACACACAGAGAGTGGAAGAAAGTGCAGTGAGTGAAATCTAAAGGACTCACAGAGAGTGGAAGAAAGTGTGGTGAGAGTGGAAGAAAGTGCGGTGAGTGAAATCTAAAGGACACAGAGTGGAAGAAAGTGGGGTGAGTGAAATCTAAGGACACACAGAGAGTGGAAGTAAGTGCAGGGAGTGAAATCTAAAGGACACACAGAGAGTGGAAGTAAGTGCAGGGAGTGAAATCTAAAGGACACACAGAGAGTGGAAGAAAGTGCAGTGAGTGAAATCTAAAGGACTCACAGAGAGTGGAAGAAAGTGTGGTGAGAGTGGAAGAAAGTGCGGTGAGTGAAATCTAAAGGACACAGAGTGGAAGAAAGTGCGGTGAGTGAAATCTAAAGGACACAGAGTGGAAGAAAGTGCGGTGAGAGTGGAAGAAAGTGCGGTGAGTGAAATCTAAGGACACACAGAGAGGGGATGAAAGTGCGGTGAGTAAAATCTAAAGGACACACAGGGTGGAAGAAAGTGGGGTGAGTGAAATCTAAAGGACACACAGAGAGTGGAAGAAAGTGCGGTGAGTTAAATCTAAAGGACACACAGAGAGTGGAAGAAAGTGCGGTGAGTGAAATCTAAAGGACACAGAGTGGAAGAAAGTGCGGTGAGAGTGGAAGAAAGTGCGGTGAGTGAAATCTAAAGGACACAGAGTGGAAGAAAGTGCGGTGAGTGAAATCTAAAGGACACAGGGTGGAAGAAAGTGCGGTGAGAGTGGAAGAAAGTGCGGTGAGTGAAATCTAAGGACACACAGAGAGGGGATGAAAGTGCGGTGAGTGAAATCTAAAGGACAGACGGAGTGGAAGAAAGTGCAGTGAGTTAAATCTAAAGGACACACAGAGAGTGGAAGAAAGTGCCGTGAGTTTAATCTAAAGGACGCACAGAGAGTGGAACAAAGTGCGGTGAGTGAAATCAAAAGGACACACAGAGAGTGGAAGAAAGTGCGGTGAGTGAAATCAAAAGGACACACAGAGAGTGGAAGAAAGTGCCGTGAGTTAAATCTAAATCACAGAGAGTGGAAGAAAGTGCGGTGAGTGAAATCAAAAGGACACACAGAGAGTGGAAGAAAGTGCCGTGAGTTAAATCTAAAGGACGCACAGAGAGTGGAAGAAAGTGCGGTGAGTGAAATCAAAAGGACATACAGAGAATGGAAGAAAGTGCGGTGAGTGAAATCTAAAGGACACCCAGAGAGTGGAAGAAAGTGCGGTGAGTGAAATCTAAAGGACACACAGAGAGTGGAAGAAAGTGCGGTGAGTGAAATCTAAAGGACACCCAGAGAGTGGAAGAAAGTGCGGTGAGTGAAATCTAAAGGACACACAGAGAGTGGAAGTAAGTGCAGGGAGTGAAATCTAAAGGATACACAGAGAGTGGAGGAAAGTGCGGTGAGTAAAATCTAAAGGACACACAGGGTGGAAGAAAGTGGGGTGAGTGAAATCTAAAGGACACACAGAGAGTGGAAGAAAGTGCGGTGAGTTAAATCTAAAGGACACACAGAGAGTGGAAGAAAGTGGCGTGAGTTAAATCTAAAGGACGCACATAGAGTAGAAGAAAGTGCAGTGAGTGAAATCTAAAGGACTCACAGAGAGTGGAAGAAAGTGTGGTGAGAGTGGAAGAAAGTGCGGTGAGTGAAATCTAAAGGACACAGAGTGGAAGAAAGTGCGGTGAGTGAAATCTAAAGGACACACAGAGAGTGGAAGTAAGTGCAGGGAGTGAAATGTAAAGGACACACAGAGAGTGGAAGTAAGTGCAGGGAGTGAAATCTAAAGGACACACAGAGAGTGGAAGAAAGTGCGGTGAGTAAAATCTAAAGGACACACAGAGTGGAAGAAAGTGCGGTGAGTGAAATCTAAAGGACACACAGAGAGTGGAAGTAAGTGCAGGGAGTGAAATCTAAAGGACACACAGAGAGTGGAAGTAAGTGCAGGGAGTGAAATCTAAAGGACACACAGTGAGTGGAAGAAAGTGCAGTGAGTGAAATCTAAAGGACTCACAGAGAGTGGAAGAAAGTGTGGTGAGAGTGGAAGAAAGTGCGGTGAGTGAAATCTAAAGGACACAGAGTGGAAGAAAGTGCGGTGAGTGAAATCTAAAGGACACAGAGTGGAAGAAAGTGGGGTGAGTGAAATCTAAAGGGCACGGAGAGAGTAGAAGAAAGTGCGATGAGTGAAATCTAAAGGACACACAGAGAGTGGAAGAAAGTGCCGTGAGTTAAATCTAAAGGACACACAGAGAGTAGAAGAAAGTGTGGTGAGTGAAATCTAAAGGGCACGCAGAGAGTAGAAGAAAGTGCGATGAGTGAAATCTAAAGGACGCACATAGAGTAAAAGAAAGTGCAGTGAGTGAAATCTAAAGGACTCACAGAGAGTGGAAGAAAGTGTGGTGAGAGTGGAAGAAAGTGCAGTGAGTTAAATCTAAAGGACACGCAGAGAGTGGAAGAAAGTGCAGTGAGTGATATCTAAAGGACACACAGAGAGTGGAAGAAAGTGCCGTGAGTTAAATCTAAAGGACGCACAGAGAGTAGAAGAAAGTGCGGTGAGTGAAATCTAAAGGACTCACAGAGAGTGGAAAGAAGTGCAGAGAGTGAAATCTAAAGGGCACAAAGAGAGCGGAAGAAAGTGCAGTGAGTGAAACCTAAAAGACTCACAGAGAGTGGAAGAAAGTGCTGTAAGTGAGATCTAAAGGACTCACAGAAAGTGGAAGAAAGTGCGGTGAGAGTGCAAGAAAGTGCAGTGAGTGAAATCTAAAGGACACAGAGTGGAAGAAAGTGCAGAGAGTTAAATCTAAAGGACACGCAGAGAGTGGAAGAAAGTGCAGTGAGTGATATCTAAAGGACACACAGAGAGTGGAAGAAGGTGCCGTGAGTTAAATCTAAAGGACACACAGAGAGTAGAAGAAAGTGCAGTGAGTTAAATCTAAAGGACACGCAGAGAGTGGAAGAAAGTGCAGTGAGTGATATCTAAAGGACACACAGAGAGTGGAAGAAGGTGCCGTGAGTTAAATCTAAAGGACACACAGAGAGTAGAAGAAAGTGTGGTGAGTGAAATCTAAAGGGCACAAAGAGAGCGGAAGAAAGTGCAGTGAGTGAAACCTAAAAGACTCACAGAGAGTGGAAGAAAGTGCTGTAAGTGAGATCTAAAGGAGTCACAGAAAGTGGAAGAAAGTGCGGTGAGAGTGCAAGAAAGTGCAGTGAGTTAAATCTAAAGGACACGCAGAGAGTGGAAGAAAGTGCAGTGAGTGAAATTTAAAGGACACACAGAGAGTGGGAGAAAGTGTGGTGAGTGAAATCTAAAGGGCACAAAGAGAGCGGAAGAAAGTGCAGTGAGTGAAACCTAAAAGACTCACAGAGAGTGGAAGAAAGTGCTGTAAGTGAGATCTAAAGGACTCACAGAAAGTGGAAGAAAGTGCGGTGAGAGTGCAAGAAAGTGCAGTGAGTTAAATCTAAAGGACACGCAGAGAGTGGAAGAAAGTGCAGTGAGTGAAATTTAAAGGACACACTGAGAGTGGGAGAAAGTGTGGTGAGTGAAATCTAAAGGGCACAAAGAGAGCGGAAGAAAGTGCAGTGAGTGAAACCTAAAAGACTCACAGAGAGTGGAAGAAAGTGCTGTAAGTGAGATCTAAAGGACTCACAGAAAGTGGAAGAAAGTGCGGTGAGAGTGCAAGAAAGTGCAGTGAGTTAAATCTAAAGGACACGCAGAGAGTGGAAGAAAGTGCCGTGAGTTAAATCTAAAGGACACACAGATAGTAAAAGAAAGTGCGATGATTGAAATCTAAAGGACACACAGAGAGTGGAAGAAAGTGCAGTGAGGGAAATCTAAAGGACACACAGAGAGTGGAAGAAAGTGCAGTGAGTGAAATCTAAAGGACACAGAGAGTGGATGAAAGTGCGGTAAGTGAATTCTAAAGGACACACAGAGTGGGAAAAAGTGCAGTGAGTGAAATCTAAAGTACAAATAGAGAGTGGAAGAAAGTGCAATGAGTGAACTCTAAAGGACACACAGAGAGTGGAAAAAAAGTGTGGTGAGTGAAATGTAAAGGACACACAGAGAGTGGAAGTAAGTGCAGGGAGTGAAATCTAAAGGACACACAGAGAGTGGAGGAAAGTGCGGTGAGTGAAATCTAGAGGATGCACATAGAGTAGAAGAAAGTGCGGTGAGTGAAATCTAAAGGACACAGAGTGAAGAAAGTGGGGTGAGTGAAATCTAAGGATACACAGAGAGTGGAAGAAAGTGCAGTGAGTGATATCTAAAGGACACACAGAGAGTGGAAGAAAGTGCCGTGAGAGAAATCTAAAGGACTCACTGACAGTGGAAGAAATTGCGGTGAGTGAAATCTAAAGGACTCACAGAGAGTGGAAGAAAATGCAGTGAGTGAAATTTAAAGGACTCACAGAGAGAGGAAGAACGTGCTGTGAGTGAAATCTAAAGGACTCACAGAGAGTGGAAGAAAGTGCAGTGAGCGAAATCTAAAGGACACAGAGAGTGGAAGAAAGTGCAGTGAGTGAAATCTAAAGGACTCACAGAGAGTGGAAAGAAGTGCAGAGAGTGAAATCTAAAGGACACACAGAGAGCGGAAAGAAGTGCAGTCAGTGAAATTTAAAGGACACACAGAGAGTGGGAGAAAGTGTGGTGAGTGAAATCTAGAGGGCACAAAGAGAGCGGAAGAAAGTGCGGTGAGTGAAATCTAGAGGACGCACATAGAGTAGAAGAAAGTGCAGTGAGTGAAATCTAAAGGACTCACAGAGAGTGGAAGAAAGTGTGGTGAGAGTGGAAGAAAGTGCGGTGAGTGAAATCTAAAGGACACAGAGTGGAAGAAAGTGCGGTGAGTTAAATCTAAAGGACACGCAGAGTGAAAGAAAGTGCAGTGAGTGATATCTAAAGGACACACAGAGAGTGGAAGAAAGTGCCGTGAGTTAAATCTAAAGGACACACAGAGAGTAGAAGAAAGTGTGGTGAGTGAAATCTAAAGGGCACGCAGAGAGTAGAAGAAAGTGCGATGAGTGAAATCTAAAGGACACACAGAGAGTGGAAGAAAGTGCAGTGATGGAAATCTAAAGGGCACACAGAGAGTGGAAGAAAGTGCAGTGAGTGAAATCTAAAGGACACAGAGTGGAAGAAAGTGCAGTGAGTTAAATCTAAAGGACACGCAGAGTGAAAGAAAGTGCAGTGAGTGATATCTAAAGGACACACAGAGAGTGGAAGAAAGTGCCGTGAGTTAAATCTAAAGGACTCACAGAGAGTAGAAGAAAGTGTGGTGAGTGAAATCTAAAAGGCACGCAGAGAGTAGAAGAAAGTGCGATGAGTGAAATCTAAAGGACACACAGAGAGTGGAAGAAAGTGCAGTGAGGGAAATCTAAAGGGCACACAGAGAGTGGAAGAAAGTGCAGTGAGTGAAATCTAAAGGACACAGAGAGTGGATGAAAGTGCGGTAAGTGAATTCTAAAGGACACACAGAGTGGAAAAAAGTGCAGTGAGTGAAATCTGAAGTACAAACAGAGAGTGGAAGAAAGTGCAATGAGTGAACTCTAAAGGACACACAGAGAGTGGAAGAAAGTGTTGTGAGTGAAATGTAAAGGACACACAGAGAGTGGAAGAAAGTGCGGTGAGTGAAATCTAAAGGACACCCAGAGAGTGGAAGAAAGTGTGGTGAGTGAAATCTAAAGGACACCCAGAGAGTGGAAGAAAGTGCAATGAGTGAACTCTAAAGGACACACAGAGAGTGGAAGAAAGTGGGGTGAGTAAAATCTAAAGGACACACAGGGTGGAAGAAAGTGCGGTGAGTGAAATCTAGAGGACACACAGAGAGTGGAAGAAAGTGGGGTGAGTGAAATCTAAAGGACATAGAGTGGAAGAAAGTGGGGTGAGTGAAATCTAAGGACACACAGAGAGGGGATGAAAGTGCGGTGAGTGAAATCTAAAGGACACACAGAAAGTAGAAGAAAGTGCAGTGAGTTAAATCTAAAGGACACGCAGAGAGTGGAAGAAAGTGCAGTGAGTGATATCTAAAGGACACACAGAGAGTGGAAGAAAGTGCCGTGAGTGAAATCTAAAGGGCACAAAGAGAGCGGAAGAAAGTGCGGTGAGTGAAATCTGAAGGACTCACAGAGAGTGGAAGAAAGTGCAGTGAGTGAAATCTAAAGGACACAGAGAGTGGATGAAAGTGCGGTAAGTGAAATCTAAAGGACACACAGAGAGTGGAAGAAAGTGCGGTGAGTGAAATCTAAAGGACACACAGAGAGTGGAAGTAAGTGCAGGGAGTGAAATCGAAAGGACACACAGAGAGTGGAGGAAAGTGCGGTGAGTGAAATCTAAAGGACACACAGAGAGTGGAGGAAAGTGCTGTGAGTGAAATCTAAAGGACTCACAGAGAGTGGAAGAAAGTGCTGTGAGTGAGATCTAAAGGACTCACAGAAAGTGGAAGAAAGTGCGGTGAGAGTGGAAGAAAGTGCAGTGAGTGAAATCTAAAGGACACAGAGTGGAAGAAAGTGCAGTGAGTTAAATCTAAAGGACACGCAGAGAGTGGAAGAAAGTGCTGTGAGTGAGATCTAAAGGACTCACAGAAAGTGGAAGAAAGTGCGGTGAGAGTGGAAGAAAGTGCAGTGAGTGAAATCTAAAGGACACAGAGTGGAAGAAAGTGCAGTGAGTTAAATCTAAAGGACACGCAGAGAGTGGAAGAAAGTGCAGTGAGTGATATCTAAAGGACACACAGAGAGTGGAAGAAAGTGCCGTGAGTGATATTTAAAGGACACACAGAGAGTAGAAGAAAGTGTGGTGAGTGAAATCTAAAGGGCACGCAGAGAGTGGAAGAAAGTGCCGTGAGTGAAATCTAAAGGACACAGAGAGTGGATGAAAGTGCGGTAAGTGAATTCTAAAGGACACACACAGTTGAAAAAAGTGCAGTGAGTGAAATTTAAAGTACAAACAGAGAGTGGAAGAAAGTGCGGTGAGTGAACTCTAAAGGACACACAGAGAGTGGAAGAAAGTACGGTGAGTGAAATCTAAAGGACACCCAGAGAGTGGAAGTAAGTGCAGGGAGTGAAATCTAAAGGACACACAGAGAGTGGAAGAAAGTGCGGTGAGTGAAATCTAAAGGACACACAGAGAGTGGAAGAAAGTGCGGTGAGTGAAATCTAAAGAACACACAGAGAGTGGAAGTAAGTGCAGGGAGTGAAATCTAAAGAACACACAGAGAGTGGAAGTAAGTGCAGGGAGTGAAATCTAAAGAACAGACAGAGAGTGGAAGAAAGTGCAATGAGTGAACTCTAAAGGACACACAGAGAGTGGAAGAAAGTGTGGTGAGTGAAATCTAAAGAACACACAGAGAGTGGAAGAAAGTGCGGTGAGTGAAATCTAAAGGACACCCAGAGAGTGGAAGAAAGTGCAATGAGTGAAATCTAAAGGACACCCAGAGAGTGGAAGAAAGTGCAGTGAGTGAAATCTAAAGAACACACAGAGAGTGGAAGAAAGTGCGGTGAGTGAAATTTAAAGGACACCCAGAGAGTGGAAGAAAGTGCAGTGAGTGAAATCTAAAGAACACACAGAGAGTGGAAGTAAGTGCAGGGAGTGAAATCTAAAGGACACACAGAGAGTGGAAGAAAGTGCGGTGAGTGAAATCTAAAGGACACCCAGAGAGTGGAAGAAAGTTCGGTGAGTGAAATCTAAAGGACACCCAGAGAGTGGAAGAAAGTGCAGTGAGTGAAATCTAAAGAACACACAGAGAGTGGAAGTAAGTGCAGGGAGTGAAATCTAAAGGACACACAGAGAGTGGAAGAAAGTGCGGTGAGTGAAATCTAAAGGACACACAGAGAGTGGAAGAAAGTGCGGTGAGTGAAATCTAAAGAACACACAGAGAGTGGAAGTAAGTGCAGGGAGTGAAATCTAAAGAACACACAGAGAGTGGAGGAAAGTGCGGTGAGTAAAATCTAAAGAACACACAGAGAGTGGAAGTAAGTGCAGGGAGTGAAATCTAAAGAACACAGAGAGTGGAAGTAAGTGCAGGGAGTGAAATCTAAAGGACAGACAGAGAGTGGAAGAAAGTGCAATGAGTGAACTCTAAAGGACACACAGAGAGTGGAAGAAAGTGCGGTGAGTGAAACCTAAAGAACACACAGAGAGTGGAAGAAAGTGCGGTGAGTGAAATCTAAAGGACACCCAGAGAGTGGAAGAAAGTGCAGTGAGTGAAATCTAAAGAACACACAGAGAGTGGAAGTAAGTGCAGGGAGTGAAATCTAAAGGACAGACAGAGAGTGGAAGAAAGTGCAATGAGTGAACTCTAAAGGACACACAGAGAGTGGAAGAAAGTGCGGTGAGTGAAATCTAAAGAACACACAGAGAGTGGAAGAAAGTGCGGTGAGTGAAATCTAAAGGACACCCAGAGAGTGGAAGAAAGTGCAGTGAGTGAAATCTAAAGAACACACAGAGAGTGGAAGTAAGTGCAGGGAGTGAAATCTAAAGGACAGACAGAGCGTGGAAGAAAGTGCAATGAGTGAACTCTAAAGGACACACAGAGAGTGGAAGAAAGTGCGGTGAGTGAAATCTAAAGAACACACAGAGAGTGGAAGAAAGTGCGGTGAGTGAAATCTAAAGGACACCCAGAGAGTGGAAGAAAGTGCAGTGAGTGAAATCTAAAGAACACACAGAGAGTGGAAGTAAGTGCAGGGAGTGAAATCTAAAGGACACACAGAGAGTGGAAGAAAGTGCGGTGAGTGAAATCAAAAGGACACACAGATAGTGGAAGAAAGTGCGGTGAGTGAAATCTAAAGGACACACAGAGAGTGGAAGAAAGTGCGGTGAGTGAAATCTAAAGAACACACAGAGAGTGGAAGTAAGTGCAGGGAGTGAAATCTAAAGGACACACAGAGAGTGGAGGAAAGTGCGGTGAGTAAAATCTAAAGGACACACAGAGAGTGGAAGAAAGTGCGGTGAGTGAAATCAAAAGGACACACAGAGAGTGGAAGAAAGTGCGGTGAGTGAAATCTAAAGGACACACAGAGAGTGGAAGAAAGTGCGGTGAGTGAAATCTAAAGAACACACAGAGAGTGGAAGTAAGTGCAGGGAGTGAAATCTAAAGGACACACAGAGAGTGGAGGAAAGTGCGGTGAGTGAAATCTAAAGGACACACAGAGAGTGGAAGAAAGTGCGGTGAGTGAAATCTAGAGGACGCACATAGAGTAGAAGAAAGTGCAGTGAGTGAAATCTAAAGGACACACAGAGAGTGGAAGAAAGTGCGGTGAGTGAAATCTAAAGGACACACAGGGTGGAAGAAAGTGCGGTGAGTGAAATCTAGAGGACGCACATAGAGTAGAAGAAAGTGCAGTGAGTGAAATCTAAAGGACTCACAGAGAGTGGAAGAAAGTGCGGTAATTGAAATCTAAAGGACAGACAGAGTGGAAGAAAGTGCGGTGAGTGAAATCTAAAGAACACACAGAGAGTGGAAGAAAGTGCGGTGAGTGAAATCTAAAGAACACACAGAGAGTGGAAGAAAGTGCGGTGAGTGAAATCTAAAGGACACACAGAGAGTGGAAGAAAGTGCGGTGAGTGAAATCTAAAGAACACACAGAGAGTGGAAGAAAGTGCGGTGAGTGAAATCTAAAGGACACACAGAGAGTGGAGGAAAGTGCGGTGAGTGAAATCTAAAGGACACACAGGGTGGAAGAAAGTGCGGTGAGTAAAATCTAAAGGACACACAGGGTGGAAGAAAGTGCGGTGAGTGAAATCTAGAGGACGCACATAGAGTAGAAGAAAGTGCAGTGAGTGAAATCTAAAGGACTCACAGAGAGTGGAAGAAAGTGCGGTGAGTGAAATCTAAAGGTCAGACAGAGTGGAAGAAAGTGCGGTGAGTGAAATCTAAAGGACACACAGAGAGTGGAAGAAAGTGCGGTGAGTGAAATCTAAAGAACACACAGAGAGTGGAAGAAAGTGCGGTGAGTGAAATCTAGAGGACGCACATAGAGTAGAAGAAAGTGCGGTGAGTAAAATCTAAAGGACACACAGGGTGGAAGAAAGTGCGGTGAGTGAAATCTAGAGGACGCACATAGAGTAGAAGAAAGTGCAGTGAGTGAAATCTAAAGGACTCACAGAGAGTGGAAGAAAGTGCGGTGAGTGAAATCTAAAGGACACACAGAGAGTGGAAGTAAGTGCAGGGAGTGAAATCTAAAGGACACACAGAGAGTGGAAGAAAGTGCGGTGAGTGAAATCTAAAGTACAAACAGAGAGTGGAAGTAAGTGCAGGGAGTGAAATCTAAAGGACACACAAGGAGTGGAGGAAAGTGCGGTGAGTAAAATCTAAAGGACACACAGGGTGGAAGAAAGTGCGGTGAGTGAAATCTAGAGGACGCACATAGAGTAGAAGAAAGTGCAGTGAGTGAAATCTAAAGGACTCACAGAGAGTGGATGAAAGTGTGGTGAGAGTGGAAGAAAGTGCGGTGAGTGAAATCTAAAGGACACAGAGCGGAAGAAAGTGCCGTGAGTTAAATCTAAAGGACGCACAGAGAGTGGAAGAAAGTGCAGTGAGTTAAATCTAAAGGACACACAGAGAGTGGAAGAAAGTGCCGTGAGTTAAATCTAAAGGACGCACAGAGAGTGGAAGAAAGTGCGGTGAGTGAAATCAAAAGGACACACAGAGAGTGGAAGAAAGTGCGGTGAGTTAAATCTAAAGGACGCACAGAGAGTGGAAGAAAGTGCGGTGAGTGAAATCAAAAGGACACACAGAGAGTGGAAGAAAGTGCGGTGAGTGAAATCAAAAGGACACACAGAGAGTGGAAGAAAGTGCCGTGAGTTAAATCTAAAGGACGCACAGAGAGTGGAAGAAAGTGCGGTGAGTGAAATCAAAAGGACACACAGAGAGTGGAAGAAAGTGCCGTGAGTGAAATCTAAAGGACACAGAGTGGAAGAAAGTGGGGTGAGTGAAATCTAAGGACACACAGAGAGGGGATGAAAGTGCGGTGAGTAAAATCTAAAGGACACACAGAGAGTGGAAGAAAGTGCGGTGAGTGAAATCTAAAGGACACCCAGAGAGTGGAAGAAAGTGCGGTGAGTGAAATCTAAAGGACACACAGAGAGTGGAGGAAAGTGCGGTGAGTAAAATCTAAAGGACACACAGGGTGGAAGAAAGTGGGGTGAGTGAAATCTAAAGGACACACAGAGAGTGGAAGAAAGTGCGGTGAGTTAAATCTAAAGGACACACATAGAGTGGAAGAAAGTGCAGTGAGTTAAATCTAAAGGACACAGAGTGGAAGAAAGTGCGGTGAGTGAAATCTAGAGGACGCACATAGAGTAGAAGAAAGTGCGGTGAGTAAAATCTAAAGGACACACAGGGTGGAAGAAAGTGCGGTGAGTGAAATCTAGAGGACGCACATAGAGTAGAAGAAAGTGCAGTGAGTGAAATCTAAAGGACTCACAGAGAGTGGAAGAAAGTGCGGTGAGTGAAATCTAAAGGACACACAGAGAGTGGAAGTAAGTGCAGGGAGTGAAATCTAAAGGACACACAGAGAGTGGAAGAAAGTGCGGTGAGTGAAATCTAAAGTACAAACAGAGAGTGGAAGTAAGTGCAGGGAGTGAAATCTAAAGGACACACAAGGAGTGGAGGAAAGTGCGGTGAGTAAAATCTAAAGGACACACAGGGTGGAAGAAAGTGCGGTGAGTGAAATCTAGAGGACGCACATAGAGTAGAAGAAAGTGCAGTGAGTGAAATCTAAAGGACTCACAGAGAGAGGATGAAAGTGTGGTGAGAGTGGAAGAAAGTGCGGTGAGTGAAATCTAAAGGACACAGAGTGGAAGAAAGTGTCGTGAGTTAAATCTAAAGGACGCACAGAGAGTGGAAGAAAGTGCAGTGAGTTAAATCTAAAGGACACACAGAGAGTGGAAGAAAGTGCCGTGAGTTAAATCTAAAGGACGCACAGAGAGTGGAAGAAAGTGCGGTGAGTGAAATCAAAAGGACACACAGAGAGTGGAAGAAAGTGCGGTGAGTGAAATCAAAAGGACACACAGAGAGTGGAAGAAAGTGCGGTGAGTGAAATCAAAAGGACACACAGAGAGTGGAAGAAAGTGCCGTGAGTTAAATCTAAAGGACGCACAGAGAGTGGAAGAAAGTGCGGTGAGTGAAATCAAAAGGACACACAGAGAGTGGAAGAAAGTGCCGTGAGTGAAATCTAAAGGACACAGAGTGGAAGAAAGTGGGGTGAGTGAAATCTAAGGACACACAGAGAGGGGATGAAAGGGCGGTGAGTAAAATCTAAAGGACACACAGAGAGTGGAAGAAAGTGCGGTGAGTGAAATCTAAAGGACACCCAGAGAGTGGAAGAAAGTGCGGTGAGTGAAATCTAAAGGACACACAGAGAGTGGAGGAAAGTGCGGTGAGTAAAATCTAAAGGACACACAGGGTGGAAGAAAGTGGGGTGAGTGAAATCTAAAGTGCACACAGAGAGTGGAAGAAAGTGCGGTGAGTTAAATCTAAAGGACACACAGAGAGTGGAAGAAAGTGCCGTGAGTTAAATCTAAAGGACACAGAGTGGAAGAAAGTGCGGTGAGAGTGGAAGAAAGTGCGGTGAGTGAAATCTAAAGGACACAGAGTGGAAGAAAGTGCGGTGAGTGAAATCTAAAGGACACAGAGTGGAAGAAAGTGCGGTGAGAGTGGAAGAAAGTGCGGTGAGTGAAATCTAAGGACACACAGAGAGGGGATGAAAGTGCGGTGAGTGAAATCTAAAGGACAGACGGAGTGGAAGAAAGTGCAGTGAGTTAAATCTAAAGGACACACAGAGAGTGGAAGAAAGTGCCGTGAGTTAAATCTAAAGGACGCACAGAAAGTGGAAGAAAGTGCGGTGAGTGAAATCAAAAGGACACACAGAGAGTGGAAGAAAGTGCGGTGAGTGAAATCAAAAGGACACACAGAGAGTGGAAGAAAGTGCGGTGAGTTAAATCTAAAGGACGCACAGAGAGTGGAAGAAAGTGCGGTGAGTGAAATCAAAAGGACACACAGAGAGTGGAAGAAAGTGCCGTGAGTTAAATCTAAAGGACGCACAGAGAGTGGAAGAAAGTGCGGTGAGTGAAATCAAAAGGACATACAGAGAATGGAAGAAAGTGCGGTGAGTGAAATCTAAAGGACACCCAGAGAGTGGAAGAAAGTGCGGTGAGTGAAATCTAAAGGACACAGAGTGGAAGAAAGTGGGGTGAGTGAAATCTAAGGACACACAGAGAGGGGATGAAAGTGCGGTGAGTGAAATCTAAAGGACAGACAGAGAGTGGAAGAAAGTGCAATGAGTGAAATCTAAAGGACACACAGAGAGTGGAAGAAAGTGCAGTGAGGGAAATCTAAAGGGCACACAGAGAGTGGAAGAAAGTGCAGTGAGTGAAATCTAAAGGACACAGAGTGGAAGAAAGTGCAGTGAGTTAAATCTAAAGGACACGCAGAGAGTGGAAGAAAGTGCAGTGAGTGATATCTAAAGGACACACAGAGAGTGGAAGAAAGTGCCGTGAGTTAAATCTAAAGGACGCACAGAGAGTAGAAGAAAGTGCGGTGAGTGAAATCTAAAGGACTCACAGAGAGTGGAAAGAAGTGCAGAGAGTGAAATCTAAAGGGCACAAAGAGAGCGGAAGAAAGTGCAGTGAGTGAAACCTAAAAGACTCACAGAGAGTGGAAGAAAGTGCTGTAAGTGAGATCTAAAGGACTCACAGAAAGTGGAAGAAAGTGCGGTGAGGGTGCAAGAAAGTGCAGTGAGTGAAATCTAAAGGACACAGAGTGGAAGAAAGTGCAGTGAGTTAAATCTAAAGGACACGCAGAGAGTGGAAGAAAGTGCAGTGAGTGATATCTAAAGGACACACAGAGAGTTGAAGAAGGTGCCGTGAGTTAAATCTAAAGGACACACAGAGAGTAGAAGAAAGTGCAGTGAGTTAAATCTAAAGGACACGCAGAGAGTGGAAGAAAGTGCAGTGAGTGATATCTAAAGGACACACAGAGAGTGGAAGAAGGTGCCGTGAGTTAAATCTAAAGGACACACAGAGAGTAGAAGAAAGTGCAGTGAGTGAAACCAAAAAGACTCACAGAGAGTGGAAGAAAGTGCTGTAAGTGAGATCTAATGGACTCACAGAAAGTGGAAGAAAGTGCGGTGAGAGTGCAAGAAAGTGCAGTGAGTTAAATCTAAAGGACACGCAGAGACTGGAAGAAAGTGCAGTGAGTGAAATTTAAAGGACACACAGAGAGTGGGAGAAAGTGTGGTAGGTGAAATCTAAAGGGCACAAAGAGAGCGGGAGAAAGTGCAGTGAGTGAAACCTAAAAGACTCACAGAGAGTGGAAGAAAGTGCTGTAAGTGAGATCCAAAGGA
Source organism: Ambystoma mexicanum (assembly GCF_040938575.1). Lineage (NCBI taxonomy): Eukaryota > Metazoa > Chordata > Amphibia > Caudata > Ambystomatidae > Ambystoma > Ambystoma mexicanum. The sequence goes on from NC_090924.1 coordinate 1,426,354,410, forward strand.
CTCACAGAAAGTGGAAGAAAGTGCGGTGAGAGTGCAAGAAAGTGCAGTGAGTTAAATCTAAAGGACACGCAGAGAGTGGAAGAAAGTGCCGTGAGTTAAATCTAAAGGACACACAGAGAGTAAAAGAAAGTGCGATGATTGAAATCTAAAGGACACACAGAGAGTGGAAGAAAGTGCAGTGAGGGAAATCTAAAGGACACACAGAGAGTGGAAGAAAGTGCAGTGAGTGAAGTCAAAAGGACACAGAGAGTGGATGAAAGTGCGGTAAGTGAATTCTAAAGGACACACAGAGTGGAAAAAAGTGCAGTGAGTGAAATCTAAAGTACAAATAGAGAGTGGAAGAAAGTGCAATGAGTGAACTCTAAAGGACACACAGAGAGTGGAACAAAGTGCGGTGAGTGAAATCTAAAGAACACACAGAGAGTGGAAGTAAGTGCAGGGAGTGAAATCTAAAGGACACACAGAGAGTGGAGGAAAGTGCGGTGAGTGAAATCTAGAGGATGCACATAGAGTAGAAGAAAGTGCGGTGAGTGAAATCTAAAGGACACAGAGTGAAGAAAGTGGGGTGAGTGAAATCTAAGGATACACAGAGAGTGGAAGAAAGTGCAGTGAGTGATATCTAAAGGACACACAGAGAGTGGAAGAAAGTGCCGTGAGAGAAATCTAAAGGACTCACTGACAGTGGAAGAAATTGCGGTGAGTGAAATCTAAAGGACTCACAGAGAGTGGAAGAAAATGCAGTGAGTGAAATTTAAAGGACTCACAGAGAGAGGAAGAACGTGCTGTGAGTGAAATCTAAAGGACTCACAGAGAGTGGAAGAAAGTGCAGTGAGCGAAATCTAAAGGACACAGAGAGTGGAAGAAAGTGCAGTGAGTGAAATCTAAAGGACTCACAGAGAGTGGAAAGAAGTGCAGAGAGTGAAATCTAAAGGACACACAGAGAGCGGAAAGAAGTGCAGTCAGTGAAATTTAAAGGACACACAGAGAGTGGGAGAAAGTGTGGTGAGTGAAATCTAAAGGGCACAAAGAGAGCGGAAGAAAGTGCGGTGAGTGAAATCTAGAGGACGCACATAGAGTAGAAGAAAGTGCAGTGAGTGAAATCTAAAGGACTCACAGAGAGTGGAAGAAAGTGTGGTGAGAGTGGAAGAAAGTGCGGTGAGTGAAATCTAAAGGACACAGAGTGGAAGAAAGTGCGGTGAGTTAAATCTAAAGGACACACAGAGAGTAGAAGAAAGTGTGGTGAGTGAAATCTAAAGGGCACGCAGAGAGTAGAAGAAAGTGCGATGAGTGAAATCTAAAGGACACACAGAGAGTGGAAGAAAGTGCAGTGAGGGAAATCTAAAGGGCACACAGAGAGTGGAAGAAAGTGCAGTGAGTGAAATCTAAAGGACACAGAGTGGAAGAAAGTGCAGTGAGTTAAATCTAAAGGACACGCAGAGTGAAAGAAAGTGCAGTGAGTGATATCTAAAGGACACACAGAGAGTGGAAGAAAGTGCCGTGAGTTAAATCTAAAGGACTCACAGAGAGTAGAAGAAAGTGTGGTGAGTGAAATCTAAAAGGCACGCAGAGAGTAGAAGAAAGTGCGATGAGTGAAATCTAAAGGACACACAGAGAGTGGAAGAAAGTGCAGTGAGGGAAATCTAAAGGGCACACAGAGAGTGGAAGAAAGTGCAGTGAGTGAAATCTAAAGGACACAGAGAGTGGATGAAAGTGCGGTAAGTGAATTCTAAAGGACACACAGAGTGGAAAAAAGTGCAGTGAGTGAAATCGGAAGTACAAACAGAGAGTGGAAGAAAGTGCAATGAGTGAACTCTAAAGGACACACAGAGAGTGGAAGAAAGTGTGGTGAGTGAAATGTAAAGGACACACAGAGAGTGGAAGAAAGTGCGGTGAGTGAAATCTAAAGGACACCCAGAGAGTGGAAGAAAGTGTGGTGAGTGAAATCTAAAGGAAACCCAGAGAGTGGAAGAAAGTGCAATGAGTGAACTCTAAAGGACACACAGAGAGTGGAAGAAAGTGCGGTGAGTAAAATCTAAAGGACACACAGGGTGGAAGAAAGTGCGGTGAGTGAAATCTAGAGGACACACAGAGAGTGGAAGAAAGTGGGGTGAGTGAAATCTAAAGGACACAGAGTGGAAGAAAGTGGGGTGAGTGAAATCTAAGGACACACAGAGAGGGGATGAAAGTGCGGTGAGTGAAATCTAAAGGACACACAGAAAGTAGAAGAAAGTGCAGTGAGTTAAATCTAAAGGACACGCAGAGAGTGGAAGAAAGTGCAGTGAGTGATATCTAAAGGACACACAGAGAGTGGAAGAAAGTGCCGTGAGTTAAATCTAAAGGACGCACAGAGAGTAGAAGAAAGTGCAATGAGTGAAATCTAAAGGACACGCAGAGAGTAAAAAAAAAGCGGTGAGTGAAATGAAAAGGACACAGAGAGAGCGGAAGAAAGTGCGGTGAGTGAAATCTGAAGGACTCACAGAGAGTGGAAGAAAGTGCAGTGAGTGAAATCTAAAGGACACAGAGAGTGGATGAAAGTGCGGTAAGTGAATTCTAAAGGACACACAGAGAGTGGAAGTAAGTGCAGGGAGTGAAATCGAAAGGACACACAGAGAGTGGAGGAAAGTGCGGTGAGTGAAATCTAAAGGACACACAGAGAGTGGAAGAAAGTGCGGTGAGTGAAATCTAAAGGACACACAGAGAGTGGAAGTAAGTGCAGGGAGTGAAATCGAAAGGACACACAGAGAGTGGAGGAAAGTGCGGTGAGTGAAATCTAAAGGACACCAAGAGAGTGGAGGAAAGTGCGGTGAGTGAAATCTAAAGGACTCACAGAGAGTGGAAGAAAGTGCTGTGAGTGAGATCTAAAGGACTCACAGAAAGTGGAAGAAAGTGCGGTGAGAGTGGAAGAAAGTGCAGTGAGTGAAATCTAAAGGACACAGAGTGGAAGAAAGTGCAGTGAGTTAAATCTAAAGGACACGCAGAGAGTGGAAGAAAGTGCAGTGAGTGATAACTAAAGGACACACAGAGAGTGGAAGAAAGTGCCGTGAGTGATATCTAAAGGACACACAGAGAGTAGAAGAAAGTGTGGTGAGTGAAATCTAAAGGGCACGCAGAGAGTGGAAGAAAGTGCCGTGAGTGAAATCTAAAGGACACAGAGAGCGGATGAAAGTGCGGTAAGTGAATTCTAAAGGACACACACAGTTGAAAAAAGTGCAGTGAGTGAAATTTAAAGTACAAACAGAGAGTGGAAGAAAGTGCAATGAGTGAACTCTAAAGGACACACAGAGAGTGGAAGAAAGTGCGGTGAGTGAAATCTAAAGGACACCCAGAGAGTGGAAGTAAGTGCAAGGAGTGAAATCTAAAGGACACACAGAGAGTGGAAGAAAGTGCGGTGAGTGAAATCTAAAGGACACACAGAGAGTGGAAGAAAGTGCGGTGAGTGAAATCTAAAGAACACACAGAGAGTGGAAGTAAGTGCAGGGAGTGAAATCTAAAGAACACACAGAGAGTGGAAGTAAGTGCAGGGAGTGAAATCTAAAGAACACACAGAGAGTGGAAGTAAGTGCAGGGAGTGAAATCTAAAGAACACACAGAGAGTGGAAGTAAGTGCAGGGAGTGAAATCTAAAGGACAGATAGAGAGTGGAAGAAAGTGCAATGAGTGAACTCTAAAGGACACACAGAGAGTGGAAGAAAGTGCGGTGAGTGAAATCTAAAGAACACACAGAGAGTGGAAGAAAGTGCGGTAAGTGAAATCTAAAGGACACCCAGAGAGTGGAATAAAGTGCGGTGAGTGAAATCTAAAGGACACCCAGAGAGTGGAAGAAAGTGCAGTGAGTGAAATCTAAAGAACACACAGAGAGTGGAAGTAAGTGCAGGGAGTGAAATCTAAAGGACAGACAGAGAGTGGAAGAAAGTGCAATGAGTGAACTCTAAAGGACACACAGAGAGTGGAAGAAAGTGCGGTGAGTGAAATCTAAAGAACACACAGAGAGTGGAATAAAGTGCGGTGAGTGAAATCTAAAGGACACCCAGAGAGTGGAAGAAAGTGCAGTGAGTGAAATCTAAAGAACACACAGAGAGTGGAAGAAAGTGCAGGGAGTGAAATCTAAAGGACAGACAGAGAGTGGAAGAAAGTGCAATGAGTGAACTCTAAAGGACACACAGAGAGTGGAAGAAAGTGCGGTGAGTGAAATCTAAAGAACACACAGAGAGTGGAAGAAAGTGCGGTGAGTGAAATCTAAAGGACACCCAGAGAGTGGAAGAAAGTGCAGTGAGTGAAATCTAAAGAACACACAGAGAGTGGAAGTAAGTGCAGGGAGTGAAATCTAAAGGACACACAGAGAGTGGAAGAAAGTGCGGTGAGTGAAATCAAAAGGACACACAGAGAGTGGAAGAAAGTGCGGTGAGTGAAATCTAAAGGACACACAGAGAGTGGAAGAAAGTGCGGTGAGTGAAATCTAAAGAACACACAGAGAGTGGAGGAAAGTGCGGTGAGTGAAATCTAAAGGACACACAGAGAGTGGAAGAAAGTGCGGTGAGTGAAATCTAGAGGACGCACATAGAGTAGAAGAAAGTGCAGTGAGTGAAATCTAAAGGACTCACAGAGAGTGGAAGAAAGTGCGGTGAGTGAAATCTAAAGGACAGACAGAGTGGAAGAAAGTGCGGTGAGTGAAATCTAAAGGACTCACAGAGAGTGGAAGAAAGTGCGGTGAGTGAAATCTAAAGGACAGACAGAGTGGAAGAAAGTCCGGTGAGTGAAATCTAAAGGACAGACAGAGTGGAAGAAAGTGCGGTGAGTGAAATCTAAAGGACACAGAGAGTGGATGAAAGTGCGGTAAGTGAATTCTAAAGGACACCCAGAGAGTGGAAGAAAGTGCAGTGAGTGAAATCTAAAGAACACACAGAGAGTGGAAGTAAGTGCAGGGAGTGAAATCTAAAGGACACACAGAGAGTGGAAGAAAGTGCGGTGAGTGAAATCAAAAGGACACACAGAGAGTGGAAGAAAGTGCGGTGAGTGAAATCAAAAGGACACACAGAGAGTGGAAGAAAGTGCCGTGAGTTAAATCTAAAGGACGCACAGAGAGTGGAAGAAAGTGCCGTGAGTTAAATCTAAAGGACGCACAGAGAGTGGAAGAAAGTGCGGTGAGGGAAATCAAAAGGACATACAGAGAATGGAAGAAAGTGCGGTGAGTGAAATCTAAAGGACACCCAGAGAGTGGAAGAAAGTGCGGTGAGTGAAATCTAAAGGACACAGAGTGGAAGAAAGTGGGGTGAGTGAAATCTAAGGACACACAGAGAGGGGATGAAAGTGCGGTGAGTGAAATCTAAAGGACAGACAGAGAGTGGAAGAAAGTGCTGTGAGTGAAATCTAAAGGACACACAGAGAGTGGAAGTAAGTGCAGGGAGTGAAATCTAAAGGACACACAGAGAGTGGAAGAAAGTGCAATGAGTGAACTCTAAAGGACACACAGAGAGTGGAAGAAAGTGCGGTGAGTGAAATCTAAAGGACACCCAGAGAGTGGAAGAAAGTGCGGTGAGTGAAATCTAAAGGACACACAGAGAGTGGAAGAAAGTGCGGTGAGTGAAATCTAAAGGACACACAGAGAGTGGAAGTAAGTGCAGGGAGTGAAATCTAAAGGACACACAGAGAGTGGAAGAAAGTGCGGTGAGTGAAATCTAAAGTACAAACAGAGAGTGGAAGTAAGTGCAGGGAGTGAAATCTATAGGACACACAAGGAGTGGAGGAAAGTGCGGTGAGTAAAATCTAAAGGACACACAGGGTGGAAGAAAGTGCGGTGAGTGAAATCTAGAGGACGCACATAGAGTAGAAGAAAGTGCAGTGAGTGAAATCTAAAGGACTCACAGAGAGTGGATGAAAGTGTGGTGAGAGTGGAAGAAAGTGCGGTGAGTGAAATCTAAAGGACACAGAGTGGAAGAAAGTGCCGTGAGTTAAATCTAAAGGACGCACAGAGAGTGGAAGAAAGTGCAGTGAGTTAAATCTAAAGGACACACAGAGAGTGGAAGAAAGTGCCGTGAGTTAAATCTAAAGGACGCACAGAGAGTGGAAGAAAGTGCGGTGAGTGAAATCAAAAGGACACACAGAGAGTGGAAGAAAGTGCGGTGAGTGAAACCAAAAAGACACACAGAGAGTGGAAGAAAGTGCGGTGAGTGAAATCAAAAGGACACACAGAGAGTGGAAGAAAGTGCCGTGAGTTAAATCTAAAGGACGCACAGAGAGTGGAAGAAAGTGCGGTGAGTGAAATCAAAAGGACACACAGAGAGTGGAAGAAAGTGCCGTGAGTTAAATCTAAAGGACGCACAGAGAGTGGAAGAAAGTGCGGTGAGTGAAATCAAAAGGACATACAGAGAATGGAAGAAAGTGCGGTGAGTGAAATCTAAAGGACACCCAGAGAGTGGAAGAAAGTGCGGTGAGTGAAATCTAAAGGACACACAGAGAGTGGAAGAAAGTGCGGTGAGTGAAATCTAAAGGACACCTAGAGAGTTGAAGAAAGTGCGGTGAGTGAAATCTAAAGGACACACAGAGAGTGGAAGTAAGTGCAGGGAGTGAAATCTAAAGGACACACAGAGAGTGGAGGAAAGTGCGGTGAGTAAAATCTAAAGGACACAATGGGTGGAAGAAAGTGGGGTGAGTGAAATCTAAAGGACACACAGAGAGTGGAAGAAAGTGCGGTGAGTTAAATCTAAAGGACACACAGAGAGTGGAAGAAAGTGCCGTGAGTTAAATCTAAAGGACGCACATAGAGTAGAAGAAAGTGCAGTGAGTGAAATCTAAAGGACTCACAGAGAGTGGAAGAAAGTGTGGTGAGAGTGGAAGAAAGTGCGGTGAGTGAAATCTAAAGGACACAGAGTGGAAGAAAGTGCGGTGAGTGAAATCTAAAGGACACACAGAGAGTGGAAGTAAGTGCAGGGAGTGAAATCTAAAGGACACACAGAGAGTGGAAGTAAGTGCAGGGAGTGAAATCTAAAGGACACACAGAGAGTGGAAGAAAGTGCGGTGAGTAAAATCTAAAGGACACACAGAGTGGAAGAAAGTGCGGTGAGTGAAATCTAAAGGACACACAGAGAGTGGAAGTAAGTGCAGGGAGTGAAATCTAAAGGACACACAGAGAGTGGAAGTAAGTGCAGGGAGTGAAATCTAAAGGACACACAGAGAGTGGAAGAAAGTGCAGTGAGTGAAATCTAAAGGACTCACAGAGAGTGGAAGAAAGTGTGGTGAGAGTGGAAGAAAGTGCGGTGAGTGAAATCTAAAGGACACAGAGTGGAAGAAAGTGGGGTGAGTGAAATCTAAGGACACACAGAGAGGGGATGAAAGTGCCGTGAGTTAAATCTAAAGGACGCACAGAGAGTAGAAGAAAGTGCGGTGAGTGAAATCTAAAGAACACACAGAGAGTGGAAGAAAGTGGGGTGAGTGAAATCTAAAGGACACAGAGTGGAAGAAAGTGCGGTGAGAGTGGAAGAAAGTGCGGTGAGTGAAATCTAAAGGACACAGAGTGGAAGAAAGTGCGGTGAGTGAAATCTAAAGGACACAGAGTGGAAGAAAGTGCGGTGAGAGTGGAAGAAAGTGCGGTGAGTGAAATCTAAGGACACACAGAGAGGGGATGAAAGTGCGGTGAGTAAAATCTAAAGGACACACAGGGTGGAAGAAAGTGGGGTGAGTGAAATCTAAAGGACACACAGAGAGTGGAAGAAAGTGCGGTGAGTTAAATCTAAAGGACACACAGAGAGTGGAAGAAAGTGCGGTGAGTGAAATCTAAAGGACACAGAGTGGAAGAAAGTGCGGTGAGAGTGGAAGAAAGTGCGGTGAGTGAAATCTAAAGGACACAGAGTGGAAGAAAGTGCGGTGAGTGAAATCTAAAGGACACAGGGTGGAAGAAAGTGCGGTGAGAGTGGAAGAAAGTGCGGTGAGTGAAATCTAAGGACACACAGAGAGGGGATGAAAGTGCGGTGAGTGAAATCTAAAGGACAGACGGAGTGGAAGAAAGTGCAGTGAGTTAAATCTAAAGGACACACAGAGAGTGGAAGAAAGTGCCGTGAGTTTAATCTAAAGGACGCACAGAGAGTGGAAGAAAGTGCGGTGAGTGAAATCAAAAGGACACACAGAGAGTGGAAGAAAGTGCGGTGAGTGAAATCAAAAGGACACACAGAGAGTGGAAGAAAGTGCCGTGAGTTAAATCTAAAGGACGCACAGAGAGTGGAAGAAAGTGCGGTGAGTGAAATCAAAAGGACAGACAGAGAGTGGAAGAAAGTGCCGTGAGTTAAATCTAAAGGACGCACAGAGAGTGGAAGAAAGTGCGGTGAGTGAAATCAAAAGGACATACAGAGAATGGAAGAAAGTGCGGTGAGTGAAATCTAAAGGACACCCAGAGAGTGGAAGAAAGTGCGGTGAGTGAAATCTAAAGGACACACAGAGAGTGGAAGAAAGTGCGGTGAGTGAAATCTAAAGGACACCCAGAGAGTGGAAGAAAGTGCGGTGTGTGAAATCTAAAGGACACACAGAGAGTGGAAGTAAGTGCAGGGAGTGAAATCTAAAGGACACACAGAGAGTGGAGGAAAGTGCGGTGAGTAAAATCTAAAGGACACACAGGGTGGAAGAAAGTGGGGTGAGTGAAATCTAAAGGACACACAGAGAGTGGAAGAAAGTGCGGTGAGTTAAATCTAAAGGACACACAGAGAGTGGAAGAAAGTGCCGTGAGTTAAATCTAAAGGACGCACATAGAGTAGAAGAAAGTGCAGTGAGTGAAATCTAAAGGACTCACAAAGAGTGGAAGAAAGTGTGGTGAGAGTGGAAGAAAGTGCGGTGAGTGAAATCTAAAGGACACAGAGTGGAAGAAAGTGCGGTGAGTGAAATCTAAAGGACACACAGAGAGTGGAAGTAAGTGCAGGGAGTGAAATGTAAAGGACACACAGAGAGTGGAAGTAAGTGCAGGGAGTGAAATCTAAAGGACACACAGAGAGTGGAAGAAAGTGCGGTGAGTAAAATCTAAAGGACACACAGGGTGGAAGAAAGTGCGCTGAGTGAAATCTAAAGGACACACAGAGAGTGGAAGTAAGTGGAGGGAGTGAAATCTAAAGGACACACAGAGAGTGGAAGTAAGTGCAGGGAGTGAAATCTAAAGGACACACAGTGAGTGGAAGAAAGTGCAGTGAGTGAAATCTAAAGGACTCACAGAGAGTGGAAGAAAGTGTGGTGAGAGTGGAAGAAAGTGCGGTGAGTGAAATCTAAAGGACACAGAGTGGAAGAAAGTGGGGTGAGTGAAATCTAAAGGACACACAGAGAGTAGAAGAAAGTGCGATGAGTGAAATCTAAAGGACACACAGAGAGTGGAAGAAAGTGCCGTGAGTTAAATCTAAAGGACACACAGAGAGTAGAAGAAAGTGTGGTGAGTGAAATCTAAAGGGCACGCAGAGAGTAGAAGAAAGTGCGATGAGTGAAATCTAAAGGACGCACATAGAGTAAAAGAAAGTGCAGTGAGTGAAATCTAAAGGACTCACAAAGAGTGGAAGAAAGTGTGGTGAGAGTGGAAGAAAGTGCAGTGAGTTAAATCTAAAGGACACGCAGAGAGTGGAAGAAAGTGCAGTGAGTGATATCTAAAGGACACACAGAGAGTGGAAGAAAGTGCCGTGAGTTAAATCTAAAGGACGCACAGAGAGTAGAAGAAAGTGCGGTGAGTGAAATCTAAAGGACTCACAGAGAGTGGAAAGAAGTGCAGAGAGTGAAATCTAAAGGGCACAAAGAGAGCGGAAGAAAGTGCAGTGAGTGAAACCTAAAAGACTCACAGAGAGTGGAAGAAAGTGCTGTAAGTGAGATCTAAAGGACTCACAGAAAGTGGAAGAAAGTGCGGTGAGAGTGCAAGAAAGTGCAGTGAGTGAAATCTAAAGGACACAGAGTGGAAGAAAGTGCAGAGAGTTAAATCTAAAGGACACGCAGAGAGTGGAAGAAAGTGCAGTGAGTGATATCTAAAGGACACACAGAGAGTGGAAGAAGGTGCCGTGAGTTAAATCTAAAGGACACACAGAGAGTAGAAGAAAGTGCAGTGAGTTAAATCTAAAGGACACGCAGAGAGTGGAAGAAAGTGCAGTGAGTGATATCTAAAGGACACACAGAGAGTGGAAGAAGGTGCCGTGAGTTAAATCTAAAGGACACACAGAGAGTAGAAGAAAGTGTGGTGAGTGAAATCTAAAGGGCACAAAGAGAGCGGAAGAAAGTGCAGTGAGTGAAACCTAAAAGACTCACAGAGAGTGGAAGAAAGTGCTGTAAGTGAGATCTAAAGGAGTCACAGAAAGTGGAAGAAAGTGCGGTGAGAGTGCAAGAAAGTGCAGTGAGTTAAATCTAAAGGACACGCAGAGAGTGGAAGAAAGTGCAGTGAGTGAAATTTAAAGGACACACAGAGAGTGGGAGAAAGTGTGGTGAGTGAAATCTAAAGGGCACAAAGAGAGCGGAAGAAAGTGCAGTGAGTGAAACCTAAAAGACTCACAGAGAGTGGAAGAAAGTGCTGTAAGTGAGATCTAAAGGACTCACAGAAAGTGGAAGAAAGTGCGGTGAGAGTGCAAGAAAGTGCAGTGAGTTAAATCTAAAGGACACGCAGAGAGTGGAAGAAAGTGCAGTGAGTGAAATTTAAAGGACACACTGAGAGTGGGAGAAAGTGTGGTGAGTGAAATCTAAAGGGCACAAAGAGAGCGGAAGAAAGTGCAGTGAGTGAACCTAAAAGACTCACAGAGAGTGGAAGAAAGTGCTGTAAGTGAGATCTAAAGGACTCACAGAAAGTGGAAGAAAGTGCGGTGAGAGTGCAAGAAAGTGCAGTGAGTTAAATCTAAAGGACACGCAGAGAGTGGAAGAAAGTGCCGTGAGTTAAATCTAAAGGACACACAGAGAGTAAAAGAAAGTGCGATGATTGAAATCTAAAGGACACACAGAGAGTGGAAGAAAGTGCAGTGAGGGAAATCCAAAGGACACACAGAGAGTGGAAGAAAGTGCAGTGAGTGAAATCTAAAGGACACAGAGAGTGGATGAAAGTGCGGTAAGTGAATTCTAAAGGACACACAGAGTGGAAAAAAGTGCAGTGAGTGAAATCTAAAGTACAAATAGAGAGTGGAAGAAAGTGCAATGAGTGAACTCTAAAGGACACACAGAGAGTGGAAAAAAAGTGTGGTGAGTGAAATGTAAAGGACACACAGAGAGTGGAACAAAGTGCGGTGAGTGAAATCTAAAGAACACACAGAGAGTGGAAGTAAGTGCAGGGAGTGAAATCTAAAGGACACACAGAGAGTGGAGGAAAGTGCGGTAAGTGAAATCTAGAGGATGCACATAGAGTAGAAGAAAGTGCGGTGAGTGAAATCTAAAGGACACAGAGTGAAGAAAGTGGGGTGAGTGAAATCTAAGGATACACAGAGAGTGGAAGAAAGTGCAGTGAGTGATATCTAAAGGACACACAGAGAGTGGAAGAAAGTGCCGTGAGAGAAATCTAAAGGACTCACTGACAGTGGAAGAAACTGCGGTGAGTGAAATCTAAAGGACTCACAGAGAGTGGAAGAAAATGCAGTGAGTGAAATTTAAAGGACTCACAGAGAGAGGAAGAACGTGCTGTGAGTGAAATCTAAAGGACTCACAGAGAGTGGAAGAAAGTGCAGTGAGCGAAATCTAAAGGACACAGAGAGTGGAAGAAAGTGCAGTGAGTGAAATCTAAAGGACTCACAGAGAGTGGAAAGAAGTGCAGAGAGTGAAATCTAAAGGACACACAGAGAGCGGAAAGAAGTGCAGTCAGTGAAATTTAAAGGACACACAGAGAGTAGAAGAAAGTGTGGTGAGTGAAATCTAAAGGGCACAAAGAGAGCGGAAGAAAGTGCAGTGAGTGAAACCTAAAAGACTCACAGAGAGTGGAAGAAAGTGCTGTAAGTGAGATCTAAAGGAGTCACAGAAAGTGGAAGAAAGTGCGGTGAGAGTGCAAGAAAGTGCAGTGAGTTAAATCTAAAGGACACGCAGAGAGTGGAAGAAAGTGCAGTGAGTGAAATTTAAAGGACACACAGAGAGTGGGAGAAAGTGTGGTGAGTGAAATCTAAAGGGCACAAAGAGAGCGGAAGAAAGTGCAGTGAGTGAAACCTAAAAGACTCACAGAGAGTGGAAGAAAGTGCTGTAAGTGAGATCTAAAGGACTCACAGAAAGTGGAAGAAAGTGCGGTGAGAGTGCAAGAAAGTGCAGTGAGTTAAATCTAAAGGACACGCAGAGAGTGGAAGAAAGTGCAGTGAGTGAAATTTAAAGGACACACTGAGAGTGGGAGAAAGTGTGGTGAGTGAAATCTAAAGGGCACAAAGAGAGCGGAAGAAAGTGCAGTGAGTGAAACCTAAAAGACTCACAGAGAGTGGAAGAAAGTGCTGTAAGTGAGATCTAAAGGACTCACAGAAAGTGGAAGAAAGTGCGGTGAGAGTGCAAGAAAGTGCAGTGAGTTAAATCTAAAGGACACGCAGAGAGTGGAAGAAAGTGCCGTGAGTTAAATCTAAAGGACACACAGAGAGTAAAAGAAAGTGCGATGATTGAAATCTAAAGGACACACAGAGAGTGGAAGAAAGTGCAGTGAGGGAAATCCAAAGGACACACAGAGAGTGGAAGAAAGTGCAGTGAGTGAAATCTAAAGGACACAGAGAGTGGATGAAAGTGCGGTAAGTGAATTCTAAAGGACACACAGAGTGGAAAAAAGTGCAGTGAGTGAAATCTAAAGTACAAATAGAGAGTGGAAGAAAGTGCAATGAGTGAACTCTAAAGGACACACAGAGAGTGGAAAAAAAGTGTGGTGAGTGAAATGTAAAGGACACACAGAGAGTGGAACAAAGTGCGGTGAGTGAAATCTAAAGAACACACAGAGAGTGGAAGTAAGTGCAGGGAGTGAAATCTAAAGGACACACAGAGAGTGGAGGAAAGTGCGGTAAGTGAAATCTAGAGGATGCACATAGAGTAGAAGAAAGTGCGGTGAGTGAAATCTAAAGGACACAGAGTGAAGAAAGTGGGGTGAGTGAAATCTAAGGATACACAGAGAGTGGAAGAAAGTGCAGTGAGTGATATCTAAAGGACACACAGAGAGTGGAAGAAAGTGCCGTGAGAGAAATCTAAAGGACTCACTGACAGTGGAAGAAACTGCGGTGAGTGAAATCTAAAGGACTCACAGAGAGTGGAAGAAAATGCAGTGAGTGAAATTTAAAGGACTCACAGAGAGAGGAAGAACGTGCTGTGAGTGAAATCTAAAGGACTCACAGAGAGTGGAAGAAAGTGCAGTGAGCGAAATCTAAAGGACACAGAGAGTGGAAGAAAGTGCAGTGAGTGAAATCTAAAGGACTCACAGAGAGTGGAAAGAAGTGCAGAGAGTGAAATCTAAAGGACACACAGAGAGCGGAAAGAAGTGCAGTCAGTGAAATTTAAAGGACACACAGAGAGTGGGAGAAAGTGTGGTGAGTGAAATCTAAAGGGCACAAAGAGAGCGGAAGAAAGTGCGGTGAGTGAAATCTAGAGGACGCACATAGAGTAGAAGAAAGTGCAGTGAGTGAAATCTAAAGGACTCACAGAGAGTGGAAGAAAGTGTGGTGAGAGTGGAAGAAAGTGCGGTGAGTGAAATCTAAAGGACACAGAGTGGAAGAAAGTGCGGTGAGTTAAATCTAAAGGACACGCAGAGTGAAAGAAAGTGCAGTGAGTGATATCTAAAGGACACACAGAGAGTGGAAGAAAGTGCCGTGAGTTAAATCTAAAGGACACACAGAGAGTAGAAGAAAGTGTGGTGAGTGAAATCTAAAGGGCACGCAGAGAGTAGAAGAAAGTGCGATGAGTGAAATCTAAAGGACACACAGAGAGTGGAAGAAAGTGCAGTGAGGGAAATCTAAAGGGCACACAGAGAGTGGAAGAAAGTGCAGTGAGTGAAATCTAAAGGACACAGAGTGGAAGAAAGTGCAGTGAGTTAAATCTAAAGGACACGCAGAGTGAAAGAAAGTGCAGTGAGTGATATCTAAAGGACACACAGAGAGTGGAAGAAAGTGCCGTGAGTTAAATCTAAAGGACTCACAGAGAGTAGAAGAAAGTGTGGTGAGTGAAATCTAAAAGGCACGCAGAGAGTAGAAGAAAGTGCGATGAGTGAAATCTAAAGGACACACAGAGAGTGGAAGAAAGTGCAGTGAGGGAAATCTAAAGGGCACACAGAGAGTGGAAGAAAGTGCAGTGAGTGAAATCTAAAGGACACAGAGAGTGGATGAAAGTGCGGTAAGTGAATTCTAAAGGACACACAGAGTGGAAAAAAGTGCAGTGAGTGAAATCTGAAGTACAAACAGAGAGTGGAAGAAAGTGCAATGAGTGAACTCTAAAGGACACACAGAGAGTGGAAGAAAGTGTTGTGAGTGAAATGTAAAGGACACACAGAGAGTGGAAGAAAGTGCGGTGAGTGAAATCTAAAGGACACCCAGAGAGTGGAAGAAAGTGTGGTGAGTGAAATCTAAAGGACACCCAGAGAGTGGAAGAAAGTGCAATGAGTGAACTCTAAAGGACACACAGAGAGTGGAAGAAAGTGCGGTGAGTAAAATCTAAAGGACACACAGGGTGGAAGAAAGTGCGGTGAGTGAAATCTAGAGGACACACAGAGAGTGGAAGAAAGTGGGGTGAGTGAAATCTAAAGGACATAGAGTGGAAGAAAGTGGGGTGAGTGAAATCTAAGGACACACAGAGAGGGGATGAAAGTGCGGTGAGTGAAATCTAAAGGACACACAGAAAGTAGAAGAAAGTGCAGTGAGTTAAATCTAAAGGACACGCAGAGAGTGGAAGAAAGTGCAGTGAGTGATATCTAAAGGACACACAGAGAGTGGAAGAAAGTGCCGTGAGTGAAATCTAAAGGGCACAAAGAGAGCGGAGGAAAGTGCGGTGAGTGAAATCTGAAGGACTCACAGAGAGTGGAAGAAAGTGCAGTGAGTGAAATCTAAAGGACACAGAGAGTGGATGAAAGTGCGGTAAGTGAAATCTAAAGGACACACAGAGAGTGGAAGAAAGTGCGGTGAGTGAAATCTAAAGGACACACAGAGAGTGGAAGTAAGTGCAGGGAGTGAAATCGAAAGGACACACAGAGAGTGGAGGAAAGTGCGGTGAGTGAAATCTAAAGGACACACAGAGAGTGGAGGAAAGTGCGGTGAGTGAAATCTAAAGGACTCACAGAGAGTGGAAGAAAGTGCTGTGAGTGAGATCTAAAGGACTCACAGAAAGTGGAAGAAAGTGCGGTGAGAGTGGAAGAAAGTGCAGTGAGTGAAATCTAAAGGACACAGAGTGGAAGAAAGTGCAGTGAGTTAAATCTAAAGGACACGCAGAGAGTGGAAGAAAGTGCAGTGAGTGATATCTAAAGGACACACAGAGAGTGGAAGAAAGTGCCGTGAGTGATATTTAAAGGACACACAGAGAGTAGAAGAAAGTGTGGTGAGTGAAATCTAAAGGGCACGCAGAGAGTGGAAGAAAGTGCCGTGAGTGAAATCTAAAGGACACAGAGAGTGGATGAAAGTGCGGTAAGTGAATTCTAAAGGACACACACAGTTGAAAAAAGTGCAGTGAGTGAAATTTAAAGTACAAACAGAGAGTGGAAGAAAGTGCGGTGAGTGAACTCTAAAGGACACACAGAGAGTGGAAGAAAGTACGGTGAGTGAAATCTAAAGGACACCCAGAGAGTGGAAGTAAGTGCAGGGAGTGAAATCTAAAGGACACACAGAGAGTGGAAGAAAGTGCGGTGAGTGAAATCTAGAGGACGCACATAGAGTAGAAGAAAGTGCAGTGAGTAAAATCTAAAGGACTCACAGAGAGTGGAAGAAAGTGCGGTGAGTGAAATCTAAAGGACACACAGAGAGTGGAAGTAAGTGCGGTGAGTGAAATCTAAAGTACAAACAGAGAGTGGAAGTAAGTGCAGGGAGTGAAATCTAAAGGACACACAAGGAGTGGAGGAAAGTGCGGTGAGTAAAATCTAAAGGACACACAGGGTGGAAGAAAGTGCGGTGAGTGAAATCTAGAGGACGCACATAGAGTAGAAGAAAGTGCAGTGAGTGAAATCTAAAGAACACACAGAGAGTGGAAGAAAGTGCGATGAGTGAAATCTAAAGAACACACAGAGAGTGGAAGAAAGTGCGGTGAGTGAAATCTAAAGGACACCCAGAGAGTGGAAGAAAGTGCAGTGAGTGAAATCTAAAGAACACACAGAGAGTGGAAGTAAGTGCAGGGAGTGAAATCTAAAGGACACACAGAGAGTGGAAGAAAGTGCGGTGAGTAAAATCTAAAGGACACCCAGAGAGTGGAAGAAAGTTCGGTGAGTGAAATCTAAAGGACACACAGAGAGTGGAAGTAAGTGCAGGGAGTGAAATCTAAAGGACACACAGAGAGTGGAAGTAAGTGCAGTGAGTGAAATCTAAAGGACTCACAGAGAGTGGAAGAAAGTGTGGTGAGAGTGGAAGAAAGTGCGGTGAGTGAAATCTAAAGGACACAGAGTGGAAGAAAGTGGGGTGAGTGAAATCTAAGGACACACAGAGAGGGGATGAAAGTGCCGTGAGTTAAATCTAAAGGACGCACAGAGAGTAGAAGAAAGTGGGGTGAGTGAAATCTAAGGACACACAGAGAGGGGATGAAAGTGCCGTGAGTTAAATCTAAAGGACGCACAGAGAGTGGAGGAAAGTGCGGTGAGTGAAATCTAAAGAACACACAGAGAGTGGAAGAAAGTGCGGTGAGTGAAATCTAAAGGACACACAGAGAGTGGAAGAAAGTGCGGTGAGTGAAATCTAAAGAACACACAGAGAGTGGAAGAAAGTGGGGTGAGTGAAATCTAAAGGACACAGAGTGGAAGAAAGTGCGGTGAGAGTGGAAGAAAGAGCGGTGAGTGAAATCTAAAGGACACAGAGTGGAAGAAAGTGCGGTGAGTGAAATCTAAAGGACACAGAGTGGAAGAAAGTGCGGTGAGAGTGGAAGAAAGTGCGGTGAGTGAAATCTAAGGACAAACAGAGAGGGGATGAAAGTGCGGTGAGTAAAATCTAAAGGACAGACAGAGAGTGGAAGAAAGTGCGGTGAGTGAAATCTAAAGGACAGACAGAGAGTGGAAGAAAGTGCGGTGAGTGAAATCTAAAGGACACAGAGTGGAAGAAAGTGGGGTGAGTGAAATCTAAAGGACAGACAGAGAGTGGAAGAAAGTGCGGTGAGTGAAATCTAAAGGACAGACAGAGAGTGGAAGAAAGCGCGGTGAGTGAAATCTAAAGAACACACAGAGAGTGGAAGTAAGTGCAGGGAGTGAAATCTAAAGAACACACAGAGAGTGGAAGTAAGTGCAGGGAGTGAAATCTAAAGGACAGACAGAGAGTGGAAGAAAGTGCAATGAGTGAACTCTAAAGGACACACAGAGAGTGGAAGAAAGTGCGGTGAGTGAAATCTAAAGAACACACAGAGAGTGGAAGAAAGTGCGGTGAGTGAAATCTAAAGGACACCCAGAGAGTGGAAGAAAGTGCAGTGAGTGAAATCTAAAGAACACACAGAGAGTGGAAGAAAGTGCGGTGAGTGAAATCTAAAGGACACCCAGAGAGTGGAAGAAAGTGCAGTGAGTGAAATCTAAAGGACACACAGAGAGTGGAAGAAAGTGCGGTGAGTGAAATCTAAAGGACACCCAGAGAGTGGAAGAAAGTGCCGTGAGTGAAATCTAAAGGACACCCAGAGAGTGGAAGAAAGTGCAGTGAGTGAAATCTAAAGAACACACAGAGAGTGGAAGTAAGTGCAGGGAGTGAAATCTAAAGGAGACACAGAGAGTGGAAGAAAGTGCGGTGAGTGAAATCTAAAGGACATCCAGAGAGTGGAAGAAAGTGCAGTGAGTGAAATCTAAAGAACACACAGAGAGTGGAAGAAAGTGCGGTGATTGAAATCTAAAGAACACACAGAGAGTGGAAGTAAGTGCAGGGAGTGAAATCTAAAGAACACACAGAGAGTGGAAGTAAGTGCAGGGAGTGAAATCTAAAGGACAGACAGAGAGTGGAAGAAAGTGCAATGAGTGAACTCTAAAGGACACACAGAGAGTGGAAGAAAGTGCGGTGAGTGAAATCTAAAGAACACACAGAGAGTGGAAGAAAGTGCGGTGAGTGAAATCTAAAGGACACCCAGAGAGTGGAAGAAAGTGCAGTGAGTGAAATCTAAAGAACACACAGAGAGTGGAAGTAAGTGCAGGGAGTGAAATCTAAAGGACAGACAGAGAGTGGAAGAAAGTGCAATGAGTGAACTCTAAAGGACACACAGAGAGTGGAAGAAAGTGCGGTGAGTGAAATCTAAAGAACACACAGAGAGTGGAAGAAAGTGCGGTGAGTGAAATCTAAAGGACACCCAGAGAGTAGAAGAAAGTGCAGTGAGTGAAATCTAAAGAACACACAGAGAGTGGAAGTAAGTGCAGGGAGTGAAATCTAAAGGACAGACAGAGAGTGGAAGAAAGTGCAATGAGTGAACTCTAAAGGACACACAGAGAGTGGAAGAAAGTGCGGTGAGTGAAATCTAAAGAACACACAGAGAGTGGAAGAAAGTGCGGTGAGTGAAATCTAAAGGACACCCAGAGAGTGGAAGAAAGTGCAGTGAGTGAAATCTAAAGAACACACAGAGAGTGGAAGTAAGTGCAGGGAGTGAAATCTAAAGGACACACAGAGAGTGGAAGAAAGTGCGGTGAGTGAAATCAAAAGGACACACAGAGAGTGGAAGAAAGTGCGGTGAGTGAAATCTAAAGGACACACAGAGAGTGGAAGAAAGTGCGGTGAGTGAAATCTAAAGAACACACAGAGAGTGGAAGTAAGTGCAGAAAGTGAAATCTAAAGGACACACAGAGAGTGGAGGAAAGTGCGGTGAGTGAAATCTAAAGGACACACAGAGAGTGGAAGAAAGTGCGGTGAGTGAAATCTAGAGGACGCACATAGAGTAGAAGAAAGTGCAGTGAGTGAAATCTAAAGGACTCACAGAGAGTGGAAGAAAGTGCGGTGAGTGAAATCTAAAGGACAGACAGAGTGGAAGAAAGTGCGGTGAGTGAAATCTAAAGGACTCACAGAGAGTGGAAGAAAGTGCGGTGAGTGAAATCTAAAGGACAGACAGAGTGGAAGAAAGTGCGGTGAGTGAAATCTAAAGGACAGACAGAGAGTGGAAGAAAGTGCAGTGAGTGAAATCTAAAGGACACACAGAGAGTGGAGGAAAGTGCGGTGAGTGAAATCTAAAGGACACACAGGGTGGAAGAAAGTGCGGTGAGTGAAATCTAGAGGACGCACATAGAGTAGAAGAAAGTGCAGTGAGTGAAATCTAAAGGACTCACAGAGAGTGGAAGAAAGTGCGGTGAGTGAAATCTAAAGGACAGACAGAGTGGAAGAAAGTGCGGTGAGTGAAATCTAAAGAACACACAGAGAGTGGAAGAAAGTGCGGTGAGTGAAATCTAAAGAACACACAGAGAGTGGAAGAAAGTGCGGTGAGTGAAATCTAAAGGACACACAGAGAGTGGAAGAAAGTGCGGTGAGTGAAATCTAAAGAACACACAGAGAGTGGAAGTAAGTGCAGGGAGTAAAATCTAAAGGACACACAGAGAGTGGAGGAAAGTGCGCTGAGTGAAATCTAAAGGACACACAGGGTGGAAGAAAGTGCGGTGAGTAAAATCTAAAGGACACACAGGGTGGAAGAAAGTGCGGTGAGTGAAATCTAGAGGACGCACATAGAGTAGAAGAAAGTGCAGTGAGTGAAATCTAAAGGACTCACAGAGAGTGGAAGAAAGTGCGGTGAGTGAAATCTAAAGGACAGACAGAGTGGAAGAAAGTGCGGTGAGTGAAATCTAAAGAACACACAGAGAGTGGAAGAAAGTGCGGTGAGTGAAATCTAAAGGACACACAGAGAGTGGAAGAAAGTGCGGTGAGTGAAATCTAGAGGACGCACATAGAGTAGAAGAAAGTGCGGTGAGTGAAATCTAAAGGACACACAGGGTGGAAGAAAGTGCGGTGAGTGAAATCTAGAGGACGCACATAGAGTAGAAGAAAGTGCAGTGAGTGAAATCTAAAGGACTCACAGAGAGTGGAAGAAAGTGCGGTGAGTGAAATCTAAAGAACACACAGAGAGTGGAAGAAAGTGCAGGGAGTGAAATCTAAAGGACACACAGAGAGTGGAAGAAAGTGCAGGGAGTGAAATCTAAAGGACACACAGAGAGTGGAAGAAAGTGCGGTGAGTGAAATCTAAAGTACAAACAGAGAGTGGAAGTAAGTGCAGGGAGTGAAATCTAAAGGACACACAGAGAGTGGAGGAAAGTGCGGTGAGTAAAATCTAAAGGACACACAGGGTGGAAGAAAGTGCGGTGAGTGAAATCTAGAGGACGCACATAGAGTAGAAGAAAGTGCAGTGAGTGAAATCTAAAGGACTCACAGAGAGTGGATGAAAGTGTGGTGAGAGTGGAAGAAAGTGCGGTGAGTGAAATCTAAAGGACACAGAGTGGAAGAAAGTGCCGTGAGTTAAATCTAAAGGACGCACAGAGAGTGGAAGAAAGTGCAGTGAGTTAAATCTAAAGGACACACAGAGAGTGGAAGAAAGTGCCGTGAGTTAAATCTAAAGGACGCACAGAGAGTGGAAGAAAGTGCGGTGAGTGAAATCAAAAGGACACACAGAGAGTGGAAGAAAGTGCGGTGAGTGAAATCAAAAGGACACACAGAGAGTGGAAGAAAGTGCGGTGAGTGAAATCAAAAGGACACACAGAGAGTGGAAGAAGGTGCCGTGAGTTAAATCTAAAGGACGCACAGAGAGTGGAAGAAAGTGCGGTGAGTGAAATCAAAAGGACACACAGAGAGTGGAAGAAAGTGCCGTGAGTTAAATCTAAAGGACGCACAGAGAGTGGAAGAAAGTGCGGTGAGTGAAATCAAAAGGACATACAGAGAATGGAACAAAGTGCGGTGAGTGAAATCTAAAGGACACCCAGAGAGTGGAAGAAAGTGCGGTGAGTGAAATCTAAAGGACACAGAGTGGAAGAAAGTGGGGTGAGTGAAATCTAAGGACACACAGAGAGGGGATGAAAGTGCGGTGAGTGAAATCTAAAGGACACCCAGAGAGTGGAAGAAAGTGCGGTGAGTGAAATCTAAAGGACACACAGAGAGTGGAAGTAAGTGCAGGGAGTGAAATCTAAAGGACACACAGAGAGTGGAGGAAAGTGGGGTGAGTGAAATCTAAAGGACACACAGAGAGTGGAAGAAAGTGCAGTGAGTTAAATCTAAAGGACACACAGAGAGTGGAAGAAAGTGCCGTGAGTTAAATCTAAAGGACGCACATAGAGTAGAAGAAAGTGCAGTGAGTGAAATCTAAATGACTCACAGAGAGTGGAAGAAAGTGTGGTGAGAGTGGAAGAAAGTGCGGTGAGTGAAATCTAAAGGACACAGAGTGGAAGAAAGTGCGGTGAGTGAAATCTAAAGGACACACAGAGAGTGGAAGTAAGTGCAGGGAGTGAAATCTAAAGGACACACAGAGAGTGGAAGTAAGTGCAGGGAGTGAAATCTAAAGGACACACAGAGAGTGGAAGAAAGTGCAGTGAGTGAAATCTAAAGGACTCACAGAGAGTGGAAGAAAGTGTGGTGAGAGTGGATGAAAGTGCGGTGAGTGAAATCTAAAGGACACAGAGTGGAAGAAAGTGGGGTGAGTGAAATCTAAGGACACACAGAGAGGGGATGAAAGTGCCGTGAGTTAAATCTAAAGGACGCACAGAGAGTAGAAGAAAGTGCGGTGAGTGAAATCTAAAGGACAGACGGAGTGGAAGCAAGTGCGGTGAGTGAAATCTAAAGAACACACAGAGAGTGGAAGAAAGTGCGGTGAGTGAAATCTAAAGGACACACAGAGAGTGGAAGAAAGTGCGGTGAGTGAAATCTAAAGAACACACAGAGAGTGGAAGAAAGTGGGGTGAGTGAAATCTAAAGGACACAGAGTGGAAGAAATTGCGGTGAGAGTGGAAGAAAGTGCGGTGAGTGAAATCTAAAGGACACAGAGTGGAAGAAAGTGCGGTGAGTGAAATCTAAAGGACACAGAGTGGAAGAAAGTGCGGTAAGAGTGGAAGAAAGTGCGGTGAGTGAAATCTAAGGACACACAGAGAGGGGATGAAAGTGCGGTGAGTGAAATCTAAAGGACAGACAGAGTGGAAGAAAGTGCGGTGAGTGAAATCTAAAGAACGCACAGAGAGTGGAAGTAAGTGCAGGGAGTGAAATCTAAAGGACGCACAGAGAGTGGAAGAAAGTGTGGTGAGTGAAATCAAAAGGACACACAGAGAGTGGAAGAAAGTGCGGTGAGTGAAATCAAAAGGACACACAGAGAGTGGAAGAAAGTGCGGTGAGTTAAATCTAAAGGACGCACAGAGAGTGGAAGAAAGTGCGGTGAGTGAAATCTAAAGGACACAGAGTGGAAGAAAGTGGGGTGAGTGAAATCTAAGGACACACAGAGAGGGGATGAAAGTGCGGTGAGTGAAATCTAAAGGACAGACAGAGAGTGGAAGAAAGTGCAATGAGTGAACTCTGAAGGACACACAGAGAGTGGAAGAAAGTGCGGTGAGTGAAATCTAAAGGACACCCAGAGAGTGGAAGAAAGTGCGGTGAGTGAAATCTAAAGGACACACAGAGAGTGGAAGTAAGTGCAGGGAGTGAAATCTAAAGGACACACAGAGAGTGGAGGAAAGTGCGGTGAGTAAAATCTAAAGGACACACAGGGTGGAAGAAAGTGGGGTGAGTGAAATCTAAAGGACACACAGAGAGTGGAAGAAAGTGCAGTGAGTTAAATTTAAAGGACACACAGAGAGTGGAAGAAAGTGCCGTGAGTTAAATCTAAAGGACGCACATAGAGTAGAAGAAAGTGCAGTGAGTGAAATCTAAAGGACTCACAGAGAGTGGAAGAAAGTGTGGTGAGAGTGGAAGAAAGTGCGGTGAGTGAAATCTAAAGGACACAGAGTGGAAGAAAGTGCGGTGAGTGAAATCTAAAGGACACACAGAGAGTGGAAGTAAGTGCAGGGAGTGAAATCTAAAGGACACACAGAGAGTGGAAGTAAGTGCAGGGAGTGAAACCTAAAGGACACACAGAGAGTGGAAGAAAGTGCAGTGAGTGAAATCTAAAGGACTCACAGAGAGTGGAAGAAAGTGTGGTGAGAGTGGAAGAAAGTGCGGTGAGTGAAATCTAAAGGACACAGAGTGGAAGAAAGTGGGGTGAGTGAAATCTAAGGACACACAGAGAGGGGATGAAAGTGCCGTGAGTTAAATCTAAAGGACGCACAGAGAGTAGAAGAAAGTGCGGTGAGTGAAATCTAAAGGACAGACGGAGTGGAAGCAAGTGCGGTGAGTGAAATCTAAAGGACACAGAGTGGAAGAAAGTGCGGTGAGAGTGGAAGAAAGTGCGGTGAGTGAAATCTAAAGGACACAGAGTGGAAGAAAGTGCGGTGAGTGAAATCTAAAGGACACAGAGTGGAAGAAAGTGCGGTGAGAGTGGAAGAAAGTGCGGTGAGTGAAATCTAAGGACACACAGAGAGGGGATGAAAGTGCGGTGAGTGAAATCTAAAGGACAGACGGAGTGGAAGAAAGTGCGGTGAGTGAAATCTAAAGAACACACAGAGAGTGGAAGTAAGTGCAGGGAGTGAAATCTAAAGGACAGACAGAGAGTGGAAGAAAGTGCGGTGAGTGAAATCTAAAGGACAGACAGAGAGTGGAAGAAAGTGCGGTGAGTGAAATCTAAAGGACACAGAGTGGAAGAAAGTGGGGTGAGTGAAATCTAAAGGACACAGAGTGGAAGAAAGTGGGGTGAGTGAAATCTAAAGAACACACAGAGAGTGGAAGTAAGTGCAGGGAGTGAAATCTAAAGGACAGACAGAGAGTGGAAGAAAGTGCGGTGAGTGAAATCTAAAGGACACAGAGTGGAAGAAAGTGGGGTGAGTGAAATCTAAAGAACACACAGAGAGTGGAAGTAAGTGCAGGGAGTGAAATCTAAAGGACAGACAGAGAGTGGAAGAAAGTGCGGTGAGTGAAATCTAAAGGACACAGAGTGAAGAAAGTGGGGTGAGTGAAATCTAAGGACACACAGAGAGGGGATGAAAGTGCCGTGAGTGAAATATAAAGGATACACAGAAAGTAGAAGAAAGTGCCGTGAGTTAAATCTAAAGGACGCACAGAGAGTAGAAGAAAGTGCGGTGAGTGAAATCTAAAGGACTCACAGAGAGTGGAAGAAAGTGTGGTGAGAGTGGAAGAAAGTGCGGTGAGTGAAATCTAAAGGACAGACAGAGAGTGGAAGAAAGTGCGGTGAGTGAAATCTAAAGGACAGACAGAGAGTGGAAGAAAGTGCTGTGAGTGAGATCTAAAGGACTCACAGAGAGTGGAAGAAAGTGTGGTGAGAGTGGAAGAAAGTGCGGTGGGTGAAATCTAAAGGACACAGAGTGGAAGAAAGTGGGGTGAGTGAAATCTAAGGACACACAGAGAGGGGATGAAAGTGCAGTGAGTTAAATCTAAAGGACACACAGAGAGTGGAAGAAAGTGCGGTGAGTGAAATCTAAAGGACAGACGGAGTGGAAGAAAGTGCGGTGAGTGAAATCTAAAGAACACACAGAGAGTGGAAGTAAGTGCAGGGAGTGAAATCTAAAGGACAGACAGAGAGTGGAAGAAAGTGCGGTGAGTGAAATCTAAAGGACAGACAGAGAGTGGAAGAAAGTGCGGTGAGTGAAATCTAAAGGACTCACAGAGAGTGGAAGAAAGTGTGGTGAGAGTGGAAGAAAGTGCGGTGAGTGAAATCTAAGGACACACAGAGAGGGGATGAAAGTGCGGTGAGTGAAATCTAAAGAACACACAGAGAGTGGAAGTAAGTGCAGGGAGTGAAATCTAAAGGACAGACAGAGAGTGGAAGAAAGTGCGGTGAGTGAAATCTAAAGGACTCACAGAGAGTGGAAGAAAGTATGGTGAGAGTGGAAGAAAGTGCGGTGAGTGAAATCTAAAGGACACAGAGTGGAAGAAAGTGGGGTGAGTGAAATCTAAGGACACACAGAGAGGGGATGAAAGTGTGGTGAGTGAAATCTAAAGGACAGACATAGAGTGGAAGAAAGTGCGGTGAGTGATATCTAAAGGACTCACAGAGAGTGGAAGAAAGTGCGGTGAGAGTGGAAGAAAGTGCGCTGAGTGAAATCTAAAGGACTCACAGAGAGTGGAAGAAAGTGCGGTGAGTGAAATCTAAAGGACTCACAGAGAGTGGAAGAAAGTGCGGTGAGAGTGGAAGAAAGTGCGCTGAGTGAAATCTAAAGGACTCACAGAGAGTGGAAGAAAGTGCGGTGAGTGAAATCTAAGGACACACAGAGAGGGGATGAAAGTGCGGTGAGTGAAATCTAAAGGACACACAGGGTGGAAGAAAGTGCGGTGAGTGAAATCTAAAGGACTCACAGAGAGTGGAAGAAAGTGGGGTGAGTGAAATCTAAAGGACACAGAGTGGAAGAAAGTGGGCTGAGTGAAATCTAAGGACACACAGAGAGGGGATGAAAGTGCCGTGAGAGTGGAAGAAAGTGCGGTGAGTGAAATCTAAAGGACAGACGGAGTGGAAGAAAGTGCGGTGAGTGAAATCTAAAGGACTCAGAGAGTGGAAGAAAGTGCGGTGAGTGAAATCTAAAGGACAGACAGAGAGTGGAAGAAAGTGCGCTGAGTGAAATCTAAAGGACAGACAGAGAGTGGAAGAAAGTGCCGTGAGTGAAATCTAAAGGACAGACAGAGAGTGGAAGAAAGTGCGCTGAGTGAAATCTAAAGGACTCGCAGAGAGTGGAAGAAAGTGTGGTGAGTGAAATCTAAAGGACAGACAGAGAGTGGAAGAAAGTGCGGTGAGTGAAATCTAAAGGACTCGCAGAGAGTGGAAGAAAGTGTGGTGAGTGAAATCTAAAGGACTCACAGAGAGTGGAAGAAAGTGCGGTGAGTGAAATCTAAGGACACACAGAGAGGGGATGAAAGTGCGGTGAGTGAAATCTAAAGGACTCACAGAGAGTAGAAGAAAGTGCAGTGAGTGAAATCTAAAGGACACACAGAGAGTGGAAGAAAGTGCGGTGAGTGAAATCTAAAGGGCACGCAGAGAGTAGAAGAAAGTGCGATGAGTGAAATCTAAAGGACACACAGAGAGAGGAAGAAAGTGCGCTGAGTGAAATCTAAAGGACAGACAGAGAGTGGAAGAAAGTGCCGTGAGTGAAATCTAAAGGACAGACAGAGAGTGGAAGAAAGTGCCGTGAGTGAAATCTAAAGGACAGACAGAGAGTGGAAGAAAGTGCGCTGAGTGAAATCTAAAGGACAGACAGAGAGTGGAAGAAAGTGTGGTGAGTGAAATCTAAAGGACAGACAGAGAGTGGAAGAAAGTGCGGTGAGTGAAATCTAAAGGACTCGCAGAGAGTGGAAGAAAGTGTGGTGAGTGAAATCTAAAGGACTCACAGAGAGTGGAAGAAAGTGCGGTGAGTGAAATCTAAGGACACACAGAGAGGGGATGAAAGTGCGGTGAGTGAAATCTAAAGGACACACAGGGTGGAAGAAAGTGCGGTGAGTGAAATCTAAAGGACTCACAGAGAGTGGAAGAAAGTGGGGTGAGTGAAATCTAAAGGACACAGAGTGGAAGAAAGTGGGCTGAGTGAAATCTAAGGACACACAGAGAGGGGATGAAAGTGCCGTGAGAGTGGAAGAAAGTGCGGTGAGTGAAATCTAAAGGACAGACAGAGAGTGGAAGAAAGTGCGGTGAGTGAGTTAACCCGCACCCAGCGAACGGAAGAAAGTGATGTCAGTGAGAGTCTTATGACAGTGTTTTTGCTTTATTTCGTATAAAACATCCAGAAAAGAAATCCCAAAATAAAACAAACAAATATTTAAGATATTGTCACATCTTAAGAAAACTAAAATAACAATAAAATACATGACAGTGAAAAAGGGAAGCGACATCATAGTTAATTACCTTTTTCACACTATATACATTATACATAATCAATTACAATCACATACACATACAAATTATGTAACTTATGATTGATCAACGATCGTCATGTATTACGCACCTGATCCAACGGTTACACTCAATGGTACCCATTTTCCACAGCAATTAAACAGCAGTTAAAATTCACCTGGGCGGTTCATGACCTATGGAAGTCCATGAAATGCAGCATCCCAAAATGCAACCGAGTCAATGGATTGGGCATGATGTGCTAAGTGACGTCATATGACAAGACCTCAATGAGGGACATTGGTTCAACAGATGCCAGGTTGTCTCCAGCTCAGTTTGTGATTTTCAGTATCTACAAATTCCCCACCTGGCACCAGTCGTCTTCAGCCATGGCAACCGGTTGCATCGCAATACCGGATAAACGACGCAACTTAATGTTTAGGATCATAGATAAATAGCTTTCAGGTTCTAAATAATCGAAGCTTTGCATCGAGCATCCAGGTAGTGTAGGTTCTACTCGCAAATGACAGCTTTTAAGGCTGTGATCTTGTAATAAAGCTTTATTTCTTAATTTGTTACATAATGGCGTGAATCCCGTTGCCTTATTGCAATTCAAATCGATCTTTGCGTGGAATTTTTCGCAAGCAAGAGCAAATTACTGTAGCACCTTGAATTTAGGGTTTATGGTCTTTGCATCGAATGCCAATCCATCGACATTTTTACATCTAAAGAATTTCCATCAAATGCATTTTTTTTCTTTTCTTTTCTCCCTTTAAAAAATTAACCCTTTACCCCCCAAAAATATGCATTTGATGGAAATATTTTAGATGGTAAGATTTCGATGGAATGGCATTCAATGCAAAGACCAGATACCGAATTTAGTTGATTTTATCTTGGGACATCCCAAAATAATCTCATGATCCTATTATCATGGGGAAATAGTGTTTTCACCGCCTGATCTCCAGTAGAGTTTTCATTGACACTATTCCCAGTTCCATCCTAATGGCTTGTATGGGGCCGCAAGAGGGAAGTCCTAAAGCAGCCTTCCGCGGTTTCCCATAAGAATGTCCGGCCGGTTCAATGCAGGTTTCGTGCAGTTCGATTAAATATTGAGCCTCCTCCGCCAGTGGGACCAATGAACTTCTTAGCAGCCAGGGATATGCTCATTGCTCTGGAATTAAGTTCAACTTTCACATTTCCTGCTTAGTCCACTCAACCTTGCCCCCATGTATTTAAATGTATTAACGACTTCAATCTTTTGACGAGCCATTTGTGTTGATTAGCATTCTTACAATTTTTACCAATAATCGTATTTTAGTTTTAGTGTAATTTATTTTCTATAGAATATTCAGAGGGAGCCTTTAGGGAGCGTTGTAAGCCAATGGCAGTCTGATCGATAAGAGCGATATCATCCACTTGACCTAACCACAAAACTGTCTCCTGCCCTCATGCTCGAGTGTGGCGGGGGAACAGGGTTATACACACTAGTTAAAGCCTCGTTCAAGTCTCCAGTGAATATATTAAAGAGGTAGGGTGCCAACACGCACTCTTGCTTGAGTCCCTTGTTTGACGCCTTGGGCTTAGATAATGTGCCCATATTGTCAAGTTATACTGAAGTGAACACCACACAACACAACAGAGCACTGTGTATGCGCTAAAAGCTTTACCCAATGCACATGAGTGTTGTAGTGATCACAGCAAAAGTACAAGAAAGCAACACAGATAATCCTATGGGTCAGCCATACAGCTGCACAATAGTGGAATCGTGTAATGTGTATAGGAGTCAAGGCACACTAAGGCAAAGAGAGTGCAATGTGTGTATGTGTCTGTGAGCCAAGCTACACCCAGACAACCACAACTTGTAAGAGGTAATCGATAGCAGAGATGGAGATCATAATGCAATGTATTTTTATTTTACAGTTTATGTTCCTCTGAAGGTTTTCCCAGTGGAGCCATGGGGTCCCGAAGAAAAAGAGAGGGGGGTCTGAACCCTGCAGTGGCTTTCCTCACTATATCGACTGGAAGGATCTCAGGTAAAGTCTCTTGCATGGCTCTAAACCAATGCATTGATGCAGCTCAGCAGTGCCTTGGTGTTGCCTTTGGTGGTGCCCTCATGGTGCTGGCATGATGCAGCTCAGCAGCAGCCTTCATGATAGCTTTGATGGTATCCCTTCACTCCTGCATGATCCTGGTGTGATGCAGTGATGCAGGAGCCTTGATGATAGCTTCGTGGTATACCTTCACTCCTGCATGGTCCTGGTGTGATGCAGTGATGCAGCTCAGCAGCAGCCTTGATGATAGCTTCGTGGTATACCTTCACTCCTGCATGGTCCTGGTGTGATGCAGTGATGCAGCTCAGCAGCAGCCTTGATGTTGGCTTTGGTGGTGCCCTCTTGGTCCTGTTGTGATGCAGTGATGCAGCTCAGCAGGAGCCGTGGTGATAGCTTTGATAGTATCCCTTCACTCCTGCATGACCCTGGTGTGATGCAGTGATGCAGCTCAGCAGGAGCCGTGATGATAGCTTCGGTGGTATCCCTTCACTCCTGCATGGTCCTGGTGTGATGCAGTGATGCAGCTCAGCAGCAGCCTTGATGATAGCTTCGTGGTATACCTTCACTCCTGCATGACCCTGGTGTGATGCAGTGATGCAGCTCAGCAGCAGCCTTGATGATAGCTTCGTGGTATACCTTCACTCCTGCATGGTCCTGGTGTGATGCAGTGATGCAGCTCAGCAGCAGCCTTGATGTTGGCTTTGGTGGTGCCCTCTTGGTCCTGGTGTGATGCAGTGATGCAGCTCAGCAGGAGCCGTGGTGATAGCTTTGATGGTATCCCTTCACTCCTGCATGATCCTGGTGTGATGCAGTGATGCAGCTCAGCAGGAGCCGTGGTGATAGCTTTGATAGTATCCCTTCACTCCTGCATGACCCTGGTGTGATGCAGTGATGCAGCTCAGCAGGAGCCGTGATGATAGCTTCGGTGGTATCCCTTCACTCCTGCATGGTCCTGGTGTGATGCAGTGATGCAGCTCAGCAGCAGCCTTGATGTTGGCTTTGGTGGTGCCCTCTTGGTCCTGGTGTGATGCATTGATGCAGCTCAGCAGCAGCCTTGAGGATAGCTTTGATGGTATCCCTTCACTCCTGCATGATCCTGGTGTGATGCAGTGATGCAGCTCAGCAGCAGCCTTGATGATAGCTTTGATGGTATCCCTTCACTCCTGCATGATCCTGGTGTGATGCAGTGATGCAGCTCAGCAGGAGCCGTGGTGATAGCTTTGATGGTATCCCTTCACTCCTGCATGATCCTGGTGCGATGCACTGATGCAGCTCAGCAGGAGCCGTGGTGATAGCTTTGATGGTATCCCTTCACTCCTGCATGATCCTGGTGCGATGCAGTGATGCAGCTCAGCAGGAGCCGTGGTGATAGCTTTGATGGTATCCCTTCACTCCTGCATGATCCTGGTGTGATGCAGTGATGCAGCTCAGCAGGAGCCGTGATGATAGCTTCGGTGGTATACCTTCACTCCTGCATGGTCCTGGTGTGATGCAGTGATGCAGCTCAGCAGCAGCCTTGATGATAGCTTCGTGGTATACCTTCACTCCTGCATGGTCCTGGTGTGATGCAGTGATGCAGCTCAGCAGCAGCCTTGATGTTGGCTTTGGTGGTGCCCTCTTGGTCCTGTTGTGATGCAGTGATGCAGCTCAGCAGGAGCCGTGGTGATAGCTTTGATAGTATCCCTTCACTCCTGCATGACCCTGGTGTGATGCAGTGATGCAGCTCAGCAGGAGCCGTGATGATAGCTTCGGTGGTATCCCTTCACTCCTGCATGATCCTGGTGTGATGCAGTGATGCAGGAGCCTTGATGATAGCTTCGTGGTATACCTTCACTCCTGCATGGTCCTGGTGTGATGCAGTGATGCAGCTCAGCAGCAGCCTTGATGATAGCTTCGTGGTATACCTTCACTCCTGCATGGTCCTGGTGTGATGCAGTGATGCAGCTCAGCAGCAGCCTTGATGTTGGCTTTGGTGGTGCCCTCTTGGTCCTGTTGTGATGCAGTGATGCAGCTCAGCAGGAGCCGTGGTGATAGCTTTGATAGTATCCCTTCACTCCTGCATGACCCTGGTGTGATGCAGTGATGCAGCTCAGCAGGAGCCGTGATGATAGCTTCGGTGGTATCCCTTCACTCCTGCATGATCCTGGTGTGATGCAGTGATGCAGCTCAGCAGCAGCCTTGAGGATAGCTTTGATGGTATCCATTCACTCCTGCATGATCCTGGTGTGATGCAGTGATGCAGCTCAGCAGCAGCCTTGATGATAGCTTTGATGGTATCCCTTCACTCCTGCATGATCCTGGTGTGATGCAGTGATGCAGCTCAGCAGGAGCCGTGGTGATAGCTTTGATGGTATCCCTTCACTCCTGCATGATCCTGGTGTGATGCAGTGATGCAGCTCAGCAGCAGCCTTCATGATAGCTTTGATGGTATCCCTTCACTCCTGCATGATCCTGGTGTGATGCAGTGATGCAGCTCAGCAGGAGCCGTGGTGATAGCTTTAATGGTATCCCTTCACTCCTGCATGATCCTGGTGTGATGCAGTGATGCAGCTCAGCAGGAGCCGTGGTGATAGCTTTGATGGTATCCCTTCACTCCTGCATGATCCTGGGGTGATGCAGTGATGCAGCTCAGCAGGAGCCGTGGTGATAGCTTTGATGGTATCCCTTCACTCCTGCATGATCCTGGTGTGATGCAGTGATGCAGCTCAGCAGGAGCCGTGGTGATAGCTTTGATGGTATCCCTTCACTCCTGCATGATCCTGGTGTGATGCAGTGATGCAGCTCAGCAGGAGCCGTGGTGATAGCTTTGATGGTATACCTTCACTCCTGCATGATCCTGGTGCGATGCACTGATGCAGCTCAGCAGCAGCCTTCATGATAGCTTTGATGGTATCCCTTCACTCCTGCATGATCCTGGTGCGATGCAGTGATGCAGCTCAGCAGGAGCCGTGGTGATAGCTTTGATGGTATCCCTTCACTCCTGCATGATCCTGGTGCGATGCAGTGATGCAGCTCAGCAGGAGCCGTGGTGATAGCTTTGATGGTATCCCTTCACTCCTGCATGATCCTGGTGTGATGCAGTGATGCAGCTCAGCAGGAGCCGTGGTGATAGCTTTGATGGTATCCCTTCACTCCTGCATGATCCTGGTGCGATGCAGTGATGCAGCTCAGCAGGAGCCGTGGTGATAGCTTTGATGGTATCCCTTCACTCCTGCATGATCCTGGTGCGATGCAGTGATGCAGCTCAGCAGGAGCCGTGGTGATAGCTTTGATGGTATCCCTTCACTCCTGCATGATCCTGGTGCGATGCAGTGATGCAGCTCAGCAGGAGCCGTGGTGATAGCTTTGATGGTATCCCTTCACTCCTGCATGATCCTGGTGCGATGCAGTGATGCAGCTCAGCAGGAGCCGTGGTGATAGCTTTGATGGTATCCCTTCACTCCTGCATGGTCCTGGTGTGATGCAGTGATGCAGCTCAGCAGCAGCCTTGATGATAGCTTCGTGGTATACCTTCACTCCTGCATGATCCTGGTGTGATGCAGTGATGCAGCTCAGCAGGAGCCGTGGTGATAGCTTTGATGGTATCCCTTCACTCCTGCATGATCCTGGTGTGATGCAGTGATGCAGCTCAGCAGGAGCCGTGGTGATAGCTTTGATGGTATCCCTTCACTCCTGCATGATCCTGGTGTGATGCAGTGATGCAGCTCAGCAGCAGCCTTGATGATAGCTTCGTGGTATACCTTCACTCCTGCATGACCCTGGTGTGATGCAGTGATGCAGCTCAGCAGCAGCCTTGATGATAGCTTCGTGGTATACCTTCACTCCTGCATGGTCCTGGTGTGATGCAGTGATGCAGCTCAGCAGCAGCCTTGATGTTGGCTTTGGTGGTGCCCTCTTGGTCCTGGTGTGATGCAGTGATGCAGCTCAGCAGGAGCCGTGGTGATAGCTTTGATGGTATCCCTTCACTCCTGCATGATCCTGGTGTGATGCAGTGATGCAGCTCAGCAGGAGCCGTGGTGATAGCTTTGATGGTATCCCTTCACTCCTGCATGATCCTGGTGTGATGCAGTGATGCAGCTCAGCAGGAGCCGTGGTGATAGCTTTGATGGTATCCCTTCACTCCTGCATGATCCTGGTGTGATGCAGTGATGCAGCTCAGCAGGAGCCGTGGTGATAGCTTTGATGGTATACCTTCACTCCTGCATGATCCTGGTGCGATGCATCGATGCATCTCAGCAGCCGCCTTGATGCTGGCTTTGGTGGTGTCCTCATGGTCCTGGCATTAAGCAGTGATGCAGCTCAGAAGGAGCCGTGATGATAGCTTTGATGGTATCCCTTCACTCCTGCATGATCCTGGTGTGATGCAGTGATGCAGCTCAGCAGGAGCCGTGGTGATAGCTTTGATGGTATCCCTTCACTCCTGCATGATCCTGGTGTGATGCAGTGATGCAGCTCAGCAGGAGCCGTGGTGATAGCTTTGATGGTATACCTTCACTCCTGCATGATCCTGGTGCGATGCATCGATGCATCTCAGCAGCCGCCTTGATGCTGGCTTTGGTGGTGTCCTCATGGTCCTGGCATTAAGCAGTGATGCAGCTCAGAAGGAGCCGTGATGATAGCTTTGATGGTATCCCTTCACTCCTGCATGATCCTGGTGTGATGCAGTGATGCAGCTCAGCAGGAGCCGTGGTGATAGCTTTGATGGTATACCTTCACTCCTGCATGGTCCTGGTGTGACGCGGTGAGGCCTCTCAGCAGCGGCCTTGATGTTGGCTTTGGTGGTATCCCTTTTCTCCAGGATGGTTTTGGGTGATGCACTGATGCAGCTCAGCTGCAGCTGTGATATGATATGGCATTTATAACGTGCCTATACACACGTGTTTCATGGCGCGATGAGGCAGGGGAGGGGAACAGAGGGAAGACCGACAACGATCTTACTAGGCCAAGTGTCAGTCAGATCGCGTTGCTTTGCAAGCTTTGATGGTATCCCTTCACTCCTGCATGATCCTGGTGCGATGCAGTGATGCAGCTCAGCAGGAGCCGTGGTGATAGCTTTGATGGTATCCCTTCACTCCTGCATGATCCTGGTGCGATGCATTGATGAGTCTCAGCAGCAGCCTTGATGTTGGCTTTGGTTTTGCCCTCATGGTCCTGGCATTAAGCAGTGATGCAGCTCAGCAGCAGCCTTGATGTTGGCTTCTGTGTTTACCCCTCACTCCTGCATGATCCTGGTGTGATGCATTGATGCATCTCAGCAGCAGTCTTGATACCATCTTTGGTGTTGTCCTCATGATCCTGGCATTATGTACTGATGCAGCCGAGCCTCAGCCTTGTGGTTCGCTTTAGTGGTGACCTCATGGTCCTGGCGTTATGTACTGAAGCAGCTGAGCCGCAGCCTTGTGGCTAGCTTTGGTGGTGTCTGTTCTCTTGCATGATCCTGGCATGCCGTACTAATGCAGCTGAGCCGCAGCCTTGTGGCTAGCTTTGGTGGTGTCTGTTCTCTAGCACGATCCTGGCATGCTGTACTGAGGCAGCCGAGCCGCAGCCTTGTGGTTCGCTTTAGTGGCGACCTCATGGTCCTGGCGTTATGTACTGAAGCAGCTGAGCCGCAGCCTTGTGGCTAGCTTTGGTGGTGTCTGTTCTCTTGCATGATCCTGGCATGCCGTACTAATGCAGCTGAGCTGCAGCCTTGTGGCTAGCTTTGGTGGTGTCTGTTCTCTTGCATGATCCTGGCATGCCGTACTAATGCAGCTGAGCCGCAGCCTTGTGGCTAGCTTTGGTGGTGTCTGTTCTCTAGCACGATCCCTGCATGCCGTACTAATTCAGCTGAGCCGCAGCCTTGGGGCTAGCTTTGGTGGTGTCTGTTCTCTAGCATGATCCCTGCATGCCGTACTAATGCAGCTGAGCCGCATCCTTGGGGCTAGCTTTGGTGGTGTCTGTTCTCTAGCACGATCCTGGCATGCTGTACTGATGCAGCTGAACCGCAGCCTTGTGGCTACCTTTGGTAATATCCCTTCACTCCAGCATGTTCCTGGCATGGTGTATAGTTGCAGCTCAGGAGCAGCTGTGAGGGGCCAGTAATGCGAGGCAGATAACTGCTGTGGTTTTCTCAGTATTAGACATTTTATTAAAAACAAAAAGTGGAAAGAAAAAAACCTTACTAAACCTTCTCTACCAGGGAGTTCCCTACCTAGTCTAAGTTCTAAGGGAATTTCTCTTGCATACACAAAACGGGCCCTCACACTAAACAACAAAACATTCAAAGTAAATCATAAACAACATAAATAAGTGATTGCCAAGCAACCAGTGACCTGGATGACCTTCACCTGTCCTGGATAGATCCCTTTCCAGGGATTGTCCAAAGTCAATCTCTCCAAGTGTTCATAAAGAAAAGTAAAGTCTGAATCCGTTCTTGAGAGTTCCAAAAGAAACAAAACTTAACCCAAACAAAAATCCACTGGTGACTGTTCTTTAGCTTTCAGTTGAAAGGTTCCCCTTCCAATTCCGGTAAAGAAAACAGCACCAATCGAAATCCTGGATATCCTTCTTCCAGGATGGTTTGTCACAGTTCAAAGAGAAAAGAACCACTTCTACTTCAACCACTGTCCATATATTTATAACCTCTGCAGGGTCATCAGTATGATTAGCAGGAGGCTTCTTCTTAGGGTGTTGCTTTCCTCTCAACAACCCCCCTTGACTACTGTTACTGTGGAGGCCGGCTCCTTTGCCCCACAGTGTGCCACTGCTTCAACCACCATTAAGACAACATTCACTGACAGTATTTTAAACAACCACAGTTGTGATAGTTCGGCGCCAACTTGGCACTTTAGGCAATTTAAAGCCAAGACTCTTCGACCTCCACAGGTAGGCAAGGCACTCTTCTTTCCCATATTATAAGAAAAGGGCAGCCTCTTTGGCTCTTCTCTCTGTCTTACTGCCACCAGTACAATCCTCTTTTGCTTCCACAATTCCTCTCTCTCAGCTACAACAGTTTCGGCATTACAGATTGCTATAAGCCCCCGACTCCCTTCCCTAGCTTTATTCACACCTTTTTGGTTCCAGTAGCTGCCCCTGTGGAATCTGATAAAATGAGATGCCTGGAATTGTTATCATTGGAAGAATCATAAGACCCATTGAAGAGAATCAGTACTCCTTGTTACAGAACCAATACCCATTAGTACTCATTGTTTAAGAACCATTCATCCTGTTTAGCTATCCATTGTACATTGCAGAAGTAGCATCATTATAGTATCCACACATTAGACTGCCACCTTTGTATGCATTTGCAATTTGCTTATAGTTTGACATGTTATGCATTATAGTGCTTGCCATTAGGAGAGAAACATGCTAGACACTTTGCCATTTGTAATAGAATGACACTTGCACCATATATTTAAAGTGCCATGATAGTGCTTTAGAGACACGGTATATTTATGCATCTATGTTTGCATTATAGCGCTTAGGCTGAGAGAAACATATTGTTTGCAGCAGAGCAGAACGAATGTGGCCTGGAAATGACACAGTGCATATTTGAAATGCAATGAAAAGCCATTCAGATTGTTATGCTTTGTAGAGACACATTTAGAGATATGATTGACACACATGTATGCATGTTGAGTATGTATTTAGAATGAGTTTGTATATAGTTAGCGCTTGCATTGCGAGAAGGAAAGTGTAAACGCTAGGAAGCATTTAGCACGAGGCATCTGAAAGCCATTTCTAATGGAGACACACAGAAGTTGTTTTGCACTGGGCTCAGTGCGAAGATTGTTATGGAACACAGTATAGAAGTAATTTGTAAACATTTGCTTGGCAGGCAGACAGATAGAGCGAAGGAGGCTTATCAGCATCAGCATGGCTGGTGTTCGCAGAGACAATGAAGGTGGGGGCTGCGGCATGAGCGACACGGGGAGATGGGAGGAGTGCTTTTGCATGAGAGAGATATGGCCTATTTTATGGACAGAGAGAGCATTTCGTGATGCCAACAGTGAAACGGATGGGGAAATAGATGGAATAGATGGTGTTTTACAGGGACCGCACACAGATGGCCATGAGAGAGATATGATGTGCAATGTCACTTTGACACACTTTGACACAGCACACGCACGAGACAGTACACACAAACACAGACTGGCAGGCATTTTGCTATACGCTGACAGACAGACATTCTTAGCTTATAGAATGTGAGTAACCATAGAAATGAGTGCGTCATTTGAAGAGTATAACCAAGGAGGAGAGGGGACTGTCTGGGGAGAGTTGCGGGGAGTTCCAGGAGCTGTAGGCTGGAGTTCCAGGAGTTAGTTGCTGAGGTTGCTGGCTGTTGGTTGGAGATGGTGCAAGATGGAGTACGAGATGCGATGAGAGAGGTGTCTTGGTGCAATAAAAATCCGTTGGCTTTGATGAGATCGAGAGCTTGGCAGTTGGCAGTTACCAGATCTTGAGGCCTACCACTGACTGAATGACTGACTCATTGCAGAGTCGTGCATAGAGGAGAGAGCTGGCAAAAACAGAGCTGGAGACCAAGGGAAGCAAATGGGAAGTATGGTTATTGGCCTAGACTGACTGATTGATTATAACAGACACTCACATAAGCGGTTTGATAGAAGGGGAAATCAGACAGGGATTGTTTAGAGAGAGAGTGTGAAGGATTGGTGTGGATTGGTGTGGATTTGCCCTTGATGGAGATGTATGCTGACGTTTGTATTTAGCCTGCATTTGCATTACAGGCTTGCATGAGATACCTGTAAAGCTTATAGTTATTGCATGGTAGATTTGCTTTGAACCAGAAGTATAAAAGGTGCAAATTAGACATAGTTTTAGGATTTTCTGCATTAGGATTGCCTGCATTATTATGCTTTGCATTCTCTGTGATCATAAATAAATGTATTCCATGGTTATAATTGAATCGATTCGTGTGTTATCTTTGTGTTGTGTCTTATGTTATTTGTGCCCATAGTAGTAAGATAAAAGTAACACAGTGCACATAGGGCCTGAGATACGAATGCAGCAGGGGGGTGGAGGGGTATAGTGATCCATAACCCTCTAGGGGATTGTCAAAGATTGTCTGAGACCGGAGCATGCTTGCCCGGGGGGGCAAGATGATGGTTAGGAGCTTTTGTTTTTTCAAACTGACACCCCAAAGCTGTATTGCCACTCTTCGCGCTTTGGATAACCTTGCAACACTTGTTTCAGAGGACACTGAACCTTTATCAACTTAAAAATGCAGGTGGTTAGCTTTCTATAGGGATGATTTCACTATAGAAAGGATTCACCTACTGGCTTGGGCAATGCTTGCTCTTCTCTTCACTTCTTCAACTTCTACATTCATAGAATACTTGTTCTGGATGTTATAAGGTTCAAGCTTCACAAGAGAAACAGGTTTAGGTACAGACAACCACTCTTTGATGAAGATTTTTAACTTTAAAGAACTGTAAGGACTTACATTCCCTTTCATTAACGAGGAGTGATACTTTGACTCTGACCGTGAATCCCAATTGTCCACATGCAACCTCTCTTTCATATAATATAGCAAAGTGTTCCCCTTCTTAATTGGAGACACGCGACCACTCTGGTAAAGTTGCACAGTTCACCAATGGGAAATGGAAAGCTTTTCCTTCACGCGGGCACTCAGACTTGCATTAGATGTTCGAATGATACATTTCCTCTGTTATTAGGACGTTTAGCAGCAAGGGAATACTCCCACTCGCTCCCACTCTTACGGTAGTTACAATTGAGCTGGTAACAGTTACTGGCAAGGGTTTTTCAGTGAATCTTAATACAGAGCTTCACTCACCGGCTCCAGAAACACTGTGGTTGCGGGCTGCTTCCATTTCCTGACTTTTCTTCCTCCTACTACTACTTTAGGCACTCCTGGGACCCACGCCCTCTGCAGCATGGCGTCTCTGGTCAGGTCTCGACCACAGGGAGTCTCCTTTACTCCTCTGTCCTTCGGCTTGCTTCTGCACACGGGCCTCGGGTTGCAGCATGATCACGGCTCTACAATTTCAGCCACGAGGAGCACCTGGGAAGACCTTCAATCTCAGCATGTCTCTCTCAGTGCAGCATGGCAAGGCAGGGTTTGTGAACCAACACAGAACCGGCAGGTGAAATATGCTCTTCTCTCTTTCTGGCATCATATAAGTGATCACACTTCCTCTTGAACTGCCAGCCTTGTGCTCATATCCTTCTGCTACGACTCCCAGCCTTCCAGCTCATTTCTTCAGTTCCTTCCTGCTGCAGCCTTTTATGACTCTCAGGTGGGGCAATTGTTTTCAGGTGCAGGCCCTTAACGCAAACTGCCTGACCCTGGCAAATGCTGTTAGGCCTTTTTGCCGGTCCTTCACTTGTACATGCCTCTTCAATCATCTTTTTCGTCTCAGTCCCTTTGGGATTCTGGGACGTGTAGTTCACTTTAGTGAAATTAGGTTTTCCACTTTGTTTACACTTTAATCCTCTTAGTATTTTTAGAAGAGGGATTGTGAGGTTTAATGTTATTAGAGACAGATCTTAGGGAAAAGGCCACATTTCCGTTATTCCTTGTAGTACACCTTTGGTATTGGCGAAGATGTTAATTTTTAGGAATACAAAATATTTTTTCTATTGATCTAATATGTAGCAGGGTTTACATGCCAGTGTTTACCATTTTAGTTTTACTAGGAGGTTGAGCTATGTTAAAATGACTATAATCCATAACCTCTTCTGACATAGTGGTAAGAGTATCCCTCTCAGAGGAACAATACTGTGGGCCTCATTACAACTCAGGCGGTAAGGGGTTTACGGCAGCGTTAACAGCGCCGACCCTTACCGCCTGATTACGAGGTCCCCTAGCGCCATGGTGCTTTTAACACCTGCTTTTAGCAGGTGTTAAAATCCATGGCGCTAAGGGACCATGGAGTTAATTACGCCACCGTAATTTACGGTGGCGTAATTAACGCCTTCCCCACTCCCATTATGCCCTATGGGGCAAAAATGGGAATGGGGAAGGGTAAATGGGGATTGGGGACTTACCGCCCCGCCTAGGTCGGAATGGGGCGGTAAGTCCGCCAACCACCATGGCGTAAACGTAGTTTACGCCATGGTGGTAAAGTCACGGCCCAGGCGGTAACTTACCGCCTGGGTCGTAATGAGGCCCTGTGTCTCATCCCACGGGATCTCCTCACTACCCTGGGCCTTGTCTCCTCCCAGGTGATCCTCCCACAGTCCACCACCCCCAGGATTGGGATCAGGAAGTATCTGCCCTCTCCTGGCCACCTGGGAGGAGACTTTAGGCAGGATTTTGGTGAGGGATCTGCAGGATTCCTCACACAGTCATGATGATAACTTTGGTGGTGTCTCTTCACTTCAGCATGTTCCTGTCATAGTGTATTGATGAACCTCAGCAGCAGCAGGGCATGCAGAAAGGGCATATGTTAGGTTATTTGTCTATTCTAATGCACATATCACCAATGTACTAGTCTTAAATCTCCCAGCCTTGTCTATGTAGAGGCCAAATAGTGACCCCGTTCAGGGTGGCAGCCAGACCATGGTCTGTGGGGTGAAAAGAAAACACTATCAAGGAGAGTGGGAAGGGAGAAGAGTGGAGAGGTCAGGGACACACACACAGTGCAGACTTAACTTACAACAATGTAGGGAAACTAAAACATAAGGGTCAGTGATATTCATTATTCGGATGAATGCATAGGTTGCAGTATTTTGACCAGAAGAAAATGTAATCAAAGGAATGGTTGAGAGCTTCCCTAGTGGTCAGCTAATCGTTAATTGAGGCAGCTACTGGTGTTAAGTCATGTTGTGGATGCGTAATGGGCGCGAGATGTGTTCAAGTGTTCATGGGAATAATCATATTGGACGCCTTCCACCTGATAGCCGGAGGGAGTTCTGGTAAATCTTTGCCCGCTGACAGAAGAATCAGAGTCAGGAATTGGGTATGGGCAGAATGTGTGTGGGGGGGCCACAACAGGAAGGTTTTACAGAGGATCTCCTCCATGCAGAGTTATACCACTATTATTTCTACTGGTAAACTATCACTAGAAACAGTACTACATGAACCACTGCTACTACTGTCAGTAGTAGTCATAATAATAATAACACAAGCAGTAGTAGGAAACTTTTCATGCGGTCTGTAGTACTAATATTGCTGCTACAACTAATAGTACTAATTCTGGTAATGGTATTACCCTACTACTAATAGTAGTAAAATTACTAAGACTACTGGTGGTACTGGTGGTAGTACCACTAGTACTGGTAGCAATTCTACCAGGAGTGCTGTAGGAATACTATTGTTATTGAAAGAACAGCTACTGTTAGTAGTGATGATATTATTGCTACTGGTAGTAGTGCAACTAATGCTGGTAGAAATGGTACCATTGTTTGCAGTAGGAAAAATACCACTAATAGTACTAGTACTACTACTTCTAGCACTACTATTTGTGTGGTGGGATTAGTAGGTTAGACAATTGTAGGTTTAAAGTAAAAGAAAAGCAAAATGTTTGTCCTATTACTGCTATAATGGATGTACAGATTGCTTTTGCTCCCTTCCAATAATGTCACTGTTCCTTTAAGGTCTTGAAAATAACCCCTAAAAAGAGGGCAACCAATAAATAGCAATACAAATGTGGGTTTCATCACGAGTTAAGCAGTAGCCCTTAGAAGCAGCAGTAACGCTATTATCTCAGCATTTAAGGGTTCGCCTAGTCACGAGTAGGGACACATTCACCTCTGGAGGGGAATGTGCTGGCGGAAAGGTCATTTTTGGCGCTATTAGCACCAGCAAAATTTGCGCCGGCACTAATAGCGCACCCAGCCCCATTGGGTCCAATTGACCCAATGGAGAATGGGGATTTACCACCTTAACGCTACTCATTTTCCGGCGCTAATAAGCCAGACCGAATAGCGCTAACGCTATTTGCATTGGCGGTATCCTGGCACATTTACCGCCAGAATACCCCACAACCGCATGATGAGGCCAATATATGGAAAATAAGGTAGATGGGAAAGGTTTTTTCACTGGAAAAAAGGCAGAAGACTAAATATAAACCCATTAGGAGGAACATTATTGTTATTTTGGTCAGGACCGTACGTGCGTGCCCTTTAAGGGAATATCTCTTCCCTAGTCTAATCCAGGGAGCATGCCCATACTGTCTACAAGGAGACAACTCCCTTAACCATCCCCAGGGAGATTATCCACCCAACCATGCCCAGAAAAGACAACCCCTGCTCTTCTCAATCGGAGCAGCCCTCCTAAACATCAGTACTACTCCTACTAATGTAGAAAAGCGTTACTCCTAATCCTCTCCATGGTGCTCTTGGCCAATTCAGGCTTTTCTTTATACCAGGGTGCCAAGGGATACAGGCAGCATCATTTTAAATTATTATAGCTGTAGCTCTTTGCGGCCCAGAGGCTGGGAACTAGGTCTGCAAAAGCATGGGATTATACCTACCTAACCATCCCCATGGAGATTATCCAACCTAACAATTCCCAGGGAGATTATCTAACCTATCAATTCCCAGGGAGATTATCTAACCTAACCATCCCCATGGAGATTATCCAACCTAACAATTCCCAGGGAGATTATCCAACCTAACCATTCCCATGGAGATTATCTAACCTAACCATTCCCAGGGAGATTATCCAACCTATCAATTCCCATGGAAATTATCCACCTAACAATTCCCAGGGAGATTATCTAACCTAACAATTCCCAGGGAGATTATCTAACCTAACCATCCCCATGGAGATTATCCAACCTAACAATTCCCAGGGAGATTATCCAACCTAACCATTCCCATGGAGATTATCCAACCTATCAATTCCCAGGGAGATTATCCAACCTATCAATTCCCAGGGAGATTATCCAACCTATCAATTCCCAGGGAGATTATCCACCTAACAATTCCCAGGGAGATTATCTAACCTAACAATTCCCATGGAGACTATCTAACCTAACAATTCCCAGGGAGATTATCCACCTACCCATCCCCAGGGAGATTATCCAACCTAACCATTCCATGGAGATTATCCAACCTAACCATTCCCAGGGAGATTATCCACCTACCCATCCCCAGGGAGATTATCCAACCTAACAATTCCCAGGGAGATTATCTAACCTAACCATTCCCAGGGAGATTATCCAACCTATCAATTCCCAGGGAGATTATCTAACCTAACCATTCCCAGGGAGATTATCCAACCTAACCATTCCCATGGAGATTATCCAACCTAACCATTCTCATGGAGATTATCTAACCCAACCATTCCCAGGGAGATTATCCAACCTAACAATTCCCAGGGAGATTATCTAACCTAACCATTCCCAGGGAGATTATCCAACCTATCAATTCCCAGGGAGATTATCTAACCTAACTATTCCCAGGGAGATTATCCAACCTAACCATTCCCATGGAGATTATCCAACCTATCAATTCCCAGGGAGATTATCTAACCTAACCATTCCCAGGGAGATTATCTAACCTAACAATTCCCAGGGAGATTATCTAACCTAACCATTCCCAGGGAGATTATCCAAGGTAACCATTCCCAGGGAGATTATCCAAGGTAACCATTCCCAGGGAGATTATCTACCCAACCCATTCCCAGGGAGATTATCCAACCTACCCATTCCCATGGAGATTATCCAACCTATCAATTCCCAGGGAGATTATCCACCTACCCATCCCCAGGGACATTATCCAACCTAACCATTCCCAGAAAAGACAACCCCTGCACTTCTCAATGGGAGCACCCCTCCTAAACATCAGTACTGCTCCTACTAATGTAGAAAAGCATCACTCCTAATCCTCTCCATGGTGCTCTTGGCCAATTCAGGCTTTTCTTTATACCAGGGTGCCAAGGGATACGGGCAGCATCACTTTAAGTTATTATAGCTGTAGCTCTTTGTGGCCCAGAGGCTGGGAACTAGGTCTGCAAAAGCAGGGACCCTCAAAGTTCTTGGCTCAGCTAGGATACCATTGGCAGAGCAAATAAAAGCCACACTCTTCAGGAAGAGTGCTTAGGGTGATACCAGACAAAGTATAAAGCGTGTTTGCAGGCACATACAGCTCACTACCAGTCAATCATTTTAGGACACACATCAAAATGTGAATAGAGGGAAAGTGAGTATCCTTGAAGAAAACAGGAAACATCCTATCTCGAAATGTCTGACTCCAGTCAGGGTGTACAAAAAAGGCGGGGTTACCAGGACCATGAGTTAGGGCACGGTCGCTGTTACTGTATGGGGTATTATTAATCTGTGGTAGGATACTCGTCTGTTTGCATGATTGGATCTTTTCAATTGCTGTTGTCTTCTGAAAGTAGCCATGCGGGGGCATACTTTTTAGTCCGTTGCCTCTATTTTTGAGGGTGCTTGGTCGAAGTTTTACCTATGTACAAAACTGGTCTAAAGAGCACATGAAGTCCACTTTGGATGCACCTTGGAGTGTTGTGGCTCTGATGCCCCTGCCAGTGAGGACCTGGTGAAGAACAGGGATGGCGTGGCCTCTCTAATGCAGAGCTCCTTGACCCAAGGCTTTCTTGACACCCACATGTTTGTGTATTTGTAGAAAAAACCAGCCTGGATGTTTATAGGGTGATCAGTAACAATCACCCCGGGCTACAGCCAACTGGTACCTCCAAAAACCATAGAACTACAACCAGGCAACAAGCCAACAACTAGGTGGACAGGTCTGCTTACTTACCTACAGGACTTTCTATACACAAGTCTAAGGCTTGTCTGGTGGCCATAGGAACTATGGTAGGGTCTGAACAGGGTAATGTGGTCTGAAAACGATGAAAACATGACCAGGAAGCTGCAAGGAGAGGTTTTATTCCAACAACCCTTAGGGCAATTGTCCCTCCTACTTATCTATGAGTAGAGTTGTAATCCGAACCAACTGTGAGGAGAGTTCCCCTCTTAACAGTCTCCAGGAAGAGGGACGCTCATAAACATCTCCATCGAGAGGGCCCCAC
The DNA here is from genome assembly GCF_040938575.1 of Ambystoma mexicanum. Classification (NCBI taxonomy): domain Eukaryota; kingdom Metazoa; phylum Chordata; class Amphibia; order Caudata; family Ambystomatidae; genus Ambystoma; species Ambystoma mexicanum. The sequence goes on from NC_090924.1 coordinate 1,426,399,367, forward strand.
TTAACCATCTACAGGGAGAGGGGCCATCATAAGCAAGTGTCTGCAAGCCGTGTGTCTCTAGACGTTTTGGATTGTAATTTCCATGATACTGCAAAATTGAGTCTGCTGGATAGTGCTGGTGGCAGTTATAGTCCAACACACCTGCAAAAGGTTGAAAGCCAGCATACCAAAGATTGCAGACCACAGCCGTTCAATAACTCTAGTGAGAGGAACCCTCATAGCCATCTCCAAAGAGAGGAACCCTCTTAACCATCACCAGGGAGAGGGCTCCTCATAGCAATCTCCAGGGAAAGGACCCTCGTAAAAATCTCCAAAGGGAGGGACCCTCTTAACCATCACCAGAGAGAGAGGGGGCTCTCGAGGAGAAGGCACCTTGTAGCAATATACAGGGATAGGGCCCCTCATAACATCTACAGGGCGATGGTCCTCCATAATTATCTCTAGGAAGATGGATCCTCATAGCCATCTACAGAGAGAGGACCCCACTGAACCATTTGAGATGAGAGTGTCTCTCATAGCCATCTCCATTGACAGGGTGCCTGACAACCATCTCCAGGGAGATGCATATCCATATTCAGGGAGCATGTCCCTCATAACCATCTATAGGAAGAGGGCCCCATCTAAGAATCCACAGGGTGAGGGGCCCTCATAAACATCTCCAAGAGAGGGCGCCTCAAAATCATCAAGGGGCCTGCACAACCATCTCTGAAGGGAGGTCCTCCTATAACTAACCCCAGGGAGAGTGCCCCTCAGAACAACTCCAGGGAGAGGGCTCTTTGTAAACAAGTACAGGGAGAAGGCCCCTCTTAGCCATCTGCAATATTAAGGCCTCTGTTACTGGTTTCCAGGAATAGGGTTCTTCCAAGCCATATCCAGAGAAAGGGCCCATTTTAGCACTCTCCATAGAGAGCCCCCACTTTACCATTTACAAGGAGAGTGCTCCACTAAACACTTCCAAAAGAAGGCTTCTCCTAACCTTCACAATGGGGGTTAGGGGGTGTGTGAGATACTAGAAGGTGTCTGACCCACTATTCCCCGAAGATCTGTCATCCAGGTGGCCAGGACATGGTCATCGCTATTGAATCCAGCTCCTGTGGGTGGACCAGTGAAGGAGGATCACCTGGGTGTGGGGTCTTTGGGGAGTGAGAGTGGGACACCGGGTAGTGAGACGCGTCTCAGTCACGCGCAGTGGTATCCCCTCCCTGTTTGTTTATTTATTTATCTGTATTGCGCGCGAGACCCAGAGGCTTCAGGGCGCAGTGGTTACAAGAAGGTTCTCAACTTAGGTTACACAAAGCATATATGCAAATCAAGGTTACACATAGCATATATACACATCAAGAAATCACAGAAATACAGTTACATAATGTCTTGTAAAGGGAATATGAATACAACAGGCATGCTAACAGGCAATTTGATGACAGAAAAACCATGAGATCTATTTACAGTAAGATACAGTGGGTAACCAGGGTCTTACTGGTGATTGGCTTTGTGCCAGTTGATGCAATTCTGTCTGATGTTCCTGCATGATTGATCAGCTCGTAGGGATAGAGGCAAGGAGTTCCAGAGCCGAGCAGCTTTAACAGGAAAGCTGCTACCCCCGACCTTGGATAGCTTGAATCTTGGGACAGTGAAGCAGTTAGTATTAGCTGTTCTAGTGGGCCTAATCAAAGTTTTTCTATGGAATCTCTCAGTAAGGTAACAAGGCGCAGCATTGTTCAGACATTTGTAGGTAAGCAAGGTGATTTTCAGCCGGATTTTGTTGTCGGTAGATAACCAATTGTTTTGTCTCCTAGTCTCAGAGATGTGCTCTCTCTTTGCTATGCCAAGGGCAGCACTGGGGGCATTGTTTTGGAGTGTTTGAATTATTCTACTGATGTACTTATTGGAGCCAATGTAGAGGGAGTTCCAATGGTCCAATTTGGACAGGATAAGGGCTCTGGCCAGGATAATAAAACTGTTCTTAGATAGAAAGGGGTTGCCATCTCTGATGAGTATGCATGTATATGCAGTGGCAGATGGCATGGAGTTTACTTGTTTGGTGAATGTGAGAGTGGAATCGAGGTAGAAACCTAAGGTTTTTACCTCTTTGGCAACTTTGATAGAATTACTGTCGATCATGAAGGAGGTGTATTCATGGCCTAGCTTTTTGAAGTCAGTGGTGGTGCCCAGAATGATGAGTTCAGTTTTGTCATCATCCAGGCATAGACCGTGTGCTGCCATACATGCCTGGATGATGAGGTAGACCCTGTTTACCGAGGCCAAATCCTTACCATGATCCCCAGAACGTGGTAGGAGAATCTGTGTATCATCTGCATAGTTGGTGTAGGTCATACCAAGATGGTCCAGATAATCGAAAAGGGGCTTGGTGAATATGTTGTACAAGGTGTTAATGTTAATGTTAAAGGATATTTGTACCGCGCACTATCACCACTGGAGTGGTCCCCTGGCGCTCTGGTGGCTCTGAAAAAGGGAAGTAGGGGGGGGATGAGTTAGTGGGAATAAACTGGAAAAGAGCAAGAGAGCAGTGATGTGCTGTTGGCGGCCTCAGCCCGGTGGGTCCGTTGGCTGGGCTTGGGGTGCTTTCCGTTTGGTCGCCGTTGTGTAAAGTTGGGAGAGTCTATGTGTGTTTGTTTTGTTGTTGCAGTGTGGTGAAGTTTGTGCTGTTTGTTGTGATATAGAGTTGTGGTTGGGTTTGTTTGGAGTTTGAGAGGTGTATGCAGAGGGTGAAATTGTTAGTGAGTTTATTGATTCATGATTGGTCCAGGCGTGGCCGGTGAATCGTATGTCAATCATTGAATTGCATTACTATCTAAATTAGGCGCAGGCTAGACTTAGGAATTACATCTATGTGTGGCACATGCTAACATTTGCAATTCGATCTAGATGCGACGCAGGCTAGGTTGAATGGGTGAGACACAAGATCCCTGTATCACTCCGCAAGTAACGGGGATAGGGTCTGTTGCTGCCGATGGTGAGAAGACTCTCATAGTCCTGTTACTTAGGAATGATTCAATCCAGACTATGGCAAGGTCAAATGCAGCCGTTAGGTCAAAGAGGAGAAGTAAGGCTGATTTTCCTTTGTCCCTCAGCTCGTCAATTTGAGCCTTGAGGTCAATTAGTGCAGTTTCTGTTCCATTTTGTGGGCAGAAACATGATTGGTGAGCTCCTAGTAGATGGTTGAGTTCCAAATACTTCTGAATTTGTAGGTATGCGACCGTATCAATTATTTTGAGAAGAAATGGCACTGTAGTAATTGGCCGATGGTTGGTATTGTTGGGTCTAGAGTCTGTTTTTTAAGGAGTGGGAGTACAGAAGACTCTTTAAGGTTACTTTGGATGGTGCCCGAGGTGAATGAGGCATTAATAGGCGTTGCTATGAAGGGTGCGAGATCCCTCGCAGCATCCTTAATGAGTTGGGCTGGACATGGGTCGCCCTGGCCATTAGAAGCTTTGAGTGATAATATGACTTTTTCGACTTCAAGAATAGAGATTTTGGAGAAGCGGAAGCGGGTTGGAGGGTTATGAGGTGACACAGGGGTTATGTTGGGAGGGGTCAAGGTGGTTAGAGATGCCTTTCTTTGTGGCAATTTTGTCCTGAAGGGCGGTAACTTTATTAGCTAGAGCATGATGAATATTCGAACACCAAGTTTTGTCTTTAGTGCAGGTATCTTGCACAAGGATAGGTGTTTCTAATTCTTTTAAAATTATGAATCATTCCTTCATGCTGGATTTAGCTTGTGAGATTCAGTTATTGTAAGATTCTCGCTTAGCCAGACAGATTTCTTTTTTGTAATGAGAAGATATATTATTAAGGATGGTTCTATTTTCCACAGATGGAAGTAGTCTCCAAGAGGCCTCACATCTTCTTTTATCCAGGCGTAGGGTTTTCAAATGTGGGGTCAACCAAGTGTTTAGGTGAGCTTAGGGTTTGCTTTGTCTCATTTTGAGCGGGGCAATGGAGTCAAGTGTGCTTGTCATAATTTGATTGTACTCGTCAACTAGCATGCCAGGATCCATGCTGTCTGGTAGAGAATTAAATGTAGGAAGAATAGGGGGAATAAGTCTATCTGCCGTAATATTCTTTTTGTTCCTTGTTTGAGTAGGGGGAGCGATTGGCGTATATTTGGGTGTTGGCTTTATGGTGGCTAGCATGAAAGACAGGAGGTGGTGGTCTGTCTAGGCTTGCGGGATGATGGAGGTGACGGCGTTATAATTATAATCCGCCACCCTGTCGAGTATTCTACCTTTGTTGTGTGTAGGTAAGTTAACTCTCTGGGTAAAACCAAGTTCTGACAGGATGTTGGCGGTGATATTTGCTTGTTTGTCTTGTGGATCATTAAAACCCAGGTTGAGGGTCTGAGAGAATAGTAGAGATATCTTCCTCGAATGACCCGCTAGGGCCTGGAGGTCTATATATGAGGTGAATGGTGAGAGTCTGGGAATTGGCAATAGGTAATTTAGCTGTGGGGGCTTCACAGGATTGAATGTCTGAGGAGGGGGCTTATCTCTTGTATAAGCTAGATTTGGCGATGAAAGCAGTGCCTCCTCCTCGTGCCTCGCATCTATCTGCTCTCAGGATGGTGTAGCCGTCGGGAACTGCTAACATGAGGGCAGGGCCTGCTGCAGTGTGCAACCAAGATTCGGCGATAGCGAGAAAGTCATAGTTTTCTGCCAGAATCAGGTCAGATATATCAGTGGCATGCGCGACTAGAGATCTGGCATTTAGTTGTGCCCCCTTAAGATCTGGGGTAGGGTTGTCTGGTAGAAGCGGGGGTGAGGGGCTAGTAGTCACACCAATAGGCTGTACGGCGCATTGGTGCTTGGACTGTTTAGATGTTTTGTTAGGTTGTTTATGCGTAATCAAAGGAGGCGAGCGTTAGGGGTAGGCTTGTCTCTGGTTGCGGTTTGTCTGTTTTTTTTAATCGTTTAAGATCTATGTTAGTTGTGGATCTGGAAAAAGGTTCAAATAGTTTGGCCAATCTAGAGCAGAGTCTTGTATTCCTGGTGGCTATATTGCATGGTCTATTGGGATAGGATGGACTCTGGGGAGGGTTCAAGTTACTTAGCAGTTGTCCATAACTTTGGTTGATAGGGTGGGATGAAGACGATATAATGTCTGGAGTCATTGTCAGGTTGGTGATAGACATAAGATCTGGGATGCAAAAGGTGGAAGTATTCGAGGAGCTTGCTAGTGTGTCTAGGGCTAATACAATGCCTAAGGCAACAAAATTGAAGTCAGTGGGAAGAATATTGCTGCACGGATCAGTTAGTGAGGTATAACACTAATGCTATGGAGAGTCACAATATGCTCGACAGTGTGGTAACAATAGGCTGTGGACCCCACACAACCCCAATGTAGGGTCCCTGTAACACCTTTACCCCATCCTAACAGGTAGGATATTTAGAAATTCAACCCACACCCCTTTCACAACACAAACACCTTCTCCTGGAGAGCCCGTATGAGAGAAAATGGACTAACACCCAAGCTGTATACCTGGCGTGTCCCAATACAATGGTCAGACAATTACTGACCATCACGCACACCTGACTTCCATTACACTTTGCCACATGGATAAAAGGCAGAGGACGAGAGCACCCTCTGAGCGAGGCAAAGCACACGAGGAAACAGCAGTTCCAAGATGGCAGTTTAACACAAGGAGAAAGATGGCGAAACAGAAGGGGATCACAAGGAGGGAAATTCCCTTGACCTTTTTGACAAGGAAACGTTACTTTCACGAAACCTCGAGAATAGAAAGCGTGAGACCAGGAAACCAGGCTGAGGAATCCTGCATTGTACGTCAGAGGGACCCGGGGCTTGCCTGAGTCGATAATCAAGGTGGGGAGAATCGCCAGCTGCTGTGGTACTATCCTTGGCTCCAGAAACAAAGCAGCACCAGTGAAATCAACACACTCAGTATGTTCGGGAGCTCGATACAAGACCAGTCTGTGTTGAAGCCAAGGTTGCAAGCAGTAACTTTGTATGGTGAGTGCTGGAATGAACATTGTATGAAACGCGTGTGATACCCAATGTGAGTAAAGTTGAACTGTAGATGAGTAATTAAAGTTTGAAACCAAGAAGCCAAGGTTGCAAGCAGTAACTTTGTATGGTGAGCGCTGGAATGAACATTGTATGAAACGCGTGTGATACCCAATGTGAGTAAAGTTGAACTGTCGATGAGTGATTAAAGTTTGAAACCAAGATTCAATACCTTTGACAGAGTGGGCCAGCACCGCGTGGGTGCTCAATCGTAGGTCTCTGTAAGGTATTCAGCTGAGAGTTGATAAAAGTGAAAGAGTAGCAAAGGATTGTGAATCGTAGTGGTCCTGCAACGGGTCAAGCAAAATCCTGTTCACAATCAAAAGTCTTCGATGTTGATATAGTAAAGAAGGTTGATGGCAAAGTAGATAAAGTTGGTCCTAGCCCGGCAGAAGATCAATTGAAAGCTTTGTGTTAAAGCAAGTTGGTGTTACAATGAATAAATTGGTCCGAGCCCGGCAGAGGGAGACTGATTGAAGATGTTGTGTTAGAGCGGATCTGAGTCCGGCGGAGGGGGATCCGAGGTGAATAGTAAGTCACTTAAGAAAATTGTGCATAGGAGAATACTGAAAAGGAAAGGAACTTTATTATTTGTTTATTGCATCAGGCCCTCTGAAAGAATAGACTTTGAATGGCAAATAGACTTTGGCACAGAAGGCCATGATGTTGAAGTTTTGAACTACACCCTCGTGTTAGAGAAGCCAGGTACTGTGCTAAACTTGAGTGTGCCGCCTTATCCCGTGCTGAAAACGTGGGGAAGGGAAGCCAAACGCTTGAATATCCTGACATATCATTTCTTGAACACTTTTCTTTTGCATAACATTGTTTCCTGCACTATTTGTATTTACAGGTAAGGACTGGCAATAGGTTTATTAGTATTGTCCTTTTTTGTTTTCACAGGACACCACTAGGACTGTGTTTTTATTATGTGGTGGTCGTAGCTTGCTCCCACCTTTAGATTTAGGTTTATATAGGCGTTTTTCTAACCCAATTGAAGTTCAATAAACACCCTTGAACTGTTGTTACGTGTGTCTGTCTTACTGTTGATACCATGCCTTCCTTACATGTGCCCCTTTTAAACAGCTTGTTTAAGATGTATCAGGGAGAGTGCACCTCCTATTCATCACTAGAGAGACTACCCCTTCTAAATGGTTCATGAGGGAGATGTTACTGTCCATCTCCAGAGGGGGTGCTCTTACTCTGCATCTTTGTGGCTAGCACCATTTGTGCCCTTAATGCCCATCTTTAAGGAGCGTGCTCTTACTGACTTCCTGCAGGGAGAGCTCCTGCCCGCCCCCCTCCTCCCATCACTGGAGAAAGCACCACTTCTACATGTCTACTGGAAGAGAGCCTTTAATGACCACCTCCCAGGAGAGTACATTTTTCACCATCTTCACAGAGATGGTCATCAGTGCCCTTACTGACCGTTTATGCGGGGGGGGGAGTGGACTCCACAAAGGACACAACTCATACACTTGATCCCCAGGGTTTATTCAGGATTATGTGCAGAACTGGGGAAACACAAACAACGTGTCAGAATAGCAAAAATATTCTTGAATCAAATGAGTTCTCCAAATGTCTCTCTGGATCTCTCCCTTGTGTCCCTCAGTGTCTCTTGGCCAGTGTTGTAGTGGGTGAGTGGCATTCCCCAGGTGGCTACTGGGTGGAGGGCGTTGCCCAGATCTCTCAGGCATTCTTCATGCATTGAGATATTCATGAAGAGAAAGCTTCAGGGCTGGGGCAAGTCTGGATGGACCTCAGGTGATATGTAGGGCTCTGGTTCACCTCCTTGCCTTAGGGTCTTGAATCTATAGTGTTCTCTCCCCTTCTTCCTCTCCAGGGATGATCATCAGTGCAGTATAATCCTGACAGACTTGTGGTTGGAGCATTGGGACATGTTTACCAAACACCAAGAAAGATATGATGGGTTTTAAAAAGCTTGAAAAAAATCCTTTCACCTGAAATGTGAAAGTAGGAAAGTCCATTTGTGCCAAGACACACATGCCACAACGCCACCTAGTGGCCATCACTGGAGGGCACCGCAAGGCTGTCAGGACTATACTGCACCTACGATCCATAATAATGGGGAAACCCGGTAAGTGTTTGTCCTGACATCCTTGCAAATGTCTGTCTTAGATGGATGAAGCTATGTATAAAGTAGCAGTGCCTTCTAAGACAAAGACAATTTCCTGGAGATGGGCTAATTGCATACCCACAATGTCTTTCTGATGTGGCTTGGAACTGAAGGTGAACTTCCAGCGGTGGCTACTAGGTGGCGTTGTGGAATCTGTGATGTGGTTCAAATGGACTATCCTACTTTCCTACTTTTATCATAAACGTCAGGGACGCCCTACATTTTAGGCCTGGCAGCATTTTGGTTACTTAGCATGACTTCCACATTTCTAGGCATGCCATTTTATGATTTCCTCTTCCAAAGAAACTGACCTCTCATGATCAGAGCTGGGCTTTCCTTATGACATGACCCACTCTTGCAAGTGTAGTCAGTTTCAAAAGGAGGCTACTTAAGGTGAACCACTGCCTCGTGGTGGCTTTCAATGGGAGATAACCCAGTTATGTTCTCATGGAATGTGAGGGAGGAAGGATAGCCCCGAGGCAATGCAGCAGAACATAGGTTCGAATCCCGATCCCGCTCTTAGAAATCACAACGCTGGTATTAAGCGCGTTATAAATGACCAATTAAATTCAAATGAAGTCACTAGAGAATATGCATAGTTTGCCATGTCCCTGTGTACATGTATAAACCACATGAAGATAAGATCTGTATGTTATGTTACTTTGCACTGCCTACCCCATCTCTCTGTACATTTACCCTTTCTTATATTTCCAGGGTCTTTCCTGCTGGCCGTGTCCTCCTACAGCTCCACGAGGGTGCCAGCTCTCATCCCCAGCACAGCACTGGGAGTCCTGCTCGTCACCTTTGCAGCCCTCTTGGCCTATGCAGGTAAGAGCGCTGGCTCACCTCTTGGCACAGAAACCATTGGGAGCAAGCTGTACATGATGACTTTGCCATTAAGTGACTTCAGGTGAGGGCGAAGAGTCCTCAGTGTAACTTAACACCCCACAGGGGCAATTAAAACCACAAAAAATAAGTGTGGGGCTGGAGCCCCAACTCTTCCTGCAGACGCACTGTGGTCCAATGAGACTCCCAAAACGTTGGTTTTCTTCTGTGTGGGGCAGAGCAGGTGAGGGGCACACTCTAGTTCCCAGTTGTCTATCCCCCCCTAGATCCCAGCGATGTGCCCCTCCAAGAATGTTCATGCCTTTCAATCAGGGAGGCAGTTAAATTCATATGTGCATGGTTAAATCACACTTCATTCGTGCAAGGAATTCTGGTCACGGTAGTTTATCACAGGCAACCAGAAACCAACTCTCCCTCGTTACAAATTGTTGCAAACTCAGTGGGGGCGATGGTGTGGGTGGGTGGAGGAGAACACAAGAGTGAGGCATGAATCACCGCAGGGCAGGCCCTCCCGGGGCAGAGCTGGTGTCTGGCTGCCTGTGATTAACTACAGATACCAGCATTCCTTGCAGCAGCGAAGATGGATTTAACCAAGAACATCCTAATGAACCTCCTCCCGGGAGAGTGCAAGAGGCATGGAAGTGCTTTTAACAACTACAATGAACTGCCTCCCTGATGTGGCATGGGAGTGTGTGTAACACCAAAAAGTAACTGCCTCCTGGGTGAGTGCAAGAGGCATGGAAGGGAACCTGGACAACGGGACCTTTAAGACGAGGTAACAGTATCTGCGATGGATGGGGGTGCAGATCTTACTCAAACATCAATAATCAGACCGACCCAAGAAGTTAGCAAATGTTAAAGCTGTTTTAATAACAATTCTTTAAAACAGGGAGTACATACATCAACGGACGCTGCACAGACATATCTGGACATAATTCATAAAAAACATTGGCCCTAATAACAAGGTTGGCGGAATGGGTTTACCGGCACAGGTAAAGGTGCCGGTGCCGGTAAACCCATTCCGCCCTACCACAAGGTCTCCTCGTGGGACCCGCAATGGGTGCCTGGAAAAACCAGGCGTCCATTGCGGGTCCCGCGAGGACACCAGGGAGCTAACAACGGGCCCGTTATTAACGGACCCGTTGTTAGCTCCATCCCCATTCCCATTGAGCCCTATGGGGGCTCGAATGGGAATGGGGATGGACCGAGTCCAGGTTCCTCGGACGGGGAATTACCGGGTCCGCCAAGGTTGCGATGGCCCGGTAACTCCTCATTTGAAGAACCTGGGCCCTGAATGTGGTAAGGAGGCACCATACCGCTAAAAGTGGCATGGTTACCTGCAACCTCCTGATGAGGGCCATTGACTTTATACAAAATATTCGTCATGAGTTACATCAGGATACCGGGCAAAATGAGAAAACTTACTAGGGGTTGTGGTTGGTCATCGGGGAACATCTGCATATACTTTATATGGGCTGCAGGGAAATGATTGGATCTCTAGGGTGAGGTGGGCAACTAAGCCCATCCAAAGTGCAAGTCATCTTCTGTGTCATAAAAATGTACGACATACTATTGGCTTATCAAACTATAGGGCTCTTTGCTATGTGGCCCTCTATAATTGGTTGGCACGCTTGTACCCTTCTGGAAGATTCCACATGCTAGCAGCACGCAACTGGGCTTCCAGGTGCTGGGGGGTTTGGCCTGGTCATGCCTCCCCACCCAATTAGCCCAACATTTATCATCACTCCTGCGGTCTGCCATTCAATTAAACTCTTTGAACTCGGCCTTGCAGAGGCTCACTGTGCCTGGGAATAAAAGGGAGTGAAACATGGTTTTATCTTCTGGTCTCGGTGTAGCTCAACCCAAAGTCTATTCTCATCCGATCACATGACTGGAGACCACGTTTTCGAGCTCTTTCGTTGTATTTTAATACCATTAAATGGAGGAATCTTGGCACCCTCAATGGTTTTCATTACACCTCAAACGGAAGCTGAGCTTGCTTCTCACGTTTTTGTATCTTCTCGAGTACATGGCTTGGCTCTCGGCGGCCCCAACTCTTGACACTTGGCCAGGCAAGCCTTTCCCGAATCTCACTTTGCCATCTGCTATTATTCTGCTGTGCCACACTTCCAATTCTTTCATGCACAGGGTCCAAGTTTGCTGAAGTGTGTTGTGGAAAATCCAGATTCTATATATTCCTATGAATATACATTGGCGCATCGCCGCAATCTATTCACTACGTATCCAGCCTTATGATTACTTTGTCTACTCGCGTTACTGCGTCTGTACAATTGTAAAATGGTTTGGAATTTTCGTCAATGCCTCTCCGCACATGCAATCATCATTTCAGGGGCGAAATGTTACATACTTCTTTACTTCGCCATCAGGTTCTATTTAGTCTATATCCTTGCTTCATTAATATCTCTTCTGTTTGCGTCACCTCTACTTCATGTGACGCCGCCAGTTCTTTCTTTCATTCATTTTCACACTTATTCCGGAACTTCCTTCAGAAGATCATCATTTCTCCGCGGATACATATAGGGTTTTCTCAATGGATACCTTGTTTCAAGGACTTTTCGCGGGATTGCCATTCTCACTGGTATTGCACTTGTCGCAATCTCTGGCTGCCAACATATAGGCAAACTAGCAGCGGGACTTCCTGTAGAGGTACTTGGCTCCTCCTCTATAGAAGCGCGTGTAACACCTATAATGAACTATGTACCGGGTGAGTGCAAGAGGCATGGAAGTGCTTGTAACACCTATAATGAACTGCCTCCCGGGTGAGTCCAAGAGGCATGGAAGTGCGTTTAACACCTATAATGAACTATCTCTCGGGTGAGTGCAGGAGGCTTGGAAGCACTTGTAATACCTATAAGGAACTGCACCCCGGGTGAGTGCAAGATGCATGGAAGTGCTTGTAACACCTATAATGAACTGCCTCCCTGATGAGTGCAAGATGCATGGAAGCACTTGCAACACCTGTAATGAACTACCTCCCGGATGAGTACAAGAGGCATGTATGCGCTTATAACACCTATAATGAACTGCCTCCCGGGGGAGTGCAAGAGGCTTGGAAGCACTTGTAATACCTATAAGGAACTGCACCCCGGGTGAGTGCAAGATGCAAAGAAGTGCTTGTAACACCTATAATGAACTGCCTCCCTGCCTCCCTGATGAGTGCAAGATGCATGGAAGCGCTTGCAACACCTGTAATGAACTACCTCCCGGATGAGTACAAGAGGCATGTATGCGCTTATAACACCTATAATGAACTGCCTCCCGGGGGAGTGCAAGAGGCTTGGAAGCACTTGTAATACCTATAAGGAACTGCACCCCGGGTGAGTGCAAGATGCAAAGAAGTGCTTGTAACACCTATAATGAACTGCCTCCCTGCCTCCCTGATGAGTGCAAGATGCATGGAAGCGCTTGCAACACCTGTAATGAACTACCTCCCGGATGAGTACAAGAGGCATGTATGCGCTTATAACACCTATAATGAACTGCCTCCAAGGGGGAGTGCAAGAGGCTTGGAAGCACTTGTAATACCTATAAAGAACTGCCTCCCGGGGGAGTGCAAGAGGCATAGAAGTGCTTGTACCACCTATAATGAACTGCCTCCCGGGGGAGTGCAAGAGGCTTGGAAGCACTTGTAATACCTATAATGAACTGCCTCCCGGGGGAGTGCAAGAGGCATAGAAGTGCTTGTACCACCTATAATGAACTGCCTCCCGGGGGAGTGCAAGAGGCTTGGAAGCACTTGTAATACCCATAATGAACTGCCTCCCGGGGGAGTGCAAGAGGCTTGGAAGCACTTGTAATACCTATAATGAACTGCCTCCCGGGGGAGTGCAAGAGGCTTGGAAGCACTTGTAATACCCATAATGAACTGCCTCCCGGGGGAGTGCAAGAGGCTTGGAAGCACTTGTAATACCTATAATGAACTGCCTCCCGGGGGAGTGCAAGAGGCTTGGAAGCATTTGTAACACCTATAATGAACTGCCTCCCGGGGGAGTGCAAGAGGCTTGGAAGCACTTGTAATACCTATAATGAACTGCCTTCCAGGAGAGTGCAAGAGGCATGGAAGTGCTTGTACCACCTATAATGAACTGCCTCCTGGGTGAGTGCAAGAGGCATGGAAGCACTTGTAACACCTATAATGAACTGCCTCCCAGGAGAGTGCAAGAGGCTTGGAAGCGCTTGGCAGAGAAGACCACAGGACACTGAGGTGGAAAGAGCTGGGAACCAGAGTGCTCCAAGGGCTGGACTGGGAGCCGAAATTGTCCCTAGAAAAGGTTTCCAAAGGGGCCCCAAATTGCAGCCAACAAGCCCAATCTCTCTAAGCAAGGTTTAGAGCCCCCCAAAATAAAGATGTTGAAAAAAGTGTCCATAGCGTGCCTTCCAAAGCATATTTTTCAAAATATAGGGAGTACAAAGCCATGTCTTAAATGATCTCACAAAATGTGGCTCTTTAATGATATCAGTAATGACTGTAAATGTGAGGTTAAAATAATACACGCATGACCAAATTCTACGGGTAAAGAGCCACTCTGTGCCTATCGCTTGCAAAAGCGTCAGATCGTTCTTCAGACTTGCTTCCATTGAAGCTCTGCTAAACCCGACAGGATTGACCTTGTTTCTCTTCTGCATCTTTACTCTGCTTCCTTTCCTTTAGGCCTCCCCGGGGAGGGCAGTATTTTTGAGATTCCGTAAAGGTCCCCGTGCTAAGCACAAAAGATATCAGAGTAAAGGCAGTAGTACATGCGTTATTTGCTACTGTCTGTCCTGAATCACTAATTGAGTGTCGTAGAGGAGGACACAAAGTGGACTCACACAACACTACAGTACTCATACCGATGCGGATACGAGGTCATTAATACACGGACACTACACACAGCGATTTATCAGATTTAGGCAGTAACCCCAAAGGCAAGCAGGCAACATCACACATATGTCTTGTGTTACGTTACCATCAGCTGCGGAATAGGAGAGCCATTTGGGACAATCTATAAATAAACATTAGGACACATCTATACAGCATTTAAAGCATATGAGGGCATACATAATGGATACAATGATATGTTTGCATCTCATGTGCAAGATAGATTTGCAGAATGATATGTACTAGCTCTCATTCCCAAGTGATAGCTCCTAGTCACTGGTTAATGCCGGATACCCAGGATCTGCTTTTAGCTCCTGCTTATCCAATCTTGATTTCAATCCCTGCCAGGTACTTGTGAAGAGGTAGTCAGGATCTTGCCACCACCCCCTCCCACCAAGTTCATGACAAGACAGAAGGCCAGAAAATACTGCCACCACCCATTCTATTTTGGATGTATCCCAAATTTACCAATGATCGACAGATATATAGAGAGGTACACCCTCAGTCAGCCATACAGACCAGGTGCGGTACAAATCTATCCCTGCGTGGATGAAGAGCTGAAGACTATGGTCAGATATACCTAGATGGACAGCTGGACTAAGTGCCAAGATGTCATGTTGCTTACGTCACTAGAGACACCACGACATAGCAGCGTTAGACATGAAGCACATGTGCAATCTGCAATGAGCGGCACAAACACACACTGGAATACCTGAAGAACACAAGCGTGCAGTTCTATAGTTAGAGGACAGATGCTTATACATACTGTCACTGCTTTTATTATTTTGTCATTAGCCAAACACAGTAATGGAGAACCCACAAGGCACAAGAGATCCTGAGCAAAGCTTGCAGATGCTTAAATGCAAATAACTTTATGGAACTGCAGGAGCACCTATAGGACGTGATAGAGCCAAGTGTGACTAACCTATGGAAAATTTAGTGTAGCGTGGACCATGTAGAAACCACATTATAAGGTTTAGGAAAATTACAGCAGGCCTAAAATTGAGCAGGAGATGAGCTGTGCTGATTCAGGCTGCACAGGCAGCAAGACGTATGGGACAGAGCACACAGCCAAGGACAAGAGATATGGAGACATTCCAATCTCAAAGACGACAAAGGGAACAGCTGCCGTAAATGGGAATACATCCTCATAATTCAGAGCTGCAGAGCTCAATTTCATGGTCTCTGGACACATGATGTAGCTGAAGCAGACAACGGACAGTGATCGATGGTGAGAAAGGAGAGCCGATCCCAGGATGCGAGACGCAGGCTGCAACAAATGAGCAAAAAATGTTGTGACGAGCGGGACATGGTCTCATTGGAAAAGGCGGTACACACAAGTTGCAATTCAGACACATAGTTGTTCACATCACCTTGAAAAGGTGCACAGTGAGCGGAGAACGGCTTTGGGTCCCAGGCTTGGGGCCGTCAGCTCTAGCCAATCACAGTTTAGTACCCTAGGTGTGGGTAGCACTGGGAAAGAACCAGTGGTAAGTCTGCTACTCTGTAACAATGTAGTAAGCTGATTTTGGGGAAGGGACGGGCAGCCACCTGATATGCAAGAGCCAGTAGAATAAGATATATATGTGCCCATATCAGTTATTATGCCCCTGACGGCCAACCCCACACTGCCATAGGTTTTTGGAGAACGGCCCATGTAACGACGGAGTAGTGACGTGTTTCTTGAACAAAAGTGGCCTGCGCGCCATCTACTGTTTGACATGATGGAATGTTTCTGAGTTCTTGTATCGATCCCTGTTGGTTTTGGCTGTAATAAACCGCAGTGTATACTTGCCATCTGACCGAGTTCTCCGTTTATTCTGGGGAGGGAGTTAGGCCCTCTGAGTCCGCAGACCCCCAGCATCACTCTGGCATACCTGGGAGTCCGTCCCTAATACTTGCAATATTTTTCAACTGTTGCCAATTTATGGGCTGTACCTGGCAAATGCCTAGCCAATGCTTACACAAAAGCGCAAAACTGTTGGCTTTGCCAGTGCTGGTTTCATTTTGACCGCTAGAACGTCTCTGACAACAGCATTCCAGCAATCACAAGTGTTAAGGTGCTCCTCAAATATTTCTTCCAGTACAAAACACTAATGTTCTTCTAGATTAATTTTTCAGCCATGAGTCCTTCTTCTCTTTCTCTGACCACTGCATGTGTGTAAGAGTAAAACATGTCTTTGCTTCAGCAGTGCATTCTCTGCGCGCGTGTCTCGGGCCACCCTGCTGGCCCACATCTCTTCTCTTACTTCTCACTTTGAAACAGTTTCTCAAACCAGATGGGGGATCACGTGCTCCTCAGTCAGACCCCATTTACCCACCAGCATGTCCTTGCTGGACCCACAACGACCACACTTCATAACCCAGGCCAGTGACCCACTCGGTCTCAATAGCAAGCAGGACATAGGAACATCTGAGCGCGCGATTTCTCAGCTTTTGTTCACAAGTGGAGGGCTGAACGGTTTTTCCTCACAAACATGGCCGCACCCACAACACAAAGCAAAGCACCGGCCGTTACTTTCTTTCCAAACGAAGGTGTGCGCCCCCCCCCCCACCACCCTGACATCCCCTCACCATACCCAAACCGCACACCACAGAGGGAGAGGGCACCTGCTGGAAAAGAGCACCCTTAAAGGCAACATTGTGATAAAGACGTGGGTGAGCCCTGGCCCAGCAACTACTCTTGCCCACCGCATTGCATTGCCCACCTCCCCTTCCCCAACACCTCACCCCCGATTATTGTTCATCTTGAAAATGTACACTTTAGACTGAGGAGCAGGGGGGTGCAGGTGAATTTTCTTTTTAATTAACACATTCTTTCACCTGCAGGGGTGCAGGTCGGTGAACAGGTTGAGTTTGGTTATAACAGCAATTGTCAGAATGTTTTCTTGCTGCTCAAAAATATGTGAACATATTTCACTTTCTTGATTAATCTCAGAAGGATGAAAGGCAAAGTCGCGTAAGCATTCCACCTCTGACGATGGTGGGGGCTGCAGCAGGGGTCCTCCCAATGAGCTGTCTGTCCACCCATCCACTATTCAAACATGTGACCTGAAGGATTCACAAACATATCTGAATAAGGCATTTTCCCCCTTCAGCTACCCTCCAGGAGATTTTAACCTATGAAATGCAAGTTTCATAGATACGTGCTGCAGGCACATGAACGCACTGAGCCGTCTCAACAAAAAGTGAACCTGGGATTTGCAGGTTACTGCAAAATCTCTGCCAGAGGTTCATAAACACACTGTTGCTCTGTTATCACGCCCACTTCCATAGCACATTCAGCTTCTGTAGACAAAGCTTTAATTTATGTGATAGGTTATGGTGGCAAAGGTCCCAGGATGGCTGGACAAGGCAATGATACAACCACCCACCAATGTATGAAAGGGGAGATATGAAAAATATTAGGAATGGAAGGCGGAGTGTAGGAAAGTAGAAGGAACTGTAGGAAAGGAAAGGGCGGGGAAGGCACCCAGTAGCAAAGAGGTGGTAAATGGGAGGTTACTATGTCAAATTCACCTGGTCAAGCCTCAGCCACAGAAAAGTGTGGCACATGCTTGTCAGGGCCAAACCTACACTTAAGTCACACATTGGGGTCATTATGAGTAAGCCGGAACAGGAAATATGCTCGTTAAACGTCCAATACTACCGGCTCTGGCCTTTTTCCCTGACTGGCTTACTCAGAGTCTGCCGGTTGGGGCAGTGAACTATCGGCAGGCAGGACCTGCGGGAAGTTCAGGCCCCTACCGGCACAGACATCACTGAAGCACCGGCACCTTTAACAACAGTGACGTTGCTTCAGTAGTTCCCATCATCTGGAGTCCTGTGGGACTCCATGGAATGGGAAGTTACCCTGTTGCCGGCACCTGTAATATCCCAGTAACACCAGGCTATCGGGCGCTGGTAATGGCAAGGCGAGTAGCACCGGTGGACTGGTAATCAGGCCCATTGATTACATGTGAGCGTGGTAGGCGGTGGTATCTATCCTGCATTTCCTTTCAGCGAAGTACTCCACGAACACCGCTGGTTATTAGATTCTTAAAGTGTTCGAACATTTCAAACAGGTAATGGGACCTGATCAAATAAAAGATGGTTTCATGGTCGCAAACACATTGACGGTCATTACGAGTTGGGCGGTATCCCGGGGGTAAATCCACTGGAATACAGGCCAATGCAATTATGATTACCGTCACTTGGTCGGGCGGTATTACTGCCGGATTATAAGTGGTGGTGGCGATGTAAGTCCCCATTTCTTTGCAGCCCATTGGACTCAATGGAGTATTTTCGGCGCAATTACTGCAGCAGTAATTCAGCCATGGTAATTGCGCCGGAAATGGGCGAATAGTCAGCATATTTACCTCCAGTTTAGAGCTGGAGGTGAAACATCCAACTTTCGGTGCAGTAATGTGGCAATAACGCTATTACCGCTGCATTTTTACCGCACCGCCCAACTCATGATGAGGCCCATTGTAAGTAAGGCTGGCAACGTTTTTATCAAGTAAACTTCCTCTTGAAACACCAATGAACAAAGAAGGAGGCAAAAGGAGGGAAGGAAGAAACAAGACATAAGTCTGGAAAAAAGTCGTGTGGAGCTTTAGGACAGTCCAAAATGTTCTGTTAGAGAGGCAGTTGCCATCGGCTGTTGATACTGTCTTGAGGGCTCTGTCCTGCTGCCGCTCGTTGCCGTTCCGGACTCGGCACGGAGGCTGAAAGGGTGGGGCAGGCTGCTGCAGCTCATGAGGAGATGCACGTGCGGTCTCAATGCGCAGGTGTGGAGAGCAGGCGAGGGCCACACGCTGACCCTCACCACAAGTGCATGCTGCTAGCTGTCATCCGAATAATAAAGTCTTTCTCTGAGAACGGTCTCACGGCCACCGTGGGCCTCTAGGGTACAAAGGGGCCTATGTTTTTATAGTGCAATGCTTGCTTCCATTTCACAGCAACTATAATACATTAAACGTGTTAGTGTGCTGTGAGGATCACTCCACTCATGTCAGAGGTCCACTGGGAAAAGTCCCAATATCCTGCCAAGCCAGTACAGGCCCTTGGCTAATGAGTCATACATCTGTGTATGAAGCGATCCTGGCTGATGAGTGTTATGATAGGTTATTTATAAGGCGCTTAATACCCAGAGGTTTCTAAGCGCGGACCGGGGGATCGAACCTGTGTTGCTCTGTGTCGTCTTACTTCCAAGGCGAGCACGTTGCTGCTGCGCTATCCTCCCGAGGTAAGTGTACACGTCATCATTGTCTGGTCGGGTTATTCACGAGACTCTTGCATACAGAGGGCTGGATTCTCATTCTAATGTTCTTGTGTTCGGTGCGTTCTTTTGACGTGCAGCCCTTATAAGATATTCGCAAAATTCATATCTTTTGGTGCACAGTGTTTTTTGTGAGAAGATGCACAACGTCGAGGGCAGTCCATGTTGAGCCGGTTAGATACTTGGCAGATTGAAATCGCAGCATGCCTAAATGTGCTTATCAAACCACGCATAGCAATTACGCAAATAAAGGAGTTTACCACTGTTTTCAAATGTCTTGCCATGATAAAAACGGTTGTTTTAGTTCATTGGAAGTGCATTTTTCGGTTAAATGTGCAAGCCATGAGATGGGTTCCATTTGCCCGTTTTACCCAGAGCAGATAAACCTCATGATTGAGGGTTCTATGCTAATTCTCCTGTACTCTGTAACATCGCCTCGATGCCCACGGGCTGTTGTGCGCTTTATAAATGAAGAAAATAAAAAAATACTTTATCGATGTGTTTTTTGCCGAAATTATTTTTCTCAAAAAAACCCATTGACATTTCTATTTTCATTTTGGGAGGGAGCTCCCCTATTCATTTAACACTATTCCCAACCCCTCTACTCCTTATATACCTTCCCCCAAACCCCCCTTTTAAATGTTTTTTTTCAAGAATAAAAACATTTCGCCAAAAGAAAATACCGAAAAAATGACTGTCAATAAATGAACGTTGTACCGATTGAAGAAAACCGGATTCATTTTCGACAACGCCTGCTCCTGCTTGCACACTCGATAATTAAAAGTGGAAAACATGGCTTTGTCTGCAGGAGACGGAGGTGCTGTGAACGGGGGCGAGAAGCACTGTTGCAAAATACGGGTAATGAACCTGCGCAGACTTAGTGCAGGCTCTGTGGCTCCCAGTTAGAGCTAGTCTTCCCCTCCAGGCTGCAGATAGTCTACAGAAATATAATAACAAAATCTCCAGGAGTCCTGTCAGCCCAGGACACTTAAAATGTGCCTGCTTTTGTGCAGCACTCAACAGCCATCTTGTAGGCTTGTCTCAGAGAAAAGCATTCGTATTTTACCCCCAGATGTTTATTTGTTCAGGGCCCGATTCATGGAAATGTGTGCAGAAATCCTGCAACGGCCTGCGCGCTGAGAAGAACACTGCGCAAGCCTGTGTGCAGAAGAAAAAATGCGTTCCCTGCGTATTCATGTAATTGTTCGCGCAAAGTAACCATATTCGCAAGTCGTGGCTGGAACGCCCCCGACATGCCCACATGCAAAGCAAAAACGGGCAGGTCTGCTACCACAGTGCGCTCCCCAAGCACAAATACATGCACCCGTTAAACAGTTTGTGGGGTCCCCGAAAGCAGACCTGCATCTGCGGGACCCTGTGCATGGTCCCTCGTATCTATTCCTGGCACCCCAACAAACTGCATACTCGTTCTAAACTTGGAAAATTTGTGAGAACCCTCGAAATCCATACCTGCACCATGCTACACCTCTTATGTGCACCCCTAAGCTACATCGGAACCCCGGTTGAGTTTATGCACCTCAAAATCCAAAATGCAACTCCACCTCTGCGCTGCATATGCTACGCGCAAGTACACTTATGCCTGCCTTCAGGTGGCGGATCGTCTTGAGGACTTGCATGGCCATTTCCCGGCCGAGAGGTTGCGCAATTAAATCCATGGATACGTCTCGTGCCATGCAATAGTGGGCGTGCAACGGACTGCCTGCAGGCCATCCCTCAAAATGCCCACTTTTTTTAATGTTCTTCCTCATTTTTGGTGTTCCGTCCTCTTCCCAGCCCTCTAGGCAAGCCACGCCCATGCTCTGCATGTAGTGTCGTGCAAGGCCCGCGATGGCTCGCACAGACGTGCTGAGCCAGCGCAAGATCAATGCAAGCCCAGGAAAAGTACTGCAGATTCGATTCCATGAATCGATAATTGCGGATTTGCGCACAGTTGCGCGCGCAAGTACCCTATTTTCTGCCCAGATAACTCTATGAATCAGACCCTCAATGTGAAAAGACCATCATCTCAGAAAAAGGTGGCTGAACACACCCGAAAACATTGCCTACCTGCAATTCAGAGTGAAGCATTATCCAGTTTTTGAGCGTGCGTTCCTCTTGACGTTTAGAGCTGTTGCACCAGCTCTGCTCCGTGGGTGCTGTGAGAAACCTGAATGTGTCTCACCCGCTAGTCCCTGGAGATCTGTCATCCAGGTGGCCAGGACACGGCCATTGCTTTTGGACCCAGTTCCTGGGGGTGGACCAGGGCAGGAGGATCCCCTGGATGAGGGGCTTTCGGGGAGTGGAAAGGGGACACCGGAAAGTGAGACACTGTAACCCCTTCCCTGTAACACCCTTTCCCCATCCTGCCAGGTAGGATACCTAGGAACTCAACCCCCACCACCTTCCTGACACAAACACTTTCTCACGGACAGCTCACTGTGAGCAAAAACGGACTAACACCAGAGCCATATACCTGAAATGTCCCAATACAATGGTTAGGCAATGTCAGGCAATTACTGACCATTACACACACCTGACTTCATCACACTTACCCACACGCATAAAAGGCGGAGCACGAAAGCACACTCTGCGCGAGGCAAAGCACACAAGGAAACATTGGTTCCAAGATGGCAGTTTAATACAAGGAGAAAGACGGCAAGACCAGAGAGGGTTGCAAGGAGGGAAGTGCCCTTGACCTTTTCAGACGGTTACTTTCGCGAACCTTGGAAAGTAAGAAACTTAAGACCGGGAACTAAAGCTGAACAAACCTGCATTGTGTGTCAGAGATACCCGGGGCTCTCCCGCGTCCAGAACCACAGTGGGGAAGAGCGGCTGCAGCCATGGTAGTGTTCTTGGCTCCTAGAACAAAGCAGATCCAGGAAAGAAAGCACAGCTAGTGAGTTGGAGAGACGGACACCAAACCAGCCTGTGTTAGAACCAAGTTTGCAAGCAGCAACATTGTATGAAGAAATCTAAAGAGAATAGTGTGTTAAACGTATGTGACGAACAACGCAAATAGAATTGAAAGCCAGAGGAGTGATTGAACTTTGGGAGAAAACTAAGATACCATAGACAGAGTGGTGCGGCGCCATGTGGGTGCTCACTTTTATGTCTCTATCAGGTATCCAGCTAATTGGCAACTATTGAAAGGGGAATTTTGAAATTGAAGTGGTCCTGCAACAGGTCAGGCTAAATCCTGTACACATTCGAAAGTCTTCGATATTTGAATGCGTGCTACAATTGGTCCGAGTCCGATAGAGGGAGACTAATGGTGACAAAGAAAGGATCTGAGCCCGGCTATGGCGGATCTGGGGTGAACCATGAGTCACCCAAGAAAGAGTGTTCTCTAAACATCACAAAAGGGGAATCTGAGCCCGGAAGAGGGGGATCCATGATACTGACTGTGATATAAAAAGAGATCTGATCCCGGCTGAGGGGGATCCAGTGGGAGACACCTGAGTTGAACACTCGAAAGAGGAAATGGACTTTGTGTTTATTTTGTTCTTGTACATCAGGCCCTCTGAGTCAAGAGACATTTGGAAAGCAAAGAGACTTGCATTACAGAAGGCCCTGATGCTGGTAATGGAACTGTCTCCTCATGCCGAAGAAGCCAGAGTGTGTGCTTTGCTCGAGTGAACTGCCTTGTCCTATGCTGAAAACGTGGACAAGGGAGGCCAACGGCCTGAACATCCTAACATATAATTTTGTGAACACTTCTTTCTTTTTCATGAACACTACCCCTCACTATGTATGTTTAGCGGTAAAGATTGCCAAATGTTTTTTTTTTTAGCCCCTTTATTTTGACAAGAATCCAATAGGACTGCATTACTATTTTTTTTTAAACTTTATTTTATTATGCTTGACAATACATAGAGGGGTGCGTAGTGGGTTACATTAATTGATTCCAACGGCCAACATACTCAGACCATGCATTTGCAATGATAAATAAAGCCGGGACAAAGCCACATTAGTAATTAGTTGCTGAGGTTACATAGCATGACAAGAATGGATTACACATTTAAGGCGGATTGTTTTGTGATGGGGGCTGTGCAAGGGAAGAGGTATCCGATTCAGTGGACATAGCTGCCAGATAGGAGCGGTGTCCAGGCCACACATCCCTGGGCCTAGTTGCTTGAGACAGTTGGAATTACCAAGCCTCTTCTGTGTAGGAGGCCCAGGTGACGGCTGCTAGTCACTGAGCATGCGTGGGTGTCCGGGGTCGGAGCCAGCATAATAGAATAAATCGTGTCGCTAGTAACATACATAACCCTGCAAGTTTTCGGGAATCTCGACATAGGCCTGGGAAATCATGGAAGAGACATTTTGACGGTGAAGGGGCAAAATCATGGTCTAGAATTGATGAGGTTGTGGAGCAAACATCGGACCAAAATGGGGTAAGGGAGGGGCAGGCCCAAATCATATGAATATAGGTTGCTTCATTTGACTTACATCTGGGGCAACAGGGTGAGTGGTCTGGGAACATGCGGTAAAGTCGTAATGGGGTGTAGTGGTATCTGTGCAGAATTTTGAATTGTATCAGCTTGAAGCGGGAGTTGAAAGAGACTTCGTAGGTGCGGGAACACATCCGCTTCCAGCATTGGTCGGCCAATTCTAGTTCCAGATCTCAGGCCCAAGATTGTTTCAGCGCTTCGAATGTAGGGGAGGTTACACATTGTAATAAAGAGTATAGCCTGGAACTTTTCCCTCTAGTGTTCATGGTATTCATTATTTCAACGAAGATTGGGTCATCGGGGGGTATGACAGGGAAGCTAGGGTATCTCTACTTAAGAATTCGGCGAAGGGCTGAGTATTGAAGCCAAACGGGTGAGCCTCGCTGTATGGTTTTCGGCAGAACCTCCCACTCAATAAAGTGGTCCTGATCGAAAACATCACGAATAATTTCAAAACCGGCTTCTGCCCAGGCTCGCGCCACTGGGATGGGAACAGAAGGGATCCCGGGGAGGAAGTTCCAAAGTGGTATGCCGCTGTGAAATATGTAGGGATTATCAGATAGTGTCCATACTCTGGCTAGTGCATGAAATGTGATGTAAACTGGATCAAGAGGGTTATCATTGCGGTTGGGGGGGGAGAGCGTTAAGGGGCGGATATCACAATCTCCCACCGCACATCGTTCTAGTCGTACGTGCGATGGAGGATTAATGGTGGAAAACCAATACGAAACAAATTGTGCTTGGGCGACCATCCAATATTTCTCAAAGTTGGGAGCACCAAAGCCTCCAAGTTCTAGAGGGGTGGCCAGGGTGTTACATTTGAGGCGGACTGCTCCCGAATGCCAGAGGAATTTGTTCAGTGTGCAGTTCAATGATCTGAAAAAGTCCCTGCCTGGCCACAAGGGGAGATTGAGGAAGCGGTAGAGAAGCTGGGGGAGCACCACCATCTTCACTACACCAAGTTTACCCACAAGAGACAATGGGAGTTTAGCCCAACCCTGGCATTTTCGTGTAAGCACGGTCAAATAGTTCCTGTAGTTGGCGTTATAGACCCTGTCGCGCATACGCGCCACAACCATGCCGAGGTATGTGGTTTCTGATTGTGCCCAGGAGAAGCTACAGGGTTTAAATAAAGTAGTTTGACCCATGAAATAAACCAGGGCCCAAAGTTGCATTTTACAACTACTCTCCAGAGATAGCCCCAAGACACGGAATCGAACGCCTTCTGTATATCAAGAGCTGCCGCCAGGGCATGAGTATTTGGATTGATCCTGCTGATGATGTTAAAAAGGCGACGCAGGTTTAGAGAAGTAGAGCGGTCAGGGATAAACCCGGACTGATCAGTGTGTATAATGTGAGGCATATAGGGGGTCAGACGCATGGCCAGCACCTAGGCGTATATCTTGACGTCACATTTTATGAGTGATAGAGGCCGATATGATCCGCATTGGGTGGGAGGTTTACCGGGTTTAAGTAATATGGTTTTGATGGCCTCCCGGAGAGTGGGCGGAAGTGTACCGGATGTACAGGATTCTTCCCATAACGCTAAGGGATGGGGGACTAAACGTGATTTGTATTGTTTATAAAACTCGACAGGGAAACCGTCTGAGCCCGGGCTTTTGCCCAATGCTAATGAGTCGATGGCCTCGGATATTTCTTCAGTTGTGATAGGGGAATCTAGGGCGGTACTGGTGTAATCGGAGAGAACAGAGAGAGGGAAGGTATCTAGATATGTATTCATGTCTGACTCCGGGAGAGTGTTGGTGTTTGTGTATAAAGCAGAGTAGAATTAACGGAACTGGTCGTTGATGTCTGGTAGAAGGGTAGCCAGGGAGCCATCTGGTCTTTCAAAGGCGGGGATGTGCGGCGAGCCCACTTCCTGCCGGAGAAGTCTGGCCAGCACGCAGCCAGGACCCTCACCCTCACTGTAGCGTCTCACCAGTCCAGGAGTGTCTATGAACTTTCTCTCCATTTCGGCATGATTGCAAAAGGTGTCCAGCTCCGCACCGATGTTGGCCAGGGTAGTTGGTGAGTGATGTAGGGAATATTGGGTCTCTAGGGAGGAGAGCATAGATTTGCTTCACAAGATGTCCCTGCAGATGGTCCTGAGGATCCCAGAATCTTTGACCCAACTAATAGTGTGATAAGACATGAGTAAAACTTGGGGTCATTGATGTTGGGTCCATACACATTGAGAAGTATGATCTCTTTGCCGTTCAGGTTTCCATGAAGCAGAACATGTCACCCTAAGGGATCTATGTGAGAGGGGATGAGATGGAACTTAATACTTTTATGGAGTAGAATCAAGACACCCCTGTTCTGGGTAGAATAGTCTGTAGAAAATCTCTATGTACCCCATGACCTGGCATGTGTCTCCTGCAAAAAAAGAATGTTAGCACCATGACGTTCTACGTTCAATTGAAAAGACCTCATTTTTTTGTGATTTCCCAGTCCCCTCACATTCCAGCTTAATACGGTCAGTTCATTATCAGCCATTAGAGATATTTGAAAGTGAAAATATCATGCAGCAACAAAGCCACATATTATGTACCAAGACTGATTGGTATAAGAAGAGTCCGTCCAGTTCAAGTGTCAAAGGTGGTACCGCCCCACGCCCCTCCTCCATTTCAGAAGTCAAGCATTTACTTGTATAACACTCCAATACAACAACCCTCAACAATACCCCGTCCCAAATCAAAGGGAGAACATCCCTCTTGATACCCCCGCCCACATCCCTCCCCCAACGGAAGAATGAATCCCATCCCCTTATTGAATCAACACGTAACCTTGGCAACTTTGCCTGGGGGCCTTAGCAACAGTCGAACATGAGCACGCTCGTGCTGGGATCGTAGGCTACTATGGTACATGAGTACTGAGACAATAAACTATTTCAAAAACTAGGCAGCATTTGAAGGAGTATGGTCACTGCTCAAAAGTACCAGCGTAATAAAAGATACATGGCCAGGTCTCCACGGGGAGGGAGCCACAAGAGGAGGAGTCACTAGCATTATAGGTAGCTGGAGGATCAGTCACAGTAGCATATCCCTCCACACACGGGCTCCGAACCAAGAGGGAGTGCCCTCGAGGGGTGGAAAATAACAAACGCAGGGGAAGTGAGCAGCAGTACAGTGAGTGCAAATAGGTGTTTACACCTGGGTGACCATTGTGCCGAGATTAGCCATGTTGTTCCTCTATGAATTTGTTCGCTTCTTCAGGGATAGTGAAAAAAAGGATCCGGTTTGCGTGTTCAATCCTGAGCTTGGCGGGGTATAACATGGAGTATTTCACACCCAGGTCTCGCAGTCTCTTCTTTACTGACAGAAAGGGCTTACGCTCTTGCTGTACTGCGGTAGAGAAATCCAGGTAAAGGTGAATTCTAGAGGACCCCAGGAGCAATTCAACCTTGGCTTGCGCAGCACGCAGCAGGGCGTCCCTATAAAGGTAGTTTAGGACCCTCGCAATGATATGGCGAGGCGGGGCGCCAGTTTGGGTTTAGCAGTGAGGGGGCGGTAGGCCCTCTCAATGGCGAACTGTGGGGATAATTTGGGGGAGTCAAGCAGGGTCAGAAGAGTTTGTTCCACATACTCTTCCATGGGTCCATCGATGTTGTTTTCGGGTATGCCAATAATGCAATGTTATTGCGCCTAGAGCGCGATTCAAGGTCAGCGTTCTTCTTCTTGACCCTGCTGGTCAAGGTGTTCACCTCAGCTCAAAGGGAGGCAATGTTGTCTTCAGCAGTGCTCACCCTGTTTTCGACTTCCGTGACCCGGCCGTCCGTCTTCTCCATGTGTGCCTTAATTGAGCAGATTGTCCCGATCATGCCGTCTAGTTTAGAATGGAGAGCCGTGAACACCTCCCTCATGTACTCAAACATTTTGGTACAGTCTTGGCTGCCAGACTCCTAAGGTATGGCCGTCTCGGGTTCTGATCGTGATTCCGCCATCTTCTGCTTGGTTTTAGTAAACATATTGATTGTGCTTTGTTTCCTGTTTTTCCGTCCGGGCATACTGCCCGCAGGGTGTTTGCCAGACAGTACTCCGGTAGTAAGTCACAGTGTGCTACGAGCTGGCGAGCAGCGATTGGAGCGGAGTGCCTGATGGGGAGGGCCAAACAGAGCAAGTCAAGTAATACAAAAGTTCGGGCCTCTGATGTAGAAGATGTTAGCAGCAATAGCTGTATGTCCCTTACTCCTGC
Organism: Ambystoma mexicanum; assembly: GCF_040938575.1. NCBI lineage: Eukaryota > Metazoa > Chordata > Amphibia > Caudata > Ambystomatidae > Ambystoma > Ambystoma mexicanum. The sequence continues at coordinate 1,426,427,170 of NC_090924.1, forward strand.
ATTACGTGTGCAGTTGTGTTGAATGGGTTATGGCCTCCCACGTCGGTCCAACTGTCAAGGAGTGTTCAGGACTGTTCCATGGCCAGGGCTATCTAGGCTCCTCTGGTTGCCACCCGGATCAGATGACAGGGCTACTATTCTGTCTGTGTTGAGTGCGACGACAACCCGCAGGAGCGAGCCGCGCGCAGGAATGGTGGTTGCGCCTGGCACAGCAAAAATTCTGCGTGATCAGCAATAACTAGGGTGTTCGTGGGAGCGGGTTCTCCAGAGGTCAGCACTAGCCAGCATGCGTGGGGAGCAGTGGGCTCAGAGGGTTTAGTAGCTCCCCTTATGTCAGGCTATAGGATCCGCTGTACGCGCCTCTGGCAGGGTCCATGTGAGATGTGGATCTAGAAGGTTATGGCTCGAGACAGCAGGGGAGGTCGTAGATGCTGTAGGCCGGATCCCTTAGGCAGTAGGCCTGATCCCTTAGGCAGAAGTGATAATCTGACAGTGAGCCCAGTCAAGAGCGAGGGAAGCGTCCACCATGTGTCAGGACGTTGGAAGCTTGATCCAGAAAGCAGCAGGAGCCGTTCGCTACTTGAGAGGTGGTAGTGGGAAAAGGCCGTGGAGAGTCTTACCCACATGTTGGGGAAATTCGAGGAAGCGGGGATGGGGTACCTGTCCCTACTCACGAGCCCAACAGCCAGAGGGTCCCGGGATCGAGGGCCTCCCAGGAGCGCACCCACCGCATGGGGCGTGTGCCCGTGCGCACCTTCAGCACCGCTGGCAAGGCGATCAAGGACGGGCTGCCAGTAAAATAGAACAGGCGGACCGACGAAGGCAGCGGCTATGAAGTTTATGCAGCAGGCAGCCAGGCTGGTCCTTGCTGTCCAGGATGGGCGCGAGATCAGCCCGGGAGCTCAGGACTGTGGACCCCCACCCCCCAGCGGGCCTGCCACGCCACGGTTTCGGGTGGCTTGGGAAGGGCTGCGTCTGGAGCCGCCATGCAGGTACAGCCAGAGGATCTCTCCGCTGCGGCGGCACCAGACGCAGATCGCCTCTGCCCCAGCACGGAGAGGGCCGGGACTCGGGTAGTCAATGCAGGAGAACTATGGCTCACGGCTGGTGAGGCAGCAACAAGATCCGCAGCATGAGTGCCAGTAAACAGATCAGAGGATGATCCCAACATGGAGCAGAAGCCCTACGCTGCCATTTTCAGGCTTGCGCAACAGCGCCCCCCCCACTGCATTACTATTTGATGGTAGTAGCTTGCTCCCATCTGTAGATTTAGGTTTAGATAACACACCCTTGTTAAAGTTCAATAAACACCCTTGAACTGTGGTCACTTGTGTCTGTCTTACTGTTGATACCATGCCTTCCTTACAGTGACGAGTGCCGGCATTCAAATTAATCTATTTCCAGTAGTGAAGAGAGGTTAAAAGCTAAATCAAGAAGCTGCTCAGTGAACGGCACACAGAGAAATACCAAGACCCTGAGGATCGCTCCATTGTCAGTCTCGCAGAGCATTGCAAGTTACTTGTAAAGTAACATTGAGGGAACAAATGCATTTCCTAGTTTGTAAAAATGCTCTGGTCACTGACCAGGCCAATCGGGCAACAGAGGGGTGCAACAGGATTAGAAATGACTCCAGGGGCGCCTCCTCCCTAGCTCTGCCATTGGTTTGACCTGCTCCCATAAGAAATTACTTTTCCTCCCCTCCCCCTTCCTCTGGCAAGGCCAGGCACTTGATGGCTGGCAGGGCAAACTCTTGATGTCTTGATCTCCTCTAGCCTCCCCCTATCTATCCTTCTCTCCACTCCCCTCTCCTGGAGTGACCACTACCTCCTCTCCTCTCATCTCTCTCTCTTCCCCCCAAGCCAAGCCTACCCCAACACTGCCACCTACCTTCCTGGACATCCGGCCCATGAAGCGTCTGTCAGTCGAGGCTTTTGCTTCCACCTTCTCCCCACCCTCTCTTCCTCTGGCTGACTCACACCCTGACACAGCCCTGTCTTCTCTCTATTCTTCTATTTCTGATACTCTTGATGTTCTTGCCCCTGTCATGAGGATCTGCCTGAAGTCCAAAGCCAAGTGCAATTCCTGGTATGACTCCGACCTAGCTACACTTAAACGTAGGTGTAGGGCGGCTGAGAGAAAATGGAAGGATTCCTGCTCATCCTCTGACAAACTGGCCTGTCGCCTTCTCCAAAGGCAATACCGTCTCTCTGTCCGTACCAAGAAGAGAGTCCACATTCAAGCCTGTGTCTCTGTGGCAACTAACAGCTCGGCCAAACTCTTTAAAATTTGTAAGGAGCTGGCCAACTCTTCTACAGTCTCTACCCCTTCCCTTGCCTCTCAGGCTCTTTGCAATGCCCTGGCCTCACACTTTATCTCAAAAACCCAGGACATCCTGTCCACACTCTCCTCCACCCCCTCTCCTCTCCCCTCTCCGTTGGTACTCACTGACCCTCCTCCAGCCACCCCCCCACCCTCCTTCACTTCCTTTCCCATCTTCTCCCCTGATGACGTCGCTAGACAAGTCCGATCTATGAAAACCACATTGATACCCTCGCTCCGGCCCTTGCCGACTTCTGCAACCACTCCATTGCCTCAGGATCTTTCCCCTCCCTTCTTAAGCACTCCCTTGTGCATCCTCTCCTCAAGAAACCCACAGCGGGTCCCTCTTGTCTGGCCAACTATCGCCCAATTTCCATTACCCCATTCTTAGGCAAACTCCTTGAAAAGCTGGCCATCTCTCAGCTAAACCTTCATTTTGATTCTGTTGGCTGTCTCCATGACCATCAGTCTGGCTTCAGATATGGCAGAAGTATGGAAACTGCTCTCCTGAACATCTGTGAAGATCTGCTTTCCAACCTTGACTCTAGAATTCCCTCTGTTCTCATCCTACTTGATCTCTCCTCTGCCTTCGACACGGTCAACCATACCATCCTGCTCAACCGTCCCCGGAATAACTTGGGCATCACCGATCAGGCTCTGGCCTGGCGGACCTCTTTCCTCTCTGATCGACCCTCCCAGGTCCAACTTGGGTCCTTCCTATCATCTGTCTTCCTCTCCACCTGTGGTGTTCCCCAGGGGTCTAACCACTCACCCTGGCTTTTCAACCAATACCTGGCAATTCTCACCCGCTCTATTGCCATTTTCTGCTCAAACTTCCAGTGCTACGCAGATGACACTCAACTCATTTTCAGGCTGCCCTCGGCCACCTCCTCCACCTCTCTCATCACTGATTGCCTAACTGGCATCCAAGATTGGTGTGCCGCCAATGATCTTGTCTTAATGCCAGCAAGACAGAGATCCTCCTCATTGGCACACCATCACCTTCCTTTCCCCTCACTCTCTGGCCGGCCTCCCTTGGCCCTCCTCCTATCCCCACCTGCGAGGCCAAGAACCTTGGTGTCACCTTTGATTCCACACTCTCCATCTCCGCCCACATTGCTGATGTATCAAAAAAGTCAAACATCCTACTGCACCTCCTCAGAGGTATTCTTCCTTTTCTCTCATTCCCCCAGAAGCTCACTGTCTCCCAAGCTCTAGTTCTCTCTAAGTTGGACTATTGCAACAGCCTCTTTCTTAATCTACCTGCCTCTGCTCTCCGCCCTTTACAACTTGTCCAGAACAGGACTGTGAGACTTGTCCTTGGCCTCAAGCCCTGGGATCGTATCTCTCCAGCTCTGAAATCTCTCCATTGGCTCTCAGTGGATGTAAGGATTAAATTCAAAACCCTCTGCATTGTCCACAAGGCTTTCTGGGGCCTGGGTACAACATACCATCAGCTATCCCTCCGCAAATACCTCCCCACTCGAGCACTCCGCTCCTCTAGCTCTAACTCCCAAAGAAACGAGCTGGGGGTAGATCTCTGTCTTCAGCTGGGGCCTCCCTCTGGAACAGCCTCCCTGCCACTCTAAAACTTGAGGAGAACCATCTCTGTTTCCGGAAGCACCTCAAAACCTTCCTCTTTGCTCCTGCCTTCTCCTCCACTCTCCCCTGTTGATTCTACTCTCCCTAGGCACCATGCACCTGGCCACCCTCTGTCCTTGGGGCCCAGGTTCCTGCACATCTTGCCACCCTCCCGCACTGCCTCTGGGCCACCCCCTGAACTGGGGTCTGTATCTGTACCCATACAGCCTTCCCCTTTTCTTCCTGCTCTTTCAGACCTACACGGCCTGCTGCCATAAACCCAGCGCTTGCCACTTGCTGGCTGCACTCCCATTGTTTGTTGCCTTTTTATTTATTATTTTATTATTATTTTTGTTTTTTCCTTCTCGCTCCGCACTCTCCTTTTGTTCCCCCTCCCATGCACTCTCTCCCTTCCCCCTCTACCCTGCACTTGCACGTTCTCAATGTCACTGGGCCTAGGAAGATCGTTGTTTTTGTTCTCCCCTGTTCCCCTTCCCTTGCCTGGTCGCGCTCTGAAACACTTGTGTATGAGCGCGATAGAAATAAAATATTAATATAAATATCAATATCAATATCTGTGTGAGGATACCTTTTTTCTTTACCTTTCTTATCGCTCTATGTTTCTTAACTACAAATCGCCTTAGATTCACAGAGCCATGTTGCGACTGCAACAGCAAAGGACACATTTAAACTAAAGACTAAAGATATGTCACTGGGCCGAGGATCACAACTATGTTCCTGAAAGTAAATCGAGATATCAGTTTCATACTTTGGATTTGACTTTTAGAGTTAGTTTAATGATTTATGGGAATACAGATTGATCTTAAGACATGGAAGGATGATCTGTGCTTGAATGCAATGGCAGCTGGTACTGGCAAAAATATCCGGCACGGCACTGGTACTCACTTCTTCCTCTCATAGATCATAGTTTGAGATCACAGGGTAAATAGCCATGTTGTCCAACATTCTCTATAAACACAAAAGCAACTCATAGATATTATCTTTGTGTGCAATAGAAGAGGAAGGAAATTGACAATAAAGTGAGTGCTATCTCAAATGCGTAAGCGTGGGTTGCACAGTAAACTATCTGTCGGAGGCCGGTAAGATACCTCAGCAACTTGAGCGATTGCTGCTGCGATCTAGGTGTGATCTGCAGGTTGCAGGTTTGAATCCCGGCAAGGCCAACTCAGCCTTTCATCCTTCCAAGGTCGATAAATGAGCACCAACTTCGGTTGGGATGACAAATGTATGCAAACATCTTCTATGTGCAACCCTCAGGCGTAAGTGCTGTATAAATACATCATCTGTCCATTAGTCTATCTGGACAAGTTATTCCATCTCAACTGAGATAGTTTAAACTTCTGGCTGATCAAACAAACCTAACTGCACTGCAAAGGTTGTGCAAAATAGTGCAAAATAGCACTACCCCAGGGTTACCTCTCCAGTTCAAATCCTCATTAAAATGAGCCCTCTGTATCTCTTTCCAGACTTTCTAAAGATGTTTCACCTCTCTTGCTGACTGTCCCGCCCCACCAATCAGGCTATTCCCTCATATTGGTGTATAATGTTGTGCTGGGGACCAGTAAACTCCCGATTTATTTTCTGTAGTCCTGAAAAGAAGCAAAGAGATACTCCCACAGCGGGGAATGCTGTAGCATTGTAGATCCAAAGAGATACTCCCACAGCGGGGCATGCTGTAGCATTGAAGATCCGAAGAGATACTCCCAAAGCAGAGCATGCTGTTGGATTGTAGATCCGAATAGATACTCCCACAGCGGGGCATGTTGTAGCATTGAAGATCCTAAGAGATACTCCCATAGAGGGGCATGCTGTAGCATTGTAGATCCGAAGAGATACTCCCACAGCGGAGCATGCCGTAGCATTGTAGATCCTAAGAGATACTCCCACAGCGGGGCCTGCTGTAGCGTTGAAGATCCAAAGAGATACTCCCACAGCGGAGCATGCTGTAGCATTCTAGATCCGATTATGCCCCAAGTCTCTCCAGAAGAGAACCTGAGAATGTCCTGTGTTGTGCAGCTAAGACATTGGCGGGAAGCAGGAACCTATAGCGGATCAGCCCCGCAGGAAAGTGGTGCTCACTTTACTCACCCAATTATAAAGCAACACTACGCTTGTTGGCTACCGAAGAAGATTGAAGGGTGCTTTATTTTTCACCACTTTATTTTATTACACGCCGGTAACTCGACAAGCATCAGGGCAGAAACGAAAATGCACAAGACGTCAAGAGGTCATGAACTACGAGCAAGATTAGCCAGTGTTTTTTCGAAAAGATGAATGGTTCCTTTCAAGATGCAGGTCAAGTGGAAGAGCATTCCATGCAAAAGAGGCCCTATAAACGATGGATTGTCCATTTCCTTTTGTTTTCTTGGGGCAAGAGCAAGTTAGTAGCATTGAATTACTAGATCTCTGCTTTCGATTGGGCAAATAGACATTGATACTCTCTTTTAGGTAGTCTGGGGCAGAGCCATAAGTTATTTTATGCACATAGACTGGGGTCTTGAACACAATTCTGGCACTTCTGGCACAATTCCGGCACTGATTGGCAGCCAATGAGTGATCTTCGATGTTCAGAGATATGTTCTCCTCGTGGTACTTGCTTTATGATGCGGACTGCATCATTTTGCATTGTTTGCAGATCTTTCTTTGAAGCCCCAGCTAACAGGGCATTACAGTAATCCATCCTGGATAGGATGGTGGCTCAAGCCAGGGTTTCACAATTTGTATCGGATACCAGGGGTCTGATTTTCCTTAGATGTTTTAGGTAGTAATGGGAGTTTTGTATTATTCCATTTACTTGGACTTCCGAGCTGACGGAGAAATCCAAGTAAATGCCCAGTGTTTTTACTTTTAATTGTGTTTTTATGATGCTTTCGTCTAACTGAAAGTTATCGTACTTCAGATCTAATTTAGTTCTGAAGTGGTTGGGGCTGAAAATCAGCAGCTCTGTTTTAGCATCGTTTAGCCACATCCAGCGCCTCCGCATCCATTGCTTTACGATCAAAAAGACAGAATGTAGCTTGGAGCTATCCTGCACGTAGTCTCTAGTCAGTTCCACCATCAACTGAGTATCGTTAGCATAATTCGTAAAAAGTGTTGTTTGTGTCTTCTAACAAGTCATACAGTGGTTTCATATATACCTTGAAAAGGGCTGGCGATAGGCAGGATCCCTGTGGGACTCCACACGTAATGGGCATGTAGTCCAAAGTCATCTTCCCAATGAATGGCAGATACTCTGTCTATCAGGAAGAAATGAATCCACTCTGTAGCTTTAGGTGAGAAGTTACCAACTCTCTCCAAGGCGGCTAATAGTATACCATGATTCAATAAATCCATACCAGCATACCACATCTACCAGAATCCATCAAATCCAACATGTTTGGTTGATTGTAGATCAAATCCTCCAAGCCATGGCAAGGCATTCTCCTTATGATACAGTGCTCCAGGACTGCTGCTTCGACTGCATGAAAACACGCTCTCCGCTTCGGTGGCATCATTCTGAGAAAGAGCATTTACCCCAGGGTGCCAAAAGATTCTGGAATTGGGAATCTAGAGATAGAGCATACAACACAGATAGCCACTACAGCAGGGGCTGTAGTCCCTCAAGAGAGTGAAGACTTGATGGTAGCGGGGAGAGAAGAGGCAGAAGAACCGCCCTCCTTGTGTGAGAGTTGTAAGGAAGGCATGGTATCAAAAAGTAAGACAGACACAAGTGATAACAGTTCAAGGGTGTTTATTGAACTTCAATTGGGTTAGAAAAACACCATCTACTCCTAAATCTAAAGATGGGAGCAAGCTACGACCATCAAATAATAATAACGCAGTCCTAGTGGTGTCTATAAAAGGGCCTATACTCATAGACCTATTGCCAATCCTTACTTCTAAATACAAATAGTGTGGGAAACAATGTGTATGCAAAAGAAAAGTGTGCAAGAAATGATATGTCAGGATATTCAAGTCGTTAGCTTCCCTTCCCCATGTTTTCAGCATAAGACAAGGCAGCACACTCAAGTTTAGCACAGTCTCTGGGCTCTCTAGGATGAGGATGCAGTTAAAATTTCAAACATCAGGGCCTTCTATGTAAAGTTTCTTTGCCAATCAAAGTCTCTTATTTCAGAGGGCCTGATGCAACACGGCAAACATCAAAATTCCTTTCTTCTTAGGATTTCAAATGAGCAAATTCTCAGATGATTTTCTGTTCACCCTGGGTCCCCATCTGCCGGGATCAGATCCACTTTATAAGAAAACCTTCAATTGGTCTCCTTCTGCCCGGCTCGGACCAAATTCACGTACGTTTCCAAACTTTCTATTTTCCATCAAAATCGAAGACTTCAGACTCTGCACAGGATTTTTCTTGACCTGTCGCAGGACCACTTCGATTCACATATATTAATTCTCTTTCAATTGGTTTCCCTCCGGGCTTGGACCAACTGTATCCACTGTTATTACTTCGCATCTGGATACCTCATAGAGACCTTCAATTGAGCACCCACACGGTGCTGGGCCACTCCGTCAAAGGTATTGTAACTTGCTTTAAAGTTCAATCACTCATCAGCAGTTTAACTTCACTTGCGTCTCTTATCACACACTTTTTAACAATGTTCGTTCCATCGCTCGTCAAACATTTTTTACTGCTTGCAACCTTGGCTTCAACACAGACCAGTCTTGTATCGGTCTCCCCAACACCACCGGCTGTGTTACTTCACTGATGCTGCTTCGTTCTTGGAGCCAAGGCCGGTACCACGGCGGCTGGTGATTCTCCTCGTCTTGATTACTGACGTGGAAGGGCCTCTGGTATCTCTGACACACAATGCAGGATTCTTCAGGATGTTTTCCTGGTCTTACACTTTCTATTCTCGAGGTCTCTGGAAAGTAATAGTTCCTTGTCGAAAAGGTTTAGGGAATTTCCCTCCTTGCAATACCCTTCGGTTTTGCCATCTTTCACCTCTTGCTCAGCTGCTGCTCGAAACTGCTGTTTTCTCATGTGCTTTGCATCGCTTAGAGTGTGCCCTTGTGCTGCGCCTTAAATCCATGTTGATAAGTGTAATGGAAGTGAGGTGTGAAGGATTGTCAATAATTTCCTGACCATAGTATTGGGACATGTCTGTTTTTCCGTTATAGCGGCCTGTCAGTGAGAAAGTGTTTGTGTCAAGTATCGGCAGCGCTCTGCAAGGATTAGACACGAGGTCCATCATACTTCTAATATGCATTCTTCTGTCAAGGTTCGGGATTCTTACCGATCACTCAGATGTGGCCCTTTAAGAGATCTAAAGCCGGGTGCTTGGAAGTTGGCATGGAAACGTTGACATCCTGCCATTACTTCCTGGTCCCGTTTTGCTCATTAACTGACGTTGCATTTTTTGTCACGTGATCGGCTTACTTAAGCCACTCCCCGCTGTTCTTCGGTGCTTCTGAATTTCGTGTTCCAGTGGCGCTGTTTTGTATTCCTTGATTCCTGTGTGCTTTGCCCCTCTTCCTTGCTCATGCTTCCTTTACCCAGCCTTGTCTCACCTGGTATTCGACTTCGGACTGCTCGCAGAACTGCTTCTGTCTACGCCCATTGTACTTTTCTGCCTGCTCCTGTTGATTGACTCGGACCGCTCATGGAACTGCTTTTGTCTACGCCCATTCTACTTCGCTGTCCACTCCTGTTGATTGACTCAACCGCTCACAGAACTGTTTCTGTCTATGCCCATTGCCTTAGAAACTTCTGCCCTCTACGGAACGTTACTCTTTTGGAATTTGTGGGTACCTCTTGGAACTTTTTACAGTACACGGACTACAGACTGCCTCAGTGTACTCCTAGGCGTCCTTGTGTCGTCTGTTTAGGGTTTGGAACTTCTAGACTTTCTACAGTCTCCTGGATCTACTCGGATCTCAGCACAAACTCGTTCTTGGAACTCTGTCTGGAACTCTGTTGCCTCCAGATAGGATTACCACTACGGCAAGACTCCACCCCTGTCATTCTTTCTCTTGCATACTCCATCTGACAGATTGTTAACCCTTGTGTGGGTTCTTGTTTCAGAAATCACCCCCTTCTAATTTGCATCCTGCATTTACGCCCCACTGAGGTGTTCTTACTTTCAGGTTAGTGGGTGGTAAAGTGATAATTTGTCACTATTGTTACGGATAGCTCTGCATTAATCATTGCTTTCCTTGCAGTTTGTGTATGCGTCTCCTGGTATTTTTGGTGACGCTACCTGCTATATCCATCCTGCTTCCTGTGATTTCGGGGTTCTCCTGCGGCATCCTATCTTTCCGTCAATCACCCACTTTGGTTGTTCATCTCACCAACCAGTCTGGTAGATTGGCAGGAAGAATTCTACAGCTACACTCTTTGTGCAACGCGCCTCTGACAGTTTGTGTTGTAAAAGAGAGGTAGAGTTTCTAAATATCCTACCTGGTACGGTGGGGTAAAGGTGTTACAGGCAAGGGGATACCACATCTCACTTCCCAAAGACCCCTCACCCAGGTGATCCTCCCACACTGGTCCACCCCCAGGAACTGGATCCAAAAGCGATGGCCGTGTCCTGGCCACCTGGATGACAGAACCCCGGGGACTAGTGGGTGAGGAACCTTGTGGTTTTTCACACAGTTAGAACAATCCCTCCAGGGCTAACAGACTCACCGACGGGATCCAGTATCTGCTGCAACAGCTTAAGAAAGGAGTAACTATGAGGAATTGCCATCTGGCAAAGGTAAAAAGTCCTGCCTTTTTTTATTTTTAGTACCTAAAATGTTGCAGGTGATTCCTTCTCCAAAGGGCAAATCTGCTAACCAAATCCCCCTTTGTCGCAACTCCATGCCAGAAACATAGTGCACTTGTGCCCTGATGCATCAGCAGCCTGTACCGCCGCCCCCACTCTGATCGTGGTGCAGAGTAGGTTCAAAGGTCACAGGATGCCTGCTCGACCGCTGCGGTGACTGCAGGATAGGGGCGACAGTTAAGATATACCCACTGTACCCATACTATGATGATCATGAGCACCACATGCTGGTCGCAGGGTAATCTCTAAGAATAAGCTATGCTTGAGTTTAGGCAAAGTACATGGCGATACTTATGATCGTGGCCGCCACAAACAACGTGATATTGCACATGTGTCTGCTCATGTGAGTCTGTTCTACTCTGGAAGGAAATGAGTATTAGGGCCATAATGGATGGTACTGCCACATGGCAGGACAGATACCCAGAGTAGCCAACCTCTCTTTGATTCTCTATGTGAGGGTCGGTTACTCCCTCCCCAGAGACCACAGCACAGAAGGCAGTGGCCCTGGGCCCAGGTATCAAAGGAGCACACCAATTCAAAAGCAGTAGTCTCACACCAGGGTGCTGCACGTCTAAATGAGGGAATAGGGGTAGGAGTAGGATAGGCAAGAGTGTCCTGGACAATGGAAGAAGACATCCACCATCTTGTATAACACTCTCTCTCTTTCCCTTTTCCGTCCCCTCTGCTTCCCCTGAAGAAAAGCACTTTAGGTTCATGATCAAGAGGGCAAAGGCCCCTACCACCAGGAGCAGGGATTGGTCCCCTAAAGCAGGCTAGCTTTAGACCAATCACCTGAGGACTTATGCCCTTAAAAGAAGGAGTGTTGCACGCCTTTAACAGTATACCTTCAATTCCTCGTGGATCAATTAAGGCCAAAGAGACCTTCTGGGCACTCTCACCTGGACTTCCTTTGGGACAGTTGCACTGTCCAAGGAACTCCACTGGAGATGAAGAAGGAGCCGTCCAAGAGAAGAGGACTATCAGGAGTGAGCAGTGATGTGGACCAGGACCAATCCATCTGCAATGGATCTTCTGTGCCAGAAGAGCAGACTAGGGTCAGCATACCTGATGATGGGTATCCTGTCCTTGAGCGTTTTGCAAAGGCCTCACAACAACCATGAGGGCTAGACCAGCTGAATCTCCCTGGTCACCTGCACCAAACCAGTCACTCTGTGTTCCCCGCATCCTGAACGAGAGGGAAGCTGCTGGTATCTGCATTCCTCCAACCAGCCGAACTGTTGCACTGCATCTCCATCATCCCAAAACGGAATCGCATCCAGCAGTGCCCGAAAAGTCTGCTCAACACTGGAAACTGAACCGAATCTCTGGAGGGTAACTTGCCAATCCTACCCGGAGGTTACCACATGGCTCGGCCGAGCTAGCCCGAGAACTTTCGTATCATTGCTTGCACCTCGTCCCCTCTTTGATAACCACTTCACGACCACCGCCCAATAACTCAACCCGCTGGAGCGTCACTCGCTGACTGCATGTGGACACCATGATGCCTGACCTCATTGGCAAATGTTCCAAGGCTACTGAGGACATAGCCTGGTAGACCAGATGAACAAGGCAGCTACAGCCCCTAAGTGCCCCTGTCATCTTGTCCTTGAGAATAACAGTGTATCAAGTTTAGCTATGCCGAAGGAGAATAAAAACTAGGTGTTGCCATAGACTCCGTATCTGACTATGTTCAGATGCTCGTCAACTTGGGCCTCAATCTCAACTCATGTCTGATATGGTCAATGAAGCCATCACTGCTACAGCTCTCACCAGCGGTACTACAGAAGCTGCAAAGAGAAACATCCAAGTGAGGGATTGGAGCACAGGCAACAGCCAATAGAACATCCTATTTTGAAACGCTCTTTCAATTCCATGATAGTAAATGACCCCAGACCACCAACCATTAACCCACTGGCCATAAAAGATCTAAGGAACACAGCCATTCCACCTTATTTCATAATGACAAGATCTGTAATGCGAGGTACAGGAAAGAATACATTATAGTCCAAAGCGAGGGTGGAAGCCTTGGGTGCGGATGGTGACGTACAGAATGAGTGAAGGATGTGGAGGTTAGCCTGACCTCAAGACTCCCCCTGTGCCAGTCCCGGAGCCTCCCAAGTGCATAGCATAATGATAGTGTAACATTGTAACTTCCAGATTTAGTAGTGAGTACTGCTACAGTGGGCCGACTTGGCCTTGTTCCAAGGTGGGAAACTTGCAGTCCAGAATCTATGCGCGTATACAGAATTTGTTGTCTGCCTGTACTGCATGATATTCCCCATGTGCATAATAAATAATGGCTACTTTTGCCAACAGTTTGTCAACTACTTGAGTGTTATTACGCTACTCACCATGGTTTTAGTATATGTGGGCTACAGTTCAGCCTTCAATGTTAGCCTGCCGGAACTCTGTTTGTAAAGACAGGAATAAACCTCTGCTTGTGGCCATATGACCCTGCAAAGACGTAGTTGCCCGGTCACCCACTCCAGCCTCACCTTTCGATTGATGCCTCCTGGGAGTTCACCAGCCCCTGAGACATCTAGGTAGCTCCTGTTAGCCAGAAGTGTTGTCTTGTGGCTCTTCATGAGCAGCAAGCCTGAGAATATTCAGCCTTTGCATCTGCCTAATACTCATCGACCTGTCCAGTGGGTTCTAAAATGGCTCAGAGACTTCCTGTCCAAACATCACTGTCCCATCCAGGGTCCAGTCAAGTTCTGAAATGGTTCAGAGACTTCCTGTACAATCATTATTGCCCTGTTCAGTGTCCAACCAGGCACGGACATGGTTCAGATACTTCCTATCCAAACATCACGGCCCCATCCAGTGTCCAACCAGGCTCTGAAATGGTACAGATACTTCCTGTCCAAACATCGTTGTCCCATTTAGTGGCCAGGCAGATTCTGAAATGGTTCAGACACTTTCTGTCCAGCATCATTGTCCATTCAGTGTGTATGTGCTTCAGGGACTTCCTGTCCAAACATCATTGTCCCATCTAGTGCCCAGCCAGGCTCTGAAATGGTTGAGAGACTTCCTGGCCAATCATCATTGACCTGTCCAGTGTCGAGCCAGGCTTTGAAATGGTTCTGAGAATTCTGGTTCAAACATCATTGTCCCATCCAGTGTCCACCAAGGCTTTGAAATGGTTAAGACACTTCCTGTTCAATCATCATTGCCAGCCCATTTTCGGGCAGGCTCTAAAATGGTTCAGAGACTTCCTGTCCAAACATCACTGTCCCATCCAGGGTCCAGTCAAGTTCTGAAATGGTTCAGAGACTTCCTGTACAATCATTATTGCCCTGTTCAGTGTCCAACCAGGCACGGACATGGTTCAGATACTTCCTATCCAAACATCACGGCCCCATCCAGTGTCCAACCAGGCTCTGAAATGGTACAGATACTTCCTGTCCAAACATCGTTGTCCATCTAGTGGCCAGGTAGATTCTGAAATGGTTCAGACACTTTCTGTCCAGCATCATTGTCCATTCAGTGTGTATATGCTTCAGGGACTTCCTGTCCAAACATCATTGTCCCATCTAGTGCCCAGCCAGGCTCTTAAATGGTTGAGAGACTTCCTGGCCAATCATCATTGACCTGTCCAGCGTCCAGCCAGGCTTTGAAATGGTTCTGAGAATTCTGGTTCAAACATCATTGTCCCATCCAGTGTCCACCAAGGCTTTGAAATGGTTAAGACACTTCCTGTTCAATCATCATTGCCAGCCCATTTTCGGGCAGGCTCTAAAATGGTTCAGAGACTTCCTGTCTGAACATCATTGTCCGTTCCAGTGTCCTGCCAGGCTTCAAAATCATTCAGGGACTTCCTGTCCAATCATCATTGCCCTGTCCAGTGTCCAGCCAGGCTCTGAAATGGATCAGAGACTTCGCGTTCAAACATCATCGTCCCATCCAGTGTCCAGCCAGGCTTTGAAATCACACAGAGACTTCCTGTCCAATCATCATTGCCCTGACCAGTGTCCACCCAGGCGTTGAAATCATTCAGAGACTTCCTGTCCAATCATCATTGTCCTGTCCAGTGTCCAGCCAGGCTCTGAAATGGTTGAGCAACTGCCTGTCCATTCATCATTGTCCGTCCAGTGTCCAAGCAGGCTCTGACATGGTCCAGAGACTTCACATTTAAACATCATTGTTCCATACAGTGTCCATCCAGGCTCTACAATGGTTCAGAGACTTTCTGTCCAATCATCATTGCTCGCCCATTGTCCAGCCAGGCTCTGAAATGGTTCAAAGACTTTCTCTCCAATCATCATTGTCCCTCCAGTGTCCAACCAGGCTATGAAATGGTTCAGAGACTTCCTGTTCAATCATCATTGCCCTGTCCAGTGTCTGGCCAGGCTCTAAAATGGTCCAGAGACTTACTTTACAACCATCATTGACCCATATATACAAGATTCCATTGCTTCCCAGCTAGGTTTGCTCTTCATAACTCCTATACATATAGCTGTGCCCAGTTGCTGCATATGTTCTTACCTTTGTCTTGTCAAAATGTGAATGTAGCTGTTCTGACCCCTGTTTCTCTTCCTCCCCTCCCCTTCCTACCCTGCCCACCCTCTCTGCAGCCCTCTCTTCTTCTTTCTTCATTGTATTGTTGGTGTATTGTCCTCCTTCTGTTTTCAACCACCACCCATCCTTATCTGCCCTCCACCCTACTTCCCATTCCTTATACATTAAATCGTCTTAACTATTCGGAGCGTAGTATTGCCCACTAGACTACCTTTCCCTTCCCCTCTCACACACCCACCCCTTCCACTGTTTTTTATTGCGCCGCTATATAATTGTATGCAACTTAGCATTGTATATTGTTTGTTCTACCCTGACCCCCCATCCACCTTTACCCTATTCGTGTAAGGCACTTGGAAAAACGAAGGACTGTCACCAGACATGAAAGAGTTACCTTCACTGTTTTATGTATCATGTACACTTATTCCTGCACTTACCTGCTCTGGGCAGGCCTGTATCATTCAGAAAATCAAGGGCTCTGAATACATTTTTTTTCCCACTGCCCCCCCTCCTCCTTGAGCGCCTTAAACATCTGTGTATAGGCACTATACAAATGCACAATAAATAAAAAAATATTGACATGCCTACATTACCCTCCTCAGAGCGGGAGCAGGAGCATGTATCTATCCATGTACCCCAATTGTTTATGGTGAACCCAATAGACCTGCTCCATAAACAATACAGCTATTTCCATCTGGACGCCAATAGCACTCAAATCTGCGGCAGTGAGCTTGATCACTCTTGAAAAATAAGCTCCCTTTAAAGTCTGCAAGCTTGATGGAGGAAACATTAAGGCACTGTTACTTGGCCACAAATAGTTACTATATGCTTCAGCTCACCAGCCCCTTTCTTCTCCAAGATGGGAGACTTGGTGGTCCTCTTGGACACCAGCCTTAGCTTGAACTCCCATTGGAGATGTTTCAGCGCCATGCTTCTTCCCACTCAAGACACTAACACAAAACATTCTTTTCATGCCTGCCTGAAGTCTGTGTAGACGTTTTAGGGGGACTTGAGAACTCTCACTTGCACAACTTATTCCCAGGCTTTTTCAACTTAAAAGCCACAGAACGTAGACAATGCAGTGGGCCGGCTAATGGCTGGACTCCATTAACACAATCACCCCTTCTTGAGGGGGGTGCACTGGTGAAAGGAACGTGTCGTAATCTGCTGCTGTACCTTATCATTCAATGCCCACCTGGCGCATCTCCCATATTCCTTAAAGCCAAGAATCAGAGTTACCATCACACCAGAGACTTAACCATCACACTAAAGCGTCTCATTTTGAGTTTGGCTCGATGGTTACGTAATTCCACCGCACTCATATACTATTACTGCCATTTGGTTGCACAATAAATGCTTCATTTTTTTTTCAAGTTTTGGTATTCCTATTATGAAGCCCAGCGGGACTCCTTTTGGTTTTGGAGCAATTACCTCCTGTGGTAATTCCACCATTGATAATTCCGCCATTTTCTGGGGGAAATTAATTTCAGCCAGTGTTAGAGGCAGCCCTACAGATAAGGGGTGTATCTGCCACTTTTACTCCCTAACAATTGGCAAATACTCCCCAAAAAATAAAAATAGGGAGTAAATTACTCCCAAACAAAAAATAGGAAAAAGACACAGAGGGCCCGATTCTCAACTGGTGCTAAGTACTGAAAAGATCATTAAAAGTGTTAATGACCTTTTCGGTACTTAAGACCTATTCTGAAGGTGGCGCATTCTTCCAAAGTCGGTAGGAATGCCCCACTTTCAGAATACATGTGGCAGTTGCTAGGATGGGTTGGAAACCAACCTATCAACCACCACATTCGTTACCTGCCTCTTTAGACTGGTATTCTTGTGGCACTCCTCCAGTTTAATTTGTGCGCTAAAGTGATTCACATATACAGTACCATTTTGGTGCTGGTATTCTGGAGGAGCTCCACAAGAAGCCTTGTTGCAGTGCAGATTCAATGTTGAAGCTGCTTACTTTGGTGTATATGAGATTTTTCGTATACACCACACGGGTGCACATGAACACTTTAATACACACCAAAGTAAGCAGCTTCAACGTTGTATCCTGCAACCTTGAAGCTGCTTACTGTGGTGTATAGGAAAGTGTTCATATACACCAGGGTTCTCAGCAGCAGTTTTGTAAAATAACGAATATTTCGTTATTTTACAAAAATTCGGCCAAGATTTCAGGATAGCGCCTGTTAAGCCAAACAACAGCGCAATGATGAAGTTGCACTGTTGTGCACTACGAGGACGCCCAGGCCCACTTGAGAATAGTGATGGAGCCCGGGCATCCTCTTAATAATCGGGCCCATAGCATCTTGTGCCCCTGCTTTCACCCACACAGCTCCATGGATATGTTTGGACTAGAAGTGACCATAGTACAGTGGGAAGAAACAACTATTTTAACGGTTTGATTGGAAGAAGTAAACATGTATTTTTTAATAGTCCTAAATAACTAGCTGCAAAGAAATAAATATAGCAAAACAAAATCTGTTTTTCAGCTAAAACCTTTTTATTTGCTTATAAAATACTCTCATTAGGAATTGGACTAAAATTTGAAAACCCTAAAAATCATTTTACTCCCACTTCCAAATGTAATATGGAACACTGGTTAGAGGTATTTGTCCCAGCTGATCTCCAAACCCAGACTATGGAAGTTAAAATAACAGTAAACATTGTATCACCATTTTGTACTGCAACCACCATACTAAGAAAGAAGCCCTTACGTTCGAGGACAGGAAGCTGGGTAGAGGAGGATGAGGAAGAGCCATGGGCGGCGTGTGCCCTTCGTCATGCTGGTTAAGCATCTACTCCTTCTTGCTTGGTTCCACTACTTCCTCCTCGAACATTTTCCACAGCTCGAGTATACCTAATCGGTTCCGTTATTCTTTTTCCCTTATGTGTGGCATATAAATATGGGCACATGTGTTGTAGCGCCTCCCTCGAATGAGTACTGTCTGGGACCGCGGCATAAACAGTGGACAATAGGGGTGTCTGACATAATAATATGGAACACAACTTGCCAATAGTCAATAAACACTGTTTCAACACTCGCTCACCTGTTCTCTCCTTTTCACGCCCATCCCCAATGTTAACCCACTCACTCCTTTCTTGAAAACCCACTTCCCACAGGTAACAAACACCTTTTCCAAACAATACCAAAAAACACTGCTCACAATCTGAACCAATATCTACTTTCAAAAACACCAATTCCCTCTTCTACCAACAGAAAACACCCCAATACAAATAATCATCACCGAAACTTATTAACCGAATTCAAAATACATCTATATATCAATTATATGTGGGGGATCCTCCTCTTTATCTCAATGCTGTTTTACTGACCCTTGTCGGAAGTTTTCAATCCCTAAAATCTCACATCTCTCAAAAGTCTATAATATGCAAAACCTCAAATCCCCAGTTTTGCCGTGCACAGTGTATACTCACATCCAAGGATCCCTTGCGAGTGATCTGCATCGAGCCGCCTCTATCTGCCTGCTCCATTTTCTGCGCCCAGCAGGGCAGTCTACGAGACCGGGCAGGACTCTCCCTCAACAGGGGCTCCAGCGGACTTCTCTTCTCAGGTGCACGTCTTTCTGCTCTCTCCAGGCCACCGTCGCTGCCCATGGAGGACGCGGCGAGGAATCCTCGATAGTCCGCAAAACTCATAGGGAACCATCCTCTGCTACCAAATGTAAAAGAGCAACCAATTTACTGCACCAATAAAAACAAGACTCAATAATGGAGTACTCTCCAGGTTTATTCAAAGCATTGAACTCAGGCCGGACAGCATACAATCAGCTCTCAACATTACAGTAGATGTGGGTGGTTTTTAAATAAAAGACATATCATTCGTGCCGTCATGATACAATATCGATTACAAAACATATGTATATATCTGAAGAGTGAACATTGTAAACTACATATAAAGATAGAAAGTATATAGGTGTCAGTCTAATGATTGGGTTAGACATATCTGATGGCGCCTCCTGGACCCAACCTACTTCAGATAATTCTTCCAATAACATCATTGCATTGATACTTAATTGGTTGGCATAGTTCATCATAGGTGGTATCACACAAGGGATTTCTATTGGTTGGCAATTTGCTCCCCAACCTTGGACATCCTGACAGACGTAAAGATATGAGAGAGAGAGACATAGGTGTGAGAGAGAAGTCTAGGTGCTGCCGTAATTTCAATTAAAGCACCTCCTTGTCATTCCCAGGCAATGAGGCATTTCCTTCTTTTTGTACATGGCCTTGGGTACCATCTTGTGTCTGTCTGTGTGCTATGGAGTTTGGTAGGTGTCCTATCTCTGCTCGTCTCGTAATGATTAGCCAGTGTTCTTAGTGCCTTGGTCACGTGTTAAGGGACTGTGCTGGAGACCGAATTTCTTCCTATTTATTGAACTTTTCGGCCAGTTCTAGCGCATGTTGTACTTCTTGTCACCACATGGGACACCCTTCGTCAATTCTCTATAATGTCTTTTGGCACACTATTCTCATGCACCTGGACCTCAATGGCTGTCTGTGTTCTTATTAATTAAATGAATTTGGGAGGCAGTTGTTTTGCCTCCTGAACTGTTATCTTCTCTCTGGGTTCTACTCACGCACTACTCCTTTCCTGGCTCTCTGACATTCGAGCTCGATGTGAATTGCTACTTCTGCAGCTTCAGAAGCGTCTAAAAATAAATGAGTTATTGAGAATTCAACATTTTGGATTCTAATACTTTGCCAATTCTTGGGGCCTGCTGTGGCCTCCAGGTCGAGAAAAGGGCTGTACTTCGGCACATTCGCCTCAATGTTGACGACTTATATTGGAGCTGGGTTGCTTCACATTCACCTAGTACATCTGTCATACGTTGGTGTCCCTTAACGTGTATGCTGCGCCCTTATCTACCTATAGTTTCATCTGCCCTGCCAATGAAATGAGTCCCTCTCTTGGTACGCCGGAACCCATGCTACTTTCAGTATACTACTTGTACGTTCTTCAGCCTAGTTTAATTTCCTACCAGTGTCGTTCAACCTAACTAATCCTTTATGACAGACGTATATGCATTCATGGCGGACTGTTTTATATACTCTGCCTCAACTTATTTAGCGTCTCACTCCTATGCGCACGGGGCGGCTTGGCCTGTTTATACTCGCTCTCATCTTTAGAGTAAGGATGCGGTGGAGGGCAGAAGTTGTTACGGACACATGTATCTGCTCCATTAAACTAACCTGCTGTGAATGCCCTTAATTATGTACACAGTTACAGTTGTCTGGGTCTGTGCACTAATCCCAGTTGCACATGGTGTTTGGTATTAGGCACATATTCACCCGATTCGTAGTATAAATTATCTGAACCGAGCATGCCCGGATGCACAATGTTAGAGTTAACGAAGCCAGACATGGATACACTGTCCTAAAAAACGTCAAAGAAAACAGTACGACAATAAACATCATTGTATATTTAGCCACAAGCTGTAAGTCAAAAGCGAGATAGCATTGCGGAAATGCTGTTATCTGCACCAACTATTTAATGGAGGTCTACTTCCTAAAAGGTCTTTGGGGTAACCTATTTAAAGCCGCCTTGGCTGTGTGAGCATTGTCATTCTAAATGCAAAATATGCCAGCAGCGGGAAATCCCTAGGGGAGATAAAGCGCACCAACCATACCTGCCTACATTGCCAAAAGCAAACCCTGGGGTATGACGTCACAGATGCCCCTCCCCCTTCCCCAAGACCCTGCCCACCCGACTCGACCATTTTAAAAACAAACAAAAAAAACGGCTGAGAGACACGTGAACAAAAGAAATAGAGCAGTTTTTTTTTGGCGGGTGTCACTCTTCACATCAGTGCAGGAGATGCTGCTAACTGAGCGCAGGCCTTCAGCTCTGTCGCAGATTCTTCGTTTCCGCCCACATCGCGATGTGATTGGCCACAAACAGTGTGTTTGTAGGTAATCACATTGAGGCGTGGGTGGATTTCCTTGGATTGCAGAAAACCCCAGACACTCCACACTTTTCCCCAGAGACCCGGAGAAGAGCGTAAAAACCCAGAGTCTCCGGGGTAAACCCGCAGAGTAGGCAGGTATGGCACCAACCCGTGTCCAAACGAAAAGAGCTTCGCAGTGGAGAATCTACATGCCATCGACGTTTCCAGTGAGGGAAGCAAACAACCTTTTGGTTAGCACCATGTTTGTCTGCCATGTTGCCAAATTTGTTGACACACGTACAATACGTGTGACGTCAATACCCAGCGTGGCTCCGTCTCCTCTTGTGTCTTTGTTTTAAAGAGCCGACAGGCTTTTTTTTAATTTATGAAATAGCGAGTCCACCCTGATATGGGTACAAACAAGATCTATTTAGAATAAATTAACACGAGCGCTAAAATGTGGAATGTTGCAACTTTACATTTAGGGGGTAATTCATAGAATTCAGCGCACAAGTGGCGCACGCGGCTGGCGCACAGTGTGCGCGTGCGAATCCCTGCGCCAGCCGCGTGCGCTAAAATCCATTTCTGCGCACAGCGTATTCATGGATTCCAGCCACCAAAACCAGCCATGGCGCACAGTGGCGCAGCGACTCTGCAGCAGCGCCAGTTACGCCCCCAAGAACGCATCTCGCGCAGGGAAAAGCCATCAATATACCCAATCCAGCGCAAAGGGCTGCGCTAACCCTGTACCAGCACGGCAAGCGTGCTACGTGTATCACTGGGGTGCGCGGGAAGTACCTCACGCGATTGGCCCCGTGCGAGCAGGGTACGCGTATTTCAGGGGTGCGCAGGAAGTTCCACACGCGATTTCCGCAGGGTACGCGTATCTCAGGGGTGCGCGGGAATTTCCACACGCGATTGGGCCCGTGCGAGCAGGGTACGCGTATCTCAGGGGTGCGCAGGAAGTGCCACACGCGATTTCAGCAGGGTACGTGTATTTCAGGGGTCCGGGGGAATTTCCACACGCGATTGGGGTACACGTAACTCAGGGGTGCGCGGGAAGTGCCACACGCGATTTCAGCAGGGCATGTGTATTTCAGGGGTGCGCGGGAAATTCCACACGCGATTTCATCATGGTACGTGTATTTTGGGGTGCGGGGGAAGTTTCACACGCGACATCAGCAGGGCACGTGTATTCCAGGGGTGCGTGGGAAGTTCCACACGCGATTCCATCAGGGTACGTGTATTACAGGGGTGCGCAGGGAGCACCACACGTGAATTGCACGTGTGGGTCCTCCCAGGTGTTCCCTCTACACCCTCCACGGCCCCTGCAGGTGGCTCACACCACAGGGGCCTACCCTGCACATGTCCTGCAGGCACACCATCCACCATGGCCATGACCCCCAGCCAACCCACATGTCAACTTACACTACTGCCCACCAACGAATGTCCCCCTGCACCCCCAGTCACCAGGGGCACCCTCCACCAGGCCCCCACCCATGTCTCCCAGCACCCCCACCCCCCAGCAGTGCAGGGGCACCCACCACCAGGCCCCCACCCATGTCTCCCACCACCCCCACCCCCCAGCCACCAGGGGCACCCACCACCAGGCCCCCACCCATGTCTACCAGCACCCCCACCCCCCACCAGTGCAGGGGCAGCCTCCACCAGGCCCCCACCCATGTCCAACTCATGTCTCCCACCACCCCCACCCCCCAGCAGTGCAGGGGCAGCCTCCACCAGGCCCCCACCCATGTCTCACACCACCCCCACCCCCCAGCCACCAGGGGCAGCCTCCACCAGGCCCCCACCCATGTCTCCCACCACCCCCATCCCCCCAGTCACCAGGGGCAGCCTCCACCAGGCCCCCACCCATGTCTCCCACCAACCCCCACCCCCAGCAGTGCAGGGGCACCCACCACCAGGCCCCCACCCATGTCTCCCACCACCCCACCCCCCAGCAGTGCAGGGGCAGCCTCCACCAGGCCCCCACCCATGTCTCACACCACCCCCACCACCCAGCACTGTGGGGCACCTGCCAGCAGGCCCCCACCCATGTCCAACTCATGTTCCCCACCACCCCCACCCCCCAGCACTGTGGGGCACCTGCCAGCAGGCCCCCACCCGTGTGCAACCCATGTTCCCCACCACCCTCACCCCCAGCACTGTGGGGCACCTGCCAGCAGGCCCCACCCATGTCTCCCACCACCCCCACCCCCCAGCCAGCAGGGGCAGCCTCCACCAGGCCCCGACCAATGTCTCCCAGCACCCCCACCCCCCAGCAGTGCAGGGGCACCCACCACCAGGCCCTCACCCATGTCTCCCAGCACCCCCACCCCCCAGCCACCAGGGGCAGCCTCCACCAGGCCCCCACCCATGTCTCCCAGCACCCCCACCCCCAGCCACCAGGGGCAGCCTCCACCAGGCCCCCACCCATGTCTCCCACCACCCCCACCCCGCATCAGTGCAGGGGCAGCCTCCACCAGGCCCCCACCCATGTCTCCCACCACCCCCACCCCCCAGTCACCAGGGGCAGCCTCCACCAGGCCCCCACCCATGTCTCCCACCACCCCCACCCCCCAGCAGTGCAGGAGCAGCCTCCACCAGGCCCCCACCCATGTCTCTCACCACCCCCACCCCCCAGTCACCAGGGGCAGCCTCCACCAGGCCCCCACCCATGTCTCCCACCACCCCCACCCCCCAGCAGTGCAGGGGCACCCACCACCAGACCCCCACCCATGTCTCCCACCACCCCCACCCCCCAGCAGTGCAGGGGCAGCCTCCACCAGGCCCCCACCCATGTCTCCCAGCACCCCCTCCACCCAGCCACCAGGGGCAACCTCCACCAGGCCCCCACCCATGTCTCCCAGCACCCCCATCCCCCAGCCACCAGGGGCAGCCTCCACCAGGCCCCCACCCATGTCTCCCACCACCCCCACCCCGCAGCAGTGCAGGGGCAGCCTCCACCAGGCCCCCACCCATGTCTCCCACCACCCCCACCCCCCAGTCACCAGGGGCAGCCTCCACCAGGCCCCTACCCATGTCTCCCACCACCCCCACCCCCCAGCAGTGCAGGGGCAGCCTCCACCAGGCCCCAACCCATGTCTCCCACCACCCCCACCCCCCCAGTCACCAGGGGCAGCCTCCACCAGGCCCCCACTCATGTCTCCCAGCACCCCCACCCCCCAGCAGTGCAGGGGCACCGACCACCAGGCCCCCCCCATGTCTCCCACCACCCCCACCCCCCAGCAGTGCAGGGGCAGCCTCCACCAGGCCCCCACCCATGTCTCCCAGCACCCCACCCCCCAGCACTGTGGGGCACCTGCCAGCAGGCCCCCACCCGTGTCCAACTCATGTTCCCCACCACCCCCACCCCCCAGCACTGTGGGGCACCTGCCAGCAGGCCCCCACCCATGTGAAACTCATGTCTCCCAGCACCCCCACCCCCCAGTCACCAGGGGCAGCCTCCACCAGGCCCCCACCCATGTCTCCCACCACCCCCACCCCCCAGCAGTGCAGGGGCACCCACCACCAGGCCCCCACCCATGTCTCCCACACCCCCACCCCCCAGCAGTGCAGGGGCAGCCTCCACCAGGCCCCCACCCATGTCTCACACCACCCCCACCCCCCAGCACTGTGGGGCACCTGCCAGCAGGCCCCCACCCATGTCCAACTCATGTTCCCCACCACCCCCACCCCCAGCACTGTGGGGCACCTGCCAGCAGGCCCCCACCCATGTCCAACTCATGTTCCCCACCACCCCCACCCCCCAGCACTGTGGGGCACCTGCCAGCAGGCCCCACCCATGTCTCCCACCACCCCCACCCCCCAGCCACCAGGGGCAGCCTCCACCAGCCCCCACCCATGTCTCCCACCACCCCCACCCCCAAGCAGTGCAGGGGCACCCACCACCAGGCCCCCACTCATGTCTCTCAGCACCCCCAGCCACCAGGGGCAGCCTCCACCAGGCCCCCACCCATGTCTCCCAGCACCCCCACCCCCCAGCCACCAGGGGCAGCCTCCACCAGGCCCCCACCCATGTCTCCCACCACCCCCACCCCCCAGCAGTGCAGGGGCAGCCTCCACCAGGCCCCCACCCATGTCTCCCACCACCCCCACCCCCCCAGTCACCAGGGGCAGCCTCCACCAGGCCCCCACCCATGTCTCCCAGCACTGCCACACCCCAGCACTGTGGGGCACCTGCCAGCAGGCCCCCACCCATGTCCAACTCATGTTCCCCACCTGCCAGCAGGCCCCCACCCATGTGTAACTCATGTCTCCCAGCACCCCCACCCCCCAGTCACCAGGGGCAGCCTCCACCAGGCCCCCACCCATGTCTCCCACCACCCCCACCCCCCAGCAGTGCAGGGGCACCCACCACCAGGCCCCCACCCATGTCTCCCACCACCCCCACCCCCCAGCAGTGCAGGGGCATCCTCCACCAGGCCCCCACCAATGTCTCACACCACCCCCACCCCCCAGCACTGTGGGGCACCTGCCAGCAGGCCCCCACCCATGTCCAACTCATGTTCCCCACCACC
This sequence comes from Ambystoma mexicanum, assembly GCF_040938575.1. Classification (NCBI taxonomy): domain Eukaryota; kingdom Metazoa; phylum Chordata; class Amphibia; order Caudata; family Ambystomatidae; genus Ambystoma; species Ambystoma mexicanum. The sequence goes on from NC_090924.1 coordinate 1,426,452,826, forward strand.
CCCACCCGCCAGCACTGTGGGGCACCTGCCAGCAGGCCCCCACCCATGTCCAACTCATGTTCCCCACCACCCCCACCCCCCAGCACTGTGGGGCACCTGCCAGCAGGCCCCCACCCATGTCCAACTCATGTTCCCCACCACCCCCACCCCCCAGCACTGTGGGGCACCTGCCAGCAGGCCCTCACCCATGTGCAACTCATGTTCCCCAGCCAACATGTCATCACAATCTAGATCCCTGGTCCCTATGGTCAGCCTCCAAATGCAAACCACCCACCCGAGTATTGCATCCACCCACTCATAATTTGCAATTACATCACAGAACACCAATTGCAAGTTCCGAAACAAACACATTTCCCTCACATACACCCAATGGGTGTCAGTGAATCTCAAAACACATATCATGAAATGCATGAAACCAATGAGATACCACACATTGAAGTTCACCAAAAAAATATGTATTAAAGGAAACATAAATAGAATATAAAATGAAGAAACAGAAATGTGAATGTACAAAAATGAAAAGAAGCATGTCCGTTAAAAAAAGCAAAACCAAAAATAAAATTCCAAAGTAATGTCCAAAGTCAATGTCCACAAAACAAAATCCAATGGGAAATAAAAAAGAAAGCCATTGCTCCATGGTTAAAAAGTTAAAAAAAATACAATCCAACTGTGAACTATGTACATGGGAACAAGCCAGGGTCCATTATCCCAACAAAATAAAGGAAACCTAGCTAACTACACTAACTAATAAAAAAAAACTATATACAAAAATGTGGCCAATGTCCGAAAGGTCCAAATAAAATAAAAACAAAAATGAAACCTAACACTACCTACATAACTATGTACAAGGGCAGCGGGCTAGTTTCACGGCTCACTTGTGGATGTCCCCGGCCAGGGCATCATCGAACTCCTCCTCAATGTCCCGGAGGCGGTCCTCCTCCATGGCCCCGAGGGTCCGCAGGGCCGTCGACGTCTCCACCTCCAAACCTCTGCGGATTGCCTCGAGTCATTCGGCCCGCCTCAGGGCCCTCCGCATGGAGTTCTCCGCCCTAACCATTGTGAGCCGTGCCTCTTCCGCCCGCTGCCGCTCCGCATCTATGGCGTGGCCCAACCGCTGCCACACGGAAGATACTCTCTGTCCTTGGTCCTCCTGCCCTCCGGCCGATGCCTGCCCCTCCGATGTTGAAGGCCCCGAGCCTTCATGGCTCCCACCACGTTGCTGCTGCTGCTGTGCCTCTGCCCGTGCACTGTCTCCTGCTGCCTGCACATCCTCCGCCGGCTGGGGTGCTGTCGTAGATGTGGCCACCCCTGCTAGACGTCCGACCCCCGACTGTGGCAGGGATGCCTCCTCCACCAGCCTGGCCGCACCGTCAGAGGCAGCTCCACAGGGCACCCAGGTGGCTGATGGGTGGGAAGATGGCACAGAGGACGACTGGCGCGTAGGGGGTCCAGTTGAGGAGGGGGTCGTAGCAAGCCCCATCAGACTGAGGAATCCGGCCTGGGTGACCTGTCCACGCAGGCTGACGTGGTCAACGAGCCATTCGAGATGAAGTGCAGTCTCTTCATGAAAAGACTGCAGGTCACCTCGCATGGTCCGTTGACGCAACGCCACACCAGCCAGGACAGGCTCAACCCGGACCTGGATAGCCATGTCCGCAGGCAGAGGAAGGCCAGTTGACGTGAGCTCATCCCCTGCCTGAAAACGGGTCTGGACGTAGGCATCCCTGCTGGTGCAAGATGATGCAGGGACAGGATCAGGGACAGGATTGCACACAGGCACCTCCGCGGCGGCCTGTGCTGCCTCCTGTCCCTGGTCCTGCACTGCACCACTAGCACCAGTGGGAGCCCCACCTCCAGACCCCATCTCTGGTGCTTGCACGGCCTCCTCCTCCACCAAACCCCCCACCAACCTGGATGACTCCGTGCCATCTTCCCCTGTTGGGCCCTGTGGGGTCCCAGCTGCCCCTTCTGCTGCCGAGGAGTCCAACTCCAACCTCCGCCTCTTGGACCTCCCCCCGGCAGCTGCGGCCTGGGACGCGGCACCGGACTCCTCACTCCCCGACGAGATGACAACATGGGAGGGTAGCCGGGCCTTGCGTCTCCGGCTGGCGGTGGGATCCCCGCCGCTGTGCTCCACAGCACCTTCTCCGCCCTCTTCATCAGTTGATGCTGCAGACAGGGAGAAACAAAACACAGGCATCAGGGCACTGTACAATGGACACATACACACATGACAGTTGTACATGAGTGGCATTGGTAAACCTCAGACATGTCATCACAATCCCCAACACACATGTCATTACAACTCACACACATGAGCCATACCACAGCCATATCGCAACTGTCACCACCATCCATACACATACACCAGCATGAACAGCAAAGGTGAGCCAGACATCACATGCAACACAGGAAGTGCACCACACATGTACACACACCACCACACTTGCATGCATGTGTACACCTCTGCCAAGTGTCGCAGTGTTCAGACGGGCATCCATGTCACATCTGCCAATCAGGCTTCCACATTCCGCTGTCACATGCATCCATGTTGCATCACTGTTGCACCCTTGTCAAATACACACACATGTACATGTACACAGTGCTGATACATGCAGCCAAAAACATCATACATGCGTGACATCACGGACATGTCTATTTACATATACATTCATCCAAACATGTGTGCCCACACAACTGCATTTGGCATGCAAGCCTACACACACAAGCACCATCCATGTCTGACACATTACAGCCCTCGCATGTGTCAGCCCCACGGACCTGTACACCCCCACCCATACTCGACCCCATACAAACAGATGTGCAACCTGCACACTACTGAATAATCACCACACGCACTGCTCACAATCAGGATGCATGTACACTCACCGCTCGACTACACACGGGTCTGCTTCTCAAGGACCTGGACGTGGAGCGCTGGGGATATGTGTTCCAGGATCCTCATCTGTTCTTCCGACAAGTGGCCCCGGCGCCCCTTGGCATCCGCTGCCTTCAAGAGGCGCCGGGCCTTGTTCAGGGTCCTGGACCTGAAGTCCTCCCAGCGCTTCTTGACATGTTGTAAGTCGCGGACTGCCACCCCCTCCGCGTTGATGGCAGTCACGATGTCAGTCCAGATCCGAGTCCGTCCTGCCTTGTCGGCGCGGGAACTTCCGAAGAGGGCATCATACTGCCCCAGGACTTGCTCCACCAGGACACCAACTTCGGTGGCACTGAAGCTGGTGCCCCTCTGCCTCTCTGGCCGGGGGTTGTCAGTGGTCACAGATGGTGTTTGCCCCGACATGACAACCCCAGAGGCAGGAGTGGGTGGGCAACTGGGTCCTGGGGCTGGGCTGTGGAGCGATGGAATCCCAGTCGGGAGTCTTCGGTTCCAGCAGGGGTGGTCACAGCAACAGCACCCCTGGCTGATGTGCAGGCAGCAAATGGCAGGGCACGTGGGCAGCAGGCAGTCAGGCAGCAGCAGATGGCAGGTGGGAGCGTGCCCGGGGCTCTGGGGGGCAGTAGTTTGGCCTTCTGGGCAGGAGCGTGGTCTTCCGTGTGCTTACGCGTGGCCAGCTTGATACGGAGTGATTTGGAACGTGAAAAATCTGCACGTCAGCGTGTAATTCGAGGAAAGGCCCTTAGCGCGTAAGCGCGTCTGCACGCATACGCATTTTCATTGGACAGAAGGCCCCTCAAGCGCAAGCGCCCCTGTGATGTGACAGACGTGCATGGGCATTTCAGCGCGCATGAAAAACTGCACGTCCGCGTGTAATACGAGGAAAGGGCCCATGCGCGTATGCACGGCAGCACGCATATGCGATTTCATTGGACCAAAGGCCCTTAGCGCGTGAGAGCGTCTGTGACGTGACGTGCGCAGGTGTTTCCCTCATTGCACGTGATGACAGAACACACGTGGATTTCCACCAATCGCGTGTGAAAGTTCCCGGCACCCCGGAACACACGTACCCAGGCTAATCGCGTGTGGAACTTCCCGCGCACCCCGAAACACACATACCCAGGCCAATTGCGTGTACGCTCACTCCCCTCCGATCACACGCGATGACACTCGGACCGTATCCGAATACGGGAAACCCGCGCACGGCAAAAGACGTGCACAGGCGTCAACGCGTCCGCCCACACGAAGGCAGGCGGAGCCGTCCCCGCGCACAGCATAAAAGTGCGCGCAAACAACAAACACGTATATACAGCTACGATGAATGCCCCATTTGTCGCTGCACTGATCGTGGGACACCGCAGGAGGAGGAGAATAGCCAGGGCACGCATTTTTGCACCACGGACAAGCCTTTTTGGGATGCCTGACGACCAGGTCTACGGCAGGTATAGGTTTCCACCCCATATCATCCTAGACCTGGTCAGGGAGTGGGAAGATGACCTCACATCCCCCACCCTTTGCTCCCAAGCATTGAGCCCCTTGGAGAAGCTGCTCAATGTCCTGCATTTTTTGGCCACTGGGTCATTTCAGCGGACCACTGCCATAGTGGGGGGGGTCTCACAGGCCACGCAGTCACGCTGCCTACACCAGGTACTGGCAATCATGACAGCGCGCCCCTCAGTCCGCAGGCACATATACATGCCCAGAACACCCGCAGAAAGGCAGGCCGTTGTCCTGGATTTTTTCAGGGTGGCACACTTCCCCAAAGTGCTCGGTGCCATAGATTGCACCCATGTGGCCCTACGTCCACCTAGGGCCATTGAGCACATCTACCGAAAACGCAAGCACTGGCATTCCATCAATGTACAGGTGGTATGTGATGCAAAGGGAATCATCACCTCTGTCTATGCAAACTACCCTGGCTCCACCCAGGACAGTTTCATATACAGAATGTCCGCCCTGAGCCGGGCCCTGGAAGCTGGGCAGCATGGCGACACATGGCTCCTAGGTCAGTACAAATGCCCTTGCACATGCATGCAAGTCACACACAGACAAATATCCAAACCCTAATAATCTCAACTATTATCACCTCCCCAGGGGACAGTGCCTACCCTCTGAGCAACCACATGATGACGCCAATCCGGAACCCCACCACACCACCCCAGGTAAGATACAACGCCGCCCATATTGCAACCAGGGGCATAGTGGAGCGCACATTCGGAGTGCTCAAGTCACGTTTCCGCTCCCTTGACCGCTCTGGTGGGCAACTACTCTCTGCACCACCAGTAGTGTTCAGGATCATTGTGGCAGCATGTGTCCTGCACAATGTTGCAACACGGCAGGGTGTCCTGGTGGACATGGTGGCGCCCCCACATCCCCAACCACAGGCACAGGCGCTGCCCATGGGAGGAGACAGGGCACGTGGCGAGGAAGCCCGGACCCAGCTTGTGGCCACATTTTTCACCTAAACTCCCACCCCTGCGGAGTGCACACAGGCCTGGCACATACCAGGTGACAATCGATGATGACAAAGAGACAGTCAACTGTCACAACCCTACCACCCTGAGATAGTTGCCATGGAAGTACCACATCGTCTGCATCCCTAGCTACTTAAACACAAGCTATCCTGTGTGACCAAAAGGCACACATATGACATATGACATGATATGGGCCATACACAAGTATTCCAAGGCGCAATGAGCAGGGAGGGGGGAACAAGGGAACACAGAGAACGGTACTACTAGGCCAGGTGTCATTGAGATTGTGCAAGTGCAGGGGTAGGGGGAATGGGAAAAGTGCAAGGGGAAGGGTGGGGGGGAGTCCAGTACAGGGGAAGTAGCCCAAAAAAATAATACATAGGTCGCCTGGTGGCAACTACAAAGGTAAGTGCAGACAAGTGCTGGGAAGGGAAGGCTGTAGGGATAGAGAGACAGTACTGCAGTGCAGGGGTTACCAGGGAGGCGGTGCAAGTGGAGAGTGGCTGGGCCAGGGACCGAGGTCGGTGAGAGTGGCCCAGTTGCAGCTCCTGTGCAGTTCCAGTGGAGAATTCTGCAAGGGAGAGGCAGAGAGTAAGCAGAAGCAAAGAGGAAGGTCTTGAGGTGCTTCCAGAACTGGAGATGGTTCCCCTCAAGTTCAAGTCAGGCCGGAAGTCTGTTCCAGGGGGAGGGCCCTGCTGCGGAGAGAAATCTACCCCCAGCTAGTTGCTCTGAGAAGCGGATGACCCGGACATGCAAGGTGTGCATCACACACACCTGCAAAACAGGCCATGGCCATCACTGTCATGTCACTCAAACCCTCCCAAACATCAACATGACATGGCAAGCAATACCCATACACCAATGCAGTAACGATAAGGTACACATTGCCATGTCCTAAATGTACAGTGGCATCGGACACTGCTGCCTGACTCGGAATCATATGAAATGACAGACCAACAAAATCTCCCACCCAAAATAAGTCATTTCCAAATGCATTACAACAGTCGTAGACGTAACATCACAATGAATGCCTGTCTACATGCACATTATGCATTGCAAAATCAACACTGCAGCTCATGTGTGCAGTGTCCTACTCCTGCATCACACTGCTCAGCGCACAGCACAGTGAACAGCCATTGTGTGTGATGCACACCCTGAGCATCACATCTAAGTGACAGACCACATCAAACAGCAAATCAGGCATGTACAGGATCCATAATTGGTCACAGAACATGTGCTGCAGGGACACAGTGGGCACCAGAAGGCAAACAGTGTACACGTGGATATGCAAGGGTGGGAGTAAATGTAGTGCATCAGAGTGCAAGTGTGTGGTTCTGCAAGGACATGCACTCCACATATGCATGTGCACTCAAGTGACCATCAGTGTTCCCTAAACATCACATGTGAACATCCACCATGTGTACACCCCAGCATGTCAAACCACAACTATCCCCTCGCACCTGAAAGGAAAACACAACACATGAACAGGCATTGAACAGCAGAACACAACATGTACATAGGATACCACCAATACTATGTCAGAGTTCCCATCACACTGCAGGGCAAGGCAACTATCAACAACAACCCCCCCCCTCCCTCACAAATGACCATGACCCACTGAACAACTGCACCTGGGTCATGGAGCCTCCAAACCTCAATTCCACCTGGCCACAGGATCACCTTTACCCTTCGTCACCATCTCCCACCTTGTGTGTAAAAAGATGCCTGAACCCTCAGAATCCACACTCATTTCCAAAATCACAAAATCCAAGGCATAAAAACGAACCCGAACACCCTCCAGTAGATGACTTCACGTAGCAGTACCTCACAAAGGCCAAGTACTACCACAATGATGCAACAAGCAAGGTAGCACAGCAAAACAATGTCACGACAGGATGTGAGACATGTGTGGTACATGACATAGGATGATGCACCATGAATGGATGTGTACTGTCACAGGTCCCCTGTACAGGTGCGGGAGTGTCACGAAACAACCACCCCCACCAAGTCCCGGGTGCCTGCAAGGTCAAACTCACACAGGCCCCTGAGACCCTGGTGGGGAATGAGGTTCAGGGATATGCAGTCGGGACAGGTGTTGACACACTGGATGACTGGAATGAGTGGCAGGAGAGGGGAGGAGGAATGACACATGAAACTATGGAATGCACGAAAATGTACAACCTGCATGAACACATACACAATTTAAACAAACTTGGACATCATTGTCATGGCCTTCTGTAGTCCCGGCTCAGGAGTGGTACGAACCAACCACCCCCTCTAGGGTTTTGGCGCCTGCAAGTTCGGGGCTTACACAGGCATCCGCAACCCCAGTGGGGAAAGAGGGTCAGGGAACGTTGCTTGGATAGGCACGGGAAGCAGGAACACCGGGTAGAGGGTACAGGTTTCAAAATTCGCATAGGATAATGGGTGATTAGGGAGAAAAAAACATACCAAATTGAACCACACATACATCCATGCATCAGTACACTCCCCAGCAAGCCTATGCAGAGCAGTTTGTAAGAAAAACAACAAGACACTTAGCTCTGGTTTTGAGTGCTGGCCTCCTGCCTGGGTACTCTCAGGTCTGGTTACAGGAGCACTGCAATGCTGCAAAGAGAGCCACAGTCAACAAGCTGTATGTGCCAATTACACAAAAACACAACACCAAACATGCCCCATAGCAACAAACTACTTTACAAACAGACAATCTGTGGACGATTCTTCGTACCCATATTTAACATCACCCCTGTGACGGGTCATACACAGTCAATCAGCCGCTGGTGGGTGCGTGGCAAATGGAACACCAATGTGTCACAATTCACACAACATGCAATGTTCCCTGGGTAAGCAGACAGATCCATATAGCAAGCCATGACTACAGAGCAAGTTGCGTACCACCATGACCGAAACAAATTTGGCAGTGCATTTATCATGAAGTACGTGGAAAAGACATGCACTGCACCCGAGTATGTCCCTTGCTGTATGTCCCTGTGAGCTGCCCCTTTCCATGTCTCGGAAGGCTACATGGTTGATACAAGTGCCTCAATGGACCTTGGTGTACCGGAGGGTATGTGCCACTGCCCCTGCATGTGTCCCAGACAACCCTACTATCAACAGCCATCAGTCCACAAACACATCTGAGCTGCATTGTGTGCTACAACACCAATATTCGTCTAAGCTCACCCTCAGTGCTGTGACTAAGCCTGCATGTGCAACTCGCCTGGTGCAAGCTTTGCTGTGTCGTGGCCCCCCTGTGATGCTCACCTTGCCTGGAGTTCCTTGGAACATGTCAGCAGTTCTAGGATGTGGGTCTGCAATCACTGTGCCTCTGCTTGTGCACACATGTGCATGTGGGCACCAACAAACGGGTCCAGAATTCCGTCGTCCAATGGGCCATGTCTGCTGGCAAAGGTGCTCTGGAGGCTCATCCCCCTGCAGAAAGGGCATGAAACACATGATTAATGCTTCAAAGTCATCTGTGTGTGTCTCATCAGGCATCTCATTACTTGACCATGTCAGAGAGTCACATCACAAATCACACCATCAGTCCGTCTTTCACCTCCGAAGTGTGGAACACTATCTACAGCATGAATTGCAACAAGCACATGTACAGGAAAGATATGAAACATACTACACAATGCATAGCAATCAATGTCCACATTAATCATGACACACCCCATCTAGCAAAAGCTGAACAGTGGACAATGACACCTAAATCATCCCCACTAGGGGTGTCAACACAAGTCACACAGCACCAGACATGCCACAGATATGACAGTCCAAAGCCCTTGTGTAAAATGCTGTAACACCGAACCATCCTTGCGAGCCCATGTATAAGGGAGGCAGGAGTGGCATATGTGAGTCAAGGACCCCAAGCAGCAAACACATACACAAGACAACCATGAAGGGCCCAGCTGGAACAGACAGTGGATGCCTTCAAAAGCCACAAAGCACCGCACCGTCACATGAAAGCACAATAGACTAGCAATTTTAAACTAACTCAACTATTAACTAATTACACTAACTATGGAAAACCTACATTACCTATTTAAACTAACTATCAAACAGAAACTTAACTAACTAAACTAAAAGAAAAATCAAAAATGGCCACATACGACCCGGGGGGGAGGGGAGGCACACAGGACGGGGGAGGTACAGGGTGCTGCTCAACATCCACATGCGATGATGCTGAGCCAAAAAAAAATCCTCCATGGGCTCAACGCCTGCACAGCACGACCTATGTGGGAGATAGATGGTCGTCCGAGTCTGGCTCATCCTGGAAAGGAGGACGTTGCACAGTAGCCTGGCCATGCCTAGCCGCAGCTTGCCCCTCGTCGGCAGCAAGTCTGCCAGACGGGTGAGCCTGGTTCTGTGTGGCGATGTGACGTAGGTCTGCATGCAGAACCTCACGTGATACACAGTCTTTCGTCTTGCAAGGTAGCACGTGTAACACGGAGTTCCTCCTGCAAGGCCTGGCTGGACAACCGCTGCACCTCCCGGCAAGCCTGTAGCTCAGCCGAGATGGTACGCTCAAGCTGTGCAAACCTCTCCTCTGCCTGCTGCCTCTGGGACATCATAAGGACACCCAGAGTGGATCTGAGGGAAGCATACTCCTCCCTCAGGGCATCCATGTGCGCCTCTGCGTGAGCAGCAATTGCTTGATGCAGAGACGACATTTCAGCCTGGCGTGCCCTGTCTGAGGCCGCCATGCCCAGCCTGAGCGAGCGGGCCGTGGACCGTGCTGCCTGCTGCTGGAGAAGCACCTGCCTAGCACGGGGGAGCACAGACCGGGCCACACGTTCCATGCTCTCAGCGATGTTCTCCATTGCTGCCCCCTGCCGTTCGGAATTGGCAGTCATGTCTTGCTCCCACTCAGTATACAGCGGTTGCGCGCGGTGACCGCGTTGCCGGGCTTGACCCCTGCGGGACCCAAGGACCGGGGGTCCTCGCTGTGTTGGCACCGCCTGCGGCTGCACGACTACATGCCCCTGTCGACGTGATGTCCCAGGCACATCAGTGACTGGTGTGGAGGGTGACCCTGCGTCCCGATCCACCACGGGCGGAGGAACCAAGACTGTCTGATCCCTCAGTGCAGGTGTCGCAGACAGAGGAGTGTCCACATCAGAATCACTCACCCCTGACACATGGACTTGATGCTCATCCAACTCAACATGGACGTCAGAGTCGTCATCAAGGCTGGACTCATAGGCAGCCAGAGACAAGATGGACTGCAGCACTTGGGGGTTTTCGTGGCCTTCCACCACACAACCCCCACTAGTGCCGGGTTGATGTGGTGTTACCAACCCTGTGTCTGGCATGACAACATCATCCTCCGCCTCCATTGCGTCATCACCTGAAAAATAGAGAGAAAAAGGTCAATACACATGTCAGAAGCACACGACACACACACACACACCGACAGCAAAGGCATCCGGCAGACATGTGACACACAACATATGACCTGGCATACATGCTGGGTCTACTTTGAATAGCTTCTGTGATCAGACCTGTTGAAAGGTGGCAGTTTCCATGGAAGTGGGTCTATGCAGTGCAGTAAATGTGTACGCCACTCACTACCTACATGTACAAGCACTACATGGTGTGTGCAAGGAAATGTGAAGGCAGTGCAATGTCAAATTCAGACATCACGTGCATTGTGCATTCAATGTGTACCATGTCTAGAAGCCAAGCACCCCTCCACCCCAGTACCAAAGCAGGGATGCCTAGCATGGTATCAAAAGGCTGACCATACACCTGTGTATTGACAGGCAGTGTTGACTGGCATCAACACCTTAATGTGATTCAAATTACAACACTGCAAATGATGCTGGGACAGTGGGCAGGACACATGATGGAAACTCCGGAGGCCGCCCACGTGTGAAGAAGACACAACAAGAGTTGGACAGAGTCATTGGCCAATGAACAGGCTGAGGCCTGTGAGCCACACAGATTGTCAGAGCCTAAACATGTGTGCAAAGCAGGACTGAGCCACAGTTGACATGGGAAGGCTGATGAGATGGCAGGCAATGTATGTAACCAAAGACTTATATTACAGTGATCATCCAGTCAAGGACACATAGGGGCATGCGTGCAATGCACATGGAGCATGAATGGGCACTCATGTCCCTGTGGGACATCTGACCCATGCACAGTACAAGTGAGATACCCTGCATCGAGTACTAAGGCTGTACCACACGGCATATGTCTGGCAGATTCTACGCTGGAAGTTAGCATCTACACAGGACACATGAACAAGAAAGTACACATTGGCAAGATTGAAGCAGACCAGTGCAAAGGTGGAACTGGGGTGCAGAGTGGCGGAGGAGGGGCAAGGGAGCATGCCTACATGGAGTCCCGCATGCAGGCAGAGGAGACATGCATGACGGTAGCATTGCATTACTTACACATCAGAACCATGTACACGTCACATGTAGCAGCAATCATGCACAACACATCCCACAAGTGAAACACACACGTCCTCAACAAACACGCATCTACACTCACTGGACTGGGCATCAAAGTCCAGCATCTCTCCCACTCCTTTGACCAATTAGGGTGGTATGAACTCCGCAACGAGAGCCTCATGCGGAGTGAGTTCTTCCTCCTCTGGTGCAGGCCCACCGCCAGTCACCAGAGTCAAGTTGTAATTTGAGGCACGCTTGGCCTTAGTGCTGCGCTTGATGTCATTCCAACGCTTTTTGCACTCCTGCGCCGTGCGCACCTCATGGCCGAATGTACTGACATGTTCCGCAACATGCTTCCAGTGGGTGTCACGTTGGGCAGCCGTATTCTGACTATTGGCACCCACTAGCATGTCACGGCTGTGGCCCCGCACGTAGTCCACGAGGAAGCCTGTCTTACAGAAAGGCTTCTTCCTCGACGTGCAGGAGGTCGTGGCTGTGTGTGGGGTCCCAGCCTGTGCTGCAGGTGCAACCTTCCTCCTCTTGGACTGTGGCGCAGACCCTGGCTGGCTAATGCCGCCCTGACCATTATGGCCAGTGGGTTCGGTGGATTGAGCCAAGGGAGTGGCAGGTGGAGGGATGACCAAAGGCCTGACTTGTGTCAGTGGCAGCTGGGTGCCCACTAATGGACCCTGCACAGCAACATCAGCTGTGGCAGGGTCATTGACCGCAACGGTCCTGGTTGGCAGACTCACAACCTGGGTGCTGTTGGGTGCATCTGCCCCTGCACTTGCCAACACCCGGCTGTTCGGGGCAGCAGATGACATGACTGCCCCAGGGACACGTGTCTTGGTCTGAGCAGCCCGGCCTGCCCATATGGTTTCCCCCCTGGCCTGTTGGAGATCTACCAAGGGCTCTTCAAGTGCCAACGCAGCCTGCGCTGGCAGACCCTGAGCCTGGGTGGCGGTGTCCACAGCTGCACCTGCAGCTACCACTACCCTTGGGCCCGTGGCAGTCGATGGAACGGACTGCCGGGTCATATGGGTGCCAGTGCCAGATGCAGGAGCTGCATCCCCTGGAACCACAGGGGGTGGTGGCATGGCTGCACCGACACATGGCACAACATTGTGCTCAAGTGGCGCACCCCTGCCTCTTCCCCCTCTGTGGCTGCCCTGGACACCCTGGAGTCCCCCTACTCCCTGGTCACCACGGCCACGTCCCTGACCACGCCCGCCACGAGGAGTACGCCCAGCTGAGGTGCCCCTCACCTTTGGTGGCCTCCCAACCATGGCACAGATGTAGTAGTGCTGGCACAGATGGAGTGGTGCCAATGGGAGGTGTACACCACAATTGACCTGGGCAATTGGGGTGAAGGGGGTGGGAAGCAAGATGTTAACAGCCCCCCTGCACCTGCAAGGCTGTATGTGACCCCGGTGATGTGGTGACGGGTCACGCAACGCTCAGGCACCCCAAAACTGCAGTAAAACCGTGCATGCAACCCTGCAGCCTACGTGCGTGGATTCAACCTCCCGCACTACGCGGTGGCACCCAGTCACACGAATAACGCGTACGCGTGGGACACGCAGGCTACTATGACATTGAAAATGGGTGCGATACACAGGGGCACCCGCAGTGGGAAAAAGAGCGTGTGCGACTCACCGTCTGACTAGCGCGATGCAGAAAAACACACGTAGCCAATACCCCCGCCAAAAGAAGAGATACGTCCTTGATAGCTGTGAAGTTGTGATGGCGCGCGAAACAACAGGAAGCAGCAACACACGTCGGTCTCCACGAAAGGCACGTAAAGCGAACTGCTGGGCCCGCTCACCTTTAACCCGTGCTGAGGAAAACGCACGCGCGCGTCATGTCACTTACGCGCATGGGCACTTTCCTCGTATTACATGCGGACGTGCAGTTTTTCACGCGCGCTCACGCGCTAAGGGCCTTTGGTCCAATAAAATCGCATATGCGTGCTGCCGTGCACACGCGCTAAGGGCCTTTCCTCGTATTACACGCGGATGTGCAGTTTTCCATGCTTGCTTACGCGCATGGGCCCTTTCCTCGTATTACACGCGGACGTGAGGGAAACACCTGCGCGCGTCACGTCACAGACGCGCTCACGCGCTAAGGGCCTTTGGTCCAATGAAATCGCATATGCGTGCTGCCGTGCATACGCGCATGGGCCCTTTCCTCGTATTACACGCGGACGTGCAGTTTTTCACGCGCGCTGAAATGCCCATGCACGTCTGTCACGTCACAGGGGCGCTTGCGCTTGAGGGGCCTTCTGTCCAATGAAAATGCGTATGCGTGCAGACGCGCTTACGCGCTAAGGGCCTTTCCTCGAATTACACGCTGACGTGCAGATTTCTCACGTGCCAAATCACTCCGTATCAAGCTGGCCAAGCGTAAGCACACGGAAGACCATGCTCCTGCCCGGAAGGCCGAACCACTGCCCCCCAGAGCCCCGAGCACGCTCCCACCTGCCATCTGCTGCTGCCTGACTGCCCGTGCCCTGCCATTTGCTGCCTGCACATCAGCCAGGGGTGCTGTTGCTGTGACCACCCCTGCTGGAACCGAAGACTCCCGACTGGGATTCTATCGCTCCACAGCCCAGCCCCAGGACCCAGTTGCCCACCCACTCCTGCCTCTGGGGTTGTCATGTCGGGGCAAACACCATCTGTGACCACTGACAAGGCCCAGCCAGAGAGGCAGAGGGGCACCAGCTTCAGTGCCACCGAAGTTGGTGTCCTGGTGGAGCAAGTCCTGGGGCAGTATGATGCCCTCTTCGGAAGTTCCCGTGCCGACAAGGAAGGACGGACTCGGATCTGGACTGACATCGTGACTGCCATCAACGCGGAGGGGGTGGCAGTCCGCGACTTACAACATGTCAAGAAGCGCTGGGAGGACTTCCGGCCCAGGACCCTGAAGAAGGCCCGGCGCCTCTTGAAGGCAGCGGATGCCAAGGGGCGCTGGGGCCACTTGTCGGAAGAACAGATGAGGGTCCTGGAACGCATATCCCCAGCGCTCCACGTCCAGGTCCTTGAGAAGCAGACCCGTCTGGAGTCGAGCGGTGAGTGTACATGCATCCTGATTGTGAGCAGTGCGTGTGGTGATTATTCAGTAGTGTGCAGGTTGCACATCTGTTTGTATGGGGTCGAGTACGGGTGGGGGTGTACAGGTCCGTGGGGCTGACACATGCGAGGGCTGTAATGTGTCAGACATGGATGGTGCTTGTGTGTGTAGGCTTGCATGTCAAATGCAGTTGTGTGGGCACACATGTTTGGATGAATGTGTATGTAAGTAGACATGTCCGTGATGTCACGCATGTATGTTGTTTTTGGCTGCATGTATCAGCACTGTGTACATGTGCATGTGTGTGTATTTGACAAGGGTGCAACAGTGATGCAACATGGATGCATGTGACAGCGGTATGTGGAAGCCTGATTGGCAGATGTGACATGGATGCCCGTCTGAACACTGCGACATTTGGCAGAGGTGTACACATGCATGCAAGTGTGGTGGTGTGTGTACATGTGTGGTGCACTTCCTGTGTTGCATGTGATGTCTGGCTCACCTTTGGCTGTTCATGCTGTTGTATGTGTATGGATGGTGGTGGCAGTTGCGATATGGCTGTGGTATGGCTCATGTGTGT
Organism: Ambystoma mexicanum; assembly: GCF_040938575.1. Taxonomy (NCBI): domain Eukaryota; kingdom Metazoa; phylum Chordata; class Amphibia; order Caudata; family Ambystomatidae; genus Ambystoma; species Ambystoma mexicanum. Next base: position 1,426,468,249 of record NC_090924.1, read on the forward strand.
GAGTTGTAATGACATGTGTGTTGGGGATTGTGATGACATGTCTGAGGTCTGCCAATGCCACTCATGTACAACTGTCATGTGTGTATGTGTCCATTGTACAGTGCCCTGATGCCTGTGTTTTGTTTCTCCCTGTCTGCAGCGTCAACTGATGAAGAGGGCGGAGAAGGTGCTGTGGAGCACAGCGGCGGGGATCCACCGCCAGCCGGAGACGCAAGGCCCGGCTCCCCTCCCATGTTGTCATCTCGTCGGGAGTGAGGAGTCCGGTGCCACGTCCCAGGCCGCAGCTGCCGGGGGGAGGTCCAAGAGGCGGAGGTTGGAGTTGGACTCCTCGGCAGCAGAAGGGGCAGCTGGGACCCCACAGGGCCCAACAGGGGAAGATGGCACGGAGTCATCCAGGTTGGTGGGGGGTTTGGTGGAGGAGGAGGCTGTGCAAGCACCAGAGACGGGGTCTGGAGGTAGGGATCCCACTGGTGCTAGTGGTGCAATGCAGGACCAGGGACAGGAGGCAGCACAGGCCACCGCAGAGGTGCCTGTGTGCAATCCTGTCCCTGATCCTATCCCTGCATCATCTTGCACCAGCAGGGATGCCTAAGTCCAGACCCGTTCTCAGGCAGGGGATAAGCTCACGTCAACTGGCCTTCCTCTGCCTGCAGACATGGCTATCCAGGTCTGGGTTGAGCCTGTCCTGGCTGGTGTGGCGTTGCGTCAAGGGGCCATGCGAGGTGACCTGCAGTCTTTTCATGAGGAGACTGCACGTCATCTCGAATGGCTCGTTGACCACGTCAGCCTGCTGGGACAGGTCACCCAGGCCGGATTCCTCCATTTGATGGGGCTTGCTACGACCCCCTCCTCAACTGGACCACCTACGCGCCAGTCCTCCTCTGTGCCATCTTCCCACCCATCAGTCACCTGGGTGCCCTGTGGAGCTGCCTCTGACGGTGCGGCCAGGCTGGTGGAGGAGGCATCCCTGCCACAGTCGGGAGTCGGACGTCCAGCAGGGGTGCCCACATCTACGACAGCACCCCAGCCGGCGGAGGATGTGCAGGCAGCAGGAGGCAGTGCACGGGCAGAGGCACAGCAGCAGCAGCAACGTGGTGGGAGCCATGAAGGCTCGGGGCCTTCAACATCGGAGGGGCAGGCATCGGCCGGAGGGCAGGAGGACCCAGGACAGAGAATGACTTCCGTGTGGCAGCGGTTGGGCCACGCCATAGATGCGGAGCGGCAGCGGGCGGAAGAGGCACGGCTCACAATGGTCAGGGCGGAGAACTCCATGCGGAGGGCCCTGAGGTGGGCCGAGTGCCTCGAGGCAATCCGCAGGGGTTTGGAGGTGGAGACGTCGACGACCCTGCGGACCCTCGGGGCCATGGAGGAGGACCGCCTCCGGGACATTGAGGGGGAGTTCGATGATGCCCTGGCCCGGGACATCCACAAGTGAGCCGTGAAACTAGCCCGCTGCCCTTGTACATAGTCATGTAGGTAGTGTTAGGTTTCATTTTTGTTTTTATTTTATTTGGACCTTTCAGACATTGGCCACATTTTTGTATATAGTTTTTTTGATTAGTTAGTGTAGTTAGATAGGTTTCCTTTATTTTGTTGGGATAATGGACCCTGGCTTGTTCCCATGTACATAGTTCACAGTTGGATTGTATTTTTTTTTAACTTTTTAACCATGGAGCAATGGCTTTCTTTTTTATTTTCCATTGGATTTTGTTTTGTGGACATTGACTTTGGACAACATTACTTTGAAATTTTATTTTTGGTTTTGCTCTTTTTAACGGACATGCTTCTTTTCATTTTTGTACATTCACATTTCTGTTTCTTCATTTTTTATTCTATTTATGTTTCCTTTAATACATATTTCTTTTGGTGAACTTCAATGTGTGGTATCTCATTGGTTTCATGCATTTCATGATATGTGTTTTGAGATTCACTGACACCCATTGGGTGTATGTGAGGGAAATGTGTTTGTTTCGGAACTTGCAATTGGTGTTCTGTGATGTGATTGCAAATTATGAGTGGGTGGATGCAATACTCGGGTGGGTGTTTTTCATTTGGAGGCTGACCATAGGGACCAGGGATCTAGATTGTGATGACATGTTGGCTGGGGAACATGAGTTGCACATGGGTAGGGGCCTTCTGGCAGCTGCCCCACAGTGCTGGGGGGTGGGGGTGGTGGGGAACATGAGTTGGACATGGGTAGGGGCCTTCTGGCAGCTGCCCCACAGTGCTGGGGGGTGGGGGTGGTGGGGAACATGAGTTGGACATGGGTGGGGGCCTGCTGGCAGGTGCCCCACAGTGCTGGGGGGTGGGGGTGCTGGGAGACATGAGTTGGACATGGGTGGGGGCCTGCTGGCAGGTGCCCCACAGTGCTGTGGGGTGGGGGTGGTGGGGAACATGAGTTGGACATGGGTGGGGGCCTGCTGGCAGGTGCCCCACAGTGCTGGGAGGTGGGGGTGGTGTGAGACATGGGTGGGGGCCTGGTGGAGGCTGCCCCTGCTGCTGGGGATGGGGGTGGTGGGAGACATGGGTGGGGGCCTGGTGGTGGGTGTCCCTGCACTGCTGGGGGGTGGGGGTGGTGGGAGACATGGGTGGGGGCCTGGTGGAGGCTGCCCCTGGTGACTGGGGGTGGGGGAGCTGGGAGAAATGAGTTGTACATGGGTGGGGGCCAGCTGGCAGGTGCCCCACAGTGCTGGGGTGTGGGGGTAGTGGGGAACATGAGTTGGACATGGGTGGGGGCCTGCTGGCAGGTGCCCCACAGTGCTGGGGGGTGGGGGTGGTGGGGAACATGAGTTGGACATGGGTGGGGGCCTGCTGGCAGGTGCCCCACAGTGCTGGGGGGTGGGGGTGCTGGGAGACATGAGTTGGACATGGGTGGGGGCCTGCTGGCAGGTGCCCCACAGTGCTGGGGGGTGGGGGTGGTGGGGGACATGAGTTGGACGTGGGTGGGGGCCTGCTGGCAGGTGCCCCACAGTGCTGGGGGGTGGGGGTGCTGGGAGACATGGGTGGGGGCCTGGTGGAGGCTGCCCCTGCACTGCTGGGGGGTGGGGGTGCTGGGAGACATGGGTGGGGGCCTGTTGGCGGGTGTCCCACAGTGCTGGGGGAGTGGGGGTGGTGGGAGACATGGGTGGGGGCCTGGTGGAGGCTGCCTCTGGTGACTGGGGGGGTGGGGGTGGTGGGAGACATGGGTGGGGACCTGGTGGAGGCTGCCCCTGCACTGCTGGGGGGTGGGGGTGCTGGGAGACGTGGGTGGGGGCCTGGTGGCGGGTGCCCCACAGTGCTGGGGGGGTGGGTGTGGTGGGAGACATGGGTGGGGGCCTGGTGGAGGCTGCCCCTGGTGAATGGGGGGGTGGGGGTGGTGGGAGACATGGGTGGGGGCCTGGTGGAGGCTGCCCCTGCACTGCTGGGGGGTGGGGGTGGTGGGAGACATGGGTGGGGGCCTGGTGGAGGCTGCCCCTGGTGGCTGGGGGGTGGGGGTGCTGGGAGACATGGGTGGGGGCCTGGTGGAGGCTTCCCCTGGTGGCTGGGGGGTTGGGGTGCTGGGAGACATGGGTGGGGGCCTGGTGGTGGGTGCCCCTGCACTGCTGGGGGGTGGGGGTGGTGGGAGACATGGGTGGGGGCCTGGTGGAGGCTGCCCCTGGTGGCTGGGGGGTGGGGTTGGTGGGAGACATGGGTGGGGCCTGCTGGCAGGTGCCCCACAGTGCTGGGGGGTGGGGGTGGTGGGGAACATGAGTTGCACATGGGTGGGGGACTGCTGGCAGGTGCCCCACCGTGCTGGGGGGTGGGGGTGGTGGGGAACATGAGTTGGACATGGGTGGGGGCCTACTGGCAGGTGCCCCACAGTGCTGGGGGGTGGGGTGGTGTGAGACATGGGTGGGGGCCTGGTGGAGGCTGCCCCTGCACTGCTGGGGGGTGGGGGTGGTGGGAGACATGGGTGGGGGCCTGGTGGAGGCTGCCCCTGGTGGCTGGGGGGTGGGGTTGGTGGGAGACATGGGTGGGGGCCTGGTGGAGGCTGCCCCTGGTGACTGGGGGGTGGGGGTGGTGGGAGACAAGGGTGGGGGCCTGGTGGAGGCTGCCCCTGCACTGCTGGGGGGTGGGGGTGGCGGGAGACATGGGTGGGGGCCTGGTGGAGGCTGCCTCTGGTGACTGGGGGGGTGGGGGTGGTGGGAGACATGGGTGGGGACCTGGTGGAGGCTGCCCCTGCACTGCTGGGGGGTGGGGGTGCTGGGAGACGTGGGTGGGGGCCTGGTGGCGGGTGCCCCACAGTGCTGGGGGGGTGGGTGTGGTGGGAGACATGGGTGGGGGCCTGGTGGAGGCTGCCCCTGGTGAATGGGGGGGTGGGGGTGGTGGGAGACATGGGTGGGGGCCTGGTGGAGGCTGCCCCTGCACTGCTGGGGGGTGGGGGTGGTGGGAGACATGGGTGGGGGCCTGGTGGAGGCTGCCCCTGGTGGCTGGGGGGTGGGGGTGCTGGGAGACATGGGTGGGGGCCTGGTGGTGGGTGCCCCTGCACTGCTGGGGGGTGGGGGTGGTGGGAGACATGGGTGGGGGCCTGGTGGAGGCTGCCCCTGGTGGCTGGGGGGTGGGGGTGGTGGGAGACATGGGTGGGGCCTGCTGGCAGGTGCCCCACAGTGCTGGGGGGTGGGGGTGGTGGGGAACATGAGTTGCACATGGGTGGGGGACTGCTGGCAGGTGCCCCACCGTGCTGGGGGGTGGGGGTGGTGGGGAACATGAGTTGGACATGGGTGGGGGCCTACTGGCAGGTGCCCCACAGTGCTGGGGGGTGGGGTGGTGTGAGACATGGGTGGGGGCCTGGTGGAGGCTGCCCCTGCACTGCTGGGGGGTGGGGGTGGTGGGAGACATGGGTGGGGGCCTGGTGGAGGCTGCCCCTGGTGGCTGGGGGGTGGGGGTGGTGGGAGACATGGGTGGGGGCCTGGTGGAGGCTGCCCCTGGTGACTGGGGGGTGGGGGTGGTGGGAGACAAGGGTGGGGGCCTGGTGGAGGCTGCCCCTGCACTGCTGGGGGGTGGGGGTGGCGGGAGACATGGGTGGGGGCCTGGTGGAGGCTGCCCCTGGTGACTGGGGGGGTGGGGGTGCAGGGAGACATGGGTGGGGGCCTGGTGCTGGGAGACATGAGTTGCACATGGGTGGGGGCCTGCTGGCAGGTGCCCCACAGTGCTGGGGGGTGGGGGTGCTGGGAGACATGAGTTGGACATGGGTGGGGGCCTGCTGGCAGGTGCCCCACAGTGCTGGGGGGTGGGGGTGGTGGGGAACATGAGGTGGACATGGGTGAGGGCCTTGTGGTGGGTGCCCCTGCACTGCTGGGGGGTGGGGGTGGTGGGGAACATGAGTTGGACATGGGTGGGGACCTGCTGGCAGGTGCCCCACAGTGCTGGGGGGTGGGGGTGGTGGGGGACATGAGTTGGACATGGGTGGGGGCCTGCTGGCAGGTGCCCCACAGTGCTGGGGGGTGGGGGTGCTGGGAGACATGAGTTGGACATGGGTGGGGGCCTGCTGGCAGGTGCCCCACAGTGCTGGGGGGTGGGGGTGGTGGGGAACATGAGTTGGACATGGGTGGGGGCCTGCTGGCAGGTGCCCCACAGTGCTGGGGGGTGGGGGTGGTGGGGAACATGAGTTGGACATGGGTGGCGGCCTGCTGGCAGGTGCCCCACAGTGCTGGGGGGTGGGGGTGGTGGGGGACATGAGTTGGACATGGGTGGGGGCCTGCTGGCAGGTGCCCCACAGTGCTGGGGGGTGGGGGTGGTGGGGGACATGAGTTGGACATGGGTGGGGGCCTGCTGGCAGGTTCCCCACAGTGCTGGGGGTGGGGGTGCTGGGAGACATGGGTTGGACATGGGTGGGGGCCTGCTGGCAGGTGCCCCACAGTGCTGGGGGGTGGGGGTGCTGGGAGACATGAGTTGGACATGGGTGGGGGCCCGCTGGCAGGTGCCCCACAGTGCTGGGGGGTGGGGGTGCTGGGGAACATGAGTTGGACATGGGTGGGGGCCCGCTGGCAGGTGCCCCACAGTGCTGGGGGGTGGGGGTGCTAGGAGACATGGGTGGGGGCCTGGTGGAGGCTGCCCCTGCACTGCTGGGGGGTGGGGGTGGTGGGAGACATGGGTGGGGGCCTGGTGGAGGCTGCCCCTGGTGGCTGGGGGGGTGGGGGTGCTGGGAGACATGGGTGGGGGCCTGGTGGAGGCTGCCCCTGGTGGCTGGGGGGTGGGGGTGGTGGGAGACATGGGTGGGGGCCTGGTGGTGGGTGCATCTGCACTGCTGGGGGGTGGGGGTGGTGGGAGACATGGGTGGGGGCCTGGTGGTGGGTGCCCCTGCACTGCTGGAGGATGGGGGTTGTGGGATACATGAGTTGGACATGGGTGGGGGCCTGCTGGCAGGTGCCCCACAGTGCTGGGGGGTGGGGGTGGTGGGGAACATGAGTTGGACATGGGTGGGGGCCTGCTGGCAGGTGCCCCACAGTGCTGGGGGGTGGGGGTGCTGGGAGACATGGGTGGGGGCCTGGTGGAGGCTGCCCCTGCACTGCTGGGGGGTGGGGGTGCTGGGAGACATGGGTGGGGGCCTGGTGGAGGCTGCCCCTGGTGACTGAGGGGGTGGGGGTGCTGAGAGACATGGGTGGGGGCCTGGTGGAGGCTGCCCCTGGTGGCTGGGGGTGGGGTGGTGGGAGACATGGGTGGGGGCCTGGTGGTGGGTGCCCCTGCACTGCTGGGGGGTGGGGGTGGTGGGGGACATGAGTTGGACATGGGTGGGGGCCTGCTGGCAGGTGCCCCACAGTGCTGGGGGGTGGGGGTGCTGGGAGACATGAGTTGGACATGGGTGGGGGCCTGCTGGCAGGTGCCCCACAGTGCTGGGGGGTGGGGGTGCTGGGAGACATGAGTTGGACATGGGTGGGGGCCTGCTGGCAGGTGCCCCACAGTGCTGGGGGGTGGGGGTGGTGGGGAACATGAGTTGGACATGGGTGGGGGCCTGCTGGCAGGTGCCCCACAGTGCTGGGGGGTGGGGGTGATGGGGAACATGAGTTGGACATGGGTGGGGGCCTGCTGGCAGGTGCCCCACAGTGCTGGGGGGTGGGGGTGCTGGGAGACATGGGTGGGGGCCTGGTGGAGGCTGCCCCTGCACTGCTGGGGGGTGGGGGTGGTGGGAGACATGGGTGGGGGCCTGGGGGAGGCTGCCCCTGGTGGCTGGGGGGGTGGGGGTGCTGGGAGACATGGGTGGGGGCCTGGTGGAGGCTGCCCCTGGTGGCTGGGGGGTGGGGGTGGTGGGTGGGAGACATGGGTGGGGGCCTGGTGGTGGGTGCATCTGCACTGCTGGGGGGTGGGGGTGGTGGGAGACATGGGTGGGGGCCTGGTGGAGGCTGCCCCTGCACTGCTGGGGGGTGAGGGTGGTGGGAGACATGGGTGGGGGCCTGGTGGTGGGTGCCCCTGCACTGCTGGGGGGTGGGGGTGGTGGGAGACATGGGTGGGGCCTGCTGGCAGGTGCCCCACAGTGCTGGGGGGTGGGGGTGGTGGGAGACATGGGTGGGGCCTGCTGGCAGGTGCCCCACAGTGCTGGGGGGTGGGGGTGCTGGGAGACATGGGTGGGGGCCTGGTGGAGGCTGCCCCTGCACTACTGGGGGGTGGGGGTGGTGGGAGACATGGGTGGGGGCCTGGTGGAGGCTGCCCCTGGTGACTGGGGGGTGGGGGTGGTGGGAGACATGAGTGGTGGCCTGGTGGAGGCTGTCCCTGGTGGCGGGGGGGTGGGTATACTGGGAGACATGGGTGGGGGCCTGGTGGAGGCTGCCCCTGGTGGCTGTGGGGTGGGGGTGCTGGGAGACATGGGTGGGGGCCTGGTGGAGGCTGCCCCTGCTGACTGGGGGGTGGGGGTGCTGGGAGACATGGGTGGGGGCCTGGTGGAGGCTGCCCCTGGTGGCTGGGGGGTGGGGGTGGTGGGAGACATGGGTGGGGACCTGGTGGTGGGTGGCCCTGCACTGCTGGGGGGTGGGGGTGGTGGGAGACATGAGTTGGACATGGGTGGGGGCCTGCTAGCAGGTGCCCCACAGTGCAGGGGGGTGGGGGTGGTGGCGAACATGAGTTGGACATGGGTGGGGGCCTGCTGGCAGGTGCCCCACAGTGCTGGGGGTGGGGGTGGTGGGATACATGAGTTGGACATGGGTGGGGGCCTGCTGGCAGGTGCCCCACAGTGCTGGGGGGTGGGGGTGGTGGGGAACATGAGTTGGACATGGGTGGGGGCCTGCTGGCAGGTGCCCCACAGTGCTGGGGGGTGGGGGTGCTGGGAGACATGGGTGGGGGCCTGGTGGAGGCTGCCCCTGCACTGCTGGGGGGTGGGGGTGCTGGGAGACATGGGTGGGGGCCTGGTGGAGGCTGCCCCTGGTGACTGGAGGGGTGGGGGTGCTGAGAGACATGGGTGGGGGCCTGGTGGAGGCTGCCCCTGCTGGCTGGGGGGTGGGGCGGTGGGAGACATGGGTGGGGGCCTGGTGGTGGGTGCTCCTGCACTGCTGGGGGGTGGGGGTGGTGGGAGACATGAGTTGGACATGGGTGGGGGCCTGCTGGCAGGTGCCCCACAGTGCTGGGGGGTGGGGGTGGTGGGGAACATGAGTTGGACATGGGTGGGGGCCTGCTGGCAGGTGCCCCACAGTGCTGGGGGGTGGGGGTGGTGGGAGACATGAGTTGGACATGGGTGGGGGCCTGCTGGCAGGTGCCCCACAGTGCTGGGGGCTGGGGGTACTGGAAGACATGGGTGGGGGCCTGGTGGAGGCTGCCCCTGCACTGCTTGGGAGTGGGGCTGGTGGGAGACATGGGTGGGGGCCTGGTGGTGGGTGCCCCTGGTGGCTAGGGGTGCAGGGGGACATGCGTTGGTGGGCAGTAGTACAAGTTGACATGTGGGTTGGCTGGTGGGCATGGCCATGGTGGATGGGGTGCCTGCAGGACATGTGCTGGGTAGGCCCCTGTGGTGTGAGCCACCTGCAGGGGCCGCGGAGGGTGTAGAGGGAACACCTGGGAGCTCCCACACGTGCAATTCACATGTGCTGCTCCCGGCGCACCCCTGGAATACACGTACCCCGCTCAATCGCGTGTGTAACTTCCCGCGCACCCCCGAAATAGACTTACCCCGCTCAATCGCGTGTGTAACACCCGCGCGCCCCCGAAATACACGTACCCCGCTCAATCGCCTGTGTGACTTCCCGCGCACCCCCAAAATACACGTACCCCGCTCAATCGCGTGTGTAACTTACCGCGCGCCCCCGAAATACAAGTCCCCGCTCAATCGCGTGTGTAACTTCACGCGCGCCCCCGAAATACACGTACCCCTCTCAATCGCGTGTGTAACTTCCCATGCACCCCCGAAATACACGTACCCCGCTCAATCGCGTGTGTAACTTCCCGCGTGCCCCCGAAATACACTACCCCGCTCGCACAGGCCCAATTGCTGTATGTTGCCACTTTTGTGATGCGCTGGCACTCTACAGCCTGCCTTCGTGTGGCGGACGTGTTTCAGCTTGTGCGTGTCTTTGGCTGTGCGTGGCTTTGCCCTATTCGATTCCATGAATACGTGTGGTTCGAGTGCGTGTGGGCGTTCCGTCTGCTTCCCTGCAGTACATCCCCAGTTACGCCCTTATTTTCGTGCGTTGGTCCCCATTCCGCGCGTTACGCCCCGTGTCCCGCCCACTTTCTGGTGTATGCGCCGAGGTTGTGCGCTTTCACTGTGCGCGTCGCTCACGCCTTTCGGGATGTTGCAGTGACTTGTGCGCCATGCACGGGTTTGGCGCACATCCCGAGGTGTACACGCGCAGGGACTTCCATGAAACGCACGCGTGCGCCTGCACCTGTTTTTTTCCGCTTGCGCCTGCTTGCACGAAGATTTTCGGCGCACGTTTGTTCCATGAATCGGCCCCTTAAACTTAGTGTGTGAAGTGACATGATTCCGGACCACATTATAATAATGTCTCTTTAACATACCTCATTTTTTTTTTTATTATTTATTTTGATTGGCTGAAAGAAATCAACCTTACAAAATTTATCGAACTTACAAAATTATTCACAATAACGATTATACACAACTCTATCAACTCTACACACATCATATAAAAGATTTTTAAAAAAGTTAATCGATACATTTCATATTACACCACCAAAGACAATTACATAATGAATTAATAAATAGCTCACAGTATACACGGAGGAATAACTGCATTAACAAATTGAACAAGCGCAATTTGAATAGATGATTTAGCATTAGACACAAGATAGCCCCAAATTTCATCACTAGATCGAGGAACTACAGAAGGCCTAAATGTTTTAAACAATTGTTTACGAATTACCCTCAGGGCTTGACAGTCAACAAGCAGATGCCATATTGTTTCAATCTGATCAACGTCTTTACAATATCGACAGTATATATCGTCTTTAAGAATGCTGCCTCTTCTACCTAAAATCTGTCTGGTGGCACACAGATTCAATCGAATCCGTTGCAATTGAGATCTAATGTGACTGGAGGGACACTTTAGTAAGTATGGTTCCATAGTGTGTATTTTTTTATGTGGTCGCACAAAGGAGTCACTGTCCACATACCCTAAACATTGCCAGCGGGTCTAAATCCAGTCAGACTGGTAAAGTTTTTGTCTGGCTTTAGATGGATTCAGTAGAAGACGATTCAGGGAAATGTCAGCACTAGATAAGGCATCCAATACATAATTGATCAATTTTTTCGCAAACACAATAGAAGGGTCGAGTAAATGATTAGCAAGAATACCCAGCACATTTGGTACATTAGCACCTATTATACATTTCCTATATAACAGAAAGAACTTCCAGATAACTTGGTTATGGTATCCAGTCATAATGTCGAATACAATAATGTCGAAAGTCAAAATGTCGAAAACATTTAGTCGAAAATAAAAATGTCGAATTACAAAAATGTCGAATATTTTTCGATTTTTTTTCGAATTAATGTTTAAATAAATAATTAATTAATTATAGTTTATAAAACATAATTTTTTTAAATGGTTAAAGGTATATCCATGGTGGGTGGGGGGATGGGGAGGGGGGGGGGTTGGGGTAAGGGTTTGGGATGTTTTTTTTTAATAATTAATTATTTAATTAATGTTTTATTAAATACTTTTTTTAAAAAAATTAAAGGTATATCCATGGGGGGTGTTGGGGGGGATGGGGAGGAGTGGAGGGTTGGGGTCGGGTTTTGGGATGGGGGGTTTGGGTGGGGGACCCCCCCCAATAAAAAACGTTAGTATGTGTGACATTATACATAGTTATTTTAACATTGGTTTTTCGATTTTTTTTTCGACATTTTATTTTCGAAATAATGACTTTTTCTATTATATGTATGTGTTTACGACATTTTTGAATTCAACATTTTTTTTCGACATTTTTGTAATTCGACATTATTTTTTCGATATTATGACTATAAACCCTTGGTTATGCAAGGACACAGTTCCCAATTCACACTGATCAACGGTAAAGGCGTACATTTAGGTAGCTTTAGGACAGATTTCCAAAAGCTGGATTCAAAATGATCCCAAAAGGCTCTCTCTTTGGGAATTCTAGTTTCAGCGCCATAACTAATAATAGGAACTGTTTTTTGTTGGTAAAAACCTAGAACATGATTTATCGTGAATTTCCCATATCTATGCAACAATATGTTGGCTTGAGATGTTAGCGAACAAACTTTGCCATTTAAGAAAGCCAAATATATCTGTTCATTTTGCCATCTCGTAAAAGGTAGGCCCAGATTTCTATACTGTGGGACATTGACTACCTCCTGTTCTTGTAAAGCCCACTTGAAGCTAACCAACTTCTTCCTAGCTTTGGGTACACACGTTATCACTTGGGTCTTGGCACTTGGGTCTTTAACATACCTAATACTGCACACCAAATACAATTGGGACTAGTGTTAAGCCCCATATAACCGCAACTCTGCATCATTAAGGGAATTCACAGCAAGTTACTATATGTTCTCCACTTAGCTTTCTTTTGAATGAAACATGGATGTGGCTACCTCCACCCCCCTCTTTTCCCTTGGCATTCTCTCTTTAGTGAACTTTATTTAACATTCACGTTTGGATCAGGGACGTAATTTCACCAAAATGCCAGGGGTAGCAGAAGTGATATCACATGACCCTTGACCCCTGATGACATCACAGGAAGTGATGTCATTTGACCCCACCCCAAAGTGATATCGTGGGAAGCGATGGAACCCGACCTTTCACCCGTTAACAAAACAGGAAGTGGCACCACATAGCATTGTATACTACAAAAAATATGGTTACGATATCACTATAATGTGATGTACATTTCAGACCTGAATGGATCGCCATATGTATCGTTAAAATCAGTGTGTATAGGCCCATATTACCAAATTACTGTGATTGCAACCAGACGTCCATGATCAAATGATAATGATGTGTTATTATATAGCACTTAAGCTTAAGCGCTTTACATAGAAGAAATGTACACCCAATATCACCCAACCTGTGTTGGTACCCATTTATCAACCTCAGAAGGATGAAAGGCTGAGATGAGGCGTTTGAGAACAGACTAAATCAGCGACTCACCCCCTGAAGTGTGCCTGAAATAAACCTTTAATGAGTCTAGCAATTATTGTATAGAATTCCAGAAAGACACATTTTTTGGCATTCCTTTTCTTTCTTATTTAGGTTCAGTGGTGAAAGTGTTAGACTTGTGGCCCCCATGTTCTTATTTTTCTTCTTTTTTTAAGGGACCCGACAAGAAAACTAGCCACTCCAGAATTAAAGCCACATGGTGCTGGCCACAGACCAGGAGCTTGCATTGCAAAAAAAAAGAATATATATCTATATATTTAAAAAAATATATATTTTTAGAGGTCTCAAGTGAGACCACAGAGGTCGGAAGGGAGACCTCAGAGGCCGCACTTGCGACCCATGGCGACCCCCAAATTACGTCCCTGATTTGGATGAGGTGCAGAATGATGAATGTGCAAACTGATTTTTGCACACCTGGAATTCTAATTCTGCTTCTTTTATCTTGGGTTCACAATTCGGGTGCTAGTCGTATTGTTTCTTAAGAATGTATTATCACTTTTTGGCCTAGAAAAAGACCCCGCGGTTCGAAACACGTGTAGGCTGGTGAATTTTGCTAACAGTAATATTGCAGTATTACATATTATGGGATGTTTAGCACTTCATTAAGAATTGGTTCATAATATGATTGGCACTCTGCACAGTGTGTGGGAGACAATGTGTGTAAGTATTCTTAGGAGGCTGACAGGGCAACAGTCCCACCAACCCACAATGGAACACCCGCAGCAAGTATGATATTATAGGTAATTTATAACGCACTTAATACCCAGAGGTTTTTCAAGGATCGAACCTGTGTTGCTCCATGTTGTCTTGCTTCCAAGGCGCGCACGTTGCCCCTGAGCTATCCTCCCAAGCTCAAGCTTATAGTAGCACCTCCATTGTTTTACTTATACTTTGTGATAGCGCATGGGGTTCCTTGTTTCCTTTGCCCACCCTTCCTGTGCTAGTTCAATAAAGTGCTGAAGCCTGGTTGTTTCAGTAGCTATGCCTGGCCCACTTCTTCCCCATGAGGCTGACCAGGAAGTCTGATGGCCTGATTTGTACTGGCCCTATTTCACCCTCTGCTTTCAGAGCTGTTGACTATTCTCTGGCACACTATTTCCTTTATGGCTTTATGGTACTTGACTTAAAAGTCTTATTATGATCCACATTACTGACTGCGGGGCTGGTACTCTCTCTAACTATTGTTGACTAATCTGTTCTTCTGCTGAGTGGCAAGCAGACCTTTATTTTGTGGTGTGCACGGCATACACATGACCCCTAGAGTATTTTGGCTACAATGCACATAATAGGTCATACCTTATTGGTGGCCAAGCATTGTATCTGTTCTCTTGAATCCTATCAAGCACCTCCGACCCCCCCTTGGTAAAAGGAGAAAGCATCCCAGGTACTTGGTCCCCTCCTAGCTGCCCGGTAGAGTAGAAACCAAGCGATGCTGTTATGCATGACTTGTTGATGTAATTTGTGGTGGTCAGATGCACCCTGGGTCCTTTTGAGAGTTGTACACGACACGTGTGCATCCATGGCTGCCAAGTTTCCCTGTTCCATGCAGAATCTGTGAGCCAGACCTGTTTCTTTCAACACTGCATGTTGTAGGCCCACCCTTGCAATGGGAAAAACAAAACTCCAGCATGCATTTGGAAGCAACAACCAGGACTAGCTCGAGGTGTCACGCATGGAAGAGGTAAACTCGGGAGGGAGGGTCGGCCCTTGTCCCACTTCGCTGCTGGGAACCGGGTTAATGAGCTTCCCGTAACCTGACATTGTATTGTCTTTTTACAAGCTGAGAGCAGAATCATATACATACTCCAAAGCATGCTATAGGCATATCTGGTGTAGTGCATACAATACATGAACACAGATGTAACAGGAAATCACTTGAGACACCTCCTAACAATACTATTAACTAACACTATGGGGTCATTACAAGTGAGCCTGTCTGGAATTAAGGTGCTGGTAACAGTGTTACCAGCACCTTTTCTGTGTCGGCTCACTCTGTGTCTGTAGGTAGGGGCTGTGAACCACCGGCAGGCCTGACCTGCCGGTATTTCAGACCCTTACCGGCAGATAATTTACTGAAGCACTGGCAGCATAACAGCGGTGCCTGTGCTTCAGATGATCCCATCAAATGGAGTCCTATGGGAATTCATGGGAATAGGAACTTACTGTTCCACCGCCACCCAAAATACCCTGGTAATACCGGAATATCGGGTGGCGGAAACAGTAAGTCGAGGTTGCCGGTAAGTCGCCGGTAGTACCAGCGGCTTACCTACAACCTCGTAATGAGGGCCTATATCTCTAACATTACTGACATTCACATATACAATTATCCTCTAATGTCTATAATTTTGGAGGGCACGCACCCAGTTGGAGTAAACGGTCCAACACAACCACCCAAAAATGACAGTTCAGAGTCTGATTCTGGATCCCTCAACTGTATCTATTTAGGAGTCAGTTTCAAGAGAGCAAGGTTCACGGGTACAGTTATCCCTCTATGGCTATGACCAACATTATATCCAGACTCCGGAGCACATCACATATCCTACCTCCGGCAGGCATCCCTGAAGTGCTCAATCTGATTCAAGAATCTTGAAAGTCTTCTTTCTATTGCTAGCGTCCATCTTTCGGTAGTCATCCTTCATCAGGAACTCCATTGACCCGCTTCTTGTCTCTATGTGGAAATTGCGACGCCTTGCAGATCCCCAATTAGACTGTGTGGTTAAGCGTGTCTTGCAAGCGATTCACAATGTTCATCTGCATCCTTTCACAGCTTGTTGTTGGGCTGTCAAAACGAGTGCAGGGTTTGGTTTTCTGAAAGGAAATAACCCCAGATTTCTAACAATGTTTTGCTGAACCAGGAAACACCTCATCTGGAAATGATTGTGTTTCAATTCACCATTTCTCATGGCACATTTAGTTACCAGACCATAGTCAGCATAGATGGAGATAATTTACCCTTTTAGCCTATCCCCTTACAGACTACTCCTATAAAGGACTCATCCATCAGGGATAGTTACCAGCGGGACAATGCGCACCTATGGGTCACTATGACTGAGAAAGGTTAAGAGAGCCATAGTTACTCCTGCTGTTTGCCCGCGCTACATTGAATTTTCTCACTTTGACATTCAGAGCACTGGGCAGAAATCACATTGCGTCAATACTTGCTGTGGGCCGTCATGATGCTTTGTTTTATTTAAACAGTCGGAGTCACCTGGTCAACACCAGTTCTAAGTCAGCTGCTAGGTGTCGGCTGAGTCAGAACACTGGCCCAAACCCTGAGAGGGGATCGGAGAGAGGCAACCACCACAACTATGGCGATCCACAGAAAGGGTCCAGCTCATGACCAGAGTCAATGCCACCCCCCTCCCCGGGGTTGAGATGTCTCATCCAGCCGTGTCACACGACCAACCCTGCCGACCTAGCCCTTAGAGTCAAACCTTATCCCGAAGTTACAGAGCTGACTTGCCGATTTCCCTTACCTACATTGTTCCAACATGCCAGAGGCTGTTCACCTTGGAGACCTGCTACAGATATGGGTACAGCCTGGTCTGAGATTCCCACCATCGGCCCTGGATTTTCAAGGGCCGATGGACCAGCAAGAGCTCACTGAATGCTGCTGGAATCGCAATGCTTTCCAAAGCTTGGTCCCCTCTCTTAGAGTGAACCTATTCCAGGGTACTGAGCCCTTCACAAAGAAAGAGAACTTTCCCTGGGGCTCCCGCTGGCTTCTCTGTCATCATTTGCATTACTTCACTGGACGCCACAAGAGCACCCATCTCTGCCACTCGGGGTTTGGGATCTGCACCCACTCCCTTTCAACTGGCTGAAGGCAACTGACGCAATCTACTGTCCCTTCTGAACAGCACTCACTCATCTCTCAGTACTGATTGACCCATTTCAGCTCACACAGAGCCCTTCTCCACTTCGGCATTCAAAGTTCTCATTTGAATATGTGTGAATACCACCAAGATATCCTGGTCTCCAACCCAGGCCTCCCGATCGCTGATATCTATACCAGTGCTTCCTCCAAACATCCCTCA
This sequence comes from Ambystoma mexicanum, assembly GCF_040938575.1. NCBI lineage: Eukaryota > Metazoa > Chordata > Amphibia > Caudata > Ambystomatidae > Ambystoma > Ambystoma mexicanum. The sequence continues at coordinate 1,426,484,864 of NC_090924.1, forward strand.
CTGACATCCTCTTTGTCGTTCCTTTACCAGACCTATGGACTCCACATATGATCTCTGTGCTCTCCCCTTTTTCTTCCTCTCCCATTAATGGTGGCACCCGGTGGTAGGCCCTCCTGCCACCTCCATTCCTCTAAGATCATCATTAATGTTTCCCTAAATGGCACTGTCTTGGTCCAAGGCTCTCAGGCCAACCTCCTCCTCTTTGATAGACGCTTCCTGCACCTCATCAACTTCCTTTCCTCTCCTGCTGTCCCTTTTCTCCCTTCTCCAGCTCCTTTGCCTCCTTCCACTGCCTCCTCTCTGGTGCCCGCGTCCACCTCCTTGGCTACCTCGCCCTCTCCTCCTTCATCTTCTGCCCTCCCTCAGGCTCCTTCTACACTTCAGCAGGGAGTACCTCTGACATGTACCCCTCCCTGGAAATCTTTCAGTGGTGGCAACCTTCTCCACGTTGCCACTCTCAACTCTCACTCAGCTGTCAAACATTCCTCTGACATCTGCTGCCTCCTGGAAGAACTTGACCTTAATGTGCTTGGTCTCACCGAGACATGGTTCACGGCCAGCTCTGTCACAAGCTTTGACACTCTCCTCCCTGATGGCTACAAGACCTTCTTTGTACCCAGATCTAACCGTTCTGGTGGGGGTGTAGCCTTGATCTTCCCCGAGTAGATTCCTGCCTCCATCATTCCTATGCAGGCCTGCTACTACTTTGAATGACTGGTCTGCAGGTTCTCTCTCTCTCCTGGCCGCTCTCTCACTGTGGCCACCACCTACCAGCCACCTGGTCCAGTAAATTCCTTCCTCTCCGAGTGGGCAGACCTCTCCTCCGCCCTTCTGGCCATGACCACTCAACTCCTCCTCCTTGGAGACCTCAACATCTACCTGGATGCTTCCTGTCCCTCCTTTGGACCTTTTTGCTACCTCTGCAACTCTCTTTCTCTCTCTGTTCTTCCCTCGGGCCCAATTCACTCTGTAGGGCACACTGAGGATGTTCTGATCTCCATAGACCACCCCTTTCTAACTCTCTCACCACACCTCTCTCCTGGAGTGACCATGTTGTCCTCTCCTCTCACCTCTCTCTGTCTACCCCTCAGGCCAAGCCTACCACCACACTGCCACCCACCTTCTCGGTCATCTTCCCATGAAGCATGTGTCAGTTGAAGCTTTCGCGGCCACTTTCTCTCCTCCTCCTGCACCTCTGGCTGACTCACATCCTGACACAGCCCTTTCCAACCTCCACTGTTCTATCTCTGACACTCATGATGTACTTGTCCCTGTCATAAGGATCCGCTTGAAGCCCAAAGCAAAGTGCAATTCTTGGTATGACTCAGACCTCGTCACCCTTAAATGCAAGTGTAGGGTGGCTGAGAGGAAATGGCTGGCATCTTGTACATGCTCTGACAAACTCGCCTCTGACAAAATCTGTAAGGAGCTGGCCAATCCTGCTGCAGTCTCTACCTCTCCTGTCCCCTGCCAGGCCCTCTGCACGGCGTTGGGCCCAAATTTCATCTCTAAAACCCAGGACATCTTGTCCACCGTTTCGTCCTCTCCTCCTTTTCCCTCTACTTTCTCCCATACCTCTGGCCTCCCTGTGGCCACCTCTCCTCCTTCCTTCTCTGCCTCACCTCTTTTCACCCCAGATGAGATTTCTAGAAAAGTCTGATCTATGAAAGTCTCGTCAAAACAGGTTCTTCCCTGTTCATCCAAAACCATCAAGGACCATATTGACACCCTCGCTCCGGCATTGGCTGACTTTTACAATCACTCTTTCGCCACTGGAACCTTCCCTTCTCCCCTGAAGCACTCTCTTGTGCACCCTCTTCTTAAGAAATCCTCAGCCGACCCCTCCTGTCCGGCTAACTATCGCCCGATCTCCATTACTCCTTTTCTGGGCAAACTCTTGGAAAAGCTGGCCATCTCCTAGCATAATCTCCACACTGAATATGTTGGTTGTCGGCACGACCATCAGTTTGGCTTAAGAGCACCCAGAAGAATGGAAACTGCTCTCCTGAACATCTGTGAAGATCTGCTCTCTAACCTCAATGCCAATCACCTTTCTGTCCTCATCTTACTCGATCTCTCCTCTGCTTTTGACATGGTCACCCATGCCATCCTACTCAACTGGCTCAGTGATAGTTATCACTGATCAGGCCCTGGCCTGGCTGACTTCTTTCCTCTCTGACCGACCCTCCCAGTTCCAACTTGGGCCCTTCTTCTCCTCTGTGTCACTCTCTACCTGTGATGTTCCCCAGGGTTCTAATCTTTCTCCCTGGCTGTTCAACCAATACCTGGCACCTCTCACCCACCACATTGCTGCTCTCTTCTTCAACTTTCATTGCTTTGCGGATGACACAGCTCATTTTCAGGCTCCCCTCAGCCGCCTCGTCTCTCTCTCTCTCTCATTCTGTATTGTCTGTCTGCAATCCAGGAGTGGTGTGCTACTAATGATATCTGCCTTAATGCCAGTAAGATGGAGATCCTCCTCATTGGCACACCTGCACCTTCCTTTACTGCCCTTCTCTGGCCACCCACTCAGGGCCCTCTTCCTGCTCCCACCTGTCAGACTAAGAACCTCAGTGTCATCTTTGACTCCACACTCTCCTTCTCTCCTCACATCTCTGACGTCTCTAAGAAGTCAAACTACCAGCTGCACCTCCTCAGAGGTATTCTTCTTTTCTTCACCTTCCCTAGAAGTTCCCTCTCTCCAGAGCTCTGGTTCTCTCTAGGCTGAACTACTGCAACATCCTCTTTCTATATCTTCCTGCCTCTACACTCTGTCTTCTACAACTCCTCCAGAACAGGACTGCGAGAATTGTCCTTGGCCTCAAGCCCTGGGATCGTATCTCTCCAGCCCTGAAATCTCTACATTGGCTCCCAGTGGCAGCAAGGATCAAGTTCAAGACCCTCTGGACCTTCCACAAGGCCTTCTAGGGCCTGGGTCCGCAATACCTCCAACTGTCTCTTCAGAAATATCTTTCAACTCAAGTTCTGTGCTCCTCCACCCTCAACTCCTTGAGGGTCAGTCACTTCTCAAAGCAACGAGTTGGGAGCAGATCTCTTTTTTCAGCTGGTGCCTCGCTCTGGAACAGCCTCCCTGCCTCTCAGAAACTTGAGCAGAACCATCTCCAGTTCCGGAAGCACATTCCTCTTTGCTTCTGCCATCTCTCTTCCTCTCCCCTGCTGATCTGTTGTCTGATACTGAACTGGCCACGTGGATACCCTCTGAATTCGGACCCAGGTCCCTGCCCACCCAGTTGCGCTCCCGCACTGTCCACTGGCATTCCCTGCACTTATGTTCTATATCTGCAACCCTGCAGTCCCCTTACCTGCACTTATAGACCCCTATTGTCTGCACTTTTAACACTCGCACTTGCCACCTGTTGGCTGCACTACTTGTTTGTGATCCTGTATCTGGCACTTGCCCATTCCCCCCCTTGCACTTCTCGCGTCCACTCTGCCCTGCACTTGCACGATCTCAATGTCACTAGGCCTAGTAAGATGTTGTTTTTGTCCTCCCTCTGTTTCCCCTTCCTTGCCTTGTCGCGCCTTGAAACACTTGTGTATGGGCGCATTATAAATGCCATATCATATCATACCAAAAGATCTGTGCCTGCGGTGGCTCTACCCGGGCCCTCGTGTCGGGCTTCCGTGCGCTTCGCAGCAGGCCTCCAACTCTCAGCGCCAGCGACGGCCGGGTGTAGACCCATCGCTCCAGTGCCATCCATTTTCAGGGCTAATTGATTCAGCAGGTGAGTAGTTACACTCCTTAGCGAATTCCGACTTCCATGGCTACCGTCCTGCTGTCTATATCAACCAACACCTTTTCTGGAGTCTGATTAGCGTTGGCATTAGTCCCCTTAACAGCATTTGGTTCATCCCGCAGCACCAGTTCTGGTTACCAAAAGGGCCCCACTGGGCACTCTCATCCAATGCCCAGCTCCAAGCCAGCAAGCCGGACTTCTTACCGATTTGAAGTTTGAGAATACCCCAAGAACACTAATTTGCTTTACCGCAAAAAAATTGGGGCTCCCAGTGCCAGCTAACTTGAAGGAAGCTTTGGAGGGAACCAGCTATTAGATGATTCGATTCGTCTTTCGCCCCTATACCCAGGTTGGAGGACCGCTTTGCATATCACGACCACTACGGTCCTACACCAGAGTTTCCCCTACATTTCGCCCTGCCCAGGCATAGTTCACCATCTTGTGGGGATTCGTTGCTGGACTCTTCCCTCTTCACCCGCCATTACCGAGGGAATCCTGGTTTACTTCTTTTCCTCTGCTTATTCATATGCTTAAATTCAGCGGGTCACCATGCCTGATCTGAGGTCATAGTCAGGGAGATGAAGCTCAGATGGCCAGTCTCGGGCCCATGGCTGTGGGGGTTTGCCCTGGCCCTGCGCATCTGGTGAGGGTGAGTGTGCGCTGCCCCGAATATGCGGCTAAACCCATCTGGGCAGAGGTTGCCTGCCGGACGTGGTTGCGAGGCCTGTGCTTCAGGACCTCCTCGCTCCAGCAGCCATGGGACAACACAGACAGCAACAACCGGCACAGCCAGCTGCCCCACGCCGGGTGCCTGGCCCTCCCAGCTCAAAGAGGTGGGAACGGAGAGTCCAGGACAGCCCGGCAAAAAGCCTCCATGCCAGGTCCAGGGATCCTGCGATGGTGCTGATCGGGCTCTGACCTTAGGGGGACAAAGGGAAAGAGTGTCCCTGCAATGGCCCTATCCATGCCCCTAAAGATTCCCCATGGAGATTGACATTCAAGCGACCCTCAGACAGGCATAGTCCTGGGTGGATCCCAGGCCCAAAAGGGGCGTTCAAAGTGTCGACGATCAATATGCTCTGCAATTCACACTAATTCTCGCAGCTACCTGTGTTCTTTATCGAAGCGCGATCTGAATGATCCACCGCCAAAATTCACAGGCAACTTTCAGACGTCGGCATGACCTGCTGTTGCAGGAGAGGCTGGGCGGTGGCAGTGCCAGCTGTCCCACCCGTGCAGCGAGAAGTCTCAGTGCCTGGTCTGTCTTCCCCATGTAGGAGTCGGATGAGACCATCATGGTTTAAACACAAAAAAAGGGTTCCAGGCGCTCAACCCGGGATGCTCACACCATCTGCGGCAGCAAGAGAGGGTTCCTATGTCAATGGAGGCAGTTTGCTCTGCTGCTGGCCCACCCGGACATACAGCAGCCACTAATCTCTCTTCCACCTTCGAGGCATGGAATGGAAGGATGGAGGCAGCAGGAGGTCTGGTGGGACGGCTAGAGTCTTCAAACTGCAGCCCTGCCACACAGGGCCAAGCTCAATGTAGCGGCAGACAAATGAGATTCACCCACAGCACCAGCAAACCTGGCCATCGCACACCCATGGTGGTGGGTGGCTGGACCTCGACACCTGCCCATAGAGTAGGCCTGGCTGCGCCATGGCTCAGAGCACACCCGGCATGCCATGCTTCTAGAAAAGACAGATTTCCCTAAGCTCCCGTCTGCTACCACTCTGGACTTTCCTGCCGACCAGAACCCACTGGTGTGGCAGGTGTCAGAGACAGAGCGCCCAACCGGTGTGGCAGCTTGGGGCAGGCTCGGAGAGGGGGCTACTCTGGGTTAAGCCAACCCTGCCAGACATCCCCACATGCCTGCTCCGCCTCGGCACCTCAGGGGAAGGGATTCAGCCTGGTCCCCACATGCCCTTCCTTATGAAGCTGTTGGAAGCCTTAGTCTCTTCCTTGTTGTGTTCTTTTCTTGAATACTCTTCTTATTTTGACCCTTATCAATCTGGTTTCTGGCCGGGAATGGGAACAGAATCAGTCCTCAACTCCGTACTAGACGACCTGGCCCACCTGGTGGATAAGGGTGGCGTCAGCGCAGTTGTTCTTTTAGACCTGTAGGCTGCATCCGACACTGCCAACCATCCCACCCTGATCTCCAGGCTGTCCACCTCCAGGCTGTCTGGTAAGGTACTTGACTGGTTCATCTCCTTTCTTGCTGATCGCTCTCAATCGGTCTCTCTCCCTCCTTTTTTCTCTAGTTCAGTCCCACTCTCCTGTGGTGTTCTGCAGGGATCTGCTCTATCCCCTATTTTGTACAATCTCTATAGCAGGCCTCTGTTGGCTCTCATTTCCTCCCACGGCTTCCGCTACTATTCCTATGCCGACGACACGCAAATCAATTGTCATCCACATCCCCTATCACGAACCGGGTTCAGCAGGTTACCTGCACCTGTCGGCGAATGGTACAGAGATGCTGATCCATTTAGTGTAGCGGTTATGCAGCCCCGGGCATCTAAGGGCATCATTGCTTGATCTTGTGTGGCTTAACGCCACTTGTCCCTCTGAGAAGTTGAACACAGACCACTGTGGGTCGTGTAACTAGTTAGCATGGAGGAGTCTTGTTTATTATCGGAATTAACTAGACAAATCGCTCCACCAACTAAGAACGGCCATGCACCACCACCCACAGAATCAAGAAAGAGCTATCAATCTGTCAATCCTTAACGGGGCTGGATGAGGTTTCCTGTATTGAGTCCAATTAAGCTTCAGGCTCCACTCCTACTGGTGCCATTCTGTCAATTCCATTTTCAGCTTTGCAACCATACTCACCCCGGAAGCCAAGGACTTTGGTTTCCCAGAAGCTGCTTGGCGGGTCATGGGAACAACGCTTCCGGATTGCTAGTCGGCATTGTTTATGGTCGGAACTACGAGAGTATCTGATCATCTTCATACCTATGATTGTTGCTCTTGAATAATGAAACGTTCTTGGCAAATGCTTTTGCTTTGGTTCATCTTGAGCGTTTCAAGCATTTCACTTTAGTGGCACAATACGTCCCTCTTAATCATGGACCCAGTTCCAAAACCCAACAAAATATAACCAGAGTCCTATTCCATCATTCGTAGCTGATGTATTCAGGAGACTGGCCTGCTTTGAACGCTCTAATTTTTTCAAAGTAAATGCTTCGGACCCCCAGGACACTCAGTCAAGAGAATCAAGGGGTCACCAAGCATCAGGGGCTGGGAGAGGTGGTAGGTCGCCTTGTAACGGACCGCCAGAATGATCCCAAAATCGAACTACAAACGATTTAACTGCAACAATTTAATATATGCTATTGCAGCTGGAGTTACTGTGGCTGCTGGCACCCGACTTGCCCTCCAATTGATCCTCGTTAATGGATTTAAAGTGTACTCATTCCAATTACAGGGCCTCAAAAGAGTCCTGTATTGTTATTTTTCATCCCTATCTCCCAGAGTCGCGAGTGGGCAATTTATGCACCTGCTGTCTTACTTGGATGTTGTAGCCATTTCTCAGGCTCCCTTTCTGTAATCTAACCCCGATTTCCTGTTACCCATGGACACCATTGTAGCCACAGAAAGTACCCTCAAAAGTTGATACGGCAGACATGTGAATGTGTCATTGCCCTCATGAAGATGTGCAATCGGCAGAAGTTATCTAGAGTCACCAAAGCAGCCGGGCGAGCCTGGATTGATCTGATAAATGCATGCATCCCGAGAGGTCAGCGCTCGTTGGCATAAATTAACTCTAGAATTACCACAGATATGCAAGTAACAGATGGAGCAATCAAAGGAACCATACCTGATTTATTGAGCCATTTGCAGTTTTACTGCACCAGCCATGTGTACTTACATGTGCATGGCTTCACCTTTGAGACAAGCAAATGCTACTGGCAGAATCAACCAGGTAGCCGCAACTGCTGGAGTGTGGCAATGGGGGATCTGCACACCCGTCTCCAGCCAGCCTTCACACCCTTTGTGGTCTGTACACCATAAGCATCAGAGCATGCCCCACCACTTGCGGGGTGGGTGTCAGGACAACCACATGGGTAGCGGCAGCCCAGCCTGCTCCGCCACAGTGGGAGTGCGGGGGGGGGGGGTGGAAAGGGAGAGGATGGGCCCAGGCACAACTTAAAGCAGGAAAGGTTTTGCCACGTGCAACCACTGGTGTGGTGACAGGGGGGTTGTCAACCCATAGAACGGTCATTCTGAACTGCTGGAGAAACGTGCTTAGTGGACAAGGGGCAACAGCATGGCTTACAGGTCAGCACTGCCACTTGGGGGCCACCCGACCCCATCCACTCTGATCTGACCACTAGGGAGCTGCCAGGCTGCTCGGCCTTCACTCTGCTTGGAGGGGAGAGTCACCCACATAAGGGGGGCCTCCCAAAGCGGGCATACCCTCGGGTCCACACTGTCCCAAGGTGGGTGGGAGTTAATTACTTGCAAAAACAGCTGATGCCAGCCAAGCAGTCCAACCCTAGATTGACCAAGTGCACCAAATCGATCCCATGGATTGAGGGGAAGCACACGCCCTGCCATCTGTGTGCAAATCAGCCAAGGTTTTCTTGTGAGCCAGGCACCCTGCTGCCCGGAATAAAGTTGGCCTCTCAGTAGAGTACCAAAGACTTTTATTTCCCTCCTGCCGTGGGCCAGACGGGGCTTCCCCAGCAGGCTAAACTCTGCTGGGACATTGCTTGGGTTACGGCCCTTGGCTTGCTTGGGGGGGGTGCAGTGGTTTTTCCACGGATGCCGGGTGGGGCAGCAAGAACCAAGTGGTAGTGCAGACAGGACCAATACACACAGTGTACAGTAATCCAGGGGACGGTGACTAAGCCTTTTTGTAATCTGCATACCCTGGGTGACAGAGGTGGAGGTCTGGGCAAAAGTGTCCAGCCTCGATATAAACCCAACTGGAGAGAAATGTCAAACTGGTGCCCATACCGAACTCCAGAGCACGCCGTCATCTGATCCTGCCATTCATTCCTATGGCCAACTACCAGATGGCAGGGTTCGGATAATGGCCAACTGGTAGTGCAATGCATTCCAATCGTCCGGGGCCGGAAGGGCAAGCCCATCTTTCCCCCACCCAGGGAGGCAAGAAGCAGGAGGTTGGCCCGGAAAGGTAGGCCTCTCGGAAGAGCTCCAGAGGCTTCATGAAGGTCTCCCACCGCCAGCAGGACGGTTCTGTTGGGACACCTCGTGGGGAACAGCCCTTGGCGGGGCTGGTGGGGGTTTTGACACAGAGCCCAGATGGGGCAGTGAGAACCAAGTGGAGCGTAGTCAGGACCCATACACACTTTCTACAGTAATCTGGGGGAAGGTGACTAAGTTTTCTTGTAATCTCTGTAGCCTGGGCAACAGAGGGGTAGGTCTGGGCAAAAGTGTTTAGACTCCTTATAGACCCAACTGGAGAAAAATTTCAAATTGGCACCCATTCTGACTTCCAGAGCAGCACGGCCATCTGGTCCTTCCTTTCATTCCTGTGGCCAACAAGATGACTGGCCTCAGAGCGTGGCCATCTGGTAGTGCCATGCATTCCAATGGGTTCAGGCTGGAAGTGCCCCAAGTGCCCTCGCAAAGGAATGGCAGGACACCAGGATGCGTGGGTACTTCTGCTGGACAGGGGAATGGCCCACCCACATGTGAGGCAGGCACCCAAGGGAGGGCGCCGCACCCCCAGCTATCCTGGAGCTCTGGCTGGGCCATGTTAGAGCTTTCCCGCCAAGGAGGGACAGGGATCTTGCCAGGGTGCCCTGGGATCACCGCTGGGCAGGGGGACGATTGACTTATGTGCATGGCAGGTACCCAAGAGAGGGGGCAGCAACCCTGTCCGTCCTGGAGCTCTGGTGAGGCATGTGTTAGAACTTTTCCCTCCAGGGAGGGATGAGGACCCCGCTGAGGCGGCTCTCGACCCTCTCTGGGCATGGATGGGTGGCGGTCAGCCAACATGCGAGGCAGGCGCCCAAGGGTGGGGGCAGCACCCCAGCCATCCTAGAGCTTTGGCTGGGGCACATTACAGATTTTCCCTCCAGGCAGGGACGGAGATCCTGCTGGGGCGGCACTGGACCCCCGCTGGGCATGGGGGGTGGCAGTCGGCCCACATGTGAGACAGGCACCCAAGGGTGGGGGAAGCACACCCGGCCATCCTGTAGCTCTGGATGGGGCACATTAGAGCTGTTACCTATACTGGGGGATGTGTACCCTGCCAGGGCACACCGGGACTTCTGCAGGGCTGAGGGATGGTCGACCCACGTGTGAGGCTGATGCCCAAGGGAGTGGGAAGTACCCCAGGCCGTCCTGGTGCTCTGGCTAGGGCACATTAGAGCTTTTCCCTACACTGAGGGATGGGGCCCTTGCTGGGGCACCCCGTTACCGCCGCGGGGCAGAGGAATGGGCAATCCACGTGCGAGGCAGGCGCCCAAGAGACTGGACAGCACCCCAGGCCATCCTGGAGCTCTGGCCAGGGCGCGTTCATGCTTTTCCCTTTGGGGAGGGACGGGGACTGAGCTGGGACCTTACATATCTGCCAAGTTTGCCTGCTCCATGCAGAATCTTTGATCCAGTCCTTTTTTCCCCGCACTGCATGCTGGGACTGGTAGGCCCACCCTTGCAATGGGGAAAAACAAAACGACAAGTTCCAGCATGCAATTGGAAGCAAAACCAGGACTGGATCGAGGCGTCACACATGGAACTGGGAAACTTGGCAGGGAGGTGTATCTTGTCGTTGTAGCTAACATAGAGCTTCAGAAACCAATTGCCACTACTAGAGTGGCCCATAACAGTCAGGATTCAGATGGCCACAAAACCAGAGCATGAAAATGAAGTGTGGTGGTTAAGCTGTGGACTTCCCCTCCCCCATTCCTTCTGTCTGTGTAACCTGTGTTGGTTCCATGTTTCTACTTTACTGAGCTGGTCTATCCTGCGCAGTAAATACATAGTTCCCTTGCTCCCCGGTTCCACAACGACCTGTTTCCTGAAAGGGGTCTTCACCCTCCAGCCCCTTTCAATCTCCCGCGCATGGGGGATCCATGCCCCTTTGCCCGCCTACCTACCTCATTCTGGTCTTCTTGCTCCCCTTGTACTTGTATGCCCTCCCGTTGTTGCCCCACCCCTCTAAATACCCTCTACATGCCCATTGCTTACCTACCTCCATTTGTAAGCAGCCACGCCCGCTCCTGCTGCACGGTTCTTTCCTGTGATGCAAGTGGGGTGTGGTAAAGACTGGCATTGCACGTGCAGCACAGGATACATATGCCACTGTTGGTCTCTCTCTCTCTCATTCTCCTTGCCTTGTTCTATATCTCGGGCTCTCTTTCTCCCTCACAACCCTCCCTGAACCTTTCACTCGCTCCTCCATTGAAAGATCCCAGGGCTTTGTGATTGGATGGCGCTGTCTTACTCGTTTATGTCTTGAGTGATGCAATGTTGAGGGGTTTATTAAAATGCACGATGACCTACAGTAACATCTTGAACTATGTTATAAATGACAGTTCATTAACATTCATTTCTGCTTGTTTCTCATGAGACAGGTTTCAGGAAAAGTCTCCATGCTACACCTCTGGTGGTCTCCTTCAGCCTGTCAGTCTCCGCGCTGTGGTGGGGCATTGGACTGATCCAAATCATGGTTGGCCAGGGGGTCCTAACAAGCGCCGAGGATCTGCGCAACGCCATGATGCCGGGACTGGCCGCCTTCACCATGGGGATGTTTATCATCGGGGTTGTAGGTGTCCTCCAGGATGGTGTTCCTGTTGCGTTGATGGCCTTCGCCATTTCGTATTCCAGCATCCATGGGATGGCCATGTACTCAGACAGCACGCTTGGGTCTTCTGCCGTCGCCTGCAACTACCTGATTGTCACCATTGTCAGCCTGTACCTGGTAGCAGCCAGAGCCCTTTACTTCTTCAGCAAGCAGAGAATTGCCCTCCCTGGTGCAGAACTGCCAAACCCTAAAGCCAAGTGGTCAGGCCAAGCCATAGCCCCCAAGAGAAATGATGTGGTTGTCATTGGTCTGATTGTGAACATTGTGTCGGCCAGCGTTTTTGGGTGCAGAGCTGTGGGACTGACCACCAGCCTCTTTGTGGGCCAGGTGCCCTGGCTGGGGATGTCTGCATTCTTTCAGCTTGGGGTCTGCATCCTGTCCTACCGGTCCTTTGATAACCTCACAGCCACTTTCTTTGGTTTCAGCTCCGTTTTAAGGTTTGCCGAGGGCTACTCCCTGCTGTACCGGTTCTGGCGGTCAGAGGAACCCATTTTTCCCATCCCATTCCTGGTGGTTTTTGCCATCCTGTTTTTGGTATTAGCGCTTTTCATGGCTGAGAAGAGTCTGGCAGATGTCGCATATCTGCTGTTGTTTGCTGCGTATTGTGTTGCCGTGGCATGTTATCCCAATGGTGTCTTCCATAGCTCTTCACAAGGGGTGAGTGTGGCTATTTATGTAGCTTCTGCTCTAATGGCACTGGCTAAACTTTACAACATGAAAGCAAATGCTAAGATTCCAATGGGGGAGGGGATAGTTAAGAACCTGCTAACACATCTCGGCCCCTTCAGGCTGAGACAAGGAAAGGACCCTCACATTCTCCACACTGGATATTCTAAGTACGCGGATGGTGAGGTGCTGGGTCACGCATGCAGTGTTTTGGCTGCCTTTGCCATCACCACTGGTGTAGACCCAAGAGACCCACGTGGCACTGTTGTCTTACCCTGGTTGGTGGTTGCTGGGGGTGTTCTGAAGATTGTCTGTGGCTTAGTGGCCTTCTCCCGTGGAAAGACCCTTGAGAGCAGCATTTTCATTCTCCATGGTTTCATGTGGATTCTCTGGGGTCCTACGCGGTACGGTGGTCTCTGTGGCCCCGCCAGGGGCCTCCGTGTGGCATTGGGCATCATTTGCTTCATGCTCCTGAATGGTTTCCTAGTCTTCTTCACTCTCTTCCTGAGCATAGCCTGGTTCCTTTACTGCCTGACCTTTGAACTCATCATCATCAGCTTCCTGTTGGATGCCATTGATGCTCTCCCCGTTGGTTACGACATCGCTGCCACAATCATCGTTGGCACGGTCAGCTTCTATTGCTTCTTGTCGGGGCTAATCAATAGCACCTTCGAGAGGCCCCAGTTGCCCATGGGCGGGCCCATAGTGAAGCTACAAGGTTTTGGTGTTGGATCCACGACGTGTCTTCATCTCCCGGCCAGAAGGACCACATCCACCAGGAAGATTGCTGGTAAGGAAACACCGCTGGGAAATAAATGTTGATATTTTATGAGTGGTTGGGTAATGCAAATATCTTACTTCAGAACACAGGGGCCACAATTGACAGTTTTTAGTTGTTTCTTACTCCATAAATCAGATCGCCATGATAACGAGAAGTTCAAACAATGTTGTTAAATTTGTTTGCCATATGTTGACGACTTCGAAATTCCAAAAGTTGTACTTCCCTTCTGTAGGTTCGACTGGAATGTTCCCAAAATCTACTATGCACCTTTTTAACCTGTATTGACCATGTTGTGTTTGTTGTGGACATCATGTGCCTGGCTCCGCCCTCTTGCCACTCTGCAGTGGGAACCGCTGGACACATTTTTACCACAATTCTGGCATTACCCTGTGTGGTGCAACAAAGCTCATTGATCATTGAGTGTCCCTAGTTTATACTCTTTGCCCCCTTGGAAAAGCAATGATGGAATGCAGCCATTGGTTGATGCGTACCGGCGTCTTCTTTCTGGCGCGCATGCTGATGCGTAGTGGCGTCTTCTATCTGGCGCGCATGCATGTTGAGAAGAATAGGAACGTTTCTTAGGCACAGGATGCCAATGAAATGAGATTCCATCACCAATGAAAACGCCCAACAAACTAGGATAGGTTAGGAACACGTGATTGGGGGAGAAGTCACTAAATGATCTTACAATGGATTGAGACAAAGTAAACAGGGACACACCCATTCTGCTTACACAATAAGATTTGAGATGCACTGGACACAAGGGCCTATAAGTACCGTCTTGCAAATTCCACTTGCGTAGGGGGCGTAGGGGGGCCGGTTCTGTGCCCGGACAGCCACATAAAGAGAGGTCTACCGACTTTAGTAGAAAAATAAAAGTCAAGAGCCTGAGCTGCGGGCAGTGGAGAACGGATATCGGTACGCAGTGGCGTCCTGGCACGGTCAGTGCGGATCCTGTCAGGGAAAAACCTTGCACCCCACGTGGACTTTTCTGCTTGTACTCAGCACCAACTTGTGGAGGCATCTGGGCCATGGATCCCCCGAAACTTCTAAACATGCCTTGCTCGGAACCTAGAACTGGTGACAAACTTGCCACCAAGGCTTTTGGGTGGTGGCGCGGGGTGGTGGGTGGGTGGTTTATGAAGGATTCCCACTTTCAGATGGATATCGATCTCGCCATCTTCTGACACGAAGGGGCCTTTTGGAGATGAAAAGCATCAATGATGAAGAGAAACCTCGTCCCTCACAGATTTAATATTATCAGGGAAAGGCCAGTGTATGTCATGAGTCCTACTAATTGCCTGCGGTCTATATCACCTTCAATTGTTGACATTTCCTGCTGAATCTCAAGACCCCATCTTTCACAGCCAGTAGCAGGTGTCATTGGCTTATCTCCTGGGCCAATCCTAGCCATGGTCTGGTATTGATCCAGCACAACGAGTTTGTTCTTCGCTAAAAGAAGAAATGGCGAGGCCCTCTAAAAGGGACTCGCCCCATAATAATTCCAAGGTGTTCGGTAGTGTACACAAGTTATCAAATGTGTGTATTGAGACAAATCAATAGTGATGTAATAAAATACATGATTTAAGAATATGACCAAGATCAAGTTTTTTGGTACAATTGAATGAACAGAATAAATCAATTACAACAACAGAGAAGAGAGTATTGAGTTAAAGAAGGGATGAGTATGACTTGAAGCGCACAGTCAGCAAGGGACAATTCACAACGAATATATCAACTCCCAGGCTGGAGTTCTACTGCAAAATACAGTGCGTCAGCTTTGAAAAACACACAGAATTAACTCTTTGTTGTATATTGTGTATTCTGTTCGAATTGCCTTATTTTGTTCATTAACTTGTACAAAAACACTTGTTCTTGGGGAATATTGTTAAATAATGTATTTCATTTAATCACTATTGGTTTGTCCCAATAACCATATTTGATAACTTGTGTACGTCTCAGAACTATTTATTCTAGGGCGAGTCGCTTTAGAGCGCCTCGCCATTTCTTCTTTTAGTGAAGAACTCGTTGTGCATTTATTCAGTCTCTGTAGCCAGGGACTTGCTCGGAGCACCTGTCATTTTAGATTCCATTTCTAAAATAGTCTTTTTAACTTTAAGTATTATAGTAGTGCGCCCCTAGCCCCTTGTTTTTGTCACTGGTGTCGATCTTGGTCACGGCCATAGGGATGGTTTCCCGCACAGTACCCCAGGCACCCTAAGAGTTAACGCATACCGGAAGGGAGGGTGGAGAGAGAATTTCACTGAGATGGAGCGGCGACAGAAAACCATGAGACTCCCAACACTCGGGCTGTTTCTTCATGTGTTCCAGACTGAGGCTATTGAGGGAAGAGGTGTGCTGAGTACCTGTACCACACTCCTATAGTCAACATCCAGGGCGCCCTTCATATTCGCATGGGGGGGGGTGGTCTGCATCTTCTGTATGGTGCCCTCAAGGAATGGCCTCCCTGCCCCTCACAAATCTGAGCCGGAACACCTGAATTTCCAGAGGCAGCTCAAAACTGTCCTCTTCTCCTCTGCTTTCTCTCTCCCTCCCCTTCTGGCCAATCTGGTCTACCTGTCTGCTGTACTGACTGGTTTCTGGGCTACCCTCAGAGTCTCACTGACTCCAGGCCCTTTCTTCATCAGTCATCCTTGCACTGCCTCCGGGCCTACCACGCACTTAGGGGTTTTAACTGTAACCCTACAGCCCCATGGTCTACTTGCACTACGCAGTGACGCGCTGCCCTGGCTGCACTTAGCGCATTACTGCACTGTTTTCCCCACCCCTTTCCCTTGCAATTACCCCCTTCATTCCCCCGCACGTGCACGATCTCAATGACGCAAGGCCTAGTAAGATCGTTTGTCTTGTCCTCCCTCTGTCTTCCCTCCCTTGTCTTGTCGCGCCTAGAAACACTTGTGTACAGGCGCGTTATAAATTACTTATATCATAGCATATCCATGTAACCTTCTCAATATGTGGTGGTCTATCTGGAATGCAATGACTCTGCCCTTCAAACATGGTTGCAGCTTTTCCCGGGCTAAGAGACACCCCCTAGACATCTGACAATTGCTACTCACGGAGCAGCTATTTCCAGTAGCGATACACTGTGTGTGTTTTGTCCCATCTTGTCTTTCTTTTGGCTAAGCACCATCTCAGGCCCCTTCACACTTACCTATTTTTCACCAATAAAAACCTGCAGATAACAAGGGGGGTCCTGGGAGACTCTGCCAGACATGAGTCCTGGTTACAAGAGCCTTACCCAGAGTCTTTAGCTCACTATCTTTCACAGAGAAGAAATATCCCAAACATATCAGTCTTTGTCCTGCCCTGGGGCAGTCCAGCACCGAAATGCTAGGCAATTCTCCTCTGAACAAGAGTACCAACACCAACCCCAGACACATGTTTCGATCTGGTTGAACCTCATCAGTAGGGTGTAGCTGTGCCTCTCTAAGAATAGTGAGCAAGGGGTCCACGTCTGGATTCCCCTAGTAACTTAGGGTGTGACCCAAAGTTACTTCAAATATGCAGATAACAAGGGGGGTCCTGGGAGACTCTCTGCCAGACATGAGTCCTGGTTACAAGAGCCTTACCCAGAGTCTTTAGCTCACTATCTTTCACAGAGAAGAAATATCCCAAACATATCAGTCTTTGTCCTGCCCTGGGGCAGTCCAGCACCGAAATGCTAGGCAATTCTCCTCTGAACAAGAGTACCAACAGCAACCCCAGCCACATGTTTCGGTCTGGTTGAACCTCATCAGTAGGGTGTAGCTGTGCCTCTCTAAGAATAGTGAGCAAGGGGTCCACGTCTGGATTCCCCTAGTAACTTAGGGTGTGACCCAAAGTTACTTTAAATATGCTCCCAGGACCCCCCTTGTTAATTTGCATATTTGAGTAACTTTGGGTCTCACCCTAAATTACTAGGGGAATCCAGACGTGGACCCCTTGCTCACTATTCTTAGAGAGGCACAGCTCCTCCCTAAAAAAAGTAAGTCTCTCGCAACCAGGACTAATGTCTGGCAGAGGGACTCCCAGGACCCCCCTTGTTAATTTACCAATAAAAACCTTAAATGAATCTGGGCTGGGCCTTACATAGTTTGTAGGGACGCCTTAATGTCTGCATAGACTCTGTGGCAAGCCACATGACTTTGTACTGCCCAGGTCATTTTTCCTTCCAAAACATGAGGGATTTATCTAACTGAGGCCCTTAATGAACCCTTGCTATACACAGCAAGAGTTGAGTGGCGCTCACCTGTTTCAGGTTTGCCGTGCAGAGCAGGACAGGGTACGTTCACCTGCATTGGGTTCAAGTGCTCAAAGTACCTCTCTCCTCTAAAGGCAAGCTGGCATTGCTCTGTTCTAATGGCGAGGAATCTTTGTTGGAGCCTCCCTATGAGCAGCCTGTAGTTATATAGGTGGGATCTCCATTCCTGGCTGAAGATGCTGATATCCGCACATGCCAGAGCAAAGCACTATAGGGCAATGAGCCCCTTAATCGCCAGGGGCTTCAATGTCCGTGGAGCACTGATCTGCTGGCAGCCTTTAAGCTTCTCTAAGGACTCTGTGTCATATCCAGACCTGAGATGGCCATGCCCAGTAGACTGGATCGCAGCATTCAATATGCATATCTCTTTGTGATCTGACCTTGTACTCAATCAAGGGTACAGAGCATGCTCAATTCATCTGGTTATGTCACCAAACCAATCCAGTGCAGTAAGCATCCTCTGTCATGATATGATATGATATGGCATTTCTAACGCGCCTATACACAAGTGTTTCAAGGCGTGACGAGACAAGGGAGGGGAACAGAGGGAAGACAGACATAACGATCTTACTAGGCCAGTGACATTGAGATCGCGCAAGTGAAGGTGGGAGGGGAAAAGTGACAGGGGAAAGGGGAGGGGGCAGTGCTGCACATGCTATCAAAACAATAACAAGAAGTGTGACCAGCAGGTGTCCAAAAGAGCAAGTAGGGGGACTGTAGGGTTGCAGCTACAGACCCAAGTACAAGGGTTGCCGGGAGGCAGCGCGGGTGTGCCCGAAAGCAGAGGGTGGCCATGTGACCAGTGCAGTATCAGACAGGAAATCAGCATGGGAGAGGAAGAGAGAAGGCAGTAGCAAAGAGGAAGGTCTTGAGGTGCTTCCGGAATCCGAGATGGTTCTCCTCGAGTTTCAGAAAGGCAGGGAGGCTGTTCCAGACAGAGGCCCCAGCCGAAGAAAGAGATCTACCACCCACTCGTTGCTTGGGGAAGCGACTGACCCTGTGGGAGTTGGATCCGACCTTGCATTCAATCAAGGGTACAGAGCATGCTCAACCCATCTGGTTATGTCACCAAACCAATCCTGTGCAGTAAGCATCCACCGTCATGATCTGACCTAGCCTTCTGGTCCTGTGCAGTAAGCATCCACGTCCTGCTTTGACTTAGCCTTCCGGTCCTGTACAGAAAGCATCCACCGTCATGATCTTACCAAGCCTTCTGTTCCTGTACAGTAAGCATCCACTGTCATGCTTTGACCTAGCCTTCTGGTCCTGTAGAGTAAGCATATACGCCGTCATGTTCCGACCTTGCATTCAATCAAGGTTACAGAACCTGCTCAACTCACCTGGTTATGTCACCAAACCAATCCTGTGCAGTAAGCCTCTGCCGTCATGATCCGACAATGCATTCAATCAAGGGTACAGAGCATGCTCAACCCATCGAGTTATGTCACCAAACGAATTCTGTACAGTAAACATCTGCCGTCATGATCTGACCTAGCATTCTGGTCCTGTACAGAAAGCATCCACCGTCATGATCTGACCTAGCATTCTGGTCCTGTACAGAAAGCATCCACCGTCATGATCAGACCTAGCCTTCTGGTCCTGTACAGAAATTATCCACCGTCATGATCTGACCTAGCATTCTGGTCCTGTACAGTAGGCATCTAACGTCAGATGCCTACTGGACAGGACCAGAATGCTAGGACCAGGAATGCAGGACCAGAATGATCTGACCTAGCATTCTGGTACTGTACAGTAAGCATCCACCATCATGCTCTGACCTAGCCTTCTTGTCCTGCGCAGTAGGTATCCACTGTCATGATCTGACACAGCATTCTGGTCCTGTACAGTAAGCATCCTCCATCATGATCTGACCTAGCATTCTGGTCCTGTACAGTAAGCATCCACCATCATGCTTCGACCTACCCTTCTGGTCCTGTAGAGTAAGCATCTGCCGTCATGATCTGACCAAGCCTTCTGGTCCTGTGCAGTAAGCATACGCCGTCATGATCTGACCTAGCCTTCTGGTCCTGTAGAGTAAGCATCTGCCATCATGATCTGACCTAGCATTCTGGTCCTGTACAGTAAGCATCCACCATCATGCTTCGACCTACCCTTCTGGTCCTGTAGAGTAAGCATCTGCCGTCATGATCTGACCAAGCCTTCTGGTTCTGTGCAGTAAGCATACGCCGTCATGATCTGACCTAGCCTTCTGGTCCTGTACAGAAAGCATCCACCGTCATGATCTGACCTAGCCTTGTGGTCATGTACAGAAAGCACCCACCGTCATGATCTGACCTAGCATTCTGGTCCTGTACAGTAAGCATCTGCCGTCATGATGTGACCTAGTCTTCTGGTCCTGTGCAGTAAACATCTGCCGTCATGCTCTGACCTAGCATTCTGGTCCTGTACAGTAAGCATCCTCCGTCATGATCTGACTTAGAATTCTGGCCCTGTACAGTAAGCATCCACCATCATGATCTGACCTAGCCTTCTTGTCCTGCGCAGTAGGTATCCACTGTCATGATCTGACACAGCATTCTGGTCCTGTACAGTAAGCATCCTCCGTCATGATCTGACCTAGCATTCTGGTCCTGTACAGTAAGCATCCACCATCATGCTTCGACCTACCCTTCTGGTCCTGTAGAGTAAGCATCTGCCATCATGATCTGACCTAGCCTTCTGGTTCTGTGCAGTAAGCATACGCCGTCATGATCTGACCAAGCCTTCTGGTCCTGTGCAGTAAGCATACGCCGTCATGATCTGACCTAGCCTTCTGGTCCTGTAGAGTAAGCATCTGCCATCATGATCTGACCTAGCCTTGTGGTCATGTACAGAAAGCACCCACCGTCATGATCTGACCTAGCATTCTGGTCCTGTACAGTAAGCATCTGCCGTCATGATGTGACCTAGTCTTCTGGTCCTGTGCAGTAAACATCTGCCGTCATGCTCTGACCTAGCATTCTGGTCCTGTACAGTAAGCATCCTCCGTCATGATCTGACTTAGCATTCTGGCCCTGTACAGTAAGCATCCACCATCATGATCTGACCTAGCATTCTGGTCCTGTGCAGTAAACATCTGCCGTCATGCTCTGACCTAGCATTCTGGTCCTGTACAGCAAGCATCCTCCGTCATGATCTGACTTAGCATTCTGGTCCTGTACAGTAAGCATCTGCCATCATGATCCAACCTAGCATTGTGGTCCTGTACAGAAAACCTCCACCATCATGCTCTGACCTAGTCTTCTGGTCCTGTACAGTAAGCATGCACTGTCACAAACTGACCTAGACTTCTGCTCCTGTACAGAAAGCATCCACCGTAATGATCTGACCTGGCATTTTGGTCCTGTAAACTAAGCCTCTGCCATCATGATCTGACCTAGCCTTCTGGTCCTGCACAGTAAGCATCCACTGTCATGATCTGACCTAGCCTTCTAGTCCTGTAAAGTAAGCATCCACCGTCATGATCTGACCTAGCCTTCTAGTCTTGTACAGTAAGCATCTGCCGTCATGATCCGACCTAGCCTTGGGGTCATGTACAGAAAGCACCCACCGTCATGATCTGACCTAGCCTTCTGGTCCTGTACAGTAAGCATCTGCCGTCATGATCTGACCTAGAATTCTGGCCCTGTACAGTAAGCATCCACCATCATGATCTGACCTAGCCTTCTGGTCCTGTACAGTAAGCATCCTCCGTCATGATCCAACCTAGCCTTGTGGTCCTGTACAGAAAACATCCACCATCATGCTCTGACCTAGTCTTCTGGTCCTGTACAGTAAGTATGCACTGTCACAAACTGACCTAGACTTCTGCTCCTGTACAGAAAGCATCCATCGTAATGATCTGACCTGGCATTTTGGTCCTGTAAACTAAGCCTCTGCCATCATGATCTGACCTAGCCTTCTGGTTCTGTACAGAAAGCCTCTGTCGTCATGATCTGACCTAGCCTTCTGGTCCTGCGCAGTAAGCACCCACTGTCATGATCTGACCAAGCCTTCTAGTCCTGTAAAGTAAGCATCCACCGTCATGATCTGACCTAGCATTCTGGTCCTTTACAGAAAGCATCCTCTGTCATGATCTGACCTAGCCTTCTAGTCTTGTACAGCAAGCATCTGCCGTCATGATCCGACCTAGCCTTATGGTACTGTACAGAAAACATCCACCATCATGATCTGACCGAGCATTCTGATCCTGTACAGAAAGCATATTCCATCATGATCTGACCTAGTATTCTGCTCCTGTAGAGTAAGCATCTGCCGTCATTATCTGATCTAGCATTCTGGTCCTGTGCAGTAAGCATCCACCATCATGATGTGACCTAGCCTTCTGGTCCTGTACAGAAAGCATCCACCGTCATGATCTGACCTAGCATTCTGGTCTTGTACAGTAAGCATTTGCCGTCATGATCAGACCTAGCCTTCTGGTCCTGCGAAGTAACCATCCACCATCATGCTCTGACCTAGTCTTCTGGTCCTGTACAGTAGGTAACCACTGTCACAAACTGACTTAGACTTCTGGTCCTGTACAGAAAGCATCCACTGTCATGATCTGACCTGGCATTGTGGTCCTGTACACTAAGCCTCTGCCATCATGATCTGACCTAGCCTTCTGGTCGTGTGCAGTAAGCATCCCCCGTCATGCTCTGACCTAGCCTTCTGGTCCTGTACAGTAAGCATCCACTGTCACAAACTGACCTAGACTTCTGGTCCTGTACAGAAAGCATCCACTGTCATGATCTGACCTAGCATTGTGGTCCTGTACACGAAGCCTCTGTCGTCATGATCTGACCTAGCCTTCTGATCTTTCGCAGTAAGCATCCACTGTCATGCTCTGAACTAGCCTTCTGGTCCTGTACAGTAAGCATGCACAGTGATGATCTGACCTAGCATTTTGGCCCTGTACAGTAAGCATCCGCCGTCATGATCTGACCTAGCCTATTGGTCCTGTGCAGTAAGCATTCACCGTCATGATCTGACCTAGCATTCTTATTCTGCGCAGTAAGCATCCACCATCATGCTCTGAACCAGCATTGCGGCCCTGTACATTAAGCATCCACCGTCATGATCTGACCTAGCATTCCGGTCATTGTGCCTAAGAAAGGGGGACAACTACGCCTTTGCGTGGATATGAGGATGGCAAACACTGCAATCCAAAAGGAACAACAGCCAGGGCCATGCATAGAGGACATGATAGTGCAAGTTAACAAGTCAGTGATGGTTTCGAAGTTTGATCTCATTCAGGGGTATCACCAAATGGAACTCCACCCTGAGTCAAGGGGCATCACGACGTTCGCTACCCATGAGGGCCTATTTCACTACCGGCGCCTGATCTTTGGCATCTCGTCGGCAGCCGAAATCTTCCAGGAGGCTATCAGACAGATAATCATGCCCATCAAGGGTGCGCTGAACTACAGCAATGACATTCTCATGTTCGGCACATCTCAAGAGGCACACAATGCTGCACTGCTAGCTACATGCACAGCAGTACAAAACGCTGGCCTGACGCTCAACATTGAAAAATGTCGGTTCAGCAAGTCCAAACTGAAATTCTTCGGCCACATTTTCTCAGCTGACGGCATGACCCCTGACCCGGAGAAAGTCAGTACCATTACTAACTTGAAGGAGCCACTGCAAGTGGCGGATGTGCGATCCTTCCTGGGGATTGCCGGACATTGTGCCCGATATATCCTGGACTATGCGTCCATTACCGAGCCCATCTGGAAGCTTCTACAGAAGGAGACAGCATTCATCTGGTCCCCCGCCTGTCAGACGGCTTTCGAATCCATCAAGAGGGTCCTGGCAGAAGCCCACCGTCTGGCATATTTCGACCCCAGCTGGCACACTGAAATTACGGTGAATGTCAGCCCTGTCGGCCTTGGAGCCATCCTGGCGACGACGAGCGGTGCAGACACACATCCCAGGCACATTGTTGTCTATGCAAGCAGAGCCTTGTCTGCTCCTGAATATGCATACTCGCAGTCTGAAAAAGGAGAATCTGGCTGACGTCTGGGCCTGTGAATATTTTCATAATTTCATTATTGGGAAGAAGTTTACACTGATTACAGACCACCAAGCATTGTTGTCCCAGTTCGGCAATCC
The DNA here is from genome assembly GCF_040938575.1 of Ambystoma mexicanum. Taxonomy (NCBI): domain Eukaryota; kingdom Metazoa; phylum Chordata; class Amphibia; order Caudata; family Ambystomatidae; genus Ambystoma; species Ambystoma mexicanum. Next base: position 1,426,508,212 of record NC_090924.1, read on the forward strand.
GTGCACAAAAATGCCCCCCAGGATAGAGAGATGGGCCATCAGACTGCTAGAGTACAACTACGACATTGTCCACCGGCCTGGGGGTGACCGAAATCCGGCCGACTACCTATCTTGACACCCTGCGGTTTCTTCAACCACCCAGGTGGGCGATGCCGAGCACATTGATTATGTCGCTGCCAGCTCACTGCCCCCTGCATTGTCCCTCGAGGCGGTTGCAGCCGTGTCGGCTGCAGACCCAACGATGGCACTGGCCATTAGTCTAACGAACAACAATAAGTGGAAGGACTACCAACGAGCGATGCTAAACCACCCATGGTTATGCATAGAGGAGCTCAAAAGACTGGCAAGAATCCATACCGAGCTGGCCGTCAAAGATCATGCCGTCCTACTGAGAGGGTGCCGGCTAATCATTCCTGCAATGCTCAGAGCTGATGTGATTAAGACGGCCCATGAAAGACACTGAGGAACTGAGAACACCAAGAGGCAACCTACGGTGTCTGTTTGTTTGTTTATTATTTATAATGCGCCGAAAAGCCCAAGGGTAACAAGGCGCAGCAGATACAAGAATTTGCAAGACTTAGTTACAGACAGTAAAATATATACAAGTATGAACACAGTAATAATAGCAATAAGCGGTAAATATAAACATATGTACAATTAACAGTTGTGTATCCAGAGTGACCAAGTGAAGGTGGGAGACAAGAGGTCCTAGATGATAGCTGTCTTCAGCCAAGACATCAGCTTTGAGCGGAAGTTTTGGTAGGGTAGGTCCATTCTAAGAGTGGGTGGTAGGGAGTTCCATAGCTTGGCCGCTTTCACTGGGAAGCTATTGCCACCTATAGTTGATCGTTTGTAAGAAGGGACGGAGAGGCAGTCTCTGTATGCTATCCTAGTCGGTCTCATGGATGTTAGTCTATGAAATCTGTTGATCAGATAGGTAGGGCCGCATTGTTAAGGGATTTATGGGTTAGTGAGGCAGTTTTTAAGGAAATGTTGTCTATGATGGGAATCCAATTTTGTTGCTTGCTATATATTGTAAGGTGGTCTCTTCTTGAGATGCCCAAGGCCGCTCTGAGTGCGTTGTTCTGGAGAGTTTGTAGCTTGCCAGTGACGGCCTTGGAGGACCCAAGATAGAGGGCGTTACAGTAGTCCAAGCGGGAGAGTATAAGGGCTCTGGCCAGGTTCAGACAACTAGCCTCGGATAGAAAAGGTTTGGCTGTCCGGATCAATTTACAAGTATAGGACGTGGAGGAGGCTAGTGAGTTCACTTGTCTGCTAAAATTGAAATTAGAGTCCAAGTAAAAGCCCAGTGTTTTGACTTTGTGTCCAACCCTGATGGTATTACCATGAATTATAAATGATGAGTATGCCGGGCTCAGTTTCTTTAGGCTAGCTTTGGTGCACAGTGTGATGAGTTCCGTTTTATCATCATTCAGGCATAGACCGTGAGTGGCCATCCATGCCTGGATGATGATGTAAACCCTATTCACCAAGGCCAAATCCTTTGCATAATCTCCAGAAAGCGGAAGGAGGATCTGGGTATCATCTGCATAATTAGTGTAGGTGATACCGAGATGATCCAGATCGTCGAAAAGGGGCTTGGTAAATATGTTTTACAGTGTCGGGGAGACACAGGAACCCTGAGGCACACCGCAGGTGATGGGTATGGGGTCTGCCGCGTCTGTCGGCGAAAAGACCCTCATGGTTCTGCCATCAAGGAAGGATCTGATCCATGTAATGGCCTCGGGGGAGAAATGGGCAGCCGTGCGGAGGTGGGTGCAGAAGACCGAGTGATCGACCAAGTCGAATGCTGCGGATAGGTCAAGGAGGAGGAGTAAAGCTGCTTGACCATTGTCTTTGAGCAGATCAATCTGTGTTTTAAGGTCGATGAGAGCTGTCTCGGTCCCATGTTGGGGTCGGAAGCCTGATTGTCTGGCTCCTAGCAAGTGGTGATCCTCCAGGTGCTTCTGTATTTGTACATAGGCGACCTTGTCCAGAATTTTCAGAAGGAATGGTACCGTTGTTATAGGCCTATAGTTAGTAGGTATTGCTGGGTCAAGAGTGTTTTTTTTTAGTAGGGGTAGTACCAAGGATTGTTTTAAATTAGTTGGGATGGAGCCGGTGGAGAAGGAAGCGTTGATTAGCTTAGTGATAAATGGGCAAAGGTCACGGGCAGCATCTTTTATGAGCTGTGCTGTGTCATGTTTGGTTTCCCTTTCTAGACTCACTGGTCGACAGCTGGGTGAAGAACTGCCTGGCCTGCTAATGCACAGTGCAAGCAGAGGCCCCAATACTGTTGCAACAGATGCACATCCTGGATCAACCCTGGGAGAGAGTCGCCATTGATTTCTACAGACCAATGGAGTCAGGGGCATACCTCCTGCTGCTGATAGATGAATACTCTTGTTTACCCATCGTCAAGAGGGTGGCCACCATGGCGTACTCCCACATAGTGGCGACATTCGACTAAGTCCTCAGTGAGTGGGGCATCCCCAGGATAATCAAATCGGACAATGGGCTGCCATTCAACAGCCAAGAATTTGCGGCCTTTGCTAAGCATTTGGGGTTCAAGCATCTGAAGATAACCCCCAGGTGGCCACAGCCAACGGAATAGCAGAGCGTTTCATGGCCTCTATCAAGAAGAAGATGCAAAGAGCCGGTAAAGAGGGCACAAGTCTTCAACAAGCTTTATGCAGGCTTTTGCGTGACTATCGTAACACGCCGCATGAGGCCACCAACAAGGGCCCAGCAGAATTGATGGTACAGTATGACGTGCACACTCGCATTGTGAGGAATTCCAATGCCGTCGAAGAAGAAGATGCAGAGGTCATCCGAAGAGACACTGAACAGAAAGAGAGGGCCAAGCGAGAGTCAAATGTGAGGCGGGGAGCAGCGCCCAAAGACTTCCAGGTCGGGGACAAAGTTCTTGTCCAGCAGCCAATGACCAAAAAGACAGACTCATGGTATGTCCCGAAACCAATGAAGATCGTAGCCATCAAGGGCACTATGGTGACTGCCCAAAACGAGGATAGGGAGATCACAAGGAACAGCTCCCTATTCAAACACCTCGTTGGGAGAGATAATTGTGAACCGCTCCCTCCGGAGCCTGACCCAGAGCCGAGGGAGCCAAGGGATGACTTATGGACTCCTCCAAACGAGACCGTCCATCGAAGGTTGGTGGCGGCAGAGTCATCGGAGCTGAATGCATCCCGCGACAGAGGTGACAGGCCCTAGCTTGAGATACGGAAGCCCACCAGCTGGGTTGAAGAGTGTTAACCTGGATATGTGATCATTTGTCCGGGGTGGTGTTACCTGCCTCTGCCCCTTTAAGGCAGAGGCAGCCGAGTTAGAGGGAGGGTCTAATGACATAGGTGGAAAGAAGGAAGAGTGGGGATGGAACAAGTTAGTTTCAAGTTGTATCTGAATAAAGTAGATGTGTTTGAGAGCTCCGGTCTTGTGTCCGTTATTTGAAAGGCCCATCCGGGCAACAAGTGCAACTGCCTGAAACAACGGCATGCGCCATTGCGCCGCACCTCTCTGTGTGCCCAGCGTCAGAAGGTGAGCTCCTAGAGGAGTGGCATCTGGGGGGCTGAACATTCCAGCTTGCAGGTTAGTGAGGCTACTGAGGCAATGAGTCCATCTGATTGGTACCCAGTTGCTAATTATCTTGACGCCTCCTGTGGTGCACCCCCCGGAGGTCGCCATGGGCAGCTCATGGGAAGTGGAGATTGTGAGAGAGCCGGGTCTGCTGGAGAGGGTCACAGGCTTGCCCATAGTTTACAGAATGGTTTCAGGGGACGCTGAATCTCTGGACAGCCAACAGGAGGAGGCTGGTGAGTGACAGCCCATCGAATCTGTCAGACAAAGTGGCATAGTACAGGACGCGGTGGCTAGGGAAGAAAAGCAGGGTGGGGAATCAAAATCTTGCCTGCCTGATTCCAAGATGGCTGCCCAGGAATGTATGGCTTGCTCCGTGGATGAGCAATGCATGAAAAGTGCCTAACCCTCCCAGCCACATTAGTGTGGAACGAGCAGCGCGTGGCTAATTCCAGGGTCAATGTGGTAGGCAGCCCAGATGGGTCCAGTTACAGCCAACACACTGGCTTTCAAGGGAGGAAAGACATATAAAAAAGGGGCGACAGTAGAAAGAAAACACATGGATGTTAAGAGGCAGCAAGGAGGGGGAGGCGAAGCTAGAGACCAAGGGAGGAGGTGGAAGAGAGAAAAATACAAAGAAAGGAGGGAGAGATGAAACAGATGGAAAACACGTGGAGGGGAGCAGGGTCGGACTGGGCCATAAAATTGTCTCGGACACCAATTAAAAATTGGCCTACAGTTGCAAATGGTAATCGATTCCTTTTGTGACACTGTTTGAATAGTATCCAAGGGGTCGTTTTTTGTTAAAATGTGCTGCAAATTGTGCTGCAAATTGTGCATTTTAAGGAGTATTTATTCTGCAACACTGGTCAAAACTACTAGCCTTATAGTGAAGTAATACTCCACATTAGCCTATAAAGTGGTCCACTTTGACCCAAACCATGCTGCACGCTAGCTCTTTGCGTTTTTGGTTCGTCAATGGGTCTGTTGCCCTATGCAGTGCGAGCAAGAAACAGAAAGGGCACAGTGAAGAGAGAAAGGTGGGAAGGACGGAAAAGAGAGAAGATGGACGAGATAAGATGCGACATAGAGCGGTGAAAGAGGGAAAGACAGGAGTGGACATGGAAGAGAGATAGAGAGATGTGTAAACAGGACGGAAGGGCAGGTGAAGAAGCAAAGGACCAAGAGAGAGAAGAGCAGAGGGAAGAAAGGCAGTGTGGCAGAGTGGTGAGGAGGTAAAGGGTGGAAAAAAAGAGTAGAGGAGCGAAGAAGGATAGTGTGGCGGAGTGACAAAGAAGAGGAGAGGATAGAAAGAAAAAATCATAAGAAAAGAAAACTGATCTGGCGTGCCGGTGAGGAGGCAAAGGGTAGGAAAGGAAGAGGAAAGAGAGGGAGGGCTCTATCCCCAGAGGAGATCGGGAGTGGCTATGGAGGAGGCTCCAGCCAAGGTAGCAGAGTGGTACCAGAGGCTTGAGCCAAGCGGAGAAACCGAAGTAGAACATCCACAGAAAGGTCAGGGTTCAAAGTTGCGTGACAGCAGAGAAACACGCAGTGAAAAAGCAGTGAAGAAAGCAGAAAAGGGCAGCCAGAGAAAGGGAGGTGCGCAAACCTAGAAAGAGCCCTGAAATGCAGGAGTTTCCTACAGAGGATTGCCATCTCACTTGCAAATTCATGGGGTTCAACCAGCACCTGTTTCGCTCAGATTAGCTTCCTCAGGGCTCAGTTGGTTTTATCATTTTCAAAGGGCTTATATGAGAAAACAACAAATATTTGTTATCGTTTATTTAAATGGATTCTCCAGTGTGAATTGGAAATGATTTCTTTAGGAAGGTAAGTGCTGCTCTTCTACGACGAGGCCGAAGATGTGGAGTGAGAGAGTTATGATGAAGACGAGCTGACTGAGCGTACTAGGCTCTACCGCATAGTTGTCCAACTCCAGGCCTCGAGGGCCGGAAACATGTTGGATTTTCAGGACACCCATCAGAGCAATTTGCAAACAATGATTCTAAATGTATGAACATTTCTTCTCATGAATATTAATGAGGGGTATCCTGAAAACCCCTCCGGATTCCAGTCTGCGAGGCATGGAGTTTGACAAGCTTTAAGTATAAAAGTACATCCACGGACAATGTGTCCTGATTATTAGATTGCTTTGCCTTGTAATAATTGCTCTGTAAGCAGTGATAAGGGCAGGCAGGTGTATCTGCTTGACGTTAACTGCATCTCTAGGGAAGAGTGACAACCATTGGACATTTGCTTTCTTGGGAGTGCTCAAGATCAGTTGTGATAACACATGTGTGTTCCTTTACTACAGAGTCTCAGCCTCACATTGACCTGCTCTTCTGTTGCAGGAATCCTGAGGAACGGAGGGGTCTGCCGTATCCCCTCGGACGACGGGTATGCGCTGGTGGCGGCTTGCAATCAGCCGGTGGCGGTGGAGAGAGTGTGCACGTAGGTGTTACTGTAGTACAGCTCTGAGCTCACACTCATGGGGGCGATCCATACACCCAAATAGAATATTGCCGGAATCCCCAGGAAATGGTCAAAGAAAGGGGACTAGACCCACCTTCTCCACTAAGCGGGCTCCCATGTGGCACCCAAAGTCAGAGCTCTAGCGCCACCTAGCTTTCATGCTGGTTTGATGAGATTGCAATGTATAGCAAATCCTTTAGCGCCATGATGCCCTCGGCGATGCCCTCAGCGAGCGTGCGCTTTATAAGAGCATATAACATAACATAACAAATTATCATGATAAGAATAGTATATTATTATTTTATATAGGTGTTACCTGTATATTTCATTATGAATAATAATAGTAATCTCAGCGAATAATATCAATAATATTTATTATTATTATTACTATTGTTATGGTGTAATGTTGCCTTATTGCAGCACCAACCTTGTTGCCACGAGAGGACAGGAGGAGTTGGGAGTCACATGCAAACTATCCTAGTTTAGGAGTGGGAGGAGCCAGGCATTTGGCGCCATATTAATACCTGTCATTAGTACTGACATTATTATTAGCTATGCCCTGTCCTCTGATGGCAGCAAGGCTGGTGCTGCAATGAGGACAGACTGGACGGCTGCCAAAGGGCATCCGGTAATATTATCCCCACCAATAATATCGCCATATATATGGTCATTGGAAGCGCCCATAGGCCATATTATTAGTGGGGATAAGTTTTGGGGTAAATGGGAGCAGAGGTTGCGGGGGTGTCCCAGGCTCCCTTTAAAATAATGTGGGGGTTGGAGGGGTGTGCCCTGCAGGTTTAATGGGGTGATATGGCCACAAAAATATGGCGCTATTCTTGTGTGGCGATATTTTTGCGGGGATATTAACACATGGTACCTGTCAAAGATGTAAACTGAAGACGGGCACTGGAGGGGGCACATTGGCCATAGGTACATCACATCTGGCCCCATTGTCCGGGGCGAGTGTTGTCCAACTGGTGCTGCACCTGGAGCAGACACCTACCCTGCAGCAGAGCCGGGTGGCGCCCCCTGAAGGCAGACCTTTCACTAGCCTCTGGTACTCGGAGCCAGCACTCAACAGGAGAAGCTGAGTCTCCACTGCCTCTCATGCGAGGAACTGGGGATGGCATTTGTAGAGGTTGGACAGGACAGCAGATCTTTCATGGCACTTGTGGTCCAGCGTGCAATGCCCCAGCTCTGTGGTGGGGAGGGGGTTTCTGCGGGGGACGGGTGACAAATTCAGAACAGAAGTATTTACGTTAAGGAAACACTTTTTCATCACATAAGAAATGTAATCTACATTTATACCCCATATTAGAAGAAACATGGGCGTCACTATCCCAAACTATTTGACAGCTCTGACCAGGGGAGGAATTGGGCTGGAACAAGATGGAGTGTGCTGAGCAAAAGCTTTCTTGCCGAGCGCCGTTCCACATAAACACAATACAAACACCCCCAAGTTGAAGAAGCTCTCTGACCCCGACTGGCATGGTCTTCTGAACGCCCTGTGAATGCGTGCATCGGAGTACGTTTTCACAGACTGTGTCTGAAAGTCATCCTTTGCTCAACAGACCAAATTTAAGCAATCTCACTGTCTTCTTAATTATCGGAGGTGTGGGCGGACCCACGCAGGCGCTTCCCCATCCTAAAGAATGATGTGCACCAGACCCACCAATCAGTACTTAGCTCACATAATCTCACAACTCCTCCCACCGCCCCGTCTGCCTCACAAAATCCAACATCACACTGTTCCTCCTCCTGCCTCTCACCCCATCACCTCCCAGCAAAGCCTTCCCACTCAGCTCAGCCACACCCAGCGCAGACAACCGAACCCTCATCGATTCTCTCTCTTCAACATGTCTCTCACACCTAAGCAAAAAATGTCCCACAGTCTCAGGCACCCCACACACCGCGCAGTCCCTCGACTCACGCTTCCCTTCTCGATATAGCCAGTCATTCAGCCCCACATGCCCTATCCTCAGGCACCCCACACACCGCGCAGTCCCTCGACTCATGCTTCCCTACTCGATACAGCCAGTCATTCAGCCCCACATGCCCTATCCTCAGGCACCCCACACACCGCGCAGTCCCTCGACTCACGCTTCCCTACTCGATACAGACAGTCATTCAGCCCCACATGCCCTATCCTCAGGCACCCCACACACCGCACAGTCCCTCGACTCACGCTTCCCTACTCGATACAGACAGTCATTCAGCCCCACATGCCCTATCCTCAGGCACCCCACACACCGCACAGTCCCTCGACTCACGCTTCCCCACTCGATACAGACAGTCATTCAGCCCCACATGCCCTATCTTCAGGCACCCCACACACCGCACAGTCCCTCGACTCACGCTTCCCTACTCGATACAGACAGTCATTCAGCCCCACATGCCCTATCCTCAGGCACCCCACACACCGCACAGTCCCTCGACTCACGCTTCCCTACTCGATACAGACAGTCATTCAGCTCCACATGCCCTATCCTCAGGCACCCCACACACCGCACAGTCCCTCGACTCACGCTTCCCTACTCGATACAGCCAGTCATTCAGCCCCACATGCCCTATCCTCAGGCACCCCACACACCGCACAGTCCCTCGACTCACGCTTCCCTACTCGATACAGCCAGTCATTCAGCCCCACATGCCCTATCCTCAGGCACCCCACACACCGCACAGTCCCTCGACTCACGCTTCCCTACTCGATACAGCCAGTCATTCAGCCCCACATGCCCTATCCTCAACCGATTCAGCATCACCCCCTCCCCCTCCTCCATTCCAGGCTCCCCGCATCCACCTTCACTGACACTTTAGCCGGATATGTGTCTGAGGATTTGCACACATGTTTCTGTTAGGGTGACTATTCTCACAGAGGAAATGAGCACCGTCCCAAGTGTGCATTGAATGCCTAGAAGGAACACGCATTTAAAATACTAGCACAGACATGTTTCATTAATTGGTGGTCATTTATTTGTTCCCAAAATCCACTTTCTTTTTATGCAAAGCAGCCAGCATCCTATATTCAGGGCACGTCCATAATTCATCACTTAGCTCGCTCCTGTCCCGCCCACACCACTGACAATCCGACCTGCCCACCCCCACACCCACCTGCCCATGCGTGAAAGGGTGATGGGGGAAATACCCCCAGTACGTTTTGTTCATTGACAGCAATAGTACTGACCCAATACAGAATCAGAAAAAGGCTCTGATATTAGTTGTCGTCGGCCCCCAGCGTCACCCGGTGCGGGTTCTCTTTCCTTTGCTGACTGGTTGCTGTCCATGGTCCTGAAATCCATCTTCTGAGCGGGGGTTTCAATAAACCTATCAGTCCGGCTTTTCTGACTACTCTGCCAGCCCCTCTGAGTCCCCCTGCCCGATGTTAAGGTGTGCTGTTCAAGGTTGGGATATTTTCTGAGTGCTGCACTGCTATCATGAGGGCGGAGATTGGTGGAGTACGAGACACCACCTGTGGTGAGATATCAGTGCACCGCTCCTTCCACATGGAGAACTCCTAGTCCGGCTGCAGTGACAGTGATGGGCCTCTGGGGCCCTGTTGTGGTGCTTGCAGTGCTGGAAGTGGAATGATTAACTGTGGGATCCCACCAGCAGGGGTGGGGGTGGAGCACACACGCATAGATGCCAACTTTTTAGAGTGGACTCAGGGGTTACTTGTGCGGTGCCCACCCTTAACCAGACCCACCACCTTAAAAAAGATCGACTATCCAGTGAACCCACCACATTGAGGGCATTTTGTATAAGAGTCAGGAAGAAGCTCAGGTCACTTTGCTTGACCTTTTGTAATCGTTGTTTTTATAGTGTACATAAGTGTATTTTCCACAGAAGAGAGGGCCTGTCCTTAGAGAGGGCATTTCTTCTTATTTGCAGCTCTCAGTGGAAGTGTGTGCTGCAGTGCTCTTTTGACTTATCCTTTAATCATCATTACGAAGTAGTGGTGGGATTGCAATGATATGCCTTGTGATCTTGGACAAAACACTCTTCTGAGCTCTTGTGTTCACTATCAGTGACTTTCTTGACATATTGTAACAATAATAAAGTCGAATTTGTAGTAATGGAGCAAAAACAATTATTTGCACTTATATTTAACCAAATTGTAACCAATTATGATTACCTTAAGAAATTAGGTTTCTTTTTTTACCTGGGCCTACCAATACCCTGTGAAAATGACACTAGGACACTATTTTGTCAGACCAGACCTTCTCCCGCAACCCTTGAGATAAGAACACAGGGCTTCCTCGAGCTGAACCTCATGCCTGTGCCTGTCTTCTTGTGTTTCCAGAACAGCGTGGCTGCCTCAGAGGAGTTCTTTGGAGATGTGGGTCTCAAATCTGAGTCAGTTGGAGCCCCTGAGGTGTCTGGTGGAAGGCCAACTTTGGGAAGTCATGCAGACCACCCTCGCATTCTCTGGCAAGCTACTGATCTGCAAAGGTGAGGGGCGGGCGCCAGGGGTTCCAGCGCGATCGGGTGTTATGCACAGTGAGCAAGAGAGGAGGGATGTGTAGAGCCAAGCTGCAGGCATCACGTGGTTCCAGTGTCTACTTGCTATGCACGCATGTGTTCTCTACATTGATCACATTGCATCAATCTTTTGGAGCCTGGCCTCCACACCACGCGTGTGTGTTTGTGTCTGGACAGCAGAACTCTCTTTAGAGTGTGTGCAGTTTATACCAACAAGAACGCTCAGCCGGTGCCGCGCTCACTGCAGACATCTGTGTTGAGTTGTAAGTAGAATCTACCCATCCACCCTCTCACTGAAGTAACTGCCTGCTGTCTCTTTACTTCCAGGTGTATGGCTTGACAGCTTTGCAATGGGAGAGGCCGCGGAGTACATGGGTGCTGCGCAGAACATCGCCCTGCGCATCCCTGACTGTGCCATAACCACACACGTGATTGAGCTGGTGAGTGACCAGTTAAAAGAGGCTTTCCGAGCTCTCAGCATTCTGCATGCTTAGGATGGAGACCCCCATTGATGAGGCCTTGGAGTTATCGTCAGATACCCCTAACTGGACCCTACACAGTGGTGTCACCAGGGGTTCTTGCCAGGGTGGGCCTTCACCGCACACACGTGACCTCGGGGCAATGAAATGTATTTATTATTTTGGGGTGTTTGATTGCGCATGGTCCCACAGACCATGCCAAACTTAACATTATTCTAGGGTGTTGTATACGTTGACACCATTCAACCATAGGCCCACTTCCATTGCATCACAACACACACTGATGATGTGAGAACAAAATAAAAACCTGCTCCAGTTTTAGCCCTGTACTTTCAAGACACATGACAAAAGAAAGTGTGTGACACAGGCACCTGTTTGTAGTCATTGTTGGACAAGCGCAGTTTGTGTTGTGCGTGATGTGAAGAAAGACCGGAAGTGCTACCAAAAAACAAACTGTTTCTGTCTGTCTGCCAGGTACAGCACATGGAAATAAACTCAGTGTACAAAGAAAGGGGTTTACTTTAGAACTCAGCTGTGTGCCTTGGAAGATTAGTAAACTACCTGCCACATGGGTGGATTTTGAGACCAGATGCACCCATTGCAGTGCAAACCGCTGAAAGAGTCACGTTTACTAGAACATTTTGTCCTTGACATAGGAGTGTTTTTCAGTAGTATCATAACATGTTAAATAATGCATGTTAACATTACACACATAAATGATATTAATTTGATCAACTGCCCAAAGATCAAAGAAAGACACATCCATGCCAATTGTCGAACATATGTATCCTTTCCCTTCTGGTGCACACTAGTAACATGCAGGCCATGTCAATATGAACATGCTAAAACCTGCTCAGGGTGGCGATGCGGAAAACCATTTCTTGCCGAACGTTCTTACTTTCTGTGCACTCCTGTTTCTGAATAATATGCCAAAGCACGTCTCTCATAATCTATTCTAGTGAGTCTTATCAGCATCACGTGGCGTGTTGTACTCCTGCTGCTTCTGTGAAACAAGGGCTACTGCTTGGGGTCATTTTTTGCTCGATAGTAGCTCTCAGGACAAGATTACCCTGTGGCAAAAACCTATTCATTCAACGCATTTCTGCCCCAGGGCAAAGTTTGCCCTTCTGCTGATATGGAACGGTATCAGAAATACATTGAAGTTTATGATTTTTGATTTCGGAACCAGTGCAAACCTTGCCCCAGTGCAGAAATACATTGAAGTTTATGATTTCTGCACTGGGGCAAACTTCGCCCTAGTGCGAATACTGTGAAAAATTACACTTGCACCGGTGCCAAGTTTCTGTGATCTGGCCCCAATGTGTGATCCTGTGCTGTTCACTCCTCTCTCAACATTAAAAAAGAAAAATACAAAGTATGCAGGAAGTAGCCAGGGCTCAGATCACTGATTGGCTCCCCTCGCCTCTAGAGTATCAGGCCTCATGATTGGACAGCAGCGGCCAGATTACAAACACTTTGCACCGGTGCTATATACCAATCAGTATTAGCACCAGGGCACACTTTGCCCCGGTCCACAAAAGCATTTGAACGGTTGCGGATTTCTCTAGTGCTAAAACTGTGCAAAATGACACTTGCACAGGTGCAAAGTTTCTGTAATCTGGCTCAGGGAATCTGATAATTATATCTGCTGGAAAGAGCATCACTAGGGAAATTTAAAAAAAATTCTCCCCCAGTGTAGCACTTTCTCCGCGTATTCTAGGATTGGAGTTTGTTTAAATAAAATAATTTGTTGTGACCTCTGACTAGTAGGAGAACAAAATATTGTTGGTTCCACCAATGATTTTTCTAGAGAAGTAATGACGACATGCACCAGACAGTGATATCATGTGCACCTAAAAGGCAACACGTGGTTATTTCTTCATAACTGACATAGCGCACGTTGAGATTGCTGCACTGCTAACCCCCCCCCCCACCCCCGCACATGGCTGTATTTCTGTCAGACTTGCACACAACCCAGAAGAGCCTGTGTGCTAGTCACCTGCACGTAGTCATTGTTCGAGGCATGCAGGTATCTTGGTGCTATGTATAATGTGGTAACATGTGTAAACCTTTGAAGGTACTGTAACCCTTTCACCAGATGTCCCATGAAACCCCCTGCTTGGGTCTGAGCCGGGAATATCCGGTATTACTGGGCGTTATCTGTGTTTGGTTTGGCGGCGGCTTCCTCTGTATCGGAGAGGCCTTCATGTGGCAAATAGCTCCTAATGTGGATGTCCAGTACCTGTGGGCGCTTGCACATTGTAGAATGAACATCCAGCAACATTCTGCAGTGTGAGAAGGTGTTACAATCGTTCGTCCTGCTCTCCCCGATACTAGTGCAAATCCAGCTCCCTCGCACCGTCTCAGGCATTCCACGCACTTGGCACTCGGACACAAATAACCCACAAAGCCAGAAGTGGGGTTGTAAAAGTGCTGTAATGTTAACACACACACCAGGCTCTGGAGGGCTGCATCGACTCTGCCCCCTCCCAGGCCTGGCTCATACTTATGTACAATGCAAAGCTACATATTAATCTCCTCCTATTAGCCGTACGTATTCATAACAATAGTTCATTTCGCCGAAGAAAAGGCAATCCAGTACATTTCGTAACTTCAGATTGTCTTTGCAAGTCAGGCTCTTATCAACCTTGGGACTTGAGCCAGCAGCATCCGAACTGTGTACATTCTCGAAGGGAGGGCTGTTCATGCCCGTCTCTGCGAGGCCTGCGGCATTCCACAGCTAGCTGGGCTGGTTGTGCTCTGGTGGTTCTCTGCGACATCTGCTTTCATGGCTGTTAGATGTTTAGGCCAGTCCTTATGTCAAATCATTAGGCCAGTGTTCCTGCTTCAGATGTGATGTATCTCGAACCAAAAGAAAGTGCAGAATCAGAAATGTACCACGTAACAGAAGGGAAACGCTTCCCAGCAAGATGTCTTGTCAACCTTGTGCGCATGCTCTATTTGCATACATGCAAAGCACGGGAGCAGGTGACATCCATAGATTTAATCTAATGGAGGAAACTGACCTGCAGACAGAACCCTGGTGCCGGGGACGTCAATTCCCCAAACTGCCAGGAATAGCGGAAGCACCATCACATGACCCTTGAACCCAATGACCTCACAGGACATGACATCACAGGAGCTTGGGCACTGATGCAATGTCTGCAAGTGAAATCACAAATGTATAATGCAATTAGTGTAAGATTTGTAAAATGACAAATAGTACTAAAGCAGACACAAGTCTGTTCTTGTGCAACTTTATATTAAGTAGAATGCTGCCTCAATATGTCAATGTGTCACGGATTCAGCCTTGAACCCCCAAGAGAGCCATCGCTGACTTGGGGTGCTTCCTTCTTATCCCTGAGCCTTGCGTGTCCAGAGGCTGCCATATAACCAAGTAGAACCATCTCCTGCATTGTCGCCCAAGTCCCACCGTCCTATGCCAGGTAGAGCCTGCTACGCCAGGTATAGTCGCCATAGGTAATGGGGCATAATCACATGCCCGGGCTCTGCCGCCGTTACACACTAGCTTTATCCTTACTGACCCAGACACAGCCTCTCGCCACTCACCCGCCACCAGTGCAGATTAAAGAAAGACATCGCCCCATAGGCAAGACCATGAAACATGGCCCGGGCTGTGGAGATGGGGGCTGCTGATGGTTTGACATTTGAGGTGGCCATATTTTGGGTGCTCTTGGGATTGCAATGCTGCATCCATGTGGAAAATGATTAATCTTGTTAGTGTATTTTACTAGTGCAAATGAAACTGAGTAACTTCGAAGTGATCTAATTTGAGGAAAAGAGATTTGTGCAGGATCACACTATTTGGTCAAGTGGCGAAGCTGTGATTTGTGCTCTGATATACTGGGTTCATAATCTCAATCTTAGTCGAAAGGCACTACTCCCTCCCATCCCACCTTTAGTTTTACACCAATATGCAGTCATTCCTACATTATAGTTTGGCAAGAGAAGACCAGGTTGTCTTTGTTTAATAAAGCTTCCGCGTGTCCTCAACACTGAGGTGATGGGGGATAGCTCAGGGGCAACACGTTTGTTTTGGAAGCAAGACAACGCAGCCCGCGCTTAGACACCGATCTCTGGTATTAAGTGCGTTATAAATGAACAATTATAATAATAATAATTGTGGCAGCCTCTAATAGGAGCAAAGCAAATGCTGCACAGACCCCCCACACCAGGTACCTTAGAGAAATTAAATGCCATGAATATTTCTTCGTTATCAAAATCAACACAATTAGACATCACTGTGTTCCATTTTCTGTCCCGCCATTGGACCACCGTCCCTGAACTGACTTCCCCCAAGCCCGCCCAGCACTCAGGTGCTTGCATCAGAAAAGCCAACCTCCTATACCTATACCAGTGACATCCTCCCTCGGACCTCAGATCTCAGCGCATGCTCACAGAACACTCTTTCCAGCTGTTAAGGTCTCCCCCAAACAGGATATTTCCCTAAGCTGCTCACAAAATGGCTGATCCGCCCTCTCCTTAAAAAACCCACAATGGACCCAGAAGCCATCGCCAACTAACGGCCAATCACAAGCCACCGGTAAGACCTTTGAGCAGTTAGTGGCAAATGAACTTCAAAAAGAAAGCAGCCGCCATTGCTCTAGCTTTGCTCCATGGCTCCCAATCCGGGTTTCCTCTTATAAGCAGCCTCAAAAGAGCCACCGTGCAGGTCATTGATCACGCATACTCGATCATTGACACATTGGCAAAGAGAATGCCTGCCTCCAGGGCGCATCTGCCCCCTTGAAGACGCGGGACCGGCAGAGTCTGATCTGCTCCTTGCACAGAGAAAGGGCTTCGTGGGAACAGTTGTTCACCGGTTCTCCTTCCTGCTCAGACAGATACCAGGCTGTCCAAAGGGGACGAAGACCTCTCACTACACAGGCACGTGGACGACACTCGTCTGTCCCCTAAACCTCTCCCACAGCATCACCTGCCTCCAGAAATGCCTTGCCCTCCTTTCAAACATGGCTGACAGGCATACGCCTCAAACTCAACCTGACCAAAATGGAATGTGTGCTCATCGGCCAACCCTCCAAACGGGAGAGGTGAATGAGATGCACCGGGAGGATAGCTCAGGGGCAACGTGCTCGCCTTGGAAGCAAGATGTCACGGAGCAACACAGGTTCGATCCCCGGGTCTGCGCTAACCTATCATATCATATCACCTGGACGGATTCAGTCCCCCTTCCCCTCCAACTTGCCTGATATGTTAATTCCCTCGGGTTTGTAGAGGACAGCAACATCTCTTTTCAGCAGCACCTCATCAAGAAATCCCACACTGTGTGGTACTTGATCCCACTGCTTGGCAAGATTAGGCCTTTCCATGTTCCAACGCTCCTACAGGTCTGGAAACAATAATAATGTATTTCTTATATGGCGCTACACACCCCACAGGTCTCAGAGCGCTGAAATAACAGAAGACAATTTTATCGATGTCGGAAAGATGAAATACTAAGTTGACTCTGCCGGGATTCGAACCGGCCACAGCAGGCTGCACACAGATATCAAGGGACGTCATACATGAAATCCCTGCTAGGAATGCTTAGATGTGGCTTAGACAACTCTGCCCCCAATCTACTACCACTCCAGACCCCTGTAAAATGCCTCTCTTCCTTGGACTCTTGTACAGCATTCTGTTGCTCTTGAGCTAGGCTTACCCTATATAAAACACACATGCCATGGTAACCAGCACATTTCCAAAGAATCTTCCCTGTGATGGATTAGGTATAACAAATATGGGGTATTTTTGTTTCTTTTCTCCATACATCACTCTCTAACATAATTCTTCCATTTTGCAACATGGTAAATAACAGACTTTACTGTGTTCCATTTTAATAGTACCCAAATCAGCATTGCTGGGACTAAAACCTGAACCTGGCAGTAGATGATTACAGCAAACACTTAACCTACTGAGGCATCTCCGTCCACGTCTGTGCACTGTATACAAATAATATTTCCGAAATGTATAACAATGCACAGAAGATAGCGCTGTGCACAGTTTGCCCTGAATGGGCGCATACACCATATGAAAAGTCACAATTAACCAGACTGCAAAACGCAGAAATGTGAAATGCAGAAGAAATCCTAGAACGCGCCTGGGTTCTAAACAGTGATAATGTTGAGGGTTTCCATGTTAGGGGAGGCAGTGTTAGCATTCCAGACGGTTTATTCCATGAGGCCAAAAGCTGCACCTGTCTCTCTAGCCTGAGCCTCTTGTTTTGGGGGCACATGTCAAACTGATTTAGAAAAGATGGAACACTGTAACTGGGTGTCAAAACCAAAGCCCTCTGAGCAGGATTCATTTTTTATTTATTTGCATTTTTAAAGCAATTACACAGCCCGGGGGCATCGAGGCGATGTTACAGAATTTTTTTGTTGCTGTCTTAGTTGCATATTTATAACGCACTTGAATACCCAGAGGTTTCTAATCACGGACCGGGGGATCGACCCTGTGTTGCTTCGTGTCGTCTTGCTTCCAAGGCGAGCACGTTGCTGCTAAGCTATCCTCCCGAGACACATGCAACAGATTCACACTCTACACCCATCCTAGGGCTGTCACAGGGAGAGGTGAGGCTCAGGTCGAAACATGTGGTCAGGCTCATTTATTTTTTGCCTTTGGCCAGCGGCGCAGCAAACAAGCAAAGCGAGAAATCTCCATTGGAGTTTATCTGGATGGAAAAGCCTTTTCTGTGGCTGGGCCTAGGCTTTGGAACTCGCTGCCCTTGCAGCTAAGAACTACTACAGACTTTGGGCCTCATCACGTGTTGGGCGGTAACGCCGGCGCTAACAGCGCTGGCGCTATCTGCCCTACCGCCAAACCCCCCAGCGCTATTAGCGCGGGATCACAGGTTTGGCGGTAATGGAAGTCCCCATTCCCCACTGAGCCCATTCGGGAATGCCCCATTCCCCATTGGGCTCAAGGGGAAATTTTCACGCTCATACCGCCGGCAGATTTCCCGCCGGCGGTATGAGCGCAAATTTTCAGCAGATTTCCCCCCAGCTCAGAGCTGGGGAGAAATCCACGATAGCCCTGATTTGGCGGACCCTTAAATCTGGCGGATTTAAGGGTTACCGCGAAACTCGTGATGTGGCCCTTTGTATCCTTTAGGCAAGGGCTTAAGACCTTCCTTTTTAGGTGAGTCGGTCTCTCAGTTTCTCCTTATTATCTCCTCACAGCGCCATGACGCCGTTGGTGACAGTGCGCTATAGAAGTAACAGATTGATGTAAGAAAGGCCCCGAATATGGTTTGCAAATCAACTACAGCATAGCCATGCGTCTCTGCGAAACAAAGTTTTATTGCAGACTTCATTTTGTATCATATGCCTCAATATAGGTCAGCATGCATTTTATTTTTAAAAGGGAATTTCGGAAATAACTTGTATTACAGTGAGTGCCATATATCTGGCACACATTCATTCATTGCGAGCTGCGGGCCTACAAAAACCCTGGCAGTAGATGCCTGCTTAGCCTTTGGAGGCTTTCTGCTCAGGTGGCATATCTAATATTTGACAAGCAGTGACATCAGACATTACCTGCTCATGAGGCGGATCCAATGGGAGCCGGGAGTACTCAGTAACACCCTTCACTGGGCAGTGCAGCCAGACAGCAGGCGGCTACTTCCAACAGTCATCTGATTTCCACTTACTCTGCATCACCTCATTGGTACACAGTAAATCTGGAGACCATACGTGCCTGAGTTCTCTCGAGACGCATGTAGATTTGGCATATGTTGTGTTTTGTAAAAGTGCTAGATCAGAAATGAGCTGCGTGGTTGGGTGTGCGAAGGCCTCGACGTCAGGCTGGAGGCCTACATTTAATTTCTTTGCTATAATTTCCTATTTGTAGATTTCCACTTTACATCTCGGTAATTATTTTAAACTGTGAAAAAAATATGAATGATAAAACACCTCACTTGCTCATGAATTGAAGCCAAACGCCTTGGGAGGATAGCTCAGGGGCAATGTGCTCGTCTGGGAAACAAGATGACACAGAGCACCACTCGTTCGATCCGTGGGTCCGCGCTTAGAAACCTCTGGGCATTATTCATGTTATAAATAACCTGTCATATCAAACTTTTAAATATTTAATTTGAGTTTACAAAATACAGAGGATAAATTAATTACAGAAGAGAAGCCGATCGATATGGAGTAAAAATAGGGGAATGCAGCTGACTCTCCCACACCCTGCACATAAGATTAAATAAAAAACAGCAAACTATGTATGTGTTTGCCATTACAAACATTACATAGCTGGTCACCACACAGGCAGCCTGCGGTGCCGATCCTGCTTCTGACCGAGTCAGGTGATTGACTGCCGAGCCAATAGAAAAGCAGATCAAGAGAGTGGGGCAAACCGAAATGACCTGAAACTGAGAGCGGGAAATAAATACATGTGACAAAGTAACCACTGTAGCAAACCATGCAATGAACAGGAAATGACTGACCTGATCCGAAGGAGAAGAGTGTGGCGCTGCCCGATGACGAGCGCGCACGCGGCGGCATGACGTTGCACGCCGTCGCGTGCAGTATAAATAAACGGGGCGTTTCCCGGCAGCGTTAGAGCGACCGGGAAGCCCGAACCAAGACGGACGTGTTGGTCTGCGTTCTTGGGGCCGGGGCTTACGGCGAAGCGCGCAGGGGGCGCCAGTCACCCTCAACAGTGGCGACGAGTGGGGGAAACGATGCCCGGGCCTGGCGGTGATCATCGGAACAATTTTTCACCGGAACGAGGTTGAAGGACAGACTTCGTTTCATGCCGCGGGTAGTGCGTTGCCCACGCGGCTGGCGGCCATTTTGTGCAACGGCTGTGGGATTTCAAGGAGCTCCGGTTTGGGCCCTGAAACGACCCCAGGCCTAATTTTTGGACATTTCAGTAGCTGACAGCTACATCTACACGGAGGTATGCATATTTAGTGCATCGACTCAATTTTGGGTTTCCTACATCGAGTGGAAGCTAGGAGAAGGCCTATCTTGACTGGGCCTGCTGAATCCAGTTACTATTTTGCTACCAATTTTTGGAACACTAAAAGGCATTCTGCTTTTTCATCCCCTTCATCATCATCCTGGTGACTCCATCTATCTTCGTCCTCTTCATCATCACAGAGGTGGCAGGAGTCACTGCATCCAGGGGTGGTCCAGGCTGAGAGTCACTGTGGGCTGAATGTTTGAGTTGCGGCCCCAATCAGCATTATGGGGGTGCCTGTGCGCTCAAACTCATGAGTGACACCGAGGACCAGGACGGAGCACACGGTGTGGCGGCGCAGTTTCATCCTCGTGCACCAGTGGCCCCGCAGGGTCTTCTACCTCCAATGCAGCAACCAGCAGCTGCAGTAGATGGTCAGGCAGCGGTTCCCGCCCTTCAACCCCCAGTTCAACCTGCTGCTGCTCCTGGTGTTCAGCAGGCAGCGCCTGCCATGGCGCAGGTACGTGCGCATGCTGCCCTGCAGCCCATCCCCGAATTCGATGTGTCGGGCCCGCCATCCAGCCTGGGGCCCCGATGGAGAAGGTGGGTGGACCGCCTGGACATGTATTTCAGGGCTGCGCAAGTGGTTGATGATGACACCAGGCTGGCCACAATGTTGTACTCGGCAGGGCCCTCTGTCCAGGAGATTTTTGAATCTTTGCCACAAGGGAATGGAACCTACGATCATGCAAAGGCCTCCCTCCAGGCATACTTTTTGCCCTTAGCCAACACGGACTATGAGCGGTTCGTGATGCTCTCTGCCAAACAAAAAGATGACGAGACCTTGGACACATTCTACGGGCGCCTAAGGCGTCTGTCACTCGCCTGCGCCTGGGGCGATGCAGAGGACATGGTCAGGACCATGCTTATCCAGGCGTGCTCATCAGGCAAGCTCAGGCGCCAAGTGCTGAGGGAGCCGGGGATAACGCTCCAGCGCATCCTTGAGCTAGGAAGGAGCCACGAGGTGTCAGAGGCGAGAGCGGCAAGAATGGAGGCCGGGTCGCGCCCCATAAAGACTGAAGAGATCTGCGCGATGTGGCGAGGGGGAAGAGGTGCTAGGAGGTATGGCGGCGGCACACGGGACAGAGCTGGGAGGGCAGGAGAGATTTGCCAATAATGCGGATACGACCTGCCTCATCCAGCGGAGTGCCCTGCAGCTGGAAAGACATGTTGACAGTGCGGGTTGCCAGACCACTTCTCATGGGTGTGTAGGGCGGCCTTGCCCGTACTGTTGCCAAGGGGTCAGGGCCGAGCGGTCGCCATTCGCCAAGGTCGGCCGTCCAATGTCGCCCAGGTGGACCAGGGCAAGGAGGAGGCTCAGGCAGAAGAAGCAGAGGAAGAAGATGAAGAGAATATATTCTTTGTCTCAAGTGTGGAACTCCTAAGAGGCAGGAATCAACATCAACCAAGGTGCGTGGTCGAAGTGAACCAGTCTCCGATCCCTGTACTCGTGGACACAGGGGCATCGGTGAACGTCATGGCCCGAGAACATTACAACGCGATGGATCGGCCGCCCAGGCTGGTCACGCCAAAGGCCCGCATCTTCGCGTTCGGTGGTGTGGAGCCCATCCCTCTGGACGGGGCCTTTGTGGCAAAGGTGGAACACGATGGCTCCCACATCACAGCCCGCTTCTACGTGACACCAGTGAGTAAGAACACTTTGCTAAGTTGTGCAGCGGCGGAGGTTCTCGGCATCGTAAGCTTCGCGTACTCCGTCTACCTGGAGGACATTAATGACTTGCTGGAGAAGCATCATGCCCTATTCAAGGGGATTGGGCAGATGGTAGGAGAGCCAGTGCGGCTGCACATTGATGAGTCGGTACAGCCGGTAGCCCTCAAACATCGGAGGGTACCCTTCCACCTCCGTGAGCAGGTAGACAAAGAACTGGACAGCCTCGTTGATCTAGACATTATCGAGAAGGTGGAGGGACCGAATCCCTGGGTGTCCCCCATAGTGGTGGCAAGGAAACTCAAACAACCGGGCGCAGTCAGGATCTGCGTAGACATGAGAATCCCCAACAAGGCCATCAGGAGAGAGAGGCACCTCACACCGACGCTGGATGACATCATCACGGAGGTGCAGGGTGCTCGGTTCTTCTCGAAGCTCGACCTCAGGGCCGGATATCATCAGGTCGTCCTCCACCCCGACTCAAGGTACATTACCACCTTCACCACGCACCGGGGACTATATCGCTACAAGAGGTTGAGTTTTGGGGTATCCTCGGCCGCAGAAGTATTCCAGAACATCATTCGGGGTGCCCTAGCCGACCTCGAGGGCGTCCTAAACATAAGCGACGACATTCTGGTCTTCGTGAGGACCGAGGTGGACCACCTGAGGCATCTGGCGAAAACATTCGAGAGGCTGCAGTCGCTGGGACTCACACTACATAAGGAGAAGTGCGAATTTCTGCGCCTCTCCCTGGAGTTCTTCGGGTTTGTGTTCAGGGAAGGGGGGGTGTCTCCTGACCCCAGAAAGGTACTGGACATACAGAAGGCCCAACCACCGGAATCTGTGTCGGAGGTGCAAAGCTTTTTGGGCATGGTCACGTACTGTGGCCGGTTCATCAAGAACCTGGCATCCAGGTCTGAGCCCCTCCGGGCCCTGACAAGAAAGGACACCGTCTGGAATTGGGGTCCGCTGGAACAGGCGGCTTTTGATGACATTAGGGGCGCCCTCACGGCCGAGGACACAATGGCCCTCATTACGACCCAGGCGGTAAGGGGTTTACGCCGGCGTAAACCATGGTGCCCCTTACCGCCTGAGTACGAGTTCCCGTAGCGCCATGGTGATTTTTACGCCTGCTTTTTGCAGGCGGAAAAATCCATGGCGCTACGGGACCTTGTTGTTAATTACGCCACCGTAATTTACGGTGGCGTAATTAACGCCTTCCCCACTCCCATTATGCCCTATGGGGCCAGAAATGGGAATGGGGAAGGGTAAATGGGGATTGGGGACTTACCGCCCCGCCAACCTCGGAATGGGGCGGTAAGTCCGCCAACCCCCATGGCGGAGTTGGCAGCTTAGCGCCATGGACCATGGTGCTAATTGCACCATGGTTCTCCGCCAAGGTCGTAATGAGGGCCAATGTCATTCTTTGATCCCGCCTTACCATCGGAGATCATCGTTGATGCTAGCCCATTCGGCCTGGGTGCGGTGTTGACACAGATTGACCGTGATGGCGGCGTCCGGCCAGTCGCATATGCCAGTAAGGTGCTGTCAGACGCCGAACAACGCTACTCGCAGATTGAGCGCGAGGCTCTGGCGGTGCTGTGGGGATGTCGCTATTTCCGGCTTTATGTACTCGGACACCCGGTGACGGTGGTTACTGACCATAAACCTCTGCTGCCAATCCTAGCGGGGTCGTCATCTAAACCGCCGGCATGCATTGAGAGGTGGATGCTGGCTCTCTTAGAGTATGGGGTGACCCTGGTTTACCGGCCAGGGGTAAACAACGCAGCTGACTACCTATCCAGACACCCCGGAGCGCCTGGAGAAGGAGATCGTGACATCTGTGAGCAAGAAGCTGAGGAGCATGTCCAGGTCGTGGTAGAGGCTGCCACGCCGAATGCCATGCCTCTCCAGGAGCTGGAGGCTGCGGCGGCACAGGATGAGTGCTTCAAAGTATTGAGGCAGTCCATGCAGCAAGGCTCCTGGAAGTCAGCGCTTGAGGCCCTGGCGGGACGCACTCAGGAGGCCCGGACTGGTCTAGAACAAGGTTCGTGAGGAACTGTCTTTCTCGGCGTTGGGCCTGCTACTTCGGGGTGATCGGATTGTGGTTCCCCAGTCAAAGGTGGGTGAGGTGATTGCGCTGGCACACCGGGGCCACCAAGGGGCCGCCAAGACCAAGGCCCACCTCCGGATGAAGGTGTGGTTCCCCGAGCTGAGACGCAAGGTGGACGAGTTTGTGGCGGCTTGTGTCTGGTGTCAGGCACCCTCGCCCTTACAGCGGGAGCCGGTCATCGAGGCGATGCCGAGAGGGACCCATCTGTGGGAGGTGGTTCATGCCGATTTTGGGTCCACCACCATGGGCACCCACTTCCTGGTCCTGGTGGGCGAGTACTCCCGCTACCCCGAGGTGGAGTTCGTGGAGTCCGTGGCGTTTGAACACGTGGTGGTGGCGGTGGAGAAGTTGTTCGCGGATCACGGATTCCCTCACACGCTGTGTTCAGACAATGGTGCGCCTTTTCAGGGTGAACAATTTGTTGAACTGATGGTGAGCTGTGGGGTGGTGCACCGGAAGATCATGCCCCTGTGGCCTCGAGTGAATGGGGAGGCAGAACGCCTGATGAGGACCCTCAATAAGACATTTAGAATTGCCCAAGCCCAGGGGCAGTCCCTACAGAGAGCCCTGTACCAATTCTTGAGAGTATACCGCACCACGCCACATGCGTCCACGGGGGTGGCCCCGGCAGAGGCAATGTTCAGGAGGTGTCCGCGAGGGCTATTGCCGGAGGTCGCAGAGCGGGAACCTGTGGTGATTGACGACCAACGGGTCGAGATGGACCGGCAAGCAAGAACTGAGCAAGAAAACGTGCGGAGGGGGCTTCGCCCACAACAGCTGGAGCCGGGCGATGAGGTTCTCATTCGCAATCGACACCCGCATGGAAAACTCTCTTTGCCGTACGAGCCTGAGCCACTGGATGTCGTGGCCGTCCGGGGCTCCATGGTGACGGCGTCGGATGGACGGTCGGAAGTGACGCGCAACGTGAGCTTCTTCAAAAAGATCAGAGACCCTAGAACTGACCCACCTCCTGACCCGGACCTGGGAGGAGTCCTGGAGAACGAGGGAGACCCACCCTGCATGCCGGAGTCCCCAGTGCGGGGTCCGTCGGTGGACAGATCACCCGTGCCGGAGGCGAGCAGGAGGTACCCCCAGAGGACTGGGTGAGGGAAACCAGCTCGCCTCACCGATTACGTGCTGGGACAATTGGCTGAGAATCCAGAGGGTGAGAAAGTCTAGCTAAGGGGACCCGGGTGGATGCCAATAAAGGGGTGCTCATTGGACAGGGGTTGTGTGATTTGTTTTTGTTGTCCCATTGTTCTCATGACTTGTTTCAATTGCAGTGTTGTGTAGTTTGCAGTGAAGAGTTCAATGATGGTTGTTGGTTCTCCCCGAAAAGGGAGGAGTGTGGCGCTGCCCGATGATGGGCGCGCACGCGGCGGCGTGACGTTGCACGCCGTCGCGTGTAGTATAAATAAACGGGGCATTTCCCGGCCACGTTAGAGCGACCGGGAAGCCCGAATCAAGACGGACGTGTTGGTCTGCGTTCTTGGGGCCGGGGCTTACGGCGAAGCGCGTGGGGGGCGCCAGTCACCCTCAACAAAGAGTATCTCCTTGGTGGATTGAAGCGTGGGACAAAGCCCAAGCGACCACTTACCCCTTCGTTAATGCAACAAAAGGGGTACTAATCACCAGGCCCTGCCCAGATAGAAGGAGAAAAACCCAGCGGCAAAAAAACCTCACAGAGTGCAGCAGTCCACGTGTCGAAGAAGCTGAAGGTCCAGCGGACGGTGGACTCCAGAAATGATGTGTAGTACCAGCGTGGAAATCCACAGGGAGAACAAGTGAACTCGGGGGAAACAAAGAGGAGTAGAAAGATGAGAACCAGGGAAAGGAGCCTCCTAGGAGGAAAAGGAAGGTAAGCCGGGAGAAGGCAGCAAGGAAAAGGACCTTGCTCAAAGGAGCAAGGGCGGTGTGTCGAGACAGCCAGAACACAGAATGGCAAAAAGGGAGCGAGAAGGGAAGAGCCCGACGCAGCGAAGCCAAGCACTGAGTGCCGGAAGAGCCGGAACCCAGATATGTGAAATGGCCCCGAGAAAGGAGGAGCCGGACCCAGCGAAGCCAAGCACTGAGCGCCGGAGGAGCCGGAACCCAGGTAAGTGAAATGGCCCCGAGAAGGGAGGAGCCCGACCCAGCGAAGCCAAGCACTGAGCGCCGGAAGAGCCAGAACCCAGGTATGTGAAATGGCCCCGAGATGGGAGGAGCCCGACCCAGCGAAGCCAAGCACTGAGCGCCGGAAGAGCCAGAACCCAGGTATGTGAAATGGCCCCGAGATGGGAGGAGCCTGACCCAGTGAAGCCAAGCACTGAGCGCCAGAGGAACCGGAATCCAGGTAAGTGAAACGGCTGCGGGAAGGGAGGAGCCTGACCCAGTGAAGCCAAGCACTGAGTGCCGGAACAGCCGGAACCCAGGTATGTGAAATGGCCTCGAGAAGGGAGGAGCCGGACCCAGCGAAGCCAAGCACTGAGCGCCGGAAGAGCCGGAACCCAGGTAAGTGAAATGGCCCCGAGAAGGGAGGAGCCGGACCCAGCGAAGCCAAGCACTGAGCGCCGGAACCGCCGGAACCCAGGTATGTGAAATGGCCCCGAGAAGGGAGGAGCCGGACCCAGCGAAGCCAAGCACTGAGTGCCGGAAGAGCCGGAACCCAGGTATGTGAAATGGCCCCGAGAAGGGAGGAGCCGGACTCAGCGAAGCCAAGCACTGAGCGCCGGAAGTGCCGGAACCCAGGTAAGTGAAATGGCCCCGAGAAGGGAGGAGCCCGACCCAGTGAAGCCAAGCACTGAGCTCCAGAGGAGCCGGAAGCCAGGTAATTGAAACGGCTGCGAGAAGGGAGGAGCCTGACCCAGTGAAGCCAAGCACTGAGCGCCGGAACAGCCGGAACCCAGGTATGTGAAATGGCCCCGAGAAGGGAGGGGCCCGACCCAGCAAAGCCAAGCACTGAGCTGCAGAGGAGCCAGAACCCAGGTAAGTGAAACAGCCCCGAGAAGGGAGGAGCACGACCCAGCAAAGCCGTGAGGATAGCAGCACAGGGACCGGCAGCGAGACAGGAGGAGCCTGACAAGCGTACCAGAACAATGAATACCGGGACTGCCCAGTGCACAAGGAAGCAACCTGTCCAGAGGACGCAGGGAAGCCAGGGAACACAATGGAAGGGAACAGAGAAGCCAAACAGGCAAGAAAGAATCAGAAGAACACAGGGTGCATGGCGAGGGCAGATGGCAGGAAGCAACGCAGCCGGCTGAATTGTTCGCGTGCTAAAGTAGTCCCAGCTAGGCGTTCCGTTGCCTCTGCAATGAGCAGCAGCTGCCATCTTTGGAAAAGCTGAAAGGCTGCACGGTCGACAGAAACTCCATTTAGGTAGCGCCATCTTGAAGGAGGGAAGATGGCCGTAGGGTGTCTGCATCTCCAGCGCTGCCAAACTGACCAGGAACTGGGGAGAGTGCCAACAGTATGCCCCCTCCACAGTCGGCATGGGCCCGGTTTCTAAGGATGCAGTTTGTGAAATCGCTGTAACAGGATGGGAGCATGCACGGCAGAGGCTGGTTCCCAGGTGCGGTCGGCAGGTCTGTAACTCTTCCAGTCCAGGAGATACTGTAACTGACCTCTACGGTGTGTGGAGTCACAGATAGCTTGCACCTCAAATTCAGGACCAGCAAGGGCATCAAGTCGAGCCGGCCTCGGATGGATCATCCTTTGAAACGGGTCCTCCAGAAAAGGTTCCGATTGAGAGGATGACTCGGAGACCATGAAGCCGGGAGTTGAAGCTTAAAAGCTTCAGAATCCTGAAGGGTCCCGAAATAACGGGGAGATAGTTTAGAAGGAACCAAATGTTTGGGGAGATATTTAGCTGAGAGGCAAACCAGATCCCCTCTTTGAAGATTGGGTAAAGGAAGCCTTTTAGAATCTGCCCTTCATCTGCTCGCCATTCTAGAAGAAATAAGTGCCACTGGCACTAGCGGTCATATCTGCATTGGGCTGATTTTCAGAAATACCACTCGCGGAGGTGGTAACCTTTTCCAGTGGTATTTTATCAAACATCCTGCACAACTTGGAATGACCTGGTAAGTTTGTAGTTTATCAATACATCAATGCCACATCTTTCCATTTGTGTTTTTCAAAAGTGACTTCCACAAACAACCCAATTTCCTTTTCCATAACCACAATAGTAATATCAATGGGTGTTATTCAGGGTGCTGTTAAACTTCTTTCGTAATGCACTCACAAGTAATCGAGAAATTCACCAGAACATAGGGGGTGCATTCTTACAGAAGTAAACTGAGGACTCACTGTTAAGATATGGAGCCCTGCTTCCTTGCCAATTAGGAGTTGCTATATGTTGCTGTGGATTCTAACAGAGCAAAAGTGTATGGGCCACAGTGGCCCCAACATGACCATCCAGGGCCACAGAATCTGTAATTTGCATTCACCAGTGGCCAAAGCTCTCCTTCCTCTCAATGTGGAGGTCTATGTGTGAGGGCCAGACAGGCGAATCTGCCACAATGATATGTTTCTAAGCGCAGACCCGGAGATCGAACCTGTGTCGCTCTGTGTCATCTTACTTCCAAGGCGAGCACGTTACCCGTAAACTATCCTCCCGAGACAAGATGCTGAGATCAAGACGACTGACTCCCACCTTCTACAGAGAAGCCAAGCAGGCCTTTCAGCACTCCTTCGAGGCAGGCTGAATTGTGAAGGATTTTCTCTTTTTTGGGTTTGTGCAGGGCTGGAATTTTAAAGCTGTAACACAGGGAGCAAGAGCCGATGCAGCTTCTGGGGTGGGTTGCTGGTGGGGATTGCCCCATTCCCATTCTGCCCCAGTCTTACCCATCAACATCCCCATACGAACAATGCACACTCTCAGTGTAATGTTAACATGTAAACCCTATGCATTGTCCACAAGGCTTTCTGGGGCCTGGGTCCAAAATACCTTCAGCTATCCCTCCGCAAATACCTTCCCTCTCGAGCTCTTCGCTCCTCTACCTCTAACTCCCTAAAGGTCAGTCTTTTTTCAAAGAAATGGGGGTAGATCTCTGTCTTCGGCTGGGGCCTCCCTCTGGAATAGCCTCTCTGACACTCTAAAACTTAAGGAGAACCATTCTCGGTTCCGGATGCACCTCAAAACCTTCCTCTTTGCTTCTGCCTTCTCTCCCGCTCTCCCCTGCTGATCTGCTTTCTCTCTCGGCACCCTGCACCTGGCCACCCTCTTTCCTCCGGGCCCAGGTACCTGCTCCTCTTGCCACCCACACACACTGCCTCTGGGACACCCCGTGCCCTGGGGTCTGTATCTGTATCCATACATTCCCTCCTTTTTCTTCCTGCACTCATCAGACCTACCCTGTCTGCTGCCTTAACCCCAGCACTTGCCACTTGCTGACTGTACTACCACTGTTGCATTATTTATTTATTTATTGTTATTTATCTGTTAGGAAGATGGCAGCACCAGCGCCTTCCAGTAGGAAGATGGCAGCACCAGCGGCATCCATTAGGAAGATGGCAGCACCAGCGCCATCCATTAAGGAAGATGGCAGCACCAGCACCTTCCATTAGGAAGATGGCAGCACCAGCGCCATCCATTAAGGAAGATGGCAGCACCAGCGCCTTCCATTAGGAAGATGGCAGCACCAGCGCCTTCCATTAGGAAGATGGCGCCACCAGCGCCTTCCATTAGGAAGATGGCAGCACAAGCGCCTTCCATCAGGAAGATGGCAGCACCAGCGCCATTCATTAGGAAGATGGCAGCACCAGCGCCTTCCATCAGGAAGATGGCAGCACCAGCACCATTAATTAGGAAGATGGCAGCACCAGCGCCTTCCATCAGGAAGATGGCAGCACCAGCGCCTTCCATTAGGAAGATGGCAGCACAAGCGCCTTCCATTAAGGAAGATGGCAGCACCAGCGCCTTCCATTAGGAAGATGGCAGCACCCGCGCCTTCCATTAAGGAAGATGGCAGCACCAGCGCCTTCCATTAGGAAGATGGCAGCACCGGCGCCATTCATTAGGAAGATGGCAGCACCAGCGCCTTCCATCAGGAAGATGGCAGCACCAGTGCCTTCCATTAGGAAGATGGCAGCACCAGCGCCTTCCATTAGGAAGATGGCAGCACCAGCGCCATCCATCAGGAAGATGGCAGCACAAGCGCCATTCATTAGGAAGATGGCAGCACCAGCGCCTTCCATTAAGGAAGATTTAGGAAGATGGCAGCACCTTCCATTAAGGAAGATGGCAGCACCAGCAGGAGACGAAGAGTTGCTGCCGTCCTCTACACATGCTTCTATGTCATTTCATCGATTCATTTTTTTACGAATACATTTCTGGGAAAAACTCACTGAAATGTTTATTTTCTTATTTTTGAGGGGTTTCCCCCAAACCCTCATCCCCTATTGTTTTTCTCTATTCCCGACCTCTCCCAAACCCCTATATTTTTCGATAAGTTTATTCGTTAAAAAAAACATTGAAAAACAAAGTCTGTTGAAGAAAGGACGTTGTACCCTATACATCAGCGACAGCCAGTAATGACAGACTGGGCTGGCATACACCCCAAGCACACCGCGGCCATTTTGGAATGGGATACGCTGATCTGTATGGAACAGGAGACTTAAATGATGGCAGACATCTTAGAATGTCCAGCTTACGCTTCACTTGCACTTAGCATCAACAACAACAGATGCAAAAACCACTACTCGTGGGCAAGTGCTATGTACCAGCACATCACTGTGTGAGCACCATCTTGAACCTGGATCCCAGGATGTACGCCAGGGACCCTCTCGCTCAACCACCGCACTGACCTGGAGTGAGACTGCCCCAGTGCCCGCCAGCTGCCTCGTAGAGAATGATATTGCCATATTACAGGGGCATGAATTCAAAAGGCCTTTTAGATGGGAAGTCTTCAAGCCATGCGCTTGTCTACTTCAGCTTCCTGGTAGGACCAAAGCAGCACTATGCACTGGTTTCTTGGCACTAGACAGATCTAGAACAGGTTTCCTTGGTCCTGGACAGAGACACTTTCTTCTCCCGCTTCCTGGGCTGTCGTCTTCATTGCTGGCGACTTCAGGGGACCCACGATCCCACCAGTGGAAGTGGGCACTGCCCTCTATCCTGGCAGCAGCGCCGCTCTCTGCATCAGTGGTACCTAAGGGATTTGATTTGACCGTGCATCTATCATAATTACCGGGCAAAGGCCATGGGGACACTTTGGAACCCAGGGAAAATCATGGCTAATTTCCTAGTTTCTTCCTGTTTACGGAACAGCAATCGAGTACTGCCTTGCTCCAGCTGACAGGGCCCACCCTTTAGGGCATCTGAGACGCTCTTGGAAGTGGTTGCCCCCGGAGCTGGGCCTCCTTGGGCCCTCAGTCTGAGTTCTGATGGAAATGACCAATTCTTTATGTATCAATATGTCAGGAATAACAATGCACCCTGCCGATGAAGAGCTCAAAAAGAGATGAAAATCACACATTTTATACTGAAAGGGATTTTAAGGTATTTAAGAACAATCACAACTAACTAAATGTATTATTTTACTTGTTCTTTTTCAAAATATTTGTGTATTTTGCTTTACTAATGGGTTTTTGTTTTTTTATTCATTTGGTAATACAGGGACCCCCAGAGCCCCATTGCTCGACTGAGTGCTTCTTTCACACTTGCCTATTTCCATCCATGAAGATTTTATGTTTTTAAAACATATATTAAAGTCAGGTTTGTTTTACTTGATACATTTTAGTTTTGTCTGTAAACCCTATATTTCCAACATTCCAAATTTGTATTTGAGGTATTTTTTTTCTGTTTGCCATGAATGCACAGGCCTGGGGGTTTAGCTGAAATAATGATAATGATGTGTTATTTATATAGCGCCTTAATCCAAAGCACTTTGTAGAGCACATATTTACATACAACATCCCCCAACTGAAATGGGTACTCATTTATCGACCGTGGAAAGATGAAAGGCTGAGTAGGCCTTGCTCAGATTTGAACCTGCGACCTCCAGATCACTCCGGGATCTCAGCAGCAAGCACTCAACTGGCTGAGCTATCTTACCAGCTTGAAATGTTTGTTCTTAGGTGGAAAGAAGGAAAGGGTGCACAGGAGAGATGCCACTGCCATGTTCTGACATACCATGCCATTTCCTTCTGCACTCCATGGAGGCAGCAACATGTTGCCACTTTTGACACCTGAGGTTGAGCAGACACCCCCACTTACCAGAGTGTCTCCCCTTTCACTCCTCTCATAGGTGGGGCCCATTCTAGCCTTGCCGGCAAGTCCAACTGGAGAAGCTGACACCAGGCGCTGCAACCACTTCTGTGTCCAACTGGGAGACCAGGTGACTACACTTTGTTTCAGTTCCCTTCTATCACTGTTGCATGAATGAATGAATGGATCATTATGTAGCACCTCCAGAAATATTGATTGTTTCTGGAAATAATGGCTACAAAAATGATCATCTTTAGTACCACAGGGGGGCAGACATTTCTTGGTGACCAAAACCTCACCTATGGCCCTTGGGGTGGTGTGGGGGCTGGGGGGTTTATTATCACAAAGTAAGTTCTGTCCTTAAGTAGTCAGTGTTGGTGGCCCCAGGGCATGACCTCCTGCCAGTCTCAGGAGGCAAGTAGAGGGGGTAGGTGCTTGGGTGCCCTTGTGCTGTCAGCTCCCTTTGACTGGGCTTAGAGTAGAGCAGATGGGATTGGCTACACGCAGGATCTACTCACACGGCATCCTTCTCCACCTCTTCACTGTGATTTGATCCCAGAATATACTGACCTCCTCCTTAGGGGTCCAGAAAAGCCTCTTAGTGCATTATGTCAGGCCAAGGACCCTCTGCGGAACTGTACAGTGACTGATGCACAGGAAAAACAGTGTACATTGAAATCTGCACACATAGCATCCATGTCCCTCCACGCATTAACCATCAATTCCCACCTCACATTGAGCAATCATTGCCCTGCAAACATTGATCATCCATTGCCCCCCTCACATTGAACATCCATGAGCCTTTGCTCACTGATCACCCATGGCCTTCTGCACATTGGTCTTCCATAGCCTCCCACACATTGACCATCAATGGCCATATGTACATTGACCATCAATGTTCGTCTGCACATTTGGCTCTGAGCTGGGGGTAAATTTGCCAAAAAATGTCTCATTTTCGGAGCAATTACCATCGGCGGTATTACCGCACGGTAATTGTGCTGAAAATTCCCCATTGCGGAATGGGGATTAACCTTTTGCACCCAAACCGGTGGGTGCTAACGCTAATATAGTTGGGCGGCATCCCAGTCGGGGTACCGCCCAACTCATGATCTGGCCCTGTGACTGCTCATAGCCAACTGGTAGTACCTAGGGTATCCAGTCATAACGTCACCTTGGAAAAGGTTGCCAGGGGGTAATATTTACCCAAATTTGCACTCTCACGAAAATCAAGCACTTTCCCCAAATATTCTACGACTGGAGTAAGAAAAGTAGTTAATACCCGTCCTTCAATATGTGGGGGAAGGTTTTTGGTGGTGCAGGGAGAATAATCGCCTACCTGGCCACATTCTCCTGGGTGCATTTTCACATGAACCCGTTCCGAGGACATGTGTTCTGCCTGCATGAATATTATATTGAAGAGGCTCCTAGTGCACACATGTATTGCTGTACTCGCAGAATAGTGGTGTTCATTCTCTGCCTGGCATTGCCCCAGTGGAAACAAATGTTTAACTCAAATCATAACATGGTCAATGGAACATCAGTTGGCATGAGCAAGCAGGGCCTTTCTGTTTCTTTCAAAGACCATGCCCTGTGTGGGATGTGTGATGTGTAGGTAAAGTGTGATGGCAAAGGTGTCTGAAATACTCAAGCTAGATAATTAGGCTTGCAGCCAAGTCCTCTAATCTCTGGAAAACTCATTGAAAGCCTAGAGTTGACGTATATGCAAGACGTTATTCTATGTTCTCCAACAGGTTGATGGCGTGCTTTGTGACGGGCCTTGCATGGAGAGCTTTTCCGGGATCACCGTAGACTGCACGGATATCAGTAATGGAAACATCAGTGTCTCCGGGAATGGCACAGTCCCGGCATCCCAGGTGAGTCCATATGTTTGCCATTCGCTGTGTTGAGAAGTGAGGATGGAGCTAGAAGCAGGAGACAGCCAGGCCACTCTCAGGGGCACATGAACATCCCCCCCGGGACAAGACATTATATATATTTAAGTGAGGGGCACACACTGCCCCCCACCCCCAAACTCTTGCTAACACCAGCACTTCTTGCACTAGACCAAGATACTCAAACAGTGGCTCTGCTCTAGCTGTGCTATGGACTGCACCATTGCCATTCTATCCATGCACATGCTGAGCAGTGCACGTGCAATGTTGTACTCTGGTGTTTCTAGGATTCCATAGGTCAATGCTGTGGATTTCTTTAACCAGGTGTTTTCTTTTTTAAATAGCACCGTATAGTGATCCAGCTTTTGGTCACTATGGAAACGGAACCCTATTGTTAGAAGCTGTATTATCATCTAGAGCATGGGTCTGCAATCTGCAGCTCTCCAGATGTTTTGCACTAGGACTCCCATGATCCGTCACCATTAGTTATGCTTGCTATGGCTGATGGAAGTTGTAGTCCAAAACATCTGGAGAGTCAAGGTTTGCAGACCCCCGATCTAGAGCATTGGGTTCTTTGCCACAATCTCACATCGCTTCTCCTCATCGTGGTGGTGTTTTTGTGCTCATGTTCTTGATTCACAAGATGGCGTCCTTGCATTGGTATCAATCCTCTGGTCCTGCCCTGGATTCTGCACAGTCCTCACTGATAGTGTTGTGGATATTCAACTCTAAGATCAGCTAGTAATTATACAAGCTGTACGCCCCGCTGCTACTATTGCTGCATGTAGCATCCCTCCCCCTCCGACTATCTAGATCCCTCTGGTCCCCGCGTGACTACTGAATGCTTGTGACATCAGTGGCATACCTTTAGTAACATCTTGTCTCTTGTTTTACGGGCAGGTGCAGCAGGTATTGGAAGAGATTCAGAGAAGGCACGCGAGGCAACCAGCAACCAGCTCTTCTACAGCGGACCCCATTGGACAGATCGATCGGCAGCAAGCTTCCCGCATACATCAGCGGACCGCTGGAAGTGGACCGCCCTGGCACGTCAATGCAGGGTTCAGCAGCATCGAAGATGAACACCTTTGAGCCTTAGCAGATGAATCCACGGGCTGGACCTTTCAAGGCGCCCTTCCTTAGAGCGCTTACATCCACCCGCTGCCCATACTCATCCATCAAAGCTTTTATCAATGGGCTCCAAGGAACCAAAGACAGTGAAATGCTGGCGATGGCTTCTTTTGTTCTGACCTACATACGGCAGGCAGGAATTCTACTGAATTGGAGAAGATGGACGAGACTTCTTTCATCCTGGTGCTTGTCATTTAGTCACTTATTATTAATGAATGTTCCCAGGACCTAGGCTATGGTTTAATATTTTGGTCATTGCCTCTTCTATGTCAAAAGCTAGAGTGGGCCAAATTATTCTCAATCTAGGGCCAAATTATTCTAAGTCTAGGTTATTGGACTAGATGTCTTTCAATGGGGCGGCCGGACTGGGATTTATGGATCTGGGTGGAGGTCTTTGATCCACAGCCTGGGAAGAAGCCTGAGTGGCACGAAGAACTACAGGTCAACACCCAGATTCCAAGTCAATCCATGCATCCTAAAAGATAGGTCACTGAACAAGTCAAAGCATCCTTTGACGTAAATCCCGCTTCTGATTTACGCCTGGCTTTTAGCAGAAACATTGCACTGATCTGGCATCAAGGACAATCGTATGTATGTGCAAGGGTCAGTGGACAGCTCCTGCACACTACAGCATACTGGCAGCCTTTGGCACAGACAACCACAACAAACTGCTTCAGACAATCCACTTTGTATATGTTAGAAGCCACATCCGTATAATTAGGGCGGTGAGAAATTGGGGACATTTTAATTTAGTTTGTTTTGTGAATTTTTGGCAAAGTTAAAAAGAATGGGCATTTGTCTCGTGAAATGAAGTGAAGTCTCCTATAAAGTTTCAAGCAAAAGCGTTGTGTGTAGAAAGAGAAGACATATTGAAATACATGTTTTAAACTATGTTATTATATGTTACATGTTTAGAAACTGTACAGAAATATAAATGGCATATTTAAAAAACCTCACTACAAATATTAAACATTACTGTATTATGTACAAGACATGAACATATGATACTTTTTAATGTATTTTTTTATATTTTTAAATTAATAAAATGTTGACCATCTCTAACAATAACTGTGACACACATTTCAAGAGCTAGCTAATAAAGTGACAACACATATTGTTATATGCAGTGAAGTGAGAAATACCATATTATATTTTTCAGAAATATCTAGAGCCTTTTCATCTATGTTAGAATAAATAAAGCGTAAACCTGTATAGCACTTTTTTGAATTGTGGACGGTTTACATTTTTATTTCAGAAATTAATTTAAGACTGCAACATGTTTTACAAATATTATGATTGTATTTTTATATTTCTACACTGATTTTAATGTATTTTTCATGAGCTTGTATTTGAATTGTCTATCAACTTCTTATGAAGATTTAATATTTATATATTTTCAAATATATGAATATATCTACAGACTCTTAAAGAGTATAGAGTGATATGCTTCACATTTCCACACTTCATATTCCTCACTTGCAGAAGATCTAGAGCAGCTTTTTCTAGTTAAAGTAAAAGTTTCTAGGCACTTGGGTATAGGCTAATATTGCGCCCATTGCTGCTCCCATGGCAATTGCTGAGATGGACACACATCTGCAGTGGTCCACAAGCCTGTCTGGGAAGGATGCTGTGCAGTAATGGAAGGTGCTGTCTGGGAAGGATGCTGTGCAGTAATGGAAGGTGCTCTCTGGGAAGGATGCTGTGCAGTAATGGAAGGTGCTGCCTGGGAAGGATGCTGTGCAGTAATGGAAGGTAGACCAAGCCAGAAGTTGGTGCTAGGACAGATCTGCACAGGTCCAGTGGAGCTGGATATTATGACTGTATACATGAAAAGTACAGGCAGTAGAGCAGCTATGAGAACCACCAAGGAACAATACTCACCATGCAGAGCTATCATTTACCCAATAATAGGGCTCTAGGAAATTTTAAAAGGTAATTGGCTAGGAGGCAAGTAAGTGGAGCTCATACCTGATGAATTGCCAGTGAAGTAGTTTAGTAGAAGCACTTAATGTCCCTATTCTGTATTTAAAAATGAACAGAGTTTAAAGCTACTGAATTGATGGTGATCGTTTTGGTCACAATACGAGTATGGCAGCGTGCTATAAAATAAAGTGGCATCAAAAAGTTAATGGCACTTTTTCAGCACAGACATTTTCTGAGTTAAGAGGTAAAGTGGAGGAAATACCTCTAGCACTTGGATGGAGGTTTTCCCCCATTTTGCCTCAATTACATGGAGGAGGTACCGCCGGCAGAATTATCACGGCCTGTAATTTCGCCAAATCTAAGTGGAGTCCTATGGGAATATTGTTGGGGAGGGAGCAGTCCCATCCCCCCACCACTCCAGGCACTTTAAAGTAAGGCAACATACATTCAATAAGATTCTATTGGATAAGATGTTAGCAAAAGCATTGGCTAGAAGATTGGAAGACAATCTTGCCGAGACTTATTCTCCCAAACCAAACAGGGGCGAGCAGATTGGATAAAGGTTCCGTGATGCTCTCCCTGGATGCTGAGAAGGCATTTGATGGGATTGAGTGGGGAAATCTTTTTGAAGCCATGATAAGGCTGGACTTTGGAGCCAAATGTTCATGTTGGGTCAAGTTGTCATATACGAACACCAGAGAAGCCGCTTCAACTTATGGTCTCTGCTCTGAGGTTTTTACACTGGTGAAGGGGACTCAGCAAGGTTGCCCTCTTTTGCCCCTACTATACGTGCTGGCAATGAAGCCACTGGCTGGTGCCATCAGGAGGGATGGGAGAGTTGTCAGCCAATGATCTGCTACTGGTCCTCAAGGAACTGGACAGTTGTTTACCAGCTTTGACGAGTCAAATTGAGAGCTGTATGCATTTGTCGGGTTATATGATAAATTGATCCAAGTCTGAGGCAATGCCAGTGTTGAAGTTGTGCATGAAAGTTGATTATACGCCCTTGGGAGTCCATTGGTGTCCATTGGCCATATGGCTAACTCATGGCGTGGTAAGATTAGGGCGGAAAACTTAAAGATGGTGTTAAAGAACTTGAAGTCGGATCTCGAAAGATGGAAGCAGCGCAACTTGTCGCTGTGGGGGATGATTGATGCCTTGAACATGAACAACGCGCCCAAGGTTAATTATATCCTCAGTATGATTCCTTTGTTTCCAACTAAAATGGTATGCAAGAGGATAGAGAGGTTCTTGCAGGAATTCTTATGGGACAATAAACTTCCACACATTATGTTGTGGAAGCTACAATTGCCGGCGGAGAAAGGGGGATTATGTGTGCCAGACTTTTCTGTTTATCACTTGGTATTTGCTAGCAGACATATCGTCCCTTAACTGCCAAGCTATTTTGCAAGTCTATGTAAAAAGGACAAGCTTACTCGTCCTTGGCACTTACAGATGAGCCTGATAAGTGGGTGTGTGAAGAGGCTAGTAGGAATGGCCCATTGATGCCGAAGGCAATTTTGACGATGAAAGCAACCAGGGTTTGTAACTCTTCTCCTTTGACAGAATCCTTACGGTTGGCTTGGAAGAAGTTCTCAACTTCATTAGGTAGTGACAATTGGGTTCCTCAATCTTGTTTAACCCTCTTATTAAGGATGGAAATAAGATGCTGTTTTATTTTATTTATTTATTGAGCATTTGTTAGGTGCCTGTCCAACAGAGTAGTGTTTCGAGGCACCGCAAGGCAAAGTGGGGAGGGAACAGCGGAGGAAAATAACATAATGGCAACAGGAAAAATTAAACACTCATAGTCCTACTAGGACTTGCGACATTCGGACATGCAAGAGCTGTGAAGAAAAGTGCAGAACAGGGGATCAAGGGAGTAAGCAATGGGCAAGTGCTAGTGAGATCCCGGGAGGGAAGTGCCAAGGGTGCCAGGGGAAGGACCGCTGGTTAAGTGCTAAGGCAGGGAATTCCCACGGGTGGGGTGCACAGCCGCCCCGGAAGGGTGCCCACAAGGGCATTGCTGTAGAGGAGGGTGCAGGTATCGACTGGGCTTGAGCCAGGTACCCGTTAGATTCATGAAGATCCAGGCCGCTAGTCTCAGTGGCAGTGGGGTGATTAGCAGGGAAGGGAAAGTGGGTGGTGGGCGATATCAGGTGGATTGGGTATGATGGTTAATGGGAGCTGGCTTCATTTTAAACAACTGAGGCAGGGAAGGGAAATCTGTAACTGCACATAAAGCTACAACCGGGTTCTTAAAATGGCAGACCCAACATTGGGGGAGCTGGAGTGTTCTGGCATTGATGGGACTGTCTGTCTTCAAAATGGAAAGTGAAGGTCATCAAGCCCCTAAATTATACAAGATGGTTTTGTCCACCAGCAAGAATAACTCCACATTGTTAGAGGCTTGAATACAGAGAATAAATGGAGGGATATCTGTAGGAATGTCACCATTTCCTCTCTGAGCTTGCCAGAGAGGTCGAAGTAGAGTAAAATCCTGCATAGGGTTTCTTGGATCGGGTCTACAGGCGTGGTCTTTCAGATTCAGATGCGTGCTGACAAACACGCTGTCAAATTACGGTGGAAGTCTACCTCGACGGTCAAGAAATCAATTAATAGAATCTTGACTTTCTATAACGCTAGCATGGATAATCAGTATTTACTCACACCGGACAAATGTCATAGAAATAGGACAATTTTAAAGTGCAATAGTGCAACCAAATTGTTGCAATTACTAACCTAGGAATTCTCTAAGGGTGGCTGTGTATTGGTGACTGGGAACGCACACAGCCCAATATTCAAATACAGCATTACTCTAAGACCTTGCTTCTCCTCTCAGTCCCTCTTCTAAAATTCTGTGACACAGCGGGGCACGCTTCATATGGCAGATTTTCTGGACGTTTCTCCGATCCCAAGGGAGTGAGAATTGTCAGAGCCATTGCAACCTAGAATTCAGATCCCAACGCTGTCGGAATAAAAAATATGGTTCATAGTTACAATAATATTGGGGTAAGAGCTGTGAAAATGAAGTGAGAGCAAGCCCAGCGTGTATTATATTCTTAGTTATTTTCTGCAAAGCAGCCAGGAACCCTTATTAGTACTATTATCCCCCGTCCCCTTTCTCACAAGGGCATTTCAAAAGAGTGTAATAGGATGCTCCAGACTGGGAGTTCTTGGAATGATGACCTTTTATTAGAAAGCAATATACGTTGCTGTGCTAGGTTTCGATAATGCGCTTTGCTCAGTAGGAAAAGAGCAACTTTCCTTTCATAACTACAATAAATACTGGAGGAGATCATTAGAAATTAATATTGTACAATTTTGAAAAGAGAAAGTTTACAATGTTATTGATAAAGTCTATTCTTAGCAGACGTAAGTAGTACCTGCGCACTGGATACAGTTGTGTGATGTGCTGGGCTGTGCACGCCACGGGATACTTCAGCTTGGATTTGTTTTCATTTTGCCAATTGTTGTATTTGTGGGCGTTTATTTGGACTTACAATCGAAAGGGTACCATGAGTCCCTTCTCTTTCTGAAAAAACAAAATTTGATTGCTGTTTGAACAATAGGAATATTAATAAATTGTCTCAGAATAGTGGAAATTGTTGCAGTTTTTTCCCTCTTTTGTGAGGCTAGATCAGAGCCTGGTTGTTTTTCTTAAGGTTGTCACTAACCTATAATTGTGACTCACATTTGCACTTACTAGAAATATTGTTGAAAAAGCATCCTCCTGATGAGGCACTCAAGTAGCGAAACACGTGGAGATGATAGAGAGGCTAAATGGTG
Source organism: Ambystoma mexicanum (assembly GCF_040938575.1). Lineage (NCBI taxonomy): Eukaryota > Metazoa > Chordata > Amphibia > Caudata > Ambystomatidae > Ambystoma > Ambystoma mexicanum. The sequence goes on from NC_090924.1 coordinate 1,426,548,929, forward strand.
AACCGAACGATGAGGAAATAAATCAAAACACGTATGGAGAGGGAATATGAGCATGTACATCACGTGATGCTTGCCAGAGCGGGAGAACAATGCTTGACACGTTTTAACATTGCTTGTGCCCACACCCCGCGGCACAGGGAGAAATTGATACAATGCCCTCATTACGACCCTGGCGTTAAGGGGTTAATGGTGCCGTAAAAGGTGTTGGCGCCGTTAAACCCTTAATGCCTGGTCTGGACCAGCCGTTAAAGTAGGGACCCGCAAAGGGACTTTCGAGGTAATTGCGGTACCGCAATTTGCGGTACCGTAATTACTGCCTTCCCCAGTCCCATTGAGCCCTATGGGGCATAAATGGGAATGGGGAAGGGCCACTGGTAAATGGGGAATTACCGCCCCGCCAACCTTGGAATGGGGTGGTAATTCCCCATTTACCATTGGCGAAGTCGGTAAGTTACCGGCGTTAACCATGGCGCTATTAGCGCCATTTGTTAACTCCAGAGTCGTAATGAGGGCCAATGTATTCCCAGGGGCCAGGCAGGTTTCATATTGATTTTCATCGACAGAGTTGTGGGAGTGGGGGCAGGGAATGGGTAGAGCATAAGGTAACACACACACACTGTGTAGTTGCTGTATTGTTTTCCCTTTGCTGGTTTAAAGGGACCCCGTCTCTTTTTGATGCTCGGAGACTGAGGGGCCGATTCATGGAACAAATGTGCGCCGAAAAAAGTGGCGCAAGCAGGTGCAAGCATGAAAAAGGAAGCGCCATGGGTTGTGCGCCAAACCTGTGGGTGACGCACACAGGCGCACACGTCATTGCAACCTCCGAAACGCCGTGCGCGATGCGCACAGAGAAAGCGCACAACGTCCGCGCACATACCAAAAAGGGGGCGGGACAGGGGGCGTAACGCTTGGACTGGGGAACAACGTGTGAAAAAGAAGGCGTAACTTGGGAAGTACTGCAGGGAAATACACGAAACGCACCCGAACAACTCGTATTCATGGATTTGAATACGGGAAACAAGCGCACGCTACAAGACGTGCACAGGCATCAACACGTCCGCCACAGGAAGGCAGGCAGAAGCGTCCCCGCTCACAGTATAAAAGCGCGCACAAACAACAAACACGTACATACCGCCACGATGAATGCCCCATTTGTCGCAGCACTGATGGTGGCAGACTGCCGGAGGAGGAGAATAGCCAGGGCCCGCATTTTTTCCCCCCGGACAAGCCTTTTTGGGATGCCTGACGACCAGGTCTACGGCAGGTATAGGTTTCCACCTCGTATCATCCTAGACCTGGTCAGGGAGTGGGAAGATGACCTTACAGCACCCACCCTCTGCTCCCAAGCATTGAGCACCTTGGAGAAGGTGCTCAATGTCCTGCATTTTTTGGCCACTGGGTCATTTCAGCGGACTACTGCCATAGTGGGGGGGTCTCACAGGCCACGCAGTCACGCTGCCTACACCAGATGTTGGCAATCATGACTGCTCGCCCCTCAGTCCGCAGGCACATATAAATGCCCAGAACACCCGCAGAAATGCAGGCAGTGGTCCAGGACTTTTACAGGGTGGCACATTTCCCCAAAGTGTGTGGTGCCATAGATTGCACCTATGTGGCCCTACGTCCACCTAGGGCCACTGAGCACATCTACCGAAACCGCAAGCACTGGCATTCCATCAACGTGCAGGTGGTATGTGATGCCAAGGCAATCATCACCTCTGTCTATGCTAACTACCCTGGCTCCACCCATGACCGTTTCATATACAGAATGTCTGCCCTGAGCCGGGCCCTGGAAGCTGGGCAGCATGGCGACACATGGCTCCTAGGTGTGTACAAATGCCCTCGCACATGCATGCATGTCACACACACACACACAAATAAACAAACCCCAATAATCACAACCATTTACACCTCCCCAGGGGACAGTGCCTACCCTCTGAGCAACCACATGATGACGCCAATCGGGAACCCCACCACATCACCCCAGGTAAGATACAACGCTACCCATATTGCAACCAGGGCCATAGTGGAGCGCACATTCGGAGTGCTCAAGTCACGCTTCCGCTCCCTTGACCGCTCTAGCGGGCAGGTACTCTATGCACCCCCAGTAGTGTGCAGGATCATTGTGGCAGCATGTGTCCTGCACAATGTTGCAACACGGCAGGGCGCACCGGTGGACAAGGTGGTGCCCCCACATCCCCAACCACAGGCACAGATGCTGCCCATGGGAGGGGATAGGGCAAGTGGCGAGGCAGCCCGGACCCAGCTTGTGGCCACATTTTTCACCTAAACTCTCACCCCTGCGGAGTAGACACAGGCTTGGCACATACCAGGTGACAATCGATGATGACAAAGAGACAGTCAACTGTCACAACCTTACCACCCTGAGAATGTTGCCATGGAAGTGCCACATTGTGTGCATCCCTAGCTACTTAAACCTAACCAATCCTGTGTGACCAAAAGGTACACATGCAAGGGGCCTCATTACGACCCAGGCGGTAAGTTATCGCCTGGGTCGTACCCTTACCACCATGGTGTAAACTATGTTTACACCATGGTGGATGGCGGATTTACCGCCCCATTCCAAGGTGAGTGGGGCGGTAAATCCCCATTTCCCATTTTACCCTTCCCCATTCCCATTGTTGCCCCATAGGGCATAATGGGAGTGGGAAAGGCGCTAATTACGCCACCGTAAATTACGGTGGCGTAATTAGCACCTTGGTCCCTTAGCGCCATGGATTTTAACGCCTGCAAAAAGCAAGCGTTAATATCACCATGGCGCTAACGGACCTTGTAATCAGGCGTTAAGGGTCGGCGCCGTTTATGGTGCCGTTAACCCCTTAACGCCTGATTCGTAATGAGGCCCAAGGTGTGTATCACACAGACTTGCAAAACAGGCCATGACAATCACTGGTATGTCACACAAAGCCACCAAAACCACAACATGACATGGCAAGCAATAGCAAAACACCAACACAATAACAATAATGTACACATTGACATGTGAAAAATGCAAAGTGGCGTCAGACAATGATGCCTGACATGGAATCAGATGAAATGACTGACCAACAAACTCCCACACAAAGCAAGCCATACCCAAATGCATACCAACAGTTGTAGCTTGAACATAACAATGAATGCCTGTTCACATGCACATTGTGCACGGCAAAATAAACACTGCATAATACGTGTGCTGTGTCCATCTCCTGCAACACACTGCTCAGCACACAGCATAGTGACCAGTTATTGTGTGTGATGCACACCCTGAGCATCACATGAAAATGTCAAACTAAATAAAAAAAAACAAATCATGCATGTACAGGATCCACAAATGGTCATAGATCATGTGCTGCAGGGACACAGTGGTCCCCAGAAGGCTAACTGTGTGCACATGTGGACATGGAAGGGTGGTTGTACATGTTGTGGATCATAGTGCGAGTGTGTGTGTCAGTAGGGACATGCACTCAATACATGCATGTGCAATAAAGTGACCATCAGTGTCCTCATCACATGTGAACATTGCGCATGTGTACACCCCAGCATGTCAAACCACAACTATACCCTCACACCTGAAAGGTAAACACAACACATGAACAGCCATTGATCAGCAGAATACATCATGTACATAGGATACCACAATTACAATGTCAGGGTGCCCATCACACTGTGGAGCAAGGCAACTGTCCAACAACAAAATTCCCTCCTCTCCCTCACATGTCACCATGACCCACTGAACAACTGTGCATGGGGTATCTAGCATTCATCCTTGAAGTTCACCTGGCCACAGGATCACCCTTCCCCTTGTCTCCATCTTCCACCTTGTGTGTAAAAAGTTTCCAGCACCCTCAGACGCCACCTTGACTTGCACAAACAACAAATCAAAGAGAACTCAAAGCAGGCAAACACAGAAGCCTGCAGGCAGCAAAACAAACCAGAGCAGCCTCCAGTAGATGACTTGAAGTAGCTGTACGTCACAAAGGCCAAGTACTAGCACAATGATGGAACAACCAAGGTAGCACAGTAAAACAATGTCACAACAGGATGTGTACCATGTGTGGTACATAATATGGAATGATGCACCACAAACTGATGTGTACTGTCACAGCTCCTGTGTACAGGTGCAGGAGTGGCACGGACCAACCACCCCCACCGTGGTCTGGGTGCCTGCAAGGTCAAACTCACACAGGTCTCTTAGACCCTGGTGGGGAAGGAGGGTCGGGGATATGCAGTCGTGACAGGCATTGTTATACTGGATAACTGAAATGAGGGGCAGGAGAGGGGAGTAGGATTGACAAGGGAAAGTAGGGAATGTACAAAAATATACTAATCACATTAACACATACACAGTCAGACCAAAGATGTACATCATGCACATAGTACCAAATTACTCAAATGGAAGTCAAAGAGAAACTTATCTCTGGGGTGAGTGCTGGCCTCTTGCCTGCGTATTCTCAGGTCCGGTAACATGACCAGTTCAATGCTGCAAAGAGAGCCAGAGTCACTAATCTGTGCGTGCCCATAACACACAGACACACCACCATGCATGCCCCAAAGTAACAAGATACTCTACAAACTATCTGGTGTGGTGCTTCGTACCCATACGTATGATTCCCCCAGTGATGGTACATACACAGTCAATGCAGTAAGTAAAGCGCCGGTGGGTGCGTAGCAAATGTAAGACCAATGTGTCAAGATTCACACAACATCCAATGTACCCTGGGTAAGCATCCAGGCGCATTTAGCAAGGTACGACTTCAGTACAAGTCGTGTTCCAGCATAACCTATATAAAATAGGTAGTGCATGTGGCAATTCAAACCTGTAAAGGAAATGCACTGCACACAAGTCTGTCCCTCGCTGTCTGTCCCTGTGAGCTGCTTTTTTCCCTGTCTTGGAACGCTACATGGCTAATACAACTGCCTCAATGGACCATGTTGGACCGGAGGATATGTGCCACTGCCCCTCATGTGATATGATATGATATGATATGGTATTTGTAACGCGCCTATACACAGGTGTTTCAAGGCGCGACGAGGCAGGGAGGGGAGGAACAAGGGGAGACAGACAACGATCCTACTAGGCCAGGTGTCATTCAGATCGCGCAAGTGCAGGGGTGGGGGAGGGGGAAAAGTGCAAGGGGAAGGGGAGGGGGGGAAGTGCAGTACAAGGTAAGTGGCGTAAAGTAATAATTAAATAGGGCCAGCTGGTGGCAAGTAGAAGGTAAGTGCAGAACAAGTGCTGGGGAAGGGGGGGCTGTAGGGATACAGAGACAGTCCCGCAGTGCAGAGGGGTTCCAGGGCATCAGTGCAAGTGGAGAGTGGCTGGGCCCAGGGCCGAGGCCGTTTAGAGAGGTCCAGTTGCAGGATCAGTGCAGTTTCAGTGAAGAATATTAGCTGTTCAGCAGGGGAGAGGGAGAGAGAAAGCAGAAGCAAAGAGGAAGGTTTTGAGGTGCTTCCGGAACCGGAGCTGGTTCTCCTCGAGTTTCAGGGAGGCAGGAAGGCTGTTCCAGAGGGATGCCCCTGCCGCGGAGAGAGATCCACCCCCAGCTCGTTGCTTCGAGAAGCGGCTGACCCTGAGGGAGTTGGAGGCGGATGAGCGAAGGGCTCGGGAAGGAAGATATTTGGGAAGAGAGAGTTGAAGGTATTTAGGACCCAGGCCCCAGAAGGCCTTGTGGACAATGCAGAGGGTTTTGAACTTTATCCTCGCAGCCACTGGGAGCCAGTGTAGAGATTTCAGTCCTGGAGAGATACGATCCCTGGGCTTGAGGCCAAGGACAAGTCTCGCAGTTCTGTTCTGGATGAGTTGCAGAGGGCGGAGAGTGGAGGCAGGCAGATTAAGATAGAGGCTGTTACAGTAATCCAGCTTCGAGAGAACCAGGGCTCGGGAGACAGTGAGCTTCTGGGGGAAGGAGAGGAAGGGAAGAATACCTCTGAGGAGGTGCAGCTGGTAGTGTGACCTCTTGGCGACGTCAGAAATATGAGGAGAGAAGGAGAGTGTGGAGTCGAAGATGACCCCAAGGTTTTTTGCCTTGCAGGTAGGAGCAGGGAGGGGGCCAAGGGAGGCAGGCCAGAGAGCTGCAGGGAAGGAGGGAGTGGGAGTACCGATGAGTAGAATCACAGTCTTACTGGCATTAAGGCAGAGGTCATTGGCGGCACACCATTCTTGGATAGCAGACAGACAGTCAGAGATGAGGGAAGGAGAGGGGGAGGCTGAGGGTAGCCTGAAAATAAGCTGGGTATCGTCCGCATAGCACTGGAAATTAGGGCAGAGAGCTGCGATGCGGTGGGCAAGGAGTGCCAGATACTGGTTGAACAGCCAGGGAGAGAGATTAGATCCCTGGGGGACACCACAGGTGGAGAAAAAGATGTCTGAGAGGAAGGACCCCAGTTGGACCTGGGAGGGTCGATTTGAAAGGAAAGAGGTCAGCCACGCCAGAGCCTGACCAGTGATACCCAGGTTTTCCCGGAGACGGTTGAGCAGGATGGCATGGTTGACAGTGTCAAAGGCAGAGGAGAGATCGAGCAGAATGAGAACACACGGAGTGTTGGAGTCGAGGTTCAAGAGCAGGTCTTCACGGATGTTCAGGAGAGCAGTTTCCGTGCTTCTGGCAGCTCTGAAGCCAGATTGATGGTCATGAAGACTACCAACAGATTCAGCATGGAGGTTAAGCTGGGAGATGGCCAGTTTCTCCAGGAGCTTGCCCAGGAAGGGAGTGATGGAGATAGGGCGATAGTTAGCCGGGCAGGAGGGGTCGGAAGAGGGTTTCTTGAGAAGAGGGTGCACAAGGGAGTGCTTGAGGGGGGAAGGGAAGACTCCAGAGGCGAAGGAGTGGTTGCAAAAGTCAGCCAGGGCAGGAGCCAGGGAGTCAATGTGGTCCTTGATAGTTTTGGAGGAACAGGGGTGAACCTGTTTAGACAAGACTTTCATTGATCGGACTTGTCTGGAAACCTCGTCAGCAGAGAATGTGCCCCTGACAATTTTCCCATGAACTACCCATTACTCCACCAACGCATTTAGCTGTACTGTGCGCTTCAACACCAATATCTGTCCAAGCTCACCGTCAGTGGTGCTACTTAGCATGCATGTGCAACTGTCCTGGTGGACGGTTGGCTGCGGTGTGGCCCCCTTGTGCTGCTCACCTTTTCTGGAGTTCCTTGAAACACGTCAGCTTCTGTATGATGTATGAGCGCAATCCCTGTGGCTCTGCCTATGCACACATGTGCATGTCTGCACTACCGAACGTGGCCAGCTTCCAGACATCCAATGGGCCATGTCTGCTGGGAAAGGTGGTCTGGAGGCTCATCCACCTGCAGAAAGGGCAGAAAACACATGATTAATGCATGAAATTTCCCTGTGTGTGTCTCCTCAGGCATGTCATGAGCGGACCATGTCAGAGACGTACATCTGAAATCACTCCATCAGTGCAACTTTCCCAGCCAAAGTGTGTCAGCCACTGTCTACAGCCTGAATTGCATGAAGCACATGTACAGCAAAGATAGGAAACACACTACACAATGTATAGCAATTAATGCACACATGAATCATGAAACCACCCATCTAGCAAAGGAAGAACTGTGGTCAATATCACCCCTATCATCCACACTAGGGGTGTCAACACAAGTAGTACAGCAGCAGTCATGCCACAGATATGACAGTCCAAAGCCCTTGTGTAATAGGCTGTTACACCGAACCATCCTTGCGAGCCCATGGATAAGGGAAGCAGGAGTAGCATATGTGAGTCAGGACCCCAAGCTGCAAACACATACACGAGACAAGCTTAAAGGGACCAGCTGGAACAGACAGTGGATGCTTTCAAAACCACAAAGCACCACACCGTCACATGAAAGCACAACAGACAAGCAATTTTAAACTATATTAACTAATTACACTAACTATCAAAAACCTACATTACCTAATTAAACTAACTATCAAATAGAAACGTAACTAACTAAACTAAAAGAAAAATCAAAAATGGCCACATACCACCCGGGGGGAGGCACACAGGAGGGGGGAGGTACAGGGTGCTGCTCAACAACCACATGCGATGATGTTGAGGAAAAAAAAAACTCCATGAGCTCAACGCCTGCACTGTCCGACCTATGTGGGAGATACCTTGTTGTCCGAGTCTGGCTCTTCCTGGAAAGGAGGATGTGTCACAGGAGCCTGACCATGCCTAGCCGCAGCTTGCCCCTCATCGGCAGCAAGTCTGCCGGACTGGTGAGCCTGGTTCTGTGCGGCGATGACACATAGGTCTGCATACAGAACCTCACGTGATACGCATGCTTCCTCTTGCAAGGTAACACGTGTAACACGGAGTTCCTCCTGCAAGGCCTGGCTGGACAACTGATGCACCTCCCGGCAAGCATGTAGCTCAGCCAAGATGGTACGCTCAAGCTGCGCAAACCTCTCCTCTGACCGCTCCCTCTGGGACATCAGAAGGACACCCAGAGTGGATCTGAGGGAAGCACACTCCTCTCTCAGGGCCTCCATGTGTGCCTCTGCGTGAGCAGCAATTGCTTCACGCAGAGACAACATTTCAGCCTGGCCTGCCCTGTCTGAGGCCGCCATGCCCAGCCTGAGCAAGCGGGCCGTGGACCGTGCCGCCTGCTGCTGGAGAAGCACCTGCCTAGCAGGGGGGGAGCACGGATTGGGCCACACACTCCAAGCTCACAGCGATGTTCTCCATTGCTGCCCCCTGGCGTTCAGAATTGGCAGTCATGTCTTGCTCCCACTCAGTATACAGCGGTTGCGCGCGGCAACTTCGTTGCTGGGCTTGACACCTGTGGGACCCAAGGACCGGGTGTCCTCGTTGTGTTGCCACAGCTCGCGGCTGCACGACTACATGCCCCCGTCGACGTGATGGCCCAGGCACATCAGTGACTGGTGTGGAGGGTGATCCTGCGTCCCGATCCACCACAGGCGGAGGTTCCAAGACTGTCTGACCCCTCAGTGCAGGTGTCACAGACAGAGGAGTGCCCACATCAGAATCACTCACCCCTGACATATGGACCTGATGCACATCCAACTCGACATGGACGTCAGTCATCAGGACTGGACTCATTGCCAGCCAAAGACAAGATGGTCTGTAGCACATGTGGGTTTTCGTGGCCTACCACCCCACTACCCCCACTTGTGCTGGGTTGCTGTAGTGATAACGACCCTGTGCCTGGCATGACAACACCATCCTCTGGCCTCTGGCACCATTGCGTCATCATCTGAAAAGTAGAGAGAAAAAAGGTCACTACACATGTTAGAAGCACACAACACACACACACACATAGACATCACACATGCACCAAACACATGAAGCAGACATGTCACACACAAATGAGAACCTGCCATGCATGCTGGGTCAACTTGACATTGCTTCTGTGATTAGGCATGTAGAAGGGTATTATATCGCTCTGAAGTGGGTCGATGCAGTGCAGCACATTTGTACATTACTCACTATCCACATGTACAAACACTTCATTATGTGTATCAGAAAATGTGAAGGCAGTGCAAGGTCAACTTCAGCCATCACGTGCAATGTGCATGCAATGGGTAGCATGGCTACAAGCAAACCACCCCTCCCCCCAAGTGCAAATGCAGGGATGCCTTGCATGGCATCAAAAGGATGACCATAGACCTGTGTATTGACAGACAGTGTTGACTAGCATCAATTGCATCATGTGAGTCAAGTGACAACACAGCAGATGTTGATGGGACAGTAAGCAGGACACATGGTGAAACCTCAGGAGTACACTCACGTGTGAAGAAGACACTACACCAGTTGGACAGAGTCATTGGCCATGAAACAGGCTGAGGCCTGTGACCCACACAGACTGTCACACCCTAAACATGTGAGCGACGCAGGACTAAGCCACAGTGGCCATGGGAAGGCTGATGAAATGGCATGCAATGTAGGTCACCCTGGACACGTACTACAATGATCATCCAGTCAAGGCCACATAGGGGCATGCATGGAATCCACATGGAGCATGAATGGGCACTCATGTCCCTTCGGGGCATCTGACCTCTGCACAGTCCAAGTGAGACACTCTGCATCAAGTACAAAGGATGTACCCCACAGCATATGTCTGGCAGATTGGCTGATGGAAGTTAGCATGTACACAGGACGCATGAACAGGCAAGCACTCAACAGCAAAATTGAAGCAGACCAGTGCAAAGTTGAAATTGGGATGCAGAGGGGGGTGGAGGGGCAAGGGAGCATGCCTACGTGGAGTACCCGCATGCAGGCAGAGGACACATGCACGTCAGTCATGCTATGAAATAGTCCCAGGGCTGAGAGGAAGGTGACCCCAGGCTACATGCAGAAGGGCCAGTGAGCTGGAACATGGACTGGAGGGGCATCCTGGTGACCAGCATGTGAGTAGGGTGCAGTAGTGGTGATGTGGACAGTCCCCGTCTGCTCCACATGTCCACCATCCTGCAGAGCAGCCATGCATCAGTGAAGCATTGCATCACTCGCACATCAGAACCATGTACACATGACATGTAGTGGCAGTCATGTACAACACATCACACAAGTAAAACACACATGTCCTCAACAAACATGCAGCAACACTCACTGGACTGGGCATCAAAGTCCGCCATTTCTCCCGCTCCTTCGACCGATTCAGGTGGTATGAACTCTGCAACGAGTGACTCGTGCGGAGTGAGGTCTTCCTCCTCAGGTGCAGGCCCACTGCCAGTCACCAGAGTCAAGTTGTAATTTGAGGCACGCTTAGCCTTAGCGCTGTGTTTGAGGTCATTCCAATGCTCTTTGCACTCTTGCGCCGTGCGCACCTCATGGCCGAATGCACTCACATGTTCCGCAACTTGCTTCCAGTGTGTATCACGGTGGGCAGCCGTAGTCTGACAATTAGGCCCCACTAGCATGTCACGGCTGGGGTCCCGCACGTAGTCCATGAGGAAGTCCAGTTCCTGGTTGCAGAAAGGCTTCTTCCTCGACATGCAGGAGGTCGTGGCTGTGTGTGGGGTCCCAGCCTGTGCTGCAGGTGCAACCTTCCTCCTCTTGGATTGTGGCGCAGACCCTGGCTGGCAAATGCCGCCCTGATCAGTATGGCCAGTGGCACCGGTGGATTGAGCCAAGGGAGTGGCAGGTGGAGGGACGACCAAAGGCCTGACTTGTGTCAGTGGCAGCTGGGTGCCCTCTAATGGACCCTGCGCAGCAACATCCGCTGTGGCAGGGCCATTGACCGCGACTGTCCTGGTTGGCAGACTTACAACCGGGGTGTTGTTGGGTGCATCTGCCCCTGCACTTGCCGACACCCGGCTGGTCGGGGCAGCAGATGACATTACTGCCCCAGGGACACATGTCACGGTCAGGGCAGTCCTGTGTGCACCTACGGTTTCCCTCCTGCCCTGTTGGAAATCTTCCAAGGACTCCTCAAGTGCCAACGCAGCCTGCGCTGGAAGACCCTGAGCCTGGGTGGTGGTGTCCACAGCTGCAACTGCAGCTACCACTACCCTTGGGCCTGTGGCAGTCGATGAAACGGACTGCCGGGTCACATGGGTGCCAGTGCCAGACGCAGAAGCTTCATCTCCCGAAACCACAGGGGGTGGTGGCATGACTGCACTGACACACGGCACAACATCGTGCACAAGTGGCGCACCCCTGTCTCTTCCCCCTCTTTGGCCACCCTGGACACCCTGGAGTCCCCCTACTCTCTGGTCAACCCGGCATGGCCCTGACCACGCCCGCCAAGAGGAGGACGCCCAGCTGAGGCGCCCCTCACCTTTGGTGGCCTCCCAACCATGGCACAGATGGAGTAGTGCTAGCACAGATGGAGGAGTGCCACTGGGGGGTGTACACCACAATTGTCCTGGGCAATTGGGATGAAGGGGGTGGGATGCAAGATGTTAACAGCACCCCTGCACCTACAAGGCTGTATGTGACCCCAGTTGTGTAGTGACTTGTCACGCATCGCTCAGGCACCCCAAAACTGCAGTAAAACCATGCACGCAACCCCTGCAGCCTATGTGCGTGGAATTAACCTTCCGCAGTACGCGGTGGCACCCAGTAACAGGAAAAACGCGTACGCGTGAGACACGCAGGCTACTGTGACCTTGAAAACGGGTACGCGATACACAGGGGCGCTCGTAGTGGAAAATATAGCGTGCGCGACTCACCGTCAGACTAGCGTGATGATGAAAAACATGCATAACCAATACCCCGCCAAAAGAAGAGATACGTCCTTGATCCACTGTGAAGTTGTGATGGCGCGTGAAACAACACAAAGTAGCAACACACATGTCGGTCTCCATGAAAGGCACGTACAGCGAACTGCTGGCCCCGCTCACCTTTAACCCCTACTGAGGGAAACGCCCGCACGTGTCGCGTCACTTACGCGAGTAGGCCCTTTCCTTGGATTACACGCAAGCACACGTGGATATGCAGTTTTTTCACACGCTGAACCACTATGCACACGTCATGAGGGAAACGCCCGCGTGCGTAACGTCACAGACACGCTTACACGCTAAGGGCCTTTCCTCGGATTTCACGCTGACATGCACTTTTTTCACATGCCAAATCACTCCGTATCAAGCTGGCCACGCAAAAACATACGGAAGACCACGCTCCTGCCCAGAAGGCCATATTCGTGCCCCCCAGAGCCCTGAGCACACTCCCACCTGCCATCTGCTGCTGCCTGCCTGCCTGCTGTCCACGTGCCCTGCTATTTGGTGCCTGCATGTCAGCCAGGGGTGCAGTTGCTGTGACCACCCCTGCTGGAAATGAAGACTCCCGACTGGGATACCATCGCTCCACAGCCCAGCCCCAGGACCCAGTTGCCCACCCACACCTGCCTCTGGGGTTGCCATGTCGGACACTACACCATCTGGCACCACTGGCAACCCCCAGGCAGAGAGGCAGAGGGCCACCAGCTTCAGTGCCAGTGAAGTTGGTGTCCTGGTGGAGTAAGTCCTGGGGCAGTATGATGCCCTCTTTGGAAGTTTGCGCGCCGACAATGAAGGTTGGAAGAGGATCTGGATGGACATCATGACTGCCATCCACGAGGAGGGGGTGGCAGTCCGCGAGATCAAACATGTCCGGAAGCGCTGGGAGGACTTCAGGTCCAGGACCCTCAACAAGGCCCGGCGCCTCTTGAAGGCAGCGGATGCCAAGGGGTGCCGGGTCCACCTGACCGACAACCAGATGAGGGTCCTGGAACGCATACACCCAGCGCTCCACGTCCAGGTCCTTGAGGAGCAGACCCATCTGGAGTCGAGCGGTAAGTGTACATGCATACTGATCGGACGCTGTGCGTGTTGTGGTGTGCCAGGAGTGTGCATGTTGCACATATGTCTTTGTAGGGACATGTATGGCTGCGTATGTACAGGGACATGAACCTGCCACATGTGATTCCTATCAAGTGTGAGACACATCAATGGTGTATGTGTTGGTAAGCATGCTGTGCAAATGTATGTGTGGGTGCACACATGTAATGAATTATGAGTATGTACTGTGGCATGGTTGTGGTGTCACACATGGATGCTGGTTCATGCTGCATGTATCTGCACTATGCACATGTGCATGTGGGGGTATTTGATAAGTGTGCAACTGTGATGAAACATGGAGGCATGTGACACTGACATGTAGAAGGCTGAATGCGAGATGTGACATGGATGGCGATCTCATCACTGCGACAGTTGATGGAGATGTACACATGCATGTAAGTCTGGTGGCATGTGTGCCTGTGTTCTATCTCTCCCTGTCTGCAGCGTCAAATGATGAAGAGGGCGGAGAGGGTGCTGTGGAGCAAAGCGGCATGGATCGCACCACCAGCCGGAGACGCAAGGCCCGGCTCCCCTCCCAGGTTGTCATCTCGTCGGGGAGTGAGGAGTCTGCTGCCACGTCCCAGGCCGCAGCTGCCGAGGGTATGTCCAAGAGGCGGAGGTCAACTCCTCGGCAGCAGAAGGGGCAGCTGAGACCCCACAGGGTCCGACGGAGGAAGATGGCATGAAGTCATCCAGGTTGGTGGGGGGTTTGGTGGAGGAGGAGGCCGTGGAAGGGACACACATGGGGTCTGGAGGTGGGGATACAACTAGTGCTAGTGGTGAAGTGCAGGGGCAGGGACAGGAGGCAGCACAGGCCGCCGCGGAGGTGCCTGTGTGTAATCCTGTCCCCGATCCTGTGACTGCATCATCCTGCACCAGGAATGCCTACGTCCAAACCCGTTTTCAGGGAGCGGATGAGCGCACAACAACTGGCCTTCCACTCCCTGTGGACGTGGCAATCCGGGACCGGGTTGAGCCTGTCCTGGCTGGGATGGCGTTGCGTCAACGGGGCATGCGAGGTGACCTGCAGTGTTTTCGTGAAGACACTGCACGTCATCTCGGATGCCTCGTTGACTGCGTTGACCTACTGGGACGGGTCACCAGGGCTGGATTCCTCCGTATGCTGCACCTTATTCCGACCACCTCCTCACCTGAACCCCCTATGCGCCAGTCGTCCTCCATGCCATCTTCCCACCCATGTATCACCTGGGTACCCTGTGGAGCTGCCTCTGACCCTGCGGCCAGGCTGGTGGAGGACACATCCCTGCCACAGTCGGGAGTCGGACGTCCAGCAGGGGTGGCCACCACAACAACTGCACACCAGCCAGAGGAGGACGTGCAGGCAGCAAGAGCCAGGACACAGGCACAGCATCAGCAGGCACAAGGTGGGAGCGATGATGGCTCGGGGCCATCAACATCAGAGGGGCAGGCATCGGCCAGAGGGCAGGAGGACCCAGGATTGGAAGTGTCTTCCGTGTGGCAGCGGGTGGGCCAGGCCATAGATGCGGAGGGGCGGCGGGCGGAAGAGGCACGGCTCACAATGGTCAGGGCGGAGAACTCCATGCGGAGGGCACTGAGGCAGGCCGAGTGCCTCGAGGCAATTTGCAGGGAGTTGGAGGTCAACATGGCATCGTTCCTGCGAACCCTCAGGGCCATGGAAGAGGACCGCCTCCAGGACATTGAGCAGGAGTTCGATGATGCCCTGGCCCGGGAAATCGGAAAGTTAGCCATCGGACTAGCCCGCCGCCATTGTATATAGTTTTTAGTGTTAGGTTTCATTTTCGTTTTCCTTTGATTTGGGGTGTTTGGACTATGCCCCACACATTTGTATATAGTTCTTTTCTTAGGTAGTTTTTTGAATAGGTTTCATTTCTTTCGTTGGGCTCATGGACCCTGGATGAACTCTGTGTACATAGTTGAACAGTGGATCATGTGAGGATTTTATTTTATTTTATCACCATGGATCAATGGATTTTTCAATTTACGTTTCCTTTGGATTTCATTTGGTGGACCGTGAGATTGGACACATGTTTTTTTTTCATCACTTTGGATTGGTTCTTCATATGTTTTTTTATTCTTTTATACATTTAATTTCATTGTTTGAAATATGTTTTATGCTTTCTTTTCATTTCATTCATTTTGTTCATAATCCATTTTTGTTTCTTACTTCCATGTGTGGTATTCGGTCATTGGGTTACTGCATGTGAAAAAGTAGATTTAGACAATCACTTGCACCCAGGGTGTGTGTGTGAGGGACATGTTTTGATGTACATACTTGACTTTCGGTTTGTGTCATGGAAAAGCCATTTCAGTGTGGGGTGGATTGGGGACTTGATTGCCTCTCAAGACTGGGGTGGGGTCCTGTGGGATTTTGGTTCACATGAGGCCCATGATTGTGCATCTTTATGATGTGTTGGGGGGCATGAATCGGGGCCTGCTGGCAGGTGCCCCTCAATGCTGGGTGGGTGGGGGTGCTGAGGGACATGAGTCGGGGCCTGCTGGCAGGTTCCCCTCAATGCTGAATGGTTGGGGGTGCTGAGGGACATGAGTCGGGGCCTGCTGGCAGGTGCCCCTCAATGCTGGGTGGGTGGGGGTGCTGGGGGACATGAGTCGGTGATCACTCGTGCAAGATGGCATGTGGGCTGGCTGGGGGGCATGCCCATGGTGGATGGGCTGCCTGTGGGACATGACCAGGGGTGCAGGGTAGTCCCCTGTGGTGTGGGCTGCCTGCACGGGCTGGCGTGGGGGTCGAGGTCACACCTGGGAGGACCCACACTGGCAATTCACATGTGTTACACCCCACGCACCCCACTGGATACACGTACCCCACTCCGTAAGCGAATTCACGTGTGAAAGTTCCCGCGCACCCCTCAGAATACACATACCCCGCTCAGATAGCGAAATTGCGTGTGAAACTTCACACGCACCCAGGAATACACGTACCCCGCTCGCCCAAGGCCTATTGCGTGTGAAACTCCCTGCGCACCCCTCAGAATACACGTACCCCACTCGCCCAAGGCCAATCGCATGTGAAACTCCCCACGCACCCCTCAGAATACATGTGCCCCACTCGCCCAAGGCCAACCGCGTGTAAGACTTCCTGCGCACCCCCGAAATACACGTACCCTGCTCGCACAGGGCCAATTGTGTGTAAAACGTCCCGCGCACCCCAGAAATGAACGTACCCCGCTCGCAAACTTCCCGCGCACCCCTGAAATACACGTACCCCGCTCGCACAGGGCCAATCGCATGTAAAACTTCCCACGCACCCCCGAAATACATGTACCCCGCTCGCAAACTTCCAGCGCACCACAGAAATACACATACCCTGCTCGCAAACTTCCCGCGCACCCCAGAAATACACGTACCCTGCTCGCCCAAGGCCAATCGCGTGTAGAACTTCCTGCGCACACCCGAAATACACGTACCCCGCTCGCATAGGGCCAATCACGTGTAACACTTCCCATGGGGTACGTGTATTCGGAGGGGTGCGTGGGGATTTTTACGGATTTTTTCATGGTTGGGGGCTGTATGTTGGTCCACTGGCCTGTGCGCCATGTACGGGATATGTGCGCTGTTCATGGCGCACGAGGAGGGGTTGGGGGCGTAACTGGTGCAGCTGCAGGGTCGCTGCACCACTCTGCGCCACGGCTGGTTATCGATGTTAAAATCCATGAATACGCTGTGCGCAGAAATGGATTTTGGCGCACGCGGCTTGCGCAAACTGCCGCACGCGTACACTGTGTGCCAGCCGCGTGCACCACTTGTGCGCTGAATTCTGTGAATCACCCCCTGAGTCTGAATGAAATGTAGTGTTTTGCGCGCTGAAAACAAACATTGTTGGGTACACAATATTTTTTTTCAGCCACTATCCAATACTTTCCCCAAGTTTTTCAGGACTGGAGTTTGTTTATATAATTGCACCAGTCCAAAAATAATGTTTCTTTTCGGCAGTGAGCTTTTCTCACTCTTATGGCTACCGGCGTCTGTTTAAAGGGTGTTTTTTGGTGCCAGTGTGGACTGGAAGTGGCACACCAAGACAGGCACCCAACCGCGCATTAGGGCTCCCTCGTCACAGTAACTGCAAATGCATTCTTTGGTAGGGCTGGGATTGCTTGATTCTTCCTCCCTCCTGCCGGCTTGGGCCCATATTTATAAAAAAGGCAAGGAGCCATTTTGAAATCAGCCATAGGTCCTGCCTGTTCCTGTGCGGCGCCAGGGGAGGGGGCAAAGGGGTGATGGCTCCTCTGTCTCCTCTTTGGAGCCCAGTACACCACCAGCCTCCTACTGGCACCCTATAATACGCCCTCCCTTGGTACCAAAAGCTGCTGCAGCCACTGATCCATCCCTGTTCCTCGGGTGACTGCAGTTCGCTCAACCGCTGCACTGCGCGGTGTAATGTACCGTAATGTAATGTAGCCATATTTATATAACGCTGTCTATGACCCGAAGGCATCTAGGTGCTGATTAGAAAAGAACGAGGCAAACAAAACCATTGTGAGCAAGACAGAGGGGAAGACAGCTCAAAAAAGAAAAATCTTTAAAGCTTTGCAGAACCTAAGATGGCCTCCGGTCTCAGGAAGCTCCAATGGAAGGCCGCAAGACAGGAAAAAGCACCCCCACCCCCCCAGCATCCAGGGGCACCCTCCACCAGGCCCCCACTCATGTCTCCCCTCACCCTCACCCCCCAGCAGTGCAGGGCACCCTCCACCAGGCCCCCACTCATGTCCCCCTGCACCCCCACCCACCAGCATCCAGGGGCACCCTCCACCAGGCCCCCACTCATGTCCAACTCATGTCTCCCTGCACCCCCACCCCCCAGCAGTGCCGGGCACCCTCCACCAGGCCCCCACACATGTCTCCCATCACCCCCATCTCCCAGCAGTCAGGGGCACCCACCACCAGGCCCCCAATCATGTCTCCCATCACCACCACCCCCCAGCAGTGCAGGGCACCCTCCACCAGGCCCCCACTCATGTCCCCTGCACCCCCACCCCCCAGCATCCAGGGGCACCTCCACCAGGCCCCCACTCATGTCTCCCATCACCCCCACCCCCCAGCAGTGCAGGGCACCCTCCACCAGGCCCCCACACATGTCCCCCTGCACCACTACCCACCAGCATCCAGGGGCACCCTCCACCAGGCCCCCACTCATGTCCAACTCATGTCCCCCTGCACTCCCACCCCCCAGCAGTCAGGGGCACCCTCCACCAGGCCCCCACACATGTCTCCCATCACCCCCACCCCCCAGCAGTACAGGGCACCCTCCACCAGGCCCCCACTCATGTCCCCCTGCACCCTCACCGACCAGCATCTAGGGGCACCCTCCACCAGGCCCCCACTCATGTCCAACTCATGTCTCCCATCACCCCCACCCCCCAGCAGTGCAGGGCTACCCTCCACCAGGCCTCCACTCATGTCCCCCTGCACCCCCCACCCACCAGCATCCAGGGGCACCCTCCACCAGGCCCCCACTCATGTCCAGCCCATGTCTCCCATCACCCCCAAACCCCAGCAGTGCAGGGCACCCTCCACCAGGCCCCCACACATGTCTCCCATCACCCCCACCCCCTCAGCAGTCAGGGGCACCCTCCACCAGGCCCCCACACATGTCCCCCTGCAACCCCACCCACCAGCATCCAGGGGCACCCTCCACCAGGCCCCCACTCATGTCCCCCTGCACCCTCACCCCCCAGCATCGAGGGGCACCCTCAACCAGGCCCCCACTTATGTCCAACTCATGTCTCCCAGCACCCCCACCCCCCAGAAGTGCAGGGCACCCTCCACCAGGCCCCCACACATGTCTCCCATCGCCCCCCACCCCCCAGCAGTCAGGGGCACCCTCCACCAGGCCCCCACACATGTCTCCCACCACCCCCACCCGCCAGCAGTCAGGGGCACCCTCTACCAGGCCCCCACACATGTCTCCCATCACCCCCACCCCCCAACAGTGCAGGGCACCCGCCACCAGGCCCCCAATTATGTCCCCCTGCATCCCCACCCACCAGCATCCAGGGGCACCCTCCACCAGGCCCCCACTCATGGCCAACCCATGTCTCCCATCACCCCCACACCCCTGCAGTGCAGGGCACCCTCCACCAGGCCCCCACTCATGTCCAACTCATATCTCCCAGCACCTCCACCCCCAGCAGTGCAGGGCACCCTCCACCAGGCCCCCACACATGTCTCCCATCACCCCCACCCCCCAGCAGTCAGGGGCACCCTCCACCAGGTCCCCACTCATGTCCCCCTGCACCCCCACCCACCAGCATCCAGGGGCACCCTCCACCAGGCCCCCACTCATGTCCAACTCATGTCTCCCAGCACCCCCACCCCCCAGCAGTGCAGGACACCCTCCACCAGGCTCCCACACATGTCTCCCATCACCCGGACCCCCCAGCAGTCAGGGGCACCCTCCACCAGGCCCCCACTCATGTCTCCCATCACCCCCACCCCCCAGCATCCAGGGGCACCCTCCACCAGGCCCCTACTCATGTCTCCCATCACCCCCACCCCCCAGCAGTGCAGGGCACCCTCCACCAGGACCCCACACATGTTCCCCTGCACCCCCACCCTCCAGCCGTGCGATTTGCCTGGGTAGGTGCATTCCTGGGGTGCGCGGGTAGTCTCACATGCGATACCATCAGGGTACGTGTATTATGGGTCCGCGTGAACTTCCACACGCGATACCAGCAGGCTATGTGTATTACAGGGTTCGCGGGAAGTTCCACACGCGATTGCCCTGGGTACGTGTATTTCGGGGTGCGTGTGAAGTTTCACACGCAAATTTGCAGGGTACGTGTATTTCGGTGTGCGCGTGAAGTTCCACACGTGTCTGGGCCTGTGAGAGTGGGGTACGTGTATTCCAGGGGTGGGCAGGAATATTTACTCGCGACTGGGCCTGGGAGAGCTTGTTACATGTATTCATGGGGTGGGTGGGAAGATTCACACGGTCGCCTACAACGCGCCAAAAAATAAATGGTCCAATCCTGAAACAGGTACGCTAGCATGAAGCAGGCGTACGTCGACCCGGGCAGAATAAAAGTGCGCGCAAACATCAAACAAGCTCAGACGCCAGGATGAATATACCATTCCTAGCAGCAGTGGCTGTGGGTTACCAAAGGAGGAGGAGGAGGATAGTGAGGGCCCAAATTTTCACTCCCAGAACCAGCCTTTTTGGGATGCCTGATGACCAGGTGTATGGGAGGTACAGGTTTCCACCACACATAATATTGGACCTGGTCAGTGAGTGGGAGGATGACCTCACATCACCCACCCTGTGCTCCCAAGCACTCAGCCCCCTGGAGAAGGTCCTTAATGTACTGTACTTCTTGGCCACTGGATCATTTCAGCGGACAAGTGCCATAGTGGGTGGTTTGTCACAGGCCACGCAGTCACGCTGCCTACACCAGGTCTTGAACATCATCACTGCACGCCCATCAATCCGCAGGCACATATACCTGCCCAGGACACCTGCAGAAAGGCAGGCTGCCGCCCTGGATTTCTACGGTGTCGCACAATTCCCCAAAGTGCTAGGTGCCATTGACTGCACCCATGTGACACTACGTCCCCCCAGGGCATCTGAGCACATCTATAGGAACCGCAAGCATTGGCATTCCATCAATGTGCAGGTAGTATGTAATCCCAAGGGAATCATCACCTCAGTATATGCCAACTATCCAGGGTCCACCCACGACAGCTTCATGTCTACCCTAAGCCGGGACCTAGAAGCTGGGCGGCATGGCGATACATGGCTGCTTGGTGAGTATGAATGCCACTGCACATGCATGCATGTCAGATGCAGAGTTATGTCACTACCCCACTAATGATACCCATCACCTCCTCACCAGGGGACAGTGCCTACCCTCTGAGCACTCACATGATGACGCCAATTCGGAACCCCATCACGCCTCCCGAGGAAAGATACAACACAGCCCATATTGCAACCCGGGGCATAGTGGAGCGCACATTCGGAGTGCTCAAGTCACGCTTTCGCTTCCTTGACCGTTCTGGCGGGCAGCTGTTATATGCGCCCCCAGTAGTGTGCAGGATCATAGTGGAAGCATGTGTCCTGCACAATGTTGCAACACGCCGGGGCCTGGCTGTGGACATGGTGGTAGCCCCACATCCCCAACCACATGCACGCCCGCTGCACATGGGAGTGGAAAGGGCACGGGGTGAGGCAGCCCGTACACAGCTGGTGGCTAATTACTTCACATAGAAATCACACCCCTGTAGAGTGCACACAGCCCTGGCACATACCATCTGATAAGCAATGATGACTCGACCTGACAATTATGACGAACAAAGGGACAGTCAACTGTCAGAACCATAGCAGCCTGAGATTGTTCATGTGGAAGTGTCAGAATGTGTGCATCCCTACCTACACAAACACCACCAATGCAGTGTCATCAAAAGACACACTTCCATGCAGCAGAAATGAATACCCACTTGCAAAATACTACATGAGAACAGTGCCATGTCACCCAACCCCTCCCCGGCACGGCCACACAACACACCATGGCATGCCATGCAATGTGAGAGCAAACAAATTAATCCCCACAACATGCCACAAGTGTCACCAACTACAGTGTCCCTAATGGAAACTGGCCACACATGAAATGTTCACAGTAATGTAGGACCTACAACACACATTACCAAATACTTACCAAGAATACCAATAACCTACACAACCTCCAACCTACCTTAAACATGACATTACAGACTTAAAAAATTGGTAGCCTCACTACTTGATAATGCCAGCACTTCGAACACTTCCAAGTATACAGTGTTAGTGCCACGCAAAAGTGTAGGTGCACTGCTTACAACATGGACTCCAGTTCCAAGGTAGACCGCCTTGTGAAGACAATAGAAATGGACCTGCAAATTAGGAAGATGAGATGGATGCAGAGGCACATATCAATACACCATGCAGTGTACAATACAACAACAATATGCACTATGAATGTATACACAGTATTGACTACAGACTGCCCACACATCAAATGTGAGTCCAACGTCACCATGTACGTCAATGTCACTTGGGCACACCCTTTGCAAGCCCATGGAAACGGGAAGCAGGAGGGGTGTGTGTCACACAAACCCAAGCATCTGACCAAAATTCATGACAAGCCTGCATGTGCCCAGCCACAATACAGCGTATGCCCACGGGAGCCACACAAGGCAACGCACTGTCCAAAAAAATTGTTTTAAAAAAAATCAAAAATGGCCATTAATGGGCCCGGGGGGGTAGGGGAGGCCACCCAGGAGGTCCGAGGACAGGGTGCAAACCAAAACCCACCTGTGTGGATCTTGCGGAAAAAAAACACCTCCATGGGCTCATGGCTACCCTATTGTGAGAGAATCACTGCTGTCGCTCTCCTCACCCTCTGCAGCTGCATCAGGAGGTGGTGACACTATGGGAGGCAGCCCACGCAAAGCCCTAGTCTGGTCCTCCATGGCAACAAGCATGCGGGTGTGGAAGGTCTCGTTCTGGAGGATAATTGTGCGTAGGTCCCCATGCAACAACTCACGGGATGCCCGTACCTCCACCCTAGTTGCCTGCATCTCAGCTGAGAGCATACGTGTGAGACGCTCCAGCTGCTGTTCTGTCCGTCTGTTTGTTGAAGCCTCAAGCTCAACAAGAGTCGTCCTGAGGTGAAGGAGTTCCACCCTCAGGGCTTCCCTGTGGTCCTGGGACTCTATGGAAATGGCTTCCCGCAGAGTCTCCAGTGCCGCCCACCTGTCCCTGTCGGACGCCAACATGTCCTCCCTGTGTGACTGGCAGATGGAGTCTGTTGCCTGCTGTAGTCGCTCCATCAGCCTTTTGGGGGGGACAATGGAAGTGGCCACCCTATCCATGGCCTGAGCCATCATCTCTGATGATGCTACCTATTGGGTTGACAAACCATATATGGATTGCTCCCATGCGGTATTGCCAGGTGGCGTACGGCCACCACGTCGGCGGGCACCACACCTGTCTGGGGCAAGACAAACTGCGCCTTGCTGTGCGGCACTGCCTGAAGCTGCAGGACTGCATTCCCCCTCTGATCTGCTGGCCCAGGAACAGGATCACATGTTGCAGAGTGTGACCCTGCATCCGTAACCACCAAAGGCTTACCTGCCAACACTGACATCCCCATTGAGGGTTTTAACCCTGGTGCAGGTGGGTCGGATAGAACAGAATCCCTCCCAGGAACACTCACCTGCGACGGCACATAGGTCTCATCATCGAATCGACACCTGAATACAGCTCGGGGGAGGTGCAGCCAGAGACACCCCTTGAGAGCACGACCTGCAGCAGTTGTGGGTTCTCACCCACCACCACACCACATCCCTCACTGGTGGTCGGTCGGGCCTGAGACCCCTCCTGGGTCTGCACCATCTCCACAACCCAAGCAGTATCAAGTGCGTCATGCCCTGCAAAGACATAAAAGAAAACAAATGGAAACAGGCATTAGCACTATGGCACACAATTAGGGCTGAGAAGCTACAGAAACAGTACTTGATTGACACATGTCCCACATGACTAAAACCCTCCCATGCATGCACTGTCACTGCGTGTGAAGGGGAGGCAGATGGCACACATTGATGACACCAAGATGGAAGATGAACACATTTGCTGCATGCTGACTAGCAGTGGCATCACACATTGGCCTGTGATTGGCAGGTCAAATACACATGCCATCACACAGATGGCATGTACCCTAGCCATAAAGTGAAGAGGGAGAGGAGGGCACCAATTGTTCATTCAGTCTAGTTTGCTCATGAAATTGATTTTTTCATTGAAATGGTTCAAATGTTTAACCTGGAGCTGCCAGTCCAAAATGGTCCTATAGCACAGGGACATGTCTAAACAAATCATATCCAGGAAAAAAAGCCAGTCCACTGTACCATAGCCATGTCAGACATGTGACAATAGGACTGAGAAATGCCTAGTAAAAGTGGTGGTATGCAAACAATCTGCCTGAATAAACAGAGGAAAATAAGCAACAATGTTGTGGCAAGATGACACATCAAGGGCAACTGGCCTGGTGTTGGGCTAGATGTCTAATGTTAGCAGAAGGGATACTGCTATACCCAAATGCTGGTGCGCAGAATGTATTGGATGAGGCACATGGGTGACCCAAACCACTCAGGCACACACACCCTCACCTGGCACCCAAACAGAAGCCCTCACACACACACCATGCACATGGATGACACACACATGCATGTGCACTCACCGGACAATGCCTCGTAATCTGCCAGTTCCCCCATGCCTTGGATCTGTTCCTCCGTGACGTAGGTCCCAGCAACATGCTCATGTGGAGTGAGTTCTATGTCCTCTGCTGGAGACCCACCTCCAGTCACTAGAGTAGCGGCATGACTTGAGGCCAGCTTATTCTTTGCCCTGCGCTTCAGGTCATTCCAGCGCTTGTAGCATTCAGTAGCTGTGCGCCTCACGATTCCAAGGGCACTTATGATGTCCGCGATGGTCTGCCAGTGTGCCAGACGTTGTGCAGGTGTGGTCTTGGATCCTGCAACAATCACCATTTCGCGGTCATGTGCGGACACATACTCTACAAGTGCATTCAGTTCGGCCTCATTGAAGCTGGGCTTCCTTGACAGGCCGGACTGTGTAGCCGTGTCTGGGGCATCAGCCTCTACTGTATGAGCACTCTTCCTCTTCCGCTTGGAAGGTGGTGGGGATCCTGAGTGTCCTATGCCCCTCTGGACACTAGGGGCAGGAGCCCCAGTGGACTCTGTACTAGGAGTGTGGGATTGCACACTCAGCATGGGAGTTGGTGCAGGCATTAGCTCAAGTGTGATGGTGTCAGGGGGAATGTCAGCAGGATGGATTTGGACCGACACTGTCCTGGCTGGGTGTGTGAGAGGTGGGGTGGATGGATCCGCAGCTGCCCCTGCAGCCTCCCCAGCCTGCCTACGCGGGGCAGCAGATGACCTAGCTGCCCCTGATCCACGTGGCCTGATGACACCAATGTGCACCGGCGCACGTGGCCTAGACCTGCTGACCTGGAAGTCAGCCATGGAGTCACCCTGTGCCAGGTCTGGTTCCACAGTGGGCTGGTCCAACAAGGGCTGAGCATGGATGGTGTCAGCCACGTTACCCTCAACCAGGGGGGGGCATGGGTGTCCCTGAATGGTCCTACACACATGGGGGGCTAGGGGCACCCTGCAAGTCACGGCCACGTCCCCTACCGGAGCCACCACTTGGGGCTCGGCCACCTTTGCCACCCTTACGGCTTGTTCGCCTCCCAGCCATGGCACTGATGTTATTGTGCGTATGGGAGTCGCTGTGAACTATTGTCCTGGGCAATTGGGGGTCAAAGGGGTTGGGTACCAGATGGTAATCGTACCCTAGTGCTCTAGCAAAGCTGTATGTCACCCCTGGGGAAAGATGACGGGTCACGCAATGCACGGACACCCCAAAAAAGGGAAGTAAGGTGTACGCAACCCCTCCTAGACCACGTGTGTGGAAAAATAAACCTGCACTACGCTGTGGCACCCAGAAACACAAGAATGAACATATGCGTGTCACACGCAGCCTAGAATGACCTCTGAAGGGGTATGCGACACACGGGGCAAGCACAGATGTTAAATACGTGCGCGACTCACCATCTGACAGGAACAAAAGCGTGAAAAATATGCGCGTGTGCGCGTTGGCAACACCCCTGCCAAAAGAAGAATTGTACGCTGTCTGAGGAGACAGGACAACAGTAGAAGGGAACGCTGTTTGAGGAAACAGGCCCAGGAAAAAGAGGAAAAGAGAAAAAGCTGTCAGAGGTAACAGGGAGTACGAACTTGAAACGCCGTGAAGTAAATCGCGTGTGAACCGACAAGAAGTATAGATTTCACCCACTCGCTCTCCACGAAAAGCATGTACAAGGAAATGGCGTTCTACATGTACCTTTTATACACACGTCACAGACGCGCATACGCGATGAGGCCATTTCCACCAATTACACGCTTTGACACTCGGACGTGTATCTTTTTTTTTACACGCGCCATTCTCTACGGCCATGCGCATGACATCATAGATGCGCATGGGGGCCTTTGGGCCAATGAATTAACGTACGTGTGCTGACGCGCTTATGCGCTAAGGGCCTTTCCTCGAATTACACACAGCCGTGCAGGATTTTCACGTGCCAAATCACTCCGTATCAAGCTGGCCACGCGTAAGCACACGGAAGACCACGCTCCTGCCCAGAAAGCCGAATTACTGCCCCCCAGAGCCCCGAGCACGCTCCCACCTGCCATCTGCTGCTGCCTGACTGCCTGCTGCCCACGTGCCCTGCCATTTGCTGCCTGCACATCAGCCAGGGGTGCTGTTGCTGTGACCACCCCTGCTGGAACCGAAGACTCCTGACTGGCATTCCATCGCTCCACAGCCCAGCCCCAGGACCCAGTTGCCCACCCACTCCTGCCTCTGGGGTTGTCATGTCGGGCACTGCAACATCTGGCACCACTGACAACCCCCGGCCAGAGAGGCAGAGGGGCACCAGCTTCAGTGCCAGTGAAGTTGGTGTCCTGGTGGAGCAAGTCCTGGGGCAGTATGATGCCCTCTTCGGAAGTTCCCGCGCCGACAAGGAAGGACGGTCTCGGATCTGGACGGACATTGTGACTGCCATCAACGCGGAGGGGGCAGCAGTCCGCGACTTCCAACACGTCAAGAAGCGCTGGGAGGACTTCAGGTCCAGGACCCTCAACAAGGCCCGGCGCCTCTTGAAGGCAGCGGATGCTAAGGGGCGCTGGGGCCACTTGTCGGAAGATCAGATGAGGTTCCTGGAACGCATATCCCCAGCGCTCCACGTCCAGGTCCTTGAGAGGCAGACCCGTCTGGAGTCGAGCGGTAAGTGTACATGCATCATGATTGTAAGCTGTGCGTGTGGTGATGTGCCAGTAGTGTGCAGGTTGCACATCTGTTTGTATGGGGCCGAGTATGGGTGGGGGTGTACAGGGCCGTGAGGCTAACACATGCGAGGGCTGTCATGTGTGAGACATGGATGGTACTTGTGTGTGTAGGCTTGCATGCCAAATGCAGTTGTGTGGGCACACATGTTTGGATGAATGTGTATGTAAGTAGGCATGTTCGTGATGTCACGCATGTATGTTGTTTACAGCTGCATGTATCAGCACTGTGTACATATGCATGTGTGTGTATTTGACAAGGGTGCAACAGTGATGCAGCATGGATGCATGTGACAGCGGGATGTGGAAGCCTGATTGGCAGATGTGACATGGATGCCCATCTGAACACTGCGACAGTTGGCAGAGGTGTACACATGCATGCAAGTGTGGTGGTGTGCGTGCATGTGTAGTGCACTCCCTGTGTTGCATGTAATGTCTGGCTCACCTTTGCCTGCTCATGTTGTTGTATGTGTATGGATGGTGCTGGCAGTTGTGATATGGCTGTGGTATGGCTCATGTGTGCAAGTTGAAATGACATGTGTGTTGGCGATTGTGATGCCATGTCTGAGGTTTGCCAATGCCACTCATGTACAACTGTCATGTGTGCATGTGTCCATTGTACAGTGCCCTGATGCCTGTCTTTTATTTCTCCCTGT
This sequence comes from Ambystoma mexicanum, assembly GCF_040938575.1. Taxonomy (NCBI): domain Eukaryota; kingdom Metazoa; phylum Chordata; class Amphibia; order Caudata; family Ambystomatidae; genus Ambystoma; species Ambystoma mexicanum. The sequence continues at coordinate 1,426,576,775 of NC_090924.1, forward strand.
CTGCAGTGTCAACTGATGAAGAGGGCAGAGAAGGTGCTGTGGAGCACAGCGGCGGGGATCGCACCGCCAGCCGGAGACGCAAGGCCCGGCTCCCCTCCCAGGTTGTGATCTCGTCGGGGAGTGAGGAGTCCGGTGCCGCGTCCCAGGCCACAGCTGCCGGGGGGAGGTCCAAGAGGCGGAGGTTGGAGTTGGACTCCTCAGCAGCAGAAGGGGAAGCTGGGACCCCACAGGGCCCAACGGGGGAAGATGGCACGGAGTCATACAGGTTGGTGGGGGGTTTGATGGAGGAGGAGGCCGTGCAAGCAACAGAGACGGGGTCTGGAGATGGGGATTCCACTGGTGCTAGTGGTACAGTGCAGGACCAGGGACAGGAGGCAGCACAGGCCGCCGCGGAGGTGCCTGTGTGCAATCCTGTCCCTGATCCTGTCACTGCATCATCTTGCACCAGCAGGGATGCCTACGTCCAGACCCGTTTTCAGGCAGGGGATGAGCTCACAACAACTGGCCTTCCTCTGCCTGCGGACGTGGCTATCCGGGTCCAGGTTGAGCCTGTCCTGACTGGTGTGGCGTTGCATCAACGGGCCATGAGAGGTGACCTGCAGTCTTTTCATGAGGAGACTGCACATCATCTCGAATGGCTTGTTGACCGCGTCGGCCTACTGGGACAGGTCACCCAGGCCGGATTCCTCCGTTTGATGGGGCTTGCTCAGACCCCCTCCTCAAGTGACCCCCCCTATGCGCCAGTCGTCCTCTGTGCCATCTTCCCACCCATTAGTCACCTGGGTTCCCTGTGGAGCTGCCTCTGACGGTGCGGCCAGGCTGGTGGAGGAGGCATCCCTGCCACTGTCGGGAGTCGGACGTTCAGCAGGGGTGGCCACATCAACGACTGCACCCCAGCCAGCGGAGGATGTGCAGGCAGCAGGAGGCAGTGCACGGGCAGAGGCACAGCAGCAACGTGGTGGGAGCCATGATGGCTCGGGGCCTTCGACATCGGAGGGGCAGGCATCGGCTGGAGGGCAGGAGGACCCAGGACGGGAAGTGTCTTCCGTGTGGGAGCGGTTGGGCCACGCCATAGATGCGGAGTGGCAGAGGGCGGAAGAGGCATGCCTCACGATGGTCAGGGTGGAGAACTCCATGCGGAGGGCCCTGAGGCGGGACGAGTGCCTCGAGGCAATCCGCAGGGAGTTGGAGGTGAACATGTCGACGGCCCTGCGGACCCTCGGGGCCATGGAGGAGGACCGCCTCCGGGATATTGAGCAGGAGTTTGATGATGCCCTGGCCCGGAACATCCCGAAGTGAGCCGTCGGACTAGCCCGCTGCCCTTGTAAATGGTTCTGTAGTTAGTGTTAGGTTTCCTTTGGTTTTGCATTTTTTTTGTACCTTTCGGACAATTGGCCACATTTTTGTATATAGTTTTTTTTATTAGGTAGTGTTATTAGATAGGTTTCATTTCTTCTGTTGGGATCATGGACCCTGGATTGTTTATCTGTATATAGTTGACTGTTGGATTTTCATTTTATTTTATGATTTACCCATGGAGCAATGGTTTTCGATTTTAATTTTCCATTGGATTTACTTTTGTGGACTGTGACTTTGGACACCTTTCCTTTGGATTATGATTTGTGGTTTTGCATTATTTCACGGACATGCTGTTTTTTTTTTTAAATTCCCATTTTTGTTTGTTTATTTTTGATTCAATTTATGTTGCTTTTAATACATATTTTTTCTTCAAACTTCAATGTGTAGTATCTTCTCATTGGTTTCATGCATATCATGATATGGGTTTTGACATTCACTGACACCCATTGGGTGTATGTGAGGGACATGTGTTCATTTCAAAATTTGCAATTGGGGTTCTATCATGTTATTGCCATTTCTAAGTGGGTGGATGCAATACTCGGGTGGGTGTTTGGCATTTGGGGGCTGACCATAAGGGCCAGGGATCTAGATTGTGATGACATGTTGGCTGGGGGACATGTGTGGGGGCCTGGTGGAGGGTGACCCACAGTGCTGGGGGGTGGGGGTGCTGGGAGACATGAGTGGGGGCGTGGTGGTGGGTGCCCCTGGATGCTGGGGGGTGGGGGTGCTGGGAGACATGTGTGGGGGCCTGGTGGAGGGTGCCCCTGACTGCTGGGGGGTGGGGATGCAGGGGGACATGAGTGGGGGCCTGGTGGAGGGTGCCCCTGACTGCCGGGGGGTGGGGGTGCAAGGGGACATGAGTGGGGGCCTGGTGGAGGGTGCCCTGCACTGCTGGGGGTGGGGGTGCTGGGAGACATGAGTTGGACATGAGTGGGGGCCTGGTGGAGGGTGCCCCTGGATGCTGGGGGGTGGGGGTGCTGGGAGACATGAGTTGGACATGGGTGGGGGCCTGGTAGAGGGTGCCCCTGACTGCTGGGGGTGGGGGTGATGGGAGACATGTGTGGGGGCCTGGTGGAGGGTGCCCCTGGATGCTGGGGAGTGGGGGTGCAGGGGGACATGAGTGGGGGCCTGGTGGAGGGTGCCCCTGGATGCTGGGGGGTGGGGGTGATGGGAGACATGAGTGGGGGCCTGGTGGAGGGTGCCCCTGGATGCTGGGGGGTGGGGGTGCTGGGAGACATGTGTGGGGGCCTGGTGGAGGGTGCCCCTGACTGCTGGGGGGTGGGGATGCAGGGGGACATGAGTGGGGGCCTGGTGGAGGGTGCCCCTGACTGCCGGGGGGTGGGGGTGCAGGGGGACATGAGTGGGGGCCTGGTGGAGGGTGCCCTGCACTGCTGGGGGTGGGGGTGCTGGGAGACATGAGTTGGACATGAGTGGGGGCCTGGTGGAGGGTGCCCCTGGATGCTGGGGGGTGGGGGTGCTGGGAGACATGAGTTGGACATGGGTGGGGGCCTGGTAGAGGGTGCCCCTGACTGCTGGGGGGTGGGGGTGATGGGAGACATGTGTGGGGGCCTGGTGGAGGGTGCCCCTGGATGCTGGGGAGTGGGGGTGCAGGTGGACATGAGTGGGGGCCTGGTGGAGGGTGCCCCTGGATGCTGGGGGGTGGGGGTGATGGGAGACATGAGTGGGGGCCTGGTGGAGGGTGCCCCTGGATGCTGGGGGGAGGGGGTGATGGGAGACATGAGTGGGGGGCCTGGTGGAGGGTGCCCCTGGATGCTGGGGGGTGGGGGTGCAGGGGGACATGAGTGGCGGCCTGGTGGAGGGTGCCCCTGACTGCTGGGGGGTGGGGGTGCAGGGAGACATGAGTGGGGGCCTGGTGGAGGGTGCCCTGCACTGCTGGGGGTGGGGGTGCTGGGAGACATGGGTTGGACATGAGTGGGGGCCTGGTGGAGGGTGCTCCTGGATGCTGGGGGTGGGGGTGGTGGGAGACATGAGTTGGACATGAGTGGGGGCCTGGTGGAGGGTGTCCTGCACTGCTCGGGGGTGGGGGTGCTGGGAGAGCTGTGTGGGGGCCTGGTGGAGGGTGCCCTGCACTGCTGGGGAGTGGGGGTGTAGGGAGACATGTGTGGGGGCCTGGTGGAGGGTGCCCTGCACTGCTGGGGGTGGGGGTGCTGGAAGACATGAGTTGGACATGAGTGGGGGCCTGGTGGAGGGTGCCCCTGGATGCTGGGGGTGCTGGGAGACATGAGTTGGACATGAGTGGGGGCCTGGTGGAGGGTGCCCCTGACTGCTGGGGGCGCAGGGAGACATGTGTGGGGGCCTGGTGGAGGGTGACCCACAGTGCTGGGGGGTGGGGGTGCTGGGAGACATGAGTGGGGGCGTGGTGGTGGGTGCCCCTGGATGCTGGGGGGTGGGGGTGCTGGGAGACATGTGTGGGGGCCTGGTGGAGGGTGCCCCTGACTGCTGGGGGGTGGGGGTGCAGGGGGACATGAGTGGGGGCCTGGTGGAGGGTGACCCTGACTGCTGGGTTGTGGGGGTGCAGGGGGACATGAGTGAGGGCCTGGTGGAGGGTGCCCTGCACTGCTGGGGGTGGGGGTGCTGGGAGACATGAGTTGGACATGAGTGGGGGCCTGGTGGAGAGTGCCCCTGGATGCTGGGGGGTGGGGGTGCTGGGAGACATGAGTTGGACATGAGTGGGGGCCTGGTGGAGGGTGCCCCTGACTGCTCGGGGGTGGGGGTGCTGGGAGAGCTGTGTGGGGGCCTGGTGGAGGGTGCCCTGCACTGCTGGGGGGTGGGGGTGTAGGGAGACATGTGTGGGGGCCTGGTGGAGGGTGCCCTGCACTGCTGGGAGTGGGGGTGCTGGAAGAAATGAGTTGGACATGAGTGGGGGCCTGGTGGAGGGTGCCCCTGGATGCTGGGGGGTGGGGGTGCTGGGAGACATGAGTTGGACATGAGTGGGGGCCTGGTGGAGGGTGCCCCCGACTGCTGGGGGCGCAGGGAGACATGTGTGGGGGCCTGGTGGAGGGTGCCCCTGACTGCTGGGGGGTGGGGGTGCAGGGGGACATGAGTGGGGGCCTGGTGGAGGGTGCCCCTGACTGCTGGGTGGTGGGGGTGCAGGGGGACATGAGTGAGGGCCTGGTGGAGGGTGCCCTGCACTGCTGGGGGTGGGGGTGCTGGGAGACATGAGTTGGACATGAGTGGGGGCCTGGTGGAGGGTGCCCCTGACTGCTGGGGGGTGGGGGTGATGAGAGACGTATGGGGGCCTGGTGGAGGGGCCCCCTGGATGCTGGGGGGTGGGGGTGCAGGGGGACATGAGTGGGGGCCTAGTGGAGGGTGCCCCTGGATGCTGGGGGGTGGGGGCGCTGGGAGACATGAGTAGGACGTGAGTGGGAGCCTGGTGGAGGGTGCCCCTGACTGCTGGGGGTGGGGTGATGGGAGACATGTGTGGGGGCCTGGTGGAGGGAGCCCCTGGATGCCGGGGGGTGGGGGTGCAGGGGGACATGAGTGGGGGTCTGGTGGAGGGTGCCCCTGGATGCTGGGGGGTGGGGGTGATGGGAGACATGAGTGGGGGCCTGGTGGAGGGAGCCCCTGGATGCTGGGGGTGGGGGTGATGGGAGACATGAGTGGGGGCCTGGTGGAGGGTGCCCCTGGATCCTGGGGGGTGGGAGTGATGGGAGACATGAGTGGGGGCCTGGTCGAGGGTGCCCTGCACTGCTGGGGGGTGGGGGTGGTGGGAGACATGAGTTGGACATGAGTGGGGGCCTGGTGGAGGATGCCCCTGACTGCTGGGGGGTGGAGGGGGCAGGGGGACATGAGTGGGGGCCTGGTGGAGGGTGCCCTGCACTGCTGGGGGGTGGGGGTGCAGGGGGACATGAGTGGGGGCCTGGCGGAGGGTGCTCCTGCACTGCTGGGGGGTGGGGGTGATGGGAGACATGTGTGGGGGCCTGGTGGAGGGTGCCCCTGGATGCTGGTGGGTGGGGGTGCAGGGGGACATGAGTGGGGGCCAGGTGGTGGGTGTCCCTAACTGCTGGGGGGTGGGGGTGATGGGAGACATGAGTGGGGGCCTGGTGGAGGGTGCCCTGCACTGCTGGGGGGTGGGGGTGCTGGGAGACATAAGTTGGACATGAGTGGGGGCCTGGTGGAGGGTGCCCTGCACTGCTGGGGGTTGGGGGTGATGGGAGACATGAGTTGGACATGAGTGGGGGCCTGGTGGAGGGTGCCCCTGGATGCTGAGGGGTGGGGGTGCAGGGGGACATGAGTGGGGGCCTGGTGGAGGGTGACCTGCACTGCTGGGGGTGGGGGTGCTAGGAGACCTGAGTTGGACATGAGTGGGGGCCTGGTGGAGGGTGCCCCTGGATGCTGGGGGGTGGGGGTACTGGGAGACATGAGTTGGACATGAGTGGGGGCCTGGTGGAGGGTGCCCCTGACTGCTGGGGGTGGGGGTGATGAGAGACGTATGGGGGCCTGGTGGAGGGTGCCCCGGATGCTGGGGGGTGGGGGTGCAGGGGGACATGAGTGGGGGCCTGGTGGAGGGTGCCCCTGGATGCTGGGGGGTGGGGGCGCTGGGAGACATGAGTTGGACATGAGTGGGAGCCTGGTGGAGGGTGCCCCTGACTTCTGGGGGTGGGGTGATGGGAGACATGTGTGGGGGCCTGGTGGAGGGTGCCCCTGGATGCTGGGGGGTGGGGCTGCAGGGGGACATGAGTGGGGGTCTGGTGGAGGGTGCCTCTGGATGCTGGGGGGTGGGGGTGATGGGAGACATGAGTGGGGGCCTAGTGGAGGGTGTCCCTGGATGCTGGGGGGTGGGGTGATGGGAGACATGAATGGGGGCCTGGTGGAGGGTGCCCCTGGATGCTGGGGGGTGGGAGTGATGGGAGACATGAGTGGGGGCCTGGTGGAGGGTGCCCTGCCTGCTGGGTGGTGGGGGTGGTGGGAGACATGAGTTGGACATGAGTGGGGGCCTGGTGGAGGATGCCCCTGACTGCTGGGGAGTGAGGGGGGCAGGGGGACATGAGTGGGGGCCTGGTGGAGGGTGCCCTGCACTGCTGGGGGTGCAGGGGGACATGAGTGGGGGCCTGGCGGAGGGTGCTCCTGCACTGCTGGGGGGTGGGGGTGATGGGAGACATGAGTGGGGGCCTGGTGGAGGGTGCCCTGCCTGCTGGGTGGTGGGGGTGGTGGGAGACATGAGTTGGGCATGAATGGGGGCCTGGTGGAGGGTGCCCTGCACTGCTGGGGGGTGGGGGTGCTGGGAGACATGAGTTGGACATGAGTGGGGGCCTGGTGGAGGGCGCCCTGCACTGCTGGGGGCTGGGGGTGATGGGAGACATGAGTTGGACATGAGTTGGGGGCTGGTGGAGGGTGCCCCTGGATGCTGGGGGGTGGTGGTGCAGGGGGACATGAGTGGGGGCCTGGTGGAGGGAGCCCCTGGATGCTGGGGGGTGGGGGTGCAGGGGGACATGAGTGGGGGTCTGGTGGAGGGTGCCCCTGGATGCTGGGGGGTGGGGGTGATGGGAGACATGAGTGGGGGCCTGGTGGAGGGAGCCCCTGGATGCTGGGGGTGGGGGTGATGGGAGACATGAGTGGGGGCCTGGTGGAGGGTGCCCCTGGATCCTGGGGGGTGGGAGTGATGGGAGACATGAGTGGGGGCCTGGTCGAGGGTGCCCTGCACTGCTGGGGGGTGGGGGTGGTGGGAGACATGAGTTGGACATGAGTGGGGGCCTGGTGGAGGATGCCCCTGACTGCTGGGGGGTGGAGGGGGCAGGGGGACATGAGTGGGGGCCTGGTGGAGGGTGCCCTGCACTGCAGGGGGGTGGGGGTGCAGGGGGACATGAGTGGGGGCCTGGCGGAGGGTGCTCCTGCACTGCTGGGGGGTGGGGGTGATGGGAGACATGTGTGGGGGCCTGGTGGAGGGTGCCCCTGGATGCTGGTGGGTGGGGGTGCAGGGGGACATGAGTGGGGGCCAGGTGGTGGGTGCCCCTAACTGCTGGGGGTGTGGGTGATGGGAGACATGAGTGGGGGCCTGGTGGAGGGTGCCCTGCACTGCTGGGGGGTGGGGGTGCTGGGAGACATAAGTTGGACATGAGTGGGGGCCTGGTGGAGGGTGCCCTGCACTGCTGGGGGTTGGGGGTGATGGGAGACATGAGTTGGACATGAGTGGGGGCCTGGTGGAGGGTGCCCCTGGATGCTGAGGGGTGGGGGTGCAGGGGGACAGGAGTGGGGGCCTGGTGGAGGGTGCCCTGCACTGCTGGGGGTGGGGGTGCTAGGAGACCTGAGTTGGACATGAGTGGGGGCCTGGTGGAGGGTGCCCCTGGATGCTGGGGGGTGGGGGTACTGGGAGACATGAGTTGGACATGAGTGGGGGCCTGGTGGAGGGTGCCCCTGACTGCTGGGGGTGGGGGTGATGAGAGACGTATGGGGGCCTGGTGGAGGGTGCCCCGGATGCTGGGGGGTGGGGGTGCAGGGGGACATGAGTGGGGGCCTGGTGGAGGGTGCCCCTGGATGCTGGGGGGTGGGGGCGCTGGGAGACATGAGTTGGACATGAGTGGGAGCCTGGTGGAGGTTGCCCCTGACTTCTGGGGGTGGGGTGATGGGAGACATGTGTGGGGGCCTGGTGGAGGGTGCCCCTGGATGCTGGGGGGTGGGGCTGCAGGGGGACATGAGTGGGGGTCTGGTGGAGGGTGCCTCTGGATGCTGGGGGGTGGGGGTGATGGGAGACATGAGTGGGGGCCTGGTGGAGGGTGTCCCTGGATGCTGGGGGGTGGGGTGATGGGAGACATGAATGGGGGCCTGGTGGAGGGTGCCCCTGGATGCTGGGGGGTGGGAGTGATGGGAGACATGAGTGGGGGCCTGGTGGAGGGTGCCCTGCCTGCTGGGTGGTGGGGGTGGTGGGAGACATGAGTTGGACATGAGTGGGGGCCTGGTGGAGGATGCCCCTGACTGCTGGGGAGTGAGGGGGGCAGGGGGACATGAGTGGGGGCCTGGTGGAGGGTGCCCTGCACTGCTGGGGGTGCAGGGGGACATGAGTGGGGGCCTGGCGGAGGGTGCTCCTGCACTGCTGGGGGGTGGGGGTGATGGGAGACATGAGTGGGGGCCTGGTGGAGGGTGCCCTGCCTGCTGGGTGGTGGGGGTGGTGGGAGACATGAGTTGGGCATGAGTGGGGGCCTGGTGGAGGGTGCCCTGCACTGCTGGGGGGTGGGGGTGCTGGGAGACATGAGTTGGACATGAGTGGGGGCCTGGTGGAGGGCGCCCTGCACTGCTGGGGGCTGGGGGTGATGGGAGACATGAGTTGGACATGAGTTGGGGGCTGGTGGAGGGTGCCCCTGGATGCTGGGGGGTGGTGGTGCAGGGGGACATGAGTGCTGGCCTGGTGGAGGGTGCCCTGCACTGCTGGGGGTGGCGGTGCTAGGAGACCTGAGTTGGACATGAGTGGTGGCCTGGCGGAGGGTGCCCCTGGATGCTGGGGGGTGGGGGTGGTGGGAGACATGAGTTGGACAAGAGTGGGGGCCTGGTGGAGGGTGCCCTGCACTGCTGGGTGGTGGGGGTGATGGGAGACGTGTGGGGGCCTGGTGGAGGGTGCCCCTGGATGCTGGGGGGGTGGGGGTGCAGAGGGACATGAGTGGGGGCCTGGTGGAGGGTGCCCCTGGATGCTGGGGGGTGGGGGTGCTGGGAGACATGAGTTGGACATGAGTGGGGGCCTGGTGGAGGGTGCCCCTGGATGCTGGGGGGAGGGGGTGATGGGAGACATGAGTGGGGCCCTGGTGGAGGGTGCCCTGCACTGCTGGGGGGTGGGGGTGGGGGGAGACATGAGTTGGACATGAGTGGGGGCCTGGTGGAGGGTGCCCCTGACTGCTGGGGGGTGGGGGGGCAGGGGGACATGAGTGGGGGCCTGGTGGAGGGTGCCCTGCACTGCTGGGGGGTAGGGGTGCAGGGGGACATGAGTGGGGGCCTGGTCGAGGGTGCCCCTGCGCTGCTGGGGGGTGGGGGTGATGGGAGACATGTGTGGGGGCCTAGTGGAGGGTGCCCCTTGATGCTGGTGGGTGGGGGTGCAGGGGGACATGAGTGGGGGCCTGGCGGTTGGTGCCCCTGACTGCTGGGGGGTGGGGGTGATGGGAGACATGAGTGGGGGCCTGGTGGAGGGTGCCCTGCACTGCTGGGGGTTGGGGGTGCTGGGAGACATGAGTTGGACATGAGTGGGGGCCTGGTGGAGGGAGCCCCTGGATGCTGGGGGGTGGGGGGGCAGGGGGACATGAGTGGGGGCCTGGTGGAGGGTGCCCCTGGATGCTGGGGGGTGGGGGTGATGGGAGACATGAGTGGGGGCCTGGTGGAGGGTGCCCCTGGATGCTGGGGGGTGGGGGTGATGGGAGACATGAGTCGGGGGCCTGGTGGAGGGTGCCCCTGGATGCTGGGGGGTGGGGGTGCAGGGGTACATGAGTGTGGGCCTGGTGGAGGGTGTCCCTGACGGCTGGGGGCTGGGGGTGCAGGGAGACATGAGTGGGGGCCTGGCGGAGGGTGCCCTGCAATGCTGGGGGTGGGGGTGCTGGGAGACATGGGTTGGACATGAGTGGGGGCCTGGTGGAGGGTGCCCCTGGATGCTGGGGGGTGGGGGTGGTGGGAGACATGAGTTGGACATGAGTGGGGGCCTGGTGGAGGGTGGCCCTGGATGCTGGGGGCTGGTGGTGCAGGGGGACATGCGTTGGTGGGCAGTAGTGCAAGGTGACATGTGGGTTGGCTGGGGGGCATGGGCATGGTGGATGGGCTGCCTGCGGGACATGTGCAGGGTAGGCCCCTGTGGTGTGGGCCGCCTGCAGGGGCCGTGGAGGGTGTAGAGGGTACACCTGGGAGGACCCACACGTGTAATTCACGTGTGGTGCTCCCCGCGCACCCCTGGAATACATGTACCCTGATGGAATCGCGTGTGATACTTCCTGCGCACCCTCAAATACACGTACCCTGGTGCTTTTGCATGTGATACTTCCCGCACACCCCTGGAATACACGTACCCAGCTGCTTTTGCATGTGATACTTCGCGCGCACCCCTGGAATACTCGTACCCTGATGGAATTGCGTGTGATACATCCCGCGCACCCCTGAAATGCACGCACCCTGCTGTTTTTGCGTGTGATACTTCCCGCGCACCCCTGAAATACACGTGCCCTGATGGAATCGCGTGTGTTACTTCCCACGCACCCCTGATGTACACGTACCCAGGACAATCGCATGTGAAACTTCCCGAGAACCACTGAAATACACATTCCCCGCTTGGCGTTTGCTGTTTGGCAGCCCTGTGAACTGGTCCAGGGTTAGTGCAGCCCTTTGCGATGATTTGGGAATTTTGAAGGCTTTTCCTTGCGCGAGGGCGTTCTTGGGGGCGTAACTGGCGAAGCTGCAGGGTCGCTGCGCCACTCTGCGCCACGGCTGGTTTCGGAGGCTAAAATCCATGAATTCGCTGTGCGATGAAAAGGATTTTTTCGCATGCGGCTGGCGCAGTGTATCGCACGGGACACTGTGCGCCAGCCGCGTGTGCCACTTTTGTGCGAATTTCTATGAATTACCCTCTAAATGTTTAACTGATTCTATATTAGTCCTACAGAATCTACAACTGGTGTTATTTGATACTTCTATGTGACGTCCCACTAACATTTGCTTTGTTTTTAAAGCATTTCAGCGCAGTCTTAGGAATCTGTTTGGATGGTGACGAGACGGAAATTTCTGCAGATATTGTGGCATCTTGTCTAGCCGATTCATTACAAGTCCAAGATCCAGGGCAATCATTAGTTTTTTGTATTTGGACAGGTTATGAATCCAAAACCATTGTTTTATTTTCTTCTTTGAACTTTGAGGCTGATGTAACAACATTTCCATCCGGGTATCGGTCACATTTAGGACTTCCGCAAATTTTTCCGTTCAGATCGTGAGTAGTCCAGAATATCCAAAGTTTCTCTTGGCGCTAATATCTTGTATGCAGGTTCTGGATTAGCAACAAGCATTTTTAGTAGGATCACAAGTGATTTCCAAACGACAGAACCATATAGTTCTTCTAGCGCAAGTTCATGCCTTATTATGATAATTGATATATAATTAGGTAATCTTAATACTTGCCACCAGAAGATTCCCTCTAGTTCTGCCCAAATCTTGTGATCTAGGTTCCATCCAGTTTCTGCTTCAAATGTAATGCCAGGGACTACTTTATGCACATAGAACTGCCGGACTGGGATTAGGCTAAACTTTCCAAACAGGGTGTGGATTCGCGCCCCTTGTAGAGAGAACTTTTCATTCATTGAAACAAATATTCAACCCAGTTTCTTTCTCGAATCCACTTGTTTATCGGGACTCCCAGATAGCGTATTTCACCCACTGTTTCGATTTCCTCATTATCGATCTTCCATCTGAAGTCTCGATTTATTTTTCCTTTTGCCGGGCCAAACTTCATAATTTTGGTCTTTTTTACATTGATTCTTAGATCATTATTCATCATGTGTTGTTGTAATCCTGATATGAGTCGCTGTAGCCCTATTTGAGTTTTGTCGATCAAGAGCAGATCATCAGCATAAGTTATGCACCAAATTTCATGACCGTTTATTTTTGGAGAGAAGCTTTTTATGTTTATTAGAGCATCCGGGATATCTGCAATGAATAGCTTAAGCAAGTCTGCAGATGAAGGGCAACCTTGTTTTACCCCTTTGTTCGTATCTATTGCTTCAGTTAGCTCACCATTTCCATTTATCCTTACACGAATCGAAGTTTTTAAGTGAAGGCCATAATTGGATGTAGAATGTTTTCTGGACAGCCCCAGTTTTGGAGCTTTCTCCACAGTAGTTTTTGATTTACTGTATCGAAAGCCTGTTTCATGTCCACAAAGACGAAGAATAAATTTGAGCCTTTCATTATGGCTTCCAGTTTCAACACATTTACTATTGTCAGGTTTATCTCCATCCCAACTCCTTTCATAAAGCCTGTTTGACGACAGTCAGAGATACCTTTGTTGGTTGCCCACGTTGTTAATTTTTGTTGAAGAAAGGTCGCCATTATCTTTCCAATAGTATCAAGAAGGGCTTTTGGCCTGTAGTTAGCAGGATCAGCTTGATCGCCCTTCTTGAAAACTGGCACAACGATCGCCTCGGCCCAGGATGTTGGTAACGATTTTTCTTTTGCAATTCTGTCAAACAGCATGGCTATGAAGATGGACCATTTGATTTTATGTGCTTTTAGCATTACATTGGAAATGCCGTCTGGCCCTGCAGCCCTTGAATTTTTTAACTTGGAGATTGCAATCTGTATGAAATCCTCGGTTTCTGATACTTCCCATTGCTTTATCTCAGTAATCATTTCTGTTGTTAGTACAGGGAGAGTACTCTATTTGAGTTTGCTCAAATACGCCTTTATTTTGATTTTGCCAGGCCCCCTCAGAAACTCCATTTACTAACATATCTGTTTGATTGGCGTTATCGTTGTTTAAAATACGCCAGATCTCCCTCGAGTTGTTGGACTTAATTAGGGATAGCATTGTCTCTCCGCTTTCTTGATCTCTCGTGCCGGAAAATGATTTTTGCCAATTACGGTATTTTTGTCGCCGTTGTTTAATTTGTAATGCAGCATTCATTCCCATGCTTCATTTTAACTCTCTTATTTCTTTATTGAGCAGTTTCTTCTGATCTTTTACTAGTCTGCTCCATTCATGCCTATGTATTTTCTTGTTGTATTAATTCCTTGGATCATTCATTTGTTGATAGGGCAATAGGGCAACATAATTTATAGGATTCGCTGTTTTGTTGTGTAAGGATCGATACTCTTCTGTTAAACCTATTATTTGTTTCTCTTTTAGGCGTAGCCAATTTCGTCCTTGGTTTACTTCTACTGTTTGTTTGCAGGTTGCTACCACCGGTTTCTGGCTTAAAGGCCATGACATTTCCAGGACGTCATGATCGCTTCGTTCAGTATGGACTATTCGTAACTTTAAGATCTTGTTCCATAGATTTTTTGATGTCCATATGTAGTCAAGAATCTTTTCGTGACCAAAATTACGCCAGGTGAACTTTGGTGGCATGTCCCCAGTTACTTGTCCGTTGACTATATTGCAATCTCTTGCGTCCATTTCATTATCCCCTCGGGCTCTCCTTACAATGGTGTTCTGTGTTTCCTTTGTTGATGGTGATATAAGCTTCATCTCCTCATTGAACCATATTAGGTTCATATCACCACATATAATTATCGATAGTTCTTTTGATTTTTGTCGATTATTGTTGTAATTGACTGAATGAACTTCTCAGTTGTGATCTTTGCTGGGTTCCAATACAAATTAATTAATAGCAGATATTGTGTATTCATGATTGTCCATTTAATTTCTGAATTAAGGTTGCCTGAACAAAGCTGTTTGGATTTTCATTTCCACATACTTCCCAAGTAGTTCCGTTTTTCACCATTGTGATTAGGCCTGAGTATGGGCGGCCATGAACATTTTTCTCTGCTGGATTAAGCAATGTCAGGTACCCGTCTTTTACAGGTGGATGTCGTATCCATGTCTCTTGTAAACAAATTAGAACATTTTCAGACAGATCTACTGGGAAGTCCTCAAATAAGTGTTGGAACCCTCTCGTATTCCATGATATCAATGTAACCAGTCCTTCATGGTTCTGCTTGCCTCGCTACTGTTTTTTCTTTCTTGTTTCCATTTTACTTGTTTGCAATAGGCCAGGCCGACCAGCTTTTAGCGCATTCCTTAAGGTGCCTCGATGCTGTTCTAGAGATTCTTTTGCATTTGAGTTCTTGTTTATGCCTCTAGGACTCTTTAATATCGGTAGTTCTTCTTCTGAAAGCTCAAAGCCCTGGAACAATAGTTCTACTTTTGCCGCCATAATTGTTTTTTGTACTGCTTTTGATTTTATATGCAGTAGAACTTGGTCCCCTCGCTCTTCTGAGACATATTCCACTATACCAATGTCATTTGTCGTCACTGTTCTTAGTAATGGCCTGAATGAAATAATCGAATCACGTTGCCTCTATTTAAGTTTACATCAATTTCCTCTTTAAATATGTTTTCAATCTGTTTTTTTCCTTGCGATACTTTTTTTTTTGTCGATTTAAATTTTATCCTCAGCAAACAATTTATTTTGTGATTGTGCTCGAGTCTGTTTTGGATTTAGTATCACTTGATGTTTCATCGCTGTGTCTCGCTCTGGACTTTCCATAGATTTTGATAAGCGTCGTTGCTTTGCTGTAATTTCCGGCTGAGTTTGTCGGTCGTCTTTTTTTTCGAGTTTTGCCATTGGTTGTGTTGAGAGTTGCTTAGCAACTCTTTCGTTTGATTCTTTCATGGATAACTGGCTTACTTCATCCATCTCTTCAGATTCTGACATCTTTTGTTCCCTAAAATCATCAGAGTATGTTGAAAGGTCACAGAGATCCACCGAAGAAATTGCTGTTTGAATAGAGACATTTCCTGAATCCAACCTCATTCTTTTTTTAGGATTTTTCATATCAGATTTTACTGATACTCCAGCTATTCTTATGAGAGGTTTTTCTTTTTCTAAACCTTTATGTTGATCTTGTTTTTCTCTTACAATGAGACTTTGCTTAACTGGGGCAGGCAAATTTCGCATGAACTTTCGCGACCCACTTAAGTGTTTTTTTGCTACCTCCAAATTTTTCTTTTTCTCAGTTTTTTTTCTTGCTAGACACTGCTTATCAGGCTTTGATTGAGCAGTTTTGGCCTCACTTACAATGTTTTTTGCAGCTCCTCCAAAAATTCCATAAGTCAATACGCCAGTTCAACAGTGGGAATTTTCCAGTGATTTTTTGGGATTTTATTCACCAATAGTCACTATTTATGTTTTTCTTGGCAGAGGAATTGCCTCAGGTTCATTTAAATCGGCTGGTGGCTTGTCAATGTTGGCCGCCTGTCTTTTCAGATTTGCTCCAATTGGCAAATCTGTGTTCTTATGTGATCGCTGACTTTGTTTCTCAATAGGTTGGCACGAGGTAACTAATCCATCATCTCTTTCTGGTGATTTTCATGTGTTACCACTAATGCTGTCTTGGGCGGCCTGTGTTACTACATTCGTTTTGAGTTCCTACAGGCATATGAGCTCAAAGGGCTTTCTATTCGAGTCCATTTGCCCTTGTGTAGAGCTACTCCTTAGTGATTTTAATAAGGCTTCATTTTCAAAGTGTTGTGTAAATAATGTATTAGCACTTTCCTTTTTGATGAGTTTTTCATTTAAATGACTGATTTGTGCACTGTTATTTTGTAATTCCTCATGAAGTGATTCATACAATTTAACAAAAGGGATCAGAGCTAACGACGTAGCAGCCAATACATTATTATGGATTTGTATTGCGGCCACGGTTGACAAATTCGATTTAATTGACAACTCATTCTCTAAATCGTTTTGTTTTGTGCCACAGATTGCACTTGCCGAATCTCTTCCGTCACATTTAGGCACTCCTGTGGCCGTCTGCGGCAATGGACTAACTTCAACAGACAGGGTCGCTGGAACTGGCGTTGAACAGCTTGCCAACGGCTGCAATGAGATACTCAAGCCATATCTTTCTTCCTGGAACACGGACAGTTTGTCGTTTAAGTTAATGCCAGGAGTGATGTGAGTTTGATTTCTGAATAACAGTTTGTCTGTAGTAAATTCACAGCACCCTGATCGGCCGTGTAAATTGGGACTTATTTGTACATTTTGAAAGTCTTTTTTCTTTGCATAATTTTGCAGCGGTTCAACTCGTGATTGTCTGTCCTTTGACTTGTTGGTTGTGGTGAAGCTTTCCGCTAATTTACACTTTATTACTTCAAAGTCAGCTTTTAAACGTTCTGTGAGTCGGGCTTCACGGCCTGCAAAATCACATCCGCTAATTGGCGTGCTGCCTTTTTGCGCTAGGGTTTCATTGTTGTTTTGGCCATTCTGACTTTTGATCGTGCTTAGTAGTCCTTTCGCAAGACTTGGTTCTATGTTTGCCATATTTCCATTCTTTTCAACTGATGGATCTTTATTTCTTAATTCAGCAAACGTTTTATTATTTTTTTCTCCAAAATGTGTTATTGTTTTGGTCAGGTTCGTAGCCACATTCAGTTTTTTTTTTCTTCTGCTGGTGGATATACAAATATCATGGAGTTGTCCTCTTGCGATAGAATTGGGACCTCAAGTTGCAGGAGCTCGATGTCTGTTACATCAAAAGGAGAATCGAAAATCACTGTATTGATTTCAATCTCTTTTTCTATTGTGCCGTGATGTGAATTTTCATTTGGGTTTAGGTGAGGACAGCGAGCGCTAATTATGTTGGAATAATAATTTCTTTCGGGGTTGTTCCAGTCGGCCTCGAGCTCGATCACATCATTTCCCAGTTCGCCTTTATCACTGTCAGGGTTTTTTTTTTATCACCTATAGTTGTCCCGGCAACTGCACAATTTCCTTCTGCCCTCGATCGTAAGGTTGGAGCTGTAGCATACGACTTCCCAGCAAGATGTTTGCTCACAAGTTGCACTAGTGAAGGAAAAGCAGGGGCGCTGTTGCTCGTTGATTGCAGTGTAGGAGCTGTAAGGTCAGTATGTGACGCAGCAGCCAATCGATGTTTTTGCTTTTGGGTTGACCAATTGTAACCCTCTAGATCACATTTTTCAGTAAGCGGATTACTCTCAGAGACATAGTTTTGTCTAATGTCAGTGCACATGACTTTAGTTTTGAACGTGTCAAATGGCCAACTTCGGCCATGATCTTACTTCTTACCTGCACTTGCCGAGGAACAGGCAAGCTTCACTCCCGGAGTTAGAGACCACGCCTCACACCAAAGCCGCCAAACGGCTGAACAGTCCACCCAGCCCTTCTGCCACAAGGGCGGATGGACTGTGCTAATAAGCCCGGCAGAATGTCACGTGACTGATACATCGCTGCAGGGAAATCCTCGTAGTGTTCAGGCTATTAAAGCAACGGCGTCCTTTTCACCGTTTGCTTTTTTACTTCACTCCTGCTGACAGCTGGTTGAAGGGAGTAGAGAGAGTTCAGCTGCTTCACTTCAATCCAATCCAGCCACAACAGTCCACAGAAATTCAAAAAACACAGTCTAGCCGCCACAGCTAAACAGTCCACACAGCCCTTCTGCCACAGGGCTTACTAAGTTATTATATGTTTTCAGTATGCTTCCTCTGCCTCTCTCAAATAAACTGCTTTTGAGTTTTAATAAGTCCACAAATAGATTTCTGTGGGGAGGGGGTGGCCGTTCACGGATCCTGAAAGATGTACTTCAGAGATCGGTGCATCTGGGTGGCTTTGGTTATCCGGTTATTAGACATTATCAGACTGCATTCGTGTTACGTACACTACATCACTGGATTGTGACTGACCAAATTGACTGTGGTTTCTGGATTAGCATCGAGAGGGAAGCTGTTTCGCCTACGCCCCTTGATGCAATTCTATTTGTGGACAAAAGGCTACTGGTCAGCTCGACTACTCCACTTACAAAACATTGTAAGAGGAAGAGTGAAGAGATGCAATGAGATTTGTGGCGAAATATACTTACTCAGTGCTGATTCTAGTTTGTGGAGAAACCCGGCTGTGCAACAGGATAAATGTGCTTGTGTCATGGATTTGATGGCATATAGTATATATTTATATTTGGATATTTGTAATGCATATTTTCCTTAGAAGGAGACCGGGCAAAATAAATTGCATGTGGGCGCAGGTAACATAATGAAGCCGTAAAAAAGAGCCAACAGAGACAAAGGGCCTCATTACACAGACGGCGGTGGACCAAGGTGCTATTAGCACCTTGGTCCATGCCGGTAATATACCGGCACCGCCTTGGTGGAAAGGGGAATTACTGCCCTATTCCAAGGTTGGTGGGGCAGTAATTCCCCCTTCCCCCATTGCCCTTCCCCATTCCCATTTTTGCCCCATAGGGAATAATGGGAATGGGGAAGGTGATAATTATGGCACCGCAAATTGCGGTACTGTAATTAGCTCCCTGGTCCCTTTGCGGGTTGGTTTTTAACGCCTGCAAAAAGCAGGCGTTAAATTCTCCTACCCGCAAAGGGACCTCGTAGTAAGGCGGTAAGGGTTTACCGGTACCGGTAAAATACCAGTACCGGTAAACCCTTACCGCCTACCGTGTAATGAGGCTAAAAGTCAGCTTTTATTAAGTCAATTGATGGGCTTTCAGTTTTTGATCTGAACTCCAACAGGGACTCAATATTCCAAAGTTCCTGGGGTAGAGTGTTCCAAGCTCTTGGCCTTACATGGTAAAAACGTCTATCACCCCATGTCACCGAGTTAGAATGTGGAACCACCAGAAGCTGTTGATTTGATGAACGCAAACAGCGTTCTGGGTGATAAGTCAAGATTTAAGATCCAAGATATATCAGAGCAATCCCTTGGATGCACTTAAATACCAAGCAGAGGGTCTTGAACCACACCCTCTGCTGAACAGGCAGCCAATGGAGATCCCGTCAGGGTTGCGAAATATGTGAGTGACCTGATAATTAACAAATCATCCTGACCAGTGAATGTTGTGCCACCTGTAATCGCTGAATTTGCTTCTTTGTGCTCCAATGAGCACGGTGTTGCAGTAGTTGAGCCTTGAATTAACTAAGGCCCTGACCACCAACGAACGACCTTTCGGTGCAATCAGCGGTAGTACCGGTTTTACCAGTCTAACTTGGTAATGGACAGATTTTACTGTCTCATTAATCTGCAAATTGCATCTAAGATTTACCTGCCAGAGACAACCAAGATTTTTATCTTTTGTAGCAAATGTTGTAGAAGCCTCAAATAACTCAGGGCACGGAAGATGTGATAAAGCCTGTGCCAGTTTATTCTTGGGACCAAACAGGATGACCTCTGTTTTGTTCGGAATCAAATGGAGCTTGTTTGTAACCATCCAGCTTTTAATTTTACGAGCACATACAAGTACTCTCTGTATAGCTTCCAAGGGTTCATTTAAACGCAGATAAATCTGCTTATCATCGGCATAGAAGTGGTAAAGTACTCCGAATTCCGAAAAGATTTCTAAAAGTGGGTGAATATAAATTTTAAAAAGCAACAGCGATAATGAGGAGCCCTGATAGACTCCAAATTTAACTGCCAGAAAATCTGAAATGAAAGTCCCCAGTTTGACCTGGTGGAAACAACCATTTAGAAAAGAGGTAAACCATTTCAAAGAAGCATTCAAAACCTGAGTTGTGGCAGAGAGTCTTGATATGTGTATGTCAAAGTCTACTGTTTCAAAGGCAGCCAATAGGTCCGACATGACTAGAATGCTGATATCGCCTTCATCGTCTGCCTTTAAGATATCGTCCCATACTGTCAGTAGAGTCGTCTCGGTCCCATGACCAGGTCGGAACCCAGATTGATACAGATTGAGGATTCTTTGTTCTTCCAAGAATGTCTGTAATTGGATTGTTACGATCTTTTCCAAGATCTTGGTTAACCAGGATCGGCCTGCGATTGGACGGTAGTTAGAGTGTACCTTAGGGTCCAAAGTATTCTTTTTTTAATAAAGGTGTATTATAGGACCTTTTTACCTTTTTCAAGAAAGGAGCACTTAGGGCGTCCACGTGTCTTCTGACCAAATATGCAGGGATTGGATCATAATTATGATTAGTGGGCTTTAACTTTGACATAAGACCCCTAATCATATCCAGATACCCAGATCCACCGGTTTAAGGTTGAACTTAGGACTTGTTTGTTCCAGCTCATCCCTCATGATGGTAGTCTGGTGAACATTGGGTCCTGACATAGTTTCTAGTTCTATATTGACTCTGATCGAATCAATCTTCTCTGTGAAGAAAATATTACCTTCATTAGCCAGAGACAAAGATGGTGTAAGAAGCAGAATGGTACAAGGAGGGCAAGACATTTTTTTACAGTTTCAAATAGAACCTAAGGCCTACTAAGAGCCAGGTCGATATGTTTTTGCAGACAGCCAGCTTTAGCTGCCATAATGTCTTCCTTGTATTTTTTCAAAGCTGCTTTGGTTTCAAGCAGATCTTCGGGGGATCTTCTTTTTAGCCAGAGCTTTTCCCTGTGGGGATAATCCTTTTTCTTTATCCTCAAAGATTCATTGTACCACAGATTATTTCTATGAATAGATTTATTAGTACAGGTAATAGGGACCAACCTGTCACAGTTTGTTTGTATGCACTTCATGAAATTAGAGTATAGTTCGGCACACCCTAAATCAGTTGGACATGCTGAAAACCCTTTCAGTAGATCGGCACTGCTGATAGTATCCATTTTTTTTTGTTGCTACGTGTAAGTCTAATACAAGAACTAGTAGATTTTTCATATTTTTTTGAATCTTTGTAATAACAAAATAAACTAAAAAATGATCCGACCAAGATAATGGGGTGTTCTTTTGATGGTATACTGTCTGGCCCCTGGACATAACTATGTCTAAACAATGGACCCCAATGTGGGATACAGATTCAGTCAAAAGGGAGAAACCGTGAGAGGACATTGGGACTCATTACACGGTAGGCGGTAACCATGGCGCTATTAGCGCCATGGTTGCCGCCGATACCGTACCGAGTCCGCCATGGTGAATGGCGGAATTACCGCCACATTCCAAGGTGAGTGGGGGCAGTAATTCCCCATTCACCATGGCACTTCCGCATTCCCATTTGAGCCCCCATAGGGCTCAATGGGAATGGGGAAGGTGACAATTACGGTACTGCAAATTGCGGTACCGTAATTGCCTCCAAGGTCTCTTTGCGGGCCGGTTCCTTAACGGCTGGTGAAACCAGCCGTTGAGGTCGGTTCCCGCAAAGGGACCTTGTAGTAAGGCGGTAGGGGATTACCGGCACCGGTGCTGGTAATCCCCTACCGCGTTCCGTGTAATGAGGCCCATAGTGTCCTTAAGCTGTAGATACTCAGGGTTTTCAGATATGATGCACCAGATGTTGAAATCACTCAGAATAACTATATTCTGGTAGTGTAAAGCCTCAGCACCCAGGTAGCTATCGAGCCCTTGTAAAAAGGAACCAAGTTGGTCTGGAGGTCTATAACACAGAACCCAATGAACAGAACACTTTTGGAAGAAATGCAGAGTACAACGTAGAAGGTGGGACTGTGCATCCCAATCAAGGGTTTGGAAGTTCATAAATTCTAGAGAGATTCAAGCAATAATGGTCACTCCGCCGCCCCTTCCATAGTCTCTATTTTCCCACTTCATTTGGTCATTCTCAGGCACCAAGAGATGAAAGTGGGCAGCTGAGGCATCGTTGAACCAGGATGTCCAGGTTCATAGATGCAATAAGGTCATGTAATGCTGCTGCATGTTTAAGAGCGGACCTTGCATTAATCATAACAGCTTGTAACAGGGTAGTAGAATGCCCTCTTAATTCTTTAGTTTTATTAGAAATGTCCAGGTGTCTATTTTTATTCAGAGTTCTCAGGGTAATTGCTCCATCCTCCTTTCCCCCTTATATTGTATAGCTGGCATTTGGAGAATTGAACAGGTCCATGATGGTCAGAACATGCTTGACTTTGAGTTTTTACGTTTTACGTACAAGCTGAAGGGAGTAGAAATTTGCTGTATAATTCAGAGATATTTTTGCTGACCTTTTTTCACTGCTGAATGCTGCCATGCGTCGCCCGCGGTCCTCCACCTATCTAAGACAATGCCTTGCTCTGCATCCACCTTATGCAAACTTATTACGCCTTCTGAGTTTCCGCTGGCTCGCAATGTGGTAGAAGTAATTGGGATTCAGACTTAGATCATTTATTTGTCGGATATTGAGTGGAACCGCATATGTACAGGGTCGGTTAATTACAAGATTGGTTTGGAGCTGCGGTATACACAACAGAGGATTAACCACTATTTGTGTTGGTCTCCTTGGAAGATGTAGCCGTGCAAGTTGTGCTGCAAGGATGTTTGCTGGAAGTGTTTGAGTGATGTAGACACCACCTTGCATATGTTGTGGTTGTGTAGAACAGTTCAGTTGTTTTGGAATGGTGTTTTCCAAAGAGTGGACCTGGTTTTAGGCCTGTCTCTACCCCGAGATCCACTTATTGGTGTGCTAGGCTTATTTCCTTCTGGTATTGTGTTCACTAGTTGTAAACTCATTTGGGCATGCAGGACATTCTTTTTGCTAAGACACATTCTAAAATTCTGCAAGAGTGATATTGTCCATTGTTTTGATGATTGGCTGTTGAGTTTGCCGCCTTTATCTAGGAGGGAGAAAGTGTCTTTACAAGCTAAAGATGAACATCATAAGTATTCACTAAAAAACACTTTGTTAAGGGGACGTTATGGTTAAGTTGCGCTACTAAAAACCTGTGAAAATCACCCAAAAAAACGTTATAAATGTGACATTATGGGTTGAAGTTTTTGCTGGAAGTGTTTGAGTGATGTAGGCACCACCTTCCATATGTTGTGGTTGTGTAGAACAGTTTAGTTGTGATGTCATCTTTGATGTCTTGGGTGTTAGTGTTAGCAGTGCACAGTGGTGCGGCCAGTTATGGATGCCTAGGCTACCATAACTGGCGAATTTCAGGGGTTTTTCAGTTTTACTTCGACCCATAATGTCACATTTATAAAGTTTTTTGTTGGTGAATTTCACAGGTTTTTAGTAGTGCAACCTAACCATAATGTCCCCTTAACAACGTTTTTTTTAGTGAATTGTACAAGGTTTTAGTAGGGCAACTTAAGCATAACGTCCCTTTAACAAAGTTTTTTTAGTGAATTTCACAGGTTTTCAGTAGAGCAACTTAAGCATAACGTCCCTTTTCCAAAGTTTTTTGCTAAAGATCATCGGTTTATAGTAGTGCACGTAACCATAATGTAAAGTAACTTCCAACTTATGTACGCATCTTGCGGAGAAGACCACATGATGATATGCTGGTGGACAGCACGGTAACGTGTCCCAGAATCCATAAACACTTAACAGTAAGATGTTTGCCTAGTGGACAGTGTGCAAACAGATTTTATATTGATGAAGGAACGTCCAACTGCAACCTTTGCCTTGCACTGCGCCAACACGTATTGGTAGTCAGCCATTAACAATGTAGTACACATTACATACTTTTAGCAAAAGTTCTACTTATCGGAAAATGACATCAGCTAAGGCCATCCCTCCTCCCCAAGAAACAACAGCTGTGCTGTAATAAAGGAGCACTACAAACACTGCCCCAACCTTACAAATAACAAACTCACAATATTTTTGTGCCATCCACCTACATCCCCATATCACTGTTTGATGCCTCTTTCCTCATTTCCGTTCGCAAATGGCCTTATTAGCTGTCCCACCAAAAAAGAAAGCCATCCATTAACAAAGTAAATGTTCTGTTAAGAACCACCTTTCACAGTGTAAGCATATTTTAAAAAATCGCATACACTCCATGTGCTCCATATTTCTCAGAAAAGGGCATAAACGCAATAAAATTTGCCAGTAATAGTATAGATTTGCAAAGCAATAAAGTGCGCTACTGAAAAATAGGATTTCTGGTTATAATCTGGCCCGCCTGTGGCAGGCCAGATTATAAGATGGCCACCATCGAAAGGTAAGGGGGTTGTGCCATACATGGCCCCTCTTCGCTTTCCATGGCAGCCAGCAAAAGTACATTCCGAGACACAGAACCTGTACAGAAACATACACCGATTACAAGGCAAAATCCTTTTTCAAGATGGCCACCATGTAAAGGGAACGCGGTTGTTCCATACATTGCCCCTCTTCACTTTCAATGACAGCCTCCAAAAAGCAAAAGTATGTGCCGTGATGCAACCTGTTAATAAACATACAGCGACGTACAATGTGGTACCTTACATTTTGAAATGATACACTGGATTTTAAAAGAGAACGTTAACATTTTAGAATTTGTAAAGTAGTTTTATTTAACAAACACCTGTCTGAGACCTTCGGACTAATCCAATGTTCTATTACATTGTAACAATGGCTGTAAGGGCGTCATTGAAAATGTTCATGGTGAGACACACGTAGTTATTTTCCCATACACAAACTATGCGTTTCTGTTAAAGCACACACTTTGTTTACACAGGTATTTCCAAGACGGTGCCATGACCTTTGCCCTACAACACCATAAATGAAGTTGTTACTCCTAATAGTGAGGTCAGCGTAGGGACAAAGGGGGCCTGGCCGGTCATCCCACGACACTGTAATGGACAGGCAGCCGGTCACCAGCAGTTGCATCTGACACTGAAAGAAGCCGTCACTCGGCATCTGGAAACCATGGCACACACAGTACGGCAAGATGTAGCTAGTCGGAAAACGTAAGAGAAAATCTGTGTTAATACCCAACCTTTAGGAAAAAAATCCAAAAAAGACACAAAGATTGTGGAAAGTAGTACACAAAGCGAAGTGGATAAACATGACATTGTAAGGAAATATTAGCGTTCACCATGGGTACATATAGTGACAGCCTACAAACGCTGAGTAACAGCAGTCGCCATAAGGGTTAAAAAAAGGCAACTACACAGTGAGATGGTAATTCAGTTATGAAGGCAGCATGAATAGACAAGCAAGAAAAAATTACATGTCTTGATATTACACAAGACCAAAAGAACGTGCAAACTCATACACAAAGCTATGTGGGTAAGCTTAACATTTGAAAGAAAAAGAAATAAGGGTCAACAAGGGTGACTCTAGTCATAGCCTGCAAACGTGAAAAATGTACACTCTCTGTTATTGGAGGAAAATTACAACTGCACAAAAAGATAATACTTCAGTTACATTGTCACAATTAGTGTTTGATAATATAAAATTAAAACGCGGGTCGGTGTAGAGTCGTCAAAATTAAACTTACATGATCTTGACAGCCTCCATTGTTTTTGGCAAAGTCAGACAACAAAGTGTTTGCATCAAAGAATGTTCGTAAACTGATATTTCATGGTCCTTACAAACGCTTTTAAAACATAACCTTATCAAATGGTATTTTTTCCAAGCTTTCATTCCTTGAATAGCTTTTGAAGTTTCCCTTTCGCTCAAGGTCAAAAAACAATAGCCCCTTATGGATTCACTTGGATGCGTGGGCCTAGTGAGCTCGCAACCAAAAAAGCAAATCAACTGACCTTCACTCAGAAGGCAAATGCATTCTCACTTTGCAACAACATATGACAATCCAATCATGAGAACCGCTACTCCCATACGCCTCCAGAACCACTGTTTCCATCAAACACTCCAGGTGGCGGCCTCAGATGTCCAAACATAGGACGCCAGTCCGACTTCACTATTAATCTGAAAACATTGTAACACAGACGCAGGCATTGGTTGCCGTACATTGAGCAACAACTTCCACTTTACTGTATGAATTTGGTGGCAAGAAAATACCACTTTTTGAGTTTGCGCGGCCACATTCCATTCCAACCTAAGTAAAGCTCACCTTCGGAAACAGTATTTCATAAGTATAACAAGTGCATTGGTGTCTTGTTTTGTATGTGTTACCGGCGATGTCCGTGTACACCAAAACATGAACAAAAGATGGCGGAGGCAGCGAAGAAATCTGGCGCACTTCACGCTGTTCCATAACCAATCAGTGAAAGCACCACATGTCCACGGACATGATGTTACGAATTAGCCAATCGATTTCTTGTCCACAGAGCGATCAGGGAAGTGTGACCGCGGAGTGGACATAGATATCACTAATTTGTTCAGACCTACTTTTTGATTGTTTTAAAGAAAACTACTGGACGGATTTTCACCAAATTTACAAAAGCACGCTTTTGGGACCAAGCCGCTGCTCCTGCCGCACATTTGGTGAAAATCAGTCCTGCGGTTTGGGGAAAAAGAGGTATTGGGACCCCCCCTATAAACTTTCCCTCCCTGCACCAAACATCACCAAACACCAAACTTTGCAAAAAAAAATCAGAGTGGCCCATATACTTTTATTTGCAAAGTTTGGTGAGGATTCGTCCAGGGGGAGCAAAGTTATAAGCTGCCCAAAAAGTGCTCTTCCTATAGAAACAGTAACTTAACCATAACTACACAGCCACTACTGTGGCAGTGTAATGAGGCGATCTGGGGTGTGTTTAACGACGTCTATACCTAGTTGCTTCCAATCGCCCCTTAAGACTTTTTAAACCCCAGTGCCCACCCTCCCCGTGTGTGCTCTTTATTTATTTACTTCTCTCTCTTTTTAACTCTCCTTATTTCCTCCTTTCCCTTTCAACTCTCTTTCCTTTATGAGAATGATCGCCGGGATGAACTCGTGGTCTATACTTATGTATAAAGACACAAATGTATTTTTATTGACTGTTTATATTACCTTTAAAACAATAAACAGTATTGAAAAAATATGTTTTAAAAAAAGTATATGTTTTCTTTGGCAGAGAGGCCGTACGGCGCAGTAGTTGGGGTGTTGATTTAGGTTTGTGGCCAGCCCAAATATCGTAGGGTATATAACCCCATTTTCCCTGGGAAACCATATCGATAAAATTCCCTCCTGCTGAATATGATTATTTTTTCTAATAATGGTATTGTGATATATCTGGCTCTGGTGATTAAGAGCCACATTACGAGTGTGCTGGTATTGGTATCCTGCCTGCTTCACTGCACTGACAAATTATAGGTTTTGTTGCTGAAAGCTGAATAAGTCTGTCTGCTTTTGCGTGGGAGTAAAAAAGGATGTGTTATTACCAATGCAGCATTATCAGGCCCAGGCTCCTGCAGGTCTAGTTGCTCTCGCACTGCCTCTGGTCTCCCCAGCACTTAAGGGCCTGTATCTGCAACCCTACAGTCCCTTCTCTCTGCACTTATGAGCCACCTGCTGGCTGCACTTGTGAGGTAACTGCGCTTCCCCCTTTAGTTCCCCCTTGGCACTTCTCCCCTTAACTCTTACTCGCATTTGCGCAATCTGAATGACAGAAGACCTAGTAAGAAAGTTATTTTGTCCACCCTTTGTTTCCCCTCCTTGTCCTGATACGTAACACTTGTGTAAAGGCGCATTATAAATGCCAAATGCCACATCATATCATATCATATCATATCACATGCGATAGATAATACTGCATATCCCAAATGGACTACTGGAACTTCATGACTCTAACTCATGCAGACAATCACTGTTATTGAATTCTTACCACATCCAGTAACCGGAACTGAGTTTGGAAATACCTCACAAACTCAAAATGAAGCCATACATGAGTCATCCAGGTCTCATTGGGCCCCCTGGGTTTGAGGACCATGTGATGTCATGGTATCCTGTGCACAAATGCATAGGTTTCATGCTTTTTTATGTTATGTTATGTTGATTTATACCGTGCACTGCTACCTTCAAAGGGCAGCCTCCAGGAACTCGTGCTTTTAGAGGTAGGGAGGGGCTTCATAATAGGTTTTCTGGTATGTTGGTGGTAAATCCACCAGGATACAGGCACACTGTATGACCATTACCGGCACTCGGTCCGCCAGTATTTCCGCCGGATTATGAGTGCTGACAACGGTTGTAAATCCCCATTCCATGGAGTGCCATAGGACTCCATGCAGGGAATTGCTGGGATTACCAGCACTGGTAATACATGTGCTGGTAATACCGGCAATGTTTGCCAGCGATGCATCTGACTCACCTCCAGCTATTAGCTGCAGGTAACTCAGGTGCCACACCTGCACACTTGTAATTGACCGTTGCGGACACGCACCAGTACACGTTAATACAGGCATGTTATTACATCACCGGGCAACTTATAATGAGCCCCATCTTCAAACAACATGCCTCCCTCTCTCATTCAATATTGTTGATGGTATGAGTGAGAGTCAAGGAGGTGTTTGCCCACCCTCTCTACCCCCATTGCCCACTCCCTGCTCCCCCATTGCTTGGTGCCTGCTGTAAATTTAAAAAGTTGAAACCTAGGGTCTTTCTACCTCAAATACATTTCAAAATGAGTGTAACAGAATATTGATCATTGAAATGAATTGTGGGGAAATATTGATATTCATCGCCAGCACTTTACCTACCAAGTCAAGTGACATGGCAGTTAATCCTTAGGAAGCAAAAAGTGCTTCAATTCCTCTTTCTATATTTGTTTATATTTTGTTGGTTATGTTTATAACACGCCGAAAGCCTACAAGCATCAGGACGCATATAAAAGTAGTCTAGCTCCCCTTAATATTTCTTCACTAGTCTTGTTCGATGTTCCATCTCTATCTATCTATCTATCTATCTATCTATCTATCTATCTATCTATCTATCTATCTATCTATCTATCTATCTATCTATCTATCTATCTATCTATCTTGTCCTTATATAGTGCCAAACCCTTGCGGCCCTCAAGGCGCTCACAAGACAGATACAACAAAAAAAAACAGAAAAGCAGTTATCAGAAAGAGAGAGTCTATGTCAGTCGCATGAGGGAGATGCCTAGCCCAGGTCAAAAAGATATGTTTTTAATAGTTTCTTGAACTGGGTGATCAACTTGCAGCCCTTGAGAGCAGACGCAAGCTGGTTCCATAGATCTGGGGTTCAAGCATGATAGGCTGAGCCACCAATCCTCTTCAACAGGACTCAAGGTTACTGCAAAAGAATGTCTTTGTTTGAACAAAGAGTTTGCCGAAAGGGAACACTAGAGATTCTGACTGACAGGTAATTCGGAGCTTTGCCCATCAGACACTTGTGGACTAGCATGGTGCCTTTAAATCTAATTCTTTGAGTCACGGGTAAACAGGGTAGTCTTCTGCGAGCGTCAGTAACATGAGTGCATTGATCAAGGCTGCAGACGGCCCACACTGCTCCATTTTGGATTAATTGAAGGCTCTTTACATTTGTCTGGGGGAACAAATAAGCAGGCTGTTGCAATAATCTAGATTGGTAGTAATATTAGCTGCTGCAATCAAAGCCTGGTTGGTGTCTGACAGCTAGGGGTGGATTTGCCACAGTAGGTGAATGTAGAAAGAGCAGGAAGATTTAAGATGAAGAACATGTTTTTGAATGTGAGATGGGAGTTGAAACAGACCTCTAGTGTTTTCACATGGTCAGAAACCTTAATGGTGTTTCCTGCGATGCAAAAACTGCCATAGGAAGAATCCAAATGATTAAGTTTGGCTGATGTACCCAGGATGAGTAACTCTGTGTTCTTGTTCTTGAGGACCAAAGAGGTCTCTGCCAGCCAGTGTTGAATGGCACAAAAAATTATATTGACCTTCTCTAGGTCTTTACTATAGAGCCCTGACAATGTTATCACAATCTAAGTGTTGTCAGCATAGTTTGCGAAGCGTACACCCAGTGAGGATAGGAGATCGCACAAGGGTTTTATATAGATGTTATACAAGAGAGGCGATAAACAAGAGCCTTTGGCACCCCACAAGTCAGCATCGCCTTAACACACTGTGCATTATCCTTGGTTATGACGGCAGTTCATGGATCATGAAATTATCTAAAGCATTTAGCCGCACGAGCAGAGCATCTATCCACCCAGACCAGCCTATCAGCCACAAAGGCATGATCGACCAGATCAAAGGCAGCTGAAACATCCAAAAGAAGTAACATTGCTAGGCCGCCTTTATCAATCACCTCTGTGATGTCGGATTTAAGATCAAGTAGGGCACATGGAAACCAGACTGACCAATGGCGAGGATGTTATTCTGTAAACAAAGGTTTGATATTGGTTGAGTGCAAGTTTGTCCAGGATCTTTAATAGAAAAGGGACATTGGTGATTGGTTGGAGGTTTCCGGGGTCCGCAGCATCAACGTTTTCCTTTTTCAGCAGGGGGTAATCCACGCCTCCTTAATGTTGGTTCGAACAACAGCTTCAGTAAATGACCGGTTAACAATGGTAGTAACCCAAGGTATCAGGGTGTCTTGAAATTCTTGAAACCGGTAGACTATCCCCTTTACATGACGTGGGTTTTAACTTGGATATAACTTCCTGAACCTCACCTTCTGACACCTCGTGAAAAGAGAAGCAGGGAGAATCAGAGTAGAGTGCAGGCCGTAGATATATCTTGGTCATGAGACTGAAATTGGATAAGTTGATTTAAGATGTTTTCTTGGTGCAATGTGACTTTCTGGGCAAAACAGTCATGAATGTTGGCAGCAAGCTTTGTTTGCCTCTGGAAGGGTATCCGCAGGGCTACCCTTTAATTCGCAGGGCACCTTGACCAGGTCCCTTGGCTTGGATTTGTCTGGACCAATCCTGGCATTAAGGTTTTCGTCTGTTGCTTTCAGCAAATCATTGTATAAATAGTTTTACAAATGCCTTGTATATGCTGGAGGAAATGTCCGGGGGATTTGTGTGCCAGTCACGTTCAGCTCTCCTTTTTTCTGTTCTAGGTGCAAGAATATCTGAGGAGAAACAGAATTTAGAGGAGAGTGATTTCTTTAGATGTGACTGTTAAAGAGGAGCCAAAGATTTGTAAGATTGATTGACGGCCTTTCGGAAAATGATGGAAAATCGTCAAGGGGGGAGTTAATCTTCCAGAGGAGGCATTGAAGGAAGAACAGTGGAGGCGAAGGCCTCACGGGTAACGCATTTGGGGTTCCTAAAGGTGACAGTTTGTGTGGTAGGAGGAGATTTGGCCATAACTGATGAGTTTGGGTCTCAAAAGTAAGCAGTAGATGGTCTGTCCAGGGACAGGTCTGGGCCTTTGCATTGAAAGCATCCATGTTGCGCGACAATATTCAATCAAGGATAATGCCACCATGGAGAGCCCTAAATAGATGGCGAATACTGGCTCTCTTAAATGAGATCCCTGCTTTGAGAACTGTGTCCTCTGCGGACATTAAGCAGGTTGATTTCATACATCATGTACGGTATGACCATGTCCAACTTATATTTAACACAAGGTTGATGTATGATGCTTTTTTTACAGCAAACAGAGGCATTCAATAAAATGGGGTATGATATATTATCGTTCTCCCCTGGCAGCTTAAGACAGGAAACTAAATACATTGACCAAGACAGATGACAGGCGAGTGTGGGGGTTGTCCACCTTTAATCCCTAATGGAGCTTTGGGAGCTTGGGAGGATGAAAAAAGCTGCCATTGGCTGGCAATGACACTTAGAGACTCTCTCCATCTGTCTAAAGATTTAAAGGCAACTCTTTAATAGTTGTGAAATCTCGATCCTCTCCTGGAACACAAGGGACCATGCTCATTTGATAAATTCCACTGACCTACGTACTCAATAAGCGAGATATTCATTTCTGTGTCTTCAGGAGACATGGATGACATGTAGATATACATTGTATAGTTAGGAGTGCTAGTATGAACTAGCCATACAGGGCGCACTTGGGCGTCTGGCTGGAGGTCCTTTAACCACGGTAAAACTGGACAGAAATATCAAAGTGGTTACATTTATTAATGTTGTGAAAGGCATTCTGGCACTTAAGATCGATATTTACCCCTCGAAATGTATTATCCATGTACTGTTGCTAAATGTTTATTGGTCTCCTAAGGACAACTTGGCACTGTGTCTGGAACTCTTAAACAACTTCATTGGGGAAGAAATGACAAATTGTATAGGGCTGCAGGTAGTTGTTTGTAGGGGATATAAATGTACATATTGAACAAGCTATTGTTTCATCCTCCCCACAGACAAATGGCACAACTCCTAGATCAAACACTCTTTTCAGGGGTGGGGGGTCGTATAGGAATGATAGCCCCATGGGAAAAAGGAAGGTAAAGCAATGGAATCAATGGTGTACTTTTTTTTCGAAATTGGGGCATGACTTCAATTAGAGAGATGGAAGGCTCGTATTGTAAAGATCCTACATGGTCATATGGCCTCAGATCTTCTGTAATAGATCACATTCTTTCGACTAAATGTTTGTCTGAGGCAATATTGTCGTTTAAAATACTGAAGTCTGGTCTGAGTGACCATAGCATGTTGGAACTAATTTGGGGTTTGGGGTTTGGGGTTGAAGCAAGAATCCAGTTGCTGTCAAGCAATTGATTTGATGTCAACCAGGCTAAAACAAGGCTAAAATGGCACCCAGGGAACATTCTGAAAGTAAATAATCTTTTTGCAAAGGAATGTTCTCAATCTACAATAAATGAAAAACGAATAATGTATACTCATAATTCCTTTGGGTTGTTCACAGATAGATTAATTGGGACAGTAGCCAAAAAAACAAAAACAGAGATGTCTGCTGGGAATAAAACATAAACATGCCTATGACAATCTGGTGAGAGAAATGAAAGATGAATGGAACTGGGAGATCAAACGGTTCAGACATTCTGGCCTAAATAGGGTGCTTAGTACGGAGGATATAAAGAAAACAAAGTTGAAGTGTAAAAATGTTATGAACAATCTTAAGGTGCATCTTCTTCAAGAAGATAATGAAAGTATGTTGGCAGCCATAAAAGATGGCTCAAGTATAAACTTTTGGCTCTTAGTTAACAAGTTAGAATCAAGCCAAAGCATTCCTCGGTCAAACTCCATATCGGAACAAGCTTGGCTTGGTCATTTTGGAGCAATATATGGTACAAACGCTACCCTGGAAATTGGGACTCCACTTTAATTTTTCTGTGGGTTCTCAAATTTACAGTGGATGAAATTGTGGTCCAAATAAAAAGTGCGAGTTCGTCTCGTGCTGCTGGTCCAAATAATCTCTCAAATGCACTGAGGAAAGGGGACAGTGGACTTTGGGCTATGGCCTTATTGTTTTTATTTGATGACATGATTAAAACAAAAAGTATCCAACTCCTTGGCATTTTTCTTATATTATCCCCATTTATAAAAACGGCGATAAAGAACAACCAAAGAACTATCGCCCTATAGCGATTTTGGAGCTGATTCTTAAAATATTGCGAGGCTCATACTAAAAAAAAAAAAAAAGGAGTGGTCTGATGAAAATAATATTTTATCAGCACAACAGTTTGGATTTAGGAAGCAAACGGGAACAGACGTAGGAGGCCTTTTGTTGACAATTTTACAGCAAAGGGCATGGGGGTTGGGTCAACTCCAATATATTTGGCTGCGATTGATCTTTCCATGGCAATCCCTCGCACCAGACCAAGCCCATTCAACCTAACCCCAGAGCAGATCCACAACCTGTACCGGTTGGACCGTGACACCATCACTACCATAGTGGACATGCTACAGAATGACATTGCCATCCACATACAAATACGCACTGCCATCCCCACACTACTAAAGGTGGTGCCTGTGCTACACTTCCTGGCCACAGGCACGTACCAACACACAGTGGGGCAGCTGCATGGCATTTCACAACCACTATTCTCACGCATGCTGAACCAACTGCTGGAAGCCCTCCTGAAGCACGCAAGCACCCATATATCCGTACCACACACTGGGCAGGAGATAGCCGAAACCAAAGTAGGCTTCCACGCACTGGCAGGCATGCCCAATTGTGTCGGTGCCATCGACTGCGACCATGTGGAATTGGTAGTCCCACATGCCATAGAGACGGTGTACCGCAATCACAAGCAATACCACTCCATCAATGTGCAAATGATATGTGACTCCATCAAGATCATCAACCATTGCTGCGCCCGATATCCCAGATCCACACATGATGCCATGCCACTGCGCAACTGCACCATACCCCGTCACATGGAGCGACATGCTGGTCACGTGCCTGGCTGCTTGGTGAGTTGCAGAACAGGGCTATGGCCATGCTGTGGGCTACTGATGTGTGCGGATGCAGAAGCGGGGGGGATTACTGCACCAGGGTGGGAAAGGGGGGGGATGGTCACCGGGCTGGCAATAGCCAGTGAGTGGAGAATGCATGCAGAGCTAAACACTCCTCACCTGAACCAGCAAAACGGAACAGGAGATATCACTGGGCCACATATCACAAACATTGCATATGGATGACAACAAGTAACAGGCACAACCAGGGCACCATGGTGATGGCAGGCAATGCATGACTGAATCGGATGGCAACTGTGGCTATGCGCTAGTGTGGCCATGCATACCAATCAATATACAGCAAGAATTTGAGACTAAACATTGTCGCACTACCACAGCACATCTGCCTCAGCATGCAGGAGTACACCCTGC
Source organism: Ambystoma mexicanum (assembly GCF_040938575.1). Classification (NCBI taxonomy): domain Eukaryota; kingdom Metazoa; phylum Chordata; class Amphibia; order Caudata; family Ambystomatidae; genus Ambystoma; species Ambystoma mexicanum. The sequence continues at coordinate 1,426,611,032 of NC_090924.1, forward strand.
ATTATCTAGTCAACCCCATCCTGTGTACCATACTTCTGTATAGTATACATTGCATATAGGTGACTATTTTGGAAACGCACAGGGACATGTGCCTGCCCACACCAAATAGCTGCTGCCATGACTGTGCTCCCTGAAGGTGGCAGTTCAGAGTGACACACACCTATTTGAATCTTCTTGCAGGTGATGGAGGATATCCCTTGAGGCCGTGGCTACTTACCCCTGTGCGGACCCCGCAGAACAGCCATAAAGAGGATTACAATCATGTGCACACTCGTACCCGTGTTGTGATTGAGCAGACCTTTGGCCTGTTGAAGGCATGGTTCCACTGCCTAAGCAGGTCTGGTGGGGCCCTCCTATATAGGCCCGAGAAGGTGGCAAAGATCACCATGGCCTGTGTCATGCTGCACAACATGTGCGTCTGAGGGAATGTACCACTGCCACCTGACATTGACATGCATGGGCTGGGTGAGGATGAAGGGGATGGAGACGGAAGAGGCGAAGGAGCCCCCCTGCCATTACGTGATGCACGGGATGGCCATGCCATACGCCAAGCACTAATTGATGAATACTTTTGAAACGCTGGGACAATGTAAGTAATGTGTCTGCAAAACACTGGCTGAATCTGGACATGCACACTGTTTTTGTTAGTATTGGCCCACTGTACACCATCACACAATAAATGTACATGTACAAAAAGAACGATGTCCAGCCAATGATTTGCTTGCACACAACGGTGTATTTTCAGCAGACGTGATATGGTGAACATAATCCCCTACCAACCCCCAGTAAACTCCCACTCCCACCCCACAAACCCCAAAAATACCCCAGTAAACTCCCACTCCCACCCCACAAACCCCAAAAATACCCCAGTAAACTCCCACTCCCACCCCACAGAACCCAAATGTCCCCATATGTCCAACAAACAGTGGTCCCTTCACCAATGTACATTTTCAAAATGTCATTGCCTGTCCTGTTATTTCTTGGCAATTTTTGGATCCGGGGGTGCCATGGTCAAGTGCTGTGCACTCCTCCGCGTGAACCGCACAGGGCTCGATTGGGCTGAGGTGGAAGGGGTTGTTGCAGTGGAGGTATCAATGGTCAGTCCCATGGCTGGCCCAAGGTGTGGGCGCTGCATTTGCGGCAGATTTGCAAGAAGGGCCTGTGTAAGTGACCCCATACACTCCCTAAAGGCACATGTCGATGCCTCCACAGCAGCAGTATTGGCTGCAATGGCCGTGGCAATGGCCCTCATGGCCTCATTCCCAGTGGTCACTTGTTGCAGCATGAGTAACAGCATGGACTCTTGTCGGGCCTCAACCCTTGCCAGGTGAGCCTCGAAAGAGTTGTCGGCTGCAGGAGTACTGGTGGCCAGGGTGGCGGTAGACAGGGTGGTGGCTGGCAGGGTGGTGGCTGGCAGGGTGGTGGCTGGCACCTGCGTGGGGCCCACGTCCAGGGCACTGTCCTCCTCAAAGATGCCAATGTCAGAGTCTCCTAGTTCCGAGTCATGGAGGCACAGATCGTCCATGCTCTCAGACTCTGGGGGGGGGGGGCTGGTGATGGGGCTTGGGGTGGGTGTGCCGGAAATGATCTCTGCCTCATTATCCACCTCTGTAGACACAACGTCCGTGGTGGCTGGTGGAGCATCAATGGGAACGCCTCCCACTGTTGTGGGTGGCTGCTGCTGTTCTGTGGCTGCAGGTGTCCCCTGCAGGGTTACTGCCTTGCGTGGTACACTGGCTGTTGCTCTAGGGAGTTTCTTGGGCTGGGGGGTGGCGGTGGCCCTGGTCCCTTGGCGTGCAGTGGATGAACTTGCACCCCTGTTCTGCATTCCATCTTCCTCATCGGTGCCTGGGGGATAGAAGAGATGCAGGTCATCAGTGATGGTGTCAAATGGCAGCTATGATGTATTGCGGTGTGATATGTTCATGCATTCAGGCATCATTTCATTTCTGGGGCGTGGCATTAGGTGTTCTGAGGGGGCATGTGAGCAATCAATGCATGGCTGGTGGCATGGCATTGGTTTGGTGTATGTGTGGTGAGTTCCATGGGCATGGTTGGGTCATGTTGCACCTCTGTTGGGATTGGGATTGCCACTCAGCATGCGTGTGGTGCAGGGTGTGGCCTTGGGGCATGCATTACCTTGCCTAGTCTCACTTCCACATCACTTGTGCCACATCATGGTTTAGTATACGTGGATGTGATGGTTCACTCACCTTCCTCTGTGGATGATGCGGCGCCAGCCTCCTGGTCTCCAATTCCCTCGATTGAGTCAGGGTCGATGAAGGAACTTGCGGTTTCCTCCCATGCTGTCAACTTCACAGGGGAGTGTGGGCCCCCGCCTGTCGCCATTGCGGCCCTCCTGTTCTCCGCAAGGATCTTCCTCACCCGGAGGAGGAGATCGTCCCACCGCTTCCGGCAGTCACGCACACTCCTTGGGGTGCTCCCCACTGCCGACACCCTCTGTGCGACACCTGCCATACTTCTTTTTTTTTTGTTTGGGCCGCATGCTTCAGGTCAGTGCTCCTGATCGTATCTGCATGCTGTGCAAGGGTGTTGGCAAGCATGATGAGTTCTGCGTCTGAAAAACGCTGCTTTCTCTTCCTGTGAGTCGACTTATTGGTAGCCTTAGACATCCTGCTTCTGTTGTGGCACACAACAACACGAAAGAAATGGTGGTTATGGAGGATGGCAATGGATTGTGTTTTTAAAGATGGCCGCCGGCCTATTTCCAGTTCCTGCGCGATGACGTAATTTCCGGGTCCTTTTTTGCGAACACGGTAATACCGTGCCAGTATTACCGTGCTGGTATTTAGGGGTTATTATGAGGCGGTAACGCTATGGGCAGGCCCCGCAATGCCGGTATAGGGGGGTTGGTGGCCCTTTACCGGCATGGCGGTATTGCCACTACCGGCATGGGGGAACGCGCGTGCTCGCGCACTCGTAATCACCCGCTGTTACCGGGTTCATACGAGCACAGACCCGCTCATTCCGGCATGCCGGTAATGTACCCGCTTTTACCGGGCAACTCGTAATGAGGCCCATTGTGTCTAAAAACGCTTGAACATTTGGGACTCTCCCGTAATACTCTATAGAAAATCCAGTACAATTCGTGGATTGGGCTGCGACGATGGACAAAGTAGCTTCCATGACACTTTTTACCCAATTAGTTACATATCAAAAGCAATTGGGTGAATTTGAAACCTATCTGTTTAGATTTCCAAATAAATGGTGGCAAAATGCCTATATGGGATTACGTTTTAATGTTTGTTTGACGGGCAAAATAATGGAAAAAAGATCATCGAAAACGTTTCCTGTGACATTAAACGGATTGTTCATCTGCCGTTTTTGTAAATAACCGGAGAAGAAAGAGAAATTGAGGCACTTGCTTCTTCATTGTAAGGTCTTACTCCTGGACCATATTAATGTCTTTAAACAGTTTTTTCCTAATTTAAAATGGGTAAATTCGGATTGGTTGTAGTGGGTTATGTTGCATGGTCCATCTGTGTCTTTGAAAATCGCGGTGGTTTATTTTTTGTCACAAATTTGTGGGGTTGTAACAACCGGCCCTGATAGAAGTAATGTTTCCCAAATATCAATGTGTCAGAAATAGTTGTAGGAGTCTGAATCTATTACATCAATTGAACCAAGTCTGAGGAGTGGTCCAAATGGCCTAGTTGAGAATTACTGTGCCTCTGATTGTGGGCCTAAATGGGTGGAAATAGCAATGGAATGTTTATGTACAATGTGCTGGAATCATAATAATTTAAATTGTAATTTTAATTTTTATATCAAAAGTGTTTTATGAAATGTTTGTACTATTCACATGTTTTGTATGATTGTGTTGTTTGTGTAAAGGTTTGCTATGCAAATCATAAACAAATAAATAAAATAAAAATAAAAACATCCAGTTTTTGACAGACTTTGTCATTTTGAGCAGGAGACTTCTGGAAATGACATGGCATGACTGGTAAATGGTTAGAACTGAAATACTCCTTGGAAACACTAAGGTCCTGCCTGAGAATTGGGTCCCCTAGGAGTTCCATATCGTTTGGATGATGTGTGAATCATGTATTTAGCCAGAGCAGGTAGAATACTCAATGGGCCTCATTACAAGGTTGCTGGTAAAACCCGTCGGCAGACGGCGGGTTACCGGCAGCCCTGTAGTACTGTTTCTGCCGCCTGACTTCCCAGTGCCACAGAGATATTATGGCAGGAGGCAGAAACAGTAAGTCCCCATTCCTGTAGAGTCCCATACTCTCAACTCTCTCTTCCTAAATATCTTCCTTCTCAAGCTCTTCTCTCATCCACCTCTAACTCCCTCAGGGTCAGTCATTTCTCCAAGCAACAAGTTGGTGGTAGATCTCTTTCTTTGGCTGGGGCCTCCCTCTGCAACAGTCTCCCTGCCTCCCTGAAACTTGAGATCCATCTCCAGTCCTGGAAGCACCTCGAAGCCTTTCTCTTTGCTTCTGCTTTTTCTCCTCCTCTCCCCTGCTGATTTCATGGCTGAAACTGAAACTGCCCTGGTTACCTGGCCATCTTCTGATCTCGGGCCTATGTCCCCTCCCTCACCAGTTGCACACCTGCACTACCTTCCTGGCAACCCCCGCACTTGGGGACTGTTTTTTGTATTCCTAAAGTCCCACTACCAGCACTTGACATCTGATGCCTGCACTTACCCTTTACCCCTGCACATGCCACCTGCTGGCCGTACTTTACTTATTGTTATTTATTCTATTATCCCATGTACTACACTGTCCCCTCACCCTTACCCCCCGCACTTTCCCCCTTCCTCCTTCCCAGGCACCTGCGTGATCTGAATGACACCTGGCCTAGTAGGATTGTTGTCTGTCTTCCCCCTGTTCCCCCGCCCTTGCCTCATCGCGCCTTGAAATACTTGTGTATAGGTGCCTTATAAATGCCTTATCATATCATATCATATCATATCATAGGACTCTAGGGGAATGAGGTCACTGAAGCACCAGCACCGTTATTAACAGTGCGGGTGCTTCAGTGAAAACACTGCCGGTAGGGGCCTGAACTTCTGCAAGGTCCATGCCCCTACCGGCAGACTCTTAGTTTGGTGGTCCAGAAAGGGTGCTGGTACGTTGCTACCGGCACCCTTATTTCCGGACCGCCAAACTCATAATGAAGCCTAATGCATTTGCGACATTGGGCCTCATTACGAGGCTGGCGGTAGTAATACAGGCACGGCTGCCGCCGGTATACATTTTTTTCCGGCGCCCAGAAATGGGCAATTACTGGATCATTACGGCTTTGCCGAACCTGGTATTTGCCCATTCCTGGGCGCCAGAAAAAATTCTTCCCCATTCCCATTGGAGCCCCAGAGAGCTCAATCGGAATCGGGAGGTCGGATGCACCGGCATTCGACATGCTGAGCACAACTCGGAGTTTGCCGGACTGGATACAACGGTCCTGGCAAGCTTACCGGTACCGTTGTGTAGAGGAGGAGCCAAGTACCCACACTCCACCTGCCCGCCTACATACCTGAAATGTATGAAGCAAAGTATGTGACGTATACTGAACAGTTAAACCAGTAAAGAGAAGAGCGTGGGCTCTGTCAGTACCCATAAGAGTACCTATACCTAAGAGAATATGGGAGGTAAAGTACCCATTGAGGAAACCATACGTGAATCCAAGACAATATGATGGCCACTTGATCGAGATTCCTGAAGAAGCAAAGAAACTGAATGACCAGGACGAATGGTGACATCATGCAAAGTTGAATCAACACCTATATAAAAGGTAACCAGACCAGAGAGACAAACGATTTATAATGAACAAAGAATTACTAAGGATAAGGGACATCTTGGGATCAAGATGAAGAAACTTATGCCACAAACCTGATGAAGAAACTTAGTTAGTTTAAACGTGTACAGATGCAATGAAACGCAAGCAGCGAAGCAATCATGAAGCTAGCCACATGCTTAAATAGATTAGACCCCAGCAAGTGCCAACATATACCTATATACCTCATAGATACATATGGATCAAGTAAAGAATGAATGTTTCCCACTATGTATAAAGCAGTACTGAACAACTAGGAAGGCCTTATTTCAGTGTCTCAGCCACAAAAAGCAATTGAATTAAACAGAATATAATTCAGCTAAGGAGTTGACTGAGCCAAGAAAGCCAAGGTCTTATCAAACTGGAATTGGCTGACATTAGATACAACTAACGTGAACGAACAGAAGCTCCTGTTCAAGATGGTCAAGCAAAAAAAAAAGACGTCCGAGGACTATTGAAGAATAAAGTCAAATACACGAAAAGGCTCAATTCATGGTGTCCAGTCACGTGTTGGAAGAAAGTTGGATGGATGAGAAGATTACACCTACGCACGGAAGACGGATAGTACCCATACTTCTTAAAAATTCTCAGAGAACAGAACAGACTCAAGGCCAACTTCAAAGTACTAATTGACACTGGACCATTGAGGTGATGATGGATCACATTTTTAATTGGTGGGAAGCTGGTATCAAGGCAAGCTCACCCGCACTTGGTTGTTTGGTCTGCGTACTACTCACATAGGTGGAAAATTACTGACGGGGTTTAGTAGCCAACCAATTTTAAGGGACCACATAGTTTGGGGTCCTATAGTTTGTGTAGCCAATGGGACGTCGTACATTTAGTGACGTTCATAGTGGCCATTTTGAAGGGAGGGCTTAGTTGCCCCACCTGATGTTAACTATCCTAACTTACTCCATGCAGATATAGAACCTATGCTTAGTTATTCATTTAGAACCAATCCCGCTTCCTGATAGGTTTATGTAGTTTGCCACGTACGATGATGTTGGTAATAACTCAGGTCAACACGTCAGCTATGACCAATTGTGGGTACAAGAACCCATCTTTTTTATGAAGTAATTAGAGTCAGAGTATCGAGTCATTGCTGATGTTCGTTGTACTCCATGTTTTAAATACTTGCATTAAAACAGACAAACCTTTGCCAAACTATTTGTGTCGTCTTGATTATTGATGTTTGATTAAAATCTGCACCCCCATCTATCTCCAGGGTACTGCTACTCATCTTAAGGGGCTGGACCGAGCCTCCAGCTCAGTTGTATCCGGACTGCAAGCTCGTAATGAGGGCCATTGTGTCAACATTATCTGCATGATGGAGGGGTTATAGAGGTGAACTCAGTAAATAAGCGGGGGGATTTTTGAGTGTAGCGTCATGAATACCTAGTGGATGTAAATGTTTGAACCATTGGCTGGTATCTCCTTGATGGATTTCCAGATTTGAAGAAGGCAGCAATGGAACAGATATTTGGCAGTCAACAGCTGAAGTAATGTTGTTTGCCTTGTCCACATCAGCTGTTGCTGTACACTTGATCTTTAGCAGGCTCAGAATACTTTGGCATATGCAGCCTCTATAATCGTTGTACTCCTTTTCCATTGCAAGATAAACATTTTGCAATTTGTAACTTCCAATTTATACTCTTTAGTGCATCCATGATCAACCAATATCATGCAATGAGCATCATGGCAGGAAATAAAGTACATAGTATCAACAGCATTTCCTTCCAGGTCACCTCTTCCTGGTTAAACCAACCAATGAATGGATTTATAAGGAGTCCATCACCAACATTTGGCTTATATCGCAGAAGTCTAATAAGATCTGTGAAGCAAGTTCAATTTATGTTTTTGAGGTTCGGAGGAGAAACCAATAGAAGAATAATAACAGTCCATCTCCTTTGACCATTTATTCAAATGAATACTGAACAGTATATGAACACCCAGGGGACACACTTTATATGTTGCCTTGAGGCACCTTACGATACAGCACTGTATTTTAGCAATAGACTCAATCGCTACTAAACCACAATTTCTCTTGTTCCAACTATCCCTTCTCACATCAGGGTCATCAACAGCTGATGGGCCTCTGTCCATATGGAAGATTAATTCTTCCTCTCAAAACTTCGTAAATTCATCTATTTAAATTGGATTCCAAAGCACTCTTCGTCTTTCCCCATCTTTATCGGTTGACCTTGCTGAGAAGGTGGCCCCATCTCCATGTTCCGCAATGGAATTCTGGGTATGTTTGTCATTGAAAATATCATCAAACCGAGTGTGTCGGGAGGTAGGTGAAAATTCAAACAAATAAGATGTGCTTAAGAACCAATATATCATTTCCTTTACTTACACCAGGACCCAAGATCTTCCATCGCATGTTCCTGAAGTCCATCTGTGATTCCTGAAATCCATCAGACGTTCCTGAAGTACATCGGTCATTCCTGAAATCCATTGGTCATTCTTGAAGTCCATCGGTTGTTCCTGAAAACCATTGGTCGTTCCTGAAGTCCATCGGTCGTTCCTGATGTCCGTTGGTTGTTCCTGAAGTCCATTGGTCCTTCCTGAAATCCATCATCGTGTCATTCGCCGTCCTGTTTGGCGTTTGTATCCGCGTTGGCGGTAACACGCTGGAAGGGCGTGCGGAGGTTCCGCTACATGATTTCTCTGTTACGCACCCTACGGTCTAGTGGTTTTCCAACATGGCGCCGCTGGTAGTATTTCTTTCCTCCTCTCCCAGCGATCGCCGCGTTGCAACCCCCTTTACTGCGCTAGCTCGCTCCTTTGGGTTTACACGCTAGTTTTCCAGCCTTGACCACCTCGGTCACTTATCTGTACTTTCGGTCCGCCTTCCCCGGACTTCCTCTCTCTCTCTCTCTTTCTTCCCTCTCCTCGCCTCTTTTCTCAGCTCTACGGTGCGCTGTTCTCCTCGCCCGCCTTCTCTGCCTTACCTTTCGGCTGCGCTGTCATTCAGCCGCCCTGGTTCCTGTTGCTCCGGAGCTGTTTTCTCTGTTGATACCCTTTCCGGTGGCTCTCTTTCGCTCTGGACCCTTCTTGCTTTGGATGTCCGGCTTCGCCTGCTTCCATCAGCTACCTGCCTCAAGAACTCCACTACAACTCCACTACAACTGCTTGCTCCAGATCCTCTCAAACCGCTGCACTCCTCGGAGGGTTTTTTCTGCCTGTACAGGCTTTTTCCCTTCGTACTGTCTGGTCTCGGGAAGGGGGCCCCAGGTTTGCTATACTTTAGCACTCACTGTGGCTTCCTCTCGAGACAGATACTTTCAACACAAAAAGGAGAAGGACTATCTCTCTCACAGGCAACTGCAACCTGAGGACTTTGAATCAGGTGAGGAGAGTGGGGAGGAACGGGAGTTAGCGGAATCGGCCAAACAGGACAGATTGCAACGCCAAGAGATGTCAGCAGAAGAGCAGATACAAGAATTATGGAAGGCCATTCAGGGAATGTCCCAAGAGTTACAAACTGTTAAGGCAGAGAATGTAGTCTTGAAACAGATGATTACTGCCCATGAACCACAATCCCCAGAACTTCCTGTCATGGCGCTTTCGGCAGGGAAGTTCGATGGAACTCCTAAAAAGGTCAAAGGGCCTCATTACGACCCAGGCGGTAAGTTACCGCCTGGGCCGTGACTTTACCACCATGGCGTAAACTACGTTTACGCCATGGTGGTTGGCGGACTTACCGCCCCATTCCGACCTTGGCGGGGCGGTAAGTCCCCAATCCCCATTTACCCTTCCCCATTCCCATTTTTGCCCCATAGGGCATAATGGGAGTGGGGAAGGCGTTAATTACGCCACCGTAAATTACGGTGGCGTAATTAACTCCATGGTCCCTTAGCGCCATGGATTTTAACACCTGCTAAAAGCAGGTGTTAAAAGCGCCATGGCGCTAAGGGACCTCGTACTCAGGCGGTAAGGGTCGGCGCTGTTAACGCTGCCGTTAACCCCTTACCGCCTGGGTCGTAATGAGGCCCAAAGAGTTTTTGGAGGCCTGCTTAGTATATTTTACTTTCAGGCCCCGGCTGTTTGCCACCGACCAGACAAAGATCGGGTTCATGATTTCGAACATGACCGGCAATGCCCTGGCATGGGTCACTCCGCTGGTTACCGGGGCTAATCCCATCTTACACGATTTTGCTGGTTTTCAGACCCTGTTGAAGCAAACCTTTGAGAGACCCGAACTGACTTACACCGCTTGCGAGGACCTGTTAGATATCCGACAAGGGTCATCAATGTTCTATCGTACATATCAGAATTCAAGAGATTGGCTTCGGGTGCTGGGTGGTCTGAACAGGCACAATTTGCCATATTTCGGCGAGGCCTTAAGGAGGAAATTAAGGACGAACTCGCCAGATCATCCAGGCCACCATCTTTTCCGGATCTGCTTTCCGCAGCCTTACAAATCGAATACAGACTGCAGGAACGAAGGTCAGAACGCCGAAAACAACGAACAACTGTTCATTTTTCCGATTCCACTGTCTCCTCCTCTCCTTCCCATACTTCAGACGAACCCATGCAGATTGGAGCTACTAGAGGACCTCTTTCCGCGGCTGAAAGAAGAAGGAAAGAGAAAGGTCTCTGCGCCTATTGTGGATCGGATCAACATCTCCTCAAGGAATGTACTGAACTTCCTCAGAAACGTCAGGGAAACGGTTTCCCTCGGCGCCAGTAGGGACCTGGTTCCGAGGGGCTTCTGATTCATCCACCAGTTCCTATGTCTCTCTCTCTATTTCGGCTCCATACATTCCTGAGGATTCCAGGCTTATGGTTCTACCTGTTATTATAAAGGTCAACGGCAGAGCAGTCGAGTGTCTCGCACTCCTGGACTGCAGAGCCGCCGGAAACTTTGTCGACATCATCTGGACCAAAAGGATGGCTCTCCGTACCTTGCCTCGCAAAGAAGATCAAAAGGTAGAAGGGGTCGGCGGTTCTCCTCTCTCTTCAGGACCCATTACTCACACCACCGAGGACCTATCGGTTACCATATTTCAACATTCCGAGACAATCCGGTTCGACATCATTCGAGCTGCCCATTTTCCGGTTATTCTTGGCATCACATGGCTCAGAAAACATAACCCTCATGTCAATTGGGCGGACAATCAACTACAATTTTGTTCCTCCTACTGCAAGCTCAACTGTTTTTCTGACGACGGTATTCCTCAGATTGTTACAGGGTCTACCAAACAACTGGCTGGGGTTCATGCTCTACCTCTGTACTGTTCCCCTTACTCGGAGGTGTTTGTCGAGAGAAAGCCAGCGACCTTACCTCCCCATAGGCCAGAAGATTGTAGCATTGACTTAGAACCTAATGCTTTGGTTCCATTCTGTAGGATGTTCTCTTTAACTCAAACGGAAAGAAAGGTTCTTAAAGATTATCTTGATGCCAATGTTCAGAATGGGCTCATTCAACCCTCCAAGTCTCCTGCCGGAGCTTCTTTGTTCTTTGTCAAGAAGAGGGACTCTACTGACTTGCGCCCATGTATCGATTACCGAGGCCTCAACAAGGTTACCATCCGGGATCGGTATCCTATGCCATTAATACATGAGATCATTGAAGCTGTTCAAGGTGCACGTTGGTTCACCAAATTAGACCTCAGAAATGCCTACCATTTGTTACGCATCGCCAAAGGAGATGAATGGAAGACCGCTTTTCGCACTCCTTTCGGTTTATTTGAGTACCGAGTAATGCCCTTTGGTTTGGTGAATGCTCCTGCTGTATTTCAACGGTTTATGGATCGGATGTTTTCAGACTTATTGTCTGTCTCCATGATCATATACCTGGACGACATCCTGATATATTCCGGCACTCTAGAGGAACACAAAACCCATGTCCAAAAAGTTCTGGAAAGACTTAAAGACAACCAACTTCTTGTCAAACCAGAGAAGTGTGTTTTTGCTGCTACTTCAGTGCCCTATCTAGGGTATCATCTATCTGAAAGAGGTATCGCCATGGATCCCAGCAAAGTATCAGCTATTCTGGACTAGCCTTCTCCGACTTCGATCAAAGAGGTCCAAAGGTTTCTCGGGCTCTCTAATTTCTATCGCTCATTCATCCCAAACTTCTCTGAAGCAGTTCTCCCTATTACTTCTTTACTCAAGAAGGCCAACAATCCCTTTAGCTGGACTTCCGAAGCAGAACAGAGTTTTCACAATCTCAAGAATCTCTTTTGTACTGCTCCCATTTTGCGCCATCCTGACCAGAATAGACAGTTCATCGTCGAAACTGACGCCTCGGCCATGGCCATTGGAGCTGTTCTGCTACAAGTATTCGAGGAACGAGAGCACCCCATTTGCTACCTTTCCAAGACGTTGACTCCCAGCCAACTCAACTACTCCGTACTGGAAAAAGAATTGCTGGCTATAAAACAAGCATGTGAGACCTGGCGACATCTATTGATGGGAGCAAGGCAGACTGTTATCATCAGAACGGACCATAAGAATCTCAAGGTCCTTCAGAATATGGAGTGTGTCAACTCCAGGCAGGCTCGCTGGGCATATTTCTTTGCCCAATATGATCTGCAAATTACCTACTTGCCTGGTACCAACAATACTCTTGCGGATGCACTCTCTCGGAAGGGTCCCAAATGTGAGGAGAAAAGACATACCCCAGAGCCGATGTTCCACAGGAATAGGATCTTAACAGTTGCTAAAACCTTTTTGGAAGAGGTTCGAGCTGGTGTTGCTTCGGAAGGTACTGTTCCGCTACTCAGAGGAGAGACTTCCTACACCAACAAGGAGGGTTTGCTATACCTCAACCATCGTTTATACATACCTTCCGGTCCACTACGTCTGAAGATCATAAATTGGTGTCATGATTCACTCACTGCAGGTCATCGTGGGAAGCTAAATACCACAGAATCTATCACTCGTTCTTTTTTTTGGCCGGAACTCAAAAAGGATGTAGAGGACTACATACTCAGTTGCCCGGTTTGTGCCATGACTAAGTCTATTACTGGCAAACCCTTGGGTCTTCTCACCCAAACTGGGGTACCCTCTCGCCCTTGGGGTTTGCTTTCTACAGATTTCATTGTAGAACTTCCTGTTTCCAACTCCTGCTCTTGTATTATGGTTACAGTTGACACCATGACCAAACTGGCTCATTTCTCCCCATTGCCTGGTCTTCCTACTGCTACCGAGATGGCTGAGGTTTTCACCCAGGATATCTTCCGTCTTCATGGTCTCCCTGACAAGATCATCTCGGATCGTGGCAGCCAATTCGTTTCGAAGTTTTGGAAGGCTCTTTGTTCTCGCCTTGGTATGGAACATGCTCTGTCGTCTGGCTTCCACCCTCAGACCAACGGTCAAACTGAGCGCCTTAACGCCACATTGGAACAGTACCTTAGATGCTACAGCAATCGTCTTCAGGACAATTGGGTTTCTTTGCTTCCTACGGCTGAGTTTACTTATAATAACTCATTGCATACAGCCATTGGACTCTCCCCGTTCTTTTGCACCTATGGGGTACACCCAAGATCCCTTCTTCCCTACATTCCGTCGCCCACCAATTCCCCAACGGCTGAAGAGGTTCTGCAGTCTATTTCTGATGCACACGTCACTGCCAGAAGGTGTTTGGAGAAGAGTCGTCAATACTACAAAACCCAAGCGGACAAACATCGTAGGCCTTGCCCTGAATGGAAGGAAGGGGACAAGGTCTGGCTGTCCACCAGGTTCTTACCGCGATGGGTTCACCCTTCTAAACTCTCTCCTCGCTTTTTGGGTCCTTTTCCCATTCTTTCCAAAATAAATCCTGTTACCTTTCGACTTAAACTACCTTCTTACCTCAGCCGCATTCATCCTGTTTTCCATGCCTCTCTTCTCAAGCCTTTCACTCCGGACGTCCACCAGAGAGCTGTTCCCGACCAGCCTTTTCCTCAGGTGGATTCCTCTAGGGAATATGAAGTCTCTACTTTACGTGACTCCCGCCACTACCGTGGTAGGTTGGAGTATTTGGTGTCCTGGAAGGGTTACCCTAGGTCGGAGGACTCGTGGGAACCGGCTTCCAACATTCATGCCCCTCGGTTGTTGGCTCAGTTTCATGCCCGCTTCCCCTTTAAGCCGGGGGTCCTACGCTCTAGGAGGGGGCATACTGTCATTCGCCGTCCTGTTTGGCGTTTGTATCCGCGTTGGCGGTTACGCGCTGGAAGGGCGTGCAGAGGTTCCGCTACGTGATTTCTCTGTTACGCACCCTACGGTCTAGTGGTTTTCCAACATGGCGCCGCTGGTAGTATTTCTTTCCTCCTCTCCCAGCGATCGCCGCGTTGCAACCCCCTTTACTGCGCTAGCTCGCTCCTTTGGGTTTACACGCTAGTTTTCCAGCCTTGACCACCTCGGTCACTTATCTGTACTTTCGGTCCGCCTTCCCCGGACTTCCTCTCTCTCTCTCTCTTACTTTCCTCTCCTCGCCTCTTTTCTCAGCTCTACGGTGCGCTGTTCTCCTCGCCCGCCTTCTCTGCCTTACCTTTCGGCTGCGCTGTCATTCAGCCGCCCTGGTTCCTGTTGCTCCGGAGCTGTTTTCTCTGTTGATACCCTTTCCGGTGGCTCTCTTTCTCTCTGGACCCCTCTTGCTTTGGATGTCCGGCTTCGCCTGCTTCCATCAGCTACCTGCCTCAAGAACTCCACTACAACTCCACTACAACTGCTTGCTCCAGATCCTCTCAAACCGCTGCACTCTTCGGAGGGTTTTTTCTGCCTGTACAGGCTTTTTCCCTTCGTACTGTCTGGTCTCGGGAAGGGGGCCCCAGGTTTGCTATACTTTAGCACTCACTGTGGCTTCCTCTCGAGACAGATACTTTCAACACAAAAAGGAGAAGGACTATCTCTCTCACAGGCAACTGCAACCTGAGGACTTTGAATCAGGTGAGGAGAGTGGGGAGGAACGGGAGTTAGCGGAATCGGCCAAACAGGACAGATCGTTCCTGAAGTCCATCGGTCGTTCTTGAAAACCATTGGTCGTTCCTGAAGTCCATTGGTCGTTCCTGAAGTCCATTGGTCATTCCTGAAGTCCATTGGTCGTTTCTGAAATCCACTGTTTGTCTGAATATCCAAACAAAGCCTCTCACACTGTCCGCACACAATGGTCTTAAACATTAAAACATCATTGCTCCACCTTCCATTGGTCGGAAATGACTTTACTCATGTTTGTGGATGGTTTAGATCCCAAAAACCCAAACATCCTTCTCCACCCAAAGGGTCAGGTTTGCTGGTGCGATTCGCGTTGACTATTTCCTAATGAGGGGTGGTTCACTGTGGAAAAGATACATGAACTTTAGAAATATCTAATAGAGTGAACGCTAGCTTGGCCAACTGATTCAACAGTGCATCACACTCCTGCAAAAGCATCTGGAAATAGTTCTCCATAAGAACTTGCAAGAAGCTTCCAATATCTCTCCCCACATTTCTGACACAGCCACTGGACCCACAGTTTTGACATGTCTGGAACATGACCATTGCTTTATTCTCATTGACCCTCTAGTCTCGTATTCTGTAAATCCCTGTCATTCTTTGCATCATGTGTCCATTGTATTGTCCATGCTGGTTCCATGTTGCATCAGCACATGGTGTTGCCTTCACATTCCTGGCGACCAATGGGAATAGTTTGATTCATGATGAGTGTATCCATGCTTGGGACAGTGGTTCCAATGGTGGATCCTAAGGTTCTGTTAAATGGAAGGATGTTAAGGGAGACCCTTGGCGAGTGGCTCACTCAATATTTCTCTTCTCTGATAAGAAACCCTTTACAATGAGCCTAGCAGGTATACCAGCATAGGTGCACCAGCCACCACAAAAATGGCCATGACACCTGATCAAATGCTTTTTCTATGTCTAGCATTACTAGTGTTAACAGAATGCTGACAGCAATGCGTGCATAAGGCCAGAGTTATGCTTCGCAACCATAAGGTCATGCTGGGTGAGTGGATAAAGTGCCTGTGACATGATGCCTTGATCACCTGTGGGGAAGGAGGGAGATGTAGCCAGATGCTTTGCTCACCATTGGGAAAGGAGTGACATGTACCCTGATGCCTGGCTCCCCTTTGGGGAAGGAAGGAGATGCAGCCTGATGCCTTGCTCACCTGTGGGGAAGGAGGGAGATGTAGCCAAACGCATTGCTCTCCTTTGGGGAAGGAGGGAGATGTAGCCTAATGCCTTGCTCACCTGTGGGATTGGAGGGAGATGTAGCCAAACGCCTTGCTCTCATTTGGGGAAGGAGAAAGATGTAGCCTAATGCCTTGCCCACCTTTGGGGAAGGTAGAAGAAGTAGCCTGATGCCTTGCTCACTTTTGGGGAAGGAGGGAGATGTAGCCTGATGCCTTGCTCACCTTTGGGGAAGGAGGGAAATGTAGCCTGATGTCTTGCTCACCCGTGGGGGAGGTGTGAGATGTAGCCAGACGCTTTGCTCTCATTTGGGGAAGGAGGAAGATGTAGCCTGATGCCTTGCTCACCTGTGGGATTGGAGGGAGATGTAGCCAAACGCCTTGCTCTCATTTGGGGAAGGAGGGATATGTAGCCTGATGCCTTACTTGCCTTTGGGGAAGGAAGGAGATGTAGCCTGATGTCTTGCTTGCCTTTGGGGAAGGAAGGAGATGTAGCCTAATGCCTTGCTCGCCTTTGGGGAAGGTGTGAGATGTAGCCAGACGCCTTGCTCTCATTTGGGGAAGGAGGAAGATGTAGCCTGATGCCTTGCTCACCTGTGGGATTGGAGGGAGATGTAGCCAAACGCCTTACTCGCCTTTGGGGAAGGAGGGACATGTAGCCTGATGCCTTACTTGCCTTTGGGGAAGGAAGGAGATGTAGCCTGATGTCTTGCTTGCCTTTGGTGAAGGAGGGAGATTTAGCCAAAGGCCTTGCTTGCCTTTGGTGAGGGAGGGAGTTGTAGCCTAAGGGCTTGCTTGCCTTTGGTGAAGGAGGGAGATATAGCCTGATGCCTTGCTTGCCTTTGGGGAAGGAGGGAGTTGTAGCCTAAGGGCTTGCTTGCCTTTGGGGAAGGAGGGAGATGTAGCCAAATGCCTGCTCTCCTTTGGTGGAAGGAGGGAGATGTAGCCTAATGCCTTGCTCGCCTTTGGGGAAGGAGGGAGATGTAGCCTGATGCCTTGCCTGCCTTTGGGGAAGGAGGGAGATTTAGCCTAAGGCCTTGCTTGCCTTTGGTGAGGGAGGGAGTTGTAGCCTAAGGGCTTGCTTGCCTTTGGTGAAGGGGGGAGATATAGCCTGATGCCTTGCTTGCCTTTGGGGAAGGAAGGAGATGTAGCCTAATGCCTTGCTTGCCTTTGGTGAAGGAGGGAGATTTAGCCTACGGCCTTGCTTACATTTTGTGAGGGAGGGAGTTGTAGCCTAAGGCCTTGCTTGCCTTTGGTGAAGGAAGGAGATGTAGCCTAAGGGCTTGCTTGCCTATGGGGAAGGAGGGAGATGTAGCCTGATGCCTTGCTTGCCTTTGGTGAAGGAGGGAGATGTAGCCTGATGCCTTGCTTGCCTTTGGTGAAGGAGGGAGATGTAGCCTAAGCCCTTGCTTGCCTTTGGTGAAGGAGGGAGATGTAGCCTGATGCCTTGCTTACCTTTGGGGAAGGAGGGAGATGTAGCCTGATGCCTTGCTTGCCTTTGGGGAAGGAGATGTAGCCTGATGCCTTGCTAGCCTTTGGGGAAGGAGGGAGTTGTAGCCTAAGGCCTTGCTTGCCTTTGGGGAAGGAGGGAGATGTAGCCTGATGCCTTGCTTGCCTTTGGGGAAGGAGGGAGATGCAGCCTAAGGCCTTGCTTGGCTTTGGTCAGGGAGGGAGTTGTAGCCTAAGCCCTTGCTTGCCTTTGGTGAAGGAGGGAGATGTAGCCTGATGCCTTGCTTGCTTTTGGCGAAGGAGAGAGATGTAGCCTAAGGCCTTGCTTGCCTTTGGGGAAGGAGGAAGATGTAGCCTAAGGCCTTGCTTGCCTTTGGTGACGGAGAGTGTTGTATCCTAAGGCGTTGCTTGCCTTTGGTGAAGAAGGCAGATGTAGCCTAAGGCCTTGCTTGCCTTTGGTGAGGGAGGGAGTTGTAGCCTAAGGCCTTGCTTGCCTTTGGTGAAGGAGGGAGATGTAGCCTGATGCCTTGCTTGCCTTTGGGGAAGGAGGGAGATGTAGCCTAAGGCCTTGCTTGCCTTTGGTGAGGGAGGGAGTTGTAGCCTAAGGCCTTGCTTGCTTTGGTGAAGGAGGGAGATGTAGCATGATGTCTTGCTTACCTTTGGGGACGGAGGGAGATGTAGCCTAAGGCCTTGCTTGTCTTTGGGGAAGGAGGGAGAGGAGATGTAGCCTGATGCCTTGCTTGCCTTTGGGGAAGGAGGGAGATGTAGCCTGATGCCTTGCTATCCTTTGGGGAAGGAGGGAGTTGTAGCCTAAGGCCTTGCTTTCCTTTGGGGAAGGAGGGAGATGTAGCCTGATGCCTTGCTTGCTTTTGGGGAAGGAGGGAGATGTAGCCTAAGGCCTTGCTTGCATATATTAGTCAGAGGGGATGTGGCTTCATTGTATGAATGCATGCATTGGATGCGTGAGATCAGCAGTGGAAAGCTGATCGCTGGGCATCATTGTCATTTGGGTCCCATGGTGTAAGACCCGGCTGGGTAAGGACATGCATAGTAGTTTCTGCTCCATATATTTGCCTGGTGGAACACAAGAGTGTCATTAAAATTAAAATAAAAAATATTAAAATTCCTATTTACATTTGCTAAATTAGAAAGGAGTGTGTGAGCCCCTCTACTGAGAACGAACATGGGTCAAATACCCGCTTCTATGGAATTTCTTCCACTCAGGAGGGTCTGCAACCATGTTTTAGCTCACAGCACCCTTCACATATTAAACATTTTCATTTGCATATCAGAATGGTCCCACCCACAAAGGGCAGTCCAGCACCGAAATGCTCGGTAATTCTCCTCTGAGCAAGAGTACCGTCAGCAACCCCAGACACGTGTTTCAGCCTTGTTGGGCCTCCTCAGTGAGGTGAAGCTGAGCCTCTCTAAGACACTGTGAGCAAGGGGTCCATGTCCGGATTACCCTGGGTTACTTAGGGTGAAACTGGAGAAACATACTGGTCAGACCGGTTGAACTCTTTATTCCCAACTGGTCTCAATGAAGAATGTAATGGTGTTTCATTTAAAGTAATTACTAAAGAATGAGTCAGTATCATTTATAGACTGCATGTGAGAACACTTTACCACATATGGATTATTATTATTTAATGAATAATAGGTTAAATAATAATGTTGCTCCTATGTAAAGTTGACTATTTTTACCAGCTAGCATCAATTGGTGTACTGGATAAAACATTTTGAGAGAAAAATACCATTGTTTTTATTGGAAAGCACACAAGTTGTTGTACCAGATAATATCGTTGCACCAGCCAAGATTGCACGGAAATATTGGCGTTTGCATTGTAAGACTTATTAGCTGCTGTATGCATGAAACCTGCAATTGGAAATACAGCAATAATTGAACTAATTTCCTATGAACTAAGCGGTGCCCACTCACTCAGTTTTTTACTTATATCTTCTGTGGGACACTTTACTGAAAACTGTACAAAGCAGTTATGTTCACATTCATTAGAAACCTTTTGTTTATGAAGTATGTAGAAATGGGTACGGATAGCTCAGTGAATGAAGTGATTACTGCTAGTTATTGTGTTTCTCCTGCATGCCATTAAATTAAATGATATGCGTGTTAGCCAACAGGTTTTAATAAAGTGACTTTTATATTTTTAGATTGTGTTCTGGTGCATCACATATCCACTGCAATAAACACAAACACATGTTTCTGATTGTGATAGAACACAATGCAAAATCCTTAGTATTATGCTGTGAAACTAAAGATGGGATGTATACTAATTGACCTTTTCACAATTGACCTCGGCAGAATTTACCTAATTTAAAAGATCATTTAGGACATATATGCGGGGGAAGCCCCCCACAACCTCCACCCAATACCCTTGTTTATAATCAAAACCAACCCAATACATATATAAAATAACTAAAATAATATAAAGGTCAATTGTGCAGAAGGTCAATTAGGACCACTATAATTAGGTCAATTCGGACACAAGGTCAATTGTAAAAGGTCAATTTGGGTAATACCTAAAGATGAGATGGTAAGAGATATGGTCTACTGATTATAATCGGAGACAATGAAATAGGTGCAGGCCCAGCTTCTCTACTCGACCAACTTGTGTGATCCTGAGCAAATCCCGTTACCTCACAGGGCCTAATTTTCTCAAACTTCTCAAACCGAGATGACTAAGTGATTCAATTGAGTTTGCACTAGAGAAAATAAAGATTCTGAATGATGTACTTAAAGTTGCAGGCGTTACCTGTCAAAAGTTGACAGCACATGGGTTTGTGGGCCTGTCGATTCCATATGATAACTCTACAGTGCGAATGAGCCTTAACGTGGGGTGCGATGATACTATAGGGTTTAGGGGGTTAAGCCTAGTGCTTAGCATAGTATGGCCATACCTGTCATGTGAGGCTTCATCAGATATAGGGTGGCAGTGAGTGACCATATGAGTAAGAACATAGAGCTCATGGCCTTTGATGGCTCTGCTGGGTGTGCCCCCCTGCGTATCATGAACGAACCTATTACATATTGCCATAGCATCATAGTTAATATGTGGCTGAACACTTAAAAAGTATTTTGTCGGCTTCAGTGCTTTAGTAATATTTGTTATTTTATCAATCATACATTTGTTGTAAGCTTTTTTTATAAACGTTTGCGATGTTACCTTGATGGATGTCAACAACAAAAAAAGGTTATGTGCCATCACTTCATGTGATATTGTCAGGGTCAAAATGCATGTGCTGTCACATCCTGTGATGTCATCTGGCACTTAATGTCAATTCGGCTATGCCTGTAATGTTGGTGAATTGGCATCCCTGATATCTCCCATAGTGCATTGCATCATTGAGACTTTTCTGAAATGAACATCTGCATTTAATTTTTCCTTGATTTAAGCAATTACCACAGTAATCCCTCAGGAATCCGAAAAATAAAATGGCTCAAAACGAGACATGGAGGGAGAAAAGAGTGGTTTCACGTTGGGGTACAGTTGGAGTGGAATCCCACAGGATTACCTCAAAAACATCACAAGATGTGCTTGGGAGAAAGAATTGTGCCCCATGAACTGGAGATTGAAAGGTGATAGTAGTCCTGGGTCAGTGGGGCACCTGAGGGGAACTAGAAAGGAAGAGGGGTGCACATAGAGAGTGGTTCTGGGGATGTTGAAGACTTAAATAGTCAAGCCTTTTCCCATCACCATGGTAATCAGGACACGTGGCACGAAGGCGTGAATGGTTACCAGTAATGATTACCGCGTTAATCATCAAGGTGACCGCAGTATGTTGCCATGGTACGGAAACATGAAATTAGGGGGAGCAAGGGGGAATGGGCCAATGGTCAGTGCCTCAAGCACATTTAATTGTGTTGGTGCGACAGAGGCAGTGCCGGTGGGATCTGATGATTTACTAGTGAGTGGAATATGTGCCTCGGCCATAGGCCAGGGCCATTGGCTATTCCATGGACAAAGTCTTTTCGCCTAATCGGTTCAATGGAGACAGATGACATGGCCAGAGACCACGGCCACTGGCCAATCAGCTATTGGGGGGGGTTCTAGTAAGGTAATAGACAGGGTGATGCAGGCCTCAGTCGTAAGGCATTGGGCCATGGTCTTTATTGCCCAGCTGTTACAATGTGAACAGTGGATCAGGTTGGTTGCTAGGCAGGGAGACATACACCGCAGCCATAGGCCACTGAACTTTAACGACGAACTTAACCACATCTTGAGTACTCTGGAAGGCACCAACAGGGCCACACTTCCTCTGGGTGACTTTAATAGATGGAAAGGGGACAAAAGCGACAAAGAGTCTATCCAACTTGAAAGGGATTTGAATAACACAAATTACTCTGTCATCAACAATGACCCCACACTTAGTAAAAATCGTATTCTTGACTCAATATGCACCAACAACCTAATTGTTCAAGAACTCCTGACTCTACCT
This sequence comes from Ambystoma mexicanum, assembly GCF_040938575.1. Classification (NCBI taxonomy): domain Eukaryota; kingdom Metazoa; phylum Chordata; class Amphibia; order Caudata; family Ambystomatidae; genus Ambystoma; species Ambystoma mexicanum. The sequence goes on from NC_090924.1 coordinate 1,426,632,856, forward strand.
TCTATATGGTCAGATCACCATTCCTTAGAATGGTCTTTACAGCTACCAGATGAACATATAAAACCTCTCAACCCTCCCAAACTAATCACCAGCCGGAATTATAAAGACCTTAATTCCATTACACTCTCTTCCAGTCTTAATACAATCATGACGGACACATCAGATGGCGACTCTGCAGAGGATCTCTGTAATAAATATTAAGAACATTTCTCTGCACTAGTTGACCGTGTGCCCCCCATGAGAAACAGGATGATTTGTGAAAATCCAACACACCACAAATGGTTTAATGAGGAACTGAATAACCTAAAAAAGGAGAAACGTAGACTGTAATCCATTTGGATTAAAAGTCAATCTGAGTCAGCAAAAAACGCCTGGAAACAAGCGGATAAAATCTATAAAAATAGGGTGATTGATAATAAAAGAAATGTTTACAAGGAGGAAATGAAAAAGCATCAAACAGCTCTGGAAAGCTTTTTGAGATCGTCAAATCCCTAGAGAAACCTAGTGTCCTTCAGATACCATTTACACCTACTACGGAAGACACTATAACAGGTCAAACTACTTTTGAGGAGAAAATCACCAGATCCTGCACAAAAATTAAAGACATCATGCAGGCTAATGCCACACAAGACAATACTACAGACCAGAAAGAGCATAATACTACCAGGAAGATACACCCGAGATCTGAATTCTCAATGTCTAACAACAAAAGATCTAGCCACAGGAAAAATGTGTCATCAAACGCATAATGGATTAATGTGGGTACATTTTATGAAGGGCTGGGATCTTTGGATGCTCAATGGAAACATTAGGGGAGATATCGCTAGTAATCCAACTTGGCATAGGGGAGCAGCTTTCTCTACAATTGATTACTTTTTTGCCTCTGAAAATATCTATGAAAACTGTGCTACTTTACCAGTGGAAGCAGGAAATGTTGATGATCATGCTATGCTTAAATTAATAATAGATGTCAACTTGTCCACAACTGTCTCTACATATACAGATACATTGACTGTGATTTTGGCTAGTAACTGTATTAGAAAATTTGATAGAAGTGGGAAAAGCTTGACCAACAGATTGCAAAATATGGTGGATAATGTTTCTGACCTGCGAATGTATGACACATGTAGTCCATTTAATTTTCATTTGTTTTTAATGGATTTGGATCCTCATAAACAAAATAACCAAACACGCAAATTGTTTCATAAGCATGCCTTTAACTACCAGATAATGCAACAGAAGAGATTTATAAGATCGAAAAAAGCTGAGCTAAGAAGAGCGAATCTTGATAGGAAATCATTTGAGATTGCGTTGATAATGAATATAGAAATTGGAAAAGATCATTTAAGTCAATTCTCTTCCAGCAAGATGGCGAAGCTATGTTAAGGTAAATGAGTCAGAGAAACTCGAGAAATTATTGGGCTATTTTAGAGGCTAAGCAAGATCAGCAGGTGGGAAACCAATCTTCTGTAATACAAGAACAGTCACGGGTGGACCATCTTTCGGTGGTATGTGGGTCTGCAGGCTCTGAAGTAGATATCAATTGGGAAACTGTTTACTCGTCACTCTCGTACACTAAAGCTGATATAGAGCTTTTAATAAGGAGCTCTTATACATCGAAAGCGGCTGGGCCAAATGGGCTGAGTAATTGGACATTGAAAATGAATCCATCACTGTGGGCCCATCTGCTTAAATTACTTTTTGATCAAATTATTAGAACAAAACGGCTCCCAGAGTCATGGAAAAATTCACTCACAATTCCAGTCTTCAGAAAAGGTGATAGACTCCTACCGGTGAATTATAGGCCAATTTCGTTATTAAAAACAAAGGGGGTCTGGGAATCTCTCTACCAGCACGAACACAGCCCAATGACTTGTTCTTGGGTGAATAACCCCTGGGAGAGACTCTAATTTCTAATTTCGTTATTAGATGCTGATAGTAAAATCTTTGTCGGCTTCATTCTAAGGGAGTTAAAAGAGTGGGCCAAAATAAATGGCATAATTCTGAAACAACAAACCAGCTTCAGAAAGGGACTATCCACCTCTTTGAATGGTCTGATTCTTAGTTGTTTGAATGGAGATGTGGGAAATAAACATGGCAAACCCCTCTTTGGAGCTTGGATTGATCTTACCCAAGCCTTTGATACGGTCAATCGGTCGCTTATGTGGAAGAAACTGCATGCTTGGGGAGTTCCATCACACTTGCTCTCCTAGTTGAACTCCTTCAAAACACTAGAATCAGAGTAAGAATCTCTAAAAGTGGACAATTAACAGCCCCAATACGGGTAGAGAGAGGGGTGCGCCAGGGTTGTTTGATAGCGCCTCTCTTGTTTATTCTCTTTATGGCTGATTTAGGATTGGACTTGAAAGATAGTGGGCTAATACCACCACGGATCGGCTCAACTAAAATTAATTGGTTGGCATATGCCGATGACGTGGTGGTACTGGACCACTCACAGGTCGGCCTTCAGAGATTGCTCCATACACTCGACCTATATGCCCAAAATAACGATCTTAAGATTAATCCGGAGAAATCGAGGATCCTTATATTTAAACATCCGAAGAAAACAGTCAAGAAATATTCTTGGGAAATGGACCATAGAAACATTGAGATAGTCTCTGAGCTAACTTATCTGGGAGCCATAATTAAATCATACCCAACTAAGATCCATCTGTTAGAAATGATTAATTTAAAAACTGTTAAGTTGGGGGCTCAGATGAAAAGGATAAAAATGAAATTTTGTAAATGTTCTATATTTCCCCTGATAAAATGTTATATAGGAAAGGTGGTCCCGAACATTCTGTATAGTATGGATACAAATTTACTCGCATTGGATGTGAATTGGGACTTGATTGAATCAAAACTCTGGAAAACAACATTATCTCTTCCAAATTGTGCTCCAATTGTCTCTGTGAGGTTTGAATTGGGGCTTTCCTCTTTAAGATCGTGGCTGGAGTGGAAATGGAATTCCTTGTATAGGTCCCTTTTGTTCCTATAAAGGATTCTCTATACGAGGACCTGTCCATCCTGCTTTAGGATAATACAAACACATTTCTTGACATACTAAGGCGGAAATGTCGAGATCTACTTGACAATTTAGACTGTAAAGCAGATATGTTGATCCAAAACCCAATGAAAGGGTAAAGGTAGCCTGAAAAGGTGGGATTGGGTGACCACGGGAGAGAGGATGAGGATGACAAAACTATCACAATCCTTTTCCAGTATGGTTAGAAAAAGGACAAGTCTTCCCCCATACTTGGAAAAATATCCGGATCCATGCTCCAGGGACATCTTTTTGAGGTTCAGACTTAATTTACTACCTACTCTGGAAATTCAAACAGCCAGAGATTTAATTCAATCTGGGAACTGTTGTACGAAATGTGATTCCAATAAATGTCAAACACTAAAACATCTGGTAATTAAGTGCATGGGTACAAGGGAGATGAAAATTTTGAGACTGAGAAGATTTATACATGATATCAGCTGGCTAGATACAGAGGAATTTTGGTCCAGAGCTTCCTCTGGGGCCGAAACCTTTTTAACAGCTGAAATGGTAAGACTACTGAAAGATTTAAAGCTAGACAATTATCAAAGGGAACCTAGATGAGAGTTGTAATTTTATTAATATGTTAGTTTTATTTTTATTTTTTCTTTGATATATGTTCAAATGTATTTAGATGAAATATGTATTGTCCTTTTTTAATTCTCTGTCGTTAAATGTTTTGCATGTAAAGAAAAGTGTAAAAAGTCATATACTTTGGCTAATGCACAATAAATAAAGAAATTAAAAAAGATACACCCGACTTTTACATTTTAAAGACTGGAAAGTGATGACATGATCAGTATTATTCAATCTATCAAACCAACTAAATGCCCAGAAAACATTATTCTATCAAAAATGATTCTCGAACTCAAGGAAGTGTTTTCACCTTTCCTGACTAGATCCGTCAATGCTTCCTTTCGGGATGGAAAAGTGCCTGTTAGCATTAAAACGATTGAAATTACGTCAATCCAAAAAAAGCCGAATCTAGACCCCAAGGATCGAAAGAATCTCAGACCAATAACGAACTGTAATATACTCCTCAAAGTTTTGGACAAAGCTGCATATAAGCAATACCACTCTCTTGTTGAAACCAAAAACATCCTGCACACCAAACAATCGGGTTTCAGACCAAACTATAGCACAGAGACTGCTCTCCTAGATCTGCAGTCCCATAGCTTCATCTTATTGAGGAAGGTAAACTGGGTATGTTAACGTTGTTGGACCTATCCGATGTATGCTGGATCGCGGCATTTTGAAGGACACCCTTGGTCAACTGGGCCAATGTTCTAAGCAAGACCTGGACTGGTTCCTCTCATTTCCTTTGGATAGGGAAGCCCGTATCCACTGGGGGGAGGCACAATCCCCAAAGTTACAAATCTAGTGTGGGGCTCCGCAGGGGGCATGTCTATCACCACTGTTCTTTAATCTGTACACTAGGCCTTTACGTGCACTACTACAGAACAGGGGTGTGTTTTTTACAAACTACGTCGATGACACAAAGTTGAGCCTCGGAATAACAGGTGACTATGAAAAAGATGCAGCTGTACTAATCAACATCTATCGGCTCATAGACACCTGGATGGCTAATAACTGGCTCTTTATAAACGGAGAGAAAACAGAGTTAATGGTTTTTGTCTCACAAGCTCTTCTAACTAAATTGGACCCAAACTACTCTAAATTCCAAATCAGTAACACCAGCATTCCCGTTTTGAATAACGTAAAAATGCTTGGAGTTCACCTGTAGGCTTCATTAGCATCCGATGCTCGCGTCCATCAGATCATAAAAATCTGCAATTACTTTCTCCATCTCCTGAGAAATATTCGACCTTGTGTATCTCAGAATAACATAGCAACCATCGCCAGAGCCACTAAACTGTCCAAAATGGACTACTGCAACTCCCTGTTGGTTGGTACTTCTAGTGCTATTTTGGGCAAGTGTCAATGATCTGTCGAAACGCGAACATGTCACTCAGCACTGGAAAAATCTTCACTGGTTAGGACAGAATTCTTTTCAAAACCATGTCACTGGCCCATAAATGCATACATGGTACCGCGCCCTCATACTTAAAAAATCAGATTACCCAATACCTGCCAGGCAGAACACTATGATCGACTGGAAAAAGGCTGATCCAGTGCCCAAGATACAAAGGCCTTGGAAAATCTTCCGCCAACAAGGGGGCTAAATCATGGAATCTTTTGCCCTCCATGCTGACGGAAGACAGTAATCGGAAAAGCTTCCAGAAAGCACTAAAAACGCTCCTGTTTAGATAACCTCTCCTTCCTTACTAAACTCAACCTACTCCCTAATCTTGGCCTCTAATTTCCCTCTCATTGTCTCATGGTTTTTGATGGTCTGCTCCTTTGTGTTTTTGTCATAGTACCCCAATGCCCACTGGCTTTCGGCGCTTTAGAAATATATAAAATAACATTTTAAAAAAATTAATTCTCCCTGAAGAAGAGGTGTTTGCTCTGAAAGATGCGCAACGTGACATTGTGTTACCAGCATACTCACTGACTAGTGGCTACACTATTTCATTGAAGGACATGCTTCTTAATCAGAGTCACCAAGTCAAGGCACCATAACACCTGCACTTAAGACTGACTGATCCCTACTGCATTGGGTGCAGTATAGAGTCCTTTTTTTGTTTAGATTCCATGAGGTCTCAACTCTGATGGCAGCACCTGTAGGGTTGTTGAAGTCACAGGCAATCTGGAGATGTGATTTGTATACAAACCCGAACTCCCCAGAATAGTAAGGGTTTTAGTTGGAATTATTGGGCGTTAGATCTCAAGTGTGCATTTTAAAAAGGCGTAAGGAGAGATTCTTGCTTTGCTGGACCAGTTGTGACCAATTTTAATGGAGAGGTGGTCACCTGTGATCTCTGACCTGAGTGGCAATGGATTCCAGTGGAATCTTCATATTGTCCACCGTAACAGCCACACTGGTCTGATTTTGGTAATCCTAAACTCTGTCTAGTGCTGGAGGATAGCCACAGGGAAGAAGGAACTATAGAGAGCATTGCAGATCGAGCACATTTGAGCGAATGTTGTTTTTATGAGTTTTAATAAAAACTCAAATGGAAGATTAGGCAACCCAGAACCTTATTAATTGGAGTGATTATCTTTTTAAATCTTATGAAACTGAATGATGTATTTTAAACATGTTTGTTGTAGGAACAGCTTACATATTAATTTTTCCTGTCACAAGACACGTTTATGGGCATTGGAGTGACGTCAGCAGAAATGGGCCTGTGAGGCCGTTCCATATGAACCAATCACAGAGCTTCCAGAGATCCTGGGAATGCAGTGGCACAAGCTATATCTTGATCATATCATGTACTTCTGTTCTTTATGAGGCTGTTGCAAGCTTCTGGAATGGAGGAAGTTCTGGACTCTCATGGTCCCTTTCAGTGTGCAATACTTGGAAGCGTTTTTATCAGTTCTGGTATTTCCAAGTACCGCCCAGGTACCCTACCCTGTCTGCAACACCCATGGCCACAGCGATCGAGAAATTTGTGATTACCTGCACTGTCGCTCTTTGTTATGTTATGCTATTGTGATTACCTGCACTGTCGCTCTTTGTTATGTTATGCTATTGTGATTACCTGCACTGTCGCTCTTTGTTATGTTATGCTATTGTGATTACCTGCACTGTCGCTCTTTGTTATGTTATGCTATTGTGATTACCTGCACTGTCGCTCTTTGCTATGTTATGCTATTGCGATTACCTTCACTGACGCTCTCTGTTATGTCATGCTATTGTGATTACCTTCACTGACGCTCTCTGTCATGTTATGCTACTGCGATTACCTGCGCTGTCGCTCTTTGTTATGTTATGCTATTGCGATTACCTGCGCTGTCGCTCTCTGTTATGTTATGCTATTGCGATTACCTTCGCTGTCGCTCTTTGTTATGTTATGCTATTGTGATTACCTGCACTGTCGCTCTTTGTTATGTTATGCTATTGTGATTACCTGCACTGTCGCTCTTTGTTATGTTATGCTATTGTGATTACCTGCACTGTCGCTCTTTGTTATGTTATGCTATTGTGATTACCTGCACTGTCGCTCTTTGTTATGTTATGCTATTGTGATTACCTGCACTGTCGCTCTTTGTTATGTTATGCTATGGTGATTACCTGCACTGTCGCTCTTTGTTATGTTATGCTATTGCGATTACCTGCACTGTCGCTCTTTGTTATGTTATGCTATGGTGATTACCTGCACTGTCGCTCTTTGTTATGTTATGCTATGGTGATTACCTGCACTGTCGCTCTCTGTTATGTTATGCTATGGTGATTACCTGCACTGTCGCTCTTTGTTATGTTATGCTATTGCGATTACCTGCACTGTCGCTCTTTGTTATGTTATGCTATGGTGATTACCTGCACTGTCGCTCTTTGTTATGTTATGCTATGGTGATTACCTGCACTGTCGCTCTTTGTTATGTTATGCTATTGCGATTACCTGCACTGTCGCTCTTTGTTATGTCATGCTATGGTGATTACCTGTGCTGTCACTCTTTGTTATGTTATGCTATTGTGATTACCTTCGCTGTCGCTCTTTGTTATGTTATGCTATTGCGATTACCTTCACTGACGCTCTCTGTTATGTTATGCTATTGTGATTACCTTCACTGACGCTCTCTGTTATGTTATGCTATTGTGATTACCTTCACTGACGCTCTCTGTCATGTTATGCTATTGCGATTACCTTCACTGACGCTCTCTGTTATGTTATGCTATTGCGATTACCTTCACTGACGCTCTCTGTTATGTCATGCTATTGCGATTACCTTCACTGACGCTCTCTGTTACGTTATGCTATTGCGATTACCTTCACTGATGCTCTTTGTTATGTTATGCTATTGCGATTACCTTCACTGACGCTCTCTGTTATGTTATGCTATTGTGATTACCTTCACTGTCGCTCTTTGTTATGTTATGCTATTGCGATTACCTTCACTGACGCTCTCTGTTATGTTATGCTATTGTGATTACCTGCACTGTCGCTCTTTGTTATGTTATGCTATTGCGATTACCTTCACTGTCGCTCTCTGTTATGTTATGCTATTGCGATTACCTTCACTGACGCTCTCTGTTATGTTATGCTATTGCGATTACCTTCACTGTCGCTCTTTGTTATGTTATGCTATTGCGATTACCTGCACTGTCGCTCTCTGTTATGTTATGCTATTGCGATTACCTTCACTGTCGCTCTCTGTTATGTTATGCTACTGCGATTACCTTCACGGTCTACCTCTGTTATGTTATTGAGATGTATACTGTGCACAGCTGCCATTTTTATGGTTCGCACTTTGTTTATGGGACTGAGTCCCATAGCTCTTTACACAGCACACGCCTTCAAGGCGCAGCACTCTTTATCTATGGGAAAAGTAAAATGGTAGGCTTACACACCCCTTGTTAGGTGGACGTGGGGGGGGCATGGGTCATTCTAGGCAATGCGGCTCCTTTCAGATAACTGTATCTTCCAAGTAGAATTCTCCCTGCAAAACCTTATGTGAAAGTGCCTCGACTTTCCTCATAGTGGGGCAGGAACCCCACTGATATAGACCATGGTCTGCATGTCGACGCCATGCAAAAGAGCATTCATAATAGAGAACTACATGTAACAGGCAGCAATTGCAGGCCAACAAAAAAGCACTTCCCAGAACTGGTAGCCAGAAGCTCTGCAGTCCAACACACCTTCGTGTGCTGCAGTACCTTCTAACTCTCAATTGAAAGGGTGTGTGTACGTGCCATCCTGGCCTGTAGATGGGCTTAGTTTCCCCCTCTTGTAGTGTCCACCTACTACAGAGATGCACCCTGCCTAGGGTAAGCCAGCCTGAAGCTCCCCGAAGAGAACCTAGCTAGGAGAGTTCCTCCTGGCGACCTGGTTCCAAGAAACCATGAGGAACAACTCAGCAAAAGGTAAATAACAAAGGTCCTGGTTAAGAGGTGGGCGGTGATTTCTTTCACTGGAGGGTGTAAATATCTCCCAGTAATGAGAGCAAGAGACCGAGCGCAGCGAGAAGGCACACTTTTATTTATTTATTTATTTGCACTTATAAAGCGCACACACAGGCATCGTGGCGCTGTTACATGGAATTGGTTTAGCTACAGTTGCAGGTCATTGTGCATACATAAGTACATAAACGATAAGGCTACACGTAGGGTTATAGGTGTGTAGCATATCGTGGCATAGCACAGTACATTTAGCTGTTATTATATGAGATCATATAAAGGCCCAGCTTAGGGACACTGCTGGTTGGGCGGGGGAGTTTAAGCGAATAGCCTAGTTTTGATCGCTTACGGAACGCAAGGTGAGATAGCTCAGATCTGAGGGCGAACGGGAGGGAGTTCCATTGCCTAGCCGCGATGAAAGGGAAGGGGTGGGTCGGGGGTATCCTCTCGTCAAAATGTTTTTCTTTATGATAACAGCTGAATGTGGGGCATTTTCAGGACGCTTTCTGAAAAAAATGTATAATCAGTTGTGTAGGGTAACACATGAACAATTCAATAGATGCTAGAGGTCAGCAAAGGTACACAGGAGACTTTTCCATCAGATCTTGAGGATACAAGAGCCCACAATATATGCCCTCATTTCCACTGTAAACACCCACTCATGTTTGCTTTGCCTTATTAGGCCATTACTGCCACTGAATGAACACTTCTGTGCTCACGTTGCATAATAATGCCGCTACTGCTACTGTAACAACACACTCATGATGTCTTTTCCCAAAAAGGACAGTGCTGGTGCTGTAAGAACACACTCATCCTTGTTTTGCTCAATTAGGCCAGTATCTTAATTGTAAAACTCATGACACCATTACCCAATGAAACCAATATCATGCATTGTGAAGACAATGTGTAGTCGTAATACCTGTGCGATCTGGCATATCCTGTCCTCTGTTAAAGGGGGCAAGGCAAAAAGCCTGATCAACCCAATTTCCTCAGAGACCTGGTTGAGCTTCATAACTTTCACTGAGTCTCGGGATGATAGCTCAGTGGCAACGTGCTCGCCTTGGAAGCAAGAAGACAAGGAGCAACACAGGTTTGATCACCGGGTCCGCGCTTACAAACCTCTGGATATTAAGCGTGTTATAAATAACCTATCATATCATATCAAGTTCCATGTGGCTCAAATTCACTTGTATGGTGGAAAAGATGTGGGTCTAATGAAGGGGCCCGAGGAGATAGTGGGGGCTATAAATAAATTGAGAAGCTCAAGAGCAGCCAGCCCTAATGGTCTTGCCAACGTGATCCTTAAAAGAGACCCGGCCAATTGGGCTCGTATTTTATGCCACTTGTTTGGCAGCAGATAATCTAGATGACGGGTTCACATAAAAGGCAGTCGTTTATGTATTGAGAACTACAGACTGCTGTCATTATTAGACGTGAAGGGAAAGATCTTCGCATCCCTGGTACTGAAAGAACTTCAGAGGTGGCCGTTACAGCGTGATGCTCTGTACCCGCTTCCGGTGGCTTTCTATGGCACACAACCTCAGAGCGCTGGACTCTGCTATTCATGAGGCTCGGGGGAAGGGAAGGGGTTGAATCGCCCAACCCTGCATATCACTTTAGTGGATTTCAAAGCCGCTTTTGATCTTGTAAACAGGAACATCTTATGGGGGACATTACAATGGTTGGGCTGCCTCTCTGGCTATTACAGATAATCATTGAGTTACACCATAATAAGGAAGCCCGTGCGCGCTTGAATGATTCAGGCGGTGTCTTAGATTTGGTGTCGCGCCATGCCTGCTAACACCTGGCAGAGGAGGGTGGGGGCACGTGGAGCAGGAACGAGCTCCTGCCAAGTGCCGCTCAACCCGTCTGCACCAGCGGAGTGTCCACTGGGCAAGCGCCCACCCGCCATCCACGGCGTCCTTCGGCGCTATCCAGACCGGTGTCCTTTGCGGGGAGACCTGCTGGCTCTCCTCCGCGTCCTTGGCCGCGCCCATGCCTGCGTGCTTGCAAGCTCTCTGCCCGCCATCTTGGGCCCCCACAGCTCAAGGGACACCCTCCAGCAACGCTACTGCTGGCAGGGAGCCGGCATCCCTCATGTTGGGGGAAGTATCACCCTTGCGCGCCACGGCACCGCCCGACCCTGCCTCACCACGAGCCTGATTTAAGCTTGATACGGCAGGACCCCGGCAAGCAGCATTGAAAAAAAAAAACAAAAGATAAAAACGCCTACACACACCAGGTGCCGGGGCCCACACCCACTACTAGAGAAAGGGGAGCACAGAGGAACACAATCAAATGTAAAGGGAAAGGACATAACAACATCCACGTGCAATCCACCACATGGCAAGTGCGCCGCCCACTGCAAACCGAAGGACTCACAGAACTAGTGCGACACCAATAGTGGTGCACAGTTGGCCAGGAACACTCTCTGGGCTCTTTACCCCCCACGACAGTCCCTGGCAGGACCCCCACAGGCCGAAGAATGGACAAACTGACCCCACACCATGGTGAATCAGGCAGGAGGCTGAGGAGGGGCACAGCAAGGTACTGGCAATGTAGCATTCCAGATAAAACCCTCCCCATTCAGCCTCCAACCACATCTGGACAGAGGCCTCAGATGGACAGCATGGGTCGAGGACTTTGCTGGGTTCATTAAGTCGCAGGGGACAGCATGGGCCGAGGACTTTGCTGGGTTCATTAAGCCGCAGGGGACAGCATGGGCCGAGGACTTTGCCGGGTTCATTAAGCCGCAGGGGACAGCATGGGCCGAGGACTTTGCTGGGTTCATTAAGCCGCAGGGGACAGCATGGGCCGAGGACTTTGCCGGGTTCATTAAGCCGCAGGGGACAGCATGGGCCGAGGACTTTGCCGGGTTCATTAAGCCGCAGGGGACAGCATGGGCCGAGGACTTTGCCGGGTTCATTAAGCCGCAGGGGACAGCATGGGCCGAGAACTTTGCTGGGTTCATTAAGCCGCACGGGACAGCATGGGCCGAGGACTTTGCTGGGTTCATTAAGCCTCAGGGGACAGCATGGGCCGAGGACTTTGGTGGGTTCATTAAGCCGCAGGGAACAGCATGGGCCGAGGACTTTGCTGGGTTCATTAAGCCGCAGGGGACAGCATGGGTCGAGGACTTTGCTGGGTTCATTAAGCCGCAGGGGACAGCATGGGTTGACAGCATGGGTTGAGGACTTTGCTGGGTTCATTAAGCTCCAGATGGACAGCATGGGCCGAGGACTTTGCCGGGTTCAATAAGCCGCAGGGGACCGCATGGGCCGAGGACTTTGCCGGGTTCATTAAGCCGCAGGGGACAGCATGGGTCGAGGACTTTGCCGGGCTCATTAAGCCGCAGGGGACAGCATGAGCCGAGGACTTTGCCGGGTTCATTAAGCCGCAGGGGACAGCATGGGTCGAGGACTTTGCTGGGTTCATTAAGCCGCAGGGGACAGCATGGGCCGAGGACTTTGCCGGGTTCATTAAGCCGCAGGGGACAGCATGGGTCGATGACTTTGCCGGGTTCATTAAGCCGCAGGGGACAGCATGGGCCGAGGACTTTGCCGGGTTCATTAAGCCGCAGGGGACAGCATGGGCCGAGGACTTTGCCCGGTTCATTAAGCCGCAGGGGACAGCATGGGCCGAGGACTTTGCCGGGTTCATTAAGCCGCAGGGGACAGCATGGGCCGAGGACTTTGCCCGGTTCATTAAGCCGCAGGGGACAGCATGGGCCGAGGACTTTGCCGGGTTCATTAAGCCGCAGGGGACAGCATGGGCCGAGGACTTTGCAGGGTTCATTAAGCCGCAGGGGACAGCATGGGTCGAGGACTTTGCCGGGTTCATTAAGCCTCAGGGGACAGCATGGGCCGAGGGCTTTGGTGGGTTCATTAAGCCGCAGGGGACAGCATGGGTCGAGGGCTTTGCTGGGCTCATTAAGCCGCAGGGGACAGCATGAGCCGAGGACTTTGCTGGGTTCATTAAGCCGCAGGGGACAGCATGGGTCGAGGACTTTGCTGGGCTCATTAAGCCGCAGGGGACAGCATGGGCCGAGGACTTAGCTGGGTTCATTAAGCCGCAGGGGACAGCATGGGTCGAGGACTTTGCCGGGTTCATTAAGCCGCAGGGGACAGCATGGGCCGAGGACTTTGCCGGGTTCATTAAGCCGCAGGGGACAGCATGGGCCGAGGACTTTGCCCGGTTCATTAAGCCGCAGGGGACAGCATGGGCCGAGGACTTTGCGGGGTTCATTAAGCCGCAGGGGACAGCATGGGCCGAGGACTTTGCCGGGTTCATTAAGCCGCAGGGGACAGCATGGGCCGAGGACTTTGCCCGGTTCATTAAGCCGCAGGGGACAGCATGGGCCGAGGACTTTGCCCGGTTCATTAAGCCGCAGGGGACAGCATGGGCCGAGGACTTTGCCGGGTTCATTAAGCCGCAGGGGACAGCATGGGCCGAGGACTTTGCCGGGTTCATTAAGCCGCAGGGGACAGCATGGGCCGAGGACTTTGCCGGGTTCATTAAGCCGCAGGGGACAGCATGGGCCGAGGACTTTGCAGGGTTCATTAAGCCGCAGGGGACAGCATGGGTCGAGGACTTTGCCGGGTTCATTAAGCCTCAGGGGACAGCATGGGTCGAGGACTTTGCCGGGTTCATTAAGCCGCAGGGGACAGCATGGGTCGAGGACTTTGCCGGGCTCATTAAGCCGCAGGGGACAGCATGGGCCGAGGACTTTGGTGGGTTCATTAAGCCGCAGGGGACAGCATGGGTCGAGGACTTTGCCGGGCTCATTAAGCCGCAGGGGACAGCATGGGTCGAGGACTTTGCCGGGCTCATTAAGCCGCAGGGGACAGCATGGGCCGAGGACTTTGCCGGGTTCATTAAGCCGCAGGGGACAGCATGGGTCGAGGACTTTGCCGGGTTCATTAAGCCGCAGGGGACAGCATGGGCCGAGGACTTTGCCGGGTTCATTAAGCCGCAGGGGACAGCATGGGCCGAGGACTTTGCCCGGTTCATTAAGCCGCAGGGGACAGCATGGGCCGAGGACTTTGCCGGGTTCATTAAGCCGCAGGGGACAGCATGGGCCGAGGACTTTGCCGGGTTCATTAAGCCGCAGGGGACAGCATGGGCCGAGGACTTTGCCGGGTTCATTAAGCCGCAGGGGACAGCATGGGCCGAGGACTTTGCCGGGTTCATTAAGCCGCAGGGGACAGCATGGGCCGAGGACTTTGCCGGGTTCATTAAGCCGCAGGGGACAGCATGGGCCGAGGACTTTGCAGGGTTCATTTAGCCGCAGGGGACAGCATTGGTCGAGGACTTTGCCAGGTTCATTAAGCCGCAGGGGACAGCATGGGTCGAGGACTTTGCCGGGTTCATTAAGCCGCAGGGGACAGCATGGGTCGAGGACTTTGCCGGGTTCATTAAGCCGCAGGGGACAGCATGGGCCGAGGACTTTGCCGGGTTCATTAAGCCGCAGGGGACAGCATGGGCCGAGGACTTTGCTGGGTTCATTAAGCCGCAGGGGAGATGAAGTCGCCTTTTCTCAAGGACATCTTCATAAACCTCGCGGGAACAGAAGTTAATGCCATTGGCAAAACGATTCTGGCAGAGGAGAGGACCACCTATGAGGAGCTCCTTACCGCCTTGGACAGGAAGCTGGTGATACAACCAAATAGAGACTATGAACGTTACGTGTTTATGCCTTTTTAAAATGGGGTATAACGCCCAATAATTCCAACTGAAACCCTTACTATTCTCGGTAGTTCAGATTTACATACAAATCACATCTCCAGATTGCCTATGACGTAAGCAACCCTACAGGTGCTGCCAGCAGCATTGGGTCCTCATGGAATCAATGTCAGCAAGCCTCACATAAGACCCTGGTGGAATTCATCACCGTCTTTTGCCGGAAAACAGTTTACTGCCAATTCTCTCCAATCTCAGATGACGAAGCGATCCGACTCTGTGTCATTAAAGGATGCACACCGTCCACACTGCACAAGCAGCTCCTAAATAAGCCCCTGACAATTGATGAAGTGATTGAGATGGCGAGAATCCGCGAGAGGATGGAGGTCCAGCATCCGCCATGGAGACCCCCAAGAAATAAACAGAGAAGGACGAGTTGGTTACAGACCTCCCCGGCAGCAAAGAGACAGGAAGAGGAGTGCTCAAATACTAAACCCCACCGAGAGGGTCACTGAGGGATGAGTACTTACAGGCTCAAACAGGTCCCCGCCTACAAAGGCTCTGCTACCGCTGCAGCCGTGTTTTTCCCCATGCAGAAGCATGCCCGGTGATGATCCAAAGATGCTCAAGATGCGGCAGAGAAGGACCCTTCCAGATGATCTGCCGTGAAGGAAGGCTGTTCCCGCCTAGACGACAAAGACAGCACCCTACAACTGGCGGCTACCATACAGGCCAGGCCCGCAACCTTCACAGCGGAGGCAGCCACAGTTTTACCCGCAGCAACCAAGAAGGAATGGCTGCATCTAGGTTCTTGTCCAACCAACTCCTAGAAAATAGAACCCGAGTGTTCAGTCTCGCTACCAACATGCGAGACCCCCTGCCCTCCCCGGCCCCCCACCGTGCTCCTGAAACCTTAATCTGGCTTCAGATTTTTAGATTAAGTACTGCTGTGTGGGGCGATCAGGGTGCTTAAGGAAGACCTCCTTCGGGCCTCTTCAAATATTCCTGACCCTGACTGACTAAACCTCTGCATTACCACCATGCAAGCATACTCAGCAGAATGCACTTGGCCATTCATGACTATTCTGAAAAAACAGGAAGTAGAAAGCAGTTCAAGAGACTCATGAATTCATGCGCTCTCTTCTTCAGCTCTGCTTTTGCTTTCAGGTTCTTGCCTGTCCATCTGAGGTTACACCATGTAGTGGTGGACCTCATTACTAGTGTGCTGGTGCAGTAATAACGTGCCGGGATTACTGCATACCGGCACGTTACTGCACTGGCACACCCCAGGTTTGCTGGCAGGGTGGAGTATTTACCTCCAGCTCTGAGCTGGAGGTATATCTGCCACCCTACTGGCCGAAAAGTGCTGGTATTACCGGTCCAGTAATACCACTGCCATTAATACCAGCAAGTCCCGTGGGACTCCATGGAATGGAGACTTACCGCCATTTCCGGCACTTAGAATCTGCTGCTAATTCCGGCAGACCAAGAGGTCGAAACTGTAATAAAGTTTGCCGGTATCCCACTGGTAATACCGGCGGGATACCCCACTACTACAAGCAGGAGCCGGTTCCTACTACCGGCATTCTTTTAATACCATTCAAACGTTTGTACAGAATGACCTGGTTGTATTATTGATTTTGATTGTTGTGTGATCCCTGTTATTTTATTCGTATTTTCTCATGTAATAGTGGTGTAATTATAGCTAGAAATCTGTTCTAAACGTTACGAGTTGTTTTTGTGGGTCATGTTGTTAGTGCCGCGAAGCTGTGCAAATGGCCCTGTAGCGCAAATAATATAAACGGTGTCTAGTCAAAGGATCGAATCCAAAAAATTATATATATTTTTTTAGGTTTTCGTTTAGGGAAAAAAAGTGGTTTTTGGCAAAAAAAAAGGGGTTGGGGGGGAACCCCCCCAAAAAAATAAAAATGTGAAAAAAAAATAAAAAAATTCGATCCTTTGACCTATCGACCCTTTGGTGTCGATCCTTTGACCTGTCTACCGTTTCACTGTCGATCCTTTGTCCTACAACCAATATAAACAAATAAAAAATCAAATCTGTGCAATGTGATCAGCCTTTCCATGTAGATCACTTGTACACAGATGGGTATAATCACCAAGGCGATGCACAAGGGGATGGCTTTCTTGAGGTCTTTGAAAGAGGACCTCCTTTGCATCTTTTAGCAGGAAGCTGATTTTATTCAAGGACTAAGCACAGGCCAGGTTTCACTACCAGCAACTTGTCATGAGCTGTACAGCTCAAGAGACATGAGAAGAGATCCTACCTAGATGTTCCTCACACCCCTCGAAGTGACTGTTCCCCCACACCGATGCGTCACAATACAAGGCAATGTGGGAAGGAGATCTCTCAGGAAAAGCCACAATAACATCCTCTTGCAAATGTATTCATTCATTTATCGTATCATTTAGCCAATATGGATTTTTATGCAAAACATGTCAATCACACATTATCACAATAAAAGGATAAAATAACATGTACACCATCTCTAAAACCACCTTCCTACTGGATTGTCAAGATGTTCAAAATCTCTTTTACATTGCAGCACTGCTTAGTCCTATGATAAATTAAGACCATGCGCTTGCCAGCACAGTGTCGTTCCCAGCTAGTGTCATTCCCGGCATAGTGTCCTTCCTGGCTAGTGTCGTTGCCGGCATAGTGCCATTCCCGGCATGTGTCGTTCCCGGCATAGTGTCGTTCCTGGCTAGTGTCGTTGCCGGCATAGTGTCGTTCCCAGCTGGTGTCATTCCCGGCACAGTGCTGTTCCGGGCATGTTCCTTTGCCGGCATAGTGTAGTTCCCAGTTAGTGTCATTCCCGGCACAGTGCCGTTCCTGGCATGTGCCATTGCCGGCATAGTGCAGTTCTCGGCATGTGTCGTTCCCGGCATAGTGTCGGTCCCAGCTTGTGTCATTCGGGGCATAGTGTCGTTCCTGGCTAGTGTCATGTCACGCGGGAGACTGGGGTCTGCCGCTCCCATTTCCTCCTGGTGAGTCTACCCGCGCGTTCGCGTCTGGGGACTCGCCGGGAGGGGAGCGACGGGTTACGGGGCCGGCGGCCTTCGGCGCATGCGCGGAGGCCCTCTCTCTCGGTTCCGCGCATGCGCCGTGGGGGCTTGCCTCCCAAGCCTCGTTATGGGTTCGCCGGCGCCCGGAAACGGAACGGTTTGCGTTCCAGGCCTCTCGGGCGCCGGCGGCCCATAAAAGAGGCCGCGAGTCAAAGCGGGTCGCGTCTCAACGCGGTTCGCTTTGCTCACCTCGTTGTTCCTGCCCTGCCCTTACCTGTGGCCTGTCCTGGGCCTGCCTACGTCCTTACCTGTGGCCTGTCCTAGGCCTGCCTGCATCCAGTCCTTACCTGTGGCCTGTCCTGGGCCTGCCTGCCTCCAGTCCTTACCTGTGGCCTGTCCTGGGCCTGCCTGCATCCAGTCCTTACCTGTGGCCTGTCCTGGGCCTGCCTGCCTCCAGTCCTTACCTGGCCTGTTCTGGGCCTGCCTTACCTGTGGCCTGTCCTGGGCCTGCCTGCCTCCAGTCCTACCTGTGGCCTGTCCTGGGCCTGCCTGCCTCCAGTCCTTACCTGTGGCCTGCCCCGGGCCAGCCTGACTCCAGTCCTTACCCGGGTCCTGTCCTGGGCCTGCCTGCCTCCAATCCTCACCTGGGTCCGGCCCTGGGCCAGCCAGCCTCCAGCTACTACCTGGGTTCTGCCCTGGGTCAGCCTTCCCTCAGCCCATTCCGGAGTTCTGTCCTGAGTCATCATTGTGTAGATGGGACTTATCCTACACTAGTCTGCATTCCCCTGTTCCATCTTGGGCACGTTCCTACAGTTCTCTATTTGGCCAGACAGCTAGCTCCAACTGACCTCACTCTTTCCTGTCTTGCCTGACTCCGAATCTCATCCTGTGCACCATTGGAACCATCTGCACCAGCCAAGCTCCTTTTGCCTACTGCGAATACCTTTTCTGCTACACTGGTCTATCTACCAACTGTCGCTGCACTGAGGTTTTTGGAAGATTCACGGTCTTGACAACAAGCTCCACCTGGACTATGGTTCCATCCATCTGAGCCTACAATCCTCTTGTCACGCTTACCTGGGAGAGTGCCTTCGTGACATTGGGGGTTGGTCCATCCTTCACCCAGTTCCTCTTTTGGGTGGGGGAGAGGCTGATTCCTCGTGCCGCTATTTCATCAGTTCCCGGACTCCAGACTGGCGACCTCTGCGAGACCAACCACCAAGACTACAGGTACGCGGTCCTCTCGGGCCAATCAGCTTGACAGCTAGTGTCATTCCCAGCATAGTGCCATTCCTGGCATGTGTCATTCCCGGCATAGTGTCGTATCTGGCTAATGTCGTTCCCAGCATAGTGTCATGCCCAGCTAGTGTCGTTCCCAGCATAGTGTTGTTCCTGGCTAGTGTCGTTCCCAGCATAGTGTCGTTCCCGGCATAGTGTCGTCGCCGGATAGTGTCCTTCCTGGCAAAGTGATGCTCCCAGCATAGTGTCGCTCCTGGCTCGTATTGATCCCAGCATAGTGTCATTCCCGGCTGGTGTCATTCCCGGCATGTGTCATTCCCGGCATAGTGTTGTTCCCGGCTAGTGTCATTCCCGGCTAGTGTTGTTCCCAGAATGGAGTCGTTCCTGGCTTGTGTCGCTCCCGGCATAGTGTTGTTCCTGGCTCATGTTGTTCCCGACATAGTGTCATTCCCAGCTAGTGTCGTTCCCATCTAGTGTCATTCCTGGCATAGTGCCATTCCCAGCATGTGTCGTTCCCAGCATAGTGCCGTTCCCAGCTAGTATCATTCCCGGCATAGTGTCGTTCCCGGCATAGTGTTGTCGCCGGATAGTGTCATTCCCGGCTCGTGTTGCTCCCAGCATAGTGTCATTCCTGGCTCGTATTGCTCCCAGCATAGTGTCATTCCCAGCTAGTGTCATTCCCGGCATGTGCCATTCCCGGTATAGTGTTGTTCCCGGATAGTGTCATTCCTGGCTAGTGTTGTTACTTGCATAGTGTCGTTCCCGGCTCGTGTCACTCCCGTAATAGTGGCGTTCCTGGCTCATGTTGTTCCCGGCATAGTGTCATTCCCAGCTAGTGTCGTTTCCGGCATGTGTTGTTTCCGGCATGTGTTGTTTCCGGGATAGTGTCGTATCTGGCTAGTGTCGTTGCCAGCATAGTATCATTCCCAGTTAGTATCGTTCCCAGCATAGTGTCGTTCCCGGCATAGTGTCGTCGCCGGATAGTGTCCTTCCTGGCAAAGTGTTGCTCCCAGCATAGTGTCCTTCCCGGCTAGTGTCATTCCCGGCATGTGTCATTCCCGGCATAGTGTCATTCCCGGCTAGTGTCGTTCCCGGCTAGTGTTGTTCCCAGCATAGTGTTGTTCCTGGCTTGTGTCGCTACCGCATAGAGTCGTTCCTGGCTCATGTTGTTCCTGGCATAGTGTCATTCCCAGCTAGTGTCGTTCCCAACTAGTGTCAATCCCGGCATAGTGCCGTTCCCATCATGTGTCGTTCCCGGCATAGTGCCATTCCCAGCTAGTGTCATTCCCGGCATAGTGTCGTTCCCGGCATAGTGTCGTCGCTGGATAGTGTCATTCCCGGCTCGTGTTGCTCCCAGCATAGTGTCATTCCTGGCTCGTATTGCTCCCAGCATAGTGTCATTCCTAGCTAGTGTCATTCCTGGCATGTGCCATTCCCGGCATAGTGTTGTTCCCAGCTAGTGTCAATTCTGGCTAGTGTTGTTACCGGCATAGTGTCGTTCCTGGCTTGTGTCGCTCCCGTAATAGTGGCGTTCCTGGCTCATGTTGTTCCCGGCATAGTGTCATTCCCAGCTAGTGTCGTTTCCGGCATGTGTTGTTTCCGGGATAGTGTCGTATCTGGCTAGTGTCGCCAGCATAGTATCATTCCCAGCTAGTGGCGTTCCCAGCATAGTGTTGTTCCTGGCTAGTGTCATTCCCAGCATAGTGTCGTTCCCGGCATAGTGTCGTCGCCGGATAGTGTCCTTCCTGGCAAAGTGTTGCTCCCAGCATAGTGTCGTTCCTGGCTCGTATTGCTCCCAGCATAATGTCATTCCCAGCTGGTGTAATTCCCGGCATGTGTCATTCCCGGCATAGTGTCGCTCCCGGCTAGTGTCGTTCCTGGCTAGTGTCATTCCCAGCATAGTGCCATTCCTGGCATGTGTCGTTCCCGGCATAGTGTCGTATCTGGCTAATGTCGTTCCCAGCATAGTGTCATTCCCAGCTAGTGTCGTTCCCAGCATAGTGTTGTTCCTGGCTAGTGTCGTTCCCAGCATAGTGTCGTTCCCGGCATAGTGTCGTCGCCGGATAGTGTCCTTCCTGGCAAAGTGTTTCTCCCAGCATAGTGTCGTTCCTGGCTCGTATTGCTCCCAGCATAATGTCATTCCCGGCTGGTGTCATTCCCGGCATATGTCATTCCCGGCATAGTGTCGTTCCCGGCTAGTGTCGTTCCCGTCTAGTGTTGTTCCCAGCATGGTGTCGTTCCTGGCTCGTATTGCTCCCAGCATAGTGTCATTCCCGGCTGGTGTCATTCCCGGCATGTGTCATTCCCGGCATAGTGTTGTTCCCGGCTAGTGTTGTTCCCAGCATAGTAATGTTCCTGGCTTGTGTCGCTCCCGCATAGTGTCATTCCTGGCTCATGTTGTTCCCGGCATAGTCTCATTCCCAGCTAATGTCGTTCCCAACTAGTGTCATTCCCAGCATAGTGCCGTTCCCAGCATGTGTTGTTCCCGGCATAGTGCTGTTCCCAGGTAGTGCCATTCCCGGCATAGTGTCGTTCCCGGCATAGTGTCGTCGCCGGATAGTGTCATTCCCGGCTCATGTTGCTCCCAGCATAGTGTCGTTCCTGGCTCGTATTGCTCCCAGCATAGTGTCATTCCCAGCTAGTGTCATTCCTGGCATGTGCCATTCCCGGCATAGTGTCGTTCCCGGCTAGTGTCATTCCTGGCTAGTGTTGTTACCGGGATAGTGTCGTTCCCGGCTTGTGTCGCTCCCGTTATAGTGGCGTTCCTGGCTCATGTTGTTCCCGGCATAGTGCCATTCCCAGCTAGTGTCGTTTCCGGCATGTGTTGTTTCCGGGATAGTGTCGTATCTGGCTAGTGTCGTTCCCAGCATAGTGTCATTCCCAGCTAGTGTCGTTCCCAGCATAGTGTTGTTCCCGGCTAGTGTTGTTCCCAGCATAGTGTCATTCCCAGCATAGTGTAGTTCCTGGCATAGTGTTGTCGCCGGATAGTGTCGTTCCTGGCAAAGTGTTGCTCGCAGCATAGTGTCATTCCCGCCTAGTGTCATTCCCGGCATGTGTGATTCCCGGCATAGTGTCATTCCCGGCTAGTGTCGTTCCCGGCTAGTGTTGTTCCCAGCATAGTGTTGTTCCTGGCTTGTGTCGCTCCCGGCATAGTGTCATTCCTGGCTCATGTTGTTCCCGGCATAGTGTCATTCCCAGCTAGTGTCGTTCCCAACTAGTGTCATTCCCGGCATAGTGCCGTTCCCAGCATGTGTCGTTCCCGGCATAGTGCCGTTCCCAGCTAGTGTCATTCCTGGCATAGTGTCGTTCCCGGTATAGTGTCATTGCCGGATAGTGTCATTCCCGGCTCGTGTTGCTCCCAGCATAGTGTCATTCCTGGCTCGTATTGCTCCCAGCATAGTGTCATTCCCAGCTAGTGTCATTCCTGGCATGTGCCATTCCCAGCATAGTGTCGTTCCCGGCTAGTGTCATTCCTGGCTAGTGTTGTTACCGGCATAGTGTCGTTCCCGGCTTGTGTTGCTCCCGTTATAGTGGCGTTCCTGGCTCATGTTGTTCCTGGCATAGTGTCATTCCCAGCTAGTGTCGTTTCCGGCATGTGTTGTTTCCGGGATAGTGTCGTATCTGGCTAGTGTCGTTCCCAGCATAGTGTCATTCCCAGCTAGTGTCCTTCCCAGCATAGTGTTGTTCCCGGCTAGTGTCGTTCCCAGCATAGTGTCGTTCCCAGCCTAGTGTCGTTCCTGGCATAGTGTTGTCGCCGGATAGTGTCGTTCCTGGCAAAGTGTTGCTCACAGCATAGTGTCATTCCCGCCTAGTGTCTTCCCCGGCATGTGTCATTCCCGGCATAGTGTCATTCCCGGCTAGTGTCATTCCCGGCTAGTGTTGTTCCCAGCATAGTGTTGTTCCTGGCTTGTGTCGCTCCCGGCATAGTGTCGTTCCTGGCTCATGTTGTTCCCGGCATAGTGTCATTCCCAGCTAGTGTCGTTCCCAACTAGTGTCATTCCCGGCATAGTGCCGTTCCCAGCATGTGTCCTTCCCGGCATAGTGCCGTTCCCAGCTAGTGTCATTCCTGGCATAGTGTCGTTCCCGGCATAGTGTCATCGCCGGATAGTGTCATTCCCGGCTCGTGTTGCTCCCAGCATAGTGTCATTCCTGGCTCGTATTGCTCCCAGCATAGTGTCATTCCCAGCTAGTGTCATTCCCGGCATGTGCCATTCCTGGCATAGTGTTGTTCCCGGCATAGTGTCATCGCCGGATAGTGTCATTCCCGGCTCGTGTTGCTCCCAGCATAGTGTCATTCCTGGCTCGTATTGCTCCCAGCATAGTGTCATTCCCAGCTAGTGTCATTCCCGGCATGTGCCATTCCTGGCATAGTATTGTTCCCGGCTAGTGTCATTCCTGGCTAGTGTTGTTCCCGGCATAGTGTCGTTCCTGGCTTGTGTCGCTCCCAGCATAGTGGCGTTCCTGGCTCATGTTGTTCCCGGCATAGTGTCATTCCCAGCTAGTGTCGTTTCCGGCATGTGTCGTTCCCGGCATAGTGTTGTACCCGGCTAGTGTAGTTCCTGGCATAGTGTTGTTCCCGGCTAGTGTCGTTCCCAGCTAGTGTTGTTCCTGGCATAGTGTCGTTCCCAGCATAGTGTTGTTCCCAGCATATTGTCGTTCCCAGCATAGTGTCGTTCCCGGCATAGTGTCGTTCCCAGCATAATGTTGTTCCCGGCATAGTGTTTTTCCCGGCATAGTGTCGTTCCCGGCATAGTATTGTTCCCGCCTAGTGTTGTTCCCAGCATAGTGTCATTACCAGCATAGTGTTGTTCCCGGTATAGTGTCATTCCCAGCATATTGTTCCTGGCATAGTGTTGTTCCCGGCATAGTGTCGTTCCTGGCATAGGGGGTCATTACAACCTTGGAGGTAACCATGCTGCAATTTGCGGCATGGTTACCCCCTTACCGGGTACCGGGTCCGGGTTCCTTAAATGAGGAATTACCGGGCCATTCCAACCTTGGAGGACCCGGTAATTCCTAATTCGAGGAACCCAGACCTGGTACATCCCTATTCCCATTCCAGCCCCCATAGGGCTCAATGGGAATGGGGAGGGAGCTAACAACGGGCCTGTTGTGTTAGCTCTCTGGTCTGCTAGCGGGACCCGCTAGGCGCCCTTTGCGGGTCCCGCAAGCAGACTTGTAATGGGGCGGTAAGGGGTTGACGCTGACGGCACCATTACCAGCGCTGTTAACCCCTTACCGCCAAGGTCGTAATGACCCCCATAGTGTTGTTCCTGGCATAGTATCTTCCCCAACATCCTTCATCACTGCTTCCCTCAGTCAGTCCTTCCCAAAGCCAGATACATTCCAGCTCGAAGCAGCATTAGGCTGTTGCAATCCACTGGCAGATCTGTAACAGTCTCGACCACATTATGGCCACACAGTCTACAGAAGCTCACGGCTTTGATTTTTCCCTTTCTCATGTGTGATACTTGCAACATATTAACCAGGTTAAATTTTAGGCGAATATATTCATAAGGTATGAAGGTGTTAGGCAAATCAAGGGCATAAAGAGGAATAATTATACTTTTAAATCTGTTTAAAATACTCTCCGCTAAGTGATTTCCTAGCCAAGTCTGTAAGACTTTGCTCCTGAGTAGTAGTAAAAACATCTTTTTAATACACAGACATACATTGGCGCAGAGAAGTCCAGTCCGGATAGGGTTAAAGCCTATTTCAGCAGATAATAACACTGCGGATGGGTCTCATCAGGGAGTAGGCCTGTGCCCACTAGCAATATTACGTGTCGAATGGGAATCAATTTCCAGTATGATATGATTGGTTATTTATAATGCGCTTAATACCCAGAGGTTTCTAAGCGCGGACCAGTGGATCGAACCTGTGTTGCTCCGTGTCGTTCCCGGCTAGTGTCATTCCTGGCTAGTGTTCTTACCGGCATAGTGTCGTTCCCGGCTTGTGTCGCTCCTGTTATAGTGGCGTCCCTGGCTCATGTTGTTCCCGGCATAGTGTCATTCCCAGCTAGTGTCGTTTCCGGCATGTGTTGTTTCCGGGATAGTGTCGTATCTGGCTAGTGTTGTTACCAGCATAGTGTCATTCCCGGCTAGTGTCGTTCCCAGCATAGTGTCGTTCCTGGCATAGTGTCATCGCCGGATAGTGTCGTTCCTGGCAAAGTGTTGTTCCCGGCTAGTGTCGTTCCCAGCATAGTGTCGTTCCTGGCATAGTGTCATCGCCGGATAGTGTCGTTCCTGGCAAAGTGTTGCTCCCAGCATAGTGTCATTCCCGGCTAGTGTCATTCCCGGCATGTGTCATTCCCGGCATAGTGTCATTCCCGGCTAGTGTCGTTCCCGGCTAGTGTTGTTCCCAGCATAGTGTTGTTCCTGGCTTGTGTCGCTCCCGGCATAGTGTCGTTCCTGGCTCATGTTGTTCCCGGCATAGTGTCATTCCCAGCTAGTGTTGTTCCCAACTAGTGTCATTCCCGGCATAGTGCCGTTCCCAACATGTGTCGTTCCCGGCATAGTGCCGTTCCCAGCTAGTGTCATTCCTGGCATAGTGTTGTTTGCGGCATAGTGTCGTCGCCGGATAGTGTCAATCCCGGCTCGTGTTGCTCCCAGCATAGTGTCATTCCTGGTTCGTATTGCTCCCAGCATAGTGTCATTCCCAGCTAGTGTCATTCCCGGCATGTGCCATTCCCGGCACAGTGTCGTTCCCAGCTAGTGTCATTCCTGGCTAGTGTTGTTCCCGGCATAGTGTCGTTCCCGGCTTGTGTCGCTCCCAGCATAGTGGCGTTCCTGGCTCATGTTGTTCCCGGCATAGTGTCATTCCCAGCTAGTGTCGTTTCCGGCATGTGTCGTTCCCGGCATAGTGTTGTACCCGGCTAGTGTAGTTCTCGGCATAGTTTAATTCCCGGCTAGTGTCGTTCCCAGCTAGTGTCGTTCCTGGCATAGTGTTGTTCCCAGCATAGTGTTGTTCCCAGCATATTGTCGTTCCCGGCATAGTGTCGTTCCCGGCATAGTGTCGTTCGTGGCTAGTGTCGTTCCCAGCATAGTGTTGTTCCCGCCTAGTGTTGTTCCCAGCATAGTGTAATTCCCAGCATATTGTTCCTGGCATAGTGTTGTTTCCGGCATAGTGTCGTTCCTGGCATAGGGGGTCATTACAACTTTGCAGGTAACCATGCTGCAATTTGCGGCATGGTTACCCCCTTACTGGGTACCGGGTTTGGGTTCCTTAAATGAGGAATTACCGGGCCATTCCAACCTTGGAGGACCCGGTAATTCCTAATTCGAGGAACCCAGACCTGTTACATCACCATTCCCATTCTAGCCCCATAGGGCTCAATGGGAATGGAGTGGGAGCTAACAACGGGCCTGTTGTGTTAGCTCCCTGGTCTGCTAGCGGGACCCGCTAGGCGCCCTTTATGGGTCCCGCAAGCAGACTTGTAATGGGGCGGTAAGGGGTTGATGCTGACGGCACCATTACCGGCGCTGTTAACCCCTCACCGCCAAGGTCGTAATGACCCCCATAGTGTTCTTCCCGGCATAGTATCTTCCCCAACATCCTTCATCACTGCTTCCCTCAGTCAGTCCTTCCCAAAGCCAGATACATTCCAGCTCGAAGCAGCATTAGGCTGTTGCAATCCACTGGCAGATCTGTAACAGGCTCGACCACATTATGGCCACACAGTCTACAGAAGCTCACGGCTTTGATTTTTCCCTTTCTCATGTGTGATACTTGCATAGTGTCGTCGACGGAGAGTGTCCTTCCTGGCAAAGTGTTGCTCCCAGCATAGTGTCGTTCCCGGCTAGTGTCATTCCCAGCATGTGTCATTCCCGGCATAGTGTCATTCCCAGCTAGTGTCGTTCCCGGCTTCCAAGGTGAGCATGTTGCCCCTGAGCTATCCTCCCGAGACAGTGGTTTTACGGATTTTAAATTGATACACAATGCTCTTAACACCAACCTCTGCATAGATGTACTCTAGCAGCAAATGGCCAGGCAATCCCTGGAATGTCCGCGGCACCACGCTTCCAACTTTCTAAGTTTGTCTACGTAGTCATTCCCCCACACTTCCACACCATACCAAATGAACGCAGGAATCGTAGCTCTATAAACTGCTAGAACAGAAGCAATGGAGTAACCGCTGTGCTCTTTGGCGAGTCTCTTAATCACTTGCTGATAGTTCCTGATGGGGACACCAGTTTAGTGTTTCGTCAATTGTAACACCCAGATAATTATATCTAGAGAGACAATTTCAAGAGCTTGCCTACCAAATGTCCAGGAGAAATTATTCAGCCTTTTCTTCTTCCTACGTGAATTGAATATCATTTTTTTCGATGTATGGACATTGATGGTAAGCCGGTTGTTGACAGTGTATTCGCCCGGCTTATCAAGTTGTTACTGGGCCTCATTATAAGCATGGTGGTCCGGGAACTACGGTACCGGTAAGCATGCCAGTACCGTAATTCCTGGACCGCCATACTTCGAGCTGTGCTCGCGGGCACCTGTCAGCCCGCCAGGTCTGGCCTGGCGGGCAGAGCGGCACTCACGAGCGCAGCATGTCGGATGCACCGGCACCCTCAATGCAGGAATTACCGGGTCTGACAATGTCGGAATTACCCGGTAATTCCTCATTGATGGGTGCCGGGAAAAATGTAACTCCGGCGGCAGCTGTGCCTGTTTTACCAGCGGGGTTGTAATGAGGCCCACTGTACCCCTTTAGCATCATCGGCATAGCCAAGCCACTGTACTCGCGTAGGGCAATATTCAGGCACAACATTATTTTCAATGTATAACTCGTGTGTTAGGTCTGCGAGGTAAAGATTAAATAATTCTGGAGCCAATATGCATCTTTGTTTGATGGAAGTGGTGGTAGCTCCTGAGGCTGTTAACCTGACCTTGACACTGGTATCACTATAAAGCAACATAAATCATTTTTAATAGTCCCTTGGGAATCCCCCACAATCTTAGCTCGTTCCAAAGTATCTCCCGCTGAACAGTGTCAAATGCCACACTAATATCAATGTAAGAGGCATAAACAGTTTGATCTAAAACTCCCCAAGCATATTTGATGATAGAGGTTAATGCCAACAAGTTGGCATGGGTGCCCATGTCCTTCCTAAAACCTGTCTGTTTAAGGGGATGATGTTATTACTGGTGATTCAAATGTTTAATTCCACTAGCAAAGATGTTTGAAGGTATATCTAGCATAGCTAGAAAACAGTGATTTTTAGAGTCAGTTCTATTCCCCTTTTTAAAGACTGGGATAATGATACTTTTATGTCAAGATGCAGGAACAATGCTACAGCTACTTATTTCAAGAAACAGCACCTGCAGAATCTGGGCCCACCACTAGGGGTTCATTTCTAGCAAGCTATTACACACCCCGTCTGGACCAAGGGCCTAAGGGTTTTTAAAGATTGTATAATTTTACGGAGTTAACTGATGTCACACAAGTAAGTAGAGTAGTTAGCTCTAGAGAGTGTAATCAGGGCTGCCATTGATTCAATTTCTTTGCCTTACGACCGGAGTGTAGACCCCTTACGACTCGTAGCAGGACCCCTACTCTCTTTAGCAATCCCGGATGGTTATACCATTCTGAGACAGGACAGAACTAATATGTGAGGCAGCGGCATTGCTATAATCGCCAAGACTAGTCTAGGTATGAGAACTATGCCCACCCTAGTTTCTGAATCTTGTGAAGCGCTCACTATCAACCTTCCACTAGTGAACTCATAAACATTGACCATCCACCTCACATACAGACAACCTGGACCTATAGGGACATTTGAGGAGGATATCTACAACCTGCTGTCCAATAAACTCAAAATATCTTCACAACTACTTATCCTAGAAGACTTGAATTTGGAATACAATGACCCACTAGACAAAAATGCCACCACCATGGCCAACATTCTTTCTGAACTAGGCATAACGCAAAAAATTCTCAAACCCACTCATAC
The DNA here is from genome assembly GCF_040938575.1 of Ambystoma mexicanum. Lineage (NCBI taxonomy): Eukaryota > Metazoa > Chordata > Amphibia > Caudata > Ambystomatidae > Ambystoma > Ambystoma mexicanum. The sequence goes on from NC_090924.1 coordinate 1,426,661,756, forward strand.
TAAAGGGAGAATCCTTGACTGGCTAGCCGATTACAACTGTACCGCCACCATCAATTCCATCGACCCACAACCTTGAACAGACCCTTCCTCGTGTACTTGGAACTCTCCACCTCTAGACCACTCTCTCCAGTGCCCACCCTGGCCCTGCCATGTCCAACTATGAATAAAAAGAGTATCACCAAGGAAAAAGTGGTTCCGGTGATCCTACCCACACTTAGCCAATTAGCGATCACTTAGACCCTGAAACGCTTGTCGACGAGTATAACAAAATCATGTTAACCACTCTCGACAACATTGCCCCCCTAAAACTTAGACCGAGTAAACCCAAATCCCATTTAAATAAATGGTTCACCCCCGAACTAAGGGACTTACGACAACTTAAGAGGGGTTGCGAAACAGCATGGAGGCTAATCCCCTCAGAAGACCATAAAAATAAACTAATGGAAATCTCTTCCCACTACAAAAAGGAAATCCATTTGGCCAAGCAAAACTCATATAACAAGTGTATATCTAATGCCAACTCGAATATGAGGGAACTGTTCACCATCCTCAAGGAATTAGAGTCACCCATCCCCATTCCGGATATTTGCTCCAAAGATAAAACATGGTGCTCAGATATACAACAAGCACTATCAAATAAAAATAAAGTAACTATTCTACAAAAGATAATAGCTAAGAAAAAAGCCTCTCTCAATCAACCAGCCCAGACTAATAATCTGATTACTGACCCCCCGTCAAAGTATCAGGATTCAGCTGCACGATTCTTGTTCTCAAAAACTTCTATCCTTGAGGTAGAGAAAGTCATCCTCTCTCTTAAGCCATCCAACTGCCAGGGCGACCTCTGCCCTGCCCAGCTTATAAAAGACGCTGCCAGAGATCTCTCCCTATTTGTATCAAAACTAATCAACGCCGGGGTGTGTGGCCAATTGCGGGGCAATGCGGACGTGAGTCTCCTCGGCTCTCGCCACTGCTCTATACATCCTGCATTTACAGCCTGTGTTACGATCGCCAGCAGTATAACAAAGAGACCTTCTGAAAGCTGAGGCTCCGCGGCGTACACACAGGAAGTTTGACGGCTCAAGGTGCCGGCAGCCCTGAATCCTGGCGTGTCGAAATTTGGGACGCGAGCGCTGCCTTCAGCACAAGATGGCCGCCAACTGATCTTCGCGCCAACGATCTGGGCTGGGAGACCTGGCTGGAGGGGATCCGGAGCCGTGAGCCTGTCCCGGCTGCGAGGTGCAGTCCGGCGACTGGAGCGGAGACAGCCCTCGGTGCCTTCTGTTTGGAATCGGATCGGAGCTACCTGGGCTGCAGGGGGTGACGAGGGGTGGGAATCGGCACACCCGCCGTGGCCCTCCTCCGCTGCACTGCTCACCAGAACCACGACCCGCGGTACCCGGTGGCCTTTTGGGTGCGTCAGAGTGGCAACCATGGGCAAAGAAAATACAAAGAAACCCACCTTGCAAAACAGGATTGAGCAATACACTGTCCCCCCATCGCACCCCGCCAAATACCCAACCACAGCCCTCTGGAGACTCTGATCCCAGGCATACGCTCTCCCTTAAAGACATCATGGCGGCCATAGCCGACTCTCGCTCATCTATGGAGCAGAAGATAGACCGAATAAGCCTGGATGTGTCCTTCCTCAGGCATGATTTACAGAAACTGTCTGCACGCACTGGAGAAGCAGAACATTGCATCTCAAATACAGAAGATAGCTTACATACCACGCAACAACAGCTCCAGAGGGTCTCGACTAAGCTCAAGTCTCTGTAGGCAAGAGTGGAAGAGGGCGAAGGAAGATCCAGGTGGAATAATGTTTGCATACTTGGCATCCCCGAAAAGGAGGAGGGACCATGCATGGAACTGTTTCTGGAACAATTACTAACGGACCTGTTTGACCTGTAATCCTTCTCAAAATTTTCCTCTATAGAAAGAGCACACCGTATGCCTACGGGACGACCGCTGCCTGGTGCTCCTCCACGCACGGTGATTGCAAGGTTCTTAAACTACCGAGATCGGGATGCACTGCTACAACTGGCACGCTCGAAGGGCACGATTACTTTCAATGGATCCAGGCTAGCCTTTTTCCCCGACTACACAAGGGAGGTACAGAAGGCGAAGCAATCCTTTGGAAAGCTTAAAAAAACAATTGCAAACGCTTGGTGTTAAGTATGGCTTGCTTTTCCCGGCACAGCTGAAAATTTATCACAAAGGGACAACGGTCCACTTTGATGACCCCGGGGAGGCATGAAGCTGGGCGGAGCAACACATCGAAGGAGACTGGTCGACATCCCGAGGGCCTTAAGACAGAAACCCTAGACCACCACCGGTGCAGCGTCGAATACCAGACCAGCCACCACTGCTGGACTGACCGAGAGATTGGGATGATGGAGCCCGCCCTGATCCCTGATGTGGATTCACCCTCCAGCCGGCAGGCGGTCACTTTATGGACGACACCGCGGGAGGCTCTCGGTGACCCACACACAGCGTTTCACATATCCACAGGGCGGTAAGCGGGGGACTGATACCCTTGTGTCTGGGTGCCACCCACCCACCAAACTCTTGTTTTTTGTTGAACTACAGTTGGGACTGTTAGTGCTGGCACCGAACTGTTTTTGAATGTCAGCAAGGTTAGGGCGACAGGTACTTCGAGTTGGGGTGGAGTATGGGGAGGGGGAGGGTGGGAACAGTTGGGAAGAGTTTTTAGTTACCCCAGGGCCACTTTACTCCTGTAGGTTTCAGGGAGTGACAGGGTTCCTGGCCAGTTGGGACCGTAGCACGCTCGAACAGCATTTCAGTCACCAGTCACTGTTGATTCTACACTACACCGGCACACACCGGGATTCTACCCCCATATTTCACTCGCCAACCCTTCTTATGCTCTTGCTAGATGGCACCTGATCAATCTCAACTGCCAGTGACTACACGTCCCAAATCCCTTAAGGTCCTCACCCGGAACGTGAACGGGATGGGGTCCGCGATTAAGCAACGCTTAGTTAAACAACTGCTCAAGAGATACTCGCCCGATGTGGCCTTGCTTACCGAGACACACCTTGCAGGTTCACACTGTAACTTCTTCCTGCAGACCAACTATAGGGCCACCTTTCACTCGGGGTACACCATGGGATCCAGGGGCACCCTTGTTCTTATACATAAGCGCGTCCCATTTGCCTCGCAAGAAGTGGAGAGGGACCCTAGGGGTCGTTATGTGCTGGTCCTTGGGACACTCGGGGGGGAGAGCATTGGGTTCGTCTCGGTCTACTCCCCACCGGGTCTGGGGCGGGAGCTTCTGGTGGAACTGACCACCCTCTTGGGCAAGTATCAACCCGATAAGTGGTTTCTGGGTGGAGACTTTAATGATGTGATGTGTAACACCTTGGACCGATCCCACCTTAGACACCGTAACCAGGATGCACCCACGGGACTATCCAACTTTGCATCCGCCATGGTTCTCTGTGATGTGTGCCGGGAATTGCACCGGGAAACCAGAGGGTTTTCTTTCCGCTCGGGTGCCCACTGCTCCCTTTCTAGGCTCGACTATTTATTTGTTCCGCACACTGAGCTTTTTAGAGTAATCTCGGCAGATTTACTTCCCAGGGGAATCTCTGACCCCTCTCCTCTGGTGGTGGAGACGCGGCTGTAGGGTACGATCCCCCCCAGGACATGGCGGCTGAACAACTATTATCTGGGTTGTCTGGAATTGGTGGATCGCCTCACGGAAATCTCGACAAAGTATTTCGAGATTAACGATACTGGCAAAAGCGACTCAGTGGTGGTATGGGAGGCCTATAAAACCGTGCTGCGAGGTGAAATAATCTCCTGGACGGCGAATAGGAAAAGGGAAAGGCTTCAGAAGATAGGCGAGGTGGAGAAAGAGGTGACCCACTGGGAGAATGAACATATCCTTGACCCAACCCCCCAGACCCATGCTTCCCTCACACGGGCCACCAGACGCCTCCGGAACCTTATGCTAGACAACACCAAACAAGCCCACTGGGAATCCAGAGCAAGGATATATGAGGTTGGGGACAAGGCTGGGAAACTTCTGGCCTGGCTGGAGAGGCGAGACGAAGGACAGCAATGTGTCCGGGAGATCCTCACCCCAAGGGGAGAGAGATGGCAGTCAGACACTGACATAGCAGAGGCCTTTGCCCAATTCTACGCGGAATTGTATCAGGCTCCGACTGTGCCCCTTGACCCAACCCTTCTTGATAACATAGGAATCCCTACCCTGTCGGAGCAACAGAAGGAGGTACTTGACTCCGAGCTCACGGAAGCCGAAGTAGCAGAGGCCCTAGCGCAACTGCAATCGTGGAAAACCCTGGGACCTAACGGGTTCCCGATCGAAATCTGGCAGAAGTTAGGAAGTAACAACATAGCACCTCCCCTGCACCAGATGCTGTTGAACGCCCGAGACCAGGGTTCCCTTCCACAGGACCTTTGTAAGGCTACCATTGTAGTCATTCCTAAACCGGACAAACCCCCGGAGGTATGTGCCTCTTATAGGCCGATCTCGTTAATTAATGGCGAAGCCAAAGTCTTAGCCAAGCTCTTAGCCAACCGGTGGTGGACACCCTTATACTCCCAGATAAGTGTGGCTTCATGCCTCATAAATCAACCCGAATGAACCTGCGCCGACTCCACCTGGCGATGGTACAGGCTCCTATCCTTGATACCCCACTGGCCCTCTTAGAAATTGATTTTGAAAAGGCATTTGATTCAATATGGTGGGACAGCCTTTCGGAAATTATGGTAAGCATGGGGTTTGGAGAGGGCTTTCTGGGTTGGGTAAAACTGCTATACACGAACGTACAGGCAGAGGTCAGAGTGAAAGTGCGGACTTCCCGATCCTTCCCCCTGGGCAAGGGTACACGACAGGGGTGTCCCCTTTCCCCCCTCCTCTTTGCCCTTGCAATTGAACCGTTGGCTCTCTGGCTCCGTCACAGTGGGGCATGGACGGGATTCAGATGGCCTGAGGGACACGAAGATCGAATATCCCTTTCCGCTGATGACCTTCTGCTGTATCTGGCTGAACCGACTCGGAGCTGCCCGCTGGTAACCCAGATGCTTGCGGACTATGGGGAGTTTAGCGGGTTGAAAAATAACTGGAAGAAATCCATACTCTTCCCGGTGAAGGGGAGGAACAGGCCATCCCACCGGACTGCCTGCATCAGCTAGAAAGGCAGGGCTTTAAATACCTGGAAATCTGGATAACAAGTGATCTTACCACCTACACAAAGCACAATCTCCAGCCGATCACGGACCGATTTGCCGCCGACATCCAACACTGGAAGCTTCTCCCCCTGACTCTCATGGGCAGAGCGGCACTCTTTAAAATGATGGCACTCCCAAGATATCTCTATGTCCTGCAGAACGCCCCACTTACGATCCCCACCTCCGAATTCAGCCGGATAGATACCCTCCTTAGGGAACTCATCTGGGGGGGAGGCCAGTCATATATAGCTTTGAGCACTTTGCAGAGATCTATCTGGGAGGGAGGGAGGGATAGGAGTACCCCGCCTCCAAATCTACTACTGGGCCTCACAACTCGTAGTGGTCAATGACCCCCTTCACGGGGACCGGGCACTGCCTCACATCAAGGCTGAGGTGGATGCCATGCAATGTACAGATCCAATACACCTATTATACCAATCCCCACAGCGGCCCTATCTTCCGACGATTGGGTCGCACACCAACACCGTCTGGAGGCAGGTACACGTGTTTGTGGGGTGGGCAAACAAGATTACCTCGGCACAACCCCTATGGTATAACAGCAACCTGAAAGAAATAGAGAAGTTCGAACCATTGCCACGCTGGGTGAGAGCGGGAATCTTGAGGGTAGAAGACATCCTGAGGGACGGGAAGTTAATCTCGTTCGAAGACTTACAGGACAAATTCCAACTGCCAAATACCGAACGGTACCACTTTATGCAATTGATTCACGTTCTGCGAACCCACATACCTCTAGAGGAGGTAGTCCCCGACTACACACCCATAGAACGTAATATACTCCCAGCCAACATCCCCGCCAAATGTACGTCCATCCTTTATAACGCCATCACATCCTTTGCTACCCCCGAATTACTGCGACTAAAGACCAAATGGGAAAGGGATGTGGGTGAAATAGCTCCAGAGCACTGGGTACAGGTTTTAATGCATCCGCAGGAGGTGGCCATCTCGTCCAGGTTGAGGCTTGTGCAGCTTAAGATCCTGCACAGGGTGTACTACCCTAGGACCACCCTTAAGAACAGTGAAACCGACACAAGTGATTACTTCCTTCATCAAATAATAATGAGATTCGACCCAATACATTTTTCGCGAATAAGAAGTCAGTGAGCCCCAGTGAGGCAGTCCAACATATTAGTCCTAATTTGAAAAAGGCTGGCAGAGGCCGAAACACGTGTAATACCATAAGGGCAACTTTTTGAAAAAAATATTAAAATACATCAATCACCTGAAATAAGGCGCAATGTCCTGGATCTTTTTTTATGCTTTTGCATATTCTCTTCACTAGTTTTGACGGGTTTCTTTGTGGCTTACCGTCGGTCCAGTGATTTGTGACAGACCAATGAATATCAGCAAGAGAGATCCCTGTTAACATTTTGGATCTTTTTGCATTTAATTTAAGGTCTAAGGAGTCGCCCAACAGACCCGCTGTAACCCTAAGCCCAGTTTTTTTGTCTTCACCTAGGACCACCCTGTATGGCTGGGGGAGGGCAACAAACCCGAACTGTCTCCGGTGTGGAGAGGAAGAAGGAACGTTCTTTTATATCCTTTGGTCATGCCCCCAGATCCACGTCTTTTGGAACGCTTGCTGCACAGAACTGTCTAGAGTACTCAATCGCGCTATCGAACTGGACCCACGGGTCCTGGTCCTTGGGGTACCTGATGAATCTGATTTTAATAAATGGGAGAAACTGCTTTTGAATACCGCAGCGGCCCTAATGAAATGTAACATTGCACAAAAGTGGGGAGTCCCGGACCCCCCAACCCTGGAGGGGTGGGTACTGGATATGGACTTGTGTGGCATGATGGAACGACGGATCTACAGTATGAGAGGATGCCCAACTAAAGCATCCAAAATATGGGGGAAATGGGAAGAATATGGGCCCTGAGGGCTGGACGCTGGTATTCATCGTATGACTGGCTTGAGAACAGGCCTGGAGGGAGGACGATGGTGGCCTGTGACATTAATACTTGGCAGAGCTTTGACGGGGGATGCTGTTCTGTAATGCTTTTGCTGTCCTTTTTGTTTGTTTTTGCTTTCTTGTTTTGTGGTTTTGCGACCTTGTTATGAAAAACAATAAAATGGTTTATTAAAAATAAAAAATTTAAAAAAAAATAATAATCAACGCCTCATTTGCGTTGGGCACTGTGCCCACCAACTTGAAACAATCATGCATACTACCTCTGCTTAAAAAGCAAACCCTAGACCCACTCATACCTACTAACGACCGTCCCATAATGACAGTCCTGTTTTTGCTTATAATCCAGAACAAGATTGCTTACAACCAAATTCAAAAATTCTTGGAACAATATAAGCTCTTAGGAGCACGTCAATCAGGATTCCGACCTCAACATGGTACAGAGACTGCCCTCATCGATTTGAAGGCACAAATATATGAACTAGGAGATAAAGGTAAAACTGCTCGTCTCCTGCTGCTGGACTTTTCGGCTGCATTCGACCTTGTCAACCACAAGGTCCTTTGCAGCCATCTAGATTCAGCCGCACACTTTTCCAAAGAAGCCATAACCTGGATTGAGTATTTCCTTAGCAACAGGACTATGAGGGTGTTCTCCCCTACGGCTGCAGCTGACCCGATCCCCTTCCTGTGTGGAGTTCCTCAGGGCTCATGTGTCTCCCCAACCCTATACAACATATTTACTAAGCCCCTTTTTAAAGATCTGGACCTTCTTGGCATCACCTACACTAGTTATGCAGATGATACCCAGATTCTCCTCCCACTTTCCGGGGATGACGACAAACATTTGGCCTTGTTAAATAGGGTGTATCTCATCATCCAGGCATGGGTGGCATCCCATGGTCTATGCCTGAATGATGATAAAACAGAGCTTATCATCCTGGGGACCCATCCTAATCTAAAAAAACTAGGCCAAGACTATACCTCATTTGAGATTGATGGTAATATCATCAAGGTGTCTAAGGAGGTGAAGACACTTGGCTTCTATCTGGACTCCACCCTCTCCTTCGACGACAAACAGGTGTAATCCATGGCTTCTGCCACAGCTTACACTTGTAAACTCATCAGAGCAGGTAAACCCTTTCTCTGAGATAACAATTGCATTATTTTAGCTAGAGCCTTGATTCTGTCTAGGCTCGACTATTGCAATGCCCTATACATTGGTGCTAGCAAATCTATGATCCACAGAATTCAAATACTACAAAATAATGCCTTGAGAGCAGCTCTTGACATGTCCAAAAGAGCGCACATATCTAAAATTAGGCGCCAAAACAACTGGCTGTCTACCCAAAATAAAATCTATCGAAAAGTTGCATCCCTTGTTCACAAAGCTTTGAACAATGCTGCCCCCCTAGCTATCTCACGGACAAATTCCTAAAGAGAAGCTCCACCCTACCAGCAAGAACCTTCAATGCCAATAGCCTTACCATCCCGAGATTTAGGCTGGATAAGGCTGGGGGAGACAGCTTCCAGGTGCGAGCGGCCAACTATTGCCACACCCTTTACGTGAGGAGCAGCCTTTTCGGAAATTTAGGTCAAACTATTTCAATCAGCTGAAAGCTGCCTATGACTAGTTGCTCAGTAGCTCTTACTAAACTCATGATACCTCCTACTGTACAGAGATATTTACTCACCATCCTGTATCGATGGCCTCTCTGATTTTAATTGCATGGTAAGGAGTGTCACCGTGCTTCAAGTAATGTGTCAGTATCCACGGGTCTCGTCTTAAGTCTCTTAAGTCTCTTTTGCCAAAACGTATTGCTGCGTCAAAAGTATGCCTATGATTATTGTTGCCCCTATGAGGCAAGGTAGAGGCAAGGTAGAGTTTTTATGTGGGTCATCCCCAGAATCTTTAATAAAAGCAAAGGTTTTTCCCATAGCATCTTCATAGCTAGCAATGGCAGAATTACCAACCTCAGAACGAATTAGATGTGTCAGGTCTTCATTTGTAACAGAGGCCCCTGTGGTGTCAGCACTGTAGCAGTGGGACTGCTGTATGCTAGATTATTATTAGTAAATGCCGACAGAATTTGGGCATTGGGAAAACCGGAGGGAAATGATTGACAGGTGACTAAACCCGAGGTTGCGGTGGTGTGCCGCTTATCTAGCGTTAGGGGACAAAAAAAGCGACTTGCCCTAACTATTTTGAGCAAAGAGAAAAAACAGTTCAATGGCAAGACTAAAACACTTTCAAGGCACTTTGCACTGTGCCTCAGAGTGATGAAGGTCAGACAGGGTAGGTTTAATTGCTTTTATAAACAAGGCTCAAGAATTGGAGAGCTCTGTGTAGCATATATTGCAAACTTGTGTTCCTACAGGCTGGTATCGTTGATGCTGGGAAAACCACAGGAGCCACAAACTGGGCTGACCGGTTTCAGTGGTATATTCGAATGTAACCACTTTCTTCAGGGCCTTGGTACATTGATAGGCACCACAAAAATCGTCTGGGTTGGAACTCGTAACTGTATCTGTGATGGAAAGAAACAGGTAGGGGAAAAGACAACAGTGTACGTATTGCTGTCCCCATCAGAACCATTCCCTTCAGAACCATCTATGTGTAATGTGTTCAATCGTTACAGACGCTGTATGTTCATCCTTACCCCAGTGCGCAATACCAGATCGTGCCTCAGCTCTCTTGGGGCGTTTGGCCTCTTCAGGTAAGGACTGTTGAGTAGTTCAGGCTGCCTAAATGATGATATGATAGGTTATTTATAATGTGCTTAATACACGTTGCCCCTGAGCTATCCTCCCGACATGAAATAAATACATTACAATGTAGTATTAGACTCGATCGAGGGTGCAGGGCATTCCTTGCAATTCAAGTTATTTAGCGTGCGAAAGAACATTTGCACTATGTGGGCCTTATTTATTTATTTATTTTAATTCTTGTAATGCGCCAACATGCCCGTAGGCCTCAGGGCGCACATAAAACTGAACAAACAAACAAACACACATGGCAAAGAAGAAAGAGGTGTCAAAGAGTTATTCCAGATTGAAGTAGTGGGTTTTTACAGCACGGTTGAATGCAGTGTAGTCCTGAATCTGCCGCATCTGGGCTGGGAGTTTGTTCCAGAGAAGGGGACCTTGAGCGTCAAGAGTGGTACCTCCAAATTTGGCTGTCCTGTATTTTGGATGCTTGAGAATAGTGGCAGAGGATGAACGAAGGTTCCTCGCGTTAGATTTAATGCTAATGCGGGCTGACAAATAAGTGGGGCTACAGAGGCTGAGGCATTTGTGGGTCGTGGTCAATATCTTGTGCGTTATCCGATGTTTAACGGGAAGCCAATGAAGTTTTTTCCTAAAGATGGAAATGTGTGTACGACGGGCCTGATTGAAGATATTACGAACAGCATTGTTCTGAGCCACTTGTAATAATTGGATATTGGAGGCTGTGGTGCCCGCTAGGAGGCTGTTGCAATAATCCAATCTAGAATTGATCAGTGCAGTGGACAGAAGGGCACAGTTTTCTTCCGAGATATATGGTCGAATATAGCCTATTCTTTTATTTATAAGACCGCAGCTAGATTTAATGCTGGAGACATGGGACTTCATAGAAAGTTCTTCGTCAAGAACGACGCCTAGGGTCTTGACTTTCTTCTGGACGAGAATGGTATTGTCGGCAATGTGGAAACTAGCATAGTTGGAGTCGAGTTTCGCCCGGGTGTTTTTAGATGCCACGATGAGGAGTTCAGTTTTTTTGTCGTTCAGGGCAAGTGAATTGCAGGCCATCCAATCTTGTATGGCTTTGTATATTTTATTGATGGTTACTGTATCGCTGCTATAGGCGCCACTTAGCTGTATGACCACCTGAGTGTCATCAGCGTAGTTTGTGTATTGCACTCCTAATTTGTTTAATTCCTGTCTGTCTCTGCCGGGGGATTCATTTCTTACCTTATTCCTGTGTAGCCTGCCAAATGCAGAGTGGATTGTTCTGCGCGGCACTGTGTCGGCTAGTAATGATCCCTTCTGGGATTAGGTTACTAGCGTGCATGCGTGAGAGTGACGTGGTTTGCTCAAGTAGCTGGTGCCTCCATCTTGGAGTATCTGCATGCTAGATATGTATTATGCCTGCATACTATATTTAAAGGCAGATGGTGGCCCCCCAGATGGGTCGCTGATCCCTCTATATCCCCATGCTGCACGGGACAGTCTTAATATATAAAAATAGATGTTTTTATATTTTTACAGCAAAGAAAATAACAATTATTTAATTATTGTTGTATATATGCGAGACATAGAATATAAAGTCTAGCGTTCATTCGTTTGTGTGCTAGCTGTGTATCTTGGCTGGTTTTAGGCAAGTGCTCACGTTATACTTCACCTTTGGGGTATACCAGTGACAGCTTGCCTCGAGGTTGTCATGGTGATACTACGATTTTCAGCCAGTTAGTCGGTGGCCACTCCTAGTTATAGTCTATGTGTACCTCCCCGATCTATTCACCATGGTAAACTCTATTATGAAGTGGCCTCCCCTCCTCCTAGGGGCCATTCTTCTCTTTCAGGATCCCTCACTGTCTTGTGTTATTGATAGCATTCTGCTACAGTCTGTGGGTACTGTGTGGGAATACCTTCATCTCTGCTGCAGTAGATGTGTTGCGGCCCGCTTGGCAGGATTTTAAAGAGTGGTCAAAGTTTGCCAGTTTGTATGTTCATTAGGACCATTCATGTCTGTACCAAGGTGAAAGATCCACAGTTGTTCTCTTCTGAATAAGGCAGCTTGTAAGTTACCTCATCTGCGTGGTACCAGGATTTTTTCCACAACTGTCCAGGTAAAGTCAGATGGACCATGGGCTTTGCGGATGAAATGCTCTTCCAGAGATGCAGCAGTTTTCCTGGTCCTAATGCAGGACCGATGTTTCCCTAGGTGTATCTTCACTGGGCAGGTAGTCATACCAGCACAGCTTAGATTGCATGGACATGTAATGATGTAGATGACTATTGAAATTAGTAAAGAACTTTTGTTTCCATGGGTATCGCCAGCCTATGTCTATGGACGTGCTCCTTTTGGTTAGTGCGCAGACACTGCATTGGCCGCATGGCGCTTGGCCTATGGGGCCAGGCTAGTTCCGCAAGGTATTAGGAGCTTGGTCCTTTTTTTCCTTGTATTTGTTAATCAATGAGTCCCAGAGGTTCCGTCTCAGTTTAATTGCAAATCTCAGGTTCTGGTCTGTTCAACCAATCTTATTTTGGCCACAATTAAGAGTAGCTTGCCCTATGTTGCCAATTATGGGCCCTGCTTTGTGTGGCCCTAGGCCTACGATCAAAGCAAAGTGATTGCTCTCCTCTCTGGAAGTGATATGCATGGAAATGCCACCTTTAAATAATGTTAGGGAGATGAAGATGTAATAATGAATAGATGTACTCTTTTTCCAGTAACCTTTGTGTAGCACCCAGGGCGGTGACCCTGGCAACGGCCGTTTAGCATAATCAGGTCAAATAGTCCTAAAAGCTTAGCCCACGCTAGTCCATGAGAGTCATACACAGTTTGTTTTAGAATAGACGCCGGGACGCCTTCACATGTAGGGGAGTCTGCAGACATTCTGAATTGAAATCACCCAAGATGATGGTATAGTGAGTAATATAGTATCACCCTATAAGATCATCTACCAGCTGGAGGGGGGAGTGATTAGGCTTACAGTCAGGAGGATCATAGATATTAATAATCAAGGGCCCCCATTACGGCTTTGGCGGTAGCCATGCCGCTATTGGCGGCATGGCTGCCACCAAAACGGGGTCTGGGTCCAGGTTCCCTGAATGGGGAATTACCGGGCCATTGCGAGGTTGGAGGGCCCGGTAATTCCCCCTACAGGGAACCCCGCCCCGGACCTTCCCCATTCCCATTTGAGCCCCATAGGGGCTCAAATGGGAATGGGTGCAGGGATCTAACAACGGGCCGATTACGACCGGCCCGTTGTTAGCTCCCTGGTCCCCTCGCGGGACCCGGTAATGATGCCTGGTTTTGCCATGCGTCCTTATCGGGTCCCGCGAGGGAAAATCGTAATTTTGCAGAATGGGTTTAATGGGTCAGCCTCCATTAGCGGAGCCCGTTAACCCATTCCGCAAATCTTGTAATGAGGCCCAAGGTGTTATAGACGGAGTATTCTGGTAAGGACCAGTTCACTGAGCCTGCTAAAATAAACTCAGAAGGGGCCTCGATCTTAGTGAGCTTAAATTCCGATTTAGTGCTAATGAGTAGACCTCACTTCGGACGGCCCAAAGGCCCTTTATTGGCCAATATATGTAGCGTACTTCTACCTTCTATGGTCAATTCATCATGTTTCCAAATTTCTTGTAAAACAACTATATCAAATGTGTTACATTCAGTAAGTAGTCCTCCTTTGCTAACTAGGTGTGTAAAGTCCTGGTTAATTGAGGTCGAAAGGACTGATTGATTGGAGGCAAACAGCTCCAGCCACTCCCATCAGCATCACCAATTTCATTAGTCGGTGTAACTACATGTACAGTTCTTTCCCCCTTCCCATTAGCAATGATCATAACAATGTTATATCCTCCTGGTAAGTGTGACCCCACATACTTTGCTTATATACCTGGATAAATTGAAATGTCCTTTATTATCCATATTATACTTAAGCCTGGTATCTGCAGGATTACAGTTCGCCACTTCCATGTTTTCAATCGAGGAGTCATAATCTACCCGTGCCAGTTCCCCAAAATGTGACATAACGAGTTCCAAAACATCATCAAAATAGAAATGAATAAGGGAAGTAGAAAGATCATTTTCTTCAAGACATTCAATGACCTCAAAGTCCTCTGTGTGATGAGACGAAGTGATAGTATTCTAGGAAATAGGCGAAGAAGCACTGAGTGATTGAGTAGACAAGTAGTACTATAACAGAAGAGACTGTATTCGTAGTACACATTTAATTGTCTCACAAGTGTTATACATTTGACCTAAGCAATTTCGGTGGTAGCACTTAAAAGTGGCAGTAATGGAATTAGCGCCTACAATACCGCTCCGCCAGATCACGAACCGGCTAAAATACGGCTGACTGTATTACAGCCGGCGCTATTACAGCTGGCCACGCGAGTTACAAACACAGCCGCATCATTAGTCCATGTCCGGCGCTATTAGCGCAGAAAACCGGCGCTAATACCGCCAAAAACACAGCGCAGTGCCTGAAATGAAGCCGAAGGTGATCCCAATCCATCCCAGAGGGCTACAAATGGCACACCCCTACCCCCCCAAACACTGTTTCCAACGCCATGCTGCCACTAGCCACTGTGTGTAGGGACATGCAAGTGCATATGACGTGCTTGGAAGTAGAGAGGCTGGACAACCAGGACAGGGCACAGGGAGTAGAGGGGGGGGAGGTGTCCATGAGGAGGCGCAGAGCTGAAGCAAGGTGTGCTCCAATCCCCAGGGTCAGGCCCTCAATTTGGACCCTCACTGACAGCCAGTTCGTCACCCTGTACCGCCTTGACAGGGAGACCATAACAGAGCGGCTCACCACAATAAAGGATGACATAGGGAGCAGGATCAACATCAGGGCAGCTGTGGCCCCACTGCTGAAACTAGTGTCTGTCCTGCAATTCCTTGGAACTGGCACCTTCCAGCTCTCTTCGGCCATGGTGCACCACATGGCAAAGCCCATGTTATGTGCACTGCTGGCTCAGGTGCTTGAAGCCCTCCTGCAACAAATGCAACGTCACATGTCACTGCCCATCACCTCAGCAAAGGTCAATGCCATGAGGGCAGAGTTCGATGCCGTTGCCCAAACGCCAAATGCGATAGCTGCCCTGGGCTGTACCCATGTTGCTCTGTTGACCCCCCCGGGCCCACAAACCAGTGTACCGAAAATGCAAGTGCAACCACTCCCTGAATGTTCAGGTGACCTCTGCCCCAACCACATCATCACCCATTGCTGTGCTCGCTACCCTGGTTCCACGCACAATGCCATGGTCCTATGGAACAGCACACTGCCAGGGTACATGGGGAGGCACAGAGGACAACAGACCTGGATAGTGGGTGAGTAGGAAAGCTAGCACACATGTGCTGCGGGTCACATGCCCAAAGGAGGGGTGTGATTGACCACACTCCGCATGGCATGACAAGCAAATGTGAAATCCGCACTTTACCAACACCTACAGCAACCTCACAGTACAGACCAGGGGGCATGCACATGTTGGACTTACTTGCATGGAGAAGCAGTAGTAGACATACAGCATCAATCAATTACACCAACATGACTACAGGCACCACAAAGCAACATGCACCCACCAAAGTAATGTAGATAAATGGCCAAATTGCCACACAGAACCACATTGCTGCCAGTGCCACGGCCATGCACCCATGTGTGATCAGCTCACAATGTCCACCCATAGCCACCCGACGCCCAGGGTAGGTCCATGGGGAACCCATCATGCCACGTGCATGGTGTAAAGACACAGCCACATGACTGCCACCATGTCCGCAGCACATGTTACAGACAGACACCGTACGTAACATATGCTGCAAGGGAACAGGGTGTATGTGAAGTACAAACAATGCATGGCACGGGCGACACTGCATGCACAGACATAAAATAGACACATGCCATGAAATGAAGACCCATCTGCATGCACAAATAGTCCATTGACCTGATATTGTGTAAGTCCACCCAACATGTTACATCGGGACTAATGCCTGTGCCTCCATCCATGCAGGTGACTCCCCATACCCACAGCTGCCCTAGCTAATGACCCCTGTGCATGATCCACAAACACCGGAAGAGAATGCTTACAACCACGCTCACAGCCTGACCAGTGTGTGCATTGTCCACATATTTGGCTTCCTGAAGGCACGTTTCCGGTCCCTCAACCCCGTGCCAGTGGAGCCCTGATGTACGCTCCAGAGAAAGTCAGCAAAATTGTGCTTGCGTGTTCAATGTTGCACAATATCTAACTGAAGAGGAATGTGCCTCTACCCACTGACGTGGACATGCCACCCCCAGAGGATGAGGATGCAGTGATTGTGGCTCAGACAATTTCCCGCATTGCCAGATATGACGTGAGGGATAGGAGGATGGCACACCAGGGACTGATAGACAATTTCCTTTGACACTTTCATATGGCACAAGCCATGCATCACTGTGTGACCCCACCCAATCAACGAACACGATTAAGACACAATTATGGAATTAAGTGCCCCAACGATCCCCCGTTGCCCCTCCCACCACCAACTCCCCAGCACAATATCACCCCGTCCCCTCCCACCACCATCTCCCCAGCACACTATGCCCCCTCCTCCCTCTCACCACCACCTCCCCAGCACACTATCCCCCCTCCTCCCTCTCACCACCAACTCCCCAGCGCACTATCCCCCTCCCCCCTCCCAACCACCAACTTCCCAGCACACTATCCTACCTCACCCCTCCCACCATCAGCTCCCCAGCATGGCCACTCATGGCGGCCAGTGACCGGAGTCATTCACAGTGGAGGCTCCCCCCCTGCCTCACCCTGGTGACTTTGTGCAAAGAAGGCGCTGGGACTGTTGTTGCAGCATGCCCCGCTGTGACCCCTCCATTGGTGTTGTGGAGGTGGACAGGACAGAGCCAGTCACCAGGTTCTGCTGCCACTGCAACTCATTGCCCTGCCGGATGGCTTCCGATAGGGCAGAGATACCCTCCGTCATCTCCCTGACATGTTGTGCATAGAGTGTCAGGACGGAGGTGTTGGCACTCATCTCTGCCCTGTTCCACATCATTTTCTGCACAACTCTGTGGGTGGCCCCCTGGATACTCTTCCTGATGGCCTGCAGGTGGGCGTAGTGAGTGTGCCCAATGGCCTCCATTTCCTGTTGTCTGCGCCCCATGTCGTCCAGCCTTTGGAGCACTATGTTGCGAGATGGACTACGTGGTCAGGCAGAGAGTCTCTGCACTGGGCTAGAGCTGTATGCGGGTGAGCCGAAGGATAGAGTGTCCTCATCTGGCTCTGGTGTTGCTTTGCGCTGGTGGCGTGGAGGGCTTCCAGGGAAGTGTAGGCCTTGGCCAGGTGTATACTCCGGGCTAGTGTCCCCCTGTGACTCCTCAGTGGTACTGGCAGCAGGTGTAGGCTCTGTGTCCATGCAGATGGCTGCAGGTTTGGGTGCAGGTTGGCCAGTACTGCTCCTAGTGGCCGATGGTATTGACGCAGGGCCACCCATCTTGAACTTAACTCCCTCCTATGTGACCACTCCCTCTACTCCCTCCACGACCAGCCTTCCCACTCTGGTGAGAACTCTATTAACCTTGCCTTTCTCTTTATCTCACTCTCCTGCTCTGACCTCTCCAATGGCGTCTCTACCTCTTATCACTCCATTGTTCATCTTTGACATCTTGGTCCCTACACCTTCTACTCCTCATCTCCCCTCTTCAATAACTAATAGGAAATTCAGGTAGGACTCTCTTGCCCCTTAATTTGATGATGTGAGGATCTCTCTCCTGGCTGTCTCTTTTCCCTATGCATGGCTCTTCCATTGCCCTGGCTTTCTCTGACTTTCACTATGCACTTATTACTCCCTTCGACCAACACTATTCTGCCCGCACATTCACACCTTCCCATCCTGGTCCTCAGCCCTGGATAACATCTGAGATTCATACCCTCAAAACAGAAATGTGTCGTAACCTACAACATGGATGCAAATCACTGACGCCTACTCTACCCTAGAGTTAATATGGCAATGCCCTTTTGATAGGGGGCTGCGCTAAAGACATACATACCTGCCAAGACATACAAAATGACGCGGTTAGGATTGTAAAACAACTGGCTAGAAGAGACCATGTTAACACAGCGAGAGAATCTCTCCACTGGTTTAGAGTCAAAGACAGGATTGAATTTAAAGCCCTCACCTTGGTACATAAATGCCTTTTTGGCAAAGCGCCCTACTATCTAAAGAAATATATTAAATTTTATACACCCAAGAGACATCTTCGCTCAGCTGGTAAGAACCTACTAGTCGAACAGAAACACAGGCTCAAATCCGGTATGGGCAGATCTTTCATAGTAAAGGCGTTTCAGATATGGAATGCCCTTCCGATAACCCTGAGAAGCAAAGAAAATCACCTCCAATTTCGAAAACTCCTGAAAACCCACCTATTTAAATAGTCCTCTTGATACCCACCGGAGCCAGAGATCTGGATGTCCAATTTAGCCTGTACCTAGTATGTGTCACAGCGCCCTGATGCCTGCGGGCTTACGGCGCTATAGAAGCATATAAACATAAACACATGAACAAACATACTCCTCACCTACATAACATCTTTACTGCCCTCACCTCTGTTCCTGACTCTGCCAAATACTTCTACTTCACAAACCTACTCTCCTCCCTTTGCAATCACCCCTGTAACCTTTCATCTAACCCCAATCTTTGCTCACACATCCCGAGCCAATATCTCTCAAAGTCCTGGAGTGGGTGGTCTTCAAATGGATCACTAAGTACCTTGAGGATACTGGACTTTGAGATCCACTTCAATCTGGCTTCCGTAGTAAACACTTCACTGAGACTGTGCTCATGCTTGCCTCCAATCTTCTCTCAGATGCTAACCATTCTAAACTCTCTTCTATACTCATTCTTTTGCAACACTCCACTGCAGTCAACACTGTTGACTACTCAGCACTCCTACTCACTCTGCTGGACCTTGGGTTCTGCAAATCTGCTCTCACCTGGATCACCGCCTACCTGGAAGATAGATTCTTTGAAATTTCCTTCAACTCACAAATATTTGACCACACCCCTCTCCCTGTCGGCATCCCACAAGGATCATTCCTTGAACCTCTGCTACTGACCCTCAAATCCTCTGCCCTACGTAGACTTATCTGGTCTTTGGCTGTCATTATCACCTCTTTGCTGATGACAGTCAAATCTTGTTCCCCTTTCTCTCTGTCATCTCAGTCCTCTGTGAACAGATTACTAATTGCCTCTCTGAAATATGTCACTGGATGGCTTTCTGCTGCTTCATTCTAAACTCTTCAAAAATGGAAGTCATCTTTTCCCCAGCATCCAATGCAATCTCTACCCTCTTCTCCCTTATGTCCTTCCTGCCTTACCTTCTTGCTCCATT
Organism: Ambystoma mexicanum; assembly: GCF_040938575.1. Lineage (NCBI taxonomy): Eukaryota > Metazoa > Chordata > Amphibia > Caudata > Ambystomatidae > Ambystoma > Ambystoma mexicanum. Next base: position 1,426,680,999 of record NC_090924.1, read on the forward strand.
AACCATGGATCACCACCTTAGGGTCCACTTTGATAGCATCCTCCAGCTGCAACAATCCATACACTGCTGTTATCATTGGCAACATTTGCATTGACCCACCCATTTCATACTAACCACTCTACGAAAACCCTAATCTCCACCCGTGTGCTCCACAAACTTGACTACTATCCTGCGCTACCCCTTCCTCTCTACTCCTTCCTCCCTCTAGACATAGTCCTCAACTTTGCTAGCTGCACTCTCTACAACCTACCCAGACCCCCCTCCACTTCTACCTGGCGACAACATGCTGATTGGCTCGCCATGCACAATTGCTCCCTTTTAAAGTTCCTTCTTCTAGTCTACATTGCTAGCAATGGTCTTGCTCATCAGTACTTATCTGAATGTATCTCTGTCTACCCAGCAACTCGTTTCCTCCGCTGCCCCTCTGCACTCTCACTTCTGCTCTTTCTCCCTACTCGCCCCGCTGCACTGAAACCCACTGCCAATCACAATCAAAGCCAGCCCAACTGTGGATCTCTCCAAAGCTCGGCTTAAACTTCACTTACTTGCTGACGAGGGCACTCGCCTTCACCCCGGTATCCAGTGACTTCAGCGCTGGAAAGAAACATCGTTGGGGAAACAATATTCTTTGAAGCCACAGTCCAACACTTTTCCCACATGTTCTAGAACTGCAGTTTGTCTATATGATTTCATCAGTCCTACAATGTTGGGAAAGGTGTTTAGTGGCTGAAAACAAATATTGCGTACTCAACACTGTTTGTTTTCAGCGATGAAATCACATACATGCCTTTCCCTCCACTATCCATGACTTGCAATCAGACCTTTATGCTAATGGAGCACACCTTTTCTTTTCACTAACGACCCTCACAGATTCTCTGCATCAGAAATGGTCCCAGTGACTATTGCTGGTTCAAGCCCTGATGGCTACTCATTTTTGTACGTTAAAATAAATCTGAGATTTGATTTTATCCAGCTGCCACAACTTCTGTCTCTCCCGCTTTTTATCCTTTACGTAATCGAGGTTTATGTTTGATTTGGCTTTCAATGTACAATCCCAAATTGTGTCAGTTACTCGTGTATGTCGAATAAAAGTCATCATCTAACATTCTCTGCGCTGAAAACCCTACTTTTGACTTTGCTCTTCGTATGTTGTTGTACCTAGATATGCTCTACTTCGATTGCAATCTATTTTGCATCCAGCTGTGAAGTTTTGGTTTTATCCGAATGATACTTCTAATTCATTCTACTTGACTTTTCTGTATTGTCTACCAGTCCCCTATAGATTTGAATTTGATTTTTTATGTATTGGGTTTAAATGTATTCATGGATTTGCTCCTAGTCACCTTCATGGACTTATTTCTTTATTTCAATCTTCTCATCTGTTACGCTTTACTTCTCTTTGCCTGTTTTATCTTCAGCCTCCTCCTTGACATCCTCTCGTTTCCAACAGTTAACTGCAAAATTATGGAATACTTTCTCCTACTTTCTGCTACTTTCTACTACATTATCTCAATTAAAAATATGTTTAACAAGTGCATTTTTAGGGCCCGATTCATGGAATTATTTGTAGGGAAATAGGGAACTTGCGCACCAAACTGCGTGCAAAATCCCAGTCTATTCATGGAATCAAATGCGTGGGACTTTTCATTGACTTGTGTGGATTTCGTGCAGGCTCGGCACGTCTCTGCGAGCCATCGAGCGCCTTGCGCGATGACTCATCGCAGGGCGTGGACGTGGCTTGCACAGAGGGCTGGGACACAGAAAATGGGGAAGAAAATGTGGGCATTACGATGGACGGCCCACAGGCAGTCCCTCACACGCCCACAATTGCACCAAACGGCACATATTCATGGAAACACCCGCGCAGGCTTTCGGCATGGAAATCGCTATATCCCTACGCCTCCCGAAGGCAGGCATAAAGACACTTGCACATACGAATCGCAGCCCGGAGGTGAGTTTGCTTGACGGATTTAAGGGTACATGTACACAACAGGGGTTCAAATCTAACTTAGGGTTGAGCGTACGCAGTGTAGCGGGGTGCAGGAATGGTTTATGAGGGTTCGCACACAGAGTTTCTGAGTTCAACCTTTGGAAGTCACCTGTTTCTTATATATTTTTTTCTGTTTGATTTGTCCCCGCTCTTTGTCCCTCTCCTTTTGTTTAGACCCTCATAAACTGGCTCACGACTAGTTCCCATCTTTGTGCTATTGAACAGGTACCCTTTGGGTGAATGCCTCCATCACCTGTAAATACAAGTACAAATACAAAAGTTGGTGTGGGATTGACCAAAGTAAAATTATTAGAAGGGAAAGAAGAAAAGGAATAACGCTGGGCATCACACGCTCAACCCATTCACCCTCAAAACATGATATGTACTTTTCTATGCAACTTTTGCATGATTTCTGGTAGGTGCTCAAGTTGCCTCTCAAAGAGTTCATTTCAAAAGCAGCCGGGAGTCCACATCTTCAGTTCCGGTCTCCACGTTACACCTGAGCCTTCTTCCAGGTTGTCACCAGTTCACCTTTCACACTCATCACAGCCCCTGGTATATTTTCTGGAATTTGTCTATCTTTTCTGAAACCGGTGAGTTACCCAGCAGTACCCAATCTTTTCTCTAGTTAAAATTGGGACCCCATAACGAGATCCGTTGCCTTGCTCACCTCCAGTCGAGGAATCTCGGTCATGCGTTCCTTCACCGAACACGTCTGACTTTATTAACCTCGGAGGTTTACAGTTCCAAGGGGTGTCTTCTTCTAGCAACTCCTCTTGCACATTCTTTGGGTTGCACAATACCACCACTGACCTCTCTCCCATCCACCTCCATTGCATATCCTTCACCACCTAATATTTGCATACACTCTGGACTGTCCAATCCTATGATTGGCCGCTTCCAGTTTTGTCTCCCAATTTCTATCGCCCTCATCTAGCGCCCTATCTCTCTGTTCCAGCATCTGACTAGGCTTCCAGTTCAGACAATTGAGTGTATTAATAATGTGTGAGACAGGTATCAACAGCTTGAGGTCCACAATATCCAAGGGCTCACACCTTTCAAATGGCTAATGCCTTAACTCTTCCGGCAGGCTCTACATTTTCTATTGGCTGACGAATGATCATGAAGCAGATATTGAGGGTCACTTGTGTTCCTGTATCCCTGGGTTGCACAATAAGGGTGCATAGAAACACAGATAAGGATGGTCCGTCATCTGTTTGGGCAGTATTAGCCATTCCTTCATTCGATGAGAAATGTAGGTCAAACCTGTTGCTTGTCTATTGGTGAAGATTGGCGGAAGTGGAGACATTACACCCCACTTGAGTTCCACCCATGAGGGGACATTTGGGTCTGTTACTCTTTCCATATTCTGATCGTCTCAGGCAATGATGTCATGACCTTGAAGAATATTCCGTCACCACATGTAAACTTGCTATTAGTTTGTTGAGCCCCCCCCCCAGTAAACCTCCAGAAAACTGATCCAGAGTGTTCTCTTCTCAGATGTGGTGCCCATAGCTCTAGTTCCTGCTTTACCTGTGGGAATCAGATTCCCATCTCATTTGCCAATTCAGTCAGTGTTAAGGCAACCCCTTAAAAAAATAGCAAGAGCTTAGATTGCTGCCAGTTGAAGTTATACCGGAACAAGCTCCACACTGTATTTAATATTTCCAATATTTTTGGGATCATTCCATTTGACTGTGTTATGAACAACATGGTTAAAAATACATTAATGGTAGGGTGAGTATTGTGAAAAATGAAATGAACACCAATCCCATGTGCTCGTTATGTACTTAATAACACCCCTTTATCCACATATAAATGTGTTCCATAGAAACATCGATGGTCATGTGTCCGTTCCCAAATGCTCTTTGATTTTATGCAAAGCAGCCAGGAACCCTCATTGCTGCTATTTGTCCCCTTACCCTTTTTCATAGCAATATTCGGAAATAATACCCCAGAAGTGTACTAGGCTATCCATCTTAAAATGCTGCTATAAGAAAACAATGTATATGGTTATTCTAGGTTTTGATCATATTCTTTGATCAGCAAGTCAAGTAGATTTTGATAGCTGAAAAGCCCCCTGTGCGCATAGTTAAGATGGATGACCACAATGATGACATCACAGATGACACAACGGGTGACATCACTAATTGCATCAAACATGACATCACTTATGAGAACAGTAATTACATCAAATGTGTAATTATTGATGATATAAATTACAATATCTTTGTTCACCTATTTTGATACATAGTTTAATTCATTACACTTAACAATAATAGCAACATGACATGGAACAATACATTCATACAAAGGTTTTATATGATTACATGGAGAGTATTCATTTGTAGTACTTATCAACTTATATAATGTAAAATAAAAATGTATAATGTTATACAAATAGTTTGAATTTCATGTATTAGTAAGCAATTACTCAGTGAAAAACCTTTAGTGGACGTGATATCAAGGTGCTGCTTTAATGCCACAAAACCCCTTGAAATTTGACAGGCTCAAAGCTGTGCCACCTTAACTATGAGGCCCCTATTGTGTAGGATCTAAGCACATTGATGACATGAGAAATGGCATCACCGATGATATCACATATGACATCACTTATGCATCTTGAGTGACATCACTGATACAGCAGATGACACATGCAAGAAAGAGCGATGTAACATTTAAAAAGCATGTTTCTGCATATAAGGGTGGATTCAAGTGCAAAGCTTGCATTTATAAATACAGGACATTTACAACCATAGTATTCCTACACAGGGGAGTTACATCCGAGTCAAGAGATGGCAAAATACTGCTTTAATCTCAAGAAGTAAAGCAGGGTGAATATACACTCATCAACTCGACTCATGCAGTATCGTACTGTTTTTTCAATAATGCATAATTTATTTAATGCCAGATGCGTCATCTATGACATCACCCTATGTGGCAAACTTCAAAAACCTATTGAGGGGTGGGAATGGATTAGGGGATCATGTCTACATATAGAATGCAAGAGTGTTAGTCTCTCATCGGTGGTCTCTTTTCTGTGAGACACACCCCGAGCTACTTCTAATCACATGGTATAAAGCAATCGTCATAGCAAGAAATATGGCAGAGGACTAATATTTTGCAACATTATATGAAAAAGTGCAGGCTATTCTAATTGGTTGGCAACCCAAATCCAACCTTGGACATTCGGCTTGTTAGCAGCACGTACACGGGAATGAAACCCAGGTGGTTGGAGATACGTCAGCTCTGCCGTTGTTTCCCAATCAGGCCGTCCTCTTTCACCAGTAGGCTTCATGCCAGTGTCTTCTGTCTGAAGGTTGACCTTGCCAGTCTGCACAGTTGCGGCACCTCCGAGGGAGTGTAGGTACACTCCTTGTTTGTGAGCTCTTCATCACGTGTTGTAACACCAGGAATTTGTCCATATCGACGCTGCTTTTAACCTTATCTGATTCAACCTTTGCGCAGGTGCAGTTCTTCTTTTGTCCTTTAGGGACTTTAACATTTGATCCCATATTAACTTTATGTCTTTTAATCATCCAATATTTGGCATCAGTACATTTTTGTGTTCCTCCTAATATTTCGAAAATATGGCCTTTGGCATGGTCTACTCATAGACTATCTTCATACGTTTTCTTCATCTCTCTAAAATAGCATCCTTGGTTCAAAGCCAATGTACTCCCCTAATTCACAAAGAAAACAGCTTTCTGCATCGTCTCTCCATGTTTAAGATCCGGGGCTTCTGTTTTTGAGGTAACTGGTTTGATTGACATGAGCCATCGTCCATCTTGTTCTGATGGTAGTCTTAAACGTTGACGGTATCCCTCTCATAAGCAAGCTTCGATGTATTCGTTCTACCTTGCGTTTCAGCAGATTTACAGTTATTGACCAGTGGGTCAGTTCATTCTTCTTTTTATTTGCAAACTCTGCATCATGAAGTATATGAGTCTATTACTGCTTCAGTTACATCGTTACTCTTAGGTATTTTCATATCGTTTCAGCATAGAGTCATAGATCTTTTTTCAGACATTCTCTTGCCGTGATACGACTTTGTTTAACCTACATCCATATTGCGCATCATTTTATTCATGGCGGCTTTCTGACAACTCAGCAAGAAACATCCTTCTTGGCAAGTTTCCTCCACTGTTTCAATGTTAGGGTATCTTCTGAATGGCTGCCTGAGTGAATATCGTTTTTCGTACAGTCAATGTGGCATGGACATGTCGCATAAACTTGTGCATGGGTTCCCAATTATAGCTCCTCGTCTGTTACTCCAATAGGGTACGGGTCAGGGGCCATTGACTAGGGAGAATGCATCCACTTGCTCCTCTACATTCCCCCCTCTGGTCGCATTCTCGCCCAGACTCTTCGCCTCTTCTTCTGCAATTCCTGCTTCATCTTCTTCAATCATGTCATCATATTTTCTTTTCTTTGGAACACATATTTTTGTCACCCATCCGCACGGTGGCTGGGGTTGAGTGGGCGTTGAGGGGGTGTTAAGTAGGGACTAGGGAGAATGTGTCCACTTACTCCACTACACAGTGAATCCTTTAAAAGAGATCAGCAGATTAAGATCCCACTGCAGAGATCCACGTATTACAGGGGTGTTATCTCAGAAAAGGTCCAGTTGACCA